>NC_079494.1:39446810-40786896 GCF_030052815.1 Hevea brasiliensis | reverse complement strand
ACTAAATTATTTGATCAAATTGTGTTATTATGAGTTTTGATAATTTGTGAAATGTGATTGAGGAATATTTAAATTGTGTTTTGTCAATGAATGATTTATGTATTGTATTTTAAATTTTTATTGTACACCACTGAGTATTTTTATACTCAGCAATAGCTTATTTTGCTATCACAGATAAGAGCAAGGAGAAGGCAGCAGAGTGAGTTGCTACTGATATTGAGGACTACACTGATATTTTTGTACGGTTATTGTTTTATACCCTTGTAGTTATTTTGATGTAAATATTGCTATATTTTATGTATCAATGTAAAGTTGAGCAGTTGTATAATAAATTGTAATAATATTATTTTTGAAACTTCTTTTTGTAAATTAAGGTTTGTATTTGTGAATTTCACACTTTATGCACTGTGAATGAAGTTATGAATTATTTTGAGACGATAAACCTTGATTGGATTGTGAAATTATTTTGAAGTGGATTGAATTGAGTTGACTTGAGATTATTATAAGGTTGGGAGTTGTGGAAAATTTATTGGAAGTGTTTTTCACAGGTTTTTGAAGAACTGTTTTCTCAAAATATAGACGAAACTCTATCAAAATTTTTATAAAATTTGCGAAAAAATTAAAATGGACAAAAAATTTTACTAGTATTTAAACTTTGAATAAATGATTTTAATTCCTACCAAAATGCTCACCACTTCCAAAATGTAAGAAAATTGTTTTAAAATCCCTTGTAGGGTACTTAATGAGTTATCGGTAGGTGAAGTTCGGTAGTTCATTAGGTAGTCTACAGGATCATGTTATGCCTTACAAAGAGGTAAGGTGTGACACATGTCATTATAATGTACTATTCATATAACTTATGTATTTATCACTCTCATTATTTTATGTCATGTACTATACATCTTTATAATATTGTTATTTCATATATGATGGAAACATAGGTTCCAAGTGTATTTTCATATGACTTATGTGTTTAGCAAACCATTTAGATAATTTATATTTTATGTATCAAATGATTTCATGTCACCATATAGTGAGAAAGTGGGTCCCACATACCTATTTCATGTAATTCAGTGTTTAGTAACACATTAGGGTTATTAGGGTTAAAACCCTACCATAAGATAAGTTGTCTTATGAACCTTTCTTTAGGTTCAATTTTAATGTCTTAACTTTACCTATTAATTTGATCACTTTGTGGCCACTGTTTGGCCATGCTTCCTTCATAGAAGTTGTTCTTCTATGTCTTGTCATATTTTCTCTTTTTGAATCATGTCATTTGGATTTCTGAAACTCAAGTTATGGCCAAATAACCATAACTGGTTTATTTCCTAATTCTGGATCCTTAGCTAGGCAGATTTTGGAGTTATAATTACCAATTCAATTGGACATGTTGCAGTCACTTTTAGGCCTAGTAATCTCCATACAATTTGTTGCCCTATGTCATATGGTCACTCAAAATTTTGGATTGTAAATTTTCAAGTCTTGTAGAATTACTTATAGCCAAATCACAGGCCTGGACTCAAGTACCCTGTGCTAACAGGATCCTAGTTCAGGTCAGTAGATTTGACTTAACTTTTGGGATTCTTACATTTATAATTTGAGAAAAATGTCTAAAATAAAGTTGGAGCTCTATTTCTGAGGTTTCCATAACAATATGGCTCATCCCAATTGGAGTTTCCTAGTGAAAGATATAACTAAAAGACTATTCTGGAGTCAAATGGTCACTTAGGCAATTTCCAGAATTTTCATACTGAATTGATCTAGTCAATTGACCTAGTTCCCTTGATTTTTGGATTTTGGTCAAAATACCAATATTATAGACCTATTTCTTATTGAAATTTTGGCACTGGTTTCAAGGCATTTGGATTTCTATGTACCAAGTTATGGCCTTTTTGCCAAAACTGGACAAGTAGCCTTTGTCTAGCAATTCTGGGCAATTTTGGTACTGGATAGTTTTGGTAACCCAATTTGGGCAAGCAATTTGGTTGGGTTAATGGAATTTATTGGCTTTGTGTTCTTCAAAAAAGTTGTAGCTCTATGTCTAAGCTTTCCAATGATATAAATTTCAGGTCATTTGGTGTCTGGAGTGAGTTATGATCAAATGAATGTATGCTGTTCATTTAGTGATTTTCTGGGTTCACAATTTGGTCATCCAAATTAGGGCAACAATTTGGTCAATTTCTGGGCAGAATTTGGGCATGGTCTCTCATGAAAAATGAAGAATTTTAGGTATAGTTTTACCTCCAATTGGCATCATACCAATTGGAGCCACACAATTTCGGTTATGGCTCAAAACACACACTGAATTTCAATTCTCAACTTTGCACAAAGAACACTCCCAAATTTTCAGTTCTCCAACTCCCAAACTTAAAATTGGCATTCATGGCACTTATAAAATCATCAATTCATCTCAATACAATCACATTCTAGCAATTACATCAAGTCTCTAATATATAATTCAAAACCCTAATTCAATTGTCAATTACAATATACACATGAAATCAATGCGCTAGTACATGTAACTTCAACTATCAACATGTAATTCACGTCCACTTATCCATCAACACCATTAATCAACATTTGCATACATGAAATTATCAATCTCCTAAGTTCCTCAAGGCTGTCGAATTGAACAATTACACAAATCTCCAATATGTAGTTCAAAACCCTAATTCACATGATCAATCTTAAACAATCACATGAAATTAAATTCTAGTACATGTAATTACCTTAATCAACATCACTAATCATCATTTACATACAAGAATTAATCAAATTCCTATACTTCTTAAAGCTGTCAAAACTTAACACTTCTCCTGACTTACCATTTCTTTTGATTTCAAGCATAATTCACTTCATCTTTACTTCAATTCAATTTTTAATGAAGAAAGGAAAAGGGTATAAGTACTAATCTCTTTGTTCACTTTCTTGAGCTTGTTAAAACTTTAAAATTTTTCTTTCCTTTTGCTGCCTATATACTTCCCAAGGTGTGAGGATTAATTTTTATGAAGTGAACTTGTGATTTTATGTGGAAAATGATAGGAATATTAAGCTTACATGAAAGAACTTCCATGGAGGAAGAAATGGAGATGGAATTCGGCCATGGCTGAGAAGAAGAAGAAGAAATGAAGTTAGTGGTTGAACTTTTGTCTTCTAATGCATTATATATTCCCACTAGCAATTTGTTTAATTCATTATAATAATTTAAAGTTTTCATATTTGCAATAATTCCCTTTAATTTCTTTTAATTACATTACACATATAGTTTCATATTTTCATGGGATTTTCAAAATTATAATGTCACTTATTTTAATGGACATTTAGGTTAAAAGTCAATTCTAGGTACCAAATGACCAAAACGCCCCTCTTTGGGTTATAGTTCAACTTTTTCGGTAATACCGATTAAATCCCTAATCCGACGGTTCCTTTAATTTCATTTTCATTTGTACCAATTAACTAAATTTTCTTTGACATTTTTAATGTCATTTATGCCTCAGTAAACCTTTAATTAAATCCGAAAATTTATTTTCTAGGGTTCCTCATGTGCAGGGTCGTCAATCGCTCACGTAGTGACTTCAGTATGGTCACCCATCATAGCGATTCGGCTCATTTATCCTAATTGCATTTCATGTCTTTTATTTTTCTTTAATTTTTATTGTATTTTCTTATCATGTATTCTATCATTTTATATCTCCTCACTATCATTTAAGTGTAATTTCAGGCATTCTGACTATCCGAATAGACGTTAGTCATCGGAATAGTAGAACATATGGACTACCTATGGTGAAGGTGTTATAGAAAGGATGGGGATTTTATCCACTTTGGAAAATGAACCATCACCAACTTGTGAGTCCTGCCTTCAGGGCAAGATGACCAGATCTCCTTTTGTGGGACAAGGGAAAAGAGTTGAAGATATTTTAGAACTCATACATAGTGATGTATGTGGGACATTTGAAGAAATGGCTAGAGATGGATATAACTACTTCATTACCTTCACTGATGATAAATCTTGGTTTGGGTATTTGTATTTAATGAAATACAAATCTGAATCCTTTGAAAAGTTCAAAGAATTCAAGGCTGAACTAGAAAATCAAACATGTAACACCCCTATATGCATAGTCCTGTGCAAATCACTGTTCCGGTGATCGGTGTTGGTCCGGACAATTAAGAAGATTAGAATCATATTTAAGTCACTTAGAAAAGCCCTGAACAAAAATTAATGGTGATTACCCGAAGGTTAAATATAGATCAGAAAAATAGAACATAAAAAGTTAAATGAGCTGGAGGTCACAACGATGAGTGATCGCACCGAAAAGTGACTGCGAGGTTAGTTATAACCCTGTATTCGTACGAAGCATTGTAACACTGCAGGCCTAAGAAAAATTGTGAAGTTAGGAGAAAAGAGAAAATCACAGAAAAGAGTTAATAAGTAGGTCAAATAATTATATTAGAGTTCCGAAAGAAATACTGAATTATTGGCAAACCGGATCAGACCGACGAGGGGCAAATTGGTCAATTCACCCCTAGAGGTAACTCGGACCTAGCTGTCCAATAAAATCTAAGAAATGAAAATTTTGAAATATATATTTAAATTAAAGAAGTATGGAAAAAGAAAGGAAAAAAAATAGAAAAAAAAATAGAATTATGACATCACTAAGATGATATAAGCATGACTTAATAATTTTATATTTTCTAATTATGAAATTATGGGATAAATACTAAATTAAAGAAAAATGAATAAATTAAAAAGCAAAAATTTTTACTCTTCTTTTCACTTTGGCCTGCACCTTCTTCTTCCTCTCTCCCTCATATTTTTTCTTTCCTCCATTAATGAACCTTAGAGCTCTTACAAACCCTAAATTCTCACCATAAAATTTATAGTTCCCTCAACAAAACTTTGATAATCAAGCTTGGACAAGAGATTGGGCACAAGGAAGAGAAGAAAATTTGATGAATTAAAGAGATTGGAAAGCTATATAAAGGTTAGTATTATTCTTTCAATTCTTTCTCCATTTTCATGCTTAAGTACTTGAATTAAGTTGAAAATTGATGAATAATTAAAAGAATTATGCAAGAAAGGGACCCCATGAATTTCATCCAGCCCTAGTCCCTTAGGATTTTGATGATGTTTATATGAATTAAACATGTAATTAGGCTTGATTAAGTAGGTAGAAGTAAATTGTAAGCTTTAATTTGAATGAATTAAACAAATTAGTGAATTAGGGTTCTTGACCTTTAGGGTTTTCGGGGAGAAATTTGAGAATTTAGTAAATTGATGTACTTTGACCTAAGTGAGGTTTAAAATGGTTAATTGGAGTCAATTGGCATGTGTTTGAATGTTTGGAATTGGATGGGAAATGGAATGTGATGCTGTCCCAAATTGGGCAGTTTGACCTAGGTCCCTTTCAGGGACCAAAATTGTAATTTTATCACCCCAATTGTTATAAGGCCAATTGGATATGAAAGTAGACACATAATGCCACAATTTTTATGTAGAAACCATGCCCATAAAATGACATTAAGATAGTAAACAATTAGGTCAAATAAAGGTAATGTGCACTGCCACTTTACAAAAATGATTATGTTCATTTGGCCATAACTTGGTCTAGGCAAGTCCAAATGACCTAATTTTTGAACCATTAAAAAGCTATGACATAGCACTACAACTTTCATTAAGAATACCAACCCAAATTCTGCCCATAACCAAGTCATTTTGCCACCTAAATTTGGTTTCCCAAAACTGCCATAACCAAAAACCTGCCTAGAATTCTGGGTAGATACCAATCTGGCCAGCCTTAGGAAAATAGGCTTAACTTGAGCTACAAAACTCCAAATGAAGTGATTCAAAAAGGGAATTAAAGCTAATACAATAAGGAACAACTTTGTTTAAGAACACTTAGCCAAATTTCCACTGTAGACAAACCAATGGAATAGTAGAAACTTGTGACCCAAAACTGAATTTTTGAGATTTTACTTAGGTAGTTTGGAAATTTAATTGGCAATCAATGCCAACAAATTTGACACCCAAAATGTGGTATATGAGTGCAATTAGAATTCACAAATCTATTTATTAATAAAAAGTTAATATTTTGACTTGAATAATGTAATGAATAGTGACTCAAAATGCAAAATTCAAAGGATACCATTTTAAGCAAATTTAAGTCTACAATTAAGTAAGCATTAAATAAATTAATGGATTAATTATGAGATATGGTACTGAAACACTATAAATTGTGTGTTTCAGTTGAAAAAGAGATTGGAAATGGATCTTCGAAGGAGAAACGAAAGGTGGAGTAAATTAGTCAACAAAGAGGTTTGTGCACAACTAGTTTTACATTGTTAAAATTTTACATATTTTATTTGATTAAAGAATTTTAGTTTCTTTACCAATTATTGAATTTATTTCAATGATTATTGAAATGTATTATAGTATAAATGAGTTTAGTTGTGGGAAAATGATTAAGTTATAATTTTATTTTTGATATGGATTGAATGAATCCAGTTTCAGAAATTTGTGATTGAAATGGGATTTGCATGAAAAAAAAAATTAAATAAAATAAAATAAAATACATATAACACCCCTATTTGCATAGCCTGGTATATTTCACTGTTCCAGTGATCGGTGTCGATCTGGATAATTAAGGGGATTAGAACCACATCTAAGACAACTAGATAAGCCCTGAAAACAAATAATTAGTAATTGTTAAATAGTTAAGTATAAAAAAGAAAAATAGAACACAAGAAGTTAAATGAGCCGGGAGTTACAACGATGAGTGACCTTCTCGGGAAGGACTATGAGGTCAGTCTAAACTCAAATTTCGAACCATAAAATGTGACACCGCTGTCCTTAAGACTATTGTGAACACAGTGGAAAAGAGAAAATCACAAAAAAGAATTGTTAAGTAGGTCAAATAATTAGGTCAGGGATCCAGAAGAAATATTGAATTACTTGCAAATCGGATCGAACCGGTGAGGGGAAATTTGATCAATTTACCCCTAGAGCTGACTCCTGACCTAACTGTCCAATAAAATCGAAGAAAATAAAATTTTAGAATCAAGAATTAAATTAAAGAAGAATGGCAAAAAAAAAAAGAAAAATGAAAAGAAATTGCATTAGTGACATCATGTGGTGACCTACGCATGATCATAAAAATAATTACATTTAATTTTATTTTTGACTAAGTAAAACTTAAGATAATTATGTATAAAACAAAGAAAAGAAAAAAAAATAAAACCATTTCATCTTCTTCATTTGGCCGGACAGCTCTCTCTCTCTCTCCATTACCAACCCACAATGGAACTTGCACTCAAGCTTGAAATCCCTCATTTAACCTTAATATTTCCCATAAATACTTCATAAAAGCTCGTTACCTCAACTTAAGAAGGAGATTGAAGAAGAAAGAAAGAAGGAAGAGAGAAGAACTAGGTGGAGTGAACTCCAAAGTTGAGGTAAGGAATTGAATGGACATTTTTATTTTAAAATACATGTTATGAGTTAAATTAACTTAGATTTCAACTTTAAAATCAAAAGAAAACATGGTTGAGGGACCAAACATGAATTTTGGCCAGCCTTAGTTAAGGTTTGAAATGAGTGAATTTGATGCATTTGAATGGTTGCTTAGGTTGAATTATGTATGTAAACTATGGATAGATGTTTAGAATGCGTTAGATTTGAATTTTATGAATTAGGGTTCTTGGCACCTAGGGTTTAGGGAGAAAATTTTGAGAATTAGCCAAATGATATAGTTAACCTTATTTGAGTTGAGGAATGGTCAAGTGTAACCATTTGAGGTGTGTATGAAGTGTTGGAACTAAGTTTAAATTCGGATTGGTTATGGTCATTCTGCAGGCAGCATGACCTAGGTCCCTTTCAGGGACCAAAACTGAAAATTTACTGACTCAATTGGTGTGATTGGTGTGGAACCAATTAGGAATGAAACTAGACACAAAATGGCACATTTTTCATTAAGGAATCATGCCCAGAAAGTGACCATAACTTAGTGAACAAATTGGCTAAATTCGGATTAGGCAAACTGACTTGTACAAAAATGACCAAATGAACAGTAATTACGCAAATGACCATAACTTGGTCTAGGAAGGTCCAAATAACCTGAAATTTTACCAGTAGAAAGATGAGACATAGGCCTACAACTTTCATGCAGAAAAAAATCCCAAATTTTGAGCATAACCTGTTTGAAAATCCACCTGCAGTCAACCATAAAAATTGCCAAAACCCAAAATTTGCCCAGAATTCTGGGTAAAATCAAATCCGGCCAGCCATATTCAAATGGCTATAACTTGGGCTAAAAAACTCCAAATGGAGTGATTCAAAAATGGAAATAAATTTAAAACAATAACCAACAACTTCTATGAAAAAAACTTAGCCAAATTCTAATAGCAACATGCAATGTAACAGTACAAAATAGGACACCAAAACTGAAAATTTGAAATTTGTGCCTAAAAGACTTAAGATTTGAGAAAACAATAAAAAACCAAAAAATTAGGTAACCAAAATGTGGTATGTGGGTGAAATTAGAATTCCCATACCTATTAAGCATTAGAAAGTCAACAAATTGACTTGAATAGTATCGTGAATAGTAACCCCTAAATACAAATTTTAAAGAACGTCAAGTTTAGCATATTAAAGCTAGGTATAAGTAGATTTGAATTCATTTTTGGATTTATGATAAATTATGATACTGAAACACTGTGAAATAGTGTGTTTCAGTTGAAAAGAATACTGGGAAAGAACTAGAGGCATCGAGTCAAGGCAAGAGGCAACTCGCATAAGGTTTGTGCACAACATCAATATTATTTAAAATTCACTTACAAAGTGCATGAAATGAATTACTTATACTGCAAAATGTGTATTATGCTTTTGACTTAAATTATTGAAAGTTTACTTGTATGTGTTTGAAATGGCAATAAATGTTTAGCAAATTGTTAAGATAGTTTTGAAACCACAGTGTCATGACCATATATTTGAATACCTCACTAGCATGACTAGTGGGAAGAAATACTTTTGAATTTTGATTCCTTCTCTGGCTGAAGTGTTGAGGTGTGTGCCAGTAGAAGAAGAAATTGAATGGATATCTATATATTTGAGCTAGCTAGCCTTGTGATGTGATTTCTCATAAGCCTCTGGCTATTGAGATGATTATTGTTTCGAATGGCATGATATAACTGTGTGTTCTTATGAAATTTATTTGAGACTTTTGAAATGAAATTGTTTGGATTAAAAGCTTATAAATCATGTTTTGTATTTATTGCTCATATTCAATTTAGTTTTTGAATAAGTATGATTTAAATTATACATAAAGGTTATTTTAGTATGTTGTGCACCACTGAGTCATAGTACTTAGTGATGGTTGTTATTGCTATCGCAGATATAGAGACTAGAGGAGCAGTAGAGTGAGCTGCTGAGGATCGTGGAGCCACATTTCCTGAAGTTTTGTCGGGTATAAATTTATGCCCTGAATGTAATATTTATATTTGTGTATGTAACTGTATGTATATGTAAAAACTGGTCATGAGCAGTTGTATAGAGTTTGTAATAATATTATTTTGGATTTGCTTATGTAAAGTTTGGTTGATGAATGTAAATTGATTTTACTTTAATGAAATTATTTAGTGTTATTTTTGATGATATTTGAATTGAGAATTATGTTGGAATTTTGGAGTTTGGGAAAAATTGATTTGAGTTTGTTGTGGTAGTGATGGATTTTGATGAAAAAGAATTATTGGAAGTGTTTTTATAGGTTTTTGAAGAACTGTTTTCCCCAAATATAGACGGCACTCTGCATAAATTTTTCTAAACATTGTGAAAAAATAAAAATGGACAAAATTTTGAACTAGCCTTTAAACTTCTTTTAAAAATAAGAAAATGCTCACCACTTCTAAAAAGTAAGAAAATGGTTTTAAAATCCCTTGTAGGGTACTTAATGAGTTATCGGTAGGTGAAGTTCGGTAGTTCATTAAGTATTCTATGGGATCATGTTATGCCTTACAGAGGGATAAGGTGTAACATGTTTTAGTGGTATCAGAACAAATTTTTAAAGTATGCTTTAACTTGTGAATTTGTGTCTTTTCTTTGCTAAGTACAACTGCTCAATGTCCTTATTTATTGCATACAGTGCATTACATCATAAATATGAACTAACGGAGGGAAACCTCCTTGTGTTATTTGTTCAGGAGATATCCTACTCCAGACTAATATGGAAGAAGGGGATCGCTCTATTGAGCAATCTGTTGAAACTGAGGCTCAAGGAGAAGCCCTAGCTCTAGAAAATGTCAGCGGGTTAGTGGCACCAGCCCCACCGATGCCACAATTTTCGGCACAATTTGCCCAGCAGGTGGCTGTAATGTTTCAATAGATAGCTGGGGGTATGCCTGCTCAAGCTCCACCCCAGACTCCTGTGGTGCAACCCCAAGCTCCAGTCAGACAATATGATAAGTTATTGAAGTATGTGGCCATGGAATTTAAGGGTACAGTAGACCCACTAGAGGCAGAGCAATGGCTGGAAAGAATGGATAGAGTATTCAAGAAATTGCACTGCTCTGATGAACTGAAGTTTGAATACTCCGTGTCACCACTACAAGAGGATGCTTATGATTGGTGGAAGACCATTCCCCAAAGCTTGGCAGAACCACCAGTACTGACCTGGGATGACTTCATCAAAGACTTCAGACAGAAATATGTCCTAGATGCATATGTGGATAAAAAATTGCAAGAATTTCTAAGTCTGAAACAAGGCAACAGATCAGTGGCAGAGTATGAGAGGGAGTTCTCCTGCTTAAGCCACTATGCTGGGAGTCTCCTTTCTACCAGCAAGGAAAGGTGTAAGAGATTTGAGACTGGTTTGAAGCCCAGTTTGAGGATATAAGTAGTGGGATTCAGACACAGTAACTTCTCTGAGCTCATCTCTCAAGCACTTGAGCTAGAAAGGATTGAATTAGAAGAGGCACCAGTAAAAGAGAAATCAGAGAAGACTGAGAAAACAGAGAAAGATAAAGGGGAAAAATCAGTAGAGCAAAGTCCTAGTGGTACATCTGGAAAGAAGAAGAAATTTGGGGGACCTAGCAGAGGTTGAGGTGGAAGGTTTGGAAGGGGCAGATTCTCTAGTCAAAGACCCCCTAGATCTAGTTAGCAGTCGACCAGGGGTTCATATCCTGCTCGCCTCTATGAGACCTGTGGCAAGATTCATGGGGGAGAATGCTATTGGAAAACAGGAGCTTGCTTTAACTGTAGAGGCAAAGGCCATCTTGCTAAGGACTACAACAGTGCCCCTAGATTTGGTTCAGCTCCTACTACTGCAGAAGGATCTATTCAGAGTCTTGCTGTGACACCCCTCACCCGTGTACAGTATATCCGAGTAAGCAATGTCACACGGTGTATCGGCACCCTCTATTTTAACTTATTTAATTTTTGTCATAGTTTTGAATATAGTTTATGAAATATAATTTATTTAAGCCATTTATCAAAATTATTATTTATTTGAGGTTCCGAAAATTTTAAGGAAAATCCGGCAGAGTATCGGCTAAAAAATGGAGAAAACAGTTCTTCGGAACCTGTTAAAAACACTTCCAATATTCATACTCAATCATTTCTCAAACTCCAATGTCATCACAAACTCAATATTTTTCAACAACATTTCTCAATCAATCATTTCTCAGGGTACTCATGTATAAGCAATGAATAAATACTCAAATTTTTCCATACATAACCACAAATCTTCATTATTTACATGAAGCTCAAAATACATTACATAAGTTCAATTACATATGAGAAAATAAAAATTAGTTACAAAATACCAAAATGACACCTAGTGTCCTACCAATGCACTGTAGAAGTTGAGGTGACACGGACACTGCGCAGAGCTGTAGGATGGACTCACCCAGTCTGCGGTCTACTGGGCTCTCGATCTGTATCTCCAGAACCTAAGCATGGCAAAAGTAACGCGCTAAGCAATAATGCTTAGTGGTGTAATAATAAAATAAAAGAAAATAGCAGAAAATAAATATGTATTGAATGTATATGTCTTATTTGTTTTGTATTTGTTATATTCATTTATTTCTTTAACTTTGTCCATTTTCATTCATTTGGTTGCCCAAGTAACCTATACTAGACGACTGGACTAGATAAACGGGTAAACTGGCACTGGGTATCAAGTACCTCGGGCCGTCACACCATCGGTCACATATGTATCTCCCGGCAGCAAATGTAACGGCTAACAAGTCAGAATAATATTAGGCACAAGGCCACATCTCAATACAAGGTCAGAATGGCTAGAAGCCATGAAATCACAGAATGGCATAATGCCATGTGCAGTACTGCTAACTGAACCCTATTGGCATGCCAAACTATCCAAACCAATCTTGTTAGGTGTATTAGGGCATTTGATACTTTTGAATTCTTCAAATTTTGAATTTCAAGTTTTGGTGTCACTATTCACCTCATTGGTCAACAAAAATGTTGACTTTTTGATAGAAAATAGGTACATTGGTTTTGACACTTCCAACATACCACATTTTGCATTCAAAAATTATTGGCATTAAGCATTAATACCATTTCTAAGTTTAAACCAAGGGAAGTAGAATATTCAGTTTTTGTAGCCCAACTTTACTGTTCCATTGGGCACTGTTGCAGTGGGAATTTGAGGAAATGGTAAACATGAAAGTTGTTCCTTATTTTATCTAGTTGAATTTCATTTTTTTGAATCACTCCATTTGGAGTTTTGTAGCTCCAGATATGGTTCAAAAACCACAGCTGGTCGGATTGGAAAAACTGCAGAATTACCAAATCTACAGTACCATAAACAGTGAATGTGACTGCCATTTGGGTTAGGTTCTGCTCATAATTTGGGGTAGGTTTCTTCATGAAAGTTGTTTTTCTATGTCTTAACTTGTTGCTGTAAAACTTTCAGGTCAATTGACCATATCTACAGTGAGTTATGGCCAAATGAACAGTTACTGTTCATTTGGTCATTCTGCAGAATCAGTTTGCAGGGTATCCGAATTGGGGCCAACTTTTGGTCTACTTGCTTTGGTCTTTTGGATATGGTTTCTTCAGAAAAATTGTGCCATTATAAGTCTAGTTTCATGTCCAATTGGCCAAACACCAATTGGACCTACACAGCCAAAGATATGGCAGTCCAAACAGGCTGGATTCACAGCCTCCTTGTCTTGTCCCTAGGCGACCTACCAATTGGGTTTGTAACACTTTAGTTCACTTCAAATTATGATTAACTTACCTAAAATGGTCACTAATTGACTATTAGAATGTTCATATACCATTTCATGAGCAAACCCTAATTTTTGTTCAAGTCTCCAAGTTCTCAAAGTTCAATTTATACATTAAACTTACAATTTCAACTTAAATCATGTTCTTAAACATGAATTGAGTGAGAGAGAATAAATTGGGCACTAACCTCTTTTGCTAACTTTTCCAAGTCTCCAAAAATCCCTTCTTCCTTCTTCTTTTTGCTGGCTAGAGGTTGTTCAAGTTGAAAAATCAATGTTTAGTGAAGCAAGGTTGTGGTTTCAAGGTGATTTGGTGGGTTGTCTCAAGCTTCCATTAAGCTTCCATGGAGGAATGGGTTTTGGGAGAGAGTGTAACGTTTTTGGGTGAGGAAGAGCAGATGGTATTTTGATTTCTTTTGTCTCAATTATCTCTTTTTATTAGTTAATTAAGTGGTTGTTTAAATGTAATTGGTGGAAACTTTTAAATGACATCATAATGATGTCATAATTTGCATTATATTGTATTTCCTATTCTTTTCTTTTCTACTAACTTTGAATTCATTTTTCATCAACATTAATTCATATTTTATGTCATAATAATTATTTACTCAACTGGACAAGTTGGCCAAAAATCGCCTCTGAAGGCGAAATGACCAAAATGCCCTCCGTTTGGCTTAACGGGTCAAAATTGTCTGTACCGATTGAAAAATTTTTCTAAATATTTTCTTGACATTCTAATGCCATAGGAACCTCAATAACCCTTCTCTGGAGTCCCAAAAATTATTTTATAATTTTTCCCCCGGGTCTAGGGCTCCTAGTTGCGAGAACCGCAACTTCCCTCTGGGTTACCCATCGCTTGGGCACCGGCTCGTTTAATTTGGTTGTATTTTATTTCTAAAATTTTTCCTAAATTTTTCTTATTAATATTTGAGTTAATTATGGTTCCTCACTTTAGTTTAAATATTTTCCAGACGTTCTAGCTGTCCGGACCGACACTGGTCACCGGAACAGTAGAATGTACGTAGTTGCTACCGGGAGGTTGTTACAACTCTTCCCCTCTAATTTAAATTTCGTCCTCGAAATTTACCTGATGCAAACAGTTGAGGGAACTGTTGCCTCATCGTTTCTTCACTTTCCCAAGTTGCCTCCTCGGTGTTGTGGTGCCTCCAAAGCACTTTCACCAGTGGAATCTGCTTGTTCCTCAATTCTTTTACTTCCCGAGCCAGGATCCGTAGAGGTTCTTCTTCATATGTCAAATCTGGCTGTATTTCAATTTCTTCCCTGGAGATGACATGTGAAGGATCTGAGCGATATCTTCTGAGCATGGACACATGGAACACATTGTGGATCTTGTCTAGCTCTGGTGGTAAAGCTAGCCTATAGGCCACTAGACCCACACGTTCAATGACTTCATATGGGCCAATGAACCTAGGGCTTAACTTACCTTTTCTTCCAAACCTCAATACCTTCTTCCACGGTGACACCTTGAGGAATACTTTGTCGCCAACCGTATATTCTATTTCTTTTCTCTTCAGGTCAGCATAAGATTTCTGTCTGTCTGAGGCAACCTTTAAATTGGCTTTCATTAGTTTCACTTTCTCCTCAGTCTGTTTCACCAGATCTGGCCCCACCAGTTTGTCTTCGCCCAATTCAGTCCAGCACACTGGAGTTCTACATTTCCTCCCATACAGTACTTCATATAGGGCCATTTGGATACTAGCTTGGTAGCTATTGTTGTATGCAAATTCTGCCAGTGGGAGGTATCTATCCCAATTTCCCTCAAACTCAATGACACAACTCCTCAGCATATCCTCAAGGACCTGACATATATTTCATGTTATTGTTATCATCTTAATTCAATATTTGTATCAATTCCATTGGTTTCAATTGTTTACCTGGATTACTCTTTCGGATTGCCCATCCGTCTGAGGATGGAAAGTCAGTCTTTGAAGTGGAGTTGTGTACCCAAGGACTCATGCAACTTCTTCCAAAATCTCGATGTAAACCTTGGGTCTCGATCAGATATGATAGAAAGTGGAATTCCATGCAGTCTAACTATCTCACTGATATATAATTCTGCTAACTTCTCCAGTGAGTAGTCAGTCCTAACTGGCAGAAAGTGTGCTGACTTAGTCAATCTATCAACTATAACCCATACTGCATCATGTTTCTTCCGGGTGAGAGGTAGACCACTTACAAAATCCATGGTGACCCGATCCCATTTCCATTCAGGTATGCGTATAGGCTGTAGCAAACCCGATGGAACTTGATGTTCTGCCTTGACTTGCTAACATGTCAAGCATTTAGTCACATAGTCAGCTATGTCCTTCTTCATACTGTGCCACTAATCTGAAGCTTGGATCATGATACATCTTTGTACTTCCTGGGTGCATAGCATATACACTGGTGTGTGCCTCTTTTAGAATACTGGCCTTCAATTCCCCATCATCTGGTACACACAGTCTTCCTTTGTAGTACAGACACCCATCTGATTTCACCCCATAGTCAGTTGCTTTTCCCTCTGAGATTTTGCTCATAATAGCCATTAGCTTCTCATCTACCTTCTGCCCATCTAAAATCTGCTGTAACAGGGTTGGCCTCACTTGCAACTCAGCCAAAATAGCTCCATCTTGAATCAAAGTTAGACGGGCATTCAATGATCTCAAAGTTGTCATGGATTTTCTGCTCAAAGCATCAGCAACTACATTTGCCTTCCCAGGATGGTAGTCAATTACACAATCATAGTCTTTCAGGAACTCAATCCATCGCCTCTGTCTAAGGTTGAGCTCCTTCTGGGTTGGTAAGTATTTTAGGCTTTTGTGGTCCGTATAAATGTAGCACTTTTCACCATACAAGTAATGCCTCCATATCTTCAGTGCGAAGATAATTGCTGCAAGCTCTAGATCATGGGTAGGGTAATTCTGTTCATGTGGCTTTAGCTGTCTGGAAGCATAAGCGACCACCTTCCCCTCTTGCATCAATACACACCCTAACCCATTATGAGAGGCATCACTGTAGAGCACAAAGTCCTTTCACAGCCTTTGGCGGTGTGCTGCTGGTGCCTCTGTCAACATAGCCTTCAACTTTTCAAAACTGGTCTGACACTTGTTATTCCAGTCAAATCTGACATTCTTGTGTAATAACTTGGTCATTGGAGCAGCTATTAAGGAAAATCCCTTCACAAATCTCCTGTAATACCCAGCTAACCCCAAGAAGCTTCTGACCTCAGTTGTGTTTCTGGGAGGCTTCCATTCCATCACTGCTTCTATTTTCTTGGGATCCACCCCAATCCCAACAGCTGACACTATGTGTCCAAGGAATGCAATCTCATTCAACCAGAAGTCACACTTGGACAACTTAGCATACAGCTTCTTTTCTCTCAGGGTTTACAGAACAATCCTCAAATGCTCATCATGTACTTCCCTGGTCTTGGAATACACCAGAATATCATCAATAAAGACCACTATGAACCGATCTAGGTATAGATGGAAGATACGGTTCATAAGGTCCATGAATGCCGCTGGTGCATTTGTTAGGCCAAAGGGCATCACTAGAAACTCATAATGCTCATATCAGGTCCTGAATGCAGTCTTTGGCACATCTGCATCCTTCACCCTTAACTGATGATACCCTGATCTGAGATCAATCTTAGAAAATACTCCTGCTCCCTTCAACTGATCATCAATTCTAGGCAACGGATATTTGTTCTTCACAGTCACTTTATTCAACTGCCGGTAATCAATGCATAGCCTCAAAGTCCCATCCTTCTTTTTCATAAACAGCACTGGAGCTCCCCATGGTGACACAGTGGGGCGTATAAACCCCTTATCTAGCAACTCTTGCAACTGAGTTTTCAACTCCCTCAATTCAGTGGGTGCCATCCTATAAGGAGCAATGGAAATGGGTGTTGTACCCGGCAGTGTCTCAATAGCAAATTCAACTTCCCTTTCTGGTGGCAAACCAGGCAATTCTTCATGAAATACCTCTGGGAAGTCTCTTACTGTGGGTATATCACTCAGGTTTGGCTTAGCCTGCCTAGTATCCACCACATGTGCTAGGTAGGCTTCACAGCCTTTTCTCATCATTCTTCTTACAACTGTGGCTGAGATGACATTGGACAAGAAATTTGTCCTTTCCCCCACAACAATGATCTCATTACCCTCAGGGGTTTTCAAAGAAATTCTCTTCAATTTGCAATCAACTATTGCCTAATGATGTGACAACCAGTCCATTCCCAAAATCACGTCAAACTCGTGGAAGGGCAACTCAATCAGGTATGCCATGAATTCATACCCCTGAATCCTTAACGGGCAACCCTTGTATACTTTGTTCACCACTACACTGTGGCCCAATGGATTTGTGACCAGAATGTCTTGGTCACTCTCCCCTACTAGTATCCCCCTTTCTACGGGTAAGTTGATGCAGATGTATGAATGAGTGGATCCTGGATCCACCAATGCATGCACAGATGTATTGTAGAGGGAGAACGTACCCCTGATGACGTCCGGGGCATCTTGCTCCTCTTGAGCTCTCAGGGCATAAGCTCTGGCAGGTGGTCTGTTATCTGGCCTCTCTGCTGGCTCAGATGCAGGCCTCTGTGATGGTCCTACTGCCTCAGATTTGCCAGATTTCCTACCCCTTTGTGGTGCAGGAGCAGGTCTGTCTGCTTGTGTTGGAGTAGCTGTAGTAGTTCTGCGTGGACAGTTCTTCAACTGATGCTCTATTGACCCACACCTTAAGCAGGCACCAGTCACTCTCCAACACTCCCCCTTGTGCCACTTTAGACAGTGTGGACATGCAGAAGATGCTGGGGCTGGTCCCCTGAACCCCATCCCTGGAGAGTTGCCCACTGATGGTGTGGACTGACCTCTCCTAGGGGTAAACTATGGCACAGGCCCCGAGGTGACCACGACCTTGTGGCTGCCTGAACTCTGTGCAGATGGACCCTTGAACCTCTTCCCAGGTGCAAGAGATGAACTAGACTGACCCGGGCCCCTCTTCTGCTGTCTCTCTCTTCTGGTTTGCTCACTGATTCTTACTTTTTCAACCTTTATTGCAGCTTCCACTAACTTAGTGAAGTCGGTAATTCCCAAGGCAGTGATCATGATCTTTATGTTGTCATTTAGTCCCTCTTCAAATCTCTTACACCTTTCAGCTTCATTAGGGACTATCTCCCTTCCGTAGCGGCTTAATCGGACGAATTCCTTCTCATACTCGGCCACTGTCAACTGTCTCTGCCTCAGATTAATAAACTCTCTTCTTCTCTCTTCCAGGTATACAGTACCCACATATTTCTTCTTGAATTCTGAGAGAAAGAAGTCCCAAGTTATAGCTTCTGGCTGCACTTCACTGGATACCGTATCCCACCATTCATATGCATCATCTTGCAGCAGAGATATGGCAGCTTTTAAGTTTTGCTCTGGAGTGCAGTGAAGTTGTTTTAAAACTCTGCCTATTCTGTTCAACCAATTTTCGGCTGCAACAGAATCATCTTCTCTCTTGCCAAAGAAGTCCACTGCTCCTAACTTTCTCAATCTTTCCAGGTGTGATTTCGGTTGTGGATGTGGTGGTGTGGTGGTGGTGGAGCTGGCATTACTCCAGCCATTTGTCTGAAGAATTCGGCCATTTGCTGAAACATGGCCTGTGGAGGCTGAGCAGGTTCTGCTTGAGCTGGCAGAGCAGGTTCTCCCATACCTCCAGTCTCAGCTGCTGCAGGTGGAGCATGACTCTCCACTTCCTCCTTAACTGCCCTCTGAGATGTAGGGTCCATATCCTATTCAAAATAAGAAAGACAAACAGATCTACATTAGTGTCACCTCGACTCCTACAAATGCAATGCATGGTATGGACTCAATCTAGGTCCAGAAACGCCTAAACCATGCTCTGATACCACTAAATGTGACACCCCTCACCTGTGTACAGTATATCCGAGTAAGCAATATCACACGGTGTATCGGCACCCTCTATTTTAACTTAATTAATTTTTTTCATAGTTTTGAATATAGTTTATGAAATATAATTTATTGAAGCCATTTATCAAAATTATTATTTATTTGAGGTTCTGAAAATTTTAAGGAAAATCCGGCAGAGTACCGGCTAAAAAATGGAGAAAACAGTTCTTCGGAACCTGTTAAAAACACTTCCAATATTCATACTCAATCATTTCTCAAACTCCAATGTCATCACAAACTCAATATTTTTCAACAACATTTCTCAATCAATCATTTCTCAGGGTACTCATGTATAAGCAATGAATAAATACTCAAATTTTTCCATACATAACCACAAATCTTCATTATTTAAACGAAGCTCAAAATACATTACATAAGTTCAATTACATATGAGAAAATAAAAATTAGTTACAAAATACCAAAATGACACCTAGTGTCCTATCAATGCACTGTAGAAGTTGAGGTGGCACGGACACTGTGCAGAGCTGCAGGATGGACTCACCCAGTCTGCGGTCTACTGGGCTCTCGATCTGTATCTCCAGAACCTAAGCGTGGCAAAAGCAACGCGCTAAGCAATAATGCTTAGTGGTGCAATAATAAAATAAAAGAAAATAGCAGAAAATAAATATGTATTGAATGTATATGTCTTATTTGTTTTGTATTTGTTATATTCATTTATTTCTTTAACTTTGTCCATTTTCATTCATTTGTTTGCCCAAGTAACCTATACTAGACGACTGGACTAGATAAACGGGTAAACTGGCACTGGGTATCAAGTACCTCGGGCCGTCACACCATCGGTCACATATGTATCTCCCGGTGTGCAACAGAACAGCTAACAAGCTGTAAATAATATTAGGCACAAGGCCACATCTCAATACAAGGTCAGAATGGCTAGAAGCCATGAAATCACAGAATGGCATAATGCCATGTGCAGTACTGCTAACTGAACCCTATTGGCATGACAAACTATCCAAACCAATCTTGTTAGGTGTACTAGGGCATTTGATACTTTTGAATTCTTCAAATTTTGAATTTCAAGTTTTGGTGTCACTATTCACCTCATTGGTCAACAAAAATGTTGACTTTTTGATAAAAAATAGGTACATTGGTTTTGACACTTCCAACATACCACATTTTGCATTCAAAACTTGTTGGCATTAAGCATTAATACCATTTCTAAGTTTAAACCAAGGGAAGTAGAATTTTCAGTTTTTGTAGCCCAACTTTACTGTTCCATTGGGCACTGTTGCAGTGGGAATTTGAGGAAATGGTAACCATGAAAGTTGTTCCTTATTTTGTCTAGTTGAATTTCGTTTTTTGAATCACTCCATTTGGAGTTTTTTAGCTCCAGATATAGTTCAAAAACCATAGCTGGCCGGATTGGAAAAACTGCAGAATTACCAAATCTATAGTACCATGAACAGTGAATGTGACTGCCATTTGGGTTAGGTTCTGGTCATAAATTGGGGTAGGTTTCTTCATGAAAGTTGTTTTTCTATATCTTAACTTGTTTCTGTAAAACTTTCAGGTCAATTGACCATATCTACAGTGAGTTATGGCCAAATGAACAGTTACTGTTCATTTGGTCATTCTGCAGAATCAGTTTGCAGGGTATCCGGATTGGGGCCAACTTTTGGTCCACTTGCTTTGGTCTTTTGGATATGGTTTCTTCAGAAAAATTGTGCCATTATAAGTCTAGTTTCATGTCCAATTGGCCAAACACCAATTGGACCTACACAGCCAAAGATATGGCAGTCCAAACAGGCTGGATTCACAGCCTCCTTGCTGCTGTCCCTAGGCAGCCTACCAATTGGGTTTGTAACACTTTAGTTCACTTCAAATTATGATTAACTTACCTAAAATGGTCACTAATTGACTATTAGAATGTTCATATACCATTTCATGAGCAAACCCTAATTTTTGTTCAAGTCTCCAAGTTCTCAAAGTTCAATTTATACATTAAACTTACAATTTCAACTTAAATCATGTTCTTAAACATGAATTGAGTGAGAGAGAATAAATTGGGCACTAACCTCTTTTGCTAACTTTTCCAAGTCTCCAAAAATCCCTTCTTCCTTCTTCTTTTTGCTGGCTAGAGGTTGTTCAAGTTGCAAAATCAATGTTTAGTGAAGCAAGGTTGTGGTTTCAAGGTGATTTGGTGGGTTGTCTCAAGCTTCCATTAAGCTTCCATGGAGGAATGGGTTTTGGGAGAGAGTGTAACGTTTTTGGGTGAGGAAGAGCAAATGGTATTTTGATTTCTTTTGTCTCAATTATCTCTTTTTATTAGTTAATTAAGTGGTTGTTTAAATGTAATTGGTGGAAACTTTTAAATGACATCATAATGATGTCATAATTTGCATTATATTGTATTTCCTGTTCTTTTCTTTTCTACTAACTTCAAATTAATTTTTCATCAACATTAATTCATATTTTATGTCATAATAATTATTTACTCAACTGGACAAGTCGGCCAAAAATCGCCTCTAAAGGTGAAATGACCAAAATGCCATCCGTTTGGCTTAACGGGTCAAAATTGTCTGTACCGATTGAAAACTTTTTCTAAATATTTTCTTGGCATTCTAATGCTATAGGAACCTCAATAACCCTTCTCTGGAGTCCCAAAAATTATTTTATAATTTTTCCCCCGGGTCTAGGGCTCCTAGTTGCGAGAACCGCAACTTCCCTCTGGGTTACCCATCGCTTGGGCACCGACTCGTTTAATTTGGTTGTATTTTATTTCTAAAATTTTTCCTAAATTTTTCTTATTAATATTTGAGTTAATTATGGTTCCTCACTTTAGTTTCAATATTTTTCCGGACGTTCTAGCTATCCGGACCAACACTGGTCACTGGAACAGTAGAATGTACGGAGTTGCTACCGGGAGGGTGTTACACCTGCTGCCAGAGGTTCACAACCGGTTAGCAGAGGAAGAGGCAGAGGTAGAGGCAATGCTTCTGGCAGTCAGGGTACTGTTAGCCAGTCAGCACAAGGAAGTGCTTCAGCCAGGGTTTATACGATGAGACAGCGAGAAGAGGCTGAGACTTCCGATGTTGTAGCCGGTACATTCTCTATCTCTGATCAAGAAGTATTTGTGTTGTTTGATCCTGGTTCAACCCACTCATATGTTAGTGCTAGCATAGTCAGTTCACTTGTTGTTCCGTGTGTCAAAATGGGTTTTGAAGTGCTAGTAACTAGTCCATTAGGACAAGAGGTTCGGGTCAACAGAATCTATAGAGGCTGTCCTTTGGTGATCCAAGGACATGTTTTTCTATCAAATTTGATTGAAATGCCCTTCAGAGATTACGATATCATCTTGGGCATGGATTGTGACACCCCTTACCCGTCTATAGTATAGCCGAGTAAGATATGTCACACAGTGTACCGGAATGCCCTATTTTATTTCGATCATTTTTGTCCTTCCTTATTTATTTTTATCATAGTTATGAAGTATAATTTGGTGAAGTATAATTTATTTAAGTCATTTATGGAAAACATCAATTTATTTGAGGTTCCACAAATTTTATAGAAAATCCGACAGAGTACCAGCTAAAAATGGAGAAAACAATTCTTCAGAACCTGTGAAAAACACTTCCAAAATTTTCAATCATTCCCAAACTCCAATTTATCAACAAAATCTCAATATTTTTCAATAACAATTCCATTTCTCATTCATTCATTTCATATGATATTCATATGCAAGTCATAAATAAATATTTACTTTTTCATTCATAAACACAATTTTCACTATTTACATTAATATCAAAATACATTACATAAGTTTCAATTACATATGAGAAAATAAAAGTTAATTACAAAATACCCAAAATGAAACCTAGTCTCCTACTAATGCACTGACGTCGGTGAGGTGACACGGACACTATGCAGAGCTGCAGATGATCTCACCCAGTCTGTGGTCTACTGGGCTCTCTATCGGTCTCTCCAAAGCCTACGCGTGGCAAAAGCAACGCGCTAAGCAATAATACTTAGTGGTACCAATAATAAAATAAAAAGAAATAACAGAAAATAAATATGCAGTGCATGTTCTGATGTCTTATGCAGACAATTTTTCGATAATTATTTGTAGTCTTATTTATTATGTATTTGTTATATTCATAATTTCATTAAATTTATCCACTTTCATTTTTGGTTGCCCAAGTAACCTATACTGGATGACTGGACTAGATAAACAGGTAAATTGGCACTGGGTATCAAGTACCTCGTGCCATCACACCATCGGTCACATATGTGTCTCCCGGTGTGCAACAGAACAGCTAATAAGCTGTAATAACATTAGGCACAAGGCCAAGTCTCAACACAATATTAGAATGGCTAAAAGCCATGAAATCACAAAATGGCATAATGCCATGTGTAGTACTGCTAACTGAACCCTATTGGCATGCCAACCTATCTAAACCAATCTTGCTAGGTGTACTAGGGCATGTTACATTTTTAAATTTCACAATTCTTGAAATTGAATTTTAAGTGTTATTATTCATTTTATTAGTCAACTAAAATGTTGACTTTTGCATAGACAATAAGTACATTGGTTCTAATATTCCCATCATATCACATTTTGCATTCTAAAATTGTTGGTATTGGTTGCCAATACCATTTCTAAGCTTAGTGTTGGTTATTCATAATTTTCAGAATTCAAGAACTAAGTTTACTATTCCATTAGTCATTTGTACAGTAAGAATTTGGCAAAATTATCTTCATGAAAGTTGTTCTTTATTGTGTCAAGTTACATTTCCTTTTTTGAATCACTCCATTTGAAGTTTTTTAGCTCAAATTATGGCCTAAACACCATAACTGGCCGGATTAGACAGAATCCAAAATTCTAGGCAAAACTGGTTCTGCCAGATTTGGTAACCTAAGTTTGGTTGGCAATTTGACTGGTTATGGTCAGAATTTGAATTTGTGTTCTTCATGAAAGTTTTAGGTCTATGTCTCAGCTTTCTGCTGGTAAAATTTCAGGTCAATTAGACCTTTATACACTGAGTTATGACCAAATGAATAAACACTGTTCATTTAGTCATTTTGCCCAAGCAAAATGCAAGTCACCCGGATTAGGGTAATTTTTAGGTCAACTTGGTTTGGTTTTCTTATCACACCTTACTCCTCTGTAAGTCATAACATGATCCCGTAGAATACCTAATGAACTACCATACTTCACCTACCGATAACTCATTAAGTACCCTACAAGGGATTTTAAAACAATTTTCTTACTTTTGTTAAGTGGTGAGCGTTTTCTAATAGGTGTTTAAAACATTTAATTGAAATTCAAAACTAGTTAAAACTATTGGCCCATTTTATTTTTCCATAAATTTATAAAAATTTTGACAGAGTTCCATTTATATCTTGAGAAAATAGTTCTTCAAATACCTGAAAAAAAAACACTTCTAAAAATTTTTCTCAACCACTACTTCAAATTCTCAATCAATCTCAAATCTCAAGATTTCATAATCAACATTTCTAAATTTCCAAAATTCAATAATCCTCAAAATACTTGCAATTAATCTCATTCAAATTAAATAAAATAGTTCCACTCATATTTTATTAGAGACAAAACAATTTATATATATATACATCATTACAAAATTTACATCAAAGAAAATTCAAACTAAATTTTTATTACAAACTTCATACAAACTTTGTACAAGCTGCTCAAGACCCATTTACATGTCCATACTTTTATATGCAATACATACATCAAAAGAAATATTCACAATTAGGGTATAAATTATACCCGATAACTTCAAGCTGAATGATCTTTAATCCTTAGCAGCTCAGTCTGTTGCTCCTCTAGTCTCTGTATCTGCGACAGCAATAGAAGCTATCGCTGAGTACTAGGACTCAGTGGTGCACAACATACTAAAATAATCTTTATGCAAAATATAAATCACATTTATTTAAAAATTTGACTAAATATGAGCATTAAACACAAAACATGAATTATGAGATTTTAATGCAAACTAAGTTCATTTCAAAGTATCAAAACACATTTCATAAAACCCACAGTTAGATTATGCCATTTGAAACAAATAGAATCTCAACAGCCAAAGGCTAAAGAGAAGTCACATCACAAGGCTAGCTAGCTCAAATATATGGATATCCATTTACATTCTCTTCTACTGGCACACCTCAACACTTCTCCAGAGAAGGAATCAAAATTCAAAACTAATTACCCCACTAGTCGTGCTAGTGAGGTGTTCAAATATATGGTCATGACACTGTGGTTTCAAAACTTATCTTAACAATTTGCTAAACATTGTCATTTCAAATATACATAATAACTTTCAAAATTTAAATCAAAACATTATAAATAGGGTCACAATACTTTCAACAGTTCAAAGCAAAAGTAAAATGCATATTTCATTCACTTAATCAATAAATTTTAAAGCATAGTGATATTGTGCACAAACCTCAAGCGAGTCGCCTCTTGGCCTTGACTCGGTTCCTCGGGTTTTGTCCCGGTATTCTTTTCCACTGAAACACATAATTTCAAAGTGTTTCAGTATCATAACTTGGCATAAATCCAAAAATAAATTTAACTTCATTTTTACCTAGCTCTAACGTGTTAAACTCGACATTCTTGAAATTCTGTGTTTCGGGTTACTATTCACTACACTATTCATGTAACACCCTCCCGGTAACCACTCCGTACATTCTACTGTTCCGGTGATCGGTGTCGGTCCGGACAGCTAGAACGTCCGGAAAAATATTTAAATTAAAGTCGGGAATCATAATTAACTCAAATATTAATAAGAAAAATTTAGTAAAAATTTTAGAAATAAAATACAACTGAGTCAAACGAGCCGATGCCCAAGCGATGGGTCACCGGAGGGAAGTTGCGGTTCTCGCAACGAGGAGCCCTAGACCCGGGGGAAAAATTATAAAATAATTTTTGGGACTCCAGAAAAGGGTTATTGAGGTTCCCATGGCATTAGAATGTCAAGAAAATACCTAGAAAAATTTTTCTATCGGTACAGACAATTTTGGCCCGTTAAGCCAAACGGAGGGCATTTTGGTCATTTCGCCTTCCGAGGTGATTTTTGGCCGACTTGTCCAGTTGAGTAAATAATTAATATGACATAAAATATGAAGAAACATTACCAAAAATTAAAGTGAAAATGAGTAGAGAAGAAGAGAAAAGAAAAATGAGAATAAATGTCAATTTTGACATCATATGATGTCATCTAAGAGTTACCCACCAATCACATTTAGTCAACACTTAAATTAACTAATAAAATATGTATAAAAACACAACAAAAGCTCCTAAAATTCCAGCAGCCATCACTTTTACAAAGTTCACCCGTAACTCTCAATTCCCATAGCCAAACCTCCATTGATTTTCAACCAAAGCTTCCTTTCTCCTTTGTTTCCACCACTAAACCCTAACCCCTTTCATTAAACTTTGACTATATCACTTGGGGAAGCTCTTGGCAGCCAAGAAGAAGAAGGAAATTGAAGTTTTGAGTGGGGAAAAATTCTGCTCATTCAAGTTAGTGCTACAATTTCATTTTCCTTCTTTTAAATCTTAGTTAGAACATCATTTTGAGCTAAGAAATTTTATGAAATTGAAGTAAAATATATGTGTTATGGTACCTTAAATTTCCAGCAGCCCTATGAAAGTATGAGTTTGATTGTTTAACAAACTTAGAGTGGTTGAAAATCATGGTTAAGGTATTAAAATGCATGAAGATTGAACTAAGTATGTTAGACAAGGTTTATGAGTAAATTTAGTTGAACATTAGGGTTTGGGAAGAGGAAATTGTGACTTAGCTTTGGAAATGGTTAGAGGACTTTTTAATGGTCAATTAGTGACCATTTTAGGTAGATTGACCCTAATTAGAACTGAAAAATGGGATGGTAAAGTGAAAGTATAAACTGCCCTATGGACAGCAGCATAGGGACTGAAATTTCAGTCCCTTTGCACTGCCATAACTTGGGCTGTGCTTGTCCAATTGATGTTTGGCCAATTGGACATGAAACTAGGCTTATAATGGCACATTTTTTCTGAAGAAACCATGCCCAAAAGACCAAAGCAAAAGGGTCAAAACTCAGCCACAATCCGGAACCCTGAAGATGCCTCTGCAGAAATTGACCAAATGAACAGTAACTATTCATTTGGCCATAAGTCACTGTAGATTTGGTCAATTGGTCTGAAATTTTTACAGCAACAAGTTAAGACATAGACAAACAACTTTCATGAAGGAACCTACCCCAAATTATGGCCAGAACCCATTCAACCAAGTGACTCAAGTCACTGTTCATGCACTGTAGATATGGTAAAATTCTGCAGAATGCATATCCGGACAGCTTGGGTTTTTGGGCCATATCTGGAGCTACAAAACTCCAAATGGAGTGATTCAAAAAAGGAAATTTAACTAGACAAAATAAGGAACAACTTTCATGTTTTACATTTCTTCAAATTCCAACAGTAACAGTGTCCAATGGAATAGTGAAGTTATGGTACAAAATCTGAAAAATCTGCTCCTTTGGTTTAATGCTTAGAAATGGGAAAAACACTTAATGCCAACAAGTTTTAAACACCAAATGTGGTATGTTGGGAGTGCCAAAGTCAATGTACACCTTTTTATTCTAAAAGTCAACATTTTTGTTGACCAATGATGAATAGTGACACCAAAAAAGTTGAAATTCACAAATTGAAAAATTTAAAAGTTTCAAATGCCCTAGTATACCTAACAAGATTGGTTTGGATAGTTTGGCATGCCAATAGGGTTCCGTTAGCAGTACTGCACATGGCAAAAATGCCATTCTGTGATTTCATGGCTTTTAGCCATTCTGACTTTGCATTGAGACTTGGCCTTGTGCCTGACATTATTTACAGCTTGTTAGTTGTTCTGTTGCACACCGGGAGATGCATATGTGACCGATGGTGTGACGGCCCGAGGTACTAGGTACCCAGTGCCAGTTTACCCGTTATCCAGTCCAGTCGTCTAGTGTAGGTTACTTGGGGCAACCAAATGAATAAAAGTGAACAAAGTTAACGAATTAATGAATATACCAAGATCAAACAAAGAAAGCATACACATTGTATACACATTTATTTTCTTGCTATTTTCTTCTATTATATTATTGCACCACTAAGCATTATTGCTTAGCGCGTTGCTTTTGTCACGTGTAGGTACTGGAGATCCCGATCGTGAGCCCAGTAGACCACAGACTGGGTGAGTCTATCTGACAGTTCTGCTCAGTGTCCGTGTCACCTCACTACCTGCAGTGCATCGGTAGGGCACTAGGTGTCATTTTGTCATTTTGATATTTTGTAGCAGATTTGTATTTTCTCATATGTATTTGAACTCATGTAATATATTTTGATGTTTATGTAAATAATGAAAGTTATGACTATGAATGCAAGATTTGAGCATGTATTTATTGCTTGTATATGAGAAATGAAAAGATTATTGAGAATTTGCTATTGAGAAATATTATTGAGATGATGGAATAAAAATTATTGGAAGTGTTTTTAACAGGTTCCGAAGAACGGTTTTCTCCATTTTTAGCCGGTACTCCGCCGGATTTTCTTAAAAATTTTCGAAACCTTAAATGAATGATACTTTTGATAAATGGTTTAAATAAATTGTATCTCATAAATTATGTGCAAAAGCATTGTCTAAATTAATTGAGGAATATTAGAGTGTGCCGGTACACCAGGTGGCATTACTTACTCGGGTATACTGTACACGGGTAAGGGGTGTCACAATTCAAGTCAAATTATTGACTTTCTAAGGCTTAATAGGTATGGGAATTCCAAATTTACCCACATACCACATTTTGGTCATCAAACTTATTGGTTTTGGTCATTTTCTCAACACTTAAGTCTTTTAGGCAAAATTGTCAATTTTCAGTTTTTGGTATCTAAGGTTGCACTGCTCCATTGGTCACTTTTCTGTTGGAATTTGGCAAAACTTTCTCCATAGAAAATGTTCTGTATTGTCTTAAGTTTATTCTCCTTTTTGAATCACTCCAATTGGAGTTTTGTAGCTCAAGTTATACTCAAATTACAGTTACTGTTCATGCTGCAGAATTTGGTTCTGTAGATTTATTGATCTAACTTCGTTCAGTAATTTGATCAAGTTAAGTCCATAATTTGGTCTAATTTTCTTCATATGAAATGTTCTACTATGTCTTAGGTTTCCATGGGTTCAAAAATCGCTTAAAGCGGAGTTTTCTAGAGAGAGTTATAGCCATTGAAACTTTACTATTCATATGGTAAATCTGTAGTCCTGCAGATTCAGTGATCCAACTTTGCTCAGTAATTTGATTGGGTTAATGGTATAATTTTACCTGCCTAGCTCAAATTATGACCAAATGAACAAACACTGTTCATTTGGTCAGTTTATACAGGGCAGCCTGCAATTTTTCAACTTTGGTTAATTTGTTCACTAGGTTTTGGTCACTTTTTGGGCATACTTCCTGAATGAAAATTGTGTCATTTAGTGTCTATTTTCATTACCAATTGGTCCCATACCAATTGGACTTATAAAATTCCATTTTTGGTCCCTCAAAGTTGACTTTTGGTCATGGTGCATACCCAATCCGAATTTGGCTTTGATTCAAACACTTCTAACACACTTAATTAGGTCACAAATGACCATTTCTCACCTTAAACTATGTCAAAGACATCATTTAGCACTTCTTCACATTTTTGGTCTCTAAACCCTAATGTTCAAAACTCTAATTCATGTCATTTGTTGCATTTAGCTAATTAAACACTTATAAACATGCTCCCTTAACTCAATTAAGCTTCCTAACATGTTTAGCTCAAACAAATTTATACTTTATCCAACCAAACCCTAGCTGTCCAAAATTCTATATAATCCCTCAACAAATTTTCTTTCCATTTTAAGTTTATTTACAAGCTCAATAAGTTAGAAATGTAAGAATCAAACTCGAATTATCAAATTTGATTACTAACCTTTTATGTAGAATTTCTTTTTCTTCAAAACTTCTTCCTTTCTTTTTCTTTTTGTTGTCAAGCTCCTTCCCAAGTGACTAGAACAAGGTTTTGTGAAGCAAGTATGGGAGAAGTTGAGGTTTAGTGAGGGTTTAGTGAGGGTTTCAAAGCTTGAAGACAAGCTTTAATGGAGTTTGCAATGGTGAGGGAGAGAGAGAATGTGTGAGGGCGGCAAGCTTGGTGGAAGAAGACTTTTTACTTTTTTTTTCTTTCCTTTTGTTTTGTTTTTATCCTCATGGAAGACCCAAAAATCCCAATTAAATAAATATATTAAGTATTATTTTTATGGCATCATGCATGAAGTCATGCATGATGTCATCACCTTTTGACTTTTCCATTTTCTTTCTTTTTTTTTTATTAATTCTTTAATTTAATTCTCGATTCCAAAATTTTTTTTCTCCGATTTTATTTGACAGTTAGATCAGGAGTCAGCTCTCGGGGTCAATTGACCAAATTGCCCCTCGCTGGTTCATCCCGGTTTGTAATTAATTCCATATTTCTTCCGGCTCCCTGACCTAATTATTTGACTGGCTTAACAATTCTTTTTCGTGATTTTCTCTTTTCCACTGTGTTTATAAGGGTCCTAAGGACCGCGGTGTCATATTTTACGGTTCGAAATTTGAGTTTAAAATAACTTCACAATCGTTCCCAATAAGGTCACCCATCGCTGTGACTCTCAGCTCGTTTAACTTCTTATGTTCTGTTTTTCTTATTTATACTTAACTAATTGAACATTACTAATTATTTGTGTTTATGGCTTCTCTAGTTGTCTTAGATGTGATTCTAATCCCCTTAATTGTCCGGACCGACACCGGTCACCGGAACAGTGAAATATACTAGGCTATACAAATGGGGGTGTTACATTTCTGGGTAGGGTTTCTTCACCAAAGTTGTGCCAATATGTGTCTAGTTTCATGTCCAATTGGCCTTGCATCAATTGAACCTCTATAACTCCATTTATAGCTGCCTAAACCTCCTAGACTCACAATCAATCTTGCAGGTCAGCTAAGGCAGCTTACCCAAACTCAAATGCCAAGCCACAACTCACTTCATTTCCTCATCATACACAGCCAAATAGTCACTAATTGACCATTTAAACTTTTATTCACCAACACATGAACAAAGTCTCAATTTCATACCCAAACCCTAACTCAACCATCTCAAATCATGCATTTAACTTGCATTTCATTATCCTAATCATGAAGTTAATATTGAAGGCAGCCATGATACCATTTTACCTCAATGAAAACTTCATAACCCTACCAAGTATAAGGCTGCTGAAATTTTTGGGGAGGTATACCCATAATTTTTATGCAATTTTCCTATAGATTTCTACTTAATCTGACTTCCTCAACATGAAACTAAAGAGAAACATGAAGTTTGGTCACTAACCTTGAGTGGAGTTAATTCCAATCTTGCAAGAGCTCTTCTTTTTCACTTTTTTTTGCTCCCAAAAGCTTCACTAAGATGAACTATCAAGTTTTTGTGTTGGGAATTTAGGGTTTAGTGGAAGAAAATCCAAGGAAACTAAGCTTTGAAAACTTGGCAATGGAGGACAATGGAAAGGGTATGGGGCGGCTGGTTTGGGTGAAGGTGATGGCTGCTAAGTTTTTTTATTTTTTTTACTGTATTCTTATCTCATTTTATTTTTTTTAAATGGGCTTAATTAATTGTAATTGGTGGTAAGTGTTTAATGACATCATGGTGATGTCATAATTCTAATTTCTTTCATTTTCTTTCTTTTTCTTGTCTACTTAATTTCAATTTAATTTTTAGCAATATTTTATAACACCCCTCACTTGTCTACAGTGTAACAGGGCAAGGCATGCTACACGAAGTGCTGGAGCACCTAGTCTGTGATTATCTCTTTTTTTTAACTCAATTTGATTTAAAAAATCTTTATGTGATATTCATAATATACTAGTTCTATATTCAGATTTTAATAAAATCAGTATTTCAAAAATAGAAATAAAAACCCAATAAGGTGTCGTCTATATTTCGGACAAACTGTCCTTCTAAACCTGTTAAAAATAGTTCAATATGATAATCTCAATCTTTCAACTAATTTTTCAGTCTCAAAATTTCATAGTTTCAAAATACAATCCATCATAATTTAGATTCATCCAAACACTCTCCATAGGAGTTTAATATGTACAGTTTATCACAAACCTTAAAGTTTTAGAATATACAAATTACATAACAAAATGTCAAAATACAACTGATAGTCATTACACAAGATCCTAAGTCCTACCATGTATGCAGTGTAGTGCAGATGACTTTGGACTCCTGTGCACATCTGATGTCTCACCCGGTCGTAGGTCTGCTGGGCTCTCCAGCTGTGTCTCCAATACTTACGCGTAGCAAAAGCAACGCGCTAAGCAATTCTACTTAGTGGTGCCAAATATAAAGAAATATAAACTAAAATAAAATAAATGAAGTATTTATGAATTTATGACATTGATATTCTTTATAGTTGTTGATTCTACTTTTATTTGCTAACCTTTCATTTTTGTTAATTTTGGTGGTGTTGTATGTCAATAAACTGAATTTAGCTATTTGAATTTAATAATACTTAAATTAACTACTCGTGTAGCCTATACACTGACCAGACTAGATAAATGGATATACTAGCACTGGTTACCTAATACCTCGGGCCGTCACACCATCGGTCACAAAGCGTCTCCCGGTGTACAAACAGTGTGGCTAAAAAGCCATATAGTCAATCAGGCGATAAGCCAAGTATAATAACACAATCTGTAACGCCCTCACTTTACATAGTTTGTACATTCTGCTACTCCAGTGACCTAATGTCTGTCCGAACAAGTCAAGATGTATGGGACTACACTTCAGTAATAGTGAGAAGGCATAAAATGATGAAATAAATAATAAGAAAATACAATAAAAATTAAGGAAAAATAAAAGAGAGGAAATGAAACTAGGTTAAACGAGCAGGCACCATAGCGATGGGTGACCGCACCGGAAAGTTATGGCGAAGGCAATTACCGACCCCAGGACTGCGGGGAACCCTCGAAAATAAATTTTGAGACATAATTAAAGGTCTAATGAGGTGTAATTAACACTAAAAATGTCAAAGAAAAATTAGTAAGTCAGTACAAATAAAAACGAAAATTTAAGAAAATCGCCAAGACAAAGATTAAATCGGCGTTACCGAAAAAGTCTAAATTTGACCCGAAGAGGGGCATTTTGGTCATTTGACACCTAAAGTCAACTTTTGACCTAAATGTCCATTAAAAATAAGTGGAATTAAACTTTGAAAATCCCATGAAAAATGAAATTATAAATGAAATGCAATTAAAGGAAATATGGGGCTATAATTAGAATTATGAAAGTTTAATTATTTTAACTATTATTTAAATGGTTAGTGGGGTATAAAACCATAAGTGGATAGCATTTTCCACTAAATCATTTCATCTTCTTCACTCCTTCATCACCATTGCCGAATTTGATTTTCTCTCAAAGCCTCCATGGATGTCCCATGTGCAAGCTTCAATCCTCCCCCATTTTCAACTTAAAACTCAAGACTCCCTTCATTAAAAGTGATCCTCACACTATGGGTAGTAGATAGGTAGCAAAAAGAAAGGGATTTGGTGAAGTTTTTTCAAGCTGAAAATAAGGTTAGTGCTAGTTTTTCTTCCCTTGCTTTATTAAAGTTTGTATTGAGGTTATGGTGAATAGTTTGATTGAAAAATTTGAAGAAATGGTTATGTTATGGGACTGTCCATTTTTGGCAGCCATGGGAGGTGAGTTTGCTTGAGTTTTTTCTACATGTAATTGATGGGAATTAGGATTGATTTGGTTAAATTGATGTATTAGCAACTTACTTTCCATGTATGAATATTGAGCACTTGAATTTAGGGGTTTGGAAAGTATATTTGAAAGCCTTAGCAAACTGCCATTTTTGGCAGCCTTGAAGAGCATGGATTAGTGTTTGATCTCATGAAATTAATTGGTGAATTTTATTAGTGATGGTTTGAGGGCAGTGTATATGAAGTGATAGTGGAAGTGTATGTAACAAATTAAGTGATTACATGTATATATATTGTGTTGAATGTAACTTTGAGAATTAAAGTTGTAATGTGTGTATTGAGAATTATTATATTCTGCCTAAAGTGACCAAAATGTAATGTCATGAATGGTATGAGAATTATTATATTCTGCCTAAAGTGACCAAAATGTAATGTCATGAATGGTCATGGTATGATACCAATTCAGAATTGGGTATGAGAAATGAACTTATAGCAAGGTGAATGTGCATTTGGTTGGTGTTGGAGCAATGTGTTTAAGGGCAGTATGTAATTGAGCTTATAACCCTAATTGTGTGACCCCAATTGGTATGAGGCCAATTGGAAGTGAAACTAGACATAAAATAGACCAACTTTCATGTAGAGAGCTTGTCCAAGTTTTGCCTAGAAGTGACATAAAAGAATGACCAAATCCGGAATTGCATGACATGAAAACCCATAATTTTGACCATATGAACAGTAGTTAGTATTTTGGCCATAACTCACTCAAAACAGGTCCAAATGACCTGAAATTTATACCATAGAAAGCTTAGACATAGAGATACAACTCTTATGAAGACACCAAAGCCCATAAATGACCAGAACCAAGTCAAAATGCTTGCACAAGTTGGGTTACAAAAACTGGCCGAATTGACTTGGACCTAAAAATGACCTAAACTTTGCAATATAAGTGCAACTTGACCAGCAATAGAAAAATAACCATAACTTGGTCCATATAACTCCAAATGCCCTAAAACCAGTGCCAAATTTTCACTAAGACATAGGCCTACAATAATGGTATTTTGACCAAAACCCAGAACTTAGGGAACTAGGTCAATTAACTTGATTATTTTGGCATACCAAATCTGGAAATGGTTCAAATGACTATTAACTCCAGAAAAGTGTTTTAAGTATAACTCCCACTAGAAGTGTTCAAACAAAATGAGCCATACCATTCTGGAAAGCTAAGAAATAGACCTTCAACTTTGTTTTAGACCTCTCCCTCACCTTATGAATGTAAGAAGCTCAAATGTTCGGTCAAAGCTACTGCCCTAGTTGAACTTCCTGTCACTATAAGACCATTGAGTCCAGTCCAATAACTTGACCATAAGTAACTCTACAAGACTTGAAAAATTACAATAAAAAATTCTTAGTGACCATAAGACATAGGGTAACATATCCTATAAGGAGTAATAGACCTAAATATGGCAGCAACCTACTCAAATAAAATTGGCAAAGTGTAATACTAAAACCGCCTAGTAAGGGAGCCAAAATTCAAAATTGACCTAGTTATGGTCAATTGACCATAACTTGAGCTGTACAACTCCAAATAGAGTAATTCAAAAAGGAAATTAAAGAAGACACAATGAGAAACAATTTAATGAAAGGAAATCTATTAAATTTACACTGTAGCCTGGTTCAATAGATAGTAAACTTTGGCTATGAAATCTGGAAAATGGTAATAAAATGCAATAAGCTTTAAAATGAAATTGGTAACATATACCAACACTTAGAGACTATAAAATGTGACAAATTGGGAAAATTAAAATTGATTAATTAGAAAGTACTATAGTGTGCATTAAAGGTCAACATTATAGGTTAATTAATGAAAGGAATAGTGTTAATAAAATTTAATTATTGAACCTTATTATTAGAAATAATTTAAATGAGTACTGAAACACTTTAAATTGTGTGTTTCAATTAGAAAAGACACTGAGAAAGGAAAAGACCCACTGAGTCAAGGCCAAGAGTTGACTCATCAGAGGTTTGTGCACAACTAGTTTTTAATTGATTTTGTTCTGAATATTTCATATGATTAAATGACGTTATTTTCCTTATGTATTATGTTTATCAAGTATTGGATTTAATTCAATGATTATTGAAATTGTTATAGTATGTATGAATTTACCTTTGTGAAATGTTATTTCAACAAGTATTAAGCATTGTTGTGGATTGAATAAATTAGTTTTGGAAAAATTGTGATAAAATATATTTTGAATTGTGATGAGCATAAAATTATTGGATATTGGAATTGACATTGAATTGAATTGTGTTGTGATTTATGCTCACAAAAAGGACAAAGAGATTATGATATTGTTTTATATCTCACTATAGATGCTTGACTAGGTTATTACCCGTCTCTCTCATTTGTTGAGGAGACAATGGAGTTAGCTTTGTTTCAATTACCATGGTACATGCACAGGCTTAGATTCTCCTCTGATTAAAGGTTAGATCTAAGTTTTTATTTGTTATGGCCCTTTAGGAAATTTCATTATTGTGATGTGTACTGTGCACGATGATTCAACCACCTCGACTATAGGGAGCTAGAATCACCCTAAAGATGGCCCTTGTAGATTAGTCTTGCATAGTTAGTGAGAAAAATAATTGTTTGTGAATAGTAAAGAATTGTGATTTCAATTATGATTTATATATAATTGATTTTGTTGGAATTAATCTTTATTTCTATGATTGCTAGAATTACTTTAAATGTCCAGTTGTGATTTGATAAATTGAATTTCTTGCTCAAAGTCATTTTAACTAATGATTTATATTATTGGCAACGAAGATTTTAACTTTTGAAATTTTGTTAAATTTCAATACTTTCAAATTAATTGTTATAATTTTGTCAATGTATATTGTACTATGTTTTAAATTATAGTCATGCACCACTGAGTTCACCACTCAGCGATAGCTTTGTATGCTGTCACAAGTGAAAAGAGCATAGAGCAGTTGAGTAAGCTTCTTTGAAGACACATTCAGATCAGCTCCAGGTATATCATAGGTATACCCATGTACATAAGTTTGATGTATGCATGTAATAATATGTATATAAATTATTTGAGCAGTTCTATAAAAACTCTTGTAAAATATTTTGATATGTAATTAAGTGCAAATTATTATAATGTAAATTTGAGATTTCATTTACCTGTATAGTTTTGTAATATTAATTTTTAAGTCTTGTAATCAATGAAATGTTTCTTTTATAATGAGGTTGGTTTGAAAATGAATTGATTTGATTATTGAGATTTGAATTGTGAGATGAAATGAAGTTTATTGGAGTTGTATTTGAGAAATCATATTGGGAGTGTTTTCCTTTCCAGGTTTGAAGAACTATTTTCTCAAAATACAGCTGGCACTCTACTGAAATTTTGAAAAAAATTTTATAACACCAGATTTTAATCGATGATTTGAATTTCATGAGAATTGTTTTAAAATCCCTTGTAGCATATTTAATGGGTTACCGGTAGGCGAAGTACGATAATTCATTAGGTGTACTACGGGATCATGTTACATCTTACGGAGTGCTAGGGTGTGACATAATCCGTTTAGCCGTAGGCTATTAAAATCACAGTGCGGCATAATAAGCTGTAAAAACACAGTATGGCGTAAAACCATTTACAGAACAGCTGTTAGAATCCTACTGGCATGCCAACTTATCCAAACTAGTCAACTAGGCAAACTAGGGCACATTACAAATTAATTGTTTAATTCTTCTTTTTTTTTTTTTTTAGTTTACTAGTTATCATATAATTCACAAGTCAATGTAAATGTTGACCTTTTTAGATAATATGGATAAGTTGATTCCAGCATTAACATGTCACAATTTGTAATTCAATATGTTGCCAATATAGTGCAGTTTACCCTTTTCACAAGTTGGCATTCATTGCCAAATTACTTCAAGCTTCATTGTATATAAATGTCAAATTTTCAGTTTTAGTGTGCTAGATTGGTCTAGCTTAATGTCCTATTTCTCTTAGTTTTTAGCTTCTAGTCAAAGATGCAAAATTGTAGTTCTATGCCTTATTAAACTTTGGCATAAATTTCAGTTCATTCTGAGTTGTATAGACCAAGATATGGTCAATTTACTAAAGCTGGACAGATTGCATCTTTAGTGCAAAATTTGGTCAATTTTAGGTCAAATTCAGTTTTAGCAGTTTTGGTACCCAAAATTGGGCAAGCAATTTGTCTTGGTTCTGGTCATTTCTGGGCTTTGATGTCTTCATAAGAATTGTAGCTCTATGTCTAAGCTTTCCATGGTAAAAATTTCTGGTCATTTGGACCTGTTTTGAGTGAGTTATGGTCATCTTAGTGACTACTGTTCATATAGTCAAAAATCTGGGCTTGCACTTAGCAATTCCGGATTAGGTCATTTTTAAGGTCAGTTTCTAGGCAGAATTTTGGCAACATTTCTACATGAAAGTTGGCCTATTTTGTGTCTAGTTTCACCTTCCATTGGCCTCATACCAATTGGGGTCACCAATTGTCACTTATGGTTCAATTTACCTACTGCCTTCACAATACAAAATCTGCACACAATGAACACTTCCAAATAACACTTCTCCTCCTCCCAAAACTACAAATACACATTCATAAAACTTCTATACTATTCATCATATCTCATTCACGTCCATTTGGGCAGAATATACAAGTGCTCCATATACATTATGCAACCCTAATTTACAAAGTTAAATTCAATATAATATATACATGAAAACACTTAATTACAACATATACCTCCCAACCATTACTTCACATACACTGTCCTCAATTCATCTTCACCATAATTCATCAAGAAAATTCATGAAATCAAACACTAATTCATGAATTTAAAGGCTACCAAAAGTGGCAGTTTACTAAGGTATACAAATTGCTTTCTAAACCCTTAATTTCAAGTACACAATGTACATATACATGGAAACTAAATTGCTACAACTTTAAAATGACTAAATCAACATTATTTTCCATCCATTAGAGGAAAGAAAAACTCAAGCAACATAGGTTCTCATGGCTGCCGAAATTGAACAATACCATAACTCAACAAATTCTTCCATTCTCTTCACCAGTTAACTCACCTCAACCTAAACATGAAGTTTACTAAAGCAAGGGAGGGGATTTGGACACTTACTTCTTTTAGAGCTTGTTAAAAACTCACTAAATCCCTTCCTTCTTGCTCCCAAAAGCTTCCTCAAGGTGAGTGTCCAAGCTTTAATGAAGAAACAAAATGGAAATAATGGCTAAATCAATGGTGCATGGTGATGGAACTCATTTGGCCATGGTGGACTTCAATGGAGTTTCTCTCAGCTGGTTTACTTTCAAGGTTGAAGATGATGGTTTCTATCCACAAATGACTTGTATAGGTGTCCCAAATTAGGAGTTAGTGGAGCACTAAACCATATTTTAATGTTTAATGATTTAAAGTTTCATAAATTGAATTTTATGCCCCATTTCTTTTACTATTCATATAATTTACTACAATTTAATTTTTAATGACATTTTCAAAGTGTAATATCATTTATTTTTAATGGACATTGAGGTCAAAAGGCAACCCTAGGTGTTAAATGACCAAAATACCCCTCTTCGGGTTGTATTCCCGATTTTTCGGTAACACCGATTTTTGTCTATTTCTTGATTTTTCTTTTTTCTTTGTACTAATTTATTAATTTTTCTTTGATATTTCTAGTGTTAATTATATTTCAATAAACCTTTAATTATGTCCCGAAATTTATTTCCGAGGGTTCCCCACAGTCCTGGGGTCGGCAATTGCCTTCGCCGTAACTTCCCGGTGTGGTCACCCATCGTTACGGTATCGGCTCGTTTAACTTAGTTTTATTTTCTCTCTTTTATTTTTTTTAATTTTTCTTGCATTTTCTTTTTATTTATTTCATCATTATATGTCTGTTCACTATCACTGAAGTGTAGTTCCAAACATCCTGACTTGTCCGGACAGATATTAGGTCATTGGAGTAACAGAACGTACAGAATACGTACAGTGGGGATGTTACATATTTATTCACATTTTATGTCATAATAATTATTTACTTAACTAGAAAAGTAGGCAAAAAACACCCCTGAAGGCAAAATGACCAAAATGCCCTCTGTTTGGCTTAACAAACCAAAATTGTCTGTACTGATTGAAAACAAATTTTTAAAAATTTTCTTGGCATTCTAATGCCATAGGAACCTCAATGACCATTCTCTAGAGTCCCAAAAATTATTTTATGAATTTTCCCCCGGGTCTAGGGCTCCTTATTGCGAGAACCGCAACTTCCTTGTAACACCCCTCACCCGACTACAGTGTAGCAGAGCGAGGCGTGCTACAATCGGTGCCGGAGCACCCTAACTTATCTTACTTTATTTTTTTTAAAATAATTTTGAATTCATTTAATTTAATATCAATTATTTTTCGACGGAAAAACCAGCGGAGTTTGCCCTATTTTATTATTGTTTGGGGTATTTCAATATTCACCTATTTGAAATTCAACAATATTTCCAAAATAAAATCTTATCCATGCTAATCATAATTATCTCATCAATCATTCTCATAATTTTCTCATATTTCAAATCTCATCCATACATTTCAATTTCATAATCATTTCCATACATTTCCATTCATACTCAATTCATATGTAAACATTCTCAAATTACATAAGCAAAATTTTCAAATTTCCTTAATTCACATAATTTACAAAATAATTACAAAATTTCATAATTTACATAATATATAAATTAATTACATATGAAAAAAGCTAATTAATTAATTTACATCGCATTCCTATTAATTACCTGTTCATAATCTACATTATAATATAATATCTAGCATTTTATACAAAATACAAAATATGATCTATATGGGCCCTATCTACATGCATTGCTGAGGAGGTGACAAACTTTGACACTCTGCTGATCAAAACTCCCAAAATTCCCAGTCAAACGTCCATTGGGTTCTAGCTTCAGTACCTGCGCGAAGGAAACAATTCCATCGCGCTAAGCATTGCTGCTTAGTGGTGCAATAATATAACAAGGAAATAATATACAAATAAAGATAGAAATAAAACATAATTCAAATAATTAAGATTTATTTATACTTCATATGCGATTTCTAAAATTTAATATGTTTTATCCTAATTTAGTCTTCTTTGAAAGTGTTTATTTCGCCAATGTACAGTAATAATGTACAAAGAAAAATGATCTGAAAATAATAAATTTATGGTTATATTATTATATAAGTCACATTTGCAATATTTATTTATGTTATAATTTTCTTTGCTAATCTTTTAGCATTTTCTCTATACTTGCTAGGTTGTCTCAGATTGTTTCATAATAAGTAAATTTTGATATCGGTCCAGTTCATTTCGATTCTTTCTAATAAATAACTATTCTAATTTATTTTAGGTCATCTTACTTATTTATTTAATTTCTAATATTTTTTTTATTACTAATATTCTTAACTTATTTTAATAAATTTCACTGCCCAAGTAACCTATGACAGGCTGACTAAACTGGATAACGGGTCGTTGGCACTGGACACCGCGGTGCCTCAGGCCGTCATACCATGGGACGCGGAACGTCAACCACGTATGCAGTCAGTATGGCTAAAAAGCCATGATAACACATAATCGGGCATAAAAGCCATGAATACAGGCATAAAGCCATGAATACGGGCATAAAGCCATGAATACAGGCATAAAGCCTTTCGCAGTACTGCTAAAACAATACCCTATTGGCATGCCAAACTATCCAATCTGACACATATGTCTAGGCAATACAAGGGCACATAATATCATTAAATATTAATATATTGTGTTTTATGACTTCATTATTTCATGATAAATTTCAATTATAATTCATACATTCATTTGATCATTTATATGATCACAATTCACATCAATTATCCTTTTATACCATTGTACTCAAAATACTTCTCCTCTCTACAATACTGAGAACTAATGTCTCATTCATACATTAATATGGTTCATTTATTCATTCATTAAGTTATTCATATTGATCACAATTCTAAACAATGGTTCACATGTACCATTGTATTCAAAACATTTTTCCTTTCTCATTTATACATTCAAGAATCTACTTATGTAATTACAAATTTTATATTTCAAGTTGAGTTACTAATATTTTATGAATTCCATTTGTGATGGGCATATAAGCCCTAACTATCTATTCACATCAATTAGGTGACTTATTTTTCATGTTTCAAGTAATCCATGAATATTTCATGGATTTTAAATTTATGGCATTAATTTCTTTTTAACAATTTTGACTAGGATGCATAGTCCACATTTGTCATACAATTCTAAGCATTTAAGCTTAGAATTGGTTCTAGGTCTTCATCTTAATTTACTAATTATTTTGATTACTATTAACCTTACTATTCAACCAAAATGTTGACTTTTTTATACTTAATGGATATATTAATTCTAATTACACCAAGATCCCACATTTTAAGTTTTACATTTGCTAGTATTAATTGCCAATTGCAATTTAAAGTCCTCTAGATGCATTTTTAAATTTTCAGTTTTTACTACCTAAGTTTACTGTTCCATCGGACAATTTTAGAGTGGAAACTGGGCTAACCTTTCTTCATCAAAGTTGTTCCTTATTGTGTCTTCTTTAATTCCCTTTTTGAATCACTGCATTTGGAGTTTTTTAGCTCATGTTATGGTCATTTTACCATAACTCATCAGAGTGAACCCAGATTTTCTGGGCAATTTGGTTCTGCCAGATTTGGTGACCTAAGTTTGGTTGGCAATTTGACTAGGTTATGGTCATAATTTGGGTCAGGTTTCTTCATGAAAGTTGTTGGTCTATATCCCAGCTTATTTTTGGTAAAATTTCAGGTCAATTGGACTTTTCTACATTAAGTTATGGCCAAATGACCAAATACTGTTCATTTGGTCATTTTGCCCAGGCAGATTGCAGGTCACCCGGATTAGGGCAAACTTTTGGTCAACTTGGTTTGGTTTTCTGGGCATGGTTTCTTCACAAAAGTTGTGCCATTATGTGTCTAGTTTCATGTACAATTGGCCAAACACCAATTGAACCTCTACAATTCAAGTTATGGCTGCCCAAACCTGCTGGACTCATGTCCAATTCTGTAGGTCACCTAGGGCAGCCACACTAAACCTAAATCCCATCACTAAACACACTTCATTTCTTGTTCACCAATAACCAAATGGTCACTAATTGACCATTAAAACTCACTTTCATCATTACATGATCAAAGTCTCAATTTCATGCTCAAACCCTAACTCCAATTTCCAATTCATGGCATACACACACCAAACTCATACCAAATCACTTTATCCATCATCTATGCTCATCAATAACATAATTAAGCCACTTAATTTCATCAAAAACCAAGAATCCTTAAACTTTCTCATGGCTGCCAAATTTAGAGATTTCATTTACTCAAGTTTTTCTTTTAATTTCACACAATTTTCTACTTGATTTAGCATGCTTACAAGATTAAAGAAAGAAAGAAATTGTTTAGGGCACTAACCTTGAATGGAGCAGAATTTTTTCTTGACCCAACTTAGATTTTTCCTTCACTTTCTTTAATTTTCTTGGCTGCCAAACACTTGCTCAAGATGTAGAGACAAATTTTGTTGAAGTGGAATTAGGGTTTCAAGTGAGATTTGGGTGGGTTATAAAGCTTGGATAAGCTTTAATGGTGGTAAGGGTTAGGAGAGCTACGGATGGAAGAAGAAAGTAAAAGGAAAACTGATTTCTTTCTTTCATTTCTGCCCATTTAACTCATTTTAAGTGAGTTATAGCCATGTGTCACCATGTGATTGGGTGGAGGCACACTAATGACATCATGTGATGTCATAATTCCCAATTTCTTTCATTTTTCTTTTCTTTTCTTTTCTACTCATTTTCAATTCAATTTTTAACAATATTTATTCATATTTTAGATCATAATAATTATTTACTTAACTGGACAAGTCGATCAAAAATCACATCTGAAGGCGAAATGACCAAAATGCCCTCCATTTGGCTTAACAGACTAAAATTGTCTGTACCGATTGAAAAAATTTTCTAAGCATTTTCTTGGCATTCTAATGCCATAGAAACTTCAATGACCCTTCTCTGGAGTCCCAAAAATTATTTTATGAATTTTTCCCTGGGTTTAGGGCTCTTAGTTGCAAGAACCGCAACTTCCCACTAGGTTACCCATCACTAGGGCACTGGCTCATTTAACTTAGTTGTATTTTATTTCTAAAATTTTTTCTAAATTTTTCTTATTAATATTTGAGTTATTTATGACTCCTCACTCTAGTCTAATTATTTTTCCAGACGTTCTAGCTGTCCGGACAGACACCGGTCACCGGAACAGTAGAATGCATGTAATTGCTACAGTGAGGGTGTTACATTCCCACTGGGTTACCCATCGCTAGAGTGCCGGCTCATTTAACTTGGTTGTGTTTTATTTCTAAAATTTTTTCTAAATTTTTCTTATTAATATTTGAGTTAATTATGGTTCCTCACTTTAGTTTAAATATTCTTCCAGACATTCTAGCTATTCAGACCGACACTGGTCACCGGAACAGTAGAATGCACAGAGTTACTACAGGTAGGGTGTTACATGGATTGGTTAGCCAGGCATCACGCCATGATTGACTGTAGACTGAAGACAGTCACTTTTGGTCTCCCTCTGTACGGTGATGTGGTAATACATGGGGAGAGCGATTCGCCATCAAACATCATTTAATTTGCACTAGCGGAAGGATGATCAGAAAGGGGTGTGAAGCATACTTGGCACATGTGATAGACACCCAAGTGGGGAGTCCGACTGTAACACCCTCCCGGTAGCAATTCCGTACATTCTCTTATTCGGTGACGATGTCGATCCGACGGCTAGAATGTCGAAAAATATTTAAAATTAAGTGAGGACCATAATCAATTCAAATATTAATAAGAAAAATTTAATAAAAATTTTAGAAATAAAATACAACCAAATTAAGCAATGGTGCCCTAGCGAGGTAACGAGAGGAAGTTACGGTTCTATAACGAGGAGCCCTAGACCAGGAAAAATTATAAAATAATTTTTGGGACTCCAGAGAAGGGTCATTGAGGTTCCTATGGCATTAGAATGCCAAGAAAATATTTAGGAAAATTTTTCAATCGGTACAGCCAATTTTGACCCGTTAAGCCAAACGGAGGGCATTTTGGTCATTTCGCCTTCAGAGGTGATTTTTGGCCGACTTGTCCAGTTAAGTAAATAATTAATATGACATAAAATATGAAGAAACATTTCTAAAAATTAAATTGAAATTGAGTAGTGATGAAAAGAAAAGAAAAATCCATCAAAATGCCAAATATGACATCATTATGATGTCATTTGAAAGTCTCCACCAATTATAATTAAACAACTATATTATTAACTAATAAAAGAGACTAAATGAAGACCAAATTAACCAAAAATACAGCAGCCACCTCCTTCAAACCAGCCAAAACGTAGAGAGAGAGAAGATAGGGTTTCCACCATAGCCATTCTTTGCAAGCTTTCATTCTCATGCTTCCTCACCATATTTCCTCAAGACCCCAACACTAAAATGAATCCTTGGACCTAGAGGAAGTGTTTGGAAGCCAAGAGAGTACAAGAAAAGTGAAGATTAAACTTGGGAAAAAAGTGCCACTTAAAGGTTAGTGCACCTATCTACTTAAAACTTTTATTTTCTATGTTAGGGACTTGAAACCAACAAGTATTTGTGAATGAAATGAACCAAACTCATGTGTATGTCCATTAGAGAATTCGGCAGCCCTATTGAAGGTATAGGAATAAGTGTTTTGTTGGTCTTAGAGTGGACTAAAAATGATGTTTAGGATATATATATATATATATGGATGATGAATTGGTATGCTAACTAAGGCATCTTGTAGAAATTATAATGTGAAGCTAGGATTTTGGGGAGTGAAAATTGGCTTGGCTTATGAAATTGTTAAAGAACATCCTAATGGTCAATTAGTGACCATTTGAAGGAATTTGACCTTAATTGGGACTGAAATAAAGCATGGTAAAGGGAATGAGTGTGCTGCCTAGAGGGTGCAGAATGATGACTGAAATTTCAGTCCACTTAGACAGCCATAACTTTGGCTGTGTAGATCCAATTGGTGTTTGGCCAATTGGACATGAAACTAGGCTTATAATGGCACATTTTTGCTGAAGAAACCATGCCCAAAAGACCAAAGAAAGATGACCAAAAGTTGGCCCCAATCCGGATACCCTGCAACTGATTCTACAGAATGTCCAAATGAACAGTAACTGTTCATTTGGCCATAACTCACTGTAGATGTGGTCAATTGACCTGAAAGTTTTACAGCAACAAGTTAAGACATAGAAAAACAACTTTCATGAAGGAATCTACCCCAAATTATGGCCAGAACCCATCCAACCAAGTGATTCCAGTTACTGTTCATGTTACTGTAGATATGGTCAATTCTGCAGATTGGCAATCCGGCCAGCTGTGGTTTTTGGACCATATCTAGAGCTACAAAACTTCAAATGGAGTGATTCAAAAAAGGAAATTCAACTAGACAAAATAAGGAACAACTTTCATGTTTTCCATTTCTTCAAATTCCCACTGCAACAGTGTCCAATGGAATAGTAAATTTGAGCTACAAAAACTGAAAATTCTGTTTCCCTTGGTTTAAACTTTGAAATGGTATAAATGCTTAATGCCAACAAGTTTTGAATGCCAAATGTGGTATATTGGGAGTGCCAAAGTCAATGTACATATTTTCTACCCAAAAGTCAACATTTTTGTTGACCAATGAGGTGAATAGTGACACTAAAACTTGAAATTCACAAATTGAAGAATTTAAAGGTTTCAAATGCCCTAGTATACCTAACAAGATTGGTTTGGATAGTTTGGCATGCCAATAGGATTTAGTTAGCAGTACTGCACATGGCAATATGCCATTCTGTGATTTTATGGCTTTTAGCCATTCTGACCTTGCATTGAGACTTAGCCTTGTGCCTGATATTATTTACAGCTTGTTAGCTGTTCTGTTGCACACCGGGAGATGCATATATGACCGATGGTGTGACGGCCCGAGGTGGCATTACTTACCTGTTTATCCAGTCCAGTCATCTAGTGTAGGTTACTTGGGCAACCAAATGAATAAAAGTGGGCAAAGTTAATGAAATAATAGATATACCAATACCAAATAAAGAAATCATACACATTCTATACATACTTACTTTCTGCTATTTTCTTTTATTATATTATTGCACCAGTAAGCATTATTGCTTAGCGCGTTGCTTTTGCCACGTGTAGGTACTGGAGATACAGATCGTGAGCCCAGTAGACCGCAGACTGGGTGTAACACCCCTAAGTTCGGTAGTGCGTTCTGCTGTTCCGACGACCAGTGCTGTCCGGACAGCTAGGATGCCTAGAACCACACCTTGATATGAGAGAGGAGACATAAATAATGAAATACAAGAAAAGAAAATACAAGAAAAACAAAGGAAAAATCATAGCAAAGAAATGTAACCGAATAAGTGAGCCGGGAAACCTAGCGATGGGTGACCGCACCGGGAAGTCACGGCGTGGACCGTTGGTACTGCCTGATTTGGGAACCCTGGAAAACATTTTTAGGACATAAATAGACCCTTATTGAAGTATAAATCTCATTAGAAAGATCAAAGAAAAATTAAATAATTAGTACAAAGAAAAGTGAGAAATCGAAAAACAGACAAAACCCGGTAATACCGAAAAATCGGGAATGCCACCTGAACAGGGGCATTATGGTCATTTGACATCCCGAAGTGTCTTTTGACCTAAATTTCCATTAAAAATAAATAATATTACACTTAGAAAATGAAATGAAAAATTAATTTGGTGGTACATAAAGTAAATAGCCAAAAATGGAGTGAAAAATGTGTAAATAACACATTTAAGCATTATTATATAATTAAATGAGTAAGTGGACCACTAAAGGATTAAATTAAACATAAAATGTGGCTGATGTAAGTCCACTAAACCCATCAGAATGTTCATCTTCCTCATTTTATAAACATTGCCGAATTGAAGAAAATGGGAACCACCATGGCCATTTTTCATGCAAGCTCATCTAACCACTCATTTCACTTCTAATCACTTGAGTTCCTTCATCAAAAATGGTCTACACATCACAAGGAAGATATTGATACCAAATTTGAGAAGTTTGGTGAAGGTTTAGCAAGTTACAATCAAAGGTAAGTTTACATTTTTGAGAATTCCTTTGTTAAACTTTATGTTCATGTAATGGGTGTTAGTTTGGTGAAGGAAATTTTAAAGTTTAAATAGTTATTGAGATAGCCATTTTTGGACAGCCATGGGGTCACGCATTTAATGATTTATTATGCATATAATTGATGAGAAATAATGTTGATCTTGGTGATTTAATATCCTAGTGAATTATTTCACATATATATGGTGATTTATGCACTTGGATTGGAATTGGTAAATTGTAGGGCACTTTGATGTTGAAGGACAATTTTTGGCAGCTTGGGAACACTTGAGTAAATGTATTTATTCATGGAAGTGTAGGCAGAATATTGACCTAGAAGGATTGATGGATATGTATGTAGATTGATATTGTAAAGTGTATGTAAGATTTGTAATGGTTAGGTGTGTATGTAATGGTACTTAGAATTTGTAAATGTGAATTATATTTGGTGTGTTGAGGGTAATTGTAATCTGCCCAAAGTAATGTTAATGTAAAGTAGAATATGCTTTTGGTAATGTACCAAAACAGATTGGTAGGGAAGTGAACAAATTGCAAGGTAAATGTGTGTGATTGATGTGTGTTAAGCAAAGTAACCAAGGGCAGTGTACATTTTAGCTAATAAGTTTAAATGTGTAACCTCAATTGGTATGAGACCAATTGGAGGTGGAACTAGGCACAAAATGTGCCAACTTTCATTGAGAAAACATACCAAAATTCTGCTTGCAAGGTGACCTAAGAAAATGACCAATTCGGATTAGGTACAATTAGGACCTGAAAAATGACCAATTGGGCAGCAGTGAGTGTTTAGGCCATAACTCACTCAAAACAGGTCCAATTGACCTGAAATTTTAACCATGAATATTTAAGACCCATACCTACAAGTCTTATGAAGACACCAAAGCCCAGAAATGACCATAAGCAAGTCAAACAACTTGCACAAGTTCGGGTCCAAAAACTGGCCGAACCAGAGTTGACCAAATTGACCCAAAATTGACCTAATTTGATACCAATTGACCAGCAATAGTGTAATGACCATAACTTGGTCTACTTAACTCGGATTGACCTAAAATTTTGCACCGCGGTCCATAAGACCTAGATCTACAAGTTTGTAGTTTTGACTGAGACTCGAAAACCGAGGGAACTAGATCGTCCGGCTAGGTCAAACCAGTGTCCCGGAATCCAGCAATTTGCATTAAAATGCACTAAACAAGAAAATGACTTTGGTAAAACGTACCAAACCTAAAACCCTATCGAATGTGACATATTAACGACACTAAAACCTAATTTACCTAAAAGCATAGCGAGGTCGGTATATTAGGTGATTAAGTGAATAATTGAGTTCAGTGCATTATTTACCAAACACCATTGATAGAGACGATTTAATTTAGTCTTGAAACACTTCAAATTGTGTTTCTCGATTAACAAGGACTCAAAGAAAAGGGAAGGAAACACGAGTCGGACCAGGGGATCATCGAGGTTTGTGCACAACGGCTATTTCTTTTGAATTTTTCAATTGAAATAAATTATGACTATTTGTATATTATTGTTTTAAATTGTGGAAATGTGTTTGGTGGACACTTATTGATTGAAAAACATTGTGAATGGTTTGAAACTGTGAAAAATTGTTTGAATGATATTGATGGATACTTATTGATTGAAAAGCATTGTAAATGGTTTTTGTGGAAATTGAAGTGAATTACGAATTGTGTTGCCATTTTGTGAATGAAATTATAACTTTGGAAATTTATTGGATTCTTACGGATCATTTGAATAAAATGTTTGGAATTGTTTTGACTCACAATTGGCATGACACGGATAATATGTTCCTCCTCCATTAATGGGGTGAGTGTGATTATTCCTCCCTCTTTGACTTATCGATGCAGGGTGAGTATGATTATGTTCCTCCCTCTTTGACTTCGATCGAGGTGAGTATGGATGAGTACTCATTAGATAGCTAGCTTCCTCCTCATTGATTTCGATTATTGGGGTGAGTATGTCTTGTCGTGGTGTACAACCACGGCATATATGGAAAAATTTGTGTCATAACCTAAATTGTGTTATTGATTGGCAACATTGTATTGTTCAATTATTTGATCGAATGGTGTTATTGATTTGCAAAACGATATTATTCAGTTATTTGATCAATTGTGTTATTGATTTGCAAAATGATATTATTGATTATTTGATCAATTGTGTTATTGATTTGCAAAACGATATTATTGATTATTTGATTGAATTGTGTTATTGATTTGCAAAGCGATATTATTGATTATTTGATCGAATTGTGTTATTGATTTGCAAAAAGGTATTATTGTTATTTGATCAAATTGTGCATGAATTGGCAATACGGTATTCTTAAACTATTTGACTAAATTGTGTTATTATGAATTATGATAATTTGTGAATAGGAGTTTAAATTCCTTATGACATTCATTGTCTTTAATTTATCTATTGTTTTAAGTATACACTATTGATATGATTTATGAATTGTGAATTAAAATTGTATTTGGTTAATGTTGTGCACCATCGAGACATTGTCTCGTGATAGCTTTTATTCTGTCGCAGTAGAGACAGACAGGCGTGCAGACTAGGCCGCTAATACATCCATGAGGATTACACAGTATAATGAGTATACCAATATTTTGCATTTTATCTTGTAATGTATGACCTTTGTATGTACATTTTGTTTTTGGTTTTGAGCAGTTGTAAATTCAAATTGTACCTTGAAGTTGTAAATTTATTATGAGTTATTTGACTTATAAAAATTGTATTATATTTCCTTATCTCAGACTTTGAAAAATTTCTATGGAATTGAGTTGAGAAATGTGTTGTATTAAGAAAAATGTTGGAGTTGAGATTTGGAAAATAATTGAAGTGCTTTTTACAGGTTTTCTGAAGAACTGTTTTGTCCAAAATACAAATGGCACCTTGCCAAAATTTTTACAGATATTCCAAATAAATCAAATGAGTTAGTTGTTTCACTTCAGTTCACCAAAGTCTTTAACACCTGTAAATAGTGCTCACCACTGTAAAAGAAGTAAGAAAAGTTTTTAAAATCCCTTGTAGTGTATTTAATGGGTTATCAGTAGACGGAGTTGGTAATTCATCAGGTATACTACGGGATCATGTCATGCCTTACAGAGGGGTAGGGTGTGACACTGGGTGAGTCCATCCTGTAGTTCTACACAGTGTCCGTGTCACCTCAACTTCTGCAGTGCATTGATAGGACACTAGGTGTCATTTTGGCATTCTGTATTAAATTTTGATTTTCTCATATGTAATTAAACTTGTGTAATGTATTTTGAGGTTCATGTAAATAATGAAGATTTATGGTTATGTATGGAAGTAATTTGAGTATTTATTTGTTGTTTATACATATGAGTACCCTGAGAAATGATGATTGAGAACTGAAATTGAAATGTTGTTGAGATCTTGATATTGAGACTTTGTTGATGAATTGAAGTTGGGATTGTTTGGAAAATTATTTGGAAGTGTTTTTAACAGTTAGAAGAAGCATTTTCTCCATTTTTAGCCGGTACTCCGCCGGATTTTCTTTAAAATTTTCGGAACCGCAAATAAATAATATTTTCGATAAATGGCTTAAATAAAGTATGTTTCATAAATTATATTCAAAGGCATGATATAAATTAATTAAGGTATATTAGAGTGTGCCGGTACACCGTGTGGCATTACTTACTCGGGTATACTGTACACGGGTAAGGGGTGTCACATTTAGTGGTATCAGAGCACGGTTTAGGCGTTTCTGGGCCTAGATTGAGTCCATACCATGCATTGCATTTATAAGAGTCGATGTGACACTAATGCAGATTTGTTTGTTTTTTTTTTCTTATTTTGAATAGGATATGGACCCTTCATCACAGAGAGCAGTCGAGGAAGAAGTGGAGAGTCATGCTCCACCTGCGGCGGTGAGGCTGGGGCATGAGAGAATCTGCTCTGCCCGGCTCAAGCGAGCACCTTTCGGCCTCCACGAGCCATGTTTGACAAATGGCGATTTCTTGGACAAATGGCCGGGGTAATGCCAGCACCCCCACCACCACTAGCTCCAGAGCATAATTCACACATGGACAGGCTACGAATGTGTGGAGCAGTGGAGTTGTTCGGGAAGAGAGAAGATGACTGCATTGCGTAGAGAATTGGTTGAACAGAACAGGCAGAGTTCTAAAACAACTCCACTGCACTCCAGAGCAAAACCTGGAAGCTGCCATATCTTTGTTGCAAGATGATGCCTACGAATGGTGGGACACGGTGTCCAGTGAAGTGCAGCCAGAAGCTGTAACTTGGGACTTCTTTCTCTCCGAATTCAAGAAGAAATATGTGGGTACTGTATACCTGGAAGAGAGAAGAAGAGAGTTTATTAACCTGAGGCAGAGACAGTTGTCAGTAGCCGAGTATGAGAAGGAATTCATAAGATTGAGCCGCTATGGAAGGGAGATAGTCCCTAATGAAGCTGAAAGATGTAAGAGATTTGAAGAGGGACTAAATGACAACATCAAGATCCAGCTCACTGCCTTGGGAATCACAGAATTTACCAAGTTAGTGGAAGCTGCAATAAAGGTTGAAAAAGTAAGAATCAGTGAGCAGACTAGAAGGGAAAGACAGCAGAAGAGGGGCCCAGGTCAGTCTAGTTCAGCTCCTGCATTTGGGAAGAAGTTCAAGGGTTCTCCTGCACAGAGTTCAGGGCAACCAAAAGGTCAGGGCCAGTCTCAGGGGCCCAGGCCACAGTATACCCCTAGGAGAGGTCACCCACACCATCGGGGCGGCTCTCGAGGATGGGGTTCAGGGACCAGCCCCAAAGAATCTCGCATGTCCACACTACTTGAAATGGCATAAGGGGGAGTGTTGGAGAGTGACTGGTGCCTGCTTAAGGTGTGGGTCAACAGAGCATCAATTGAAGAACTGTCCACGAAGAACTACTACAACTGCTCCAACACAAGCAGACAGACCTGCTCCTGCACCACAGAGAGGTAGAAAATCTAGTAAATCTGAGGCGGTTAGACCATCACAGAGGCCTGCATCTGAGCCAGCAGAGAGGCCAGATAACAGACCACCTGCCAGAGCTTATACCTTGAGAGCTCAGGAGGAGCAAGATGCCCCGGATGTCATCGAGTGCGTTCTCCTCTACAATACTCCTGCATGCATTGGTGGATCCAGATCCACTCATTCATACATCTGCATCAACTTACCCGTAGAAAGGGGGATACTAGTAGGGAGAGTGACCAAGACATTACGGTCACTAATCCATTGGGCCACAGCAGTGGTAGTGAACAAAGTATACAAGGGTTGCCCGTTAAGGATTGAGGGTATGAATTCTTGGCGCACCTAATTGAGTTGCCCTTCCATGAGTTTGACATGATATTGGGAATGGGTGGTTGTCACGTCATCGTGCAATAGTTGATTGCAAATTGAAGAGAATTTCTTTGAAAACTTCGAGGGTAATGAGATCACAGTTGTGGGGAAAGGATGATTTCTTGTCCAAACTCATCTCAGCCACACTTGCAAGAAGAATGATGAGAAAAGGTCGTGAAGCCTACCTAACACATGTGGTGGATACTAGGCGCTAAGCCAAACTTGAGTGACATACCCACGAAGAGACTTCCTGCAGGTATTTCTGAAGAGTTGCACGGTTTGCCACCGTAAAGGGAAGTTGAATTTGCTATTGAGACAACTGCACAAAGACCCATTTCCATTGCTCCTTATAGGATGGCACCCATCGAATTGAGGAGTTGAAAACTTCGATTGCAAGAGTTGCTTGATAAGGGGTTCATACGCCCCAGTGTGTCACCATGGGGAGCTCCAGTGCTGTTTGTGAAAAAGAAGGATGGGACTTTGAGGCTATGCATTGATTACCGGCAGTTGAATAAAGTGACAGTGAAGAACAAATATCTGTTGCCTAGAATTGATGATCTGTTTGATCAGTTGAAGGGAGCAGGAGTATTTTCTAAGATTGATCTCAGATCAGGGTATCATCAGTTGAGGGTAAAGGATGCAGATGTGCCAAAGACTGCATTCAGGACCCGATATGGGCATTATGAGTTTCTAGTGATGCCCTTTGGTCTAACAAATGCACCAGCGGCATTCATGGACCTTATGAACCGTATCTTCCATCCACACTTAGATCGGTTCGTAGTGGTCTTTATTGATGATATTTTGGTATATTCCAAGACCAGGGAAGAACATGATGAGCATTTGAGGATTGTTCTACAAACCCTGAGAGAAAAGAAGCTGTATGCTAAATTTTCCAAGTGTGACTTTTGGCTGAATGAAATTGCATTCCTTAGACACATAGTGTCAGCTGATGGGATTAGGGTGGATCCCAAGAAGATAGAAGCAGTGATGGAATGGAAGCCTCCCAGAAACACAACTGAGGTCAGAAGCTTCTTGGGGCTAGCTAGGTACTACAGAAGATTTGTGAAGGGATTTTCCCTAATAGCTGCTCCAATGACCAAGTTGTTACACAAGAATGTCAGATTTGACTGGAATGAGAAGTGTCAGACCAGTTTTGAGAAATTGAAGGCTATGTTGACAGAGGCACCGGCAGCACACACCAAAGGTCGAGAAAGGACTTTGTGGTCTATAGTGATGCCTCACATAATGGGTTAGGGTGTGTATTGATGCAAGAGGGGAAGGTGGTCGCTTATGCTTCCAGACAGCTAAGGCCACATGAACAGAACTACCCTACCCATGATCTAGAGCTTGCAGCAATTATCTTCGCACTGAAGATATGGAGGCATTACTTGTATGGTGAAAAGTGCTACATTTACACAGACCACAAAAGCTTGAAATACTTGCCAACCCAGAAGGAGCTCAACCTTAGACAGAGGCGATGGATTGAGTTCCTGAAGGACTATGACTGTGTAATTGACTACCATCCTAGGAAGGCAAATGTAGTTGCTGATGCTTTGAGCAGAAAATCCATGACAGCCTTGAGATCATTGAATGCCCGTCTATCTTTGATTCGAGATGGAGCTATTTTGGTTGAGTTACAAGTGAGGCCAAACCTGCTACAGCAGATTTTAGATGGGCAAAAGGCAGATGAAAATTTAATGGCTATTATGAGCAAGATCTCAGAGGGAAAAGCAACTGATTATGGGGTGAAAGCAAATGGGTGCTCAGACTACAAAGGAAGACTGTGTACGGATGATGGGGAATTGAAGACCAGTATTCTAAAAGAGGCACACACCAGTGTATATGCTATGCACCCAGGAAGTACAAAGATGTATCATGATCTGAAGCTTCAGTATTGGTGGCCTGGTATGAAGAGGGACATAGCTGACTATGTGACTAAATGCTTGACATGTCAGTAAGTCAAGGCAGAACATCAAGTTCCATCAGGTTTGCTACAGCCTATACGCATACCTGAATGGAAATGGGATCGGGTCACCATGGATTTTGTAAGTGGTCTACCTCTCACCCGGAAGAAACATGATGCAGCATGGGTGATAGTTGATAGATTGACAAAGTCAGCACACTTTCTCGCGATTAGGACCGACTACTCACTAGAGAGGTTAGCGTAATTGTATATTAGTGAGATAGTTAGACTGCATGGAATTCCACTTTCCATCATATCTGATCGAGACCCAAGGTTTACATCGAGATTCTGGAAGAAGTTGCATGAGTCCTTGGGTACACAACTCCATTTCAGCACAGCTTTCCATCCTCAGACGGATGGGCAATCAGAAAGAGTAATCCAGGTAAACAATTGAAACCAATGAAATTGATACAAATATTGAATTAAAATGATAACAATAACGTGAAATATATGTCAGGTCCTTGAGGATATGCTGAGGAGTTGTGTCATTGAGTTTGAGGGAAGTTGGGACAGATACCTCCCACTGGCAGAATTTGCATATAACAATAGCTACCAAGATAGCATTCAAATGGCCCCATATGAAGCACTGTATGGAAGAAAATGTAGAACTCCAGTGTGCTGGACTGAATTGGGCAAAGATAAATTGGTAGGGCCAGACCTGGTGAAACAGACTGAGGACAAAGTAAAATTGATCAAAGCTAATCTGAAGGTTGCCTCGATGCATGTAAATCTTATGCCGACCTGAAGAGAAAAGAAATAGAATATGTGGTTGGCGACAAAGTGTTCCTCAAGGTGTCACCGTGGAAGAAGGTATTGAGGTTTGGAAGAAAAGGTAAGTTAAGCCCTAGGTTCATTGGCCCATATGAAGTCATTGAACGTGTGGGTCCAGTAGCCTATAGGCTAGCTTTACCACCAGAGCTGGACAAGATCCACAATGTGTTCCACGTGTCCATGCTCAGAAGATACCGCTCAGATCCTTCACATGTCATCCCCAGGGAAGAAATTGAAATACAACCGGATTTGACATATGAAGAAGAACCTCTACGGATCATAGATCGGGAAGTGAAAGAGTTGAGGAACAAGCGATTCCATCGTGAAAGTGCTTTGGAGGCAACACATCACTGAGGAGTCAACTTGGGAAAGTGAAGAGACGATGAGGCAACAGTTCCCTCAACTGTTTGCATCAGGTAAATTTCGAGGACGAAATTCAAATTAGAGGGGAAGAGTTTTAACACCCTCCCGGTAGCAATTCCGTACATTCTACTGTTCCGGTGACCAGTGTCGATCCGGACAGCTAGAATGTCCGAAAAAATATTTAAACTTAAGTGAGGGACCATAATCAATTCAAATATTAATAAGAAAAATTTAATAAAAATTTTAGAAATAAAATACAACCAAATTAAATGAGGTGCCTAGAGGTAACCAGAGGGAAGTTGCGGTTCTCGCAACGAGAAGCCCTAGACCCGAGAGAAAAATTATAAAATAATTTTTGGGACTCCAGAGAAGGGTCATTGAGGTTCCTATGGCATTAGAATGCCAAGAAAATATTTAGGAAAATTTTTCAATCGGTACAGCCAATTTTGACCCGTTAAGCCAAACGGAGGGCATTTTGGTCATTTCGCCTTCAGAGGTGATTTTTGGCCGACTTGTCCAGTTAAGTAAATAATTAATATGACATAAAATATGAAGAAACATTACTAAAAATTAAATTGAAATTGAGTAGTGATGAAAAGAAAAGAAAAATCCATCAAAATGCCAAATATGACATCATTATAATGTCATTTGAAAGTCTCCACCAATTATAATTAAACAACCATATTATTAACTAATAAAAGAGACTAAATGAAGACCAAATTAACCAAAAATACAACAGCCACCTCCTTCAAACCAGCCAAAACGTAGAGAGAGAGAAGATAGGGTTTCCACCATAGCCATTCTTTGCAAGCTTTCATTCTCACGCTTCCTCACCATATTTCCTCAAGACCCCAACACTAAAATGAATCCTTGGACCTAGAGGAAGTGTTTGGAAGCCAAGAGAGTACAAGAAAAGTGAAGATTAAACTTGGAAAAAAAGTGCCACTTAAAGGTTAGTGCACCTATCTACTTAAAACTTTTATTTTCTATGTTAGGGACTTGAAACCAACAAGTATTTGTGAATGAAATGAACCAAACTCATGTGTATGTCCATTAGAGAATTTGGCAGCCCTATTGAAGGTATAGGAATAAGTGTTTTGTTGGTCTTAGAGTGGACTAAAAATGATGTTTAGGATATATATATATATATATGGATGATGAATTGGTATGCTAACTAAGGCATCTTGTAGAAATTATAATGTGAAGCTAGGATTTTGGGGAGTGAAAATTGGCTTGGCTTATGAAATTGTTAAAGAACATCCTAATGGTCAATTAGTGACCATTTGAAGGAATTTGACCTTAATTGGGACTGAAATAAAGCATGGTAAAGGGAATGAGTGTGCTGCCTAGAGGGTGCAGAATGATGACTGAAATTTCAGTCCACTTAGACAGCCATAACTTTGGCTGTGTAGGTCCAATTGGTGTTTGGCCAATTGGACATGAAACTAGGCTTATAATGGCACATTTTTGCTGAAGAAACCATGCCCAAAAGACCAAAGAAAGAGGACCAAAAGTTGGCCCCAATCCGGATACCCTGCAACTGATTCTGCAGAATGACCAAATGAATAGTAACTGTTCATTTGGCCATAACTCACTATAGATGTGGTCAATTGACCTGAAATTTTTACAGCAACAAGTTAAGACATAGAAAAACAACTTTCATGAAGGAATCTACCCCAAATTATGGCCAGAACCCATCCAACCAAGTGATTCCATTTACTGTTCATGTTACTGTAGATATGGTCAATTCTACAGATTGGCAATCCGGCCAGCTGTGGTTTTTCGACCATATCTAGAGCTACAAAACTCCAAATGGAGTGATTCAAAAAAGGAAATTCAACTAGAAAAAATAAGGAACAACTTTCATGTTTTCCATTTCTTCAAATTCCCACTGCAACAGTGTCCAATGGAACAGTAAAATTGAGCTACAAAAACTGAAAATTATGTTTCCCTTGGTTTAAACTTTGAAATGGTATAAATGCTTAATGCCAACAAGTTTTGAATGCCAAATGTGGTATATTGGGAGTGCCAAAGTCAATGTACATATTTTCTACCCAAAAGTCAACATTTTTGTTGACCAATGAGGTGAATAGTGACACCAAAACTTGAAATTCACAAATTGAAGAATTTAAAGGTTTCAAATGCCCTAGTATACCTAACAAGATTGGTTTGGATAGTTTGGCATGCCAATAGGGTTCAGTTAGCAGTACTGATGGCAATATGCCATTCTGTGATTTTATGGCTTTTAGCCATTCTAACCTTGCATTGAGACTTGGCCTTGTGCCTGATATTATTCTGACTTGTTAGGCATTGCATTACACCGGGAGATGCATATGTGTCCGATGGTTTGACGGCGCGAGGTCCTCGATACCAGTGCGGTTACCCGTTTATCTAGTCCAGTCGTCTAGTGTAGGTTACTTGGGCAACCAAATGAATAAAAGTGGGCAAAGTTAATGAAATAATAGATATACCAATACCAAATAAAGAAATCATACACATTCTATACATACTTACTTTCTGCTATTTTCTTTTATTATATTATTGCACCACTAAGCATTATTGCTTAGCGCGTTGCTTTTGCCACGCGTAGGTACTAGAGATACAGATCGTGAGCCCAGTAGATCGTAGACTGGGTGAGTCCATCCTGCAGTTCTGCACAGTGTCCGTGTCACCTCAACTTCTGCAGTGCATTGGTAGGACACTAGGTGTCATTTTGGCATTCTGTATTAAATTTTGATTTTCTCATATGTAATTAAACTTGTGTAATGTATTTTGAGGTTCATGTAAATAATGAAGATTTATGGTTATGTATGGAAGTAATTTGAGTATTTATTTGTTGTTTATACATATGAGTACCCTGAGAAATGATGATTGAGAACTGAAATTGAAATGTTGTTGAGATCTTGATATTGAGACTTTGTTGATGAATTGAAGTTGGGATTGTTTGGAAAATTATTTGGAAGTGTTCTTAACAGGTTCCGAAGAACTGTTTTCTCCATTTTTAGCCGGTACTCCACCGGATTTTCTTTAAAATTTTCGGAACTTCAAATAAATAATATTTTCGATTAATGGCTTAAATAAAGTATGTTTCATAAATTATATTCAAAGGCATGATATAAATTAATTAAGGTATATTAGAGTGTGCCGGTACACCGTGTGGCATTACTTACTCGGGTATACTGTACACGGGTAAGGGGTGTCACACCGACACTAAGAGACATCCCTACTGTATGTGACTTTCCGAATGTGTTTCCTGATGAATTGCCAAGATTAACTCCAAAAAGAGAGGTGCAGCTTGAAATTGATGTTATGCCTGGTGTGGACCCAATCTCCATAACACCATACAGAATGGCACCAGCAGAATTGAAAGAGTTGAAAGTGTAGTTGCAAGAGCTGCTTGACAAAGGCTTTATCCGCCCTAGTGTGTCACCTTAGGGAGCGCCAGTGTTATTTGTTAAGAAGAAGGATGGCACTCTCCACTTATGTATCGACTATCAGCAGTTGAATAAGGTGACAATAAAGAACAGATACCCATTGCCCCTCATTGATGACTTATTTGATCAGTTGAGGGGTGCAGCTGTGTTCTCCCAAATTGACCTGAGATTGGGTTATTATCAGCTGAAAGTACAAGAGCAGAGTATCCCTAAAACTGCCTTTACAACCTGCTATGGCCATTATGAGTTCTTGGTCATGCCATTCAGGTTAACTAATGCTCCGACTGCTTTTATGGATGTGATGAACACTATCTTCAGACCATACCTCGACCAGTTTGTTGTGGTATTCATATATGATATATTGGTCTATTTGAGGAGTGCAAAAGAGCATGATAGACATCTGCGGATTGCACTGCAGACTTTGAGGGAGAAACAGTTATACGCCAAATTATCAAAGTGTGAATTTTGGCTTAAGGAAATATCCTTTTTGGGGCATGTAGTCTCGGTTGAGGGCATCAAGGTAGATCCAAGTAAGATAGAAGTTCTCCTTAATTGGAGACCACCTAGAAATATCACGGAGATTCACAGTTTTTTGGGTTTAGCTGGATCCTACCATCGATTTGTCAAAGGGTTCTCCATGTTGGCATCTCAATTGACTAAGCTACTTCGAAAAGATGTGAAATTTCAGTGGATGGATAAATGCCAACAGAGTTTTGATGAATTGAAGAGGTGTTTGACTGAGGCTCCAGTCCTGACTTTACCTACCCCAGGTAAAGAACACACAGTATATAGTGATGCTTTTCATAATGGGTTAGGTTGTGTATTGATGCAAGATAGGAATTTCATTGCCTATGCATCACGCCAGCTGAAACCGCATGAGAAGAATTATCCGACACATGACTTAGAGCTTGCAGCTATTGTGTTCGCTCTTAAGATCTGGAGACACTATTTATATGGGGAAAAGTGTTATATCTACACAGATCATAAGAGTTTGAAGTATTTGGGCACTCAGAAAGAGTTGAATTTGAGACAGAGGAGATGGTTAGAGTTGATTAAAGACTATGATTATCTGACAGACTATCAGCTAGGGAAAGCTAATGTTGTGGCTGACGCCTTAAGTTGCAAGACTATGGCAAGTCTACGGGTTACTCCTTTGTCTATGGTACATGAGTTGAGATCATTACATGCCAGCTTAGAGATTAATGATGAGGGGCAGACAGTAGTTGCATGGCATGTACAGCCAGTGTTGATTGATCAGATCAAAATGGCTACTCAGAATGATCAGAAGTATCAGAAATTGTTAGAAGAAGTCCAGTAGGGCAAGAAACCAGAATTCTCAATAAGAGATGATGGTCTACTGCTTCACCAGGGCAAAATGTGCGTTCCTAATCACGTTGACTTGAAACATATCATTTTGAAGGAAGCACATGAGTCTCCTTTTGCTATGCACCCTGGTGGCACAAAAATGTATAGAGGGCTAAAGGAGAATTACTGGTGGATGGGTATGAAAAGAGATGTGACAGAATTTGTTTCAAAATGCCTAACTTGTCAACAAGTGAAGGCAGAGCATCAAGTACTAGCTGGCTTGTTACATCCACTACCAGTACCGGAATGGAAATGGGAGAGAATAATTATGGATTTTGTGATGGGACTTCCGAGGACACAGAAAAGTCATGATGCAGTATGGGTCATTGTTGACAGACTGACCAAGTCTGCTCATTTTCTGCCAGTCTGGACGAACTACAGTTTAGAAAGATTGGCCAAGTTGTACATTGATGAGATAGTAAGACTGCATGGAGTGCTAGTATCCATTGTATCTGGCAGAGATCCTAGGTTCACTTCTAAATTCTGGGGTAGTCTTCAGGGAGCCCTAGGGACTAGATTGAACTTCAGTACGACATTCCACCCACAGACAGATGGCCAATCATATAGGGTAATTCAGATCTTGGAGGACATGCTATGGGCTTGTGTGATTGAGTTTGAGGGCAGTTGGGACACACACTTGCCTTTGATTGAGTTTGCTTACAACAACAGCTACCAATCAAGCATTGAGATGCCTCCATATGAAGCTTTGTATGGCAGAAAGTGCAGAACTCCCCTGTGTTGGGATGAAGTAGGTGAAAGGAAGATGATTGGGCCCGAAATTATTCAGCAAACCGAGGAAAAGATCAGGTTGATCAGAGATCAACTCAAAGCTGCATCAAACTGTCAGAAGTCCTACATTGATTTAAAGAGAAGGGATATTGAGTATGCAGTGGGTGAGAAAGTATTCCTCAAGGTTTCCCCTTGGAAGAAAATTATGAGATTTGGTAGAAAGAGAAAACTAAGTCCTCGTTTTATCGGGCCATATGAGGTACTGGTGAGAGTGGGTCCTTTAGCATATCGTTTGGCACTACCTCTAGAGTTAGAAAAGATAAATAATGTCTTCCATGTGTCTATGTTGAAGAGGTATCGATCAGACCCATCTCATGTACTACCAGTAGAAGAAATTGAAGTGAATCCATAGCTCATATATGAGGAAGAACCCATAGAGATTGTGGCTTATGAGGTGAAGCAACTACGGAATAAGCAAATATCGTTAGTGAAAGTGCTGTGGAACCATCATTCGGGCCAATAAGCTACTTGGGAAAGAGAGGAGGACATGAGGAGACAGCACCCACAACAGTTTAAAGACTGATACCAGGTAAAATTTTGAGGCGAAATTTATTTTAAGGGGGGGAGAATTGTAACACCCCTATTTTCATAGCCTGATATATTTCACTATTCCGGTGATCAGTGTCGGTCTGGATAATTAAGGGGATTAGAACCACATCCAAGACAACTAGATAAGCCCTGAAAACAAATAATTAATAATTTTCAAATATTTAAGTATAAATAAGAAAAATAGAACACAAGAAGTTAAATAAGCCTGGAGTTACAGCGATGGGTGACCTTCTCGGGAAGGACTGCGAGGTCAGTCTAAACTCAAATTTCGAACCGTAAAATGTGATGCCACAGTCCTTAAGACTATTGTGAACACATTGGAAAAGAGAAAATCACAAAAAAGAATTTTTAAGTAAATCAAATAATTAGGTCAAAGATTTGGAAGAAATATTAAATTACTTGCAAATCGGATCGAACCGGCGATGGGCAATTTGGTCAATTTACGCCAAGAGCTGACTTCTGACCTAACTGTCCAATAAAATTGGAGAAAAGAAAATTTTGGAATCAAGGATTAAATTAAAGAAGAATATAAAAAAAAAAAGGAAAAGGAATTGCATTAGTGACATCATGTGGTGACCTAAGCATGATCATAAAAATAATTACATTTAATTTTATTTTTGACTAATTAAAACTTAAGATAATTATGTATGAAACAAAAAGAAGAAAAAAAAAAAAACCATTTCATCTTCTTCATTTGGCCGGCCAACTCTCTCTCTCTCTCTCCATTACCAACCCACCATGGAATCTTGCACTCAAGCTTGAAATCCCTCATTTAACGTTAATATTTCCCATAAATACTTCATAAAAGCTTGTTACCTCAACTTAAGAAGGAGATTGAAGAAGAAAGAAAGAAGGAAGAGAGAAGAACTAGGTGGAGTGAACTCCAAAGTTGTGGTAAGGAATTAAATTGACATTTTTAGTTTAAAATACATGTTATGAGTTAAATTAACTTAGATTTCAACTTTAAAATCAAAAGAAAACATGGTTGAGGGACCAAACATGAATTTCGGCCAGCCTTAGTTAGGGTTTGAAATGAGTGAATTTGATGCATTTGAATGGTTGCTTAGGTTGAATTATGTATGTAAACTATGGATAGATGTTTAGAATGCATTAGATTTGAATTTTATGAATTAGGGTTCTTGGCACCTAGGGTTTGAGGAGAAAAATTTGAGAATTAGCCAAATGATATAGTTAACCTTATTTAAGTTGAGGAATGGTCAAGTATGACCATTTGAGGTGTGTATGAAGTGTTGGAACTAAGTTTAAATTCGGATTGGTTATGGTCATTCTGCAGGCAGCATGACCTAGGTCCCTTTCAGGGACCAAAACTGAAAATTTACCAACCCAATTGGTATGAGACCAATTGAAAGTGAAACTAGACACAAAATGACACATTTTTTATTTAGGAATCATGCCCTGAAAGTGACCATAACTTAGTGAACAAATTGGCCAAATCTAGATTAGGCAAACTGACCTGTACAAAAATGACCAAATTAATAGTAGTTACGCAAATGACCATAACTTGGTCTAGGAAGGTCCAAATGACCTAAAATTTTACAAGTAGAAAGCTGAGACATAGTCCTACAATTTCATGAAGAAAATAAACCCGAATTTTGACCATAACCGATTTCAAAATCCACCTACAATCAATCACAAAAATTGCCAAAATCCAGAATTTGCCCAGAATTCTGGGTAAAACTAAATCCGGCCAGCCATGTTCAAATTTTAACGAACTTAAGTTAAGACAATAAGGAACAACTTCTATGAAGAAAACTATAACACCCCTCACCCGATTACAGTGTAGCCGAGCAAGGCGTGCTACTGTAACACCCTCCCGGTAGCAACTCCGTACATTCTACTGTTCCGATGACCGGTGTCGGTCCGGACAGCTAGAACGTCCGGAAAAATATTTAAATTAAAGTGAGGAACCATAATTAACTCAAATATTAGTAAGAAAAATTTAGAAAAAATTTTAGAAATAAAATACAACCAAGTTAAATGAGCCGGTGCCCAAGCGATGGGTAACCCAGAGGGAAGTTGCAGTTCTCGCAACTAGGAGCCCTAGACCCGGGGAAAAATTCATAAAATAATTTTTGGGAGTCCAGAGAAGGGTCATTGAGGTTCCTATGGCATTAGAATGCCAAGAAAATATTTAGAAAAATTTTTCAATTGGTACAGACAATTTTGACCCGTTGAGCCAAACGGAGGGCATTTTGGTCATTTCGCCTTCAGAGGTGATTTTTGGCCGACTTGTCTAGTTAAGTAAATAATTATTATGATCTAAAATATGAATAAACATTACTAAAAATAAAATTGAAATTGAGTAGTGATGAAAAGAAAAGAAAAGAAAATGAGAAAAAAAAGGCTTATTTATGACATAATGTGATGTCATTAAAAGCTACCACCAATTGCATTCAAACAACCATTTAACTAACTAATAAAAAGAGATAAATATGACCAAAAATTAAAGAAAACACAGCAGCCATCTTCATCCTCCCAACCAGCTGAAACCAAGCCATGCCCAAAACCTCCATTAACACCACAAAAAAACTTCATTTCTCTCTTTGTTACACCACTAAACCCTAAACCCCTTTCATTAAAACTTGTCCACTTATCTTGGGAAAGTGTTTGGCAGCCTAGAAAAGGAAAGAAAGTGAAGATTAAACTTGGAAAATTCTGCCCTACAAGAGGTTAGTGCACCTATCTACTTAAAACTCTTATTTTCCATGTTAGGGACTTGAAATCAACATGAATTTGTGAATTAAATGAACCAAATTTGTGTGTATTCCTACTATGAATTTCGGCAGCCCTAAGGAAGGAACAATGATGGAGTGTTTTGATGGACTTAAATTGGATTAGAGATCATGTTTAAAGCATGTATGCATGTGGTTAGTGAATGAGTTAGGAATTAAGGTATGTTGTGAAAATTTATAATGGAAACTAGGGTTTTGAGAGTGAAAATTTGACTTGGCTTATGAAATGATTAAAGGACATTCTAATGGTCAATTAGTGACCATTTGAGGCAAGTTAATCATAATTTGAAGTGAGCTAATGCATGGCAAAGTGAAATGTGCAGGCTGCCTAGAGACAGCAGTAATGAGGCTGTGATTCCAGCCCACTTAGACAGCCATAACTTTGGCTGTGTAGGTCTAATTGGTGTTTAGCCAATTGGAAATGAAACTAGACTTATAATGTCACATTTTTGCTGAAGAAACCATGCCCAAAAGACCAAAGCAAGAGGACCAAAAGTTGGCCCCAATCCGGGTACCCTGCAAGCCAATTCTGCAGAATGACCAAATAAACAGTAACTGTTCATTTGGCCATAACTCACTGTAGATATGGTCAATTGACCTGAAATTTTTACATCAACAAGTTAAGACACAGAAAAACAACTTTCATGAAGAAACCTACCCCAAATTATGACCAGAACCTAACCCAAATGGCAGTCACATTCACTGTTCATGGTACTGTAGATTTGGTAATTCTGCAGTTTTTTTAATCCGGCCAGCTGTGGTTTTTGGACTATATCTAGAGTTACAAAACTCCAAATGGAGTAATTCAAAAAATGAAATTCAACTAGACAAAATAAGGAACAATTTTCATGTTTACCATTTCTTTAAATTCCCATTGTAACAGTCATTAATGGAACAGTGAAATTTAGGTACAAAAAATGAAAATTCTGCTCCCTTTGTTTTAGACTTAGAAATGGTATTGGTAATTAATTCCAACAAGTTTTGAATGTAAAATGTGGTACATTGAGGGTGTTAAAACTAATACACCTATTTTCTATCCAAAAGTCAACATTTTGTTGACCAATGAGGTGAATAGTGACACCAAAACTTGAAATTCAAAAATTGAAGAATTTAAAAGTATCAAATGCCCTAGTATACCTAACAAGATTGGTTTGGATAGTTTGGCATGCCAATAGGGTTCAGTTAGCAGTACTGCACATGGCATTATGCCATTCTGTGATTTTATGGCTTTTAGCCATTTTGATATTGTGTTGAGACTTGGCCTCGTGCCTAATACTATTTACAGCTTGTTAGCTGTTCTGTTGCACACCGGGAGATGCATATGTGACCGATGGTGTGACGGCCCGAGGTACTAGATACCCAGTGCCAGTTTACCCGTTTATCCAGTCCAGTCGTCTAGTATAGGTTACTTGGGCAACCAAATGAATGAAAATGGACAAAGTTAAAGAAATAAATGAATATAACAGATACAAAACAAATAAGACATATACATTAAATACATATTTATTTTCTGTTATATTCTTGTATTTTATTATTGCACCACTAAGCATCATTGCTTAGCGCGTTGCTTTTGCCACGCGTAGGTACTAGAGATACTGAACATGAGCCCAGTAGACCGCAGACTGGGTGAGTCCATCCTGCAGCTCTGCACAGTGTCCGTGTCACCTCAACTTCTACAGTGCATTGGTAGGACACTAGGTGTCATTTTGGTATTTTGTAATTAAATTTTCATTTTCTCATATGTAGTTGAACTTATGAAATGTATTTTGATGATCATGTAAATAATGAGAATTGTGTTTATGAATGGAAAAGAGAATGTTTATTTGTGATTTATACTTGATTATTATATGAGATGAATGATTGAGAAATGAAATTGAAAAATGTTGAGATTTTGATATTGGAGTTTGAGAGTGATGAGATATGAATATTGGAAGTGTTTTTAACAGGTTCCGAAGAACTGTTTTCTCCATTTTTAGCCGGAACTCTGCCGGATTTTCTTTAAAATTTTTGGAACCTCAAATAATTTATAATTTCGATAAATGGCTCAAATATATTATATTTCACAAGTTATATTCAAAAGCATGATAAAAATTAATTAAGGTATATTAGAGTGTGCTGACACACCGTGTGACATTGTTTACTCGGGTATATTATACACGGGTAAGGGGTGTCACAGCTACACCGTGGACCGTTGACTAGCCCTGGACCGCGGGGAACCCTGAAAAATATTTTTAAGACTTATAGAGACATCAATTGAAGTATAAATGCCATTAGAAATATCAAAGAAAAATTAATTAATTAGTACAAAGAAAAGTGAAAAATTGAAAAACGGACAAAACCCGGTATTACCGAAAAATCGAGAATGCAACCCGAACAGGAGCATTGTGGGCATTTGACATCCCGAGTTGTCTTTTGACCTAAATTTCCATTAAAAATAAATGATATTACACTTGGAAAATGTCATGAAAAATTAAATGGGTGGTACATAGTTTAAATAGCAAAAATTGGGAGCTTAATGTGGGAATAAGGAAAGTTATGAATAAACAATCATTAAATAACACTTAGTGCTCCACTCACACCTAAAGTGGACCACTTAATCTGCATTTGGACAGCAGATTCATTTTCTTCTTCAACCTCAAAAATTCAGCCGTGAGCCTCCATTGAAGAACCACCATGGCCATCCATGGCCAAGCTCCATGCAACCATAATTTAGCCATATTTTTCACTAGCTTCCTTCACAAAAACTGTTCTACACCACTTGGACAGTAGATAGGCAGCAAGAAGACCAAGTTTTGGCGTAGTTTTGAAGAGTTTCCAAATTGGTAAGTAGGTGTTTATGATGCTTGCTTCATTAAAGATTGTGTGGATGTTATGGGTACTTGAATTGTGGAAAGAATTTTGGAGTTTGATGTTCTAAGGGAGATGTTTATTTTTGGCAGCCATGGAAACTCCTTAAGGGCAGTTTATTCTTGCTTGTAAATGGTAGATTAAAGGGTTGATTAAATGTATATTGTGTAGGAAATTATTTGGGTGATGTGTACTTAGTATATGTGAATGTGTATTGAAATTTGAATGCTTGGAAATTATGGGAATGTAATGCATGAAATGGCAGCCTGGTTTGGTGAACCATAAGGATGTTATTTCTTGTTTGGATTATGGAATATTAATGTTGAATTGTATTGGTTATTATGGCAGCTTGGGTATGTGTGTGATGGTGTGAAGTTGGACATGTAATTGAGCATGAATAGGTGACTAAATTGTTGTAAATGAGTTTGACAAATTCTGCACTTTATGGTGTATGTTGAATGTGATTGTAAGCTGCCAAAATGACCTATAATATGTTGTGAATTATGCTTAGGTTATGGTACAACTAGAATTGGCTTGAATGTTGAGTTTGGTGAGTGTTAAAAGTGATCCTTGATGTGTATGAAAGAAATGTAATAAGGCAGTTTGAGTTTTAGGCCTATAACTTTAAGTGTGTGACTCCAATTGGTATGGGACCAATTGGAGGTGAAACTAGGCACAAAATGTGCCAACTTTCATGAAGAAATCTTGCCAAAATTCTGCTTGCAAGGTAGCTTGAAAAATGACAAAATCCGGATTAAGTGCAAATAACGCCTGAAAATTGACCATTTGGGCAGCAGTTAGTATTTAGAACATAACTCACTCAAAACAGGTCCAATTGACCTGAAATTCTGACCATGAATAGTTAAGACCTATATCTACAAGTCTTATGAAGACGCCAAAGCCCCAGAATGACCATAAGCAAGTCAAAAAGCTTGCACAAGTTCGGGTCCAAAAACTGGCCGAACCTAAAATGACCTAAAATGGCTTAAAGTGACCAATTTTGATGCAATTTGACCAGCAATAGTAAAATGACCATAACTTGGTCTACATAACTCAGAATGACCTGAAATTTTTCCCCGCGTTCCATAAGACATAGATCTACAAGTTTGTAGTTTTGACCAAAACCTGAAAATTGAGAGAACTAGGTCTTCCGGCTAGGTCAAACTAGTATCCCGGAATCCAGCAAATCGCAAGAAAATGCAATATACACGGAAATGAATTTGGTAACATGTACCAACCCTAAAAGACTATCGAATGTGACATATTAATGACATTAAAACCTAAATTACCTAGAATGTACCAAGGGTCGACATAGTAGGTTGACTAAGCGAATAAATGAATTCAGTGAATTAATTATCAAGCATTATCGTTAGAGACAGTTTAAATGAGTACTGAAACACTTCAAATTGTGTTTCTCAGTTAGCAAAGACTCAGGGAGGGGAAGGAAACACTGAGTCAGAGCCAAGAGACAGTCATCAGAGGTTTGTGCATAATAAGTATTTCTTTTGAATTTTTCAATTGAAATAAATTATGATTATTTCTATGTTATTATTTTAAATTGTGTTTGTGCACAATAATTAATTCTTTTGAATTTTTCAATTGGAATAAATTATGATTATTTGTATTGTTTTAAATTGTGTTTGTGCACAATAGTTTTTTCTTTTGAAATTTTCAATTGAAGTAAACTATAATTATTTGTATGTTATTGTTTTAAATTGTGTCCGTGCACAATACTTATATATTCACTACTTTTACTAGCAAATTTATTTGGAGAAATGAGTTATGAATAATTTTTTATTGATTTGGTTTTGGGAATATTATTTGGAAATTATTGTGTTGCCAACTTTGCAAATGGAAATTTTGAGATAAAATGTGATTTATGGTTTGTATGAAATATTGGGATTTGAAATTGTTTTAATTCACACTTGGCATGACACTGTTACTATGTTCCTCCTCCATTTATGGGGTGAGTGTGATATTCCTCCCTCTTTGACTTATCAGTCTGGGGTGAGTGTGATTATGTTCCTCCCTCTTTGACTTCCCAATCTGAGGTGAGTGTGGATGAGTACTCATTATTCAGCTAGCTCCCTCCCTCATTGATTTTGATTATTGGGGTGAGTGTGTCTTGTCGTGGTGTACAACACGGCATGTGTGGAAAAATTGTGTCATGGCCTAAATTATGTTATCGATTGGCAACATTGTATTATTCAGTTATTTGATCGAATTGTGTTATTGATTTGCAAAACGGTATTATTCAGTTATTTGATCGAATTGTGTTATTGATTTGCAAAACGGTATTATTCAATTACTTGATCAAATTTGTGTTAGGTGAATTTTGTAAATTGTGAAATGGAATTGTGAATCATTTGATTTGTGAACTGTCAATAAAAGATTTATATATCGCATTTCAAATTGTTATTGTGCACCACTGAGTAAATTTTACTCAGCGATAGCTTTTCATTGCTGTCGCAGGTAGACAGACTGACAGGGCAGCAGACTAGGCTGCTAGTACATTCAGCGAGAAATCATCGGGTATATTGAGTATACCATATTCTGCATTTTATATTGTAATGTATGTTCACTGTATGTATATAGTGTTCTTGGTTTTGAGCAGTTGTAAATTAAAATTGTACATTAAAGTTGTAAAATAAATTATGAGTTATTTGGACTTGTAAAAATTGTATTATATTTCTTGTATCTTAGTCTTTGAAAAATTATTGTGGATTTGTGTTGAATTATGCTAGAGTTTGAGATTGAGAAAAATATTGAAGTGCTTTTCACAGGTTTTTGAAGAACTGTTTTATCCAAATTACGGAGGGCACTCTGCTAAAATTTTTTTACAGAAATTACTAATAGTCTAAATGTCTAAATGTGTTAGTTAATTCACCTCAGTTCAAAAAGGTTTTTAACACCTGTAAATAGTGCTCACCACTGTAAAAGAAGTAAGAAAAGTCATTGAAAATCCCTTGTAGTGTATTTAATGGGTTATCAGTAGGCGAAGTTGGTAATTCATTAGGTATACTACGGGATCATGTTATGCCTTACAGAGGGGTAGGGTGTGACATGTTTTAGTGGTATCAGAGCTAGTTTTTTAAATTCTGTTTTCACATGTTACTTGAATATTCTTTCTTCATAGTACAACTGCTCAATATCATTGTCTGATACATACAGTACATTACATTATAAATATGCACTAACGGGAGGAAATCTCCTTGTGTTATTTGTTTAGGAGGTCTAAGATCCTCGCATTGACTATGGAAGAGGGTGATCGTTCAGTCGATCAATCTATAGAGGCTGAGGTGCAAGGGGATGCCCCAGCCCTACATAATGTCTGTAACACCCCTAAGTTCGATAGTGCGTTCTGCTGTTCCAGTGACCAGTGCTGTCCAGACAGCTAGGATGCCTAGAACCATACTTCGATATGAGTGAGGAGACATAAAATAATGAAATACAAGAAAAGAAAATACAAGAAAAACAAAGGAAAAATAATAGCAAAGAAATGTAACCAAGTTAAGCGAGCCGGAAACCCTAGCGATGGGTGACCGCACCGGGAAGTCACGGTGTGGACCGTTGACTAGCCCTGGACTGCGGGGAACCCTGGAAAACATTTTTGGGACTTAAATAGACCCTTATTGAAGAATAAATATCATTAAAAAGATCAAAGAAAAATTAAATAATTAGTACAAAGAAAAGTGAGAAATCGAAAAACAGACAAAACCCGGTGTTACCGAAAAATCGGGAATGCAACCCGAACAGGGGCATTATGGTCATTTGACATCTCGAAGTGTCTTTTGACCTAAATGTCCATTAAAAATAAATAATATTACACTTGGAAAATAAAATAAAAAATTAGTTTAGTGGTACCTAAAGTAAATAGCTAAAATCATGGGTTAATGTGGGATAAATGAATAATTAACATATAATATGATTTAAATTTGGTGAGTGGACCACTTGGGAATAAAATAAACATAATGGGGCAGCTGTAATTCCATCACATAAGCTGAAACTTCATCTTCCTCAAGGTTCCATTAAACATGCCGAATTGAAGGAAAAAGAAAACTCCATTTCCATTTTCATGCAAGCTCCATCAACCCCTCCATTTCAACTCCAATCTCTTAGGTTCCTTCATGAAAAATTGTCTACACATCACAAGGAAGGGTTTGATACTAAAATCAAGAAGTTTGGTGAAGGTTTAACAAGTCCCAACCATAAGGTAAGTTAGCATTTTTGAAGATTTCTTTGTTAAACTTGTGTACATGTTATGGGTGTTGGTTTTGTGAAGGAAATTTTTAAGTTTGAAGAGTTATTAAGATATCCATTTTTGGGCAGCCATGTATTCATGTATTGATGAAGTATTTGTATATATAATTGATGAGAATTATGTTGGTTATGGTGATTTAATATCCTAGTAAAATATTTCATATGTATAAGGTGATTTTTGCACTTGGATGAAAATTGATGATTGTAGGACACTTTGGTATTGAGGAAGAATTTTGGCAGCTTGGGGATTCTTGAATAAATGTGTGTGTTCATGAAGGTGGTGGCAGAATATTGACATAGAAGTTTGATGGATATGTATATAGATTGATATTGTAAAGTGTATGTAAGATTTGTAATGGTTAGGTGTGTATGTGATTGTACTTAGAACTTGTAAATGTGAATTATATTTGGTGTGTTGAGGATAATTGTAATCTGCCCAAAGTAATGTTAATGTAAAGTGGAATATGTTTTTGTAATGTACCAAAACAGATTTGGTAGGGAAGTAAACATATTTGCAAGGTAAGTGTGTGATTGATGTGTGTTTAAGCAAGGTAACTAAGGGCAGTGTACATTTTAGCCAATAAGTTTAAATGTGTAACCTCAATTGGTATGAGACCAATTGGAGGTGGAACTAGGCACAAAATGTGCCAACTTTCATTGAGAAAACATACCAAAATTCTGCTTGCAAGGTGACCTAAGAAAATGACCAATTCGGATTAGGTACAATTAGGACCTGAAAAATGACCAATTGGGCAGCAGTGAGTGTTTAGGCCATAACTCACTCAAAACAGGTCCAATTGACCTGAAATTTTAACCATGAATAGTTAAGACCCATACCTACAAGTCTTATGAAGACACCAAAGCCCAGAAATGACCATAAGCAAGTCAAACAACTTGCACAAGTTCGGGTCCAAAAACTGGCCGAACCAGAGTTGACCAAATTGACCTAAAATTGACCTAATTTGATGCCATTTGACCAGCAATAGTATAATGACCATAACTTGGTCTACTTAATTCGGATTGACCTAAAATTTTGTCCCGCATGCAATAAGACATAGATCTACAAGTTTGTAGTTTTGACCGAAACCCGAAAACCGAGGGAACTAGGTCGTCCAGCTAGGTCAAAATAGTATCCCGGAATCCAGCAAGTTGCATTAAAATGCACTAAACAAGGAAATGAGTTTGGTAAAACGTACCAACCCTAAAACCCTATCGAATGTGACATATTAATGACACTAAAACCTAATTTACCTAAAATGCATCGAGGGTCGGTATATTAGGTGATTGAGCAAATAATAGCCTTCAGTGAATTAATTATCGAACATTATCGTTAAAGGCAAATTAATTTAGTACTGAAACACTTCAAATTGTGTTTCTCAGTTACTAAAGACTCAGGGAAAGGGAAGGAAACACTGAGTCCAGACCAGGGAGACAGTCATCAGAGGTTTGTGCACAATAGCTATTTCTTCTGATTTTTTTTCAATTGAAATAAATTATGACTACTTGTATATTGTTGTTTTAAATTGTGGAAATGTACTTGAATGGATATTTATTGCTTGAAAAGCATTGTAAATGATTTGAAACTGTGAGAAACTGTTTGAATGGTATTTGATGGATACTTATTGATTGAAAAGCACTGTAAATGGTTTTTGTGGAAATTGAAGTGAATTACGAATTGTGTTGCCATTTTGTGAATGAAATTATAACTTTGGAAATTTATTGGATTCTTACGGATCATTTGAATAAAATATTTGGAATTGTTTTGACTCACAATTGGCATGACACGGATACTATGTTCCTCCTCCATTAATGGGGTGAGTGTGATTATTCCTCCCTCTTTGACTCATCAGTCTGGGGTGAGTATGATTATGTTCCTCCTTTTTTGACTTCCCAGTCTGAGGTGAGTGTGGATGAGTACTCATTAGATAGCTAGCTTCCTCCCTCATTGATTTCGATTATTGGGGTGAGTATGTCTTGTCGTGGTGTACAACACGGCATGTGTGGAAAAATTGTGTCATGGCCTAAATTATGTTATCAATTAGCAACATTGTATTATTCAGTTATTTGATCGAATTGTGTTATTGATTTACAAAACGATATTATTCAGTTATTTGATCGAATTGTGTTATTGATTTGCAAAACGATATTATTCAGTTATTTGATCAAATTGTGAATGAATTGGCAACACTGTATTCTTAACTTATTCGACTAAATTGTGTTGTTATGCGATTTGATAATTTGTGAAATGGAGTTAAATTCTTATTGACATTTACTGTCTTTCGAATTTAACTATGTTTTGATTATTGAGATTTATTGTGAGATTGTGAAATGAATTTAAACTCTTATTGACATATACTGTCTTTTAAATTCAACCATGATCTGACTTACTGAAATTTATTGTGATATTGAGAAATGGAGTTTAAATTCTGGTTGACAATTATTGTCTTGAAATTAACTATGGTTTTAAGTATCCACTATTTATTTGAATTATGGATTGTAATTTAAATTGTATTTGGTTAATGTTGTGCACCACTGAGACATTGTCTCAGCGATAGCTTTTTATTGCTATCGCAGGTAGACAGACAGACAGTGCAGCAGACTAGGCTGCTAGTACCTCCAGCGAAAGACTACCGGGTATAATGAGTATACCAATATTTTGTATTTTGTAATGTAATGTATGTTCACTGTATGTACATATTGTTTTTGGTTTTGAGCAGTTGTAAATAAAAATTGTACATTGAAGTTGTAAAGTAAATTATGAGACATTTTGACTTGTAAAAATTGTATTATATTTTCTCTATCTCAGTCCTTGAAAAATTACTGTGAATTTGACTTGAGAACTGTGTTGGGTTGAGAAAAATGTTGAAGTTGAGATTTGGAAATTTATTGAAGTGTTTTTCACAGGTTTTCTGAAGAACTGTTTTATCCAAAATACAGATGGCACTCTACCAAAATTCTTACAGAAATTCCAAATGCTCCAAATGTGTTAGTTCTATCACTACAATTTAAAAAGGTTTTTAATACCTGTAAATAGTGCTCACCACTGTAAAAGAAGTAAGAAAAGTTTTTAAAATCCCTTGTAGTGTATTTAATGGATTATCGATGAAGCGGAGTTGGTAATTCATTAGGTATACTACTGGGATCATGTTATGCCTTCTGGAGGGTAGGGTGTGACATGTTTTAGTGGTATCAGAGCAAAGTTTTAAATTCTGTTTTCACCTGTTATTTGAATGTTCTTTCTTCATAGTACAACTGCTCAATATCATTGTTTGATACATACAGTACATTACATTATAAATATGCACTAACGGGAGGAAATCTCCTTGTATTAATTGTTCAGGAGGTCTAAGATCCTCGCATTGACTATGGAAGAGGGTGGTCGTTCAGTCGATCAATCTATAGAGGCTGAGGTGCAAAGGGATGCCCCAGCCGTACATAATGTTAGTGGTTCAAGACAGGCCCCTCTGATCGCGATTTCTGCTCGATTCGCTCGTGAGACGTGCAATGTTCCAATAAATGGTGGTAATGTGCCTACTCAAGTCCCAATCTGGACATCGATGGTACAACCACGGTCTTACGCAAGGCGATATGACAAATTGATGAAGTATGGGGCTCTGAGTTCAAGGGACAGTAGATCCTCTAGAGGCGAGCAGTGGTTAGAAAGGATGGATAGGGTATTCAAGAAAGCACTTTGCATGGAGGAGCTCGGTTGAATACTCGATATCTTTGCTATAGGGGATGCTTATGATGGTGGAAAACTATTCCCCACGATGCAGTAGAACCTCTGATGCTAACATGGAATGACTTTCTCAGGGAATTCAGGCAGAAATATGTCCCTGATGCTTATGTAGACTAGAAGCTACAAGAGTTCTTAAGTATGAAACAGGGGAGTAGATCAGTGGCTGAATATGAAAAGGAATTTTTCCGCTTGAGCCATTATGCAGTAAGTCTACTTTCTACCAGTAGGGAGAGATGTAAGAGGTTTGAAACCGGCTTGAAGCCTAGTATCAGATTACAAGTGGTTGGGTTCAAACATAATAACTTCTCTGAACTTATTTCTCAAGCACTAGAATTAGAAAGAATTGAATCTGAAGTGGCTCCTGAGAAAAAGAAATTAGAGAAGATAGAAAAAGAGGGAAAGTCAGTAGAACAGAGTTCTAGTGGTTTTACTGGAAAGAGGAAAAACTTTGGGGGATACAACAGAGATAGTAAGAAGTCCGGTAGAGATAGATCTTTTGGACAGAAACCACCTCGATCCGATCAGCAAACTCAACAGAAACCCAGGAATGCGCTGTCAGATCGACTTTGTGAAACTTGTGGTAAACCACATAGTGGGGTATGTTATAGAGCCGTAGGAGCATGTTTTAATTGTGGAGAGACTGGCCATTTTGCTAGGGATTGTGTAAATCCAGGTCGTTATGGATCATTTACTACACCAAAGGGATCAACCCAAGTTTCTACCCCAAAGAGTTCACCATCAGTTAGTAGAGGTAGAGGTAGAGGTAGGGGCAGTACACCTAGAAGTCAAAGTACTGTGAATCAGCCAGAACAAGGTGATGTTTCAGCTGGAGTATACGCTGTACAGCAGAGAGAAGAGGCTTAGACTTTTGACATTATTGCTGGTACCTTCTCAATTAGCAACTAAGATATATATATGTATTGTTTGACCTGGAGTTTGCATACTTTTATGTTAGTGTTAGAACTACATGTTCTGTTGTTATTCCTTTACAGGGGAATAAATTTTGATGTGTTAGTGATTGGTCCTTAAGATAAGGATTGTGATAATAAGTGAAATTAGTTTTGAAAGAGTTTATCGGTGAAAAGTATTTTCTAACACACCATAAATTATAAAGCTAATTAGTGAGCCTACTTAATGTAAGGCAAGAGGACATAAAAGTAAGATGCAGTAATGGAATTGCTCTAGATGAGGGCAAGGATGTTACTGTTAGTAATTGCTAATGGATATTATAATCGGAATAAGTTCGGATATCAGTGAATTCGAAAAAGATAAAAGATAGGAAAGTTTTATCTATTGGAATATATCGTAGTAACTATGCAATGTTCTTGATGTTTATACTGTAAGCTGCAGATTACAATACTAACTTGAGATTATTGTGTAGAGCTACGTACTACCCGATAGTACACCTAGATGAGAAGTAAGAAAAGTTTTTAAAATCCTTTGTAGTATATTTAATGGATTATCAGTAGACGGAGTTGGTAATTCATTAGGTATACTACGGGATCATGTTATGCCTTACAGAGGGGTAGGGTGTGACATGTTTTAGTGGTATCAGAGCAAAGTTTTAAATTCTGTTTTCACCTGTTATTTGAATGTTCTTTCTTCATAGTACAACTGCTCAATATCATTGTTTGATACATACAGTACATTACATTATAAATATGCACTAACGGGAGGAAATCTCCTTGTATTAATTGTTCAGGAGGTCTAAGATCCTCGCATTGACTATGGAAGAGGGTGGTCGTTCAGTCGATCAATCTATAGAGGCTGAGGTGCAAAGGGATGCCCTAGCTGTACATAATGTTAGTGGTTCAAAGAAGACCAGCCTACATGATCGCAGCTCGCTTCGCTCGCCACAGACGGCTGCAATGTTCCAACAAATGGCTAGTAATGTGCCTACTCAAGTCCCAATACGATGGTATAACAGTATAACCACGCCTTACGCAAGGCGATGACAAATTGATGAAGTATGGGGCTACAGAGTTCAAGGGGACGATAGATCCTCTAGAGGCGTAATGTGGTTAGAAAGGATGGATAGGGTATTCAAGAAACTGCACTGCACAGAGGAGCTCAGATTTGAATACTCAGTATCTTTGCTACAGGGAGATGCTTATGACTGGTGGAAAGCTATTCCCCATAGTCTGGTAGAACCTGCAGTGCTAACATGGAATTACTTTCTCAGGGAATTCAGGCAGAAATATGTCCCTGATGCTTATGTAGACCAGAAGCTACAAGAGTTCTTAAGTCTGAAACAGGGGAGTAGATCAGTGGCTGAATATGAAAGGGAATTTTTTCGCTTGAGCCATTATGCAGTAAGTCTACTTTCTACCAGTAGGGAGAGATGTAAGAGGTTTGAAACCGGCTTGAAGCCTAGTATTAGATTACAAGTGGTCGGATTCAAACATAACAACTTCTCTGAACTTATTTCTCAAGCACTAGAATTAGAAAGAATTGAATCAAAACACGAGAAAAGAAATCAGAGAAGACAGTAAAAGAGGGAAAGTCAGTAGAACAGAGTTCTAGTGGTCTTACTGAAAGAGGAAAAACTTTGGGGGATACAACAGAGATAGTAAGAAGTCAGGTAGAGATAGATCTTCTGGACAGAAACCACCTCGATCCGATCAAAGAAACTCAACAAAAACCTGTGAATGCGCTGTCGATCGACTTTGTGAAACTTGTGGTAAACCACATAGTGGGGTATGTTATAGAGCCGTAGGAGCATGTTTTAAGCGTGGAGAGATCGGCCATTTTGCTAGGGATTGTGTAAATCCGTGTCGCTCGATCATTTACTGCACCAAAGGGATCAACCCAAGTTTCTACCCCAAAGAGTTCACCATCAGTTAGTAGAGGCAAAGGTAGAGGTAGGGGTAGTACACCTAGAAGTCAGAGTACTGTGAATCAGCCAGAACTGGGTGATGCTCTAGCTGGAGTATACGCTATACGGCAGAGAGAAGAGACTTAGACTTTTGATATTATTGCTGGTACTTTCTCAAATAGTAACTAAGATATATATATGTATTGCTTGACCTGGGGTCTGCATACTTTTATGTTAGTGTTAGAACTATATGTTCTATTGTTATTCCTTTACAGGGGAATAAATTTTGATGCATTAGTGATTAACCCTTTAAGATAAGGATTGTGATAATAAGTGAAATTAGTTTTAGAAGAGTTTATCGGCGAAAAGTATTTTCTAACACACCATAAATTATAAAGCTAATTGGCGAGCCTACTTAATGTAAGCCAAGAGGAAGTAAAAGTAAAATGCAGTAATGGAATTGCTCTAGATGAGGGCAAGGATGTTACTATTAGTAATTGCTAATGGATATTGTAATCGGAATAAGTTCGGATATCAGTGAATTCGAAAAAGATAAAAGATAGGAAAGTTTTATCTATTGGAATATATCGTAGTAACTATGCAATGTTCTTGATGTTTATACTGTAAGCTGCAGATTATAATACTAACTTGAGATTATTGTGTAGAGCTACGTACTACCCGATAGTACACCTAGATGAGAATAGTTGCCAACGACATCTGTTTTGGTATAGTTATGCCAGGACAGAATTTAATTATTAGAAATAAGTTTGAAAATCCTACTTAGGGATCTAAAACACAAAAGTTAGAATGTCGAAAGGTTATAGTTCAGTACAAAAGGAAGTAAGTTATAGAATATTGACAGATAAAAAGAGTTATGGAAGTAAAAATTCGAACAGTTGGTTCAGATATAACAAAGAAGTATTACGAATGTGAGGAAGACTATGGACTAGAATGGTCAGAGGACCAATGACTAGATAAATGATTCTAACATGACCTCAAGGGTCATTCAAGAAGGAACATGAACCGAAATTCAAGTTATGGCTGTCCAAACCTGCTGGACTCATGCCCAGTCCTGTAGGTCACCAAGGGCAGCATACATAACCTCAATTCTCTTGGCACCATTCACTCAATTTCCTACTCAAACATGACCACATGGTCACTAACTGACCATTACAACCTCTTTTCACCAATACTTAAACAAAATCCAAATTTTGGTGCCCAAACCCTAACTCCAACAATTTCAATTCTCTATATACGTACAATCCATGAATTAAAACACCAAAATCATGTTTAATGGCAGCCATACATAACTATTATGCAATCAAATTGTTGAAACCCTAGGTACCCTAAGGCTGCCAAAATTTCATGGGGCAAGTTCATGCATCTTTAATTCATTTTTCATCAAATTTTCAACTTAACTCATCTTAAATTCATGCTTAGAAAAGAATGGAAGCAAGAAAATTAGCACTAACCTCTTGGATGAATTTTTACCCTTCACTTTCCTTCACTTTCTCCTCTTCTAATGGCTGCCCAAGTTTAGCTCTAGTGGTAAGGGAAATTTTTTGTGAAGAGAGGGTGAGGTTTTATGGTGTAGTTGGCTAGGGAATCAAGCTCATTTGGAGCTTTAATGGTGGTCTTCCTCTTTTTTTTCTCTTTGGTGCGGGAATAAGAAGAAGGGGCTGCTGCAATTGTTTCATTTTTTATCTCATTTTTATGTTATTTTAATCCCTTTTAATTTGCTTGTCAAATAGTGATTGGGTGGAGAGTGTTTAATGACATCATATGATATCATAATTCCTAATTTCTTTCATTTTTCTTTTCTTTTCTTTTCTACTCATTTTCAATTCAATTTTTAACAATATTTATTCAAATTTTAGATCATAATAATTATTTACTTAACTGGACAAGTCGGTCAAAAATCGTCTCTGAAGGCGAAATGACCAAAATGCCCTCCGTTTGGCTTAATGGGCCTAAATTGTCTGTACCGATTGAAAATTTTTTCTAAGCCTTTTCTTGGCATTCTAATGCCTTTTCTTGGCATTCTAATGCCATAGAAACCTCAATGACTCTTCTCTGAAGTCTCAAAAATTATTTTATGAATTTTCTCCCGGGTCTAGGGCTCCTAGTTGCGAGAACCGCAACTTCCCACTGGGTTACCCATCACTAGGGCACCGGCTCATTTAACTTGGTTGTATTTTATTTCTAAAATTTTTCCTAAATTTTTATTATTAATATTTGAGTTATTTATGACTCCTCACTCTAGTCTAATTATTTTTCCAGACATTCTAGTCGTCCGACACCTGGTCACCGAACGAAAGAGAATGTCTGCACTGCTACAGTGAGGGTGTTACAATTCTTCTCCTCTAATTTAAATTTTGTCCTCGAAATTTACTGGGTGTAGGTATCTGAGATAATTCTTTTACCTTTCTATTGCTCCCTCTGTCTACTTCTTTTATATATATGGTACTATTTAGTCTTTTCGAATATATCATTATACACTTAGGCATATCAGAAGGGAAGGATACTTTACCTCAAATTCACATTTGGGGCTTCTTACTCCTCTCCGGCTTGGGTGACATTTGGAAGTGGCGTTACTGTTGTACTTGGTCCTTCCACAACCTCTGTTTGGGTCCGTGGTAAATTCCTCTTAGGACAATCTTTCAGACGATGGTCTATGGCCCCACATCTATAACAGGCTCCAGTCAATCCCCTACATTCACCTTTATGCCACTTGTTACAATGGCCACATTTTCTTGCTAGTCTTGGCGCACTCACTACTAGTGTTTCTGGTTGATCTCTTCTGGGTATAGGCCTGAGTCTGGATCTCCTACTTTGATCAAATGTCTGACTTAACTGTTCTCTCGGCCTCTTATTACTAGACTATCCAAATTTCCTCTTTTGCTGATCACCACTCCTCTTTTGTTCCTCTTCATGAACACAGCTAATATATTTTTTTCTGAACTCTATCAGAAAGAATTTCCAAGTTACATCAGTTGGTGGCACTACCTCGGTTATAACATCCCACCACCGATATGCAGCTTCTTGTAACAATGAAACTGCACACTCCAAACTCTGTTCTGGTGTGCAATGGAGCTGCTGCAGGACTCTTTCAGTCCTTTCTAACCAATACTCAGCCGCTGAAGAATCGTCTTCCTTTTTACCATTGAAATCTACAGCTCCATACTTCCTAATTTTTCCTAGAGGTGATTTCTGTTGAAACATTGGTGGAATAACCCCAGTCATCTGTCCGAAAAAATTCAGTCATCTGCTCACACAAGGCCTGTTGGGGTTGTACAGGCACCTCTTGCACTGGTGGAGCAGGATTTCCGCGATTTCCAATATCACTCCCAGTCGGGATACGGCTTACTACTTCTTCTTCTACTGTCCTTTGCGATTCTGAGTCCATACCTTAACCTAAAATAACCAAGAAAATAGATCTGCATTAGTGTCACCTCAACTCATATGAATGCAATGCATGTTATGCACACTATCTCATTCTATCTATCTATGCCTAGGAACGCCTAAACCGTGCTCTGATACCAATAAATGTAACACCCCTCACCCGACTACAGTGTAGCCGAGCATGGCGTGCTACATTCGGTGCTGGAGCACCCTAACTTACCTTACTTTATTTCTTTAAAAATTTTGAATTCGTTTAATTTAATATTAATTATTTTTTGACGAAGAAACCAGCGGAGTTTCCCCTATTTTATTTTCGTTTGACGTGTTTTACTATTCATCTGTTTGAAAATTCACCAATATTTTCTAAGTATAATCTCATCCATACTCATATCATCATTTGAAAAATCATTATGTAATTCAAATCTATACTCATTTGTACAAATTCATTCATGCTCCATTCTTATAGCAAAATTCTCAAATTTGCATTAATTTACATCATTTGCAATAATTAAATAAATACTTAATTTACATGATATACAAATTAATTACAATTTGCTAATTTACATTGCAATATAAGAAATAAATAACATACACAAAATACATGATATGCTTAATGTGAGCCCTATCTACATGCATTGTTGAGGAGGTGACAACCTTGAACGCTCTGCAGATCAGAACTTCAAAATCTCTGTTTAGTATTCGCTGGGCTTTAACTTTAGTACCTGCGCGAGGAAACAATTCCATCGCGCTAAGCATTGCTGCTTAGTGGTGCAATAATATAACAATGAAATAATATACAAATAAAGATAGAAATAAAACATAATTTAAATAATTAAGATTTATTTATACTTCACATGTGATTCTAAAATTTAATATGTTTTATCCTTATTTAGTCTTCTTTGGAAGTGTTTATTTCGCTAATGTACAGTAATAATGTGCATAGAAAAATGATCTGAATATAATAAATTTATGTTTATATTATTATGTAAGTCACATTTGTAATATTTATGTATGTTATAATTTTTTTTACTAATCTTTTAGCATTTTCTCAATACTTTCTAGGTTGTCTCCGATTATTTCACAATAAGTAAATTTTAATATCGGTCCAGCTCATTTCGATTTTTTCTAATAAATAACTATTCTAATTTATTTTAGGTCATCTTACTCATTTATTTAATTTTTAATATTTTTAATTACTAATATTCTTAACTTATTTCAATAAATTTCACTGCCCAAGTAACCTATGACAGGCTGACTAAACTGGATAACGGGTCGTTGGCACTGGACACCGTGGTACCTCGAGCCGTCATACCATGGGACGCAGAACGTCAACCACGTATGTAGTCAGTATGGCTAAAAAGCCATGATAACACATAATCGGGCATTAAGCCATGAGTGCGGGCATAAAGCCATGAATACAAGCATAAAGCCTTTCGCAGTACTGCTAAAACAATACCCTATTGGCATGCCAAACTATCCAATCTGACACACATGTCTAGGCAATACAAGGGCACATAATATCATTAAATATTGATATATTGTGTTTTATGACTTTATTATTTCATGATAAATTTCATAATTTATACATTCATCATAATATTCATACATTCCTTACATCATTCATATTGATCACAATTCACAACAATGGTGTTCATATACCATTGTACTCAAAATATTTTTCCTTTCTCTTATAAAGAAAACTAATGTTCCATTCATATTTTCATGTGATTCATTTATTTATTACAATATTTATATGAATTCATAACTCATACAAGGTGTTATTATCTTATTTGTAATGGAAACATAAATCCTAATGTAAACCTCATCCCATTTATACTCAACAATCTATCTAGGTTAATGTCATTTCATATTCAAGTGGTATTATTTATGTTTTATTAGACCTACTAGTAATGGAAATAAATCTTAACTATATACTCACATAACTAAAATGTTCATTAAGCCATTTAGGTGAATTACTATTTCTATTCCAAGTAATCCATGAATGTTTCATGGATTCCAAATTTCATACCTTAATTTCCTCTACCAATTTAGTTATTATACTTTGTGTCCTTGTATTACTATTCACATTACTATTCACTCAAATTGTTGAATTTTTAATACATAATAAATTTATTGAACCTAAGTTCTCCAAGATACCACATTTTGCATTCAAAATTTGTTGGTATTGGTTGCCAATACCATTTCCAAGCTTAATGTTAATTGGGCAGAATTTTCAGTTTTCATGCTTTGTTTTTACTGTTTCATTGGTTATTTTTGCAGTGGGAATTTGGCAAAATGATCAACATGAAAGTTGTTCCTTATTTTGTCTAGTTGAATTTCTTTTTTTGAATCACTCCATTTGGAGTTTTGTAGCTCAAGTTATGGTCATTTTACCATAACTGGCCGGAGTGACCTGTACCCAGATTTTCTGGGCAATTTGGTTCTGCCAGATTTGGTGACCTAAGTTTGGTTGGCAATTTGACTAGGTTATGATCAGAATTTGGATTTGTGTTCTTCATGAAAGTTATTGGTCTATATCTCAACTTGTTGCTGGTAAAATTTCAGGTCAATTAGACCTTTCTACACTGAGTTATGGCCAAATGACCAAACACTATATATTTGGTCATTTTGCCCAGGCAGACTGCAGGTCACCAGGATTAGGGCAAACTTTTGGTCCACTTGGTTTGGTTTTCTGGGCATGGTTTCTTCACCAAAGTTGTGCCATTATGTGTCTAGTTTCATATCCAACTGGCCTTGCACCAATTAATCCTCTAAAATTCGAGTTATGGCTGTCCAAACCTACTGGACTCATGCCCAGTCCTGTAGGTCACCAAGGGCAGCATACATAACCTCAATTCTCTTGGCACCATTCACTCAATTTCCTACTCAAACATGACCACATGGTCACTAATTGACCATTACAACCTCTTTTCACCAATACTTAAACAAAATCCAAATTTTGGTGCCCAAACCCTAACTCCAACAATTTCAATTCTCTATATACGTACAATCCATGAATTAAAACACCAAAATCATATTTAATGGCAGCCATACATAACTATTATGCAATCAAATTGTTGAAACCCTAGGTACCCTAAGGCTGCCAAAATTTCATGGGGCAATTTCATGCATCTTTAATTCATTTTTCATCAAATTTTCAACTTAACTCATCTTAAATTCATGCTTAGAAAAGAATGGAAGCAAGAAAATTAGCACTAACCTCTTGGATGAATTTTTACCCTTCACTTTCCTTCACTTTCTCCTCTTCTAATGGCTGCCCAAGTTTAGCTCTAGTGGTAAGGGAAATTTTTTGTGAAGAGAGGGTGAGGTTTTATGGTGTAGTTAGCTAGGGAATCAAGCTCATTTGGAGCTTTAATGGTGGTCTTCCTCTTTTTTTTCTCTTTGGTGCGCGAATAAGAAGAAGGGGCTACTGCAATTGTTTCATTTTTTATCTCATTTTTATGTTATTTTAATCCCTTTTAATTTGCTTGTCAAATAGTGATTGGGTGGAGAGTGTTTAATGACATCATATGATATCATAATTCCTAATTTCTTTCATTTTTCTTTTCTTTTCTTTTCTACTCATTTTCAATTCAATTTTTAACAATATTTATTCACATTTTAGATCATAATAATTATTTACTTAACTGGACAAGTCGGTCAAAAATCGTGTCTGAAGGCGAAATGACCAAAATGCCCTCCGTTTGGCTTAACGGGCCAAAATTGTCTATACCGATTGAAAAGTTTTTCTAAGCCCTTTCTTGACATTCTAATGCCATAGAAACCTCAAAGACTCTTCTCTGAAGTCTCAAAAATTATTTTATGAATTTTCTCCCTGGGCTCCTAGTTGCGAGAACCGCAACTTCCCACTGGGTTACCCATCGCTAGGGCACCGACTCATTTAACTTGGTTGTATTTTATTTCTAAAATTTTTCCTAAACTTTTCTTATTAATATTTGAGTTATTTATGACTCCTCACTCTAGTCTAATTATTTTTCCAGACATTCTAGCTGTCTGGACCGCCACCGGTCACCGGAACAGTAGAATGTACTGAATTGCTACAGTGAGGGTGTTACAAAAACTTAGTCAAATTCTAACAGTAACATGACCAATGGAATAGTACAAAATACGACACCAAAACTGAAAATTTGAAATTTATGCCTAAAAGACTTAAGATTTGAGAAAACAACCAAAACCAACAAATTAGATAACCAAAATGTGGTATGTGGGTGAAATTAGAATTCCCATACCTATTAAGCATTAGAAAGTCAACAAATTGACTTGAATAGTATCGTGAATAGTAATCCCGAAATACAAATTTTAACGAACGTCAAGTTTAGCATATTAAAACTTGGTATAAGTAGATTTAAACTCATTTTTGGATTTATGATAAATTATGATACTGAAATACTATGAAATTGTGTGTTTCAGTTGAAAAGAATACAAGGAAAGAACCCGAGGCATCGAGTGAAGGCCAAGAGGCGACTCGCATAAGGTTTGTGCACAACATCAATATTATTTAAAATTCACTTACAAAGTGCATGAAATGAATTACTTATATTGCAAAATGTGTATTATGCTTTTGACTTAAATTATTGAAAGTTTACTTGTATGTGTTTGAAATGGCAATAAATATTTAGTAAATTGTTAAGATAGTTTTGAAACCATAGTGTCATGACCATATATTTGAATACCTCACTAGCATGACTAGTGGGAAGAAATAGTTTCAAATTTTGATTCCTTCTCTGGCTGAAGTGTTGAGGTGTGTGCCAGTAGAAGAATAAATTGAATGGATATCCATATATTTGAGCTAGCTAGCCTTGTGATGTGATTTCTCATAAGCCTCTGGCTATTAAGATGATTATTGTTTCGAATGGCATGATATAACTGTGTGTTTTTATTAAATTTTTTTGAGACTTTCGAAATGAAATTGTTTGGATTAAAAGCTTATAAATCATGTTTTGTATTTATTGCTCATATTCAGTTCAGTTTTTGAATAAATATGACTTAAATTATGCATAAAGGTTATTTTAGTATGTTGTGCACTACTAAGTCATAGTACTCAGCGATGGCTGTTATTGCTGTCACAGATATAGAAACTAGAGGAGCAGCAGAGTGAGCTGCTGAAGATCGTGGAACCACCTTTCCTGAAGTTTTGTCGAGTATAAATTTATACCCTGAATGTAATGTTTATATTTGTGTATGTAACTATCTGTATATATAAAAACTAGTCATGAGCAGTTGTATAGAGTTTGTGATAACATTATTTTGGATTTGCTTATGTAAAGTTTGGTTGATGAATGTAAATTGATTTTACTTTAATGAAATTATTTAATGTTATTTTTTATGATATTTGAATTGAGAATTATGTTAGAATTTTGGAGTTTGGGTGTCACACTCTACCACTCTGTAAGGCATAACATGATCCCGTAGTATACCTAATGAATTACCAACTCCGTCTACTGATAACCCATTAAATACACTACAAGGGATTTTCAGTACTTTTCTTACTTCTTTTACAGTGGTGAGCACTATTTACAGGTGTTAAAACCTTTTTGAACTGAAGTGATAGAATTGACACATTTGAATTATTTGGAATTTCTGTAAAAATTTTGGCAGAGTGCCCTCTGTATTTTGGATAAAACAGTTCTTCAGAAAACCTGTAAAAAAAAGCACTTCAATATGTATTTGCAAATCTCAACTCCAACATATTTCTCAACACAACATTTTTCTCAATTCAAATCCGCAGTGATTTTTCAAAGACTGAGATACAAGAAATATAATACAAAACTATTCAAGTAAATGAAATCTCAAATTTACATTTACAATAATTTACATTTAATTACATACCAAAATATTTTACAAGAGTTTCTATACAACTGCTCAAATAATTTACATACATATTATTACATGCATACATCAAAACCTATGTACATGGGTATACCTATGATATACCTGGAGCTGATCTGAATATATCTTCAAGGAAATTTACTTACTGCTCTATGCTCTTCTTACCTGCGACAGCATACAAAGCTATCGCTGAGTGGTGAACTCAGTGGTGCACAACTATAATTTAAAACATAGTACAATATACATTGACAAAATTTACAGTAAATAAATTGAGAATCTGAATACTCATCAAATTTCAAAACTCAAAATATTCATTTCCAATAATGTAAATCATTTGTATAAATGACTTTGATCACAAAATTCAATTTATCAAATCATGACTAACCATTTAAGTAATTCCAACAAAATCAATTATACATAAACCATAATTGAAATCACAATTCTTTACCATTCAAAAGCCATTCTGTATCTCAAAAATCATTATGTATCTCAAAAATCAATCTTTATCTCAAAACCATGTTGTATCTCAAAAACCACGCTGTAGCTCAAAAACCATGCTGTATCTCACAAATCATTCTTTATCTCACTAACTATGCAAGACTAATCCGATAGGGCCATCTTCGATGTGATTCTAACTCCCTATGGTCGGGGAGGTCGAATCAGATTCTAACTCCCTATGGTCGGGGAGGTCGAATCATCGTGCACAGTACCATCATAATAATGAATCTTCCGCAAGGGCCATAACAATAAAATAAACTTAGATCTAACCTCAAATCAGAGGAAAATCTAAGCCTGTGCACGTACCATGGTAATCAAAACACAACTAACTCCATTTTCTTCTCAACAAATGAGAGAGACGGGTAATAACCTAGTCAAGCATCTATAATGAGATATAAAACAATATCACAATCCTTTTAGTGAGCATAAATCACAATACAATTCGATTCAAAGTCAATTCCAATATCCAATAATTTTTATGCTCATCACAATTCAAATCATACAATTGCATTTTTCCATGAAAATTGCCATCACAATTCAAAACATGTTCTATCACAATTTTCTAAAACATAATTTGTTCAATCCATAACAATGCTTAATACTTGTGGAAATACCATTTCACAAAGCTGAATTCATACATACTATAACAATTTTCAATAATCATTGAATTAAATCCAATGCTTGTTAAACATAATACATAAGAAAAATATGTCATTTAATCATATGAAATATTCAAAGTAAAATCAGTTAAAAACTAATTGTGCACAAACCTCTGATAATTGTCTCCTGGTCTAGACTCAGTGTTTCCTTCCCTTTTCCTGAGTCTTTGGTAACTGAGAAACACAATTTGAAGTGTTTCAGTACTAAATTAAACTGTCTCTAACGATAATGTTCGATAAGTAATTCACTGAAGGCTATTATTTGCTCAATTACCTAATATACCGACCCTCGATGCGTTTAAGGTAAATTAGGTTTTGGTGTCCTTAATATGTCACATTCGATAGGGTTTTAGGGTTGGTACGTTTTACCAAACTCATTTCCTTGTTTAGTGCATTTTCTTGCAATTTGTTGGATTCCGGGATACTAGTTTGACCTAACCGGACGACCTAGTTCCCTTGGTTTTCGGGTTTCGGTCAAAACTACAAACTTGTAGATCTATGTCTTATTGCACGCGGGGCAAAATTTTAGGTCAATCCGAGTTAAGTAGACCAAGTTATGGTCATTACACTATTGCTGGTCAAATGGCATCAAATTAGGTCAATTTTAGGTCAATTTGGTCAACTTTGGTTCGGCCAGTTTTTGGACCCGAACTTGTGCAAGCTTTTTGACTTGCTTATGGTCATTTCTGGGCTTTGGTGTCTTCATAAGACTTGTAGGTATGGGTCTTAACTATTCATGGTTAAAATTTTAGGTCAATTGGACCTGTTTTGAGTGAGTTATGGCCTAAACACTCACTCCTGCCCAATTGGTCATTTTTCAGGTCCTAATTGCACCTAATCCGAATTGGTCATTTTCTTAGGTCACCTTGAAAGCAGAATTTTGGTATGTTTTCTCAATGAAAGTTGGCACATTTTGTGCCTAGTTCCACCTCCAATTGGTCTCATACCAATTGAGGTTACACATTTAAACTTATTGGCTAAAATGTACACTGCCCTTGGTTACTTTGCTTAACACACATCAATTACACACATTTACCTTGCAATATGTTTACTTCCCTACCAAATCTGTTTTGGTACATTACCAAAACTATATATTACTTTACATTAACATCACTTTGGGCAGATTACAATTATCTTCAATACACCAAATATAACTCTAATTCCCAAAGTCAAAACACAATTACACATACACATAACATTACTAGTTTTTACATACTCTTTACACAACAAGTTCATATACATATCCATCAATCCTTCTATGTCAATATTCTGCCAACACTTCCATGAATACATACATTTATTCAAGTGTCCCCAAGCTGCCAAAAATCTTCTTCAACACCAAATTGTCCTACAATTCATCAATTCCCATCCAAGTGCCAAAAATCACCATATAAATATGAAGTAATTCACTAGGTTATTAAATCATCATGATCAACACCATTTCTCATCAAATATATGCACAATTATTTCATCAACTACATGACTCCATGGCTGTCCAAAATGAACACAACAATAACTCTTCAAACTCAAAAATTTTCTTCACAAATCCAACACCCATAACATGCACACAAAACTTAACAAGCTATCTTCAAAAATACTAACTTACCTTATGGTTGAAGCTTCTTAAACCTTGCTTAAACTTCTCAAATTTGGTATCAAACTCTTCCTTGTGATGAGTAGACAAACTTTCATGAAGCCACTTAAGGGATTGGAGTTGAAAATGGGGAGGTTAAGTGAGCTTGCATGAAACGCCCATGGAGTTTTCTCTCACCTTCATTCACTGCAACTTTGGTACAATGGAGAAGATGAAATTTTCTGATGGTGTAATGGAAGTACACCTGCCCCACTATGTGTTTAATTAATCCTTTAATGGTCCACTAACTCCAAATAATCATATAATAAGCCAATTGTGCATTTATTCCACATTAACCCATGATTTTAGCTATTTGTATTAGGTACCACTAAAATAATTTTTCATTTTATTTTCTAAGTGTAATACTATTTATTTTTAATGGACATTTAGGTCAAAAGACAATTCGGGATGTCAAATGACCATAATGCCCCTGTTCGGGTTGCATTCCCGATTTTTCGGTAACACCGGGTTTTGTCCGTTTTTCGATTTCTCACTTTTCTTTGTACTAATTATTTAATTTTTCTTTGATCTTTCTAATGAGATTTATTCTTCAACAAGGGTCTATTTAAGTCCTAAAAATGTTTTCCAGGGTTCCATGATCAGTGGCTAGTCAACGGTCCACGCCGTGACTTCCCAAAGGCGTCACCCATCGTTAGGTTTCCTACTGTTTAACTTGATTACCTTTCTTTGCTATTATTTTTCCTTTGTTTTTCTTGTATTTTCTTTTCTTGTATTTCATTATTTTATGTCTCCTCCCTCATGTCAAAGTGTAGTTCTAGGCATCCTAGCTGTCCGGACAACACTGGTCACCGGAGCAGTAGAACGCACTACCGAACTTCGGGGTGTTACATTGGGAAAAATTGATGTTGAGTTTGTTGTGGTAGTGATGGATTTTGATGAAAAAGAATTATTGGAAGTGTTTTTATAGGTTTTTGAAGAACTGTTTTCCCCAAATATAGACGGCACTCTGCCGAAATATTTCCAAAAATTGCGAAAAAATAAAAATGGACAAAATTTTGAACTAGTCTTTAAACTTCTTTTAAAAATAAGAAAATGCCCACCACTTCTAAAAAGTAAGAAAATGGTTTTAAAATCCCTTGTAGGGTACTTAATGAGTTATCAGTAGGTGAAGTTCAGTAGTTCATTAGGTATTCTATGGGATTATGTTATGCCTTACAGAGGGGTAAGGTGTGACAATACAAATTGATGTTTTGAATTATGATGGGCATAAAAATTGTTGGATATTGGAATTGACATCGAATTGAATTGTGTTGTGATTTATGCTCGCAAAAGAAAAAAAAAGACAGAGATTCATGATATTGTTTTATATCTCACTATAGATGCTTGACTAGGTTATTACCCGTCTCTCTCATTTGTTGAGGAGACAATGGAGTTAGCTTTGTTTTGATTACCATGGTACTTGCACAGGCTTAGATTCTTCTCTTATTAGAGGTTAGATCTAAGTTTTTCATTGGCCCTTTCGGAAGTTGCATTATTGTTGTGTGTACTGTGCACGATGATTCGACCTCCCTGACCATAGGGAGTTAGAATCCCGATTCGACCTCCCCAACCACAGGGAGTTAGAATCGCCCTGAAGATAGCCCTTACGGATTAGTCTTGCATAGTTAGTGAGATAAAGAATAGGCTTTGAATAGTAAGAATTGTGATTTCAAATGGGATTTATGCATAATTGATTTTATTGAAATTAAGATTTGTTTTCATAAATTACTGGAATTACTTTAAATGTTCAGTTATGATTTGATAAATTGAAATTCTTGAGCAGAGTCATTTTAACAAATGATTATTTTTATTGACAACGAATATTTTAATTTTTGAAATTTTGATTGAATTTCAAGATTTTCAAATTCTTTGCTAAAATTTTAGCAAGGTATTGTATATTATATTTTAAATTATAGTTATGTACCACTGAGTTCACCACTCAGCGATAGCTTTGTATGCTGTCGCAGATGAAAGTAAAGATAAAGCAGCTGAGTGAGATTTCCGATAGCTGCGCCTTGAAGACTTATTAGGATTAGCTTCGGGTATATTAGAGGTATATCCTTGTACAATAGATTTTGATATATGCATGTAATTATATGTATATAAATTATTTGAGCAGTTGTACAAAAACTCTTGTAATATTATTTTGTTATGTAATGAAATCAAATTATTGTAATCTTAATTTGAGAATTTCTTTACTTGTATATTTTTGTAATATTAATTTTATTATCCTAATGAGTATGATATTCAAATTTCCTCTTGAGTTTTGAAACCCATGTATGGCTTGAAAATTGAATTGAGTTGATTGTGTTGAATTGGGATATGAAAATAATTTGTATTGGCGTTGTGGTTGAGAAAACATATTGGAAGTGTTTTTCCTTTCACGTTTGAAGAACTGTTTTCTCAAAATACAACCGGCACTCTGCCAAAATTTGGAAAAAAAATTTTAACACCAGATTTTAATCGAGAAATTGATTTATGACTTAGTGTCAATTAAAGGTTTTTAATACTTGATAAAAATTATCCACCAAATTAAAAATGAACAGAAATTGTTTTAAAATCCTTTGTAGTATATTTAATGGGTTACCGATAGGCAAAGTACAGTAATTCATTAGGTGTATTATGGAATCATATTATGCCTTACGAAGAAGTAGGGTATGACAAAACAGGAAAGAGTATTACAACCCTTCGATCTGATCAAGGTGGCGAATACTTAAGTACAGAGTTCGATGAGTTCTTTCGGGAACAAGGCATAATTTCACAATTCCCCTCCTGGTACACCACAGTTGAATGGTGTGTCAGAAAGGAGAAATCGTACTTTGTTGGACATGGTACGGAGCATGATGAGCTTCACTGATTTGCCTATTTTCTTATGGGGATATACATTGGAAACTGCACTGTACATTCTTAATAGAGTTCCAATTAAATCAGTTTCTTCTACACCATATGAGATATGGCATGGAAGACAACTATCCTTTAAACATGTTAAGGTATGGGGTTGTCCAGCTTTTATAAAAAGTTGAAAACTGATAAATTGGAAATAAGATCCGAAAAAGGTAGATTTGTTGGATATCCAAAAGATAATTTTGGATATTATTTCTAACTTCCACAATCACAAAGAGTTGTGATGAGTAGAGATGTAATTTTCTTGGAAAAAGAGTTTCTTCAAGAAGGTGGCAAAGGAAAGAAGATAAAATTAAAAAGAGTTTCTTCAAGAAGGTGGCAAAGGAAGGAAGACAGAATTGGAATTAGATAATTTCACAAATAACCAATAACCTACACCCATGGATGTTGATCCAGTGGGAGAGCCTATGCCTATAAATAATAAATCCACAACATTGGTTCTTCATAAATCTAGTAGAATATCTCATCCACTAGAGAGATATGGATTCCTTCATGAGAATGAGCAAGAGTTGTTTATTCATGAAGAAGTTGATCATGGAGATGATCCTACTAATTATGAAGAAGCTATATCAGATATAAATTCTTCAAAATGGTTAGAAGCCATGAAATCTAAAATGGATTCTATGTATAAGAACCAAGTTTAGGATCTTATAGACCCACCTGAGGGTATTGTACCCATAGGATGTAAATGGGTTTTCAAGAGAAAAATTAGTTCTGATGGAAAGGTAGAGACCTTCAAAGCTAGGCTTGTAGCTAAAGGGTTTCGCCAAAGGGAAGGAATTGATTATGAAGAAACATTCTCTCCTGTAGCCATGCTTAAATCCATAAGGATTCTTCTAGCTATTGCAGCACACTATGACTATGAGGTTTGGCCAATGGATGTCAAAACCTCTTTTTCTCAATGGTGTTATTAAGGAAAACATATATATGGAACAACCCAAGGGTTTTGAATCCAAAAAAGGTTTCAAGGTGTGCAAGCTTAAGAGATCCATTTATGGTCTTAAGCAAGCTTCTAGAAGCTCAAATAAACGTTTTCATGAAGCCATTAAATCTTTTGGTTTTATTCAAAACATTAATGAGCCGTGTGTGTATAAGAAAACTAGTGAAAGTATAACTACCTTTTTAGTATTATATGTGGATGATATATTATTGATAGGCAATGATATTGGTATGCTAACATCTATAAAAGCCTAGTTATCAAGTACTTTCTCTATGAAATACCTTGGGGAAGTTACCTATATTCTAGGAATTCGGATCTATAGAGATAGACTAAAGAATAATAGGTTTATCCCAAAGGCTTTACTTGGAAAAGGTGTTGAAGAGGTTCAACATTCTTGATCCCAAAAGGGGATTGTCACCAGTTAGGCATGGGATTCACCTTTCTAAGGAACAGTCTCCCAAGACTCCTGAAGAAAGGGAAAAGATGGCCAAGGTTCCTTATGCTTCAGCTATAAGAAGTCTAATGTATGACATATTGTGTACTAGGCCTGATATTGTCTACGCTGTTAGTATGACTAGCAGGTTTCAATCTAATCTAGGTTTGGAACACTGGATAGCTATCAAGAATATCCTTAAATACTTGATAAGGATTAAGGATTTATTCTTGATATATAGAGGAGGTGAACTTCAACTAGAAGGATTTACAAATTCTAATTTTCAATCAGATATTAATGACAGAAAGTCTATCTTAGGGTTTGTATTTTTGTGTAATGGAGGAGCTGTCTATTGGAAAAGTTCCAAGCAGACAACTACAGCAGACTCCACTACTGAAGACAAATATGTTGCTGCAGGTGATGCTGCAAAAGAGGCTGTTTAGATTAAGAAGTTCGTTTCAGAACTAGAAGTGGTTCCTTCCATTGAGTCAGCAGTTCCTCTCTACTGTGACAACAATGGAGCCATTGCACAGGCAAAGGAGCCTAGGTCTCACCAGCAATCCAAACACATAGAGCAGCGATTTCATATTATCAGAGAGATAGTTGAAAGAGGCAATATCGCTATGCAAAAAATAGTTTCAGCTGACAACCTGGTTGATCCACTGACCAAGGCCATGACACAGCAACAGTTAGACAGACATCTTGCGAAGATGGGTCTTAGTTACTGTAGTGAATGGCTCTAGGCGAAGTGGGAGATTGTTAGTTATGTGTGCTCTAGAGCATGCACTAATCTTATAACTTGTAAATAACATTGTAAATATATTAATGGCAATAAACATTGCATTTAAATGTTGTATATATTTAATAACATATTTATTTAACATTGTGTATTAGCAATATGTCATATATTCTATTCTTATGAGATAAGAATATGAGTGACAAAATATATGGGACATTTGCTATAAATCAGAGTTCGCAGCTAAATGATATTTTGGTGGGCACATTATATCCAAAGAGTTGTCACCTCTTTTTATCTCCATTAATCAGTATGAGATACTGATGTATATGGAATGGTGAGTCACGTGCCATCTGATATGAGATATCGGGATAAATACAGTGGACACTTATGAGATAAGTAGGTCGAACTTATGATGTACAGATAACATGAACATGGCGTTTACTCGAGTCAATAAAATGTTATCTGTGTCATACTAGTGCATAAAATCCTCAGACTTGAGATGACACGATTGTCTCTTATATAGGTGGTTTGAGTTTGATACCACTTACATATATGTACTATGTGTGGATATTTTGGTGTGTGTTGGTTAAAATTAGTTATATGTTGGGATAGGTGTTTAGTCAAGAGGGGATTCGTAGCCTTGAGTGTTAAAAGTCCTATGTGGATTTGAGCTATTCTTGACAAGATTAAGTTCCTGGCTAGGAAGAATGACTTTGTCAGGAAAGGTGTTTCCTAATGGTAACGTCTTATATGTCAAGAATCAGATTTCAAATGAGATCATAAGATTCAATGTTAAGGGGTTTGACTCCACCATGACCCTTAATGGAATTGGGACATAATACGAAAGGATTTTAGTGCATGATCATGTATGGCTAAAGGTTCATTTTAAGATATTTCTTGTTGCTAATTGGGAAGCCATGGCATGCTATGCTAGGTGTCAACCATGGTCTATGAGATGCCTAAAATGATTTGGGAAATTATTTAAGGACTAGAAGAGTTTCATTGATATTAAGAGTTAATATCATTTCTCATTGCCAATTAGTAATGAGCATAGTAAGTCACACACCTATACAAGTTTTACCACCAACTAAATTATGATTTAATTAATTAATTAATTAAAGAGTTTAATTAATTAATTAATTAAATTTGATTTGTAATAAGATTACAAAGTCCCTAGCATGACTTAAAATCAAATCTTGGACACGTGACACCTATAGATGTGTGCCATTTATCTTCCATGTGATGGAAGATGATATTTGATCATATAATCTTACATTGACACTTGTCTTAATGAGATTAAAACACACTAAAAGCAAGATTGAATGGGATCTTGACATGTGACACTCAATAAATGGTTTTTGTCTCTTGTATATAAATGTAAGATAAGAAGAAAACTTACTCTTCTTCTTCCTCACTATGTTGGATGGCAACAAGGGGATTTCTCTCTCTCTCCTAATTTCTTCCATTGATGCTTGAAAGAAAGCTTGTTTCTTTCTTGAATCAAAAATTCTAGAAATTGTTTCTAGCCACCTACATCCATTAGAACATCACCTAAAGATACACACCCTAATTGTTAGTGCTTGGCAAACACCTAAGAGAGGATTTAGGTTGCCTAAGGTGATCTTTGTGGTAGCTTGTGGTGACAAGCTAGATGAGCTGCAATTGGAGCTCTGGAGACTGTCAAAGGGAGCAAGAAGTGTGATTCTGCGCCTTTGAGGTTAGTCTTCTTCAAACCCTTTTTAATCTAGGGTTGAATTAGTTTAATTGTTAAACTACAATCTTTAATGGCAAATGAAAGAATCATGCATACTAAAAGTGTGCTTTAACATGTCTTGGGTGCTTAAGGTTGGTTAGGATCATAAAACATATTGTATGTTTGCATGAAATCCTATAAAATTTTTCAAATCCAACCTTCAAACCGCTTTTGTTGTGCCTTCACATTAACCCTTTAGTCCTTAAATGCCTTAGATCTCCTTCTCCTTCTTCGTTTTTTCCCATTCATAGTAGATGAAATACTCCAAGAATTTCCAGTAACTAAATCTTGTGCAATCCCTTCCCCTTCCATGTTATTCATCGGTCCTCTAACATCATAGAAATGGCCCTTGTATGCATAACCTGTTATTTATGAATTCCAAGCAACAACATTCTTGTTTTTCATATTACTAAAAATTGCCTAAGTAATGGTTAAAGAATCATTCTTCACATACATGTCTAACACAGAAGTACCCACATATACATCATATTTAAACACATTTCTTCTTACATAACCATGAATTTCTTTCCACTATTCAAGAGCCTCAATTCAATGATAGCATGAAGAAAGCTTTAACCAACCCATATAAAAAATAAACAAAATGAATTAATGGGTATATTGAGAATGAAGAAATGAACCAAATTCGAATGGACCGTGAAAAGTAAAAATAGAATGGTTGATTTTTTTTATTATATAAGTTTTCCAAAACAAATAACTAAACTCAGATAAATTGGATCTGAATAAGGATTTGTTGCTGCAACCCAAAAGCTTGTAATCATCCTCTCCCTTTTATCCACACACAGCTCCATCGTCCTCGCTGATGAAATTACAGGAATTTTGGCAAAAAATTGCAGAACCTATATCGGCGAGAAATTGCAGAACCAATTGCAGAAATTGCAGATGGAACACCAATATCGATAAGAAATTTCAAAACCAGAAATTTCCTCCTTGTTCAAGTCATAGTCCACTTAAGTTCAAACCAACTTCAATACAAGCCAAAAACCACAACCCAAAACCAGATATCTGTGTAAAATATGATGAAAAACATTCTTCCAAAAATCATAATCTTCTCATTAGAATTCAATCAATTTCTAATGAAGCAATGAATAGGAACACTGGAATGCAAAACACCATAGATTTCCAAGAAAATCCAATGGCTTTATTAAGATCGAAATCAAGGGATCTCTATGGTGGGTTGATCTCATGTTGGTTAAAATCACATGTTGATGATTCACCATCGATGTTGTAAAAACACTGCCCACCAATAGCACAGGCTCAAAAGGAAACCTCACAGCATTAGATGGGCCAAAATTAAGATCCAATGGTTAGGATGATTCCATCGTTAGAGCACTCGATGGCTCCATAGCATGGATGATTCCATCATTAGTGTCTAGTGCTTCTTTATTGTGTTATCAGTCCAGCAGTTGAGTGATGGCTACCCACTTATTGCCGAAGACGAGAATGCTAGTTAGGCGCGAAGGTTGAGATGGGAGTGGAGCAAGGGCATTACAGGGATGCAGCCATGTAGAGAGGCAATTAGGTTTAATAGGATTTAGCTTTAATTAAAATATTATTAATTCTATCTAGGGCAATAAGGTCACTTCATTCTCCATTAACGACTTTCTTGGACAAAAAGACTCTTTATTTAACATAATCAAAATGCATGAATCAAACAATTGACTTTTAAAAATAAAAGGAACAAAAGTGTTAACTTTAATATAACTCAGAGACTAAAAAGTAATTTACCCTAATAAAAATAAATTATTTATAGACTCAGATGACTTCTTGCCTGCCTATTCCCTTAAAGCTCGTAATGATCCTAGTTTTGGGTCGTTTACACAAATATCACTGATGAAATGAGTAAGTGAATTCATAATCATGTAAATAATCACTCAAAAGGAAGTTTGAGCCTTAGTGCTATAACAGAACTTTTTTTTAGAAGAACAACAACCATTATTCTAAACTTAATTAATTATTAAGTTAAGTTGATTTTGGTTTAAGAAAATTACAATCATAAAGATACAGAATTACCATGTAGAATAAAAGATCACTTGTCTCCAATAATTCTAGAATTGTGGCCTTGCCTGAACCACATATATGACTCCATCTTTAACCACTCCTTCAATATCCTGGGGGCAACCACAAAGACCTTCTATGATTTTTCCTGCTTCTGCAATTTTTGAGAAGATTGACGTTTGGAAAGCCTTATCAACCATCAATCGGTCGCTGGAGTAGTCTAATATTACTTTCTCCTCTTCATCCATAAGGGCGCTACAATGATTTTGATATTAAGATATTGGGGGAAACAATATGTGAAGCAAGCATTTGCCCTTTTACATTGATGAAGTACAACCACAAGATTGCATGGAAAAATTTATTATTGCACTAAAAATCAAAATTTTTCTTTATATTGGTATCAAATAAAGGACTTGTATGCACAAGGCATAAAAATGAAAATACAAAAACAACAAAATATATGAATATAAACAAAGAAAATGCATATGATACAATGTTGCGGACCATCCAAAGGTGTTCAACAATGTAGCAAAAAATTAAAAATGAAAATAATGTTGAAAGCTGTGGTAGGGCTTCAACCCCAGCCTAGAAGTGAGCCAAAAAAAAACTAATCAAAATGAAAACCGATTAAAAAAATGGGTCTATCAAACCAAAATACTCAGTTATGGTGTTTTAATTTTAGAAAACCAACAATTAATCAAACCCCTCAAAAAACAAAAAGCAAAATGCTTATACACTTATAATTTTTTTTTTAATTATTTATCAATATTGTTAATAAACTAATATTTTTATCACTTCCATTTTTTAACTAAATTATTATAAATTTATGATTGAAGTCTTTACTATTTATTCTATATAATTAATTAAAACCAAAATTAAAATTATATACTATAAATTAAACTTGATTTATTAAAAAATAAAAAACTGACCGAACCGAACCAAACCAGTAAAAAACCAATCAAACAATTACACTGTCTTAATGGTTCGGTTAAAAAAAATTTCTCAATAGTTTCGTTAACCAAATCATGAGCACTGCTATCGAAGCCAAATGGTGTTGAAATGAGCAAAACAAAAGCTACTTCCATGATTTCTAAAAGGAAATCAAGGCACTCATCTTGATGGAAAACATCTTATATCTGTTTTCAATGGGCATTATAATTTTAGTAAATAGAAAAATCAGTTTCAGTTTTCCTTTTGGAAAATTTTCATATTTTTTTCAGTTTTATTTAAAAAAATATATAAAAAAATAAAAATAAATAAATCTAAAACTAGGAGTAAACACACCCATAACATCCGAATAAAATTCCACAAACAGACCTGTCATAGAGCCCAGCTCCAGCATATCCTTCTAGATCTTCACCATTTGAGTCTGATCTGAATATAATGGACTGCTTACTGTATAGCCCTATATTCTTGCTTGGATAACCAGTAACCTGAAATTCAGATTGACATTAAGTTTTTCATATGGCAGAAAGATTCATATTAATTTTCAGAAGTTACTTGTAAATGAATTGCCATAGCATCCTAAGATTTGGCAAGCTAGCATATTTAACTAAAAGCTCATTCAGATTAATGTGGCATTTTATCCAGGTAAAGAGAGAATTTACTGAAATATGTACAAGAAATTACAATAGGAAACTTTAGATTGCTTTTTCTGGTGATGAAGCTCATTGAGCGTCCCGGATATGCACCCACCAAAGTCTCTCCCAGGCCCTTCACAATCTGTGTGTTTGCAATAAAGAGAAGAAATGAAACGCATGCCAGTCTACCAATTTAGAACAGAAAATAGAGGCATACCTCAGTATATATCTCTGAGGCATCCCCTGATAGGGATTCTTTGTGTGAATGACAAATGCGTAGTCACCGCTAATGATTTCTTGAACCAGTACAGCCATGCGTAGGTTATCATGATTCAGATTAGCTTTCCTACAACTAACATATGCTCTTTCATTCCACTTTGAAGCCCAAACCTGGGAAATAATAGATTAAACCTCCTGATACTAAAATGATTAAAAAAAAAAATCATGACACATGGAATCATATAAATAGATTGTCTTTTCGAAAGCAATACCTTCTTTATTGCCTGCCAAGCACGATTCCATCTTTCCTCACCCTCATCACCAGGCCAAGGTATTCTCGAACTTCTCATTTTGCTCTTAAGCTCGTAGGTCTACCCAAAAGTTAAAAAATAACAAACAAACAGTGAAGGCTATGAAGCAAGATATATGGGCAGGTAACATGCTATAATAGGATTACCATATGAATTCTTTTTTTTCTTTAACTGACGAATTTTATAATGATATAATGAAGTTTAATAGTACTCTTGTTGCTATAGTAATGAAATCCTGTTACAAGGTAACAACATCACCAATCATCTGATGAAGCAATAGAATTTGAGAGCACTGGTAAGAAAGAGAAGCAACAATATAGGTTCCTCCATAAAACCTAGGAAAGCAAAAACAGACAGACATTTTATTTATTAAACTTGTGCATACAATTAGGTTTTCCCCAAAAGATAATTTGTTCAATTAGAAATATAAAAATAAGTCTCCTCTAGAAATTGATAACATCTCCTCTATAAATTGATAACATAGGATCTTGCAAGGATTACCAGAGTCAAAAGTGACCATTTAACAGGAATTCAGATTATGTAGTAAGTTCTCATTTGTTGAATAGCATCTTGTATTGCTCGAAGTTTGGTCAAATCACCACCCAGTACAGATTTGTAGAAGCAAGAAATCCTGCTCGCTATATCCTGAAAAAAATTATAGGGTATCCAATGCCAATTAGTATATACAAAATTATTAACTCATTTACAAGATCTAATACCATGTGCAGTATTAAATATTAAAGCTACAAAAAGAAAATAAATAAAAAATTAAAAAAAATTAAATTTTTCTGGAGAAAACGTAGTATAAATTGAAAATGGCAACATCCACAAAGGTTTTCCTCCATGTAGTATCTCAGTTTGCTTCAAGCCTTCAATCATGCACTGTCCAAACACAAGCTACAAAGAATATTTATCAAGCTGGGTAGAATTATGAATATTTGGTACCCTGCCTAATAATTTATTAGAAAGGAAGGCAGCTGCAGGCTCAAAATTATAGAAATAAATAAAAAGGAAATAATTCAACTATACTAAACTCTTGGTAGTAGGGTCAAATGAGCAGAGCCAACCTGATCCTTTTGGCCATTTATGAAACGAGATTTAAATTTAGGCTATGGTTTCACTAATTTGTTGAAGCTAAACTGAGATACGCATGGCCCTGTCCTTATATGACTCATTTGTTAAATGAGCCTGAATGACCCTAAATGAGCCAAAATTGAGTCCAAGACTTTCCTAAAAAACTTGAGTTGTAAATAAAATGATTTATAAATACATTTGATAAAACTTTTTTTTTTTTTTTTTTACTTTAGAAAGCTTACTACACTTGTTAATATGTATATTATTACTAAGTAATATTTTAAAAATCTAATACTGTGTGGCTCGAAATATTAAAGCTACAAAATTTTCAATTTTGGAGAAAACATAGTACAAATTGAAAATGGCAATATCCAAGAAAGATTTTTGCCATGCAATATCTTAGTTTGCTTCAAGCCTTCAATCATGCACTGTCCAAACACAAGCTACAAACATATTTATCAAGCTGGGTAGAATTATAAATATTTAGTGCTCTATCTAATAACATACTCAAAAGGAAGGTAGCTGAAAGCTCAAAATTATAGAAATAAACGAGAAGATTTAAAATTCATGCAGTTTTCTAACCTCGCAAAAAGAAATAACTCAGCTTTATATTAAACTCTTGGTAGTAGGGTTAAATGAGGAGCATAGCTGATCTTTTTCCATTTATGAAACAAGCTTTAAATTTAGGCTGTGGTTTCACCAATTTGTTAAACAAGTTAAACTGAGATACACATGCCCTCGTCCATAAATGACTTGTTTGTGAGGTGAGCACATATGAGCCAAAATCGAGTCGAATACTTACCGAAAAGCCTTAAGTTGTAAATAGAATAATGTATAAATACATTTTAAAAATTAAATTATTTATTTTGAAAACCTTACTACAATTAGTGATAATTTTTTTATAATAATTTCTATGAAAAATGTTTAACTTTAAAGACTATTGTAAATATACATTGCAAATTGAAAAAAAAAAAATATGCATGCTTTTCGCACCAGTTTTTCTTTATTTCTCAATTTTGTGGTTTTCCTTTTCAATTTTTAGTTTACAATTTAATTATTTCGGGCAAGTCAGGTTCAGTTTGGTCATACCCTTTTTTGGTATTTTGGATTTGGGTTATTTTGACACAATACAGGGTGGGTTTGACTTTGACCCTCAAATTTCAGGTATATTTCAATCAAAATTGCCAGTTAGGCCACAAATTGTCACCTCCAGTGCTCAGGTTAATTTCACTCATAGTCCCTCAATTAAGGTGGTTGTATCAGCATTGTCCTTCAACTTTAATTTGAATCGTAAAAATCATCGAATTTCAATGAGTATCACTAAAATCCATGTAACCTGCTATTACAAGTTTCTAGATTAACTTATTGCTAAGTTTCACTCATCGTCCCTCAACTTAAATAGGTTCATCATAGTCATCCCTTAACTTTATAGTCAGTTTAAAATTTTACATCTTCATTTATTTTGGATTTATTTAAATATTTTTATAAATATTTACAATTAATTAATTATTTAATTTATCATATAAAAATATTATTTTCACATATATTATTTTTTTAATTCAATTTTAGGTTAATGTCTAAAATATTTATGTTTAATTTTTCTTAATTCCTTTGGTTTATTTTAATGCAAGAAAAAAGCTAATAACATATAACTATTTTACTTTATTTTGAAAATATCTAAACCCTAATTAAGTATGAAAATTTTAATTAATTATATATATATATAATTTGATATTGTATATAGTTTGCCTTTATTTGTTAAATAAGCAAAATAATATATCCAATCTTAATTATTATTTAGTACATTTTGTATTAAAATTATTTGTATATCAAATTAAAGTTTAAAGATTTCTAAGATAAATTAAAGTTGAGGAGGGTGTGTGGTATATTTATCAGAGTTGAGAGACGATAAGTGAGATTTAACCATAAGTTAACCTAGAAACTTGTAATAGTAGGTCACAAGGATTTTAATGATACTTAAATTGAAGTTCAAGGGATTCTATAACACAAATTAAAGTCGAGAGACATTACTGATAGAACCTACTAAGTTGAGGGGTTATGAATAAAAGTAACCCTCTAGTGCTCAAAGTCCAACAGAATTTAATAACTTGCATATAAGAGTTAACAATTGAGAGGACAAAAAAAAAAAAGCAACTATGTCTATAGGGTATCAACAACTATCACCAATCCTTTGCAATCACCAAGCAGAATATCTCCAGTGTATCCAATGTAAATGGTACACCCCCCACATCATAAACAGAAGCCTGAAGATGAGATGAAACCATCAGTATTCAATGCTTAAGAAGCATTGACTAGAGGCACAATGCAAAGGGCATAATGTTGGCATGAGATAAGTAAAATTTATCGAGCTGAGGTATAACCCTCATTGACCAAACACAATTGTCATATTTTCATAGAGTTATGTGGACAACCACCTCTCTAGGCTGCCAAGCTTCTAAGTTTGTGTGCAAGGAGCCAAGGAGAGACATGAAAAGGAAGAACATTATAAACCTCCAGGCATGTTGTACAAAACATACAAGTGAGACTAACAGTAAAATTTTAATTTGATTGAAAGAAACCCTTATAATTTTTCATAGGCAGGCTATTATTAACCAAGTTATAAACATCCATTTTCACTAGCAGCGTGAACAGATGAACACGTAATACAAAAAAAAACATTATTATGAATGATTCATTCACACATGACATGCATAATCATAATTACTTGTGTATAATGCTTAATGGATCACAAGGAATGGCAAAAGTCTCCTCTGAAATATCAGCAGTACCTTGTTAATATCTTCTAAAAGAATAGTTTCAAAGGCTCCAAATGTTAGGGCAACTGAAATTGGAATCTTAATCCATGATGGCACCCTTTCTCTTAAAAATTTGATGTTGCAAGATTTTGCACCGACCTATGAAAAAAAGTCACCACGATCACATCAAATTGAGGCTTTTACTGAGAACTGATACTAATTAAGGACAGAGAAGTTGTAACTTGACAGATGTCCAAATACTATTTTTAAAAATCTCAAGTACAATAAATGATTCAAAAAATGGGAGGGTCAACAGAGTAGCTAAAAGATCCACTCCTGCCTTGTATTGCCTCCCAAACAAGTTTGGGAATAACGAGATAGTGTTAATTACTCTGCAATTGAAGAAAATATTAAAAAAATAAATAAATAAATAAATCCAAGAACTAAAGCATATGATTGTGTTGTATCTACAAACACAATTATTAAGTAGGACAAGTTTACATGCACTGAGGTGGTAAATAAGCAAACATCTTAACCTAATCTAGAGATGAAACTAAGTTGATCACCATTTGCATACCATCTCAGCAGTGAACTCCTCAAGTGAAATAGCATATTTCCCACAAAACAGCTTCCTTTTAAGTGTAACTGCTCGTGGAATGGAAGTAGAAATAGAGGAATTAAGTGATAAATTTGAGCCATCGACATCACTGCAATTGAGCAAGAAACAGTGGTCGTTGAAGTTAGAGGAAAAAAAATTTAATAGCCAATCATACACTCAACTGGCCTACCTGATAATCAAATTCATTGATTTCATGCTTATTGATATAGCTTTTCCTTCCTTTAGCTTGAGATTCCTAAGAATATTCTGATCAAAACATGCGGCAAAGCATACCTGTCACATGCTTCTCTAGTTAGATGTCATATGCTTGTTTTCTTAAGCCAAGAATTAGAGATTGCTTGTCATTTCAATCAAATACAACGAAGCAACTTTATAGAATGAAATTCAGAAATGAATAAGTAGAGAAAAGTTACACACCTTGCTATTTCTTGCTCTAATAGAGACATGGGACAAAATATCTGGCATATTAGGTGTTAGCACAGCAACAACTCCATCAGGAATCTCCTCCTCCCCAGTTACTCTATTTGCAATAATAACAGTTGGTTTTCCGTAAACCTTGTTTTGAATGGTAATTAACTCATGAACAGAGGTTACAAAACCACACACTTCCACTGGACTGATAACTTGCCAACTGCCAAACGCAAACTTTAGTGCATTGTTAATTCCAAACCTCATAAAACAGCAAAAAAAAGTTATTATAAAATCTTAACCCAACTTCTGTGAATAATGCAATTTAAAATGTTGGATAGATCCCCCCCTCCCCCCCCCCCAAAAAAAAAAAAATAAATAAATAAAATAAAATAACTTTGAGAATAGACATTTCCAAAAAGAAAAAAGAAAAGCTTATATCAAATCTTAGTGTTATTCGGTGTACAATTAGTTGGTCTAATTAAATTCTTACCAGCCTAGATTTGCAATTTTTCTAAGAATGGGATCAAAACGATTGATAAGTGTGGACAGGATAGCTGCTGAGCCTGCCCTAATCAACTCCTCTGTAAAAATATCAATCTGACAACAGGTCAAAAAAGAAGTTGAGGAAAATGAATAGCTTCTTTGAAAAACACTATATTAAAAGTGACTAACTTAAAATTTTTTTGGTTTAACTTACCACCCATTTCTTAATACCAAGCAAATTACCAAGATACTGCACACTGGGCTGAATTTTTTTCTGGTAGTTCTGAGACCTATCAGCAAGTATTAGCTGCACCCGATCAAGAATAGATTTTGCTTGTAATGCCCACTGAACATCATTGGATTTGTATGATTCACAGACGAGATACCAACCCTTTGAAAGCAGCAGAAAGCCATCAATTGGAGTTAGAGCTGTAAATGAACTAAGCTGTTCGCGAGCTGCTCAAGGCTCGGCTCAATAAAAGCTCTGCTCAGTTCAACTCGTTTAGAAAATGAGTTGAGCTCAAACTAGATTTTTAAACTCGTTTAATAAACAAGCCAATATAGAGCTTTGCAATATTCGGCTCATTAAGACTTGTGAGCCGGTTTGTGAACAGACTCATTTATAAAAATATTTATATTAGCTATTGTATGTTATTATATTATAAATATTTATTATTTTATTTAAAATGCTCTAAAAATAATATATTGTTTAACATTATGATATAATCAATATATAAAATGTATTTATTAAATATAGTTATTTGCAATTTAAATTTAATTTTTTATGAAAATTAAGTTATTTTTTTATATGAGAGCTAATCAAAATTACGTAGTTTGAACTTCATAACCATAAACCTAAAACTCTCTCTGTAAATAAGTTGAACTACTTGTGAAATTCTCAAGACTCAATTTGATAAAAAGTTTGGTTTAGCTAGGCTCATTTAGAGCTCGTTTTCTAAACGAGCCAAGCTTCTGCTTATAGATATTCAGCTCGAGCTCGACACTTGAGCTCGAGTTTGAAAAAATTTTAACGAACCATGCTTGAGCTTTTCAAAGCTCAGCTTAGCTCAGCTCGATTTGTTTACACCCTTAATTGGAGTAAGTACTCCAATAAGCTTCTGACTTGAGAAAATTAAAGATTTGAAGTTGATTTCCAGAAAAATATAAGTACATACATTAAAGAAATTAGCAAAATTAGCTATACACCATACTTCAAAAAAGTACAAATGGGAAAAGAGCAAAGCATTGAAGCTAAAGGAAAGAATTACCTTTGTGCAATAAATCAGGTCTTCATTGTTGACGATTGATAGGCATAAATTTTCAAGCACAAAGGAAATGTAGCACATAATATCCTAGTCACAATTACAACAAAAAAAAAAAATCAAAATTTCCCCCTCCTTGCATATATACTTCTTTTTATTATACAAATATGAAACATTAAAAGCAAGTATTCCAACAAAATATGCTGGCAATATGAGTGGAAAATTTACTGGCAGGTGATCGAAGCTGATGTCTTTCAGTCCTCTTTCCATTGTTGTTCTAACTGCAGAATCCAAAGCAAGATCGAGGAAGAGTAAATCTTTTGCTCTTCCGGTAGATGTGAGCAAAACAGGGTGAAGCTCGATGCGAGATTCCAGTAACTTCTGGAGTTAAATTTAAACCATTTAAGATCAATTGTTCTAGTTTAAAAAACACATACAAAATTTGTTTGCAAAATATAACCTCCATAAGCGAAGCAACATTTGCATCAGCCACATTTGCTCTGATAAAGTTCAACGATTCCTATCATTTGACAATACAAGTAAAACAAACTAAGATATCGAAGTTTCCAATTCAGATATCATAGAAAAATGTGCTCATGCACTCACATATGCCCACACAAACACAGCATACATCAACAAAAATGCAATCACATGAACCAAAAGTCGGAAAACAAAAGATCTTCTATACACAAGTTAAAATAAACTTTAAAGAAGAGAGACTTGCCCGCAACTTTTGTGACAAACCATCTAGAGAATTAACTCTCTCTACATTCGTGAAATCACTCTGAACATGAGTAGAAAAGGATGATTTGACTCGTTAGCAATTTTTAAATTGCAAAAGAAGAAGAAAATGAGGGCTGGAAATCAGAACATTTCCTAGAATAGAAAGACGGCAATTACCTTGCAAGAAGGACCCAAACAAGTTTCAATCGCAGATTCAAGGTCAGCACCTGAGTGAACAGCCTAAGGAATTTTGATAAAAGTAATGAGAATTATAAGAGGAATTCTCATGCACAATGTATATGTGGGTCAGATTAAAAAGAATACATTATGCCTGCAACTCAGTTCTATGATGAAGGCCATTAGATAGTAAGACCTAAAAATTTACTGGAATTTTATCTAAATGACATAGTTGTGCAAGAAAATGTTATCATTTAAGTTAAAAAATGCTAATGTCTTACTTTGGTCATTGCAAAATTCTATCCCATAGATAAGCTTCCAAGTAGATTAAGCTGAAAAAGGTTGTCATAAATGGCAATGTATAGTGCAAAGACTTTGTCCAACTTATAAAGATGATTAATTCATCATGGCTATGACTTCCATATATAACACAACATTTGTTCATTTCCCATTTTCAAATATTTAGATTTTTTGCAAACTATTTCATGCCAACTACATAATTAGATAAAAATAAAGATAATTAAATTACTACTGCTCATAGTACACTTTGATAATTAGAGAAGGCAAAAAGAGCCCTCTGCAGCATACCTTTAATGTCTTCAAGTACATTGTAAGGTCACGAATGAGACCTTCCTTAGCATGGGTGTTAAAATGAGGCTCTGACACAATTGGACGATCATAACTTGCAAGCTTCTCTTTTGTCAGACCATTTGCATTTAATGTTTGCCAATAAACATCAATTCTAAACCCACATCTTACATAATTTAAGAGTGCCTGTTAAAAGGGGAAAAAAGTTTAATGTTCAAAATTGAAGGATTGAACCATACAAATATATGATTAACCCAGGGAACAAACTTTTTCAGCTAGTTTGGATTTTAGATTAGAGGCTTTGTTACTGCGTATTTCATTAGAACTTGTTACCAATTAAAATAATTTGGCTCATTGTTAGGAGGGATTAGTTGAAATCATAGGGGGGAATCTAATGTGATTGCCAATATAGCCACTTGACTATGTAAAACATGAACCATAAAAGCTTTTCAATAATAATAGCAATAATCTTGCATTCAGAGGTAAATGAGTTTCACATGTATCCAAATATGCATGTGGCACAATATACAGAAGTTGTACATACAAAAATAAACTAGTACAGGAATTTTTTTTTCTTATTATTCTTCGGATAATTATTTGTATAAATCTAAAACACATCAAAATTTTTCAACCTAACAGTGGATCACTTGATCACTGAAAGTAGATAACTACAGTTGAAGAATAGCACTTCATAAATAATCATACCTCACAAATTATCACATCATCTAGGCTACTGTTATTGTGCAACTTTTGGTGCCACTCCTCCATCATGCCAGTCTTGCTTTCATTGTTTCTCTGAAGGTGGTAGAATATTTACTCTAGCAAGATGGATACAAGGCAAACAACTTATACAAAAAAAAAAATTAATAAATATACCTGAAGCACAAGAATTTCATCACGAATTCTCTGCCCAACATCTCCTTGACCTCCACGTCCAACACATAACATAATCAATCTCACAATTTCTCCATCATTCGGCTGGTTCACATATATTTTTTGTAGTAAATTGGTGAACTTATCCTGAGCTTCACTAATTTCACTGCAGAGACATAGTAATTAGATATCACTACACCATAAGGCAATGTACGTGTCAACTCTCTGATCTTCATGTTCTCCATACTGAATTCTAGCCTCACCAAATATGCAAAACTAGAGTGCATTGTGTGTAAAATAAAAGAAGATAAGCAGGTGATAAAAGGCCACAACATGTGGACAAGATGCAAGTTGTAACCCAGTGAGTCAAAGAAAAAAAAATGAAAAGACCAAGTCGAAACATAGCAAATTTGTACTTCATTTTGTGATGGCAATTTGGTTTCAATTGAACATCATTACCATCTGAGGCAGATTCCGAATTTTCTACCAATTCAACAGTAAAACTAAGTCTTAATGCAAGAGCTTATTATAATGAAGGATCAAATGCCATGGATATCATGTATAAAACACCGCAACCTGATAGATGAGGATGCATATTCCACCAAAACCTGTAGCTGTAGGATACAGCCCCAATATTGCCTAGAAATCCATCTCCTTAAAATAAGCGGAAGATGAATTTTTGTCTTCCTTAGGGCATGTTAATCTTCTTGTTCTCCTGTGCTTTTTACTCATAAAACTTCTGTCTTTATTTAGTATCAATTATTTTGTTAATGAGGAAACCAAGTGAAGCTCTACAAGGTCCATGCTAATAAATTGCGCAATTGCTTTGTGATCCTACTTTATTAAAATTATAGAGAACAATTTTCTAGATATTAAGCTTAAAGAAAAATTGAGAGATTCAGCATAGATAATTTTGGTTGGTTTACCCTCCACACGATACCCCCCTCCTCGAGTTCCCTTCTTTCAAAGTCAAGTCAACAGATTGAATTCCTTCTCCTCATTTTATTTGGAAACTACACTTTAAGAGCTTTCCAGATATGGTCTGTAGTTGCTAATCTCAAGTATGCCTTCTGCACAATACAAGACTCCTATTGGGGAAGTACCAACTTTAATGAACCAAGAGAAAAAAGCTTACATAATAGACTGAGCCTACAAAATAATAGAACACAAATCCTATTTTCTATGCAAATACATAAAGCAATCAAGTAAAAAAAGAAAAAAAAAAAAAAAAAAATAGGAGCAAAGTAACTATACCGAGCTCTTGAATTATTGTTAATATGCATGTGAAAATGAAAACACTAGAATCCAAAAAGCACCTAAGATCAGTAGTCAAGATCAGTCAGAAAAAGTTTTCATCAAAGCTAAAAGTAATATTTTACCGAGGTTTCACATTGTAGTTCTTGTTCCATGTAAGATGCCTGCAGGCCATAAACCTCAACCAGACCAAAATGCCAATAAGGCCTGATTCCCCTTCAAATTTACAACGTTCTGTCAATTCTGTTGCAATGTTGAACCTGTGCCCAAAGTGAATAAGCTAGAAATAGCATACTTAGTGAAAAGGCAACGCAAAGAAGGCACTGCAAAAAGTTTATTTGCTTTATCATACCAAGTAGACATTTTTTTATTATTTAGTTTTGTGAACATATATTTAAAATCACAAAGCATATGCTAAAATATGATCTAAAGCTAATTTAATCATGGGAATTCAGTATATTTAAAGCATTAAAAACATTATTAGCATAAAATCTTAATCTAACCTGTGCATCAATGACCTTTCCGCCTCTTTTTCTCTTCGATATATTTCATCAAGTAACCATTTGACAATTTCTTTCCCATCCCCATCAACCTGCACATAATATACATCAACAGAACAAATGCCTTGATGCACTTTTGAGAATGAGAATTTAACCTATTATAAGGCCTATTAACAATAGAAGGGAGTTAACATTGGGGATTAAGCTGGCCTCTGTCACAACTAAAATGTTGAAGGAAATAGTTGCACATATTTTTAGGTGTAACACCATTCTACATTATTGATTCAATATTTTTAGTAAATTAGTTGAGATCAAATGTTATTGCTGACATCAGCCAAAAGGAATAATCTCTTCAGTAGTTAACTATTTCCTCAATCTCATACCCCGCTGTGTCAAGGAAAGTTTTCCTATTTGATAGATCATCCATAATAAAGTTTATCACCATGAGATGCAACTATGCCATGAGGATGCTTATGAGTATATTAGCAAGGCATGTTAAACCAAGATCAAAGAATGAGCAGTACCTTTCCATTAGGATTGATTGACTTCAGCAAAACAGAGAAATTTGCCCCATTATTTTTTATCCAAGATCCACCTGTCCAGATCATGAATTGGATACCAAAGAAATTTCTTTGCTGCAGATTGATATCTACAAGCTTTTTTTTTTTTTGTGGGGGGAGGGGGGCATTGATAGGAGTTAATTCAAAGCACTATGTTTGCAGTCGTTACACAGGATGAAGATCATTGAAAGAAACTTCATAAAGCTCAGTTTGTGATAACTACCTGAAAGGATCCTTTTCCAGTTAATATTTCCGCGAAATAAGTTTGGCATGCACCATTAAGAAGTCTTGATCTTTCAGGCAACATGTCTGATGGAGGGGCCTAGAAACAGTGAGGAAAACTGACTATGAGGTGAAATGAGGATTTGGCGAATATGTTTTCAAGGCCATTCAGTTTTCATGATATAGATCTTAAAAATTAGGAAGCATGAACCTCAACAACCATTCCACAATGGACAACTTTGAGAAACCCCGATGAAGAACTACAGCACCCTTTGTGTTTGTGGCTACCAGTACATGAAGATCACTCTTAACGATTTTTGTAAGGACCTGTGGCCATCAAAGATTCAGGAGACATTCAAACAATTAAGCTACTGTTCCTTTCTCGACATTATAATTGATCAAACCAGATATATATACAGTATATCAAACATAAGGGGTATTACTGGAATTCATTCCATAAGAATATTAATCAATTTCATCCAAGTATCAAAAGGAGCTGAAATTCATCAGTTATTAGCAAGCATGTACAATAATCTAAACATCTTTCAAAAAATTAGGAAGTTGGAGAATATTTCATATGTCAAATATTGATTAATGACTTTTTCATGAAATAAAAAAAAAATGTGTTTAAAATCTGAACTTCATAACAAGGTAAATTCCGAAGTATGGCAATGACATACCATGAATCATGGTTCTCTTTAAATAATATGAAATAGTTAGAGATGCCAAATGGACAATAAGTCTGTCACAAGAATTCTCCTCTCTTAAAATAATGCAACATCTCTAATTCAAAGAATACTAACCACTATCTCATAGTTACCAACATGATAACTCTGCCTCGATATAACTTTATCTCCTCCATTAGTTCTCTCTACAAGATCCATTAAAGCTGAAAATGGCATATTGGTGCTCTTGGCATGGCCCACAGAATGCTTATGCAACCACTGATCCACATCATGTCTTCTACGGTATGAAGGTGGTAATGCACACCTAGAATGTCCCCTATTATCAGTTAGTGTTTTGGTACTTGTAGACATACAACTACTTTGTAACTCATTCAAAGAAATCCCTTTGGCCAGCTGACTTTGGAGTTCTCTTACAGCATCATCATAATCTCGCTGCACAAAATACAAACAAAGAGAAATAAAGATGATGCATAGAAAAAGAAATTAGTGACAGTAACAAACAAGGCCAAAATGACAGATAGTTATGGAAGAATATATGGAATCCTTCTTTCACCAATTAGAGTAAAATGGTATGACTCATGAGCTTAACTGAACTTATCTCATTAAGAAATTAGTAGATAAATTTCTTATGCTAGCGTTACTTGTCTCAACCATGGTTTTAAATAACGGCCGTTACGTTACGGCTGTTATGTTATTTAAGGGAATTTTAGCCTGACATTACTGTTATTATTGTTGTTTAAAGGAATTTTAAAATTGCAGCTGTAAAGGCCGTCATGGCAGTTATATAAAGGGAACAGCCGTTACCGACTGTTATATAAAGATCATAAAAGCCCCTTTTTTGGTTGAGAATCTTTGGCTGTTTTCACTGCATTCACATGAAGGGTGGCAAAAGGAACCTTTTTTTGCAAAAGTCTATCTTGGCTTATTCATTCAGCTCCTCTTCATTTTCTACCTAGTATAGGCATTTTTGCCATTCTCTCAATTTTCTCCACAATCAAGTGAAATCCTTCATTTCTCTACACATTTTTTACCTCAAGAGCATACATCATCAAATAGACAAGGTGGTTTTGAAGTGAAGGAGAGCAAAGGTTGAGTTATTATCTATTTTCTAATTTTTAGCTATTTTTGAAATTATTTTTAGGTAAATAAATTAATAATTAGAAAATAATATCAAAGAAAGTTTTAGGCTTTAATAATATTTGCTAAGTATAAATTTAGGCTTTACAAGATAAAATTTAAGAAAAAAAATAATCATGAAATCAACACTTGAATTAATTTCATAAATTAAATGGTATGTTTAAAACCTAATTTTAAACTGAACGCTTAGTTGCTTACCTTCACAACATGTCGTATCAATGGAGAATTCTGAGAATATTTCATTTTTGCCAGATCAACCACAGCTAATGAATAAATAAGTCAATTTAATGGATATACGTAAGTGTAACTTAATAAAAAAAGAAAAAACAACATGTTGTAATTTTAAAAACAACATGTTGTAATTTTAAAAACAACATGTAGTCATTTTTAAAAAATAATAATAAAATAAATATTTTTTTAATTTATTAATTAGTTTTTAAAATTAGGGAAAAATTATGAAATCAACTATTGAAATTAATTTTCATACATTAAATTGCATAGTTATTAAAGGCACACCTTAGATACGTCTCAGACTCAAGGCTCACTAGACTCTAACCCTAGCGCCTTCTACACCTAGGTGTGCGCCTTATTCCAACCGCAATGCTCTAAAAATGCATGTTTTCTTTATTTCCACCTTCAACGACCACTTCCATTGGCAAAAAAACAATACCACTCAATTCGAAATTTGCCGATCTACCAAAATCCTATATTAAGGCACTAGGAAGGTTTTCAAATTAATATCGCTGGTGATAACTAATCATTAAAATCTTGTTAAACCAACACACCCAAGATCACAAACCTCTCCCATATTTTCATTGTTAACACTACCACTCTCTTACTGTCTTTTTAAAAAAAATATATATTACATCTACACCTATTTCAAGATCTATGCCAAAAGAAAAAGAAAAAGCATCATCCACTAACTTGAGAACTAATACTCCTTTAGTTCTTAAAGATGAGGAAGATGATGAAAATATTGATCTTGAAAATGAGAATAAAGAGAATGAAGGTGCAGAAGAAGATGAAGAAGATTATGATGCTACTCTTGATGAAGATTTAAAAGCAATTATTTTATGATTGCTTGACTTTAGTTTTGAGACATTAAAAGACTATTCAACTTTCAATATATTAGTGTCTTAAACTTTAGTAGTTTATTTTTATTTTATTTGGATTGCAAAATTATTATTACTTGAATACTTATTAGTTATTATTATTTTTAGTTTTATGTTATTTGAATTTTAATGAAATATTCACATTTATTTGACTTTTATAGATTTTTTTTTTTTTAAATTTATGTACCTCACCTCGCTCAGGTGCACACCTGCACCTTGCGCCTAGGATACAAGACCCTTTGGCGCCTTAGCATACCTTGAACCTTTAATAACTATGTTAAATAGTAAGTTTAAAACCTAATTTTAATTTAAATTCTTAGTTGCTTAGCTTGGTGGTAATAAAGTTAGTTCTTTACTATCTACTAAGTTATTTTGTTGTTAAATTAGTTAATACTAATGATATCTAAGAATGATGGATTTAATATCCTTATTTGGTATATTTATGCATTATTTACTTGTATGTCTTAATTTTAATTATACATTTAAATATCTATTCATTCCATAAACATTGCAAATTTAAAAAATTTGCGTAGCGACAGGCTATTACTGTTACATTACGGTTATTACAGGCATGTTTCTGTGAACTGTGACCACGAGTTAAAACCATGGTCTCAACATAAATGGGAAATCAAAACAGATAAGATGTTATGCTCATGTGAAAACAGAGGATATGATTGATTAATTCCTCAACCATAAATATAGTTAACAAATCGAAAGCACCAAGACAAGGTGTAAAACAAATGGACTGTTTTTAAAGGCATAAAAAAAGTGTGATGGTTCCTATTATGTGTTTGATACTGAACCAAACAATTGGTCATATTATAAAGAACGGGATATGCAGACGTATGGCAGATAAATAGAAGCACCTTTTGTTGATGTGGAGTGCTCGTTGGCCTGCCCTTGCTTTCCCAGATTTGATATGCCTTGCGTTCTATCAAGTCCTTCGATAGAGAGGGGTGAATAGTACTTTCATCATGTTCAGGCAGATCAACTCTGAAATTCCCATTGTTCAATTTCAACCTAGAAAAGAAGTGAGAGAAAAAAAAATTCGGAATTTAGGATTGCTTTGGAAGACATATAATAAAATGTAAAACGATTAAGGAAACAACCGGCCATCTGTTGCAGCAGCTATCTTTCAAAACAAATTCTATAGCATGGAATTTAGGGCCTCTCAACTCCATATTGACTACATAAAATTCTCCACTCTAACATTCAAAAATAATTTCAGCAACTAGAGATTAACTACAGGTTATTATGTTAGCTTTATCAGTGATACCAAATAAACTATAAAGAAACCAATGCAAAGTGAATCAGACCTTCGTAAATGGTGTCTGTAATGCCCCTTGCTTATAAGATTTTGATCCTGGAGATTGCTCAGAAGGGATAAACCAATTCCTGTAGAGGAAAAGAAATCTCAATAGCTATATAACAGGGGGAATTACAAAAAAGCTTTGAAGTTATAGCTTTACGGGTTTCCATGATTAACAAAACCCCAGTGAAGAATCCAGGCCCTTGTACAGTTCTTAAGCCGAAGTTCAATTCTGACATTGGGTCCATTCAAAGAGCCTGAAACATTTATCTATAGGCCAAAAGAAACCACAAGTTCAGGAAAAAAATGAAGTCTATGGGAACACTCAGTCATAACTTTAGGGTGACAAAGAAGCTGTTACCTTAAGTTGCATCCCATCCACGAGCTGGAAATGTTCAACTCTGGCAGTACCGGAGGATGCCATAACAGCAACTGTTTATTCATATACAATAACGAGAAATATGACTGTTAATGGGTAAGAATCCCTTTTATGGGCTCCATTGTCCAATCGCATGTGCCATTGAAGAAGATACTGTGAGCTACCCATACAACTCATTTTTTATCGTCTTTTCAGCAACTTTTCTGGTTCATTGAGGTCAATTTATAATTTCTTTTTACCAAAAAGCAACATAAAAATAGAGAATTAAAAAATTAAGAAAAGATTGTAAGGTAGTGGGTTTAGCCGTTTAGGGTTAGGGTTCCAATTTTGCATCCACCTCAGTGGCGAAGGGAATTTCGACCACATTTTAGCATCGGATTCAAGTTCTACGTCTTCAGAAGGAGACAGGACCTCAGTGGCACAGGGAATTTGGGCCAAAATTTAGAACTAGAATTTAGAATCTGATTCATATTCAATGATTCAGAAGGAGACAGGCAAAAGACGATCAAAGCAAGCTTAAAATGAAGTGATCCATTACTCAAAAGTCAGAGAACGAGACAAATGGACGCTTCTGCTCATTCAGGCTATGTTTGGACAAGAGTGGAATAATAATAATTGAGGTTAATTTTTCCATGCTGGACCCAATGCTAAAGTTTGTTACATTTTTGTTCTTCCCACTCTATTTGTTACGGTAAAATTTCTCAATTTTAAATATTTTATATAAAAATTTATTAATTTAAAAAAAATAATATAAAAATCTCTTATATTAAAATTTTATTATATTTTTAATTAATTTAATACATGACAATACGTTGTAAAATAAAAATATTAATTTATTATTATTATTAAAATTACTTTTGAGAAAAATATCTCCTTAAATATATTAGTTATAGAGTATTAAAATTTAATTTAAAAATAAATTTGACATATTTTAACATAAGAATATTAAAATAACAAAATAATTTTTCTAAATTTCCTTTCTCTAATAGCATCTAAAATGTTACTTTAAAGAAAAACATTTTTAAGTTGTGTGACTTTATGCTAATAAAATAAAAATAAAAGATAGAAGTGTAACAAACTCTAAAATTAAAATTGAGGGAGAGTTGATAAAAATTAGCCAGTAAATAATGGTAGAAGTAAACCTTAGGCTTCTTATCCCTCATTCACAAGTATCAATTTTTCTTATACTAGGAGGGGAGATGAGAGTTATCACTATTTTATTTTTTGTATCCCTTAACTTTACCCATTTTTCATATTTTGTCAAACATAAATAATATACATTATTTCTTTTTACTTCTTTATTAATTTAACAATTGTAAATATGAAAATTTTTTATATATAATATTCCTTGCCCTTTTTCCTTTTTACTCTTTCTTACTGTAACACCCATCACCCGTTTACAGTGTAATCGAGCAAGGTGTGCTATATTCGATACCGGAACATCCTGTCCTGTCTTGTCGTGTACAATATTAATGTAATGTCTATTTAATTATATTACCTTACGTGTGAAAAAATTTTTTTTATCCTATTTCATTTTTATATAGACCCAGACAGAGTCTCTTTTATTTTATTTAGTGCATGGCAGATTCCACTGTTACCTTTTAAAAATGTTTTATATCTATTTTATATTTTCATACATCATCTCGTTGCTCATATCAATTTCCATGCATTATATCATATCATAACTCATATAATTTTTAAGAAAATAAATCTGATTTTATTCATATAAACTTCATACATTCATATAAAATTTGAATACAATAATTTATAATTTATTTACATTCACAAAATGATGTACATAGTTTACTTACATACAATAACCAAAATGCAAAAGCCTAAATATACATGAGCCCTACCAAAATAACTGATGAGGAAACCGACACTCTAGTAGATTTGATCAACTCTCTATCCGCATTCTACTGCTACTGCTGCTGCTGCTGGTGGACTCCTGTACCTACGCGAGAAAACAATCCATCGCGCTAAGCATTTTTGCTTAGTAGTACAATAATTTGAAATAAAAATAACTAAATAATTGAAATATTTATTCCACGTATAACTTTATAAAGAAATATAGATTTCATGAGTTTATAGTCTTTTACATGTTTATAGAACTTTGGATGCAAATTAAGTTAATCAGAATCTTTTCTGTTTATTTATTCCATGTTCAATCTTATTATTCATATCTGTGATCTCTTCATGTAATTATTTAAATTTAAAGTGTATCACTGATATCTGTATTCAAGTAGCCTATAACAAACTATAAAGATTGGATACACGGGAGTATACTAGTTAAACATCCATATGTCTAACATGTATACATCGGTCATGTCAGGCACAAGGCAACGGGCAAGCATAAAGCCAGAAATAAAATCAGGTACAATAGCCAACGGGCAGGTATAAAGCCAGTAGAACAACCATTTTAGACATATATTGTCTATCAATGATTATTCCTGTGGGCAGTACTACAATCTGTAGTCCCTAATTGGTATACTAATCGATCCATGCTATATAAGTAAGTCTAAGTACACTTTAGGCAAATTAATATTATTAAGTATTTATTAACATTTTCATGTTACTTATGATGGGAAACACAAGTCCCCCATGTATATTCTGTTAGTAGTATGCCCTAGAGCATATCATTTAGTATGTATCTTGTACATATTTTTGTTAATAAATGACATTTCCACTTTTCCGTTTATATAATATATTTATGTGTAATAGAAAAGGTCCATTGATATTTTGTTAGAAATTATTCTTAAGTTGTTAAGAATATGAGTGACAATATTTCTAGCACAAAGTATCATAAATAGGTTCACAATCGAGGATACTTCATAATAAGGACATGACTTATCCAGAAAGATTGTATTCATGTTTGTTCCCAAGTTATTTATATGAGATATAAAAAAGATGGAATGGTGAGTCTCATGCCATATAACAAACATGATAGGCACTTATAAATGATAAGTAGGCCGAACCAGTGACACTTTTGACAAGCACATGGAGTTTACTCTTGTCAATGTTTTGTCATAAATCATATCAGTGCATATAATCTTTAGACCTGAGATAGCACAATTATCTTGTATATAGGTAGTTTGAGTTTGATACTGCTTTCATACTTGTACTATGTATGGGTATATGGGCATGTGTTGGCTCCTACTAGTTTTATATGGAGGTAGGTGTTGATCAAGATGGAATATGTTCCTCTAAGTAAATAGAGATAAAATCCTATGTTCATTTAATTGTTCTTGATGTTTCAAGTTCCTGCCCAGGACAGATAGATTTATTCAGAAAAGAGTTTCTGATGAGAAAATCTTTTTAATCAAGAACTGGAATTAAAAGAGAACATAATATTCATAGTAAATGAAGTTTGACATAAACCATGACTCCAGCTTGAGTTGGGATTTTGTAACAGAGAGATTCTAGTGCATGGTAACATATGATTATAGGTTCATTTAAAGTAAAAACCTTATTACTAATTGGGTGGCCATGGCATGCTATGCTAGGTGTTAACCATGGTCTATGAGGTTCATAAAATAATTTAGATAAATCATTTATGGTAAGAAAGAGTTCTGATGATATTAAGAGTTGATATCATGTCTCATTGCCAATTAGTGATGAGCCTAGTAAGTCACACACATACACAAGTTATCACCTATTTAAATATGATTTAATTAATTAATTAAAGAGTTTAATTGATTAATTAAATAGGTTTGGTTTGCAATTAAATTGCAAAGTCCCTAGCATGACTTGAAACCAAATCTAGATTATTGGATGTATAGTATAAGTTAAATTTATATTTAAAGTGTTTAAATATGAATTTAATTAATGAGAAATTAATTAATAAAGATTAATTAATTGATTTATATTTGATATAAATTGATGAGAAGAAGAAAAATAATTATTTTGGGTTAAGAACTCAAAATTAAGACACAGGGGCATTTTGGTCATTTCACAGTGTGACACGTGGCACCATGAGATGGTGACACGTGGGATTACACATAAGCTTGCAAAATGTTTTTAATCATGTAAGATGATTAAAATCAAGATTAAATATATGTTTGACACTTGGCACAATGTGATTGGGTCACTTAAACCTAGAGCTAATCAAAGGGTGACATGTGGCAAGGGTTTAATGTGTTAACCTAGCTATTTAAGTGTTGTTATGAAAAGAAAAAGTAACCAGCAGCCACTCCTCTCCTTTGTCATGCCACTTTGAGGTTTTTCATCTATTCTTCTTCATCTCTCATCAATTCAAAGAGATTAGCCATCAATCTCTTGAATTAAGAACATTAGAAATTGTTTCTAGTGTCCTGTTTACATCTCTAATCTCTTAAAAGGCAGAACTTGAATTTCTAATTAATAGAAAAAGCTTTAGAAGCTGTTCAAGGGCTGCCATAGGTGTTTTTGGTGTGGACAAGCTAGAGGGACAACATCTGGTATCTTGAAGATGAATCTCAAAGGCGCAGACACGCTGCAGTGCATCAAGAGGTTAGTGTAATCGTTCTTGATTTAATCTAGGGTTCTAAAATTAATCTGATTAATTTTAAAATCTTAAATGGCAAATACAGATCAAAAAACATATTAAAAGAGTTTTAATATGTTGTTTATCATTGAAATCAAATAGATAAAAATAAATCTTGCATGATGCATGTGACCCTAGGTGAAAATTTTTGAATTCAATGGTATAAACTTGTGTTTTTCACGCTTCCGTTCCTTCATATTCATGTCACTTTTATATTTAACACTTCATTTTAATCAACTTTATATCATATAACAAGTCATTTTATGAACCTTTCTCAAGATCCAGATTTGATGTCTTAATTTCACCTAATAAATTAGTCAACATGTGGCCATTGTTTGGCCATACATCCTTCATGGGAATTATTCCTCTATGTGTTATCTTTGTTTTCCTTTTTGAATCATGTCATTTGGAGTTTTAGAACTCAAGTTATGGTCAAATAACCAAAACTGGTTCCTTAACTCACTCAAGTTCTACAACCAGGCAAATTCTAAAGTCAAATTTTTCCTAATTATTTGGACATGTTATAGCTACTTTTAGGCCTAATGTTCTTCATGGAAGTTATTACCTTATGTCTTATGATTACTCAAAATTTTGAATTACAATTTTTCAGGTCTTTTAGAATTAATTATAGCAAATTAACTTGCCTGGACTCAGGTACTGTATGTCTACAGGATTCTAGGTTCAGGTTAGTAGCTTTGACTCCCTTTTTAGGGTTCTTACACTCATAATATGAGGAAAGTTTCTAAATCAATACCGAAATCCTATCTCTTAGGTTTACAAAACAGTTTGGCTCATCCCATTTGGGATTTTCTAGTGAAAGTTATGGTATAAACTCTGTTCTGGGGGCAGGTGGTGGTTGGGGCAAATTCCAGGATTTGGTGTACTAATTTGTTCTAATAGTTTGACTTAGTTCCCATGGGTTCTGGGTTCTAGTCAAAATATCAATATTATAGATCTGTCTTATAAAACTTTTAGCATTGGTTTTATTGCATTTGCAATTTTGTAGATCAAGTTATGGCATTTTTATCAAAACTGATCGAGTAAGCCTATGTCCAGTAATTTTGGGACAATATGATTCTGGATAGTTTTTGTGTCCCAACTTGGGCCAGCAATTTGGTTTGGTTAGAGGCATTTCTAGGCTCTATGTTCTCCATGAAAGTGGTAGTCCTATGTCTAAGCTTTCCAATGGTATAAAATTCAGGTCATTTGGACCTGTCTAGCGGGAGTTATGACCAAACGAACATGTACTGTTCATTTGGTCATTTTTCTGGGTTTAGGGTATGGACAGCCGAATTCAAGTATGACTTAGGTCAATTTGTGGACAGAATTTGAGCATGATTTCTTCATGATAAATGGAGTGTTTTAAGTCTGGTTTCACCTCCAGTTGGTCTCATACTAATTGGAGCCACACAATTTCAGTTATAAATCAAAAACCAAACTAGACTCATTAAGTCCCACAACCTGCACAAGAGAGCACTCCCAATTTTTAAGTTCCTCCAACTCCCTTAATCAATTTAACATACATGTTAATTCAAAATAGTAACAATCAATCTCAATTTGGTCAAATTCCAACAATTGTATAAAATCCCCAATTATTAGGCCAAACCTTAACTCAAAATGGCAATGCTAAAGTACAATCATGCAATCAAATTTCTAATTCATCAAGCTTCATTAATTAACTTCACTAACCAGAACAAAACTATCAAAACCATCAAATTCACTCACTTTCTAGGGCTGCCGAAAATTAGGTTTCTCCTAGGTTCAAGTTTTTCTTTTGGTTTCATGTCAATTCACTTAATTTAACATGCTTTTCATGCTTAGGAAAGGAAAAGAATGTATTTTAGTGCACTAACCTCTTGTGGACACTTCATAGACTTGTGTAAACTTTGGAATTTCTTCACTTCTTGGTAGCCAAAACCTTTCTTATAATGTGGGGATGATTTTTAGTGAAGTGAGTCTAGGGTTTTATAGTGAGAAAGGGTGGGAAATTGAGTTAGGAAGGATGGAAATAGAGGAGAGAAAACTCTCCATATGGTTCGGCCATGGGAGGAATGAGAGGAAGAAGATGAGTCTTGGTCAAATTTGTCTCCTTTCAATTTCTTTCTTATCCCTCAATATGTAGTTGTTCTAATTTAATTGGTTAAAATCTTTAATGATGTCATTATGACATCATGCTTAGGTAATAAATATTATTTATTTTTCTTTTCTTTCCTTTTCTCATTTTCATTACATTTTTCATGATTTTAATTTATTTTATGTGTTTTAATCTCTCTCATTTCAATTGACATTTAGGTCAAAAATTCAACTATGGGGTTAAAATGACCAAAATGCCCTTGAAATTCAACTAATTTCCTTGAATTTTCTTTGACATTTTTAATGTCATTTAGACCTCAGTAAACCTTTAATTAAGTCTTAAAAATTATTTTCTAGGGTTTCTCACAGGTCTGGGGTCGGCAACTGACTTGACAGTCGCTTCCCAGTACGGTCACCCATCGCCGCGACCCTGGCTCATTTAACTGAGTTGTACTTCGCTTCTTTTACTTTTCTTTAATTTTACTTAGTCTTTATTCAGTCAATTTATGTTTCCTTACTCTAGTTTGAGTGTAGTTCCAGACATCCTGGCTATCCGAACAGACGTTAGTTATCGGAATAGTAGAATACACGGACTACTTAAAGTGAGAGCATTACAATTCTTTTCCTCTAAAAAAAATTTCGTCCTCGAAATTTACTTAGTGTAAATAGTTGAGGAATTATATCTCTTTAGTCTGTCTTACTAGTTCTAGTTTTGCGATCTTATTCTCAACTAATTCTACATTTATCTTCTCTCATCTCATTTACAGGGTCTATCAATACACATACTAAAGTATTTAAGAGAAAATATACCTCTGCTAACATCTGCTGGATCTGGCTCCTCCCGAACTATAGCATATACTCGAGGTGCCACTAGGGCCTCGGGCTGCTCAATCATCTCAGAAACTAGTCTCTGTGAGGTACCCGTCACCTCTGGCCTCATGGGTCATCTACCCCTCCGGGCCGCAAGGGCAGATCTCTCAATCGGTGGTAGAACAGTGGAAGCACCCCTCTATGGGAAATCTCTCAAAAGGTGATCCGTAGATCCACATCTAAAACATCCTCCAATCAGTAATCGGCACTCTCGTCGGTGCCTCCTCCTATAGTGAACACACTCTGGCACTGAGGCTGATTCCCTAGTTACTATGCTAGGAGAACTAGCCATAGACACTCCATACTAGCCTTTCTGGCCCTTGGACTTCTTACTACTAGTAGCCGGTGCACTAGACTGACCTGGTCCAGGACCCCTCTTGTGCTGCCTATCGAAGCCTTCGAGTTTGCTCATCATTTTGTACTCTCTCTACATTGAGAGCTGCAGCCACTAACTTGGAGAAGTCTGTATACCCATGTGCCATCACTATAAGTCTAATATTATCGTTTAGTCTATCTTCGAACCTACGGCACCGATCTACCTCTAAAGGCATTATCTCCTGGGTATACCTAATAAATTAGTCAAGATGTGGCCACTGTTTGGCCATACATCCTTCATGGGAATTGCTCCTCTATGTGTTATCTTTGTTTTCCTTTTTGAATCATGTCATTTGGTGTTTTAGAACTCAAGTTATGGTCAAATAACCAAAATTGGTTCCTTAACTCACTCAAGTTCTAGAACCAGGCAGATTCTAAAGTCAATCTTTTCCTAATTATTTGGACATGATACAACCACTTTTAGGCCTAATGTTCTTCATAGAAGTTGTTACCCCATGTCTTATGATTACTCAGAATTTTGAATTACAATTTTTTAGGTCTTCTAGAATTAATTATAGCAAATTAACTGGCCTAGACTCATGTACTTTGTGTCTACAGGATTCCAGGTTCAGGTCAGTGGCTTTGACTCCCATTTTAGGGTTCTTACACTCATAATCTAAGGAAAGTTTACAAATCAATGTTGAAGCCCTATCTCTTAGGTTTCCAGAACAGTTTGGCTCATCCAATTTGGGATTTTCTAGTGAAAGTTATGGTATAAACTCTGTTCTGGGGTCAGGTGGTGGTTGAGGCAAATTCCAGGATTTGGTGTACTAACTTATTCTAAAAATTTGACTTAGTTAGGCTCTGGGTTTTGGTCAAAACACTAATATTGTAGATCTATGTCTTATAAAAATTTTAGCATTGGTTTCATTACATTTGCAATTTTGTAGACCAAGTTATGGCATTTTTATCATAACTGGTCAGGTAGGCCTATGTCCAGTAATTTCTGGACAATATGGTTTTGGACAGTTTTTGTCTCCCAACTTGGGTCAGCAATTTGGTTTGGTTAGAGGCATTTCTTGTAACACCCCTTTTTGCATAGCCTGGTATATTTTACTGTTCTGGTGATCGGTGTCGGTCCGGACAATTAAGAGAATTAAAACCATGTTTAAGACACCTAGATAAGCCCTGAATGAAAATAAATAGTGATTGTCAGATAGTTAAGTATAAGTAAGAAAAATAAAGCATAAAAAGTTAAATGAGCCGAGGGTCACAGCGATGGGTGACCTTACCGGGAAGTGACTACAAGGTCAGTCCTAACATTAATTTTGAATGGGAAATTATGACACTGCGGTCCTAAGGACTATTGCGAACCTAGTGGAAAAGAGAAAATCATAGAAAAGAGCTGATAAGTATGTCAAATAATTAGGCCAGGGATCCAGAAGAAATATTGAATTAATTGCAAACCGGATCAGATTGACGAGGGACAAATTGGTCAATTCACCCCTAAAGGTGACTCCTGACCTAACTGTCTAATAAAATCAGAGAAATGAAAATTTCAGAATATAGAATTAAATTAAAGAATTATGAAAAAATAAAGGAAAAAGAAAAGAGAAAAGAAAATGAATTATTACCTCATCCTTGTGACATCATGCATGATGCAATGAAAGAAATTTTAATTAACCAAAATTTGACTAAGTCAAAAAGCTTGATAAATACAAAATTAAAAGAAAAAAAAATGTGTCATCTTCTTTTTTCTCCATGAGTTGCCGTCCCTCATCCCTCTCTCTCATCTCTCTCATATTTTCCACAATTGAAGCTTGATTTTAAGCTTCACAAACCCTAAAAATTCCCCATAAATTCCCTTTTATTCTTGATTAAACCTTACTTTGGCAAGTAGACAAGAAGATTAAAGAAGAAAAGGAAGGAGAAAAGTGAAGGGTTTGAGCAATTGAACTCCAAAGAAGAGGTTAGTGATTTAAACTTGTAGACTTTAGTTAATTCTTGTGTTTATAGTTAAATTTACTTAGAATTGAAGCTGAATTCAAACAAAACAAATTGGAGAGAGTAATTGGGAATTTTGGCTAGCCTATATGGGAGTTGAAATTTGATGAAATTAAAGTGATATAGAAGTGTAATTAACCGTGTAGAACATAGTGAGATACTTTAATTGCACTAAGTGAATGAATTACAAAATTAGGGTTCTTGAGTTCTTGAAATTGGGGGAAAAATTGGAGGAAATGGACAATTAATGCAATTGACCCTAATTGAGGTTAGAAATGATCAATTGGGACTAATTGAGATGTGTTGGAATGAGTAGAAATGCAAATCAATTTGGATTGGAGAGTGTTCACCTTTGGGCAGTATGACCTAGGTCCCTTTCAGGGACCAAAACTGAAATTCTGCCAACCCAATTGGTATGAAGCCAATTGGATATGAAAGTAGACATATAATGACACAATTTTCATGTAGAAATCATGCCCAGAAAGTGACATTAAGATAGTGAACAATTAGGTCAAGTTCGGATAATGTGCACTACCAATGTGCCAAAATGACCAAATGTCTGTTCATTTGGCCATAACTTAGTCTAGGAAGGTCCAAATGACCTGAATTTAATACCATTGGAAAGCCATGACAATGTACTACAACTTTCATGAAGTATACAATCCTAGATTTTGACTAGAACCAAGTGAAATTGCCACCTAAAATTGGTACCACAAAACTGTTAGAACTTAAAAGTTACCCAGAATTTTGGGTTAGGACCAATCTGGGCAGCTAACTTAAAATCAACATAACTTGAGCTACAAAATTACAAATGGAGTGATTCAAAAAGGGAATTAAATATAATACAATAAGGAACAACTTTGATGAAGGATACTTAGCCGAATTCTCACAGTAACCAGACCAATGGAATAGTGCAAAACAGGGGATCAAAACTGAAAAATTGAAAATTCTCTTAGGAGACTTATAATTTTAAATGGCAACCAAAGCCAACAACTTAGGCACTCAAAATGTGGTATGTGGGTGTAATTGAAATTCACCTATCTATTAAGCATGAGAATGTCAATATTTTGACTTGAATAGTATCATGAATAGTAACCTCAAAATGCAAAATTTAGAAAATGCCGTTTTAAGCCTATGTAAGGATACAATTAAATAAATATGTAATAAATTGTTGGAATTATTATGAGTTATGATACTGAAATACTGTAATTTATGTGTTTCAGTAGAAAAAGACTTGGGAAAGGATAAGGAACATTGAGTCAAGGCCTAGATGTGACTCACATCAGGTTTGTGCACAATAACTTTAAACTATTGTTTTCACATTGAAACCTTGATTTGTTACTCATTGTAAGTGTATTGTGTTAATTTTGAATTTCAAGAACTATTGTGTTGCCACTTTGTGAATGTAAATGGAACTTTGGAAGTTAATTGGATTTTGCATGTAATATTTGAATAAATAATTTTAAATTGATTTCGGATTCACACTTAGCATGACAGTACCATTATATTCCTCCTCCATTTACGGGGTTGAGATCGACTATATTCCTCCCTCTCTGGCTTGTCAGTTGAGGTTGAGATCGGATGAGTAATCATATAGCTAGCTAGTCACCTTCCTCATTGATTTCGATTACTGAGGTTGTAGATTGCTTTGTCGTGGTGTACAACACGACATTGATAGGAAATTTTGTATTATGACTTAAGTTGTGTATGGATTAGCAACACTGAGTTTATTAAATTATTTGACAAAATTGTATTATAAATGTAATTGAAAATTGTGAAATGAAATTGTGAAATATTTGAACTATGATTTATTAGTGAGTGTTGACATTCAGCATTTTAAATTTTTATTGTGCACCATTGAGTAAACTATACTCAGCGATAGCTTCTTTTGCTGTTGCAGATAGGGGAAAGGAAAAAGCAGTAGAGTGAGCTGCTGAATTGGCAAGGACTGCACTGATTTTTAGTACAGGTATTATTTATACTCTTGTAATTATTTTGATGTAAATAGCTTAGTATCATATGTATTGATATAAAACTGAGCAGTTGTACAGTAAATGTATAATAATATTATTTTTGGGATTTTATGTTTGTAAATTAAATTTGTGAATGTACATTAAATATTTTGAATGTAATATGTATAAATTATATTGAAATCTTTGAGATGATAATTTTGATTTGAATTGTGGATTTTGAATTGAATTGTTGTTGAGGATGTTGGTTTGAAATATTTGGAGGTTGGGGTGTGATTGAAACTTATTTGGAAGTACTTTTCTACAGGTTTAAATTTTTGTTTTTTCTCAATTACAGTCGGCACTCTGCCAAAATTTTTACAAAATTTACAAAAAAATAGAATTTGTAAAAAATTTTATCTAGCCTTTAAACTTCAAATAAAAGTTTTTAATACATATTAAAAGTGCTCACCACCTTCAAAAAGAAGTAAAATTGTTTTAAAATCCCTTGTAGTGTATTTAATGGGTTATCGGTAGGTGAAGTTCGGTAATTCATTAAGTATACTACAAGATCATGTGATACCTTATTGAGGGGTAAAGTGTGACATTTTTGGGCTCTGTGTTCTTCATGAAAGTGGTAGTCCTATGTCTAAGCTTTCCAATGGTATAAAATTCAGGTCATTTGGACCTATCTAGAGGGAGTTATTCATTTGGTCATTTTTCTGGGTTTAGAGTATGGACAGCCGGATTCAAGTAGGACTTAGGTTAATTTGTGGATAGAATTTGGGCATAATTTCTTCATAAAAAATGGAGTGTTTTAAGTCTGGTTTCATTTCCAATTGGTCTCATATCAATTGGAGCCACAAAATTTCAGTTATCAATCAAAAACCAAACTGGACTCATTAAGTCCCACAACCTGCACAAGAGAGCACTCCCAATTTTCAAGTTCCTCTAACTCTCTTACTTCAATTTAACATACATGGAACTTTAAAATAACAACAATCAATCTCAATTTGGTCAAATTCCAACAATTGCACAAAATCTCTAATTGCTAGGCCAAACCCTAACTCAAAATGGCAATGTTCAAGTATAATCATGCAATCAAATTTCTAATTCATTAAGCTTCATTAATTAACTTCACTAACCAAAATAAAACCATCAAAATCATCAAATTCACTTACTTCCTAGGGCTGCCAAAAATTAGGTTTCTCCTAGGTTTAAGTTTTTCTTTTGGTTTCATGTCAATTCACTTAATTTAACATCCTTTTCATGCTTAGGAAAGGAAAAGAATGTAGTTTAGTGCACTAACTTCTTGGACTTGTGTAAACTTTGGAATTTCTTCACTTCTTGGCAGCCAAAACCTTTCTTATGATGTGGGGATGATTTTTAGTGAAGGGAGTCTAGGGTTTTATGGTGAGAAAGGGTGGGAAATTGAGATAGGAAGGATGGAAATGGAGAAGAGAAAACTCTCCATATGGTTTGGCCAGGGGAGGAATGAGACGAAGAAGATGAGTCTTGGCCAAATTTGTCTCCTTTCAATTTCTTTCTTATCCCTTAATATGTAGTTCTAATTTAATTAGTTAAAATCTTTAATGATGTCATTATGACATCATACTTAGGTAATAAATATTATTTATTTTTCTTTTCTTTTCTTTTCTTTTCTTTTCCCATTTTCATTATATTTTTCATGATTTTAATTCATTTTATGTGTTTTAATCTCTCTCATTTTAATTGACATTTAGGTAAAAAATTCAACTATAGGGTTGAAATGACCAAAATGCCCTTTATTAAGCTCATCGGGTTATTTTTAGTCTGTACTGATTAACTAATTTTTTTGAATTTTTTTTTGACATTTTTAATGTCATTTATACCTCAGTAAACCTTTAATTAAGTCCTAAAAATTATTTCCTAGGGTTCCTCACAGGTCTGAGGTTGGCAACTGACTTCACAGTTGCTTCTCAGTAGGGCCATCCATCGCCGTAACCCCGGCTCGTTTAACTAAGTTGTACTTCACTTCTTTTACTTTTCTTTAATTTTACTTAGTCTTTATTCAGTCAATTTATGTTTTCTCACACTAGTTTGAGTGTAGTTCTAGACATCCTGACTGTCCGAATAGACATTAGTTGTCGAAACAGTAGAATGTACCAAATTACCTAAAGTGAGGACGTTACAATTCTTCCTCTCTAATAAAAATTTTGCCCTCGAAATTTACCCAGTGTAAATAGTCAAGAACTATATCTCTTTAGTTTGTCTTACTAGTTCTGGTTTTATGATCTTATTCTCAACTAATTCTACATTTATTTTCTCTCATCTCATTTACAAGGTCTATCAATACACATACTAAAGTATTTAAGAGAAAATATACCTTTGCTAACATCTGCTAGATCTGGCTCCTCCAGAAGCATAGCATATACTCGAGGTGCCGCTAGGGCCTCGGGCCGCTCAATTGTCTCAGAAATAGGTCTCTATGAGGTACCCGTTACCTCTGCTCTCATGGGTTGTCTCCCCCTCTGGGTCACAGGGGCAGATCTCTCGATTGGTGGTAGAATAATCGAAGCACCCCTCTGTGGGCAATCTCTCAAAAGGCGATTCGTAGATCCACATTTAAAACATCCTCCAATCAGTAATCGATACTCTCTTCGGTGCCTCCTCCCACAGTGAACACACTCTGCACTGGGGCTGATCCTCTAGTTACTATGCCAGGAGAACTAGCCATAGACACTGCAGAGTAGCCTTTCTAGCCCTTGGACTTCTTACTATTAGTAGCTGGTGCACTAGATTGGCCCGGTCCAGAGTTAGTAGTATGCCCTAGAGCATATCATTTAGTATGTATCTTGTACATGTTTTATTAATAAAAGGCATTTTCACTTTCTTGTTTACATAATATATTTATGTGTAATAGAAAAGGTCCATTGATGTTTTGTTAGAAATTCTATTCTTAAGTTGTTAAGAATATGAGTGACAGTATTTTTAGCACAAAGTATCATAAATTGGTTCATAATTGAGGATACTTCACAATAAGGACATGACTTATTCAGAAAAATTGTAATCATATTTGTTACCAAGTTATTTATATGAGATGTAAATAAGATGGAATGGTGAGTCTCATGCCATATAACAATTATGATAGGCACTTATACTTGATAAGTAGGCCGAACCAGTGACATTTATGATAAGCACATGGAGTTTACTCTTGTTAATGCATTGTCATAAATCATATCAGTGCATATAATCTTTAGACCTGAGATAGCATAGTTATCTTGTATATAGGTGGTTTGAGTTTAATGCTGCTTTCATACTTGTACTGTGTATGGGTATATGGGCATGTGTTGGCTCCTACTAGTTATATATGGAGGTAGGTCTTGATCAAGATGGAATCTGTTACCCTAAGTAAATAGGGATAAAATCCTATGTTCATTTAATTGTTCTTGATGTTTCAAGTTCCTGGCCAGGACAGATAGATTTATTCAAAAAAGATTTTCTCAACTTAACTAATGCAAGATAAGTCAATAATGGATGTGCCTGAGATTTTGAGCATTAGGGGCTAGGTAAAGGATTGAACCTCACATGAGATGTGATGAGCAAGAAGTTGCTCACTTATAGTTTGTTGTAATTCCAATAATAGATGTGCCTGAAGATGATCAATAGGATTATAAGAATTCAATCACCCACTAGAAATCCATCCAACTAGGATTTTCGTTTTCTACTTTGAAAGTGCAGGATTCGCTAAGTTAGTGAGAGGACCAATTTGATTAAAAGATCATAATCATTTTGGTTAATTACATAATACATTTACTAATTAATCTGGTTATTTTCTGCAGTTAATTTTCTGATAATAATGAGCACACCACAACCACCACCATCCAATATGTCACACCTTATCCCTGGTAAGGCATGACATATTTCCATAGCATACCTAATGAATTACCGAACTCCACCTACCGATAACCCATTAGTTATGCTACAAGGGATTTTAAAACAAATCATAGCTTTTTATCTTATCAATTCTTTTGCGGAAAACTGCATGAGAATAGTTAAAATTCCATGTAAACATTCATTGGAAATAATGATAGACTAAATATTGCAAAGGTTATATTTCCATAAGTCTCAAAATAAAATACAAATAGTTACAAACTCAAAATACTTTAGTAATGCAGTGCTTTTTAATACAAATTGCTCATTGTCCATACATCCATACATATAGGTACAAAATACATCCAAAGGAATCACAAGGGTATACCTAACGTAAATACCCACAAACAATACCAAAATGCTGCTTTCAAGTCTCTCACTCGTCAGCCTTCTCCTTTCCCTTACCTGCGACAGCATAAAGAAGCTATCGCTGAGTATATCACTCAGTGGTGCACAACTAAAATTTCAAAACTTAAGGTAAAATATAATTTGTCAAAGCATAATAAAGCACATCCTTTTTAAGCATGAAAACATCACAATAGTTCTAAGTTCATAAGAGCCATTTATTGGAATAACATTTCAAATGAGAAATCACACTTCATAAATCACAATTCACAAAGCATTAGTGTTGCCAACTATGTTTTAAGTTTCTATCAGTTCAAGAATCACCTAAATCGTAGTTTTCTAGAGAGAGTTACGGCCATACAACATTTACTGTTCATATGGTCAAATTCTTCAGGTTCCAAAATTTTGTCTCTAAGTTCAAGGCTCATTTCGGATAGCTTAAGGTCATTTTCGGGGTAGGGTATCTTCATAAAAATTCTAGCTCTATGTCTTAACTTTCGTTTTCAATTAGTTTCACACCAATTGGAGTTGTGTAGCTTAAGTTATGGGCTTCCAAACACACTGAATTCAGTGTGCAAAATTCTGCCCTAAGTTCAATTTTTCATTTCTTCAATTACTTCCATTAACCAACCTCAATTCACATTTAATTCACCTAAAATGACTATAATTTAGCATTGACACATCAATGGCACTTCCTAACACAAACCCCACAATTTTCAAACACCAAAGTTTCCAATTTTCCCTAATTCTACCCTTTCATTACTTCCATTCATCAACCCAATGTCAATTCAAACTAAATAAACCTCAAATGATCATAATTTAACACTACACACACCAATTTCACTCTCTAGAACCAAAGCTCCAATTTTCCCATGAACCCTAATATTCCATAATTCAATTTATGCAAATCCCATGCAATCTCACTAACCCAATTATGTAAGCTACTTCAACTAAGCTTAATCTAATCATCAACTTCATTCATAAACATCAAACCCTAACTTTTTTCCAATTTAGCCAAAACCCTAGTTTAGATTCCATACATGTTTTCTTTTATTTTCTTATGAAATTTCATCATAATCTAACTTAATTTAAGGTTTGTATAACTAAATGAGCATTAAAGAACTTACCTCTTGATGACTTTCTTCCAACTCCCCAAATCTTCAATTTTCTTCTAATCTCTTGTTTCCCCTTGCTTTTAATCTCTCAATCAAAGATCTCTTTGATGTTTTCTTTTAGTGGGCTATGGAATTTATGAAGGGAATTTAAGGGAATTAAAACTTGGGAGGGGAAATCAATGAGGGGAAGAAGTGAAAGAAGAAGAGAAAAAGAGAGAGAGATGGAGAGAGAGGAGAGGGTGGTGGCACCTTATGAAAAAAAATGAAGAAGACATTAGTCTTCTTATATATATATATATCCCCAAAATTAGTCTATTAAAATTATAAATTTTTATTGTGTCATAAGGATAATTAAACTTAAATTTTTATTCCTTTTCTTTTTTTATATTTACACTTAATTTTTCCTTTTAATTAAATAATTAAATTTAATTATCAAAAGCCCATAAGTCCTTCATTTTAATTTTGTCATAATGGAAATGAAAGTTTAAGTTTTCATTTCTTAATTTTCCCTTACATATTTTTACTTGAATTTTTCTTCAATTTTTACCCCATAATTCAATTCATTAATTTCATTTAATTTAATTGATATTTTGGTCAAAAGTCAACTCTTGAGGTGAATTGACCAAAATACCCCTCATCGGGTCATAATCCTTCTTTTTATAATACCTGATGAGTCCTTAGATTTTTTTTATTCACTTAAATTTTTATTGTGTTTATCTCAATTAATTTTCTATTTATTTTTGGTCCTCAAGGTGTCTTTGAATAGTATTAGTCACAGAAAAAAAAATGATACTATTCATAACTCAGAGGTTCCGGGTGTTACACAATATCCTTGCAAGCATACTTGATCGCAATAGGTTGACAAGACCTAATCTATCTGATTGGCTAAGAAATTTGAAACTTGTCTAGAACCTTGAACATATAGGATATTTTCTAGACTTAAATGTTCTTGGACCCTTACCTCCAGAGGCCACTCAAGAGGAACATGAAACTTTGGACAAGTGGAAGGAGCATGATATGAGAGCAAAGTGTTACATGCTTGCTTCTCTGAGTAATGAGTTACAGGTGCAGCATGAGAACATGCAGAGTGCGAGTGAGATCCTCCTTCACCTACAAGAGTTGTATGGTGAGCACAGCAGGAATGCTAGGTATGAGATATCTAGACAGCTGTTCCGCATGAGGATGTCTGAGGGACAGAATGTTGGGGATCATGTCCACAAGAAGATTCGGTTGATTGAGCAGTTGGAACATCTTGACTTTAACATGGATTTCCAACTGTAGACGGATTTAATCCTTTAGTACCTTCCTGAGTTATTTGAGAATTTTGTGACAAATTTTCATATGACTAAACAGGAATGCACCTTGACTAGTTTACTCAACATGCTTTTTATTGTCCAAAACAATATGTCAGGCAATAAAGGAAAAAAGGTAGCTTTGATTGCATCTTCTTTTGCTGGAAAGTCCAACAAGAAAAAGGGAAATTAGAAAAAGAAACCTCAAGTTCCAGGATCTTCCAAGAAGATAGCCAAACAGAAAAATAAAGATCAAAGCTGATAAAGGCAAAGGAAAGTATTTCCACTGCCAGCAAGATGGGCACTGGAAAGGAAACTGTCCAGAGTATAGCAATCTAAAAGAATGCAATGCCATGATGAAAATCAACTCAAATTCAAAATATATTTGGCACTTAAAATTAGGTCATGTTGCAGAAGATAAGATTGCAAAACTGGAGAAAATGGGGATTCTATCCTCATTGGGTTCTCAACCTGCTCCAACCTGTGAATCCTGCCTTCAGGGCAAAATGACTAGATCACCCTTTGTTGGACAAGGGCTAAGAGCTGAAAATATTTTGGAGCTAACACATAGTGATGTATGTGGTCCATTTAGAGAAATGGCTAGAGGCAATTTACATTATTTTATTACCTTTACTGATGATAAATCAAGGTTTGGGTATTTGTATTTGATGAAATACAAACATGAATCCTTTGAAAAGTTCAAAGAATTTAAATCTGAAGTAGAAAATCAGACAGGAAAAAGTATTAAAACTCTTCGATCAGATCGTGAAGGTGAATACTTGAGTACTGAATTTGATGAATACTTGAGAGAGCATGGCATTGTTTCCTAGCTGACTCCTCCAGGAACACCACAGCTGAATGATGTATCTGAAAGGAGAAATCATACCTTATTAGATATGGTACGTAGTATGATAAGCTATACTGATATGCCAGTCTCCTTTTGGGGATTTGCATTAGAATCAGCTTTGCGTATTCTGAATAAGATTCCATCAAAATCAGTATCTTCCACACCTTATGAGATATGGCATGGAAGAAAATCAAATCTTAAGCATGTTAAGATTTGGGGTTGTCCAGCTTATATCAAAAAGCTGAACACTGATAATGTAACACCCTCACTTTAGTAATTTCGTACATTCTATTGTTCCAGTGACCGGTATTGGTCCGGACAGCTAGAACGTCTGGAAGAATATTTGGACTAGAGTGAGGAGTCATAAATAATTCAAATATTAATAAGAAAAATTAAGGAAAAATTTTAGAAATAAAATACAACCAAGTTAAACGAGCCAGTGCCCTAGCGATGGGTAACCCAGTGAGAAGTTGCGGTCCTTGCAGCTAGGAGCCCTAAACTAGGGAGAAAATTCATAAAATAATTTTGGGACTCCAGAGAAGAGTCATTGAGGTTTCGATGGCATTAGAATGCCAAGAAAATGTTTAGAAAAATTTTTAGATCGGTACAGACAATTTTAGCTCATTAAGCTAAACGAAGGGCATTTTGGTCATTTCACCTTCAGAGATGATTTTTGACCAACTTGTCTATTCAAGTAAGTGAGATATATGACCTAAAATGTGAATAAATATTGCTTAAAATTTAATTAAAAATAAGTAAAAGAAAGAAAAAAAAGAAAAGAAAATAAAATGAAATTAAATCTAATTATTACATAAGCACACCTCATTAAAAAAATTTCTAACCAATCATAACTGGACAACCACATATAAAAAGACTTAAAAATCAATAAAAAGGACAAAAAGAACTCATCTTCTTCATTTTGGATCACCTTGGCCGAACCACTCCATGAAAGCTCTTCTTCCATTTCTTTCATCTCAAGCTTAAATTTCTTGTCTTCTTCTTTATATTTTCCCAAAACCCAAATACAAAAATTTGCTAATTGATCTTGGTGAAGATATTGGGAGCAAAAAGAAGTGGAAATAGTGAAGGTTTAGCTAGCTTGGGAACTTCACAAAAGAGGTTAGTGCACTATAAGACTTTCCTCCCTTCTTTTATAGTTATTAACACTCAAACTAAGTCAAACTTTTATGAAATTGAAAAGAAAACCTTGGATACATAGGACTTTAAATTTTAGCAGCCATGGGTTAATTGGAGTTTGATGCTTTTTATGGATGTAAACTAGTATGTGATGATGTTTAATGAGTTGTTATGTATTGAAAGTTGTATGGATTGAGTAAGCTTGACCTTGAAACCTTGAGTTAGGGTTTTGACCTAACTATTTGAGGATTTTGTAAAATTGTTTGAAATTGATCAAATTGGGACTGATTGATGAGATTTAGAAGTGATATGAATGACAAATTGTAGTTTGGGAGTAAGGAGGAATGAATATAAGGAGTGCATGTTCTTTGCAGGAAATTCAGACCTATGAGTCTAGTTCTTTGTTTAAACTATAACTGAAATTGTGACTCCAATTGGTATGAGGCCAATTGGAGGTGAAACTAGACTCAAAATACCCCATTTTTCATGAAGAAACCATGCCAAAATTCTGTCCAAATCTTAACCAATTTACTGTCCCAATCCGGAAATCCAAACATTGAACCTAGAAAATTTTCCAAATGAACAGTTCATTTGGCCATAACTTCCTCTAGACAGGTCCAAATGACCTGATTTTTGTGTCATTCGAAAGATTAGACATAGGAATACAACTTTCATTGGGAATACCAAGCTCAGAAATGCCTCTAACCAAATGAAATTGCTGGCCCAATTGAGGTCACCAAACTGACCAGAACCATTCTGGCTAGAATTTCCTGGACTAAAGCTCACTCGACTAGTTTTGGTAAAATGGCCATAACTTGGTCTATAAAAATCCAAATACAATAAAACCAATGGAAAAAGTTTTATAAGACATAGGCCTATAATATTGGTCTTTTGGCCAAAACCCAGAACCCAAAGGAATTAGGTCAAATGCTTAAAAGAACTTGGTACATCCAAACCTGGAAATTTACCCAATTTCATCTAACCCCAGATTAGTGTTTATAGCATATCTTTCACTAGAAAACTCCATTTAGGATGAGCCATACATTTTTAGAAACCTAAGACATAGGGCTCTAACTTTGTTTCAAAAATCTTCTTTAAATTATGAATGTAAGAATCTTAAAAATCCACTTGCAATCACTGACTTGAACTTGAACCCTGAAGACACAAGGTACTTGAGTCTAGGCCAGTGATTTGGTTATAACTAATCCTAAAAAATTAGGAAATTTGTGATTCAAAATTTTGAGTGACCATAAGACATAGGGCAACAAATCCTATGAAGAACAATAGACCTAAAAGTGATTGCAACTTATTCAATAAAATTTGTAAAGTGCAATTACAAAATCTGCCTAGTCAAGGAACTAGAATTAGGAAGTGAACCAGTTATGGTTATTTGATCATAACTTGAGTTCTAAAAGCCCAAATGACATGATTAAAAAGGAAATTAAAGAAGACACATAAAGGAACAACTTGATGAAGAGAAGTTTGTCAAATCATCACTGTAGCTTAGACCAATAGAACAGTAAACATAAGACACAAAAACTGAAAATTTGAAATAAAACCTAGGAGGCTAGGAATTGAGTTTGGCAATCAATGCCAACAAAAATAAAATGCAAAATGTGGTATTTTGGTGAACTTAGGTTCAAAAAATCTATTATGTATCAAAAAGTCAACCTTTAAAAGGAAATGGTCAAGTGAATAGTAATCTCAATAATATTAATGTAAAGGACCAAAACTTAAATTGCAAATGATAAGTTATATAAATAGTGTAATGAATAAATGGATCAAGTTAATGTATGAATGAGACATTAGTTCTCATTATTGTAGAAAGAAAAAAGTACTTTGAGTACAATGGTATAGAAGGATAATTGCTTTTGAATTGTGATCATGTGAATTATCATGGAATTTGTCATGAAATAATGAAGTCATAAAACACAGTATATTAATATTTAATGGTATTATGTACCCATGTATTGCCTAAACACGTGTGTCAGATTGGATAGATTGGCATGCCAATAGGGTATTATTTTAGCAGTACTACGAAAGGCTTTATGCCTGTATTCATGGCTTTATGCCTGCACTCATGGCTTTACGCCTGTACTCATGGCTTTTATGCTCAATTATGTGTTATCATGGCTTTTTAGCCATTCTGACTGCATACATGGTTTACGTTTCGTGTCCCATAGTATGACGGCCCGAGGCACCGCGGTGTCCAGTACCAATGACCCGTTATCCAATTTAGTCAGCCTGTCATAGGTTACTTGGGCAGTGAAATTTATTGAAATAAGTTAAGAATATTAGCAACCGAAAATATTATCAATTAAATAAATGAGTAAGAATATTTAAAATAAATTAGATTAGTTATTTAGTAGAAAGAATTGAAATGAATTGGAACGATATTAAAATTTAATTATTATGAAAGAATTGAGCGCTTCTAAAGAGGAATAAATTAGAACAAAGGATAGTTAATACTAGAAGTATTATATGAAATTAGATTAAATTCCAGAGTATCTAAATTTTGATCTATTTTTTTATTGTATATTATTTTCTTGTTATATTATTGCACCACTAAGCAGCAATGCTTAGCGCGATGGAATTGTTTCCTCGCGCAGATACTGAAGGTAAAGCCTAGTGAATATTAAATAGATATTTTAGAGTTCTGATCTACAAAAGTGTCTGAAGTATTCAAGGTTGTCACCTCCTTAGCAATGCATATAGATAGGGCCCATATAGGTCATAATTTGTATGTTGTATAAAATGCTTAGTTCTAGTATTGTAATGTAAATTATGGAAATGTAATTAATAGATATGTGATGTAAATTAATAAATGGGATAATTCATATATGATTAATTTGTATTTCATGTAATTTATGAATTTATGTCATTAGTTTGTACATTGTGTGATTAATGAAGATTTGAAAATTTTGATATATGAATTGAACATGGAATGAGTTGAAAGAGTTAAATACGAAATGATTATGATAAGCAGGAATGATATTTTTATTGTAAAATATTATTGAATTTCAAATAGGTAAATAGTGAAGCACATCAAACTTTAATAAAATAGGGGAAACTCCATTAGTTTCTCCATCGAAAAATAATTGATATTAAAAGATAATAACTTAAAAATGATTAAAGGAATAAAGTAAGAGAAGTTAGGGTGCTCTGACACCAAATGTAACATGCCTTGCTTGGCTACACTGTAGACGGGTGAGGGGTGTTACAGATAAATTGGAAACCATATCAGAAAAGGGTCGATTTGTTGGATATCCAAAAGAAAGTTTTGGATATTATTTTTATTTGCCTACATCACAAAAGGTTGTGGTAAAAAGAGATGCCACATTTCTAGAACAACAGTTTGTTCAAGAAGGAGGTAAAGGAAGGCAAATAGAGTTAGAATTGGAGAATTCTGACTAACTAACAGATCAGATGGATATAGATCCATCTAGTCAACCTACACCTATTGATGAAACATCTATAGCTGTTCCTCGTAGATCAACCAGGGTATCTCACCCACCAGTGAGATATGGTTTCCTTCATGAAGAAGAACAAGAGTTATCTACTCATGAAGAAGTAGATCATAGAGATGATCCACTTACTTATGAAGAAGCTATATCAGATATAGACTCTTCAAAATGGATTGATGCTATGAAATCCGAGATTGATTCCATGTATAAGAATTAAGTTTGGGATCTTGTTGACCCACCTAAAGGTATTGTACCTATAAGGAACAAATGAGTTTTCAAGAAGAAAATTGGTTCTGATGGAAAGGCAGAGACCTATAAAGCAAGGCTAATAGTGAAAGGGTTTTGCCAAAGGCAAGGAATCGTTTATGAGGAGACTTTCTCGCTTGTTGCCATGCTTAAATCAATCAGGATTCTATTAGCTAAAGCTGCATGCTATGATTATGAGATTTGGCAAATGGATGTCAAAACAGCTTTTCTCAATGGATATATTGAAGAAAACATTTTCATGGAACAGCCTAGGGGTTTTGAATCCCAAGATGGTTCCAAAGTATGCAAGCTAAAGCGATCCATTTATGGGTTAAAACAAGCTTCGAGGATTTGGAACATCCGTTTTGATAAAGCCATTAAGTCATTTAGTTTTATCAAAAATGAGGATGAGCCATGTGTATATAAAAAGGTTAGTGATAGTGCTATCACTTTCCTTGTCTTATATGTGGATGATATTTTATTGATGGGTATTGACACAGTTATGTTGACAACTGTAAAGGTATGGTTGTCAAATACATTCTCCATGAAAGACTTAGGGGAGGTAACCTATATTCTTGGGATTGGCATCTATAGAGATAGAGTAAAAAGAATAATTGGTTTATCCCAAAGTCTATACTTGGAAAAGGTGTTAAAGAGGTTTAACATGCTTGATTCCAAGAGAGGATTGTTACTAGTGAGATATGGTATCCACCTTTCTAAATATATGTCTCTAAAGACACCTGAAGAAAGAGATAAAAAGGCCAGGATTCCATATGCTTCGGCTATTGGAAGTTTGATGTATGCAATGTTATGTACTAGGCTGGATATCGCATATGCTCTTAGTTTGACTAGTAGTTATCAATCCAATCCAGGTTTGGAACACTAGATAGCTGTCAAGAATATCCTTAAGTACTTGAGAAGAACTAAAGATTTATTCTTGATATATGGAGGTGGAGACTTGTAATTAGATGGTTATACTGATTCTGATTTCCAATCAGATATCGATGATAGAAAGTCTACCTCTGGGTATGTGTTCATTTGTAATGGAGGTGCAGTCAGTTGGAAGAGTTTCAAACAGAGTACGACTACAGATTCCACTACCGAGACTGAGTATATTGCTGCATCAGATGCTGCAAAGGAAGCTGTTTGGATAAAGAAGTTCGTGACAGAACTTACAGTAGTTCCTTCCATTAAGTTAGCAGTTCTGCTTCACTGTGACATCAATGGAGCAGTCATACAGGCTAAGGAACCCCAGTCTCACCAGAAATCCAAACACATAGAAAGGTGCTACCACATTATCAGAGAAATAGTTGGGCGAGGCAATGTAGCCATGTAGAAAATAGCATCAGCTGAAAATCCAGCTGATCCATTCACTAAGCCTATATCACAAACTCAGCTAGACCAACATCTTGAGAAGATGGGTCTAAGATATTATAATGAAAGGCTCTAGTGCTAGTAGGAGATTGTTAGTAGTATGCCCTATAGCATATCATTTAGTATGTATCTTATACATGTTTTATTAATAAAAGGCATTTTCACTTTTCCATTTACATAATATATTTATGTGTAATAGAAAAGGTCCATTGATATTTTGTTAGAAATTCTATTCTTAAGTTGTTAAGAATATGAGTGACAGTATTTCTAGCACAAAGTATCATAAATTGGTTCACAATCGAGGATACTTCATAATAAGGACATGATTTATCCACAAAGATTGTAATAATGTTTTTTCCCAGGTTATTTATATGAGATGTAAATAAGATGGAATGATGAGTCTCATGCCATATAACAAATATGATAGGTACTTATACTTGATAAATAGGCCGAACCAGTGACATTTATGACAAGCACACGAAGTTTACTCTTGTCAGTGCATTGTCATAAATCATATTAATGCATATAATCTTTAGACCTGAGATAGCACAGTTATCTCGTATATAGGTGGTTTGAGTTTGATACTGCTTTCATACTTGTACTGTGTATGGGTATATAGGCATGTGTTGGCTCCTACTAGTTATATATAGAGGTAGGTCTTGATCAAGATGGAATCTGTTACCCTAAGTAAATAGGGATAAAATTCTATGTTCATTTAATTGTTTTTGATGTTTCAAGTTCCTAGCCAAGACAGATAGATTTATTCAGAAAAGAGTTTCTGATGAGAAAATCTTTTTAATCAAGAACTGGAATTAAAAGAGAATATAATATTCATAGCAAATGGGGTTTGACATAAACCATGACTCCAGTTCGAATTGGGATTTTGTAACAGAGAGATTCTAGTGTATGGTAACATATGATTATAGGTTCATTTAAGGTAAACCTTATAACTGATTGGGTGGCTATGGCATGCTATGCTAGGTGTTAACCATAGTCTATGAGCTGCTTAAAATGATTTGGAGAAATCATTTATGGTAAGAAAGAGTTCTGATGATATTAAGAGTTGATATCATATCTCATTGCCAATTAGTAATGAGCCTAGTAAGTCACACACAAACATAAGTAATCACCAAATTAAATATGATTTAATTAATTAATTAAAGAGTTTAATTGTTTAATTAAATAGGTTTAGTTTGCAATTAGATTACAAAGTCCCTAGCATAGCTTGAAACCAAATCTAGGTTATTGGATGTATAGTATAAGTTAAATTTATATTTAAAGTATTTAAATATGAATTTAATTAATGAGAAATTAATTAATAGAGATTAATTAATTAATTTATATTTGATATAAATTGATTAGAAGAAGAGAAATAATTATTTTGGGTTGAGAACTCAAAATTAAGACATATGGGTATTTTGGTCATTTCACAGGGTGACATGTAGCACAATGAGATGGTGACATGTGGCACCATGAGATGGTGACATATGGCACTACACATAAGCTTGCCATATGTCTTTTAATCATGTAAGATGATCAAAGTCAAGATTAAATATAGGTTTGACACTTGGCACAATGTGATTGGGTTAATTAAACCTAGAGCCAATCAAAAGGTGACATGTGGCAAGGGTTTTAAGTGGTGACCTAGCTATATAAGGGAAAGGATGAAAAGAAAAATAACAATCTGTTCATTCTCTCTTTGGTGCCGCCACCGTTGGTTACCTCTTCCTCTCTTCTTCTTCATCTCTCAACAATTCAAAGAGATTTGCCAACAATCTCTTGAATTAAAAATATTAGAAATCGTTTCTAGTGTCCTGTTTGCATTTGTAATCTCTCAAAAGGCAAAACCTGATTTTCTAATTGATTAGAAAAGCTTTAGAAGCTATTCAAGGGGCTGCCATTGGTGATCTTAGTGTGGACAAGCTAGAGAAACAACATCTGGTGTCCTAAGCACATCCCAAAGGTGTCAAACACACTGTAGTGCATAAAAAAAGGTTAGTGCACTTGTTCTTGAACTAATCTAGGGTTCTAATGAATTAATCTGTTAATTCTAAAATCTTAAATGGCAAATATAGATTAAAAAAACATATTAAAAGAGTTTTAATATGCTGTTTATCATTGAAATCAAATAGATAAAAATGAATCTTGCATGATGCATGTGACCCTTGATGAAAAATTTTTGAATTCAATGATCTAAACTTATGTTTTTCATGCTTCTGCTCCTTCATCCAGGACCCTTCTTACACTGCCTATCCCTCCGAGTTTGCTCATCATTTCATACTCTCTCTACATTGAGAGCTGCAGCCATTAACTTGGAGAAGTCTGTATACCCATGTGTCGTCACTATAAGTCTGATATTATCGTTCAGTCCATCCTCAAACCTACGGCACCAATCTGCCTCTAAAAGCATTATCTCCCAGGCATATCTTCTTAACCTTACAAACTCCCTTTCTTACTCAGAGACTGTGAGCTATCTCTGCCTCAAGGTTAGAAACTCTCTCCTTCTAGCCTCTAGGTACACATGACTAATATACTTCTTTCTGATCTCAGTTAGAAAGAAATCCCAAGTAAGCGCTATCAGTTGTACCTCTCTGGACACCGTATCCCACCACTAGTAGGCTTCCTCCGGTAGTAATGATAGAGCGCACTCTAGCTGCTGCTCTGGTGTACAGTGTAACTGCTTCAACACTCTCTTAGTCCACTCTAGCCAATGCTCAGTAGTGGCTAGGTCATCTTCCTTCTTACCCATAAAATCGACGACCCCATATTTTCTCAACTTCTTTAGTGGGGACCACTGTGTAGACTGTGGCTGTGGGTGGCTCGGATAAACTGGCGAAGCATCTGAGTCACCTGCTCCAAAAATGCCTGCTGCGCTCTACCTGCAGCACCATGTGATGACTCCTCTCTCCTGTCTCGCCCCTGACTACGGATAAGTGCATGGCTACCAATCTCTTCCTCCTCAGGTCTGTAGGAACCTTCCTCTGAAGGTTTGGACTCCATTAAGCCTATAAAATAAACAAAGAATAGATCTGCATTAGTGTCACCTCGACTCCTAAATAAAGACTCATGCATGTTATGCACACTATATCTTTTTACCTATTTAGGTCTAGGACCACCTAAACCTTTGCTCTGATACCAATAAATGTAATACCCCTCATCCGTCTACAGTGTAGTTGAGCAAGGTGTGCTACATTCGTTGCCGAAGCACCCTGTCCTATCTTGTCATGTACAATATTAATGTAATGTCTATTTAATTATATTATTTTATGTGTAGAAATTTTTTTTATCCCATTTCATTTTTATAGAGACCTAAACAGAGTCTCTTTTATTTTATTCAGTGCATGGCTGGTTCCACTGTTACTGTTAAAAACGTTTTATATCTACTTTATATTCTCATACATCGTCTCGCTGCTCATATCAATTTCCATGCATTATATCATATCATAGCTCATATAATTTTCAAGAAAATAAATCTGATTTCATTCATATAAACTTCATACATTCATATAAAATTTGTATACAATAATTTACAATTTATTTACATTTACAAAATGATGTACATAGTTTACTTATATACAATAACCAAAATGCAAAAACCTAAATATACATGAGCCCTACCAAAATGATTGATGAGGTGACCGACACTCTAGCAGATATGATCAACTCTCTATCCGCATTCTACTGCTATTGCTGCTGCTGCTGGTGGTCTCCTGTAGCTATGCGAGGAAACAATCCATCGCGCTAAGCATTTCTGCTTAGTGGTGCAATAATTTGAAATAAAAATAACTAAATAATTGAAATATTTATTCCATGTATAACTTTATAAAGAAATATAGATTTCATGAGCTTATAGTCTTTTACATGTGTATAGAACTTTGGACGCAAATTAAGTTAATTAGGATCTTTTCTGTTCATTTATTTCATGTTCAGTCTTATTACTCATATCTGTGATCTCTTCATGTAATTATTTAAATTTAAAGTGTATCACTGAGATATGTGCCCAAGTAACATATAACAAACTATAAAGATTGGATATACGGGAGTATAATAGTTAAGCATCAGTACGTCTAACATGTATACATCTGTCATGTTAGGCACAAGGCCAGCGGACAGGCATAAAGCCAGAAATAAAATCAGGCACAATGGCTAACGGGTAGGCATAAAGCAAGTAGAATAGCTATCTTAGACATATATTGTCTATCAATGATTATTCCTGTGGGCAGTACTGCAATTTGTAGTCCCTAATTGGTATACCAACCAATCCATGCTATATAAGTAAGTCTAGGTACACTTTGGGCAAATTAATATTATTAAGTATTTATTAACATTTTCATGTTACTTATGATGGGAAACATAAGTCTCCCATTCATATTCATGTCATTTTTATGTTTAACACTTCATTTTAATCAACTTTATATCATATAACAAATCATTTTATGAACCTTTCTCAAGGTCTAAATTTGATGTCTTAACTTCACCTAACAAATTGGTCAAGATGTGGCCACTGTTTGGCCATACATCCTTCATAGGAATTGTTCTTCTATGTATTATCTTTGTTTTTATTTTTGAATCATGTCATTTGGAGTTTTAGAACTCAAGTTATGGTCATATAACAAAAACTGGTTCCTTAACTCACTCAAGTTCCAGAACCAGGCAGATTCTGGAGTCAAATTTTTCCTAATTATTTGGACATGTTACAACCACTTTTAGGCCTAATGTTCTGCACGGAAGTTGTTACCCTATGTCTTATGATTACTTAAAATTTTGAATTATAATTTTTCAAGTCTTGTAGAATTAATTATAGCTAATTAATTGGCCTAGACTCAGGCAGGTGGTGGTTGAGGCAAATTCCAGGATTTGGTGTACTAATTTGTTCTAAAAATTTGACTTAGTTCCCTTGGGTTTTGGGTTCTGGCCAGCACCAATATTGTAGATTTATGTCTTATAAAATTTTTAGCATTGGTCTCATTGCATTTCTAATTTGTAGACCAAGTTATGGCATTTTTACCATAACTGGTCGGGTAGGCCTATGTCCAGTAATTTTTTGGACAATATGGTTCTGGATAGTTTTTGTGTCCTAAATTGGGCCAATAATTTGGTTTGGTTAAAGGCATTTCTGGGCCCTGTATTCTTCATGAAAGTGATTGTGACACCCCTTACCCGTGTACAGTATACCCGAGTAAGTAATGCCACACGGTGTACTGGCACACTCTAATATACTTAATTAATTTATATCATGTTTTTGAATATAATTTGTGAAAGATAACTCATTTAAGTCATTTATTGAAATCATAATTTATTTGAGGTTCCGAAAATTTTAAAGAAAATCCGGCAGAGTACCGGCTAAAAATGGAGAAAAAAGTTCTTCGGAACCTGTTAAAAACACTTCCAAATAATTTCCAAACAATCCCAACTTCAATTCATCAACAAAATCTCAATATCAAGATCTCAACAACATTTCAATTTTAGTTCTCAATCATCCATCACATGTGATGATCACATATAAATCACAAATAAACATTTACTTTTCCATTTACAAACACCGTTTTCATCATTTATATGAACATCTAAATACATTACATAATCCAAATACATATGAGAAAATAAAATTTAATTACAAATCACCAAAATGACACCTAGTGTCCTACCAATGCACTGCAGAAGTTGAGGTGACATGCACATCGTGTAATCTGCAGGATGGACTCACCCATCTGCGGTTCATCGGGCTCACGATCTGTATCTCCAGAACCTACGCGTGGCAAAAGCAACGCGCTAAGCAATAATGCTTAGTGGTGCAATAATAAAATAAAAGAAATAGCAAGAAATAAATATGTAACGAATGTATATGTTTCATTTGTTTTGAATTTGTATATCATTAACTTTGTCCACTTTCATTCATTTGGTTGCCCAAGTAACCTACACTAGATGACTGGACTGGATAAACGGGTAAACTGGCACTGGGTATCAAGTACCTCGGGCCGTCATACCATCGGTCACATATGCATCTACGGCAGTAAATGCAATGCCTAACAATCAGAAATACATCGGGCACAAAGCCAAATCTCAATACAAGGTCGAATGGCTAAAAGCCATAAAATCACGAATGGCATATTGCCATGTGCGATCGCTAATCGAACCCTATTGGCATGCCAAACTATCCAAACCAATCTTGTTAGGTATACTAGGGCATTTGAAACTTTTAAATTCTTCAATTTATGAATTTCAAGTTTTGGTGTCACTATTCACCCCATTGGTTAACAAAAATGTTAACTTTTGGATAGAAAATAGGTATACTGGTTTTGACACTCCCAACATACCACATTTTGCTTTTAAAACTTGTTGGAATTAACCCCTAAATCCATTTCCAAACCTAAAACCTAGAGAGCAGAATTTTTAGTTTTTGTGACCCAAATTTACTGTTCCATTAGGCCCTGTTGCAGTGCGAATTTGAGAAAATAGTAAACATGAAAGTTGTTCCTTATTTTGTCTAGTTAAATTTACTTTTTTGAATCACTCCATTTGGAGTTTTTTAGCTCCAGATATGGTCCAAAAACCACAGCTGGCCAGATTGCCAAAACTGCAGAATTACCAAATCTACAGTACCATGAACAGTGACTGTGACTGCCATTTGGGTTAGGTTATAGTCATAATTTTGGGTAGGTTTCTTCATGAAAGTTGTTTTTCTATGTCTTAACTTGTTGCTGTAAAAATTTCAGGTCAATTGACCAAATCTACAGTGAATTATGGCCAAATGAACAGTTACTGTTCATTTGGTCATTTCTGCAGTCTTTGTGGTGTCCGGATTGAGGCCAACTTTTGGTCTACTTGCTTTGGTCTTTTGGGCATGGTTTCTTCAGCAAAAATGTGCCATTATAAGCCTAGTTTCATGTCCAATTGGCCAAACACCAATTGGACTACACAGCCAAAGATATGGCTGTCCAAGTGGGCTGGAATCTCAGCTACTCTGCTGCTGTCCTTAGGCAGCCTATACATTCACTTTGCCATGCTATATTTCAGTCCAAATTGTGATCTAATTACCTAAAATGGTCACTAATTGACCATTAAAATGTTCTCTAACAATTTCCTAAGCCAAGTCAAATTTTCACTTCTCAAAACCCTAGTTCCATATGAGTTTTCACAAATTTCCTTAGTTAATTCTTTCATTCTTTGTATGTGTATATGTATACACTTTAAACATGATCTCTAATTCACTCTAAGTCCATTAAAACAATCAAACTCATCCTTCCTTAGGGCTGCCGAAAATTGAAGATACCCTAACATATATAATTTACTTCAAATTTTTATAATTTCTTAACTTAAAGTGATGCTCTAACAAAGATTAAATGAGTGAGAGTGGAAGTATAGCACTAACCTCTTTGCTCAACTTATTGAGCTTGTGAAAACTCTAGAATTCCTCCTCTTTGTGGCTGCCTAGAGTTACCTTGTGATGTGGGGATAAGTTTTAGTGAATGGAGTAGGAAAATTTATGGTGAAATAAGGAGAGAACTTGAGCTTTGGTTGAAGGATTAATGGAGGTTTAGGGCAAGCAAAGTTTCGGCTGGAATTGGAGAAGAAGAAGGCAGCTGCATTTTTAATTCTTTTGTCTTGGTTTGTCTCTTTTATTGGTTAGTTTAAAGGGTTGTTTAATTTTGATTGGTGGAAGTTTTTAAATGACATCCTAATGATGTCATATTTGACTTTTTTATTGATTTTTCTTTTCTTTTCTTTTCTACTAACTTCAAATTAATTTTTCATCAACATTAATTCATATTTTGTGTCATAATAATTATTTACTTAACTGGACAAGTCGGCCAAAAATCACCTCTGAAGGCGAAATGACCAAAATGCCCTCCGTTTGGCTTAACGGGTCAAAATTGTCTGTACCGATTGAAAAATTTTTCTAAGTACTTTCTTGGCATTCTAATGCCATGGGAACCTCAATAACCCTTCTCTGGAGTCCCAAAAATTATTTTATAATTTTTCCCCCGGGTCTAGGGCTCCTAGTTGCGAGAGCCGCAACTTCCCTCTGGGTTACCCATCGCTAGGGCATCGGCTCATTTAACTCGGTTGTATTTTATTTCTAAAATTTTTACTAAATTTTTCTTATTAATATTTAAGTTATTTATGGTTCCTAACTTTAGTTTAAATATTTTTCCGGATGTTCTAGCTGTCCGGACCGACACCGGTCACCGAAACAGTAGGATGTACGGAGTAGTTACCGGGAGGGTGTTACAACTCTTCCCCTCTAATTTAAATTTCATCCTCGAAATTTACCTGATGCAAACAGTTGAGGAAACTGTTGCCTCATCGTCTCTTCACTTTCCCAAGTTGCCTCTTCGGTGTTGTGGTGCCTCCAAAGCACTTTCACCAGTGGAATCCGCTTATTTCTCAACTCTTTTACTTCCCGAGCCAGGATCCGTAGAGGTTCTTCTTCATAAGTCAAATCCAGTTGTATTTCAATTTCTTCCCTGGAGATGACATGTGAAGGATCTGAGCGGTATCTTCTAAGCATGGATACGTGGAACACATTGTGGATCTTGTCCAGCTCTGGTGGTAAAGCTAGCCTATAGGCCACTGGACCCATACGTTCAATGACTTCATATGGGCCAATGAACCTAGGGCTTAACTTACCTTTTCTTCCAAACCTCAACACCTTCTTCCACGGTGATGCCTTGAGGAACACTTTGTCGCCAACCGCATATTCTATTTCCTTTCTCTTCAGGTCGGCATAAGATTTCTGTCTGTCTGAGGCAACCTTCAGATTGGCTTTGATTAGTTTTACTTTCTCCTCAGTCTGTTTCACCAGTGTCAGCCCTACCGCTTGTCTTCGCCCAATTCAGTCCCAAAGACACCGAGTTCTACATTTTCTCCCATACAGTGCTTCATACGGGGCCATTTGTATGCTAGCTTGGTAGCTATTGTTGTATGCAAATTCTGCCAGTGGGAGGTATCTATCCCAACTCCCCTCAAACTCAATGACACAACTCCTCAGCATATCCTTAAGGACCTGACATATATTTCATGTTATTGTTATCATTTTAATTCAATATTTGCATCAATTCCATTGGTTTCAATTGTTTACCTGGATTACTCTTTCTGATTGCCCATCCGTCGAGGATGGAAAGTCATCTTGAAGTGGAGTTGTGTACCCAAGGACTCATGCAACTTCTTCCAAAATCTCGATGTAAACCTTGGGTCTCGATCGGATATGATGGAAAGTGGAATTCCATGCGATCTAACTATCTCACCGATATACAATCGCTAACTTCTCCGGTGAGTAGTCGGTCCTAATCGGCAGAAGTGTGTCCGACTTCACAATCTATCCACTATCACCCATGCTGCATCATGTTTCTTCTGGGTGAGAGGTAGACCACTTACAAAATCCATAGTGACCCGATCCTATTTCCATTCAGGTATGCGTATAGGTTGTAGCAATCCTGATGGAACTTGATGTTCTGCCTTAACTTGCTGACATGTCAAGCATTTAGTCACATAGTCAGCTATGTCTTTCTTCATACCAAGCCACCAATACTGAAGCTTCAGATCATGATACATCTTTGTACTTCCTGGATGCATAGCATATATACTGGTGTGTGCCTCTTTCAGAATACTGGCCTTCAATTCCCCATTATCTGGTACACACAGTCTTCCTTTGTAGTACAGACACCCATCTGCCTTCGCCTCATAGTCAGTTGCTTTTCCCTCTGAGATTGTGCTCATAATAGCCATTAACTTTTCATCTGCCTTTTGCCCATCTAAAATCTGTTGTAACAGGGTTGGCCTCACTTGCAACTCAGCCAAAATAGCTCCATCTCGAATCAAAGTTAGACGGGCATTCAATGATCTCAAAGCTGTGATGGACTTTCTGCTCAAAGCATCAGCAACTACATTTGCCTTCCCAGGATGGTAGTCAATTATACAATCATAGTCCTTCAGGAACTCAATCCATCGCCTCTGTCTAAGGTTGAGCTCCTTCTGAGTTGGCAAATATTTCAGGCTTTTGTGGTCTGTGTAAATATAGCACTTTTCACCATACAAGTAATGCCTCCATATCTTCAGTGCGAAGATAGTTGCTGCAAGCTCTAGATCATGAGTAGGGTAATTTTGTTCATGTGGCCTTAGCTACCTGGAAGCATAGGCAATCACCTTTCCCTCTTGCATCAATACACACCCTAACCCATTATGAGAGGCATCACTGTAGACCACAAAGTCCTTTCCTGACACTGGCTGTGTTAACACCGTGCCTCACAACATAGCCTTCAACTTCTCAAAACTGGTCTGACACTTGTCATTCCAGTCAAATCTGACATTCTTGTGTAACAACTTGGTCATTGGAATAGCTATTAAAGAAAATCCCTTCACAAATCTTCTGTAATACCCAGCTAGCCCCAAGAAGCTTCTGACCTCAGTTGTGTTTCTGGGAGGCTTCCATTCCATCACTGCTTCTATTTTCTTGGGATCCACCCTAATCCCATCAGCTGACACTATGTGTCCAAGGAATGCAATCTCATTCAGCCAAAAGTCACACTTGGACAACTTAGCATACAGCTCCTTTTCTCTCAGGGTTTGCAGAACAATCCTCAAATGCTCATCATGTTCTTCACTAGTCTTGGAATACACCAGAATATCATCAATAAAGACCACTACGAACCGATCTAAGTATGGATGGAAGATACGATTCATAAGGTCCATGAATGCCGCTGGTGCATTTGTTAGGCCAAAGGGCATCACCAGAAACTCATAATGCCCGTACCGGGTCCTGAATGCAGTCTTGGGCACATCTACATCCTTCACACTCAACTGATGATACCCTGATCTGAGATCAATCTTAGAAAATACTTCTGCTCCCTTCAATTGATCAAACAGATCATCAATTCTAGGCAACGGATATTTGTTCTTCACAGTCACTTTATTCAACTGCCGGTAATCGATACATAGCCTCAAAGTCCCATCCTTCTTTTTCACAAACAGCACTGGAGCTCCCCATGGTGACACACTAGGGCGTATGAACCCCTTATCAAGCAACTCTTGCAACAGAGTTTTCAACTCCCTCAATTCCGTGGGTGCCATCCTATAAGGAGCAATGGAAATGGGTGCTGTACCCGGTAGTGTCTCAATAGCAAATTCAACTTCCCTTTCTGGTGGTAAACCAGGCAATTCTTCAGGAAACACATATGGGAAGTCTTTTACTGTGGGTATGTCACTCAGGTTTGGCTTAGCCTACCTAGTATCCACCACATGTGCTAGGTAGGCTTCACAGCCTTTTCTCATCATTCTTCTTGCAACTGTGGCTGAGATAACATTGGACAAGAAATCTGTCCTTTCCCCCACAACTGTGATCTCATTACCCTCTGAAGTTTTTAGAGAAATTCTCTTCAATTTGCAATCAACTATTGCCTGATGACGTGACAACCAGTCCATTCCCAAAATCACGTCAAACTCGTGGAAGGGCAATTCAATTAGGTCTGCCAAGAATTCATACCCCTGAATCCTTAACGGGCAACCCTTGTATACTTTGTTCACTACCACACTGTGGCCCAATGGATTTGTGACCAGAATGTCTTGGTCACTCTCCCCTACTAGTATCCCCCTTTCTACGGGTAGGTTGATGCAGATATATGAATGAGTGGATCCTGGATCCACCAATGCATGCACAGGTGTAGTGTAGAGGGAGAACGTACCCTTGATGACGTCCGGGGCATCTTGCTCCTCCTGAGCTCTCAGGGCATAATTTCTCGGCAGTGGTCCATTATCCGCCTCTCTGCCGCTCAGATGCAGGCCTCTGTGATGGTCTTACTGCGTCAGATTTGCCAGATTTTCTACCTCTTTGCGGTGTAGGAGCAGCTCTGTCTGCTTGTGTTGGAGCAGCTATAGTAGTTCTGCGTGGGCAGTTCCTAAGCTGATGCTCTGTCGACCCACATCTTAAGCAGGCACCAGTTACTCTCCAACATTCCCCCTTGTGCCATTTTAGACAGTGTGGACATGCAGAAGATGTTGGGGCTGGTCCCCTGAACCCCATCCCTGGAGAGCTGCCCACTGATGGTGTGGACTGACCTCTCCTAGGGGTGAACTGTGGCACAGCCCCGAGACCGACCACGACCTTGTGGCTGACTGAACTGCATGCATGGACCTCTGAACTTCTTCCCAGGTGTAGGAGATGAGCTAGACTGACCCGGGCCCCTCTTCTGCTGTCTATCCCTTCTGGTCTGCTCACTGATTCTCACTTTTTCAACCCTTATTGTAGCTTCTACTAACTTGCTAAATTCTGTGATTCCCAGGGCAATGAGCTGGATCTTTATGTTGTCATTTAGTCCCTCTTCAAATCTCTTACACCTTTCAGCTTCATTAGGGACTATCTCCCTTCCATAGCGGCTCAATCTGACGAATTCCTTCTCATATTCAGCCATTGACAACTGTTTCTGCCTCAGGTTAATGAACTCTCTTCTTCTCTCTTCCAGGTATACAGTACCCACATATTTCTTTTTAAATTCGGAGAGAAAGAAGTCCCAAGTTATAGCTTCTAGCTGCACTTCACTGGACACAGTATCCCACCATTCATATGCATCGTCTTGCAGCAGAGATACAGCAGCTTCTAGATTTTGCTCTGGGGTGCAGTGGAGTTGTTTTAGAACTCTGCCCGTTCTATTCAACCAATTCTCGGCTGCAACAGAGTTATATTCTCTCTTACCGAAAAAGTCCACTGCTCCAAACTTTCTTAGCCTTTCCAGGTGTGATTTCTGCTGTGGAGCTGGTGGTGGTGGTGGTGCTGGCATTACTTTGGCCATTTGTCTAAAGAAATCGACCATTTGCTGGAACATGGCCTGTGGAGGCCGAAAGGTGCTCGCTGAGCCGGTGGAGCAGTTCTCCCATGCCCCCGGGCCTCACCACAGGTGGAGCATGACTCTCCACTTCCTCCTCGACTGCTCTTTAAGATGAAGGATCCATATCCTATTCAAAATAAGAAAGACAAACAGATCTGCATTAGTGTCACCTCGACTCTTACAAATGCAATGCATGGTATGGACTCAATCTAGGCCCAGAAACGCCTAAATCGTGCTCTGATACCACTAAATGTGACACCCCTTACCCGTGTACAGTATACCCGAGTAAGTAATGCCACACGGTGTACTGGCACACTCTAATATACCTTAATTAATTTATATCATGTTTTTTAATATAATTTGTGAAAGATAACTCATTTAAGTCATTTATTGAAATCATAATTTATTTGAGGTTCCGAAAATTTTAAAGAAAATCCGGCAGAGTACCGGCTAAAAATGGAGAAAACAGTTCTTCGGAACCTGTTAAAAACACTTCCAAATAATTTCCAAACAATCCCAACTTCAATTCTTCAACAAAATCTCAATATCAAGATCTCAACAACATTTCAATTTTAGTTCTCAATCATCCATCACATGTGATGATCACATATAAATCACAAATAAACATTTACTTTTCCATTTACAAACACCGTTTTCATCATTTACATGAACATCTAAATACATTACATAATCCAAATACATATGAGAAAATAAAATTTAATTACAAATCACCAAAATGACACCTAGTGTCCTACCAATGCACTGCAGAAGTTGAGGTGACATGCATAATCGCAGAACTGCAGGATGGACTCACCCAGTCTGCGGTCTACTGGGCTCACGATCTGTATCTCCAGAACCTATGCGTGGCAAAAGTAACGCGCTAATCAATAATGCTTAGTGGTGCAATAATAAAATAAAAGAAATAGCAAGAAATAAATATGTAACGAATGTATATGTTTCATTTGTTTTGAATTTGTATATCATTAACTTTGTCCACTTTCATTCATTTGGTTGCCCAAGTAACCTACACTAGACGACTGGACTGGATAAACGGGTAAACTGGCACTGGGTATCAAGTACCTCGGGCCGTCACACCATCGGTCACATATGCATCTCCCGGTGTGCAACAGAATAGCTAACAAGCTGTAAATACATCAGGCACAAAGCCAAATCTCAATACAAGGTCAGAATGGCTAAAAGCCATAAAATCACAGAATGGCATATTGCCATGTGCAGTACTGCTAACTGAACCCTATTGGCATGCCAACTATCAAAACCAATCTTGTTAGGTATACTAGGGCATTTGAAACTTTTAAATTCTTCAATTTGTGAATTTCAAGTTTTGGTGTCACTATTCACCCCATTGGTCAACAAAAATGTTGACTTTTGGATAGAAAATAGGTATATTGGTTTTGACACTCCCAACATACCACATTTTGCATTTAAAACTTGTTGGAATTAACCCCTAAATCCATTTCCAAACCTAAAACCTAGAGAGCAAAATTTTCAGTTTTTGTGACCCAAATTTACTGTTCCATTGGGCCATGTTGCAGTGAGAATTTGAGGAAATGGTAAGCATGAAAGTTGTTCCTTATTTTGTCTAGTTGAATTTCCTTTTTTGAATCACTCCATTTGGAGTTTTGTAGCTCCAGATATGGTCCAAAAACCACAGCTGGCCGGATTGCCAAAACTGCAGAATTACCAAATCTACAGTACCATGAACAGTGACTGTGACTGCCATTTGGGTTAGGTTCTGGTCATAATTTGGGGTAGGTTTCTTCATGAAAATTGTTTGTATATGTCTTAACTTGTTGCTGTAAACATTTCAGGTCAATTGACCAAATCTACAGTGAATTATGGCCAAATGAACAGTTACTATTCATTTGGTCATTTCTGCAGTCTTTGTGCAGGTGTCGGATTGGGGCCAACTTTTGGTCCACTTGCTTTGGTCTTTTGGGCATGGTTTCTTCAGCAAAAATGTGCCATTATAAGCCAGTTTCATGTCTAATTGGCCAAACACCAATTGGACCTACACAGCCAAAGATATGGCTGTCCAAGTGGGCTGGAATCTCAGCCACTCTGCTGTTGTCCTTAGGCAGCCTATACATTCACTTTGCCATGCTATATTTCAGTCCAAATTGTGATCTACTTACCTAAAATGGTCACTAATTGACCATTAAAATGTTCTCTAACAATTTCCTAAGCCAAGTCAAATTTTCACTTCTCAAAACCCTAGTTCCATATGAGTTTTCACAAATTTCCTTAGTTAATTCTTTCATTCTTTGTATGTGTATATGTATACACTTTAAACATGATCTCTAATTCACTCTAAGTCCATTAAAACAATCAAACTCATCCTTCCTTAGGGCTGCCGAAAATTGAAGATACCCTAACAAATATAATTTACTTCAAATTTTTACAATTTCTTAACTTAAAGTGATGCTCTAACAAAGATTAAATGAGTGAGAGTGGAAGTATAGCACTAACCTCTTTGCTCAACTTATTGAGCTTGTGAAAACTCTAGAATTCCTCCTCTTTGTGGCTGCCTAGAGTTACCTTGTGATGTGGGGATAAGTTTTAGTGAATGGAGTAGGAAAATTTATGGTGAAATAAGGAGAGAACTTGAGCTTTGGTTGAAGGATTAATGGAGGTTTAGGGCAAGCAAAGTTTCGGCTGGAATTGGAGAAGAAGAAGGCAGCTGCATTTTTAATTCTTTTGTCTTGGTTTGTCTCTTTTATTGATTAGTTTAAAGGGTTGTTTAATTTTGATTGGTGGAAGTTTTTAAATGACATCCTAATGATGTCATATTTGGCTTTTTATTGATTTTTCTTTTCTTTTCTTTTCTACTAACTTCAAATTAATTTTTCATCAATATTAATTCATATTTTGTGTCATAATAATTATTTACTTAACTGGATAAGTCGGCCAAAAATCACCTCTGAAGGCGAAATGACCAAAATGCCCTCCGTTTGGCTTAACGGGTCAAAATTGTCTGTACCGATTGAAAAATTTTTCTAAGTACTTTCTTGGCATTCTAATGCCATAGGAACCTCAATAACCCTTCTCTGGAGTCCCAAAAATTATTTTATAATTTTTCCCTTGGGTCTAGGGCTCCTAGTTGCGAGAGCCGCAACTTCCCTCTGGGTTACCCATCGCTAGGGCACCGGCTCGTTTAACTCGGTTGTATTTTATTTCTAAAATTTTTACTAAATTTTTCTTATTAATATTTAAGTTATTTATGGTTCCTGACTTTAGTTTAAATATTTTTCCGGACGTTCTAGCTATCCGGACCGACACCGGTCACCGGAACAGTAGGATGTACGGAGTAGTTACCGGGAGGGTGTTACAGTGGTAGTCTTATGTCTAAGCTTTCCAATGGTATAAAATTCAGATCATTTAGACTTGTAAAGAGGGACTTACGACCTGTTCATTTGGTCATTTTTCTAGGTTTAGGATATGGATAGCCAGATTCAAGCAGGACTTAGGTCAATTTATGGACATAATTTGGGCATGATTTCTTCATGAAAAATGGAGTGTTTTAAGTCTGGTTTCACCTCCAATTGGCTTCATACCAATTGGAGCCACACAATTTCAGTTATCAATCAAAAACCAAACTGGACTCATTGAGTTGCACAACCTGCACAAGAGAGCACTCCCAATTTTCAAGTTTGTCCAACTCCCTTACTTCAATTTAACATACATGGCACTTCAAAATAGCAATAATCAATCTCAATTTGGTCAAATTCCAACAATTGCACAAAATCCCCAATTGTTAGGCCAAACCCTAACTCAAAATGGCAATGCTCAAGTATAATCATGCAATCAAATTTCTAATTCATTAAGCTTCATTAATTAATTTCACTAACCAAAACAAAACCATCAAAACCATCAAATTCACTCACTTCCTAGGGCTCTCGAAAATTAGGTTTCTCCTAGGTTCAAGTTTTTCTTTTGGTTTCATGTCAGTTCACTTAATTTAACATGCTTTTCACGCTTAGGAAAGGAAAAGAATGTAGTTTAGTGCACTAACCTCTTGTGGACACTTCTTGTACTTGTGTGAACTTGGAATTTCTTCACTTCAGATAGCCAAAACCTTTCTTATGATGTGGGGATGATTTTTAGTGAAGGGGGTCTAGGGTTTTATGGTGAGAAAGGGTGGGAAATTGAGCTAGGAAGGATGGAAATGGAGGAGAGAAAACTCTCCATATGGTTCGGCCATGGGAGGAATGAGAGGAAGAAGATGAGTCTTGGTCAAATTTGTCTCCTTTCAATTTCTTTCTTATCCCTTAATATATATTTGTTCTAATTTAATTGGTTAAAATCTTTAATGATGTCATTACGACATCATGCTTAAGTAATAAATATTATTTATTTTTCTTTTCTTTTCTTTTCCCATTTTCATTACATTTTTCGTGATTTTAATTTATTTTATGTGTTTTAATCTCTCTCATTTTAATTTACATTTAGATAAAAAATTCAACTCTGGGGTTGAAATGACCAAAATGCCCTTTATTAAGCTCATCGGATTATTTTTTGTCTATATCGATTAACTAATTTTCTTGAATTTTCTTTGACATTTTTAATGTCATTTATACCTCAGTAAACCTTTAATTATGTCCTAGAAATTATTTTCTAGGGTTCCTCACAGGTATGGGGTCGGCAACTGACTTCACAGTTGCTTCTCAGTACGGTCACCCATTGTCGTAACCCCGGCTCATTTAACTGAGTTGTACTTCGCTTCTTTTACTTTTCTTTAATTTTATTTAGTCTTTATTCAGTCAATTTATGTTTCCTCACTCTAGTTTGAGTGTAGTTCCAGACATCCTGACTGTCCGAACAGACATTAGTCGTCGGAATAGTAGAATGTATAGACTACCTAAAGTGAGGGGGTTACACTTACCCTTCCATTAGCTACCCCATCCAAACAAAGATTTAAATTCTTACATTTTCAAAAAATGAAAGGCATACTATAGCTAAACATTGAAAGAGAAAGGGATACATAGCTCAATGTAGTATCATTACCTACCAAAACCCAATAGCTGATAGAGCTTGCAGGCTTTGATGAGAAGAGGAAACATCATGGTTTTTATAAGATCGTCGTTTGACTTGCTATTTAAAATGAAGTAATTTATTATCAAAAGATCTATTGGATAAAAAAAAAATATAAAACTTTTGAGTATTCATAATTGTAACCAAAACTATAAATTGTATGTATTGTAGGCGAATCTTAGTTAGTTGACACAATTGTAGCCAATAGAATAAATTGAATTTAAGAAAGTTAACGATAAATTATGATATAGTCCTTAAAGTTTTATTTGATTAACAACATATTCCATTGATTTAAACTTTATTTTAGTAATTTTTTATTTATTATATAAAATTGTTTATAATATAAAATATATTTTATATTTATTTTTAATTGAAATTTTATATTCGAAAATTATTTTTATTGATTAAAATATATTTTAATATAATAAACAATTTAAAATTAAAAAAATAATAAGGTAATTACAAAACAATCACATTGCAATTTTTTTTTCCTTTTGTCAATTACACAAAGTAATTACATTGTAATAAAACAACAAATTTTTACATAATAATAAAGTGATTTAAATAGTAATCAATTATGCAAGGTAATTACATAAAATTTTTGTCATGACTTAACCTATGGGTCGGACCGGCACTAAGACCTGAGCCAGCCTAAAGCCGCCGAGGCCTATAGTAAGTCTACTATTCCTTAACCCAATCCTAAGGCCCATTTTAAGCCCAATTTCAAGAATTTAACTGAATAGAGTCCGGCCATAATATGGACCATACAACGGAGAGTTTTTGACTCGTCCAACCTGTAAGCACAATATATAACAATTTGGGGAGCTCAGCTCGCCCTCCACATACTCATAATGTCATAAAATCAAATGGGAGCTCAACTCCCTCATCCAATCCAATCATACATGCATCTAATAAATTTACAAATCCAACACGACATTATATTACAAACCCAATTCAAATAAAATACTTCTAATACATGTAGAATTCTAGAAATTAGTAAAATTATACAAAACATCACAGACATTAATAGATGACCTACGAGGGAGAGAAGCAGGTTAGAACTCAATAGGAAATCTCTTGTATCCTGGAAAAATAAGGTGAACAGGAGTGAGCGTTCGACTCATAGAGTAAAATACCAATTTTAAATATAATTTCTATAGTTATCTAAAGCTAATGCATCCTAAAGAATGGAATGCAACACCATTATAATTTTTATACAAATCACATCATAACAGCAAAAAGGTAATTTGGAGTACTCACACACCCAATAATATTCAAACAGTACATATATGGGAGCTGATCCCCTATACAGCTCTCTTCATCTAACCTCTGCCAGTGAGTACATCTCAAGCCGGACTTTTGCTTAATAGACCAAATGCGAGTGCCAGTGAGATCATCTCGAGTCGTGCCTACCTCAACTTATCCATAAAAGGATCGGGTCCTAGCGAGTCAAGCTTCAGCCGCGTCGACCCGTCCTGTCCATATCCAACACCACACACCATACGCATGCAAACACACGCACACTACTCTAAATTACCATAAAACAACATCCATGACACTTCATCAATTAAGAATGCAATATAAAATGTGCCTAGTGTTTAACTATATAGATATATATTTATAATATTTATAAGTGATGCATATGCATGCTTGAACATATAATAATATTGAAATTATAATTAAAATCAATATTTTACTCACAGATGTGAATCAAGGTCACTGTGGTAGCTGGGCGGAGGAGGAAGACTGTCCCGGCTCACCTAACAATTTCATTATAATTATTTAATGTAATTAACTCAATACAAACTTAAAAAGAGCCAAAGACATCCTAAGTCGTGTCAAAAATCTGGCAGAGTTTCTCCTATACCTAGGACCTACCCAACCTGTAAAAGGGCTCAAAATACACTTCTGTATCTGCAAAGTCATACACCCATATCTCAATCACATCACATGGCCCCTCCTGGGCCCATCCAAACAGTCAACAACCACAATTTAAAAAATTACCATTTAGTTCCTACAACTAACCCTTTTGCAAAAACTACCCAAATGAACTCTAAAAATTCTAAAATTTTGCCCCACAGTCCTTAGCAATATTATTAAGCTAATGCAAAAGGAATTATAATTTTCTAACCTACCACGAATATTTTATGAATTTTTAATCAAAATCAGGCCTAGATAATTAAGAAAAATGAGGGTTCAGGTTTACCTATATCAATTTCGACCCTTGGGACGCGTCTGGGACGTCTAAAAATGGTGGGGTAGCTTATAATCTCAACCCGATTCTGAAACTTTCTCGGTAGCCTGCCTGCCTAGCCTAAAATTACATACCCGAGCAACTATCAAATTTCCGCAAAATGAGTGTACTTACGCGAAGCCCACAATACGAGGGTTAGTAAATAATTTTTACTGAATTTATTAAGCTAACTTAATGTCTGAAAAAATATTGTGAAGTTTCGTGAGACCCACCGAAAAACGGTGTCGAAAAATTTTGAAATGGATATTGCCGCTAAGCTCTCGTCGAGGGGAGCACTCCGGTACTCTCAGATTTTTCATGGGGTTCATGGTTTATGAGAAATTTAGCCCAAAAATCAAAATTGGACAAGCCGCTCGATGAATTTTTATGTTCTTGGTGTCTATGAAAAGCTCTCGAGGTGTAGATGGGTTTTTGGATAAGACCCGGTCTAATCGATGGCTGGATCAGTCGAAATCGGCTTGGGAAGTTGAAGCTGTGCGCGTGGGCAGGGGGAAGTTTAGCGCAACTTTCCGGCCAGCTGGGGCATCGGCCGGCGGCGGGGAGGCGTCCTGGAGGTGCGCCAGCGACCGGGGAAGGTTGGGATGGTGGCTGGCTGGCGAGGGGAGGAGGGAGGAAATAAAAAATGGAGAAAGGATAAGAAAAGGAAGAGGGCCAGTCCGATTTGATCGGTTCGACCTAGTCCTGTTCGATTCGATTGGTTTGAGTCATGATACCAGAAATTGAATTTTTACTCTACCCTATGATAAAAAATGAGGCCCAAAAATTCTGAAAAAATTTTTTAAAACTCAGAAAAATTTGTAGAATCTAAATATATTTTTAGTTTTGCCACATAGTCTTTAAATTAATTTATTAAAATTAACAAAGTTTATTGATTTTAAAAAATGACACCCTATTTCTAAAATTCAAAAAATTCAAATAATTTCCCAAAATTTTAATAAAATAAAATATTAATATTTACCTATAAAATAAGTAATTTAAAAATTAAGGGTGTTACAATTTTTTTTCAGTGATCAGTTAATTGTCAAGTATATTAATCTTTTTAAATTGATGAGCAATTACTATGATTTTAGAAAGATAAACTGTTATTTTTATTAACAAAATTACATATGATTTTGATGATTGATTGTGCAGTCTATGCTTGATCTATAGCTTTAATAGTTGTTTTATTATAATGTGGTTACTTTGTGTAATTGACAACTTGAAAAAAATTTATAGTGTGAATATTTTATTATTACTTTTTTATTATGTAATTTTCAAATTGTTTAGTTATTAAAATATATTTTAATAAAAAAATAATTTTTTAGTATAAAATTTCAATTAAAAATAGATATAAAATATATTTATATTATAAATATATTTTATATAATAAATAAAAATATTTAAATATATAGTTTAAATCAATAGAGTATTTTGTTAATTAAATAAAACTTGAAGGACTATTTTGTAATTTATTGTCAACTTTCTCAAATTCAGTTTAGTCCTTTGGCTATGATTGTAATAACTAGCTAAGATTCGGCTATAATATACACAATTTAAAAGTTTTGGCTATAATTGTGAATACATTAAAAGTTTTGGATTTTTTTGTTCAATAGAACTAGTAACAAAGTAATCACAAAATAATTATACTGTAAAATTTTTTCTAGTTGTCAATTATGCAAAGTAGTCACATTATTATCAAACAAACATTAAAGTTACAAACTGAGCATAAGCCATACAATCCATTATCAAAACCGTCCAAAATTTTATAAATAAAAATAGCAATTAGTCTTTCTAAAATTATATTAATTGCTCATTAGTTTATAGATGGGTAGGGTATGAGCAATTAATATGATTTTAGAAAGACTAACTGCTATTTTTATTTATAAAATTATGGACTTTGACGATTGATTGTATGGCCTGTGCTCGGTCTGTAACTTTGATTTTACTTAATTAAGCATATTAAAAATATGTATGGCCTTTTCTCACATATAAACTGGATTTTGGGCGTGCCAAGGATGCTAAGATCCTAATTATGAATATAATTGTGCTAATCTAACGTCTAATTAAAGCGATTGATGGGAAATAAAGAATCGAATTTTCCCTTGGGTTCCTAGACACCACTAGGATGCGCTCCATTAAAATCTCTACTTATATCACTTTTTATGAAATTTGAGAATGAGAATTGATTGCTTATGAAATTAAAAGGTAGCTTGTGCAGAAAAAGTAAAGATTTTGCTTGAAAAACAGAGATTGATTGTTGAAAAAAATGTAAATATTACTTTGAGAATTGAATATGTGTAGAAATTGTGAATTGAGCGCTTGATTGAAAAATAAATTGATTGCTAAGAAACTGTAAAATCTATATAGAAAAAGTAAATAAGTGCTTTAGAAATTAAAAGACTGATCGCTTGAACGTAACATTTGTAGCAAATGTAAACTGAGCTTTGAAAATTAAAGGGCTAGTTGTTGAAAAGTAAATATGTGCACTGAATTATAAATTGGAATTGAAAATTAAAAACTGATTTGTAAGAACTAAAATATGAGCACAAGAACTGAAAATTGCATTAAAAGCTGAAAATCTTGATTATAGGAATTGAAATGTTTGCAGAAGGACTGTAAATTGATTGCTTGAAATGAAAATAACAAGGTTGAAATGAAACTGATACTAGACCGAAAAATAAAAAATGCTACTGAAATGTAAAGAAAAAGGCTGAACTGGCTAGTGTTGATTGTGTGTTTTTGAATGAAGCCTTGATACTTTATTTATAGAGGTAGGTTGCTTGGTGGCCAAGTTCTGTAACAAATAAACTTGGTGAGCAAGTGTGCTACATTAGGTTTGTAACACCCCTATGTTTGGTAGTGTGTTCTACTATTTCGGTGATCAGTGTCAGTCCAGACAGCTAGGATGCTTGGAATTATATTTAAATATTAGCGTGGAGATATAAGGTAGTGAAATACAAGAAAAGAAAATACAAGAAAAACAAAGGAAAAATAATAGCAATGAAATGAAACTAAGTTAAACGAGCCAGCACCGCAGCGATGGGTGACCGCACGGAGAAGTTACGGCACAGGCAATAGCCGACCCCAGGACTGCAGGGAACCCTCAAAATTTAATTTCGAGACATAATTAAAGACTTATTAAAGTGTAAATTTCATTAGAAATATCAAAGAAAAATTAATTAATTAGTACAAAGAAAAACGAGAAATCGAGAAAACGACAAAACTCGGTGTTACTGAAAAATCGGGAATGCAACCCAAATAGGGGCATTGTGGTCAATTGATACCCCGAGTTGCCTTTTGACCTAAATGTCCATTAAAAATAAATGGTAATAAACTTTAAAAATATCATAAAAATTAAAATAGTGGTCCATAATTAAATAGTGAAAGAAAATAGGTATAATGTTGAATAATTGAAAGTTTAATTAAATTAATTGTATTCTTACATTAGTGGACCTCTAAGCACTTTGAAAATCAATAAAAATGCAGTCAACTTCCACTAACTTCTGCAAACCTTCTTCTTCCTCAAATTCTCTCCATTGCTGAAATCAAATTTTCTCCCAAGGTCCATCCATGGCCACCCACATGCAAGGTGCACTTCACCTATGTTCAAGCCATCTTTTTCACTAGCTCCCTTCATTAAACTTGACCACCATACCTTGGGTAGCATACTTGGAGCAAGAAAGATAAGTTTTGGTGAGGTTTTGAAGAAGTCCAAAAGAGGTAAGTGGGTGTTTTCAATTCTTGTTTCATTAAAAGTGTAACCAAGGTTGTGGGTAGTTGATTTATGGAAGAATTTTTGATGTTTGATGAATTATTGGAGTTGAGCCATTCGACAGCCATGAAACCTCACCATGAACAGCTTGTCCTTGCATGTAAATGATTGTTTGGATGTTGATTTAAATGTTTAATTGTATTAAAGTTGAATTCCATGTGTAAGTTTGATTTGTAAGCTTGAAAAGTGAATATGGAAGTTGATGGGTATGTGTAAACTTGTGGCAGACTCATGAAGAAGATTGAAGTGTTTAAGTTCATGAAATATTATTGAATTATGTTGCTTATGATGGCAGCATGTGTATGTGAATAATTGTTTGGATTTGGACATGTAAATGAGGTATGTTCATGTGGTTAAATTATTGTAATTGGACTTTGAAAATTTTGAGTTATAATGTGTATGTTGAGAATGGTTACAAGCTGTCCAAAATGACCAAAATGTGTTGTTAAGTATGTTAATGGTATGGTACAAACCAGAATTGGCATGAAATGGTTAGCTTGGTAAGTATTGAATGTGTAATTGGTAAGTGTTGAATAATGTGTAACAGGGCAGTGGACACTTTAGCTTAGAACCTTAAGTGTGTGATTCCAATTGGTATGAGACCAATTGGAGGTAAAATTAGGCACAAAATGTGCCAACTTTCATGAAGGAAGCTTGCCTAAATTCTACCAAGAAGGTGACTTGAAAAATGACCAAATCCAGATTAGTGACTTGAAAGTCCGAAAATTGACCATTTGGGCAGTAGTTAGTGTTTTGACCATAACTTACTCAAAACAGGTCCAATTGACCTCAAAGTTTTACCATGAATATTTTAGACATAGATCTACAATTCTTATGAAGACACCAAAGCCCAGAAATAGCCAGAACCAAGCCAAATAGCTTGCACAAGTTCAGGTACCAAAACTGGCCGAACCAAAAGTGTCCTAAAAATGACCTAAGCCTACCATTTTAGTGCATTCTGTCCAGCATTAGTAAATTGACCATATCTTGGTCTACACAACTCAGAATGACCTGAAATTTTGCCCCGGGTTCAATAAGACATAGACCTATAAGTTTGTAGTTTGGACCGAAACTCAAAAACCGAGAGAACTAGGTTGTCCAGCTAGGTCAAAATAGTACACCGAAATCCGGTAAATTGTAATAAAATGCAATACACTTGGAAATAAAATTGATAACATATACCAACACTAAAGGGCTATAAAATGTGACATATTGGTAATATTAGAATTGACTCACTTAGAGTGCATAAAGGGTCAACATTATAGGTTGACTAATGAAATGAATTGAAGGGAATAGTACCAAGAAAATTTAAATATTGGATTTTATTATTAGAAACAAATTCATTGAGTACTGAAACACTTTAAATTGTATGTTTCAGTTGAAAAGGATATTGGGAAGCATAAGAAACATTGAGTCAAGGCCTAGGAGCGACTCAAATCAGGTTTGTGCGCAACTAGTTTTTAACTAATTTTGTTCTGAATATTTCATATGATTAAATGACATATTTTTCTTATGTATTATGTTTAATAAGCATTGGATTTAATTCAATGATTATTGAAATTGTTATAGTATGTATGAATTTAGCTTTGTGAAATGGTATTTCCACAAGTATTAAGCATTATTGTGGATTGAATAAATTATGTTTTGGAAAATTGTGATAGAACATGTTTTGAATTGTGAAGGGCAATTTGCATAGAAAAATGCAAATTTATGATTTGAATTGTGATGAGCATAAAAATTATTGGATATTGAAATTGACTTTGAATTGAATTGTATTGTGATTTATGCTCACTAAAAGGATTGTGATATTGTTTTATATCTCACTATAGATACTTGACTAGGTTATTACCCTTCTCTCTCATTTATTGAGAAGACAATGGAGTTAGTTGTGTTTTGATTACCATGGTAAGTGCACAGGCTTAGATTCTCCTCTTATTATAGTTTAGATCTAATTTTTTTTATGTTATGGCCCTTTCGAAAGATTCATTATTGTGATGTGTATTGTGCACGATGATTCGACCTCTCTGACCATAGGGAGTTAGAATCTGATTCGACCTCTTGCATAGTTAGTGAGATAAAGAATGGTTTTTGAGATAAAGAATGGTTTTTGAATAGTAAAGAATTTCGATTTCAAATGGGATTTATGTATAATTGATTTTATTGGAATTAATCTTTATTTCCATAAATTGTTGGAATTACCTTAAATGTTTAGTTGTGATTTGATAAATTAAAATTCGTGATCAAAGTCATCTTATACAAATGATTTATATTATTAGCAATGAATATTTTGAGTTTTGGAATTTGATAAGTATTCAGATTTCCAAATTATTTGCTGTAAATTTGTCAATGTATATTGTATTATGTTTTAAATTATAGTTGTGCACCACTGAGTTCACCATTCAGCGATAGTTTTGTATGCTGTCGCAGGTAAAAAGAGCATAGAGCAATTGAGTAAGCTTCTTTGAAGACACATTCAGATAAGCTCCAGGTATATCATAGGTATACCCATGTACATAGGTTTTGATATATGCATGTAATAATATGTATGTAAATTATTTGAGCAGTTGTATAAAAACTCTTGTAAAATATTTTGGTATGTAATTAAATGTAAATTATTGTAAATGTAAATTTGAGATTTCATTTACCTGAATAGTTTTTTAATATTAATTTTGAGTCTTGTAATCAATGAAATGTTTCTTTTATGGTGAGGTTGGTTTGAAAATAAATTGATTTGATTATTGAGATTGAATTGTGAGATGAAATGAAGTTTATTGGAGTTGTATTTGAGAAATCATATTGGAAGTGTGTTTCTTTGCAGGTTTTGAAGAACTATTTTATCAAAATACAGTCGGTACTCTGCCGAAATTTTGAAAAATTTTTATAACATCAAATTTTAATCGATGATTTTGAAGGAACGGAAGCGTGAAAAACACAAGATTATACCATTGAATTCAAAAATTTTCACCTAGGGTCACATGCACCATGCAAGATTTATTTTTATCTATTTGATTTCAATGATAAACAACATATTAAAACTCTTTTAATATGTTTTTGGATCTGTATTTGCCATTTAAGATTTTAAAATTAATCAGATTAATTTTAGAACCCTAGATTAAATCAAGAACGATTACACTAACCTCTTGATGTCTGCAGCGTATGCGCCTTTGAGATTCGTCTTGAGGACACGGATGTTGTCCCTCTAGCTTGTCCATACCAAGAACACCTATGGCAGCCCTTGAACAGCTTCTAAAGCCTTTTCTATTAATTAGAAATTCAAGTTCTGCCTTTTAAGAGATTAGAGATGTAAACAGGACACTAGAAACAATTTCTAGCGTTCTTAATTCAAGAGATTGATGGCTAATCTCTTTGAATTGATGAGAGATGAAGAGAAATAGCTGGAGAGGCTCAAAGTGGCGTGACATATGAGAGGAGAGGCTGCTGGTTATGTTTTCTTTTCATAACCACACTTAAATAGCTAGGTTAACACATTAAACCCTAGCCACATGTCACCTTTTGATTAGCTCTAGGTTTAAGTGACCCAATCACATTGTGCCAAGTGTCAAACCTATATTTAATCTTGATTTTAATCATCTTACATGATTAAAAATATTTGGCAAGCTTATGTGTTATGCCATGTGTCACCATCTCATGGTGCCACGTGTCACAATCGTGAAATGACCAAAATGCCCTCGTGTCTTAATTTTGAGTTCTTAACCCAAAATAATTATTTTCTTCTTCTAATTAATTTATATCAAATATAAATTAATTAATTAATCTCTATTAATTAATTTCTCATCAATTAAATTCATATTTAAACACTTTAAATATAAATTTAATTTATACTACACATCCAATAATCTAGATTTGGTTTCAAGTCATGCTAGGGACTTTGCAATTTAATTGCAAACCAAATCTATTTAATTAATCAATTAAACTCTTTAATTAATTAATTAAATCATATTTAAATAGGTGATAACTTGTGTATGTGTGTGACTTACTAGGCTCATCACTAATTGGCAATGAGACATGATATCAACTCTTAATATCATCGAACTCTTTCTTACCATAAATGATTTCTCTAAATCATTTTATGAACCTCATAGACCATGGTTAACACCTAGCATAGCATGCCATGGCCACCCAATTAGTAATAAGGTTTACCTTAAATGAACCTATAATCATATGTTACCATGCACTAGAATCTCTCTGTTACAAAATCCCAACTCAAGCCGAGTCATGGTTTATGTCAAACTCCATTTGCTATGAATATTATGTTCTCTTTTAATTCCAGTTCTTGATTAAAAGATTTTCTCATCTAAACTCTTTTCGAATAAATCTATCTGTCTGGCCAGAACTTGAAACATCAAGAACAATTAAATGAACATAGGATTTTATCTCTATTTACTTAGAGGAACAGATTCCATCTTGATCAACACCTACCTCCATATATAACTAGCAGAGCCAACACATGCCCATATACCCATACATAGTACAAGTATGAAAGCAGATCAAACTCAAACTACCTATATACAAGATAATCTGCTATCTCAGGTCTAAAGATTATATGCATCGATATGATTTATGACAAAACATTGACAAGAGTAAACTCCATGTGCTTGTCATAAGTGTCACTGGTTCGGCCTACTTATCATTTATAAGTGCCTATCAAGTTTGTTATATGGCATGAGACTCACCATTCCATCTTATTTATATCTCATATAAATAACTTGGGAACAAACATGAATACAATCTTTCTGGATAAGTCATGTCCTTATTATGAAGTATCCTCGATTGTGAACCTATTTATGATACTTTGTGCTAGAAATATTGTCACTCATATTCTTAACAACTTAAGAATAATATTTCTAACAAAATATCAATGGACCTTTTCTATTACACATAAATATATTATGTAAACGGAAAAGTGGAAATGCCTTTTATTATTAAAATATGTACAAGATACATACTAAATGATATGCTCTAGGGCATACTACTAACAGATTTAAATTTCACGAAAATTGATTTAAAATCCCTTGTAGTATATTTAATGGGTTATCGGTAGGCGAAGTACGGTAATTCATTAGGTGTACTACGGGATCATGTTACATCTTACGGAGGAGTAGGGTGTGACATGTTTTGTTGTAACCCTTTGCATCAACTTTTTGCACTTTGAATTATTGTATTAAGTTTCCTTAATAAAATTGTGTGATTCTGACGTTGGTAATTACTTGCCCACTACTTGTACAATTTTCTACACCTTCTGTAATTAATAATCACCTACAACCACCCTTATCTACTTATAGCTTGGCTTAAGGAAACCACTAGATTGTGTCTCACTATCTCTGTAACTTCCTTAATTCAAGTAACTATTTACTGATTCAGGTAACCACAATAAATGCACCCAACTGCAAATTAATTATTGCACTCTAATTGTTGGCCTTCTACCAGTTTGAATCATGGGCCCGACTATATTAATTTAACAATTTAATTTTACATCCTGAACCCATTAATAAATTCAGGTCTAGAATAATAAAATTAAATTATATTGCAAACAATAACTTTAATGGTTATTTTATTACAGTGTGATTACTTTATGTAATTGACCATTGAAAAAAAAAATTACAGTATGATTATTTTATGATTACTGTGACACCCCTTACCCGTCTACAGTGTAGCCGAGTAAGGTATATCACACTCGGCGCTAGAACGTTTTTAACTTATCTTATTAGATTCCTAATTATCACATTTAATTCATTTAATTAGGGATCAATTTATTAACTGGAGAAACTGACGGAGTTTTCCCTAAATTTATCACAATTTGATGTTTTCCCACCTGTTAAAAGTCTCAATAATATAATTTCAATAATGTGAACTCTTCATCATATTTAATTTCAATGCTTCATATCAATGTTGCAAACTCACAAATTTCATTCATACATAAATAAATAAAATGATACTCATTCATAAACAAAATACTCAATTTCATTAATTTACATAACTTACAATAATTATATAGGTTCATAATTCACATGACAAAATGAATGATTACAATACACTAAAATAACTAACATGGCCTAGGGCCCTACCAAAATACACTGCATAGATGAGGTGACACCGAACACGAATGCAGATCAAAACTTTGATTCTCAGTCTAAGGCCTACTGGACTCACGCTCCTGGTCTCCAGTACTTACGCATGACAAAAAGCAACGCGCTAAGTATATAGCTTTGTGGTGCCAATATAATATAAAAATAAACTAAAATAATTAAATATGCAGAATTTATAATATTAATGCATGCAGATAGAAATTTTGGTAATTGTTCATAATATTCATAATTTAGTGATTTTATGTTCATTATTTATGTAACACCCCTATGTTCGGTAGTGCGTTCCACTATTCTGGTGATCAGTGTTATCCGGACAGCTAGGATGCCTAGAATTACACTTAGATATGAATGAGGAGACATAAAATAATGAAATACAAGAAAAACAAAGGAAAAATAATAGCAATGAAATGTAACCAAGTTAAATGAGCCGAGAACCCTAGAGATGGGTGACCGCACCGGGAAGTCGCGGCGTGGACCGTTGACTAGCCCAGGACCGCGGGGAACCCTAGAAAATATTTTTAGGACTTAAATAAATGTCTATTGAAGTATAAATACCATTAGAAATATCAAAAAAAATTAATTAATTAGTACAAAGAAAAGTGGAAAATCGAGAAAATGACAAAACTCGGTGTTACCAAAAAATCGGGAATGCAACCCGAACAGGGGCATTGTGGTCATTTGACACCCCGAATTGTCTTTTGACCTAAATGTTCATTAAAAATACATGATATTACACTTGGAAAATGTCATGAAAAATTAAATTAGTGGTACCTAATGTAAATAGCAAAAATGGGAAGCTTAATGTGGGAAAATGAAACCTTAAATTAAACTAATATTTAATTTTAACATAGTGCCCCACTAACTCATCTAAGTGGACCACTACCTCTTCATTTGGACAGTAGATCATCTTCTTCCTCACTTCTCCAAGAACCAGCCGAATTGCTCCCAAGAAGAACCTCCATTGCCGTCCACTTGAAAGCTTCATGCAAGTTTGATCTAAGCTTCTTTCTTTGCACTTCCCTTCATTTAAAGTTGTCCATACACCTTGGGCAGTAGATAAGAAACAAGAAGACCAAGTTTTGGAGAGGTTTTGAAGAGTTTCCAAAGTGGTAAGTAGGTATTTTTTATGCTTGCTTCATTAAAGTTTGTGTGGATGTTATGGGTACTTCAATTGTGGAGAGATTTTTGGAGTTTGATGTTTAAAGGGAGATGTGTATTTTTGGCAGCCATGGAAACTCCTTAAGGGCAGTTTATTCTTGTATGTAAATGGTAGATTAAAGTGTTGATTAAGTGTTTATGTGTGTAGGAATAAATTGGGTGATGTATATTAGATGTATATGTGAATGTACACTTAACTTTGGAAGCTTGGAAAGCTAATTGATGAAGACTACAATTCGGCAACTTGAAGTGTGAACCCAAAATGTTGTTTCATGGTTTGGTTTATGGAATATTAATGTTGAATTATGGTACTTGCTATGGCAGCTTGTATATGTGTATAAGGGTTTGAATGTGGACATGTAAATGAGCTTGTTATGTAGTTAAGTTGTGTGTAATTTGGACTTGGTAAATTTTGGACTATAAGGTGCATATTGAGTGTGATTATAAGCTGCCAAAATGACCAACAATGTGAAGTAAAATGTGTTTAGGTTATGGTACAAAACAGAAATGGCATGAATGTGTAACTTGGTAATGTTAAATGTGTCCTTTGATGAGTGATGAATAAAATGCAATAGGGCAGTTTATGTTTTGGGCTTAGAACCTTAAGTGTGTGGCTCCAATTGGTATGAGACCAATTGTAGGTGAAACTAGGCACAAAATGTGCCAACTTTCATGAAGGAAGCTTACCAAAATTCTACTTGGAAGATAACTTGAAAAATGACCAAATCCGGATTAGTGCATTTAAGGCCTGAAAATTGACCATTTGGGCAGCAGTTAGTGTTTTTGCCATAACTTGCTCACAACAGGTCCAATTGACCTGAAATTTTTACCATGAATAGCTGAGACATATATCTACAAGTCTTATGAAGACACCAAAGCCCAGAAATGACCATAAGCAAGTCAAATAGCTTGCACAAGTTCGGGTCCAAAAACTGGCCTAACCAAAAGTGACCTAAAATGACCTAAAGTGACCAATTTTGATGCATTTTGACCAACAATAGTAAAATGACCATAACTTGGTCTACATAACTCAGAATGATCTGAAATTTTGCCCCACGTGCAATAAGACATAGATCTACAAGTTTGTAGTTTTGACCAAAACCCGAAAACAGAGGGAACTAGGTCGTCCGCCTAGGTCAAATTAATGTACCAGGATCCGACAAATTGCAATAAAACGCAATATACATGGAAATAAATTGGGTAACATGTACCAACTCCAAAAGGCTACAAATGTGACATATTGGTAACATTAAAACCTAATTCACCTAGGCTGCATCGAGGGTCGACATCTTAGCTTGACTAAGGAAATAATAGAATTCAATAAACTAAGTGTTAAGCCTTTTTCTTAGAGACGGTTTAAATGAGTACTGAAACACTTCAAATTGTGTTTCTCAGTTAGCAAAGACTCAGGGAAGGGGAAGGAAATACTGAGTTAGAGCCAAGAGACAGTTATCAGAGGTTTGTGCACAACAAGTTTTTAACTGATTTTATTATGAATTTTTCATATGATTAAATGACATATTTTTCTTATGTATTATGTTTAACAAGCATTAGATTTAATTCAATGATTATTGAAATTGTTACAGTATGTATGAATTTAGCTTTGTGAAATGGTATTTCCATAAGTATTAAGCATTATTGTAAATTGAATAAATTATGTTTTGGAAAATTTTGATAGAACATGTTTTGAATTGTGATGGGCAATTTGCATAAAAAATGCAAATTTATGATTTGAATTGTGATGAGCATAAAAATTATTGGATATTGGAAGTCAATTGACTTTGAATCGAATTGTATTGTGATTTATGCTCACTAAAAGGATTGTGATATTGTTTTATATCTCACTATAGATGCTTGACTAGGTTATTACCCGTCTCTCTCATTTGTTGATAAGACAATGGAGTTAGTTGTGTTTTGATTACCATGGTACGTGTACAGGCTTAGATTCTCCTCTTATTAGAGGTTAGATCTAAGTTTTTATTTGTTATGGCCCTTGCGGAAGATTCATTATTGTGATGTGTACTGTGCACGATGATTAGACCTCCCCGACCATAGGGAGTTAGAATCTGATTTAACCTCCCCGACCATAGGGAGTTAGAATCACCCCGAAGATGGCCCTTTCGGATTAGTCTTGCATAGTTAGTGAGATAAAGAATGGTTTTTAAGATACAGAATGGTTTTTGAGATCAACAATGGTTTTTGAGATATAGAATAGTTTTTGAGGTCAAGAATGATTTTTGAGATACATAATGGTTTTTGAGATACAGTTTTTGAGATACAGAATGTTTTTGAATAGTAAAGAATTGTGATTTCAATATAATTTATGTATAATCGATTTTGTTGGAATTACCTTAAATGGTTAGTTATGATTTGATAAATTGAATTTTGTGATCAAAGTCATTTTATACAAATGATTTACATTATTGGCAATGAATATTTTTAGTTTTGGAATTTGATGAGTATCTAAATTTCCAAATTATTTGCTGTAATTTTGTTAAAGTATATTGTATTATGTTTTAAATTATAGTTGTGCACTACTGAGTTCACCACTCAGCGATAGCTTTGTATGCTGTCGCAGGTGAAAAGAGCATAGAGCAATTGAGTAAACTTCTTTGAAGAGACATTCAGATCAGCTCCAGGTTTACCCATGTACAGAGGTTTTGATGTATGCATGTAATAATATGTATGTAAATTATTTAAGCAGTTGTATAAAAACTCTTGTAAAACATTTTGATATGTAATTAAATGTAAATTATTGTAAATGTAAATTTGAGATTTCATTTACTTGAATAGTTTTGTAATATAAATTTTGAGTCTTATAATCAATGAAATGTTTCTTTATGATGAGATTAGTTTGAAAATGAATTGATTGTTTATTGAGAATTGGATTGTGAATTGAAATGAAGTTATTGGAGTTGTATTTGAGAAAACATATTGGGAGCATTTTCTTTTGCAGGTTTGAAGAACTGTTTTCTCAAAATACAGCCGGCACCTTGCCGAAATTTTGAAAAAATTTTTATAACACCAAATTTTAGTCGATGATTTAAATTTTACGAAAATTGTTTTAAAATCCCTTGTAGTATATCTAATGGGTTATCGGTAGGCGAAGTATGGTAATTCATTAGGTGTACTATGGGATCATGTTATATCTTACAGGGGAGTAGGGTGTGACATGTTTATTGGTATCAGAGCAATGGTTTTAAAGTAAATTTCGAACTGTGAATTTGAAATATTTTGGTTGATAACTACAACTGCTTAAATGTTTGATACATATAGTACATTTACATTATAAATACGAACTAGTGGAGAGGAATCTCCTTGTGTTGGTTGTACAGGAATAGAAAATCCTGTGAAAAGATATGGGAGAGAAGAATGAGACAATAGAACAGTCTATGACGGCGAAAGTACAAGGTTAGGCCCCAACCCCCGAGAGTCGGAAGTCCGACTTTATCAGCCCCACCTGTACAAATTACTACACAAATAGCCACTTTCTTTCAGCAAATAATTGATAATCTGTCAGCCCAAGCCCAAGTACAAACCCAAACCCACAAGGGCAACGTGAAATAAAGAAGAGGGAGAAACCTATGAGTCAGAGCTTGAATAGTCATCTGGAAAATAAAAGCAAGACATAAAAGAATAATTTCCTTTTAGGAAATAGGGCCAAACAGTGGCCACAAACTGTCCAAAGTGATATGCAAAGTTAAAATCTCGAAATTGAACCTAAAGAAAGGTTCTTGAAAAACATTCTTGGCTTATCCCTACTAAGTCACTATAAACTAAATTACTTGAAATAGGTATGTGGGACCCACTTTCCCACTGTACATTGACATGGAAATTTCGTTATCACTACATGCTAAATCACATGAAATAGTGATGTGGGACTCACCTTTTCCACAATACATGGACATGAAAATTTTGTTAGACAATTAATAATGCTTAATTGCTCAAGGTAAACCTAAGCTTATGTATATTGTATGGATCGATTGGTATAACAATTAGGGATTACAGATAGCAGTACTGCCTACATGGAAAGTCATGGATTGACAACATATGGTTGATATGATTTTAAAAGACAATGAATATCGGTATCAGAGGGCTTGCAGGGATGGCGACATGTAATGCCTGCAAAGTACTCTGATAGGTACCACCCAAGGGCTTGCAGGGACGGTGATACGTAATGCCTGCAGGTGCTTTGATGGGTACCTTTAATTGCCACCAAAGACAGAGAAGAGGCTTGCGAGGATGGTGATACGTAATGCCTGTAAGTGCTTTGATAGGTTACTTGAGTATAAATATAAGTAATGAGTTTTAATTTTAAATAATTACATGAAGAGACCAATGATATGACTTTAAAAGACAGAGAAGGAAATAAGTTTACAGGTAAGATGTTAGAAAACCTAGTCCATGAGGTTATAACGTAGTGACTATGTAATGTCCTCGATGTTTGTATTGTAAGCTGCAGATTACAGTACTGACACGTGATTATTGTGTAGAGCTACGTGCTTCCTCGTGGTATAATAAAATAAGAATATTTGTAAGTAATCTATGATTTGATATAGTTGCGCCCGAATAGAGTATTATTACGGGAAATAAATGTAAAAATTCTAGTAAGAAATTTAAAGCTTCAAAACTAGCCTATCAAACGACTACACTTGTAAGGTAGCTAGAGTCAGTGACTCGGTTACATTAATGTGAACTACCGTACCATAGTAATTGCTATAAGCTTAGAGATATCAGTACGACTTATCATCCTTAGATGGATGGACAGTTGAAACAAGTGATTCAGGTAAATTTTGAAACTCATTGAGTTTCTATAAATAATGAAATGAAATGATAATAATAACCTGTAAAATGTAATAAACCCTCAAAAAAAAATTACTGAGAACTTGTGTCCTTGAATCCGAGGGGAGATGGGACAGATACATCCCACTAGCAGAATTTGTATACAATAATAAGTGTCAAGCTAGCGTACAAACGACACCCTATGAAACACTGTAAGGAAACGGATAACTATGGATTTTATGATGAGACTTTCGAAGACACAGAATAGTCATGATGTAGTGTGGGTTATAGTTGACAGACTAACCAAGTCTGCTCACTTTTTGCCAGTCTGGATGGACTATTGCTGGAGAGATTGGCCAGATTGTATATAAGTGAGATTATAAAATTGCATGGAGTGCCAGTATCGATTGTATCAGACAGAGATCCTAGGTTCACTTCTAGATTCTGGGGTAGTCTTCAGAGAGCCCTAGAAACTAGATTGAACTTCAGCACGACATTCCACCCATAGACAGATGGCCAGTCTGAGAGGGTAATTCAGATATTAGAGGATATACTATGAGCTTGTGTGATTGAGTTTGAAGGTAGTTGGGATACACACTTGCCTTTGATTGAGTTTGCTTATAATAACAGCTACCAATCAAGCGTTGGGATGCCTCCATATGAAGCTTTGTATGGCAGGAAGTGCAGAACTCCCCTATGTTGGGATGAAGTAGGTGAAAGGAAGATGATTGGGCTAGAAATTGTTCAGCAGACAGAGGAAAAGATTAGATTGATCAGAGATAGACTCAAGGCTGCATCAGACCGTCAGAAGTCCTATGTCGATCTGAAGAGAAGAGATATTGAATATGCAGTGGGTGATAAGGTATTCCTCAAAGTTTCTCCTTGGAAGAGGATTATGAGATTTGGCAGAAAGGGGAAACTGAGTCCTCATTTCATCGGACCATATGAGGTTCTGGAGAGAGTGGGTCCTTTGGCATATCGGTTGGCATTACCTCCGGAGCTAGAAAGGATACACAGTGTCTTTCATGTGTCTATGTTAAGGAGGTACAGATTTGACCCATCACATGTACTATCAGTTGAAGAGATTGAGGTAAATCCAGACCTCTCATATGAGGAAGAACCCATAGAAATTCTGGCATATGAGGTGAAGCAGCTGATGAATAAACAGATACACCTAGTTAAAGTGCTGTGGAACCATCATTCAGGCCAGGAAGCTACTTGGGAATGTGAAGAGGATATGAGGAGATAGCACCCATAGCTGTTCAGAGACTAATGCCAGGTAAAATTTCGAGACAAAATTTATTTTAAGGGGGGGAGAATTGTAACACCCCTATGTTCGATAGTGCGTTCTACTGTTCTAGTGACCAGTGCTGTCCGGACAGCTAGGATGCCTAGAATTACACTTAGATATGAATGAGGAGACATAAAATAATGAAATACAAGAAAAGAAAACACAAGAAAAACAAAGGAAAAATAATAGCAATGAAATGTAACCAAGTTAAAAGAGCCAAGAACCTTAGCGATGGGTGACCGCACTGGGAAGTCGCGGCGTGGACCGTTGACTAGCCCTGGACGGCGGGAAACCCTGGAAAATATTTTTAGGACTTAAATAAATGTCTATTGAAGTATAAATACCATTAGAAATATCAAAAAAAAATAATCAATTAGTACAAAGAAAAGTGAGAAATCGAGAAAATGACAAAACTCGGTGTTACAGAAAAATGAGAATGCAACCCGAACAGGGGCATTATGGTCATTTGACATCCCGAGTTGTCTTTTGACCTAAATGTTCATTAAAAATACATGATATTACACTTGAAAAATGTCATGAAAAATTAAATTAGTGGTACCTAATGTAAATAGCAAAAATGGGAAGCTTAATGTGGGAAAATGAAACCTTAAATTAAACTAATATTTAATTTTAACATAGTGCCCCACTAACTCATCTAAGTGGACCACTACCTCTTTATTTGGACAGCAGATCATCTTCTTCCTCACTTCTCCAAGAACCAGCCGAATTGCTCCCAAGAAGAACCTCCATTACCGTCCACTTGAAAGCTTCATGTAAGTTTGATCTAAGCTTCTTTCTTTGCACTTCCCTTCATTAAAAGTTATCCATACACCTTGGGCAGTAGATAGGCAACAAGAAGACCAATTTTTGGAGAGGTTTTGAAGATTTTCCAAAGTGGTAAGTAGGTATTTTTTATGCTTGCTTCATTAAAGTTTGTGTGGATGTTATGGGTACTTCAATTATGGAGAGATTTTTGGAGTTTGATGTTTAAAGGGAGATGTGTATTTTTGGCAGCCATGGAAACTCCTTAAGGGTAGTTTATTCTTGTATGTAAATGGTAGATTAAAGTGTTGATTAAGTGTTTATGTGTGCAGGAATAAATTGGGTGATGTATATTAGATGTATATGTGAATGTACACTTGATTTGGAAGCTTGGAAAGCTAATTGATGAAGACTACAATTCGGCAACTTAAAGTGTGAACCCAAAATGTTGTTTCATGGTTTGGTTTATCGAATATTAATGTTGAATTATGGTACTTGCTATGGTAGCTTGTATATGTGTATAAGGGTTTGAATGTGGACATGTAAATGAGCTTGTTATGTAGTTAAGTTGTGTGTAATTAGGACTTGGTAAATTTTGGACTATAAGGTGCATATTGAGTGTGATTATAAGCTGCCAAAATGATCAACAATGTGAAGTAAAATGTGTTTAGGTTATGGTACAAAACAGAAATGGCATGAATGTGTAACTTGGTAATGTTAAATGTGTCCTTTGATGAGTGATGAATAAAATGCAATAGGGCAGTTTATGTTTTGGGCTTAGAACCTTAAGTGTGTGGCTCCAATTGGTATGAGACCAATTGTAGGTGAAACTAGGCACAAAATGTGCCAACTTTCATGAAGGAAGCTTACCAAAATTCTACTTGGAAGATAACTTAAAAAATGACCAAATCCGGATTAGTGCATTTAAGGCCTGAAAATTGACCATTTGGGCAGCAGTTAGTGTTTTTGCCATAACTTGCTCACAACAGGTCCAATTGACCTGAAATTTTTACCATGAATATTTGAGACATATATCTACAAGTCTTATGAAGACACCAAAGCCCAGAAATTACCATAAGCAAGTCAAATAGCTTGCACAAATTTGGGTCCAAAAACTGGCCGAACCAAAAGTGACCTAAAATGACCTAAAGTGACCAATTTTGATGCATTTTGACCAGCAATAGTAAAATGACCATAACTTGGTCTACATAACTCAGAATGACCTGAAATTTTGCCCCACGTGCAATAAGACATAGATCTACAACTTTGTAGGTTTGACCGAAACACGAAAATAGAGGGAACTAGGTCGTCCACCTAGGTCAAATTAGTATACCGGGATCCGACAAATTGCAATAAAACGCAATATACATGGAAATAAATTGGCTAACATGTACCAACTCCAAAAGGCTACAAATGTGATATATTGGTAACATTAAAACCTAATTCACCAAGACTGCATTGAGGGTCGACATCTTAGGTTGACTAAGGAAATAATAGAATTCAATAAACTAAGTGTTAAGCATTTTTCTTAGGGACGATTTAAATGAGTACTGAAACACTTCAAATTGTATTTCTCAGGTAGCAAAGACTCAGGGAAGGGGAAGGAAACACTGAGTCAGAGCCAAGAGACAGTTATCAGAGGTTTGTGCACAACTAGTTTTTAACTGATTTTATTCTGAATTTTTCATATGATTAAATGACATATTTTTCTTATGTATTATGTTTAACAAGCATTAGATTTAATTCAATGATTATTGAAATTATTACAGTATGTATGAATTTAGCTTTGTGAAATGGTATTTCCACAAGTATTAAGCATTGTTGTAAATTAAATAAATTATATTTTGAAAAATTTTGGTAGAACATGTTTTGAATTGTGATGGGCAATTTGCATCAAAAATGCAAATTTATGATTTGAATTGTGATGAGCATAAAAATTATTGGATATTGGAAGTCAATTGACTTTGAATCGAATTGTATTGTGATTTATGCTCACTAAAAGGATTGTGATATTATTTTATATCTCACTATAGATGCTTGACTAGGTTATTACCCGTCTCTCTCATTTGTTGATAAGATAATGGAGTTAGTTGTGTTTTGATTACCATGGTACGTGAACAGGCTTAGATTCTCCTCTTATTAGAGATTAGATCTAAGTTCTTATTTGTTATGGCCCTTGCGGAAGATTCATTATTGTGATGTGTACTGTGCACGATGATTCGACCTTCCCGACCATAGGGAGTTAGAATCTGATTCGACCTCCCCGACCATAGGGAGTTAGAATCACCCCGAAGATGGCCCTTTTGGATTAGTCTTGCATAGTTAGTGAGATAAAGAATGGTTTTTGAGATACAAAATGGTTTTTGAGATCAACAATGGTTTTTGAGATACAGAATGGTTTTTGAGATCAAGAATGATTTTTGAGATACAGAATGGTTTTTGAGATATAGAATGGTTTTTGAGATACAATTTTTGAGATACAGAATGTTTTTGAATAGTAAAGAATTGTGATTTCAATTATGATTTATGTATAATCAATTTTGTTGGAATTACCTTAAATGGTTAGCTATGATTTGATAAATTGAATTTTGTGATCAAAGTCATTTTATATAAATGATTTATATTATTTGTAATGAATATTTTGAGTTTTGGAATTTGATGAGTATCTAGATTTCCAAATTATTTGTTGTAATTTTGTTAAAGTATATTGTATTATGTTTTAAATTATAGTTGTGCACCACTGAGTTCACCACTCAGCGATAGCTTTGTATGCAGTCGCAGGTGAAAAGAGCATAGAGCAATTGAGTAAACTTCTTTGAAGAGACATTAAGATCAGCTCCAGGTTTACCCATGTACACAGGTTTTGATGTATGCATGTAATAATATGTATGTAAATTATTTGAGCAGTTGTATAAAAACTCTTGTAAAACATTTTGGTATGTAATTAAATGTAAATTATTGTAAATGTAAATTTGAGATTTCATTTACTTGAATAGTTTTGTACTATAAATTTTGAGTCTTATAATCAATGAAATGTTTCTTTACGATGACATTAGTTTGAAAATGAATTGATTGTTTATTGAGAATTGGATTGTGAATTGATATGAAATTATTGGAGTTGTATTTGAGAAAACATATTGGGAGCATTTTCTTTTGCAGGATTGAAGAACTATTTTCTCAAAATACTGCCGGCACCTTGCCGAAATTTTGAAAAAAATTTTATAATACCAGATTTTAATCGATGATTTAAATTTCACGAAAATTGTTTTAAAATTCCTTGTAGTATATCTAATGGGTTATCGGTAGGTGAAGTACGGTAATTCATTAAGTGTACTACGGGATCATGTTACATCTTACAGGGGAGTAGGGTGTGACAATTTAATTAAAGAAATTTAAAACTTATTTTAGTCGCCCAAGTAACCTATGCAAATTGACTAGACTGGATAAACGGGTAAACTGGCACTGGGTATCAAGTACCTCAGGCCGTCACACCATCGGTCACATACTGTCTGCCAGGTGTGCAACAGAATGGCTAATAAGTCATAATAATCATCGGGCATAAAGACAAATATATTAAGAATAGCAAAATGGCCATAGGCCATAATATCACAAAATGGCACTAAAGCCATGAATCACGAAATGCAATAAAGCCATAGGCAGTACTGCAATCGAAACCCTATTGGCATGCCAACCTATCCAAACCAATCATACTAGGACATATTAACAAAGTTAGGTGTTTAGTTCTTTGCATTTGATATTATGGAGGTTACTATTCACATTACTATTTATGCAAAATGTTGACTTTGTCATAATTAATAGGTATACAATTTTTAAATACACTATAATACCACATTTTGGATTTTACATTTGTTGGCATTGGTTGCCAATTTCAATTCAAGGCTCATTAGAAGTTATTTCAAAATTTCAGATTTTGTCACTTATGTTTAGTATTCTATTGGACCATTCTAAAGTGGGAATTTGGCTAAATTTTCTTCATCAAATTTGTTCCTTAATGTCTCTACTTTAATTTCCTTTTTGAATCACTCTATTTGGAGTTTTATAGCTCAAGTTATGGCATTTTTACCATAACTGGCCAGATTGGTCATTGTCCAGAAATTCTAGGTAAATTTTTAGTTTTGGCAGTTTTGGTGATCTAAATTTGGTCAACAATTTGAGTTAGTTATGATCAGAATTTGAGTTTCTGTTCTTCATGAAAGTTGTTCAACTATGTCTAAGCTTTTCATAAGTTCAAGAATTAGGTCATTTGGACCTCTCTACACAAAGTTATGGCCATTTTAACAAATACTATTTATATAGTCATTTTTCCAGGTCTAGATTTTGGTTACCCGAATTTAGACAAATTTTAGGTCACTTTAAGTTAGTTTTCTGGGCAGGGTCTCTTCAAGGAAAATATGGCATTATGACCCTAGTTTCACCTCCAATTGGCCTTACACCAATTGAAGCTACACAAGTCAACTTATAGCTGCCCAAACCCACTGGACTCAAGTCTAGAATTTCTGGCAAATAGGGCAGCTTAACCATTTCACCAATCAATGCCACAATTCATTCCAAATTAAGGTTAATTCATCTCAAATAGTCACTAATTGACCATTAGAATACCAATTCATCCACAATTTGATAACACCCTAATTTTGCCTTAAACCCTAATTCCCAAAGTTTCAATTTCCTCCCACATACACAATTTGAGGTTCTAACTTAGATATAGTTATCAAGCTCACCACCAATCACTTTAATTTAATTGAAAATTTACAGTGAAAATCACAGAAAAGAATTGTTAAGCAGGTCAAATAATTAGGTCAGGGATCTGAAAGAAATATTGAACAACTAACAAACCGGATTAGACTAGCGAGGGGCAAATTGGTCAATTTACCCCTAGAGCTTACTCCTGACCTAACTGTCCAATAAAATCAGAGAAACAAAAATTTTAAAATCGAGAATTAAATTAAAGAAATAAGGAAAAATAAAGAAAAAGAAAAAGTGAGGAAAAATACTTTATTACATCACCTTACCTCATATATGTGACATCATAAATGAAATTTTAATTTCTCTACATTTTTTACCAAGTTAAAAACATTTAATAAGACATAAAATACAAACAAATTAAAAGAAATTTCACTCTTTCTTCCCCACTCACTTCGGCCGCCCCATCTCCCATAGCTCCTCCATGTGCAAATCTCCATTAAAGCTTGTTTCAAGCTTCAAATCCCTCACTTAACCCTAATTTTTCCCCTAATTACTTCATAAAAGCTTGTTATCTCAACTTAAGATGGAGATTGAAGAAGAAACCAAGAAGGAAAAGTGAAGAAAATTGGTGATTAGAAAATCAAAGTTGAGGTTAGTAGTTTAATTTGAAATTCTAGTTTAATACTTGTGCTTTTAGTTCATTTAACCTAGAAATTAACTTAAAATTAAAAGAAAACAATTATGGGGGACTAGATGGGAAATTCGGCCAGCATTAAGGTGTACTGAAGTTTCATGATTTTGATAGAATTGAAGTATTAGTTAAGTTGAATTGAGTGTATAGAGGTTAATTATAAACTTTAATGCATTAGATTGTATAATTATGTAATTAGGGTTCTTAAGCCTCTTGAAAATTGAGGGAAATGGTCAATTGGTGCAATTGAATCTAATTGATATGAGAAATGGTCAATTGGGACCATTTGTGGTGTGTTTGAATTGATAGAACCAAGGTGCAGGTTGGTAAGGATTCTTATTCTGGCAGCTTGACCTAGGTCTATTTCAAGACTAAAACTGAAAATTTACTAACCTAATTGGTATGAGGCCAATTAGGAATGAGAATAGACACATAATGACACACTTTTCACCTAGGAACCATGCCCATAAAATGACATTAACATAGTAAACAATTAGGTCAAACCCGGGTGTAGTGTACTGCCATTGTACCAAAATGACCAAATGAACAGTGTTTGTTTATTTAGCCATAACTTGAGCTAGACAAGTCCAAATGACCTGATTTTTATGGCATTGGAAAGGTATGGCATAGCACTACAACTTTTATGAAGAACACCAATCCAAATTCTGCCCATAACCTAGTTATTTTGCCACTTAAAATTAGTGGTCCAAAACTGCCAGAACCAAATTAGGTGCCCAGAAATCTAGGTTAAACCAACCCGCCCAGCAATGTTCAAATAGCCATATCTTGGACTACAAAACTCCGAATGGAGTGATTCAAAAATGGGATTAAAGCTAAGACAATAAGGAACAACTTCTATGAAGAACACTTAGCCAAATTCCCACAGCAACATGACCAATGGAACAATCCAAAACAGGACATCAAAACTGAAAATTTGAAATTATGCCTAGGAAAACTAAAAATTGAAGAGGCAACCAAAATCAATAAATTAAGCAATCAAAATGTGGTATGTGGGTGAAATTGAAATTCCCATACCTAATAAGTATAAGAAAGTTAATAAATTGACTCGAATAGTGTTGTGAATAGTAACTCCAAAATACAAAATTCAAAGAACGTTAAATTAAGCATATTAGAGCTAGACATAAGTAATTATGAATTTATGATTGAATTTATTATATGTTATGATATTGAAACACTGTAAATTTGTGTGTTTCAGTTGAAAAGAATACTAGAAAAGAACCCGAGATATCGAGTCAAGGCCTAGAGGTGACTCCCATAAGGTTTGTGCACAACATAAAATTTTTCTGTAAATGCTCTTTGGCAAATTATTTGATGAATAAAATGTGATTTATCTATTCTGCAAATTGTGACTGAAATGAATATGGTTCTTTTGATCTTAATTGTTGGAAATTTAATTTTATGTGTTTGAATTGTCAATAAATGTTTAGTAAATTGCTAAGATAGTTTTGAAATCACAGTGTCATAACTATATATCTGAATGCCTCACTAGCATGACTAGTGGGAGGAATTAGTTTTGAATTTTGATTCCCTCTCTGGCTGAAGTGTTGAGGTGTGTGCCAGTAGAGGAAGAAATTAAATGGGTACCCATAGATTGAGCTAGCTAGCCTTAAGATTCCTCATAAGCCTTCGGCTATTGAGATGAACATTATTCTGATGGCATGATATAACTTGTGTTTTTATGAAATCTGTTTTGAGATTTTCGAAATATAACTGTTTGAACTAAAAGTTTATAAATTATGTTTTATATTTGTTTTTCATTTTCAGTATCATATTTGAATAAATGTGATTTTAATTATGCATAAAATGTTATTTTAGTATGTTGTGTACCACTGAGTCTTAGTACTCAGCGATAGCTTTTTATTGACTGATGTATGTAAATTAGTTTTTCCTCAATGACTGTGTACTGTGAAAATATTTGAATTGAGAATTACTTTGAATTATGGAGTTTGGGAGAAATTGTGATGATTTGAGTTAAAATGGTGGTTGTGATTTGATGAAGTGTATATTTGGAAGTGTTTTCCGTAGGTGAAAATTTTTCGGTTTTCTCAAATACTGCCGGCATTCTACATAAATTTTTCTAAAATTTGCGAAAAAATGAAAATAAACAAAAATTGTACATGACTTTCAAACCTTAATTAAATGTTTTAAATTCCTACAAAAAATACTCACCACTTCCAAAAAGTAAGAAAATTGTTTTAAAATCCCTTGTAGTATATTTAATGGGTTATCGGTAGGTAAAGTACGGTAATTCATTAGGTATACTATGGGATCATGTTATGCCTTACAGAGAGGTAAGGTGTGAGATTGGGTTTGTTTTATTTTAATCATTCAACTTCAATTTGTTAAAATAACATCACTAAACCTTAATTTACATTTAAAAAATCACTTTGTCATATTATATCAAAATAGAAAAAAAAAATTCAAATATGTCCCTTAACTTTTTATCGAAGTCCAAATAAGTTCAATTTGATCTTTTTGGCCAAATAAACCTAACTTTGCATTTCAGTCCAAATAAGTCCTTTTTTAGCAAATTAAAATAAAATAAAATAATATTTTATTAATAAAATATTACTTTTATATTTTAAATATTATAAATTATTTATATTTTTAATTAAAGCAAAAATTAAAAAAAAAATTAAAATGGGTTGACGAGACCCACAACCAATCACTCCATTTCCCTATGGTGAACAGGAGGACACAAGGATCACCTTTGGTGAATGTCAATAAATGGAGATCCATTCAGGTTAGTCGCAAACCTGTGAAGAGTGCCAACGGGTTTTGAGCTTTTTCAGAGTAGTTTTGAGTCCAATCCATCACGAGCCTATTCATCTCTGACAAGGGAAGAAGTTTTAACCATCAACAATCAAATAAATGGGTGGTAAACTAATGAGTTCAAATATTAATAAACTCTATAGAAGAGTTATCTATCAGAACAATGCTCTTATTGATCTATTTACAGTAAGTAGATCTACCTTAGGGGAATTAATAATGTGTTGGAAGAAATTGGTATAAGAAGTCGTGGATATACTTCTTAATAATGGAATCCACAAACAACCAATGAAGGATAGTCATAATAAGGTTTACAAGTCATTTTTGGATGTAATTGAAGATAAAAAAGAATGATTTTTTGTAAGACTATACTTGGCAAATGGGTTTATTATTTGGGCGTTCTACTATTGTCATAGGCTCCTCACTTTCATTATATCAATGTGGATTGCCTCGCGAAATAGCAATGGAGCTTTTCTAGATATTTGTAATTCATGGTCGAATTAGACAATATCTTGCTTCGAACATAGGAGTTACTAAGAGCAAAATTTAGGAAAAAAAGCCAATTGTATGGCAAATACTTCACAATGTTTTGCAAGGGCATCCATTATTACTGAATAGAGTGTCAGCTCTACATAGATGAGGCATACATTCCAACCCATTTTAGTGGAAGGTCACGTTATTTATTTACATCCATTAGTTTGTAGAGGATTCAATGCAAAGTTTAATGGGTATCAACTAGCTATTCATGTACCTTTATCATTGCAGGATAAAACAGAGGCTCATTTGCTTATATTTTGTCATATAAATCTCTTATCTTTAGCTATTAGAGATCCCATCTCCAGAACAACTCAAGATATGCTTATTAGGCTCTATATTAATGAGCGAAAACTATCAAGGTATTTATGCAAATAAGTATAATCCATGTAATCATAGAAATTATCAATATAAAAAAATTAATGGCAATAACGATAATTATATGAAAGAACCCTTTTCCCTCTAATTCCTATGATGCACTCAGAGCCTTATCTGTAGAAAAGATTCCATTTAGATAGCCCTTTATGGCTTCGATGGTAGCTAGATCAATACGCTATTACTTAAAGAGAAGCTCCCATTAAAGTTCACTATGGGGTATACATATATATATATATATATATATATATATATATATATATATATATATATATATATATATATATATATATATATATATTTCTCTTCATCAAGAAATCAAAGAAACTATACAAAGATTTTGCCAAGCCTACTTAAATGGTATCAAATCTAATCATAGGGATCTAAATTAAGTAATTATAATACCTACCATTTGGGGTGGCTAGAGTATGTGATCAAAGTTGGGACATGTGTAAAAAATATGATACAGAAATAAGACTAAAGAAGAGGTAAAGAAAATGGGCTAAGAGAGAAATTGTTGTGACTGGCAACTTTGGCCATAGAAATCCCTTTTTGATATATGTTAACAACAAGTACACGGGTCATTCAAGTAATATAGAAACAAATATTGTTCCCTTAAAGAGTTGAGCTTTCATGTGACACCCCTCACCCGTCTACAATGTAGCTGAGTAAAGCATGTCACACAGTGTACCAGAGCACTTTATCTTATCTTGTTTCAATTTTTAATTCTTAGTTTATTTATTAAAAGCCGCTAAGTGAAGTTTGTGCCATTTATGCCTTTTATTGCAATTTTTAATTAACTTGGGATTTTGAAAATTTTACAGAAAATCTGACAGAGTGCCAGCTAAAATTTGAGAAAAAAGTTCTTTGAAACCTGTTAAAAATACTTCCAATATATTCATTATCCACAACTCCAAAGACAATCAATCACAATCTCAGCATATCATAATATTTTGTTTCAATCTCATAATTTTATATATAAATAAAATTCATACTCAATTTTATAAATAAAATATTGAAATCTCATTAATTACATAATTTATAATTAACTACAGGAGTTTACAATTTAGATGGCAAAATGAAAGTCTAAGTATAGAATTTCAAAACACAAAATACAAAATACAACTATCTCATGAACCCTAGCAGTCCTACCAAGAACACTGCAAAAGTGGTGACACTATACACTATGCAGATTCGGACGCTCACCCAGTCTGAGGTTTGCTGGGCTTTCTATCGGTCTCACCAATACATTTGCATTGCAAAAGCGACGCGCTAAGCAATACAGCTTAGTGGTGCCAAAATAATATAAAAATAAACTAAATAAATAAATATGCAAATATCATATTGCTATTTCAAGCAAACTAAAATTTTTGGTAATTATTAACATTTTATGTATTTAGTACTTTTATGTTCATTATTTGGTAAAAATTTATTTAGACTTATTTTAGTTCCCCAAGTAACCTATATCAGTTTACTGGACTGGATAAATAGGTAAACTGGCACTAGGTACCAAGCGTCTCAGGCCGTCACACCATCGGTCACAAAGTGTCTCCCGGTGTGCAACAGAATGACTAACAAGCCATAGTAATAAATGGGCATAATGCCGAGAGTATTAAATGTATCAGAATGGCCAAAAGCCATATTTTCACAATTGCCCATTAAGACCATAAATCATGGAATGACATAAAGTCATAGGCAGTACTGCAAATCAAAACCCTATTGGCATGCCAACCTATCCAAACCAATCATTCTAGGCATACTAGGGCATATGACAAAGTTAATTGTTTAATTTCTTGCATTTAAGGTTTGGTAGTTACTATTCACCTTACTATTCATGCATTAATGTTGACTTTTTCATATATAATAGATATGTTAATTCTAATTACACTAAGATCTCACATTTTGAGTTTTACATATGTTGGTATTGGTTGCCAATCTCAATTCAAAGTTCATATCTAGTTATTTCAAATTTTCAGATTTCATGACCAGGGTTTACTGTTCTATTGGACCAAGTTACAGTAGACATTTGGCTAAACTTTCTTCATGAAAGTTGTTCCTTAATGTGTCTTCTTTAATTTTCTTTTTGAATCACTCCATTTGGAGTTTTGTAGCTCAAGTTATGGTATTTTTACCAAACTGGCCGGATTGATTCATTCCCAGATTTTCTGGGTAAAAATGGGTTCTGGCAGTTTTAATGTCATAATTTTAGCTAGCAATTTGAATTAGTTATGGTCAGAATTTAAGTTTCTATTCTTCATAAAAGTTGTCCTAAATTGTCTAAGCTTTCTATTGCCTTAAAAATCAGGTCATTTGGACTTTTCTACACCAAGTTATGACCATTTAAATAAATATTGTTCATTGGTCATTTTCCAAGACCAGCATATTGGTTACTCGGATTGAAACAGAATTTAGGTCATCCTATGTTGATTTTCTGGGTAAGGTTTCTTCATAAAAAAATGTGTCATTATATGTACAGTTTCACCTCCAATTATCCTTACACCAATTAAAGTTACACAAATTAAATTATTGCTGCCCAAACACACTGGACTCAAGGTCTAGAATTTCTGGCACTAAGGGGCAGCATACCCCTTCTCAATCTAATGCCACAAGTGATCTCAATTTAGTGTCAATTCATCTCAAATGGTCACTAATTGACCATTAGACCACCCATTCACCATCAATTGAGCAAAACTGTAATTTTGCTCAAACCCTTTTTCTCAATTTTTTTTTTCTTGCACTACACACACAATTTAAGGTTCTAATTCGCTTGTGCACATACAAAGGTATCTCTACACCATTTTAATTCACTTAAAAAATCATCAAATCACTCCTAAGTCATGGCTGCCAAAATTTAAGGAAAGTTCAAACATGCAAGATTTTTATTAAATTTTTACAAATTCTAACTTAATTCTTACTCCTAACATGAAATCTAAAGAGAAAGGGAGAGAAATGGGCACTAACCTCTTGTAGCTCAATCTTAAGAAGTCCATATCTTCACTTTCTTCAAATTTCTTGGTAGCCAAACACTCTAGGAGGATCCAAGGATTATTTTTAGTGTTGGGGCTTGGAGGTTTTAAGCAAGGAATAAGGAGATTCAAGCTTGAACAAAAAGAAAAATGGAGGAAATGGGGAGAAGCTGGTTGGCCAGCTTGTGAGGATAAAGAAGGCAACTGAATTTTGTTTAATTTTCATCTCTTTTTATTTTTTAATAAGTGTCTGTCTAAATATGATTGGTTTGAAATTTTAAATGACATCATTATGATGTCATAATAGTTATTAAATTTCATTTTCTTTTACTTTGTTTTCTTATTTTCATTTCTCATTTTTAATTAAACTTCTAGCAATATTTATTCATATTTTATATCATATACCTTACTTACTTGAATGAACAAGTTGATAAAAAATCATCTCTGAAGGTGAAATGATCAAAATGTCCTTCGTTTTTCTTAATAAGCTAAAATTATCTATACCGATTTAGAAAATTTTCTTAGCAGTTTCTTGGCATTCTATTGCCATCAAAATCTCAATAATCCTTTCATGGAGTCTCAAAAATTATTTCATAGGGTTTCCTCACTGGTATAGGGCCAACAATTGTCTTCACAGTCGTTTCCCGTTAGGGTTACCTATCGCTGTAGCTATGGCTCATTTAACCATTATTTCCTTAATTTTTCTTATCATTATTTGAATTGTTTATGACTCTTCACTCTAGTTTAAATATAGCTCTAGACATTCTGGCTGTCTAGAAAGACATCTGTCATCGAAACAGTAGAACGTAGAGACTATCTAAAGTGAGAGTGTTACAGCTCTTCCCCTCTAATAAAAATTTTTTCTTCAAAATTTACCTAATGCAAACAGTTGAGGGAATTGTTGCTTCATCATCTCTTCACTTTCCCAGGTTTCCTCCTTGGTGTTGTGGTGCCTCCAAAGCAATTTCACTAGTGGGATTTGCTTATTTCTCAGTTCTTTCACTTCCTAAGCCAGGATCCTGATTGGTTCTTCTTCATATGTCAAGTCCGGTTGAATTTCAATTTCTTCTATGGAAATGACATGTGAAGGGTCGGATCTGTACCTTCTCAGTATAAATATGTGAAATACATTGTGGATCTTATCTAGCTCTGGCGGTAAAGCTAGCTTATAGGCCACTGGTTCCACACGCTCAATTACTTCATATGGGCCAATGAACCTAGGGCTTAACTTACCCTTTCTTCCAAATCTCAACACCTTTTTCCATAGTGAGACTTTGAGGAACACTTTGTCACCAACTGCATATTCTATATCTTTTCTCTTTAAGTCGGCATAAGATTTCTATCTGTTTAAGGCAACTTTCAAACTTGCTTTTATCAATTTAACTTTCTCCTCAATCTGTTTCACCAGATCTGGTCCTACAAGTTTATCTTCACCTAATTCAGTCCAACACACGAGTGTCCTGCATTTCCTCCCATACAATGCTTCATAGGGAGCCATTTGTATGCTACTCTGGTAGCTATTATTGTATGCGAATTCTGCCAGTGGGAGGTATTTATCCCAACTTCCCTCAAACTCAATAACATAACTCCTCAGCATATCCTCAAGGACCTAACATATATTTCATATTGTTATTATCATTTCAATTCATTATTTGTATTAATTCGATAGGTTTCAAAGTTTACCTAGATTACTCGCTCTGATTGTCCATCAGTTTGAGGATGAAAGCCCATGCTAAAATGGAGTTGTGTGCCCAAGGCTTCTTGCAACTTCTTCCAAAATCTAGATGTAAACCTCGGGTCTCTATTAGATATGATGAAAAGTGGGATTTCATGCAGTCTAACTATCTCACTGATATGCAATTATGCTAGCTTCTCTAGTGAGTAGTCAATCCTAACTAGCAGAAAATGTGCGGATTTGGTCAACCTATCCACTATCACCCATATTACATCATGTTTCTTCTGGGTGAGAGGTAGACCACTGATAAAATCCATAGTGACCCGGTCCCATTTCTATTCAGGTATGTTTTATAGGCTGTAACAAACCTGATGGAACTCGATATTCTGCTTTGACTTGCTGACATGTCAAACATCTAGTTACATAGTCAGCTATGTCCTTCTTCTTACAAGCCACCGATAGTGAGGCTTCAAATCATGATACATTTTTGTACTCCCTGGGTGCATAGCATAAACATTGTTGTGTGCCTCTTTCAGAATACTAGTTTTTAATTCCTTATTATCTGGTACACGCACTCTTCCTTTATAGTACAAACATCTATCTGCTTTCACTTCATAATCAATTTCTTTTCCCTCTGGGATTTTACCCATAATAGCCATTAGCTTGTCATCTACTTTTTGCCCATTTTGTATTTACTGTAGCAAGTTTAGCCTTACTTGCAACTCAGCCAAAATAGCTCCATCATGAGCTAAGGACAAACTGGCATTCAAGGATCTCAATGCTACAATGGACTTTTTGCTCAAGGCATCAGCAACTATATTCACCTTCCCAGGATGGTAGTCTATCACACAGTCATAATCCTTCAGGAACTCAATCCACTGCCTCTGTCTAAGATTAAGCTCCTTCTGGGTTGGCAAATATTTCAGACTTTGTGGTCTGTGTAGATGTAGCACTTTTCCCCATACAAGTAATGCCTCCATATCTTCAATGCAAATATGATCGTTGCTAGCTCCAGATCATGAGCAGGGTAATTCTATTCATGTGATCTTAACTGTCTGGAAGCATAGGCAACCACTTTCCCCTTCTACGTCAAAACACACCCTACCCCATTATGGGAAGCATCACTGTAGACCACAAAACTCTTCCCAGATACTGGCTGTGTCAACACTGGTGCCTCTACCAACATAGCCTTTAATCTCTCAAAACTGGCTTGACACTTGTCATTCCAATCAAATCTGACATTTTTATGTAGTAACTTGCTCAGTGGAGCAGCTATCAGAGAAAACCCTTTCACAAACCTTCTGTGGTAACCAGCTAGCCCCAAAAAGCTTTTGACCTTAGTTATATTTTTGTGAGGCTTCCATTCCATCACTGCTTTAATTTTCTTGGGATTTACTCTAATCCCATTAGCTGATACTACATGTCCAAGAAAGGAAATCTCACTCAACCAGAAGTCACACTTGGACAACTTAGCATACAGCTTCTTCTCCCTTAGAGTTTGCAAAACAATCCTCAAATGTTCATCATGTTCTTCTCTATTCTTAGAATATACCAGAATATCATCAATGAAGACCACTACAAACCGATCTAAGTATGGATGGAAGATGCGGTTCATAAGGTCCATGAAAGCTGCTGGTGCATTTGTCAAACTGAATGGCATCACCAGAAATTCATAGTGCCTATACCGAGTTCTGAATGCAGTCTTAGGCACATCTACATCCTTTACCCTTAGCTAATGATACCCTGATCTGAGATTAATTTTTGAAAATACACCTGCTCCCTTTAATTGATCAAATAGATCATCAATTCTGGGTAATGGGTATTTGTTCTTCACAGTTACTTTATTTAGCTATCGGTAGTAAATACATAATCTCAAAGTCCCATCCTTTATCTTCACAAATAGCACCGGAGCTCCCCATGGTGACACACTGGGGCGTATGAACCCCTTATCTAGTAACTCCTGCAATTGGATTTTCAGCTCATTCAATTCAGTGGGTGCATCCTATAAGGAGCAATGGAGATTGGTGCTGTACCTAGTAGTACTTCAATAGCAAATTCTACTTCCCTTTCTGGTGGTAAGGCAGGCAATTCTTTAGGGAAGACATTAGGGAAGTCACTTACAGTGGGAATGTCATGGAGACTATATCTAGCCTTTTTGGTATCAACCATATGGGCTAGGTAGGCTTCACAACCCTTCCTGATCAGTCTTCTTGTAGCAGTAACTGGGAAGACATTAGACAGAAATCTATCCTTTCCCCCACAACTGTTATTTCATCATTCTTAGAAGTTTTCAATGTAAACCTCTTCAATCTACAATCCACTATTGCCTGATGATTGACAACCAGTCCATTCCCAAGATCACATCAAATTCGTGGAAAGGCAATTCAATCAGGTCTGCGGAGAACTCATACTCCTGAATCCTCAATAGGCAACCTTTGCACACTTTATTTACCACCACACTGTGGCCTAGTGGGTTAGTGACTAAAATGTCTTGGTCAATTTTCTCTACTTGAATTCTTCTTTCCACGGGTAACTTGATGCAGATGTATGAATATGTGGATCCTGGATCCACCAATGCATGCACAGGTATGTCATAGAGAGAGAACATACCCCTAATGACATTTGGAGCGTCCTGCTCCTCCTGAGCTCTCATGGCATATGCCCTTGCTGATGCCCTAGCCTCTAGCCTCCTAGTTGACCTTGTTGTTGGCCTCTTTGATATACCAGCTACCTCAGATTTACCCAGCCTTCTACCCCTTTGAGCTGCAGGGCAGGCTTATCTACTGATGTTGGAGCAGCTGTAGCAGTCCTCTTTGGACAATCTTTGATCTGATGCTCTGTAGACCCACATCGAAAGCAACCCCCGATCACTCGCTAATATTCCCCTTTGTGCCACCTTTGGCAGTGTGGACAGGCCGAAGAGACAGCTAGGGATGGTCCCCTGAACACCGTCCCTAAAGAGCTGCCCACTGATGGTGTGGACTAGCCTCTCCTCGGTGTGAACTGAGATCTAGGCCTTTGGGACTGGCCTTGACCTTGTGGCTGATTAGTACTCTGAGTAGGAGGACCTCTAAACTTCTTACCAGGAGCAGAGGATGCACTGGTCTGACCCGGATCTCTCTTTTGCTGTCTCTCCCTTCTACTTTGCTCATTAATTTTGACTCTTTCTACTTTCAGTGCAGCTTCAACCAATTTTGCAAAATCTGAAATCCCCAAAGCTATTATCATAATCTTAATGTTATCATTCAACCCTTCTTCAAACCTTTTGCACCTCTCAACCTCTGTAGGGACTATCTCCCTTCCATACAGACTCAGTCTGATAAATTTTCATTCATACTCTGCCACTGACAGCTGCCTCTGCCTCAGACTGATGAATTCCCTTCTCCTCTCCTCCAAGTACACAATACTAATATACTTCTTCATGAACTCTGTGAGGAAGAATTCCCATGTTATCTTGTGATGCCCCTTACTCGTCTACAGTGTAGTCAAGTAAAGTGTGCCACATTCGGTGTCAGAGCACTATATCTTATCCTGTCCTGTTCATTATTAATTTTAAATTTCATAGAAAACATGTGGTAATTTTTTTTTATCACAATTTATTTCTTCGGAGACCCAAACAGAGTCTCATATTTCCATATACATCATATCATTCACAAATTTTCATGTAATTTCAAGAAAATATTACAACTCATTCATATGGAAATTTATATACAAAAGCTTACAACTTTATTTACAATCCAAAATATAATTATAATTTATTTATAAAGTTCAAAATGAATTACAATATATCTACTTATGTACAATAAACAAAATGCAAAATCTAATAACTTGAGCCCTATTAAAATAAATACTGTTGAGGTGACCAGCAGACACTATCAGATCTAATCAAATTTCTGTTAAGGCACTACTGCTACGGCTGTTGCTGTGTCTGTGTCTAGTCTCCAGTACCTATGCGATGGAAAAACTAACGCGCTAAGGGAATTGATTAGTGGTGCATAACTTTAAAGAAAAATAACTGAGTAATTAAAAATAATAATTTTAGGCTAATTTCATAAATTCTAAGTCTTTACAGATTTATTTGACTTTGGGATCAATTTATTTATCAGGACCTTATTTGTACATTTATTTCATTTTTAGTCTCTTTAAAATCATATCAGTGCCCAAGTAACCTATAACAGACTATAAAGACTGGATACACGAGAGTATATTAGTTAGACAATCATATGTCTAGCCTGTATACAACTGTCATGTCAGGCATAAGGCCAACGGGCAAGCTTTTAAAGTAAGAAATAAAATTAGGCTCAATGGCCAACAGGCAAACATATAACCTATAGAACAATCATATCAAACATATTTTATCGATCAATGATTATTCATGTAGGCAGTACTGCTATCTGCAGTCCCTAATTGGTATACCAATTGATCCAAACTATATACATAAGCCTAGGTTTACTTTGGGCAATTAATCATTAATAATTAATTATTAGAAATTTCATGTTAAGTTGTAGTGGGAAAGTGGGTCCTACATATTTGTTTCATGTAATTCAGTCTTTAGCAACATATTAGGTTTAAAACCCTACCATAAAATAGTTTGTCTTGTGACCTTTCTTTAGGTTTAGTTTTAATGTCTTAAATTTATCTATCAATTCGGTCAACTTGTGGCCACTGTTTGGCCATACTTCCTTCATGGAAGTTGTTCCTCTATTTCTTTTCTTATTTTCCCTTTTTGAATCATATCATTTGAATTTTTGGAACTCAAGTTATGGTCAAATAACCATAACTAGTTCATTTTCTAATTCTGGATCCTTAACTAGGCAGATTTTGGAGTTACATTTTACCAATTTAATTGAACATGTTGCAGTCACTTTTAGGCTTTGTGTTCTTCATATAATTTTTTTCCCTATATCATATGGTCACTCAAAATTTTCAATTGCAAATTTTTAAGTCTTGTAGAATTACTTATAGCCAAATCACTGGCCTAGACTCAAGTACCCTGTGCCAACAGGATCCCAGTTCAGGTCAGTGGTTTTAACTCAACTTTTAGGATTCTTATATTCATAATTTGAGGAAAGTGTCTAAAACAAAGTTGAAGCCCTATTCCTCAAGTTTCCAGAACAATATGGCTCATCCTAATTGGAGTTTCCTAGTGGGAGATATGACGAAAAGACTATTCTGGGGTCAAATGGTCACTTAGGCAATTTCCAGAATTTGCATACTAAGTTGACCTAGCCAATTGACCTAGTTCCTTTAATTTTTGGGTTTTGGTCAAAATACCAATGTTGTATATTGATGTCTTATAGAAATTTTACCAGTAATTTCATTGTATTTGGATTTTTGTAGACCAAGTTATGGCCTCTTTGCCAAAATTGGCCAGGTAAGCCTATGTATAGCAATTTCTGGGCAATATGGTTCTGGACAGTTTTGTGACCTAAATTGGGCCAATAATTTGGTTTGGTTTAAGGCAATTTTGGGTTCTGTGGTCTTCATAAAAGTTGTAGTCCTATATCTAAGCTTTCCAATGGTATAAAATTCAGGTCATTTGGACCTATCTAGAGGGAGTTATGGCCAAATGAATGTGTACTGTTCATTTGGTCATTTTTCTGGGTTCATTATTTAGTCATCCAGATTGGGATGGAATTTGGGTTCTTCATGAGAAATGAAGCATTTTAGGTCTAGTTTTATCTCCAATTGGCCTCATACTAATTGCAGCAACACAATTTCAGTTATGACTCAAAATATACACTGAATTTTCAAAGTCTCAACCTGCATGGAAAATATACACTTCCAATTTTCATTTCCTCCAACTCCCAAATGACAAATTGACATTTATGGCACTTATAACATCATCAATTCATCTCAACACAATCAAATTCTAGCAATAACATAAAGTCTCCAATAGTTAAACTAAAACCCTAACTCCAATTTGTCAACCACAATATACACATGTAATCACATTCTAGTACATGCAACTTCATCACTCAATATATAACTTACATCTACTTACTCATCAACATCAAAAATCACCATTTACATGCACAACAGCATCAATCTTCCATATTTTCAAAATTGCTGAAATGAGGATTCTAAAATTTCTTACCATTGGCTTTCAATTTCATGTTATACTCACTTATTTCAACCTTAATTCAAGACTTAACAAAGAAAGGAGAAGAAAACTTGCACTAACCTTTAATGGCAACTTCTCAACCTTGTCAAAACTTCAAAATTTCTTCTTTTCTTGGCTGCCTATAAACTTCCCAAGGTGTGGTGACTAATTTTAGTGAATTGGACTTATGGTTTTTTGTTGAAAATGGAAGGAATTGTAAGCTTGAAAGATGGACATTCATGGAGGAAGAATGGAAGAAGAATTCGGCCATGAGAGAGAGCTTAGGAAGAAGATGAAGTTGAGTGGGTTAATTTTGTCATCTTATGCCTATTTATACTCCTCTAAGGTTTAATTTATTAATTTCACTCCTTAAAGTTTTAAAAATTCTAATAATTCCCCCTTATGTTTCCTTTAATCACATTGCATATAGTTTCATGTTTTCATGGGATTTTCAAAATTTAAATATCACTTATTTTAATGGACATTTAGGTCAAGTTAACTCTAGGTGCCAAATGACCAAAATGCCCCTCTTCGAGTTATAGTCAAACTTTTTTAGTAATACCGACTAAGTTCCTGACCCAACAGTTCCATTAATTTTATACTGTCTATTTCATTTTTATTTTCACCTATACCAATTAACTAAACTTTCTTTGACATTTTCAATGTCATTTATACCTCAGTAAACTTTTAATTAAGTCCCAAAAATTATTTCCTAGGGTTCTTCGCTGGTCTAGGGTCATCAACTGTCTATGCAGTGACTTCTCGGTACAGTCACCCATCGCCGTGGTTTCAGCTCCTTTAACCTAATTACATTTCATTTCTTTTATTTTCCTTTAATTTTTCTTGGTCTTTATTTCATCAATTTATGTCTCCTCACCCTAGTTTAAGTATAGTTCCAGACATTCTGGCTGTCCGAACAGATGTTAGTCGTCGGAACAGTAAAATGTACGAACTACTTACGGTGAGGGTGTTACATATATGATCTAGCTGCACCTCCCTGGATACTGTGTCCCACCACTAGTAGGCATCATCCTGAAGCAGGGACACAGCACCATCCAGGTTTTATTCTGGGGTGTAGTGGAGTTGTCTCAATACTCCTTTTGTTCTATCTAGCCAGTTCTTGGCTGTTGGAGGATCATTGTGACACCCCTTACCCGACTACAGTGTAGCCGAGCAAGTTATGCCACTCAGTGTGCCGGAGCACTCTATTTTATCTGATTTCATTACAGTCCTTGATTTATTTATTCAAAAACTTTATTGAAGATTTAGGCTATTTTTACTTTTATCAAAATCTAACTAAGTTGGAAATTTCAAAAATTTTAACGATAATCCGACAAAGTGTCGACTGTAATTTGGACTAACAGTTCTTTTGAACCTGCCAAAGACAATTTCAATATATACTCAATTTCTCAAACTTAATAGTCTCAAAAATTTTCAAACATAATGTATCTCAATGCAGTATCCAGATTTCTCAGAAATCTCATTAGATTTTCAATATCTCAATATTCACAAGTATAATCTCATTATAACTCAAATTCAATTCACATACTAAAATACTTACTTTGAATAGCTTCCATAATTCATAGGTTAATTACATGAGTTTATTTTGTACAAGATATACAAATAATTTACAATGTGCTAGGAATGAACAATATACATAACATGTATAAAATGAGCCCTATCTACATGCATTGCTGAGGAGGTGACAATCTTGAACTCTTCTGACACTTCTGCAGATCTGGACTCCAAAAATCTCAGTCGACAGTCTACTGGTTTTACCTTCAGTACCTGCGCGAGGAAGCAATTCCATCGCGCTAAGCATTTTTGCTTAGTGGTGCAATAATATAACCAGAAATAATATATACAAGTAAAGAAAGAAATAAATGATAATTCAGATACTCAAGAATCAATTTAATTTGGTATGGTATTTCTAGTATCAACGATCTTATATACTAGTTTGTTCCTCTTTGGAAGTGCTTAGTTTATAACTTTTCAGTAACACTAGCAGGTATATAATTTATTCTATCTGTATTGTATTTCAAGTCTGTACGGTCCTGCAATTTATATTTTTGTTATGTTTCTTTTGCTAATCTCTTTTGCTTATTCATTCAATACTTAATTTAATTGTACTGAATTTTCATTATACTTAACTTAACTTAGCTGCCTGAATTGAATAATACTTTAATTGACTGCCCAAGTAACCTATACTAGACGACTGGACTGGATAACGGGTCGTTGGCACTGGACACCGCGGTGCCTCAGGCCGTCATACCATGGGACGCAGAACGTCAACCATGTATGCAGTCAGTATGGCTAAAAAGCCATGATATCACATAATCGGGCATAAAAGCCATGCATACGGGCATAAAAGCCATGAATACGGGCATAAAGCCATGAATACAGGCATAAAGCCTTTCGCAGTACTGCTAAAACAATACCCTATTGGCATGCCAAACTATCCAAACCAATCTTGTTAGGTATACTAGGGCATTTGATACTTTAAAATATTAATATATTGTGCTTTATGACTTCATTATTTCATGATAAATTTCAATCATAATTCATACATTCATTTGATCATTTATATGATCACAATTCACATCAATTATCCTTTTATACCATTGTACTCAAAATACTTCTCCTTTCTATAATAATGAGAACTAATGTCTCATTCATACATTAATATAGTTCATTTATTCATTCATTATGTTATTCATATTGATCACAATTCTAAACAATGGTTCACATGTACCATTGTATTCAAAACATTTTCCTTTCTCATTTATACATTTAAGAATCTACTTATGTAATTTCAAATTTTATATTTCCAGTTGAGTTATTAATATTTTATGAATTCCATTTGTGATGGGCATATAAGCCCTAACTATCTATTCACATCAGTTAGGTGACTATTTTTTTCATGTTTCAAGTAATCCATAAACATTTCATGGATTTCAAATTTATGGTCTTAATTTCTTTTTAACAATTTTGACTAGGATGCATAGTCTACATTTGTCATACAATTCTAAGCATTTAAGCTTAGAATTGGTTCTAGGTCTTCATCTTAATTCACTAATCATTTTGATTACTATTCACCATACTAGTCAACCAAAATGTTGACCTTTTTATACTTAATGGATATATTAATTCTAATTACACCAAGATCCCACATTTTGAGTTTTACATTTACTAGTATTAATTGCCAATTGCAATTTAAAGTCCCCTAGATGCATTTCTAATTTCAAATTTTGAATTTCAAGTTTTGGTGTCACTATTCACCTCATTGGTCAACAAAAATGTTGACTTTTGCATAGACAATAGGTACATTAGTTTTAACACTCCCGATGTACCACATTTTGCATTTAAAACTTGTTGGAATCAATTACCAAATCCATTTCCAAGCTTATTTCAAGTTTTCATGTCACTATTCACTTCATTAGTCAACTAAAATGTTGACTTTTGCATAGAAAATATGTACATTGACTTTGGCACTTCCAACATACTACATTTTTCATTTAAAACTTGTTGGTTTTGGTCACTTTCTCAAAGCTTAGGTCATTTTGGCAAAATTGCCAATTTTCGGTTTTGGTGCTCTGAAGTTGCACTGTTTCATTGGTCGATTTACTGTTGGAATTTGATAAAACTTCCTTCATAGAAAATGTTACTTATTTTGTCTAGTTGAATTTCTTTTTTTGAATCACTCCATTTGGAGTTTTGTAGCTCAAGTTATGGCCAAAATAAGTTTACTGTTCACGTGTACTGTTCCTGCTGAAATTTTGGGTTTTGGCAGATTTTGGTCCAACTTTGGTCAGTAATTTGACCAAGTTAAGTTCATAATTTGGTCTAACTTTCTTCATATGAAATGTTCTGCTATGCCTTAGGTTTCCATCGGTTCAAGAATCGCCTAAATCTGAGTTTTTTAGAGAGAGTTATAGCCATCCAAACATTACTGCTCAAATGAAAATTCTGGAAATCTCAGTACAGTAAACTTCACTTTGCTCAATGATTTGATTTGGTTCTGGTCATAATTTGGGGTAGGTTTCTTCATGAAAGTTGTTTGTCTATGTCTTAAATTGTTGCTGTAAAACTTTCAGGTCAATTTACCATATCTACAGTGAGTTATGGCCAAATGAACAGTTACTGTTCATTTGGTCATTTCTGCAGGTGCTGTTGCAGGGTGTCCGGATTGGGGCCAACTTTTGGTCCTCTTGCTTTGGTCTTTTGGGCATGGTTTCTTCAGCAAAAATGTGCCATTATAAGCCTAGTTTCATGTCCAATTGGCCAAACACCAATTGGACCAAAACAGCCAAAGATATGGCAGTCCAAGTGGACTGAAATTTGATCACCCTTTGCACTCATTGGGCAGCCTTCCATTTCAGTTTTGCCATGCATTAACTCACTTCAAATTATGATTAACTTGCCTTAAATGGTCACTAATTGACCACTAGAATGTCCATTAATCATTTAAACACAGTATCTCCAATTTTCATACTAACCCTAATTGATCAAATCTCATTCTCATACAAACTCAAAAAATTCAACTCCATTAAACTCCAATTCATATATATGCATTAATTGACATTAATATACCAACTTAATTGCAATTAAACCATCAATACCCTAACCCTCTCTTGGCTGCCACCATTCATACATACTCCTACATAAGTGTTTTATTCAATTTCTTAACAATTTCTTATTCACTTGAACTTCCTAACATGGAATAAAAAGAAAAATGTAAGAGTTAGCACTAACCTTTTTTTTTTTAGCAGAATTTTCCCAAGCAATTCCTTCACTTTCTTGGCTTTTCTTGGCTGCCAAACACTCCTACAAGGTGTGGGGGTAATTTTTATTGAAGGGATCTAGGGTTTTTGGTGCAAGATAAGCAAGGTTTCCAAGCTTGGAAGCTTGAACTATGGTGGAAACCCTCTCCTCTCTTTCTCTACGTTTTGGCTGCCCAAGGATGAAGATGGGAGTGCAGATTTGGTCTTTCATTTTTTCTCTTTTTAATTAGTTTTTATCTCTTTTAATTTGGCTTGTTGGGTTGTGATTGGTGGAAGCCTTCCAAATGACATCATGTGATGTCATATTTAGGTTTTTCTTTCATTTTCTTTTCTTCTTTTCTCTACTCATTTTCACTTTAATTTTTAGTAATATTTATTCATATTTTAGATCATAATAATTATTTACTTAACTAGACAAGTCGGTCAAAAATTGTCTCTGAAGGCGAAATGACCAAAATGCCCTCCGTTTGGCTTAACGGGTCAAAATTGTCTGTACCGATTGAAAAATTTTTCTAAATATTTTCTTGGCATTCTAATGCCATAGGAACCTCAATGACCCTTCTCTGGAGTCCCAATAATTATTTTATGAATTTTCTCTCGGGTCTAGGGCTCCTCGTTGCGAGAACCGCAACTTCCCTCTGGGTTACCCATCGCTTGGGCACCAGCTCATTTGACTTAGTTGTATTTTATTTCTAAAATTTTTACTAAATTTTTCTCAATAATATTTGAGTTAATTATGGTTCCTCACTTTAGTTTAAATATTTTTTTCAGAAGTTCTAGCTATCCGGACCGACACTGGTCACCGGAACAGTAGACTGTGCAGAATTGCTACCGGGAGGATGTTACAATCATCTTCTTTCTTTCCCAAGAAATCCACAGCCCCATATTTTCTTATCTTCTCCAAATGGGACTTCTATGGTGGTGGCGGAGGTTGTGGTTGTGGTTGTGGTGGTGGGATAGCCCCCATCATCTGTCGGTAAAATTCAGCCATTTGCTGGAATAGAGCAAACTGAGGCTGTACAGGTGCCTCTGGTGCTGATAGAGCAGGTTCTCCTCTGCCTCCAGCTTTAGCCATAGGCGAAGCATGACTCTCCACCTCTTCCTCAACTACTCTCTGTGAAGCAGAATCCATATCCTAACCAAAACAATCAAAGACAAACAGATCTGCATTAGTGTCACCTTAATTCTTACAAATGCAATGCATGGTGTGGACTCTATCTAGACCTAGAAACGCTTAAACCATGCTCTGATACCACTAAATGTGACACCCCTCATCCGTCTACAATGTAGCCGAGCAAAGCATGTCACATAGTGTGCCGGAGCACTTTATCTTATCTTATTTTGATTTCTAATTCTTAGTTTATTTATTAAAAGCCTCTAAGTGAAGTTTGTGCCATTTATGCCTTTTATTGCAATTTTTAATTAACTTGGGATTTCAAAAATTTTACAAAAAATCCGGCAGAGTGCCGGCTAAAATTTGAGAAAACAGTTCTTCGAAACCTGTTAAAAACATTTCCAATATATTCATTATCCACAACTCCAATGAAAATCAATCACAATCTCAACATATCACAATATTTTGTTTCAATCTCATAATTTCATATATAAAAAAAATTCATACTCAATTTTATAAATAAAATATTGAAATCTCATTAATTACATAATTTATAATTAATTACAAGAGTTTACAATTTACACGGAAAAATGAAAGTCTAAGTATAGAATTTCAAAATACAAAATACAAAATACTATCTCATGAACCCTAGCAATCCTACCAAGAACACTGCAGAAGTGGTGACACTGTACACTATGCAAATCTGGATGCTCGCCCAGTCTGTGGTTTGCTGGGCTCTCTATCGGTCTCACCAGTACCTACACATTGTAAAAGTAACGCGCTAAGCAATACAGCTTAGTGGTGCCAAAATAATGTAAAAATAAACTAAATAAATAAATATGCAAATATCATGTTGCTATTTCATGCAAACTAGAATTTTTGGTAATTATTAACATTTTTATGTATTTAGTATTTTTATGTTCATTATTTGGTAATAATTTATTTAGACTTATTTTAGTTGCCCAAGTAACCTATATCAGTCAACTGGACTGGATAAACGGGTAAACTGGCACTAGGTATCAAGTACCTTGGGCCGTCACACTATCGGTCATAAAGTGTCTCCCGGTGTGCAACAGAACGGCTAACAAGCAATAGTAATAAACGGACATAATGCTAAGAGTATTAAGTGTATCAGAATGGCCAAAAGCTATATTTGTACAATCGGCCATTAAGACCATAAATCATTGAATGACATAAAGTCATAGGCAGTACTGCAAATTGAAACCCTATTGGCATGCCAACCTATCCAAACCAATCATTCTAGGCATATTAGGGCATATGATAAAGTCAATTGTTTAATTTCTTGTATTTAAGGTTTGGTAGTTACTATTCACCTTACTATTCATGCATTAATGTTGACTTTTTCATATATAATAGATATGTTAATTCTAATTACACTAAGATCCCACATTTTGGGTTTTACATATGTTGGCATTAGTTGCCAATCTCAATTCAAAGTTCATTTCTAGTTATTTCAAATTTTCAGATTTCATAACCAGGGTTTACTATTCCATTGGACAAAGCTATAGTGGAAATTTGGCTAAACTTTCTTCATGAAATTTATTTCTTAATGTGTCTTCTTTAATTTCCTTTTTGAATCACTCCATTTGGAGTTTGTAGCTCAAGTTATGGCATTTTTACTATAGCTAGCCGGATTAGTTCATTCCTAGATTTTCTAGGCAAAAATGGGTTCTGGCAGTTTTAATGTCCTAATTTTAGCTAGCAATTTGAATTAGTTATGGTCAGAATTTGAGTTTCTATTATTCATGAAAGTTTTCATAAATTGTCTAAGGTTTCCATTGCCTTAAAAATCAGGTCATTTGGACCTTTTCACACCAAGTTATGACCATTTAAACAAACACTGTTCATTTAGTCATTTTCCAGGACCAGCATATTGGTTACCCGAATTAAGACAGAATTTAAGTCATCCTAAGTTGATTTTCTGAGCAGGGTTTCTTCATAAAAAATGCGTCATTATATGTCCAGTTTCACCTCTAATTGGCTTTGCACCAATTGAAGTTACACAAATGAAATTATTGCTGCCCAAACACACTGGAGTCAAGGTCTAGAATTTCTGGCACTAAGGGGCAGCATGCCACTTCTCAATCCAATGCCACAAGTGATCTCAATTTAGTGTCAATTCATCTCAAATGGTCACTAATTGACCATTAGACCACCCATTCACCATCAATTGTGCAAAACCCTAATTTTGCTCAAACCCTAATTCTTAATTTTTTTTTTCTTGCACTACACACACAATTTAAGGTTCTAATTCACTTGTGCACATACAAAGGTATCTTTACACTATTTTAATTCACTTAAAAATCATCAAATCACTCACAAGTCATGGCTGCCAAAATTCAAGGAAAGTTCAAACATGCAAGTTTTTTGTTAAATTTTTACAAATTCTAACTTAATTCTTACTCCTAACATGAAATATAAAGAGAAAGGGAGAAAAATGGGCACTAACCTCTTGTAGCTTAATCTTAAGAAGTACAAATCTTCACTTTCTTCAAATTTCTTGGCAACCAAACACTCTAGGAAGATCCAAGGATTATTTTGAGTGTTGGGGCTTTAAGGTTTTAGGCAAGGAATAAGGAGATTCAAGCTTGAACAAAAAGAAAAATGGAGGAAATGGGGAGGAGCTGGTTCGGCCGGCTTGTGAGGATGAAGAAGGCAACTGAATTTTGTTTAATTTTCATCTCTTTTTATGGTTTAATAAGTGTTTGTCTAAATGTGATTGGTGGGAAATTTTAAATGGCATCATTATGATGTCATAATAGTCATTAAATTTCATTTCTTTTTACTTTGTTTTCTTATTTTCATTTCTCATTTTTAATTAAACTTTTAGTAATATTTATTCATATTTTATGTCATATACCTCACTTACTTGAATGGACAAGTTGGTCAAAAATCATCTCTGAAGGTGAAATAACCAAAATATCCTTCGTTTTGCTTAATAAGCTAAAATTATCTGTACCGATTTAGAAAATTTTCTTAGTAGTTTCTTGGCATTCTATTGCCATTGAAACCTCAATAATCCTTTCATGGAGTCTCAAAAATTATTTAACAGGGTTTTCCCACAGATATAGGATTGATAACTGTCTTCACAGTCGTTTTCTATTAGGGTTACCCATCGTTGTAGCTATGGCTTATTTAACCTTAGTGCATTTCATTTCTAAGATTTTTTCTTAATTTTTCTTTTCATTATTTGAATTATTTATGACTCCTCACTCTAGTTTAAATATAGTTCTAGATATTCTCACTGTCCGGACAGACATCTATCACTGGAACAGTAGAACGTACATACTATCTAAAACGAGGGTGTTATATTTCAATTGAATTTCTGATGTAAAACAAACTATGTTAAAATTTCATTATAATCAAACAATTAAAAAAATTAGAAATTTGAAGTTTAGAATAGGAAAATGCAAAACTCAATATAATCAACTAACTAATTTAATAATTAACCAAATTAAGAAAATAAAATGTTCTTAATGACAAAATTGGTAAGATGAGATTAACTAGAGCACTTAAAATTAAAATTCCATGCAACAATTGATAAAAAGACAATTCTAGAGTTAGGGGGTCATATTCAAATAGTTTTGGGATTATCACCAACTAGTCCAATTCGTGAAATTCATGGGTTTAAGGGAGACAATTCTAATATCCTTTGAAATCTCTTTCGAATGAAACAAAAAGTGTTGTAGTTAATCAAATCCTACTTTCGCAGTGTTTAGATTAACTAAAACCCATTAAGTTCTTTAATTAATCTATAAAACCCTCTCAATCCTTAGTCTATTTCTAAATCTAGGCAATTAAGTCCTATTACTTGACTATCTATCAATTGATTTTCTCCTTTTGGTCCTTCAATCAAAGATTAAGAGCAAAACTTGGGACCCTACACTAAGCATCAGGGTTGTGCACAGTTCCTTAGCGATTCGAATCGAACAGAACTGGAACCGAAAAAGAACCATTATTATAGCAACCGAACCAAACTTATTTTATTGTTTTGGTTCGATTCTGGTTCTTTGTAAAAAATCAAATCGAAACTGAACCGAACCGAAACCAAACTAAAGAATCAATTTTATACATAGGTTTTTTAAATATTTTTTTAAATATATTATATAGTTTTAATAAAATTATATATATATATATATATATATATTCTCTTTAGTTATAAGTGTATGTACTTAACCTATACAAACCTAATATTAACTTTTATTATTTTTAATCATAAATACATTAAATCATTTTATAGTCATTAATTATATGATTAAATCACCTTTTAGTCATGTAGTATACTTTTTAGTTAAAAATTATATAACTGAAAAACATGTATAACATCGTAAAATATATTTATTAAGATATATGTTATAAAGTGACTTAATTTGTGGATATTTTATTTTATAGGGTTAAATATGATCCATTCAAAATGCCAATAGTGCGATCAGAATAAAATATTTTATGAAGTTTATGGTGGTAGTGAAGAGTTAAAGAGAACGGGTCTAGCTAGTATTTAGGAGTAAACATTAATTATTGAATTCACTAAGTTTAAAATTACATTAGCTATTTTATTTTTAATTTTAAAATGTTTAATTATACTGTACAAAATTTTTATAAACAAAATCTACTATATTAAAATTAAATTTATTTTTAATACTCATTATTGTAAATCAAAATCTAATTTAGTAAAAATTATATATTATCCAACAAAGTTTTAATTTTAAAGAGTTATATGAAAATATAATAAATAATTTTTCTAAAACTTAAAACTACATAGTTTTGATACATTATTAACCCTAACCCATATAATATACCACTAACCCATAAGTAGCGGCCGCCTCCATCATTTTCCTCTCTTCCTCTCTATATTCTTGACTCCGAGAGCTTCCTTCATTGTTTTTTTCATCATTGCCAACACAAGCTCATTTTTACTATCTTGAAAAGGAGCTTATAAGTTTAAATAGAGGAAGAAGAACTCATGAGGAGAGGAAGAGGAAATTTCATAGGGTTTTGGCTAGGTAAGGGCTTGCTTTTCATTTGCCTTGTTATCCCCTCTCTTCCTCCAAATTAATACCTCATACTAGCAAATCTATGGTTTTAGATTAAAGATTTGGTTTAAAGAATCAAGTGGGAAGAGCAATGTAATGTCTTGGTCAAGGGTAGCAAGGTGAGGCAGTTTTTCCCTTATCGTTATTTTCCTTTTATTACTAATTTTCCATTTTGATAGAGTTTAGTAATCAATAAATTTTGAAGAATAGAGGCAAAATTTTCAAAGCTATGGATTGATAAAAGTGTTAGATTTGAGATGGGAAATTTTAAATGAACCCTTGCACTAGAATTGGGTAAATGTGTTTCCACTTTCCATTGGTGTGATTGCTATGCTTGTTGATTTGATGTTATTTTATAATTTAGATGAAAATATTATGACTTATTATGGATATCTGGTGTTATCTTGCATTTTTATGTGAGATTTGTTAGTTTGATTTTAGTATTTCTCTTAAATAAATCATTATGTTTATGCTTATTGATATTTATTTTGATATTAGTATTGTTATTTTAATGCTAGTATTATTATTTTATTGATAATTTGATATTAGAAATATATAATTGTTTTTATTCTTTTAAAAGGAATTCACTAATGCTACAATTTTAAATGTAAGTATCAAGAACCGAATTGAATTAGAACCGAAATTGAAACTGAATATAGAATCGAACTAGAACCGAAAGCACTTAGAACTAAACCGCAACTGGAATTAAAATTTGACTATGGTTCTGGTTCCAAAAATTAAAAGATTCAAATTTTGGTTTTGGTTCTGGTTCTTACAAAGAGCCAAACTGAAACTAAAATCACACAACCCTACTAAGCATGTCAATAAGCACACAATAAATGAATTAAACTCATAAATTTCATTAAATTAGGACTAACCTAGTATAAATCACAAAATAGTTCAAATACTACATCCCCAACTCTAGAATCCAAGAAAACTACTCATAATCCATATTTATTATAAGAAAATCAAGGTAGAAAAAGGAATAAAACATGAAAACAAGCTAAGAACTAAAAAAACCTGATTGGTAACTATGAAGAATCTTTTGAAGATGAGCCAAAATCCCTAAATGGACTGTGAGATTAGTGCGATAAGATGGCTTATATACCCTCTTACAAAAACCCTAGAATAGGCTAAAAATGGGTCTTGTGTAAAGTCATTGCACATGTGTAAAAATTGCCACATCAGCTGAATTCAGTAAAGTTGCATGGCTGTGTAGGTGCTTGTGCAAGATCTTGTGTAGAATCAGGTCTGAGAAGGATAGGCAAGGATGGACTTGCATGGCCATACAGGTCCCTTTGCAACTTTTGAACAATCTTTCATATTATTGCATAAGTAGCATGCAAGAGGCTATGTAACTTTCAACAAATTTGAGCAATATTTCAGTTTTCTGTATGAGTAGTCGCATGTCCATGCAAAAGCCTGTGCAACTTTTGGTGGGTTTGAAGTTGTTCTTCAAATTCTTACATAAGCAGTTGCATGGCCATGTAGGATCCTGTGCAACTTTTGGTAAGTATTAGCAACTTCTTTATTTTTCAAGATGCAAGTTGCACAGGTTGTGCAGCTCCTTGAGAAACTTTTGGCAACCATTAATTTTAGCAATTTTTGCACTTCATTTTTGGCATTTTTTGGCTTGGAATAAACTCTTTACACATGCAAATTATTCATAAATTTTCAATAACGCCATTTAACCTATAAAACAAGAAGAAATACACAAATTAAACTAAAATTAACAAATATGGAAAACTAATTAGATTAGTAATGAAATTAACTAAAACTAATCAATAAAAGGGCAAAATAACAATAAAACTTAAATAACTGTATGATATGCAAATTCACTTTTCATTTAAAAGGAGGGAGAAACCCCACCTGGTCTCATTTTTCCCCTTACTAACTCCCTAATACTCAACCAGACACTCTCAAAATAGCACCCTCCACCCCTAAATGTTCCATCACCAAGTGATTTCTATACCTAAAGGCTTTTTTTTTAGCCTTATTAAGTGCAAGAAACCTTTCTCTTTCTCCATTCTCAACTTGGGTTTAAGAAAGAGCTAGAGGGAGATTAATGTTTTATCTAACCCTAAGAGTTTTAAGTGTTTATGCTCTCTACATGCTTTTCTATTTTCTTAAATGCATCATGTAAGTGTAGAAGGATTTAAAAGAGTTTAAGTTAGAAGGGATAAAAGTTATTAAGATAAATTGGTAGGACAACCATAAATCTAAGTTAAATAGAGTTTAATCAAGTTGTTTTGTGACAATAGTAATGTGTGTTAGCTTAAAGAAGTAAATGGAACTTGGTTTAGGTTTCGGGAATGCAAAATGGCATAAAACCTAAATTAAGTATGGCCGGCTATGAAACCCAGCTTTAGCAGTTGAAGTGTACTTCGACAGTCAAAGTTTGCATGAAAGTCACGTATACAATAAATTAAATAGTAACATAATCAGTGCCTTAAATAGTAACGTAATCAGTGCATGGAAGTTTGGTCATTGAAGTATTGGATTCGGCTGTTGAACTTCCCAGTCAATAACATATTATTGTTTTATTTCTTCTTTTACAATACGTTATTATATATCAATGGAAACCCTATCATATTTTATAGTCTTAGAGGTAGAGCATCAATAAAGTAATTCATATTTTGAGGTGAATACAAGTAAATAAAATCAGGAGTAACTTCTACAAGGTGAGTAGAAATTGCTAAAGGTTTTCTTTAAATAAACTTGTTGCAAATACAGGTACATTCATGCATCATTAAGTATTTTACTAGATAATTGCATGCTAGGAAAATAATATAAAAATATATATAGTATGCATAATGAGCTTGTGCATATTTATTTTTATATGTTGGTAATTTATGGATGAACTATTGGTTCCCAATTATGAATCATAAGTATGATGCACATGTTAATGATATTACGAATGAAATGAACGAAAGAGCTCCTTGCTATGAAATGTTAAAGGGATGTCTATGTAAGGCAATTTTGTGTCTAGCTTCATTTGCTTGAAATGATAAAAGGAAGTCTTGAGGAGCTCCTTTAATGGGCTAGGCATATTGGAATGTATTTATGAAATGTAAAAAAGGGAACCTTTGATGACATACTACTATATGTGAATTGTCTGTGTTGTGAAACCTTATGAGGATAATGCATACATATGACTATGTTTATTATATATTCCTTACTATTCCCTTGTAGTATTATTACTTATTCCTCATTTCTGTCTAACCCCTTCAAGAGAAAGAGTAAGTGAAGAGCAAGAAGAGTAAGGTAGTGAGCCTAGTAAAGCTTGAGGTATTGACTTGGGCTAGATATATGTTATATATGGATATTATTATGATATGTATATTTTGGAACCATGGACAAATTGTGCTTATTATTTTATATAAGCTATAAAAGTCATTTAAGGACTTATATGTATAATGTGTGATGAGAAAAAAGGCTGGACCCACCATGTATGAAACATGATTTTGTTATGTTATGGTTTATTGAGATTTTACATGTCTTTTGCCAAGAATCTATTATAAATGTGAATTATGAATGCGCTTGCCCATATGGCCCATGTGTTATGAAAATGATAATGATGTTAAGAGTCCTTTGGCAAAACTTGGGATATGTGCGATGGAATCTCAATAATAGAATGTGATGATCATAGATGTATATAATGTTTTTGTTTGTTAATGATATTATGAACAATTAAAGATTTAAAGTTAGGCTTGCTATGGGTTATGGTGGCCTTAGGCCTCCTCCTACTTTAATGCTGATAGTTGTATGAAATTGGGTCTTTATAGTAATTCTATGATGCCAGCATGAATTCCAATATCTTTGGTTCAACTATGATCATAGTTCCCGAATTTATACATGAATTAAGATCGAGAAAGAAAGTTTCTAATCATTAATAAATCCATTGTCGAACCCAAGTTTCTAATCATTAACAAATCCACTGTCGAACCCTACTCAGTAGAATATGGAGGTACTTATGGCCAAATAGGTCAGTATGGTCTTTCACAATAAAGCGATAGATGGAACTACCATTAAACGACTTATTTGTAGATTAATAAATAATTTTGAAATGGCATATTTCTCCTTTGATTCTTTCAAGTCAAGCTTCTTAGTCTGTTATTGACCTTGAGATGTAGAAAGAACTACAATGCCCATCTCGCTCAAAATTCTTGAAATTTTTTATAGTTAGAATAGATTCACAGACCAGGTCGACTGATTTCTTTCAAATTTAGACTAGTTCTATAGGGTCCTTTCATCTTCCTTCTATGTTCATAGGGTTAAAACAAAATTTTTTATTGCCCTCCTAATGTTTTTTGACATTTTCAATAAAACTTTTTTTAAAAGTATTTTAATTATGTTTTTGCTGATGTTAGTAGATGTTGTTCGGATTATTCCTTTTCTATTCATGTCAACATTTCTTATAGATGTTATTATGTTAGTAATAGGATCCCTATCCATGATAAACTAAAATTATTATTTCTCTCTAGTTTTGATATATTTAGCATATTTTTTTATGAATTACTTTATTTTAAGATATATGCGTGAAACACGACTTACTACTTAATTTTAATTCTATTTCATTTTTGTTTAAAAACTATAACAATAATATAAGTATTATAACTATATCATGGTCTCATCTTAATTATCTTATAACACTTCAAGTGCTAATAAAACTATTTTAGTAAAACTTAACTGTCTCAAATCCCAAGTGATTGCACCAAAAAAAGTCCAATTCCTTAGATTTCCTTTTTAATTAATGACAACTGCAGCATTCTCATCATATCTTATTATCATTACCATTATTATGTTTGAGTTCTTTATAAGTATGTACAATTACAACTCTAATTACTTCTAATATTTCTAGAGGTGAATTTGAAGGCAAATTTCACCAATTGTTCCTCAACTTATGTGCTTATTTCATTTCAGTCACTCAAATTAAGCTGTTAAAATAAATTTTAACTTTAGTTTTGTTTCGGAAAAAGTCATCTTAACCTACAAATGTAGGTTTCTAGGTTAAAAAGAATAAAGTTACCATTTTACCTTCTTTTCTTTATTTTTCTCCTTCTTACCTTTATGATTAAATTAATTAATAATTATTATCAATAAAATTATCTTATTTTAAATAAATTTATTATAGAATTATTAATTATATATATGTTATTTATTATTAACTAAAATTTAATGTGTAATAACGTGAATAATAATAATAATATTGTAATAATAAATTTTAAAAATATTTTTATTAATATATGATATTTTATCAATATCTTAATTTTTATATAAAAAATAAAAAATAATAATTTATAATTTTTTTATTAATTATTAATTTAGTGTTAATTGAAAAAAAAAAGGAAAATGAACCTAGAAATTGCTATTACAGAATTGAAACCTTCCAATTTTTTATTTATTCCTTATGAAAATAAATGGTGAATATGGTCCAAGTAATAAAAGCTCAAATTTATTTAAGTTCCCAATTCCAATATGATCTCATGCTTTATTAGCCCAATATGATTAAAAAGATAGATCATAAACTTATAATATTATAACCCAATCATCTAATTGTTGAATCAATTGAAATTTGTAATAATTCCTAAAAGAAAGAAAATAAATATTTCTTAAAACATTCTTTCTTTCCACTATATATTGCATCACACTAGAGAAAATTAATCGTTTAATAAATTATTTCTTTGATTTTTGAAATATGATTGCTAGAAATGCTATTGAAAATAACAATCCACATATGTGTTGCATAGCCCAATATCATTAAAAAATAATTTTTTATTATGTTAAAACTTGTAACACCCCTCTCCCGACTACAGTGTAGCCGAGCAAAGTGTGCTACATTCGGTGCCGGAGCACCCTATCTTATCTTACTTTATTTCTTTCATAATTTGATCTCATTATATTTTGATATTAATTATTTTTTTGACGGAGAAACCAGCGGAGTTTCCCCTATTTTATTACCAGTTGACGTGTTTTACTATTTACCTGTTTGAAAGTTTCAACAATATTTTCAGAATAAAGTCTTATCCATGCTAATCATAATTATCTCATCAATCATTCTCATAATTTTCTCATATTTCAAATCTCATTCATACATTTCAATTTCATAATCATTTCCATGCATACTCAATTCGTATGTAAACATTCTCAAATTACATAAGCAAAATTTTCAAATTTCCTTAATTTACATAATTTACAAAATAATTACAAAATTTCATAATTTACATGATATACAAATTAATTAAAATTCGCTAATTTATATTATAATATAAGAAATAATTAACATACACAAAATACATGATATGCTTAATGTGAGCCCTATCTACATGCATTGCTGAGGAGGTGATAACCTTTGACACTCTGCAGATCTGAACTCTCAAAATTTCGATCAAGCGTCCAATTGGGTTCTAGCTTGATACTGCGAGGAAACAATTCCATCGCGCTAAGCATTGCTGCTTAGTGGTGCAATAATATAACAAGGAAATAATATACAAATAAAGATAGACATAAAACATAATTCAAATAATCAAGATTTATTTATACTTCACATTTGGTTTCTAAAATTTAATGTGTTATATCCTAATTTAGTCTTCTTTGAAAGTGTTTATTTGCCAATGTACAGTAATAATGTACAAAGAAAAATGATTTGAAAATAATAAATTTATGCTTATATTGTTATATAAGCACATTTGCAATATTTATTTATGTTATAATTTTCTTTGCTAATCTTTTAGCATTTTCTCTATACTTGCTAGGTTGTCTCAGATTATTTCATATTCTTTCTAATAAATAACTATCCTAATTTATTTTAGGTCATCTTACTCATTTATTTTATTTAATTTCTAATATTTTTAATTGCTAATATTCTTAACTTATCTCAATAAATTACACTGCCCAAGTAACCTACGACAGGCTGACTAAACTGGATAACGGGTCGTTGGCACTGGACACCGCGGTGCCTCAGGCCGTCATACCATGGGACGCAGAACGTCAACCACGTATGCAGTCAGTATGGCTAAAAAGCCATGATAACACATAATCGGGCATAAAAGCCATGAATGTTGGCATAAAGCCATGAATACGGGCATAAAGCCATGAATACAGGCATAAAGCCTTTCGCAGTACTGCTAAAACAATACCCTATTGGCATGCCAAACTATCCAATCTGACACACATGTCTAGGCAATACAAGGGCACATAATATCATTAAATATTAATATATTGTATTTTATGACTTCATTATTTCATGATAAATTTCAATTACAATTCATACATTCATTTAATCATTTATATGATCACAATTCACATCAATTATCCTTTTATACCATTGTACTCAAAATACTTCTCCTCTCTACAATAATGAGAACTAATGTCTCATTCATACATTAATATGGTTCATTTATTCATTCATTATGTTATTCATATTGATCACAATTCTAAACAATGGTTTACACGTACCATTGTATTCAAAACATTTTCCCTTTTCTCATTTATACATTCAAGAATCTACTTATGTAATTACAAATTTTATATTTCAAGTTGAGTTACTAATATTTTATGAATTCCACTTGTGATGGGCATATAAGCCCTAACTATCTATTCACATCAATTAGGTGACTTATTTATCATGTTTCAAGTAATCCATGAAAATTTCATGGATTTCAAATTTATGCTCTTAATTTCCTTTTAACAGTTTTGACTAAGATGCATAGTCCACATTTGTCATACAATTCTAAGCATTTAAGCTTAGAATTGGTTCTAGGTCTTCATCTTAGTTTGTTACTCATTTTTATTACTATTCACCTTACTAGTCAACCAAAATGTTGACTTTTTCATACTTAAGGGATAAGTTAATTCTAATTACACCAAGATCCCACATTTTGAGTTTTACATTTGCTAGTATTAATTGCCAATTGCAATTTAAAGTCCCCTAGATGCATTTCTAATTTCAAATTTTAAATTTCAAGTTTTGGTGTCACTATGCAACTCATTGGTCAACAAAAATGTTGACTTTTGGATAGAAAATAGGTGTATTGGTTTTAACACCCCAAACATACCACATTTTGTATTTAAAACTTGTTGGAATTGATTGCCATTACCATTTCTATGCTTAAAACCAAAAGGGCAGAATTTTCAGTTTTTGAAGCCTAACTTTACTGTTCCATTAAGCCCTGCTGCAGTGGGAATTTGAGGAAATGGTAAACATGAAAGTTGTTCCTTATTTTGTCTAGTTGAATTTCCTTTTTTGAATCACTCCATTTGGAGTTTTGTAGCTCCAGATATGGTCCAAAAATCATAGCTGGCCGGATTGCCAAAACTGCAGAATTACCAAATCTGATAACATGAGCAGTGGATCGTGACTGCCATTTGGGTTAGGTTCTAGCCATAATTTGGGGTAGGTTTCTTCATGAAAGTTGTTTGTCTATGTCTTACTTGTTTCTGTAAAAATTTCAGGTCAATTGACCATTTCTACAGTGAGTTATGGCCAAATGAACAGTTTGGTCATTTCTGCAGGTGCTGTTGCAGGGTATCCGGATTGGGGCCAACTTTTGGTCCTCTTACTTTGGTCTTTTGGGCATGGTTTCTTCAGAAAAAATGTGCCATTATAAGCTTAGTTTCATGTCCAATTGGCCAAACACCAATTGGACCTACACAGCCAAAGTTATGGCTGTCTAAGTGGACTGAAATTTCAGTCACCCTGCTGCTGTCCCTAGGCAGCATACTCATTCACTTTGCCATGCTACATTTCAGTCCAAATTATAGTCAACTTACCTAAAATGGTCACTAATTGACCCTTAAAATGTTCTCTAACAATTTCCTAAGCCAAGTCAAATTTTCACTTCTCAAAACCCTAATTCCCATCTCCATTTCACACTAGTTACCCTAGTTAACTAGCTAAGTCATTATCCACATAATTATGTACTTCAAACATGATCTCTAGTCCACTTTAAGTCCATCAAAAACACTCAATCTTGTTCCTTCCTTAGGGCAGCCGAAATCCATGGTATGTATACACATGAATTTAGTCCATTTAGTTTACAAATTCCTACTAAATTCAAGTCCCTAACATGGAAATAAAGAAATCTTTGCATAAGTAAGCACTAACCTCTTGTAGGGCAGAATTTTCTAAGCTTCAACTCCACTTTCTTTGCTTTTCTAGGCTGCCAAACACTTCCCCAAGTTGTATGGACAAGTTTTAATGAAAGGTATCTAGGGTTTTATAGTGGAAATTCATGGGAAATGGAGGAAATGAAAGAAAATTTTCATGGAGGGAGGAAGAAGAGAGGGTCACGTTTTGAAGAAGAAGAAGAAGAAGATGACCAGAATTTTTGGTCTTTCTTTGTCTCTTTTAAGTGATTTAAGAAAGCTTGTTGAATGGTGATTGGTTGGGAGAAAGTAAATGACATCATCATATGTCATAAATAGGCATTTTTCTCATTTTCTATTCTTTTCTTCTCTACTTATTTTCAATTTAATTTTTAGCAATATTTATTCATATTTTGAATCATAATAATTATTTACTTAACTGGACAAGTCGGTCAAAAATCACCTCTGAAGGTGAAATGACCAAAATGCCCTCCGTTTGGCTTAACGGGTCAAAATTGTCTGTACCGATTGAAAATTTTTTCTAAATATTTTCTTGGCATTCTAATGCCATAGGAACCTCAATGACCCTTCTTTGGAGTCCCAAAAATTATTTTATGAATTTTTCCCCGGGTCTAGGGCTCCTCGTTGCGAGAACCGCAACTTCACTCTGGTTACCCATCGCTTGGGCACCGGCTCGTTTAACTTGGTTGTATTTTATTTCAAAAATTTTTCCTAAATTTTTCTTATTAATATTTGAGTTAATTATGATTCCTAACTTTAGTTTAAATATTTTTCCGAACGTTCTAGCTGTCCGGACTGACACCGGTCACCGAAACAGTAGAATGTACATAATTGCTACAACGAGGGTGTTACAAAACTTATTTGAACTTAAATATAAAGTTATGGATTTACTTAGCCTAAAAGATAAACTTTAGCTTATTTGAGCTTTAATAAAAAATTAAAGTATTTATTTAAACTTTTTTTTTCATATTTCTTGAAATTATCATATTACCTTTCTCTTCCTTTTCTTTATCCATCTCTCCTCCTCTCCTAATTAACATAAGATATGTAAAAAAAAAAAAAAATTAAAAGACAATAACTTTACCAAATAGAATGATAGAAATTTTAGTTTTTATTGAAATAATAGTTGTTTACTTTCGTTTAATATTTAATAAAATTTTAATTATTTAAAAATAGAAAATCTTTTGTTATTATTAAAAATGAACAAACATACTATTTTAATTTTTTTTCAAATTAGATTTGTGGTAGGGTCTGGTCAACTGCCCGGCCACCTCTTCAGCCCATCTCTAAAAAAATTAATGTTAAATTAAAATTATTAATTAAGTTGATGGAAAGCTTTAATTTAAACTTAACTGAACTTCATTTAAAAATTTAGAAGTAAAATGAATTTGTTATTTTAAAATAATATATATATATATATATATATATATATATATATATATATATATATATATATATATATATATTAAATACAAAAATTTCATCTTAGTCATTTTATTGATTGATATTAATAACATATATTTTTTATTTTAAGTGGTTAGCTTTAATTAAGTTGTGTACTTAAACTCTAATAACTTTATAAATCATATAATACAACTTCATAAAAAATTGAATCAGAATTGAAATTTCTTCTAAAATTCTCCATTAACATATAAATTTATAATAATTCATTAAAAAATATAATACTAAAAACAATCAATAATAAAAAGAAATTTATCAAAAAAAAAAAAGAAATTAGGGTTTAATATTTCTTAAATTTAACAATATTATCTAAGCAATAAATATATTTTTATTAGTGAAGACTTATAATTTAATTAAAAATATATGTAAAAAATGAAAGAGACCCAATTAGGTCCTAAAGACTTCGTTGGGGTAGAGGCAGCAAGCAACTAATAAATATAATTAAAAATTAAAAATCAAAATTTTTTTATCAAATTAATCAATAATTTTTTTTAACATTAATTGGATCTAGTTTTTGGAAAAAAAAAAAGATTTTATTTTTATAATAAGAAATTTTTTAATATTTTAAATAATTAAAAATTTTCTAAATATAAAAAGATATTAAAAGTTATTATTTAATAAAAATTAAAATATTTGTAATCTTATTCATTAAAATTATTATTTTTGAAAGTAGTTTTTTATTTTGGTATTTTATTATTTATTTTGAATTAGAGTGAAAGAAAGAGGGGGCGAAGGAGTGTTTAAAATAGTAATTTCATTTTGGCAACTAGAAAGTCAGAGTGTCATACCTTACCATTCTGTAAGGCATAACATAATCCCGTAGTATACCTAATGAATTACCGACTCTGTCTATCGATAACCCATTAAATACACTACAAAGGATTTTAAAACAATTTTCTTACTTTTTGAAAGTGGTGAGCTTTTCTAGCAGGTATTCAAAACATTTACTTGAAATTTAAAGACTAGTTAAAATTTTTATCCATTTTTATTTTTACGCAAATTTTGAAAAAATTTCGGCAGAATGTTGTCTATATTTGGAAAAACAGTTCTTCAAACACCTGTACAAACACGTCCAATAATTTATTTTATCAAAATCAAGCACTACTACAACACAAATCAACATCATTTCTCCTAATTCCATAATTCAAAACTATTCTCAATTCAATTGTCTTTAAAAATAAAACTAAATAACTTCATTCATATTCCATTAAAGAAAAATCAATTTACATTCATCAACCCAAAATTTACATTAGAAAATCCAAAATAATATTATTACAAAATCTATACAACTGCTCATGACCAGTTTATATATGTACATACAGTTACATGCACAAATATAAACATTACAATCAGGGAATAAAATTATACCCGACAAAATCTGAGAGATGTAGCTCCAAGATCCTCAGCAGCTCACTCTGCTGCTCCTCTAGTCTCTCTATCTGCGACAGAATAGCCATCGCTGAGTACTATGACTCAGTAGTGCAAGACATACTAAAATAACATTTTATGCACAATCTAAATCACAATTATTCAAATACAGTACTGAAAATAAAAAGTGGATATAAAAGATAATTTATCATTTTAGTCAAAACAGTCTCAAAACAGGTTTCATAAAAACACACAGTTATATCATGCCATTCAGAATAATATTCATCTCAATAGCCAGAGGCTTATGAGAAATCACAAGGCTAGCTAACTCAAACTATGGGTACCCATTCAATTTTTTCCTCTACTGGCACCACATCAATACTTCAGCCAGAGAGGGAATCAAAATTCAAAACTAATTTCTCCCACTAGTCATGCTAGTAACGCATTCAAATATATGGTCATGACTTGTGGTTTCAAAACTATCTTAATAATTTACCAAACATTTACTGATAATTAAAACACATATTATTAAATTTCCAACAATTTAGATCAAAAGTATAGTGCGCATTTCAATCACTATTTTGTAATATAAATAATCACAATTTATTTCATGTACTTTGAAAAAAAAAATTTAAGAGCATTTTATGCTGTGCACAAACGTTATGCAAGTCACTTCTTGACCTTGACTCGATGCCTCGGGTTCTTTCCCAGTATTTTTTTCGACTAAAACACACAATTTTACAGTGTTTCAGTATCATAATTTATCATAAGTTCAAAAATAAATTCAAATATATTTATTTCTAACTTTAATATGCTTAACTTGATATTCTTTAAATTTTGCACTTTGGGGTTACTATTTACTACATTATTCAAGTCAAATTATTGACTTTCTCTTGCTTAATAGGTATAGGGATTTTAATTTCACCCACATACCACATTTTGGTTACCTAATTTATTGGTTTTGGTTGTTTCCTCAAATTTTAAGTCTTTTAGGTGAAATTTCTAAATTTCAGATTTGGTGTCCTGTTTTACACTATTCCATTGGTCAAGTTGCTGTTGAAATTTGGCTATTTCAGAAGTTGTTCCTTATTGTCTTAACTTTATTTTCCTTTTTGAATCACTTAATTTGGAGTTTTTTAGCCTAAGTTATGGCTATTTGAACATGGCTGGCCAGATTTGGTATTACCCAGAATTCTGAGCATTTTCTGGATATTAGCAATTTTTGTACACTGAGTGCAGGTGACTTTTTGGACAGGTTATGATCAAAATTTGGGTTTATTTTCTTCATGAAAGTTGTAAAGCTATGTCTCAGCTTTTTATCGGTATAAAATTCAGGTTATTTGGACCTTCCTAGGCCAAGTTATGGTCATTTACGTAACTACTGTTCATTTGGTCATTTTTGTACAGGGCAGTGTGCCCTAGTCCAGACTTAGCCTGTTCACTAAGTTATGGTCATTTTCTGGGCATGATTCCTAAATGAAAAATGGTCCATTTTGTGTCTAGTTTCATTCCCAATTAGCCTCACACCAATTGGGTTGGTAAATTTTCAATTTTGGTCCTTGAAATGGACCTAGGTCAAGCGGCCTGCACACTCACCCTAACCAATCCGAATTAAAACTTATTTCTAACAATTCACACACATTACAAATGGTCACAATTGACCATTTCTCAACTCAAGTAAGGTCAACTACATCAATTGATCAATTCTTTTTTCTAATTTTTCACATGCTCAAAACTCTAATTACATAGAGTTCAAATCTAATGCATTCAAAGTGCACATTCAATGTCTACATACTTCATTCAACCTAAACAACCAATCAAACACCTCAAAATCATTCATTTCAAACCCTAACATAAGCTGGCCGAAATTTCCATATTACTCCCCTAACAACTGTTTTCTTTTGATTTTAAGTTAAGATCTAAGCTACTTACACTAAAAACATAAGTACTAAACATAAATTTTCAATTCAAACCACTAACCTTTCTTTGATGTTCAACTCTTCAATTTCCCCCCTTGTTTCTTCTTTCTTTCTTGCCCAATCACCTTCTCAAGTGAGTTTATCAAGTTCTAATGGATTAATTTGGGATCAAAGTAGGTTTAAGTGGTTGAAACCAAGCTTGGATTCAAGCTTTCATGGTATAACAATGGTGGCTAAGTGAGAGAGAGGAGGGGCAGTTGGCTTGGGTGAGGGAAGAAGATGGGATTTTCTTTTTAATTTTATGTATTTATATTTTATTTAAACAAGAATTGACTTGGTCAATTATGTAGGGAAAAATCAAAATTAGTTTTGACATCATGATGATGTCATCCAATGATGTAATAAACTTTTTCAATTTTCATTTTCTTTTGCGTTTATTTTTTCATTAGTTTTTAAATTTAATTCCCAATTTTGAAATTTTCTTTTCTCTGATTTTATTGGACAGTTAGGTCAAGAGTCAGCTCTAGGGGTGAATTGACCAAATTGCCCCTCGCTGGTTCAATCCGGTTTGTAAGTTATTTGATATTTCTTTTGGATCCCTGACCTAATTATTTGACCTACTTAAAAACTCTTTTTTGTGATTTTCTCTTTTTCACTGTGTTCGCAATAGGCCTAAGGACCGCAGCGTCACACTTTCCGGTTCGAAATTTGAGTTTAGACTAACCTCGTAGTCATTTCCTGAGAAGGTCACCCATTAATGTGACTCCCGGCTCATTTAACTTTTTATGCTTTGTTTTTCTTCTTTATAATTAACTATTTAGCAATTACTAATTATTTATATTCAGAGCTTATTTAGGTGTCTTAGATGTTGTTCTAATTCTCTTAATTGTCCGGACCGACACCGGTCACTGAAATAGTAAAATGTACCAGGCTATGCAAATAGGGGTGTTACATTCTCCCCCCCCTTAAAATAAATTTTTGTCTCAAAATTTTACCTGGTATCAGTCTTTGAACAGCTGTGGATGCTATCTTCTCATGTCCTTCTCTCGTTCCCAAGTAGCCTCCTAGCCTGAATGATGGTTCCATAGCACTTTCACTGACGGTATCTGCTTGTTCCGTAGCTGCTTCACCTCATAAGCCAGAATCTCTATGGGTTCTTCCTCATATGTGAGGTCTAGATTCACTTCAATTTCTTTCACTGGTAGTACATGAGATGGGTCAGATCTATACCTCCTCAACATCGATACATGGAAGACATTATGTATCTTCTCCAACTCTGGAGGTAGTGCCAAACGGTATGCCAAAGGACCCACTCTCTCTAGAACCTCATATGGCCCAATGAAACGAGGACTCAGTTTCCCCTTTATGCCGAATCTTATAATTTTCTTCCAAGGGGAGACCTTGAGGAATACTTTGTCACCCACTTTATACTCAATATCCCTTCTCTTCAGATCAATATAGGACTTCTGATGGTCTGATGCAGCCTTGAGCCTGACTTCTTCTAGCAGCTTCTGATACTTTTGATCATTCTATGCAGCCATTTTGATATGATCAATCAACACTAACTGTACATGCCATGCAACTGCTGTCTGCCCCTCATCATTAATCTCTAAGCTGGCATGCAATACTCTCAACTCAGGTACCATAGACAAAGGAGAAACCCATAGACTTGTCATAATCTTACGACTTAAGGCGTCAGCCACCACATTAGCTTTCTATGGCTAATAGTCTATCAGATAATCATAGTCTTTTATCAATTCTAACCATCTCCTCTGTCTCAAATTCAACTCCTTCTGAGTGCCCAGATACTTCAAACTCTTATGATCTGTGTACATATAGCACTTCTCCCCATATAAATAATATCTCCAGATCTTAAGAGCGAACACAATAGTTGCTAGCTCCAAGTCATGTGTCGGATAATTCCTCTCATGCGGTTTTAGCTGGTGTGATGCATAGGCAATGACGTTCTGCTCTTGCATCAGTACATAGCCTAACCTATTGTGAGAAGCATCGCTGTAAACTGTGTATTCTTTACCCTGTGTAGGTAAAGTTAGGACTGTAACTTTAGTCAAACACCTCTTCAATTCATCAAAATTCTGTTGGTATTTATCCGTCGACTGAAATTTTACATCTTTTCGAAGTAGCTTAGTCAATAGAGATGCCAACATGGAGAACCCTTTCACAAATCGGTGGTAGTATCCAGCTAAACCCAGAAAACTGTGAATTTCAGTGATATTTTTGGGTGGCTTCTAATTAAGGACAGCTTCTATCTTACTTGGATCTACCTTGATGCCCTCTGTCGATACTACGTGCCCCAAGAAGGATATTTCCTTCAGCCAAAATTCACACTTCGATAATTTAGCATATAGCTATTTCTCCCTCAAAGTCTGCAGTATAATCCGCAGATGTCTATCATGCTCCTCTGCACTCCTCGAGTTGACCAATATATCATCTACAAATACCACAACAAACTGGTCGAGGTATGGTCTAAAGATAGTGTTCATCAGATCCATAAAAGCAGTCGGAGCATTAGTTAACCCGAATGGCATGACCAAGAACTCATAATGGCCATAGTGGGTTCTAAAGGCAGTTTTAGGAATACTCTGCTATTGTACTTTTAGCTGATAATAACCTGATCTCAGGTCAATTTTGGAGAACACAGCAGCACCCCTCAACTGATCAAACAAGTCATCAATGCGGGGTAATGGGTATCTATTCTTTATTGTCACCTTATTTAACTGCTGGCAGTCAATACATAAGCGGAGAATGCCATCCTTCTTCTTAACAAACAACACTAGAGCTCCCCAAGGTGACACATTAGGGCAGATAAAGCCCTTATCAAGCAGCTCTTACAACTGTACTTTCAATTCTTTCAATTCTGCTGGTGCCATTCTATATGGTGTTATGGAGATTGGTTCCACACCAGGCATTACATCAATTTCAAACTGCACCTCTCTTTCCGGAGGTAGTCCTAGCAACTCATCAGGGAACACATCTGGAAAGACACATACAATAGGGATGTCTCTTAATGTTGGACTCCCCACTAGGGCATTTATCACATGTGCCAAGTATGCTTTACACCCCTTTCTGATCATCCTTCTAGCTAGTGCAGCTGAAATGATGTTTGATGGCAGTAACTGCCTCTCCCCATGTATTACCACATCACTGTATAGAGGGAGACCAAAAGTGACTGTCTTCAGTCTACAGTCAATCATGGCGTGATACCTAGCTAACCAATCCATGCCAAAGATGATATCATAATCTCTGAAGGGCATTTCAATCAAATCTAACAGAAAAATATGTCCTTGGATTACTGAAGGAAAATCTCTATATATTCGGTTGACGCAGACCTCTTGTCCAAACGGACTTGTTACTAGCACTTCAAAACTCATCTTGACATAGGGAACAATAAGAGGACAAACTATGCTAGCACTAACATACGAATGGGTTGAACACAGATCAAACAACACAAAGACATCCTGATCAGAGATAGAGAAAGTACCGGTTACAATATCGGAAGTCTCAGCCTCTTCTTGCTGTCTCATAATGTAAACTCTGGCCGGAGCACTCCCTTATGTTGATTGGTTAACGGTACCCTGACTGCCAGAAGCATTGCCTCTACCTCTGCCTCTTCCTCTATTAACCAGTTGTGAACCTCTAATAGCAAAACTCTGAATAGACCCTTCTGCAGTAGTAGGAGTTGGCCCAAATCTACGGGCACTGGTGCAGTCCTTAGCAAGATGGCCCGTGCCTCCACAGTTAAAGCAAGCTCCTATTGCCCAATAACATTCTCCCCCATGAGTCTTGCCACATGTCTCACAGGGTCGGGGAGGATATGAACCCCTGATTGATTGCTGATCAGACCTAGGGGGTCTCTGTCCAGAGAATCTGCCCCTTCCGAACCTTTCACCTCTGCCCGATCTCCTAAATTTCTTTCTTTTTCCAGTATTGCCACTGAAACTTTGCTCAACTGATTTTTCAGTCTTCTCAGATTACTCTTTCATTGGTGTCGCTTCTAATTCAATTCTTTCTACTTTCAGTGCTTGAGACATTAGTTTAGAGAAGTTACTGTATTTAAATCCGACCACTTGTACTCTTAGACTAGGCTTTAAGCCGGTTTCAAACCTCTTGCATCTTTCTCTGCTGGTAGACAGGAGACTCCCAGCATAGTGGCTTAAGTGGGAGAACTCCCTCTCATACTCTGCTACTGATCTGTTGCCTTATTTCAGACTAAAAAATTCTTGTAATTTCTGATCCACACATGCATCTGGGACATATTTCTGTTTGAACTCTCTGATGAAGTCATCCCAGGTCAATACTGGTGGTTCTACCAAGCTACGGGGGATAGTCTTCCACCAGTCATACGCATCCCCTTGCAGCAAGGACACTGAATAGTCAAACTTCAGTTCATCAGGGCAGTGTAGTTTCTTGAATACTCTGTCAATTCTTTTTAGCCATTGCTCTGCCTCTAGAAGGTCTACTGTACCCTTAAATTCTATCGCCCCATATTTCAACAGCTTATCATACTGTCTGACTGGAGCTTGAGGTTGCACCACAGGAGTCTGGGGTGGAACTTGAGCAAACATACCCCCAGCCATCTGTTGAAACATAGCAGCCATCTACTGGGCGAATTATGCCGGAAATTGTGGCATTTGTGCCAGAAATTGTGGCATTTGTGGGGCTAGTGCCACTGACCCACTAATATTTTGGAGAGCTAGGGCTTCCCCTTGGGCCTCAGCCTCTACTGACTGCTCAACAGAGCGATCCCCTTCTTCCATTTTAGTATGGAGTTAGGATATCTCTTGAATAAATAACACAAGGAGATTTCCCTCCATTAGTTCATATTTATGATGTAATGCACTGTATGTAACAAATAAGGACATTGAGCAGTTGTACTTATAAAAGAAAAGACACAAATTCACATGTCAAAACATACTTCAAAAATTCACTCTGATACCACTAAAACATGTCACACCTTACCCCTCTGTAAGGCATAACATGATCCCGTAGTATGCCTAATGAATTACCGACTCCGTCTATTGATAACCCATTAAATACACTATAAAGGATTTTAAAATAATTTTCTTACTTTTTGAAAGTGATGAGCTTTTCTAGCAGGTATTAAAAACATTTAATTGAAGTTTAAAGACTAGTTAAAATTTTTTTCCATTTTTATTTTTACGCAAATTTTAAAAAAATTTTGACAGAGTGCCATCTATATTTGGGAAAAACAGTTCTTCAAACACCTGTAAAAACACTTTCAATAATTTATTTCATCAAAATCAAGCACTACCACAACACAAATCAACATCATTTCTCCCAACTCCATAATTCAAAACTATTCTCAATTCAATTGTCTTAAAAAATAAAACTAAATAACTTCATTCATATTCCATTAAAGAAAAATTAATTTACATTCATCAACCCAAAATTTACATTAGAAAATCCAAAATAATATTATTACAAAATCTATACAACTGCTCATGACCAGTTTATACATGTACATATAGTTACATACACAGATATAAACATTACAATTAGGGAATAAAATTATACCCGACAAAATTTGAGAGATGTAGCTCCAAGATCCTCAGCAGCTCACTCTGCTACTCCTCTAGTCTCTCTATCTGCGACAGCAATAGCAGCCATCGCTGAGTACTATGACTCTATGGTGCAGAACATACTAAAATAACATTTTATGCACAATCCAAATCACAATTATTCAAATATAGTACTGAAAATGAAAAGTGGATATAAAAGACAATTTATCATTTTAGTCAAAACAGTCTCAAAACAGGTTTCATAAAAACACACAGTTATATCATGCCATTCAGAATAATATTCATCTCAATAGCCGGAGGCTTATGAGAAATCACAAGGCTAGCTAACTCAAACTATGGGTACCCATTCAATTTCTTCCTCTACTGGCACACACATCAACACTTCAGCCAGAGAGGGAATCAAAATTCAAAACTAATTCCTCCCACTAGTCATGCTAGTGAGGCATTCAAATATATGGTCATGACCTGTGGTTTCAAAACTATCTTAACAATTTACCAAATATTTACTGACAATTAAAACACATATTATTAAATTGCCAACAATTTAGGTCAAAAGTATAGTGTGCATTTCAATCACCATTTTGCAATATAAATAATCACAATTCATTTCATGTACTTTTCAAAAAAGAAATTTAAAAAGCATTTTATGTTATGCACAAACCTTATACGAGTCGCCTCTTGACCTTGACTTGATGCCTCGGGTTCTTTCCTGGTATTCTTTTCGACTGAAACACATAATTTTATAGTGTTTCAGTATCATAATTTATCATAAGTCCAAAAATAAATTCAAATCTATTTATATCTAGCTTTAATATGCTTAACTTAACATTCTTTAAAATTTGCACTTCGGGGTTACTATTCATGACACTATTTAAGTCAAATTGTTGACTTTCTCATGCTTAATAGGTATAGGGATTTCAATTTCACCCACATACCATATTTTGATTACCTAATTTGTTGGTGTTGGTTGTTTCCTCAAATTTTAAGTCTATTAGGTGAAATTTCCAAATTTTAGATTTCGTGTCCTATTTTATACTATTCTATTGGTCAAGTTGTTGTTGAAATTTGGCTAAGTTTTCTTCATAGAAGTTGTTCCTTATTATCTTAACTTTATTTTCCTTTTTGAATCACTCCATTTGGAGTTTTGTAGCCTAAGTTATGGCCATTTGAACTTGGCTGGCCGGATTTGGTATTACCCAAAATTGTGGGCATTTTCTGGATATTGGCAATTTTTGTACACTGAGTGCATGTGACTTTTTGGATAGGTTATGATCAAAATTTAGGTTTATTTTCTTCATGAAAGTTGTAGAGCTATGTCTCAGCTTTCTATTGGTATAAAATTCAGGTCATTTGGACCTTCCTAAACCAAGTTATGATCATTTATGTAACTACTGTTCATTTGGTCATTTTTGTACAGGGCAGTGTGCCCTAATTTGGGTTTGGCCTAATTATTCACTAAGTTATGGTCATTTTATGGGCATGATTCCGAAATGAAAAATGGTCCATTTTGTGTCTAGTTTCATTCCCAATTGGCCTCACACCAATTGGGCTGGTAAATTTTCAATTTTAGTCCCTGAAAGGGACCTAGGTCAAGCGGCCTGCACACTGACTCTAACCAATCCGAATTGAAACTTATTTCTAGAAATTCACACACACCACAAATGGTCACAATTGACCATTTCTCAACTCAAGTAAGGTCAACTACATCAATTGACCAATTCTCAACTTTTTCTCTAATTTTTCACATGCTCAAAACCCTAATTACATAAAGTTCAAATCTAATGCATTCAAAGTGCACATTCAATGTCTACATACTTCATTCAACCTAGACAACCAATCAAACACCTCAAAATCATTCATTTCAAACCCTAACATAAGCTGGCTAAAATTTCCATATTACTCTCCCAACAACTGTTTTCTTTTGATTTTAAGTTAAGATCTAAGCTACTGTTACTAAAAACATAAGTACTAAACATAAATTTTCAATTCGAACCACTAACCTTTCTTTAATGTTCAACTCTTCAATTTCCCTCCTTATTTCTTCTTTCTTTCTTTCCCAATCACCTTCTTAAGTGAGTTTATCAAGTTCTAATGGATTAATTTGGGATTAAAGTAGGTTTAAGTGGTTGAAACCAAGCTTGGATTCAAGCTTTCATGGTGTAACAATGGTGGCTAAGTGAGAGAGAGGAGGGGCGGCCGGCTTGGGTGAGGGAAGAAGATGGAATTTTCTTTTTAATTTTATGTATTTATGTTTTATTTAAACAAGAATTGACTTGGTCAATTATGTAGGGAAAAATAAAAATTAGTTTTGACATCATGATGATATCATTCAATGATGTAATAAACTTTTTCAATTTTCTTTTTCTTTTTCATTTATTTTTCCATTAGTTCTTAAATTTAATTTTCAATTCTGAAATTTTCTTTTCTCTGATTTTATTGGATAGTTAGGTAAGGAGTCAGCTCTAGGGGTGAATTAACCAAATTGCCCCTCGCTGGTAAAATCCGGTTTGTAAGTTATTTGATATTTCTTCCGGATCCCTGACTTAATTATTTGACCTGCTTAACAACTTTTTTTCTTGATTTTCTCTTTTCAATTGTGTTCGCAATAGTCCTAAGGATCGTAGTGTCACATTTCCTGGTTCGAAATTTGAGTTTAGACTGACCTTGCAGTCATTTCCCGAGAAGGTCACCCATCGCTGTGACTCCCGGCTCATTTAACTTTTTATGCTTTGTTTTTCTTCTTTATACTTAATTATTTAGCAATTACTAATTATTTGTATTTAGGGTTTATCTAGGTATCTTAGATGTGGTTCTAATTCTCTTAATTATCCGGACCGACACCAGTCACCAGAACAGTAAAATGTGCTAGGCTATGCAAATAGGGGTGTTACACAGAGTGACTTTTAATGTAAATTATAGTTTAGTGATATTATTTTAATAAATTAAAATTGAATAATTAAAATAAAATAATCTTTAAAATTAAGTGGCGATTAGTATAATTTACTATTAATGAAATTTTTTTTTTCACTTTTCCCTCAACAAAACATCAAAGAGTTTAAAAAAAAAAAAAAGAAGTAAATGTTCCTACTTCTCTTTCTTTCCCCAAGTTTTCTCTAAAAAATTATTGCATCCTAAAGGCTAGTGCTAACTTATTTTTCTTTCCATTTCTATCCTTTTTTCACTTAAATAAGTGATTTTCACTTAGATTTAAGGTTTTTTTGTGCATATGGTTCTTATTCTTTTCTTTATATTTCTAGTTTGTAATGGCCTTTCATGGCTTTAAGGTAGAGATTTAATATCTCTTTTGCTTTCTCATCGACAAATATATAGATCTGTGATGCGTTTCAACTTCAACATCCTAGGGCAATTAAGGTTTTCAAATAGTTGAAATAGTTGCTACGGCATATAAGGTATTATTTTTTTTCTTGTTTGGTAGTATATGCAAGGAAATATTCTTGGCTAGCTATTCAGAATGAGAGTTATACAATTCGGTCTAGTTATCATGTTGCATAGATATTAGCTACATCTTCTAAACCATCTTCTTCTTCTCATGTCACCAAAATTTCATGGACAGACATATGAGCCATTAAAGTCCCTCAAAAAATAAAGATATTTTTGTGTTGCCTTCTACTTCATAGTTTACTTGTTGGAGCTTCACTTATGAGGAGTGTTGTTTTTGTTTCTAGTTTGTATCCTAAATGTGGTGAGATGGATGAAATTCAATTGCACTTGTTTAAGGTGTGCCAATGGGTGAAGGGTTTTTCGCTCATTTCCCCTTTGGGATTAAGGGTGGATGCAATGGTTGCTTTTGATTATATTATGGTACCTGGAGGTGGCGAAGGACTTAGATGAGAAAAGTATGATTTTACTTATTGTTCTGCTTTGGTTCATCTGGAAGGACCATAATATGCTTATTTTTTAGAATACTAGTCAAGATTTCTTAGAGATTTGTATACTGGCTTCATTATTAGTTAAGGAACTTTCATATGAATGGCATGACGATCACATTGATCTAGGCCCACGATTAAGGGAAGAGCTAGGAAAATGATCTTATTGAGTAAAAAAAATATATTTTGCTCAATTCAAAGAAAAAATATATAAATTTTACGCTATAAATTTAATAAGAATTTGTATCAAATTTAATTCTACAATATAATAAGTTCAATTGAGATGGAAGAAAAGAAAGAGCTAGAAGGGAACAAGGTGACCATGTCTTTTAAAGCCTGTAGTAGATAGGTTTTGATTTTTTTTAGGTTTTATTATTTTTTTGCAAAATTAAAATAATAGGTATCTAGGGTGAATTGTCCAACAAGTTTAAGTTTTTAAATATAATAATATTTTAAAGATTTTAGTGGGGTAAAAATTTAATTTTAATAGAATTATAGGTAATTTGATACATATATAATATAAAAGGGAAATATTTTCCTTTAAATTGAGTTGGGTCAATGGACCCCACTCAATATAACATACATTCGCCCATGCTTAGGATCTCCCAAATGGTAGGCACTATCGGCTGGATTGGTTAAAATCAATGTTGATGCTTCTGTTTCTAGTAGGTTGGGTGTGACTATATTTGGGCTAGTCTTTTGGGAGAGTGTAGGTGCGGCTTAGGTGACAACTGCCCAAAGTGTGTTAGGAGAACAAGAAGTTATCTAGAAAAAAGGGTTAGCCATTCTTTATGGGTTACAGGTGTGTAACGACCTAAATCCAAAACCATTACTGGCATTAAGAGAATAGGTAGGCAAGGAGCCATCATAACCCATAGCAAGCCTCATCATTACTTTCATAAACATTTGTAATAATAAACCCTTATACATTTACATGTCATTAAAGAATTCTATAAACTTTACATATAGTTTTCTAAATAACCTCTAGAACTCATAGCTTGCATATATTAATTGTATCTTCATCTCTTATCCCTGAAAGGAGATGGTAGAAGAAAGGAGTAAGCTTGGACTCAGTGAGTAAAAGCCTACTTAAAGGAAAAAAAAAATATAAGGTAAAATGATTTATATTCAGTCATGGGAAATTATTGCTTAGACTCGATTCACCATGGACCCAAGACACAAACATATGGGACTCATATATTTAATAGGTGATCTGACCACATATTTTGTGTCTTGGATCCATGATAGACCAGGTCTATATAAGAAAAATACTTCAATCATATGTAATGTAATAGTCATATGGGATTCACAACACAAACAAGCCACATCAAGGCAATCTATGTCACCTGTAGTTCTCCAGTTGTAACACCCACTACTTTTCAACATCGAAATTCCTGTTATGGATGGGAAAATCTCGTGAAACTTTGTCACACCCTACCCCTCTATAAGGCATAACATGATCCCGTAGTATATCTAATGAATTACCAACTCCGTCTACTGATAACGCATTAAATACACTACAAGGGATTTTAAAAACTTTTCTTACTTCTTTTACAGTGGTGAGCACTATTTACAGGCGTTGAAAACTTTTGTGAACTGAAGTGATAGAACTAACACATTTGAATTATTTGGAGTTTCTGTAAAAATTTTGGCAGAGTGCCATCTGTATTTTGGATAAAACAGTTCTTCAGAAAAACCTGTAAAAAGTACTTCAATAGATTTCCAAATCTCAACTCCGACATATTTCTCAACTCAAATCCACAGTGATTTCTCAAAGACTGAGATAAAAGAAATATAATACAATTTTTACAAGCCAAAATAACTCATAATTATTTTACAACTTCAATGTACAATTTTTATTTACAACTGCTCAAAACCAACAACAATATGTACATACAGTGAACATACATTACATTACAAAATATAAAATATTGGTATACTCATTATACCCGGTAGTCTCTCGCTGGAGGTACTAGCTGCCTAGTCTGCTGCCCTGTCTGTCTGTCTACCTGCGACAGAAATAAAAAGCTATCGCTGAGATAATGTCTCAGTGGTGCACAACATTAATCAAATACAATTTAAATCACAATTTATAAGTCATGTAAATAGTGGATACTTAAAACTATAGTTAAATTCAAGACAATAATGTCACAAGAAATTTAACACAATATTACAATAAATCTCAGTAATCAAAACATAGCTAAATTCAAAAGATAGTGAATGTCAATAAGAATTTAAACTCATTTTACAATCTTACAATATGCATCAATAAATCACACACAGCTTTAATCATGTTCCCAAGTTCAATTCATCCCAAAAGCCGATGGCTAATGAGGTATTCAATTCATCCCAAAAGTCAATGACTAATAAGGAATAACATAGCTAGCTAGCAAAAATATGAGTACTCATTCTATTCGTCCTCAACAGGCACATACCTCAACACTTCAGCCAGAGAGGGAATTCAATTCATCCCACTAGACAAGCTAGCGAGGAATACAATCAATGTACATGATAGCTGTGGTTTCAAACCAATTACAGTGCTTTTCAATTAATAAGTATCCATCAAATATCATTCAAACCATTTTTCACAATTTCACAACTTAAAACAATAATATGCAAATAGTCATAATTTATTTCAATTGAAAATAATTCAAAAGAAATAGTTGTTGTGCACAAACCTCGATAATCTCTCGATGCGGACTCAGTGTTTCCTTCCCTTTTCCTGAGTCTTTGGTAACTGAGAAACACAATTTGAAGTGTTTCAGTACTAAATTAAACTGTCTCTAACGATAATGTTCGATAAGTAATTCATTGAAGGCTATTATTTGCTCAATCACCTAATATATCGACCCTCAATGCGTTTTAGGTAAATTAGGTTTTAGTGTCATTAATATGTCACATTCGATAGGGTTTTAGGGTTGGTACGTTTTACCAAACTCATTTCCTTGTTTAGTGCATTTTAATGCAACTTGCTGGATTCCGGGATACTAGTTTGACCTAGCCGGACGACCTAGTTTCCTCAGTTTTCGGGTTTCGGTTAAAACTACAAACTTGTAGATCTATGTCTTATGGAACGCGGGGCAAAATTTTAGGTCATTCTGAGTTAAGTAGACCAAGTTATGGTCATTATACTATTGCTGGTCAAATGGCATCAAATTAGGTCAATTTTAGGTCAATTTGGTCAACTCTGGTTCGGCCAGTTTTTGGACCCGAAATTGTGCAAGCTTTTTGACTTGCTTCTGGTCTCTTATGGGCTTTGGTGTCTTCATAAGACTTGTAGGTATGGGTCTTAACTATTCATGGTTAAAATTTCAGGTCAATTGGACCTGTTTTGAGTGAGTTATGGCCTAAACACTAACTGCTGCCCAAATGGTCAATTTTCAGGCCTCATTTGCACTTAATCCGAATTGGTCATTTTTCATATCACCTTGCAAGCAGAATTTTGGTATGCTTTCTCAATGAAAGTTGGCACATTTTGTGCCTAGTTTCACCTCCAATTGGTCTCATACCAATTGAGGTTACACATTTAAAGTTATAGGCTAAAATGCATACTGCCCTTAATTACCTTGCTTAAACATACATTAATAACACATTCACCTTACTATATGTCCACTTCCCTTACCAATTCTGTTTTGGTACATTACCAAAACCATATACCACTTCACTTTAAAGTCACTTTGGGCAGATTACACACATCCTCAATACACCAAATAAACTCAAATTTACAAAGTCTAAGTACAATCACATATACACCTAAACATTACTCATTCTTACATACACTTTACACAACCAATCTATATACATATCCATCAATCCTCAATGTCAATATTCTGCCAATACCTTCATGAACTCATACATTTATCAAAGTGTCCCAAGGCTGCCAAAATGTTCTACAATGCCAAAGTGTCCCACAATTCGTCAATCTCCAATTTAAGTGCACAATCACCACATTTTCATGGAAATAACTTACTAGGATATTAAATCCCTCTACTCAACATGAATTTACATCAAATATATGTAATAATAAATCATTAAATACATAACTCCATGGCTTTCCAAAATGGACATATCAATAACTCCTCAAACTTGAAAATTTTCTTCACAAATCCAACACCCATAACATGTACACAAAGTTTAACAAAGCAATATTCAAAAATGTAAACTTACCTATGGTTGGAACTTGCTAAACCTTGATTAAACTTCTTGATTTTGGTATCAAGCTCTTCCTTATGATGTGTAGACAATCTTTAATGAAGAGCCTTAAATGATTGGAAGTGAAATGAGGAGGTTAGGTGAGCTTGAGAGAAAACGGCAATGGAGGTCTTTTAATTCTTCATTTCAGCAAGGTTTGGTGATTTGGAGAAGATAAAGTTTCTGATGGTGTAATAGAATTACAGCTGCCCCATTTTGCTTTTAGTTTATTCATTAGTGGCCCACTCACACAATTTAATCATTTAATAAGTTAAATTCCTACTTATTCCACATTAAACCCTTAATTCTTGCTATTCACTTTAGGTACCACCAAATTAATTTTTCATTTTATTTTCTAAGTGTAATATTATTTATTTTTAATGGAAATTTAGGTCAAAAGACAATTCGGGATGTCGATTGTCCATAATGCCCCTGTTCGGGTTGCATTCCCATTTTTTCGGTAACACCGGGTTTTGTCTGTTTTTCGATTTCTCACTTTTCTTTGTACTAATTATTTAATTTTTCTTTGATCTTCCTAATGATATTTATTCTTCAATAAGGGTCTATTTAAGTCCTAAAAATGTTTTCTAGGGTTCCCCGCAGTCCACGGCTAGTCAACGGTCCACGCCGTGACTTCCCGGTGCGGTCACCCATTGCTAGGGTTCTCGACTCGCTTAACTTGGTTACATTTCTTTGCTATTATTTTTCCTTTGTTTTTCTTGTGTTTTCTTTTCTTGTATTTCATTATTTTATGTCTCCTCGCTCATATCGAAGTGTAGTTCTAGGCATCCTAGCTGTCCGGACAACACTGGTCACTGGAACAGTATAACGCACTACCGAACTTAGGGGTGTTACAATTCTCCCCCCCTTAAATAAATTTCGTCTCGAAATTTTACCTGGCATTAGTCTCTGAACAGCTGTGGGTGCTGTTTCCTCATATCCTCTTCACGTTCCCAAGTAGCTTCCTGGCCTGAATGATGGTTCCACAGCACTTTAACCAGGTGTATCTGTTTATTCCTCAACTGCTTCACCTCATATGCCCGAATTTTTATGGGTTCTTCCTCATATGAGAGGTCTGGTTTTACCTCAATCTCTTCAACTGATAGTACATGAGATGGGTCAGATCTGTACCTCCTTAACATGGACACATGGAAGACACTGTGTATCCTTGCTAGCTCTGGAGGTAATGCCAACCGATATGCCAAAGGACCCATTCTTTCTAGAACCTCATATGGCCCGATAACATGTACACAAAGTTTAACAAAGCAATATTCAAAAATGTAAACTTTCCTATGGTTGGAACTTGCTAAACCTTGATTAAACTTCTTGATTTTGGTATCAAGCTCTTCCTTATGATGTGTAGACAATCTTTAATGAAGAGCTTTAAATGATTGGAAGTGAAATGAGGAGTTTAGGTGAGCTTGAGAGAAAACGGCAATGGAGGTCTTTTAATTCTTCATTTCAGCAAGGTTTGGTGATTTGGAGAAGATAAAGTTTCTGATGGTGTAATAGAATTACAGCTGCCCCATTTTGCTTTTAGTTTATTCATTAGTGGCCCACTCACACAATTTAATCATTTAATAAGTTAAATTCCTACTTATTCCACATTAAACCCTTAATTCTTGCTATTCACTTTAGGTACCACCAAATTAATTTTTTATTTTATTTTCTAAGTGTAATATTATTTATTTTTAATGGAAATTTAGGTCAAAAGACAATTCGGGATGTCGATTGTCCATAATGCCCCTGTTCGGGTTGCATTCCCGTTTTTTCGGTAACACCGGGTTTTGTCTGTTTTTCGATTTCTCACTTTTCTTTGTACTAATTATTTAATTTTTCTTTGATCTTTCTAATGATATTTATTCTTCAATAAGGGTCTATTGAAGTCCTAAAAATGTTTTCCAGGGTTCCCGCATCCGAGCTAGTCAACGGTCCACGCCGTGACTTCCCGGTGCGGTCACCCATTGCTAGGGTTCTCGACTCGCTTAACTTGGTTACATTTCTTTGCTATTATTTTTCCTTTGTTTTTCTTGTGTTTTCTTTTCTTGTATTTCATTATTTTATGTTTCCTCGCTCATATCGAAGTGTAGTTCTAGGCATCCTAGCTGTCCGGACAACACTGGTCACTGGAACAGTAGAACGCACTATCGAACTTAGGGGTGTTACAATTCTCCCCCCCTTAAATAAATTTCGTCTCGAAATTTTACCTGGCATTAGTCTCTGAACAGCTGTGGGTGCTGTTTCCTCATATCCTCTTCACGTTCCCAAGTAGCTTCCTGGCCTGAATGATGGTTCCACAAAGACTTTAACTGTGTGTATCTGTTTATTCCTCAGCTGCTTCACCTCATATGCCAGAATTTTTATGGGTTCTTCCTCATATGAGAGGTCTGGTTTTACCTCAATCTCTTCAACTGATAGTACATGAGATGGGTCAGATCTGTACCTCCTTAACATGGACACATGGAAGACACTGTGTATCCTTGCTAGCTCTGGAGGTAATGCCAACCGATATGCCAAAGGACCCATTCTTTCTAGAACCTCATATGGCCCAATAAAACGAGGACTTAGTTTCCCCTTCTTGCCGAATCTCATAATCCTCTTCCAAGGAGAAACTTTGAGAAATACCTTATCACCCACTGCATATTCAATATCTCTTCTTTTCAAATCAACATAGGACTTCTGACGATCTGATGCAGCCCTAAGTCTATCTCTGATCAATCTAATCTTTTCCTCTGTCTGCTGAACAATTTCTAGCCCAATCATCTTCCTTTCACCTACCTCATCCCAACATAAGGGAGTTCTGCACTTTCTACCATACAAAGCTTCATATGGAGGCATCCCAATGCTTGATTGGTAGCTGTTGTTATAAGCAAACTCAATCAAAGGCAAGTGTGTATCCCAACTACCTTCAAATTCAATCACACAAGCCCGTAGCATATCCTCCAATATCTGAATGACCCTTTCAGACTGGCCATCTGTCTGTGGGTGGAATGTTGTGCTGAAGTTCAATCTAGTTCCTAGGGCTCTCTGAAGACTACCCCAGAATCTAGAAGTGAACCTAGGATCTCTGTCAGACACAATTGATACTGGCACTCCATGGAGTTTTACAATCTCATATATGTACAATCTGGCCAATCTTTCCAGGCTATAGTCCATCCGAACTGGCAAAAAGTGAGCAGAGTTGGTCAATCTGTCAACTATAACCCATACTGCATCATGACTACTCTGTGTCCTTGGAAGTTTTGTAATAAAATCCATAGTTATTCGTTCCCATTTCCACTCTGGCACTGACAAAGGATGTAACAAACCAGCTGGAACTTGATGTTCTGCCTTTACTTGCTGACAAGTTAGGCATTTGGAAACAAATTCAGCTATATCTCTCTTCATACCCATCCACCAGTAATGCTCTTTCAGCCCTCTGAACATTTTAGTTCCACCAGGGTGCATAGCAAATGGAGACTCATGTGCTTCCTTCATAATGATTTGTCTCAATTCCACATCACTAAGAACGCACATTCTGCCTTGATGTAGCAACAAACCATCATCTCTCACAGAGAATTTAGGTTTCTTGCCCTGCTGGACTTCTTTCAGTAGCTTCTGATACTTTTCATCACTCTGGCGACCATTACGATCGATCAATCAACACCGCTGTACATGCCAAGCAACTCATCTGTCCCTCATCATCAATCTCTAAACTGGCATGCTGTGCTTTCAACTCATATACCATGGACATGGGAGAAACTCTGAGACTTGCCATAGTCTTGCGACTTAAGGCGTCAGCCACCACATTTGCTTTCCCTGGCTGATAGTCTATTAAGCAATCATAATCTTTAATGAGTTCTAACCATCTCCTATGCCTCAAATTTAATTCCTTCTGGGTGCCTAAGTACTTTAAGCTCTTGTGATCTGTGTAAATGTAGCATTTCTCTCCATACAAATAGTGTCTCCAGATCTTCAAAGCAAAAACAATAGCTGCTAACTCCAGGTCATGTGTTGGGTAATTCCTCTCATGCGGTTTCAGCTGGCGTGATGCATAAGCAATGACATTCCAATCTTGCATCAGTACACAGCCTAACCCATTGTGAGAAGCATCACTATAAACTGTGTATTCTTTACCCGTAGTAGGTAAAGTGAGAACTGGAGCTTCAGTCAAACACCTCTTCAACTCATCAAAACTCTGCTGACATTTATCAGTCCACTGAAATTTTACATCTTTCCGAAGCAGTTTGGTCAGTGGAGAAGATAACATAGAAAATCCCTTCACAAACCGACGGTAATATCCAACTAAACCCAGAAAACTGCGAATTTCTGTGATGTTCCTGGGCGGCTTCCAATTAAGGATAGCTTCTACCTTGCTGGAATCTATCTTGATCCCATCAGCTGACACAACATGTCCCAAAAAGGAGATTTCTTTCAGCCAAAATTCACATTTCGACAACTTGGCGTATAGCTGTTTCTCCCTTAAAGTCTGCAGTACAATCCGCAAATGTCTGTCATGCTCTTATGCATTCCTTGAATATATCAAAATGTCATCGATAAACACCACCACAAATTGATCAAGATATGGTCTGAAGATAGTGTTCATCAGATCCATGAAAGCAGCTGGAGCATTTGTTAACCCGAATGGCATTACTAGAAACTCATAGTGGCCATACCGAGTTCAAAGCGCTTTTGGAATACTCGCTCTTGCACCTTCAATCGATAATAACCGGATCGCAAATCAATTTTGGAGAATACAATCGCACCCTTCAATCGATCAAGCGGATCATCAATGCGAGGCAATGGATATCTGTTCTTTATTGTTACCTTATTCAACTGCCGGTAGTCAATGCATAAGCGGAGAGTACTATCCTTCTTCTTAACAAACAACACTAGTGCTCCCCAAGGTGACACACTAGGGCGGATGAAGCCCTTTTCAAGTAATTCTTGCAATTGTATCTTCAACTCCTTCAATTCTGCTGGTGCCATTCTGTATGGCGTTATGGAGATTGGATCCACACCAGGCATAACATTAATTTCAAACTGCACTTCTCTTTACGTAGGTAATAATGGCAATTCATCAGGAAACACTTCTGTAAAGTCATGTACTGTATGGATGTCCTTCAATTCTGGACTCCCCACTTGGGTGTCTACCACATGTGCCAAGTATGCTTCACACCCCTTTCTGATCATTTTTCTGGCTAGTGCAGCCGAAATGATGTTTGATGGCAATAACTGCCTCTCCCCATGTATTACCACATCATTGTACTGAGAAAGGCCAAAAGTGATCTTGACCTCTGATCCAATCATGGCATGATGCCTAGCTAACCAATCCATGCCCAAGATGATATCATAATCTCTGAAGGGCATTTCAATGAGATCAGACAGGAAAGTGTGTCCTTGGATCACCAAAGGACAATCTCTATACATTCTATTAACCCTAACTTCTTGTCCTAGTGGACTTGTTACTAGCACCTCAAAGTCCATTTTTGTACATGGAACAGCAATGCAATCAATGATGCTAGAACTCACATAAGAATGGGTAGAACTCGGATCAAATAACACAAACTGTAACGGCCCGGCCCACTAGTGATATTGTCCGCTCTGGGCTGAAGCCCTCACGGTTTTAAAACGCGTCAATAGGGGTTACGAACCACCAACTTATGAACCCAGCATCTCTCCCGTGTTTTGTCGATGTGGGATTTGCCTAGGGTGTTACAATCCACCCCCCTTATGGGACTCAACGTCCTCGCTGAGGTTTGCCCCACCATCGTTCAAGGTTGCACGCGGAGCGGCTCTGATACCACAAATGTAACGGCCCGGCCCACTAGTGATATTGTCCGCTCTGGGCCGAAGCCCTCACGGTTTTAAAACGCGTCAATAGGGGTTATGAACCACCAACTTATGAACCCAGCATCTCTCCCGTGTTTTGTCGATGTGGGATTTGCCTAGGGTGTTACACAAACACATTCTGATTAAAAGTTGAGAAGGTACCAGCCACAACATCAGATGTTTCGACCTCTTCCCTCTGTCTCATTGCATACATTCTGATTGGAGCACTGTCTTGCTCTGATTGTTTCACTGTGCCTTGGCTGCCTGCTGGGCTACCTCTACCCCTGCCTCTACCTCTGCTGGGTGGTTGTGAACTTCTAGTGACAGGCTGCAGGCCGACCCTTCTGCAGTAGTAGGAGGTGGTCCAACTCTGCGACTACTGGTGCAGTCCTTGGCAAAGTGTCCTGTGCCTCCACAGTTATAACAGGCTCCAATAGCCTTATAGCATATCCCACCATGATTTCTTCCACAAGTTTCATATTGGCGGGGAGGATAGGAACTTCTGGTACTTTGCTGACCAGATAGAGGAGGTCTCTGTCCTGAATATCTTCCCCTACCAGACTTCTTGCCACCTCTGCCATGTCCCCCATGGTTCTTCCTCTTTCTAGTAGGACCATTGGAACTCTGTTCTACTGATTTTCCCTCTTTCTCTATCTTCTCTGATCTCTTTTTCTCAGGAGCAGCTTCAGACTTAATTCTTTCTAACTCTAGAGCTTGAGAAATAAGTTCAGAGAAGTTAGTGTGTTTGAAGCCGACTACTTGTAGTCTGATACTAGGCTTCAAGCCGGTTTCAAACCTCTTGCATCTCTCCCTACTGGTAGAAAGTAAACTCACTGCATAATGGCTCAGACGGGAAAATTCTCTTTCATACTCAGCTACTGATCTGTTCCCCTGTTTCAGACTTAGAAATTCTTGTAACTTCTGGTCTACATAAGCATCAGGGACATATTTCTGTTTGAATTCCCTGAGGAAGTCATTCCATGTTAACAATGCAGGTTCTACCAGACTGTGGGGAATGGTTTTCCACTAGTCATAAGCATCCCCCTGTAGCAAAGACACTGAGTATTCAAATCTGAGCTCTTCCGTGCAATGCAATTTCTTGAATACCCTGCCCATCCTCTCTAACCATTGTTCAGCTTCTAGAGGATCTACTGTCCCCTTAAACTCAGTAGCCCTATATTTCATCAATTTATCATACTGCCTGGTAGGAGACTGTGGTTGTACCACTGGTGTCTGTATTGGGACTTGAGTAGGTACATTGCCAGCCATTTGTTGGAACATTGCAGCCATCTCACGAGCGAATCGAGCAGAAAGCTGATGCAGTGGGTCAGGTGAACCACTGACATTTTGTAGGCCTGGGACATCCCCTTGCACCTCAGCCTCAATAGATTGATCGACTGAACGATCACCCTCTTCCATAGTTAATGTGAGGATTTTAGATCTCCTGAACCAATAACACAAAGAGATTTTCTCCCGTTAGTGCATATTTATAATGTAATGTACTGTATGTATCAAACAATGATATTGAGCAGCTGTACTATGAAGAAAGAATATTCAAGTAACAGGTGAAAACAAAATTTAAAAACTTTGCTCTGATACCACTAAAACATGTCACACCCTACCCCTCTATAAGGCATAACATGATCCCGTAGTATATCTAATGAATTACCAACTCCGTCTACTGATAACCCATTAAATACACTACAAGGGATTTTAAAAACTTTTCTTACTTCTTTTACAGTGGTGAGCACTATTTACAGGCGTTGAAAACTTTTGTGAACTGAAGTGATAGAACTAACACATTTGAATTATTTGGAGTTTCTGTAAAAATTTTGGCAGAGTGCCATCTGTATTTTGGATAAAACAGTTCTTCAGAAAACCTGTAAAAAGCACTTCAATAGATTTCCAAATCTCAACTCCGACATATTTCTCAACTCAAATCCACAGTGATTTCTCAAAGATTGAGATAAAAGAAATATAATACAATTTTTACAAGCCAAAATAACTCATAATTATTTTACAACTTCAATGTACAATTTTTATTTACAACTGCTCAAAACCAACAACAATATGTACATACAGTGAACATACATTACATTACAAAATACAAAATATTGGTATACTCATTATACCCGGTAGTCTCTCGCTGGAGGTACTAGCAGCCTAGTCTGCTGCCCTGTCTGTCTGTCGACCTGCGACAGCAATAAAAAGCTATTGCTGAGACAATGTCTCAGTGGTGCACAACATTAATCAAATATAATTTAAATCACAATTCATAAGTCATGTAAATAGTGGATACTTAAAACTATAGTTAAATTCAAGACAATAATGTCATAAGGAATTTAACACAATATTACAATAAATCTCAGTAATCAAAACATAGCTAAATTCAAAAGACAGTGAATGTCAATAAGAATTTAAACTCATTTTACAATCTTACAATATGCATCAATAAATCACACACAGCTTTAATCATGTTCCCAAGTTCAATTCATTCCAAAAGCTGATGGCTAATGAGGTATTCAATTCATCTCAAAAGTCAATGACTAATGAGGAATAACATAGCTAGCTAGCAAAAATATGAGTACTCATTCTATTCGTCCTCAACAGGCACACACCTCAACACTTCAGCCAGAGAGGGAATTCAATTCATCCCACTAGACAAGCTAGCGAGGAATACAATCAATGTACATGATAGCTGTGGTTTCAAACCAATTACAGTGCTTTTCAATTAATAAGTATCCATCAAATATCATTCAAACCATTTTTCACAATTTCACAACTTAAAACAATAATATGCAAATAGTCATAATTTATTTCAATTGAAAATAATTCAAAAGAAATAGTTGTTGTGCACAAACCTCTGATAACTGTCTCTCGGTCTGGACTCAGTGTTTCCTTCCCTTTTCCTGAGTCTTTGGTAACTGAGAAACACAATTTGAAGTGTTTCAGTACTAAATTAAACTGTCTCTAACGATAATGTTCGATAAGTAATTCACTGAAGGCTATTATTTGCTCAATCACCTAATATACCGACCCTCAATGCGTTTTATGTAAATTAGGCTTTAGTGTCATTAATATGTCACATTCGATAGGGTTTTAGGGTTGGTACGTTTTACCAAACTCATTTCCTTGTTTAGTGCATTTTAATGCAACTTACTGGATTCCGGGATACTAGTTTGACCTAGCCGGACGACCTAGTTCCCTCGGTTTTCGAGTTTCGGTTAAAACTACAAACTTGTAGATCTATGTCTTATGGAACGCGGGGCAAAATTTTAGGTCATTTTGAGTTAAGTAGACCAAGTTATGGTCATTATACTATTGCTGGTCAAATGGCATCAAATTAGGTCAATTTTAGGTCAATTTGGTCAACTCTGGTTCGGCCAGTTTTTGGACCCGAACTTGTGCAAGATTTTTGACTTGCTTCTGGTCATTTATGGGCTTTGGTGTCTTCATAAGACTTGTAGGTATGGGTCTTAACTATTCATGGTTAAAATTTCAGGTCAATTGGACCTATTTTGTGTGAGTTATGGCCTAAACACTAACTGCTGCCCAAATGGTCAATTTTTCAGGCCTCACTTGCACTTAATCCGAATTGGTCATTTTTCATATCACCTTGCAAGCAGAATTTTGGTATGCTTTCTCAATGAAAGTTGGCACATTTTGTGCCTAGTTTCACCTCCAATTGGTCTCATACCAATTGAGGTTACACATTTAAAGTTATAGGCTAAAATGCATACTGCCCTTAATTACCTTGCTTAAACATACATCAATGACACATTCACCTTACTATATGTCCACTTCCCTTACCAATTCTGTTTTGGTACATTACCAAAACCATATACCACTTCACTTTAAAGTCACTTTGGGCAGATTACACACATCCTCAATATACCAAATAAACTCAAATTTACAAAGTCTAAGTACAATCACATATACACCTAAACATTACCCATTCTTACATACACTTTACACAACCAATCTATATACATATCCATCAATCCTCAATGTCAATATTCTGCCAATACCTTCATGAACTCATACATTTATCAAACTGTCCCAAGGCTGCCGAAATGTTCTACAATGCCAAAGTGTCCCACAATTCGTCAATCTCCAATTTAAGTGCACAATCACCACATTTTCATGGAAATAACTTACTAGGATATTAAATCCCTCTACTCAACATGAATTTACATCAAATATATGTAATAATAAATCATTAAATACATAACTCCATGGCTGTCCAAAATGGACATATCAATAACTCCTCAAACTTGAAAATTTTCTTCACAAATCCAACACCCATAACATGTACACAAAGTTTAACAAAGCAATATTCAAAAATGTAAACTTACCTATGGTTGGAACTTGCTAAACCTTGATTAAACTTCTTGATTTTGGTATCAAGCTCTTCCTTATGATGTGTAGACAATCTTTAATGAAGAGCCCTAAACGATTGGAAGTGAAATGAGGAGGTTAGGTGAGCTTGAGAGAAAACGGCAATGGAGGTCTTTTAATTCTTCATTTCGGCAAGGTTTGGTGATTTGGAGAAGATAAAGTTTCTGATGGTGTAATGGAATTACAGCTGCCCCATTTTGCTTTTAGTTTATTCATTAGTGGCCCACTCACACAATTTAATCATTTAATAAGTTAAATTCCTACTTATTCCATATTAAACCCTTAATTCTTGCTATTCACTTTAGGTACCACCAAATTAAGTTTTCATTTTATTTTCTAAGTGTAATATTATTTATTTTTAATGGACATTTAGGTCAAAAGACAATTCGAGATGTCGATTGACCATAATGCCCCTGTTCGGGTTGCATTCTCGATTTTTCGGTAACATCGGGTTTTGTCTGTTTTTCGATTTCTCACTTTTCTTTGTACTAATTATTTAATTTTTCTTTGATCTTCCTAATGATATTTATTCTTCAATAAGGGTCTATTTAAGTCCTAAAAATGTTTTCCAGGGTTCCCCGCAGTCCAAGGCTAGTCAACGGTCCACGCCGTGACTTCCCGGTGCGGTCACCCATCGCTAGGGTTCTCGACTCGCTTAACTTGGTTACATTTCTTTGCTATTATTTTTCTTTTGTTTTTCTTGTGTTTTCTTTTGTTGTATTTCATTATTTTATGTCTCCTCGCTCATATTGAAGTGTAGTTCTAGGCATCCTAGCTATCCAGACAACACTGGTCACCGGAACAGTAGAACGCACTACCGAACTTAGGGGTGTTACAAACTTAGAGTTTCACAGATAAGAAAAATAGTGGTAAGTTTTATATGTATGATATAATGTGTTAAAATGTATTTAAGAATGAAAATGTTTTAATTATTTTGACCAAGAAAAGTTTAAGTGTTTGTTTTGGGCTGAAAGAACTTCGGCAGCCAAAGATTAGACTGTAACGCTCTCATTTTAGGTAGTCTGTACATTCTATGGTTTCGGTGACCAATGTCTGTTCGGACAACCAGAATATCTAGAACTATTTTGAAACCAGAGTTAGGAGACATAAATTAATAGAATAAAGACCAAGTAAAATTAAGACAAAGTAAAAGAAATAAAATGGAGATAGGTTAAAGGAGCCGGAGCTATGGCGATGGGTAAAGACAATTGGCAACCCCAGACCAGTGGAAAACCTTGTGAAATAATTATTGGGACTTAAGTGAAGGATTATTGAGATTTAAATGACAATAAAATACCAAGAAAATACAAGAAAAATTATGTAAATCGGTACAAATAATTTTAGCTCAGTAAGCACAATAAAGGGCATTTCGGTCATTTCACCTTTAGAGATGATTTTTGACTAACTTGTCCATTTAAGTAAGTGAGATCCATGTCCTAAAATATGAATAAATATTGCCAAAAATTTAATTAAAAATGATAAAGAAAGAAGAAAAAAGAAATAAAAACAAATGAAATTTAAATCATAATTATGACATCAAGCATAAGTCACAATGATGTAATTAAAATTTACTAACCAATTAACATAAGACAAGCACTTATAAAAAGATAAAAAGAAATCAAATAAACCAAAATTTTGGTCATCTTCTTCCTTCCAAAAGCCATGGCTGAACTCCATGGAAGAAATGCTCCACCATTTTTCTCTTCTACTCACTTAATTTCCTAGCCAATCCTACCACAAAACCCCTAAGTGTCTTTACCAAAAATTACTTCCATACCTTGAAGAAGCTAGTGGCAGCCAAGAATTGAAGAAGATCTTAAAGTTTTATAAGACCAAACTTGGCTCTAAAGAGGTTAGTGCCTAAACCTTGCTTTCTCCTCCTTTAAATCTTACAATTAGGTGGAAATAAGCTAGAATTACATGAAAAATAAAGAAAAAAAAAGTGCATGTTTGAGTGAAAGGGAATTTGGTCAGCCATGGTAAAGGGAGAGATTGATGTGTTTAATTGTATGTAGACATGAATATTAACATACACAATTTGAAATATTTGATATATATGTTGATTTGCCTATGGTAGTAAGAGATGGTAATTGTGAAGTTAGGGCTTTGAAGGGGAATTGGGGCTTTGATGATATGATGCTCAATTAAAGTTGTTGAGACCAAATATTGACCATTTTATGTGAGTTGATTGAGTTTTGAAGTGGATTGTTGAATTGAATTGAGAAATGAATGTATTACCTTTATGCTGGAAATTTTGGACTTTGAGTCCAGTGGGTTTGGGTAGCTATAAGATGAATTGTGTAGCGTTAATTAGTGTAAGGCCAATTGGAGGTGAAACTAAGGACATAATGCAACATTTTTCATGAAGAGGCCTTGCCCAGCAAACCAACACAAAGTGAACTAAGTGTCGCTTGAATCCGGGTAACCAAAATCTGGACCTGGAAAAATGATCATATGAACAATAATTGTTCAAATGGCCATAAGTTTGTGTAGAGAGGTCCAAATGACCTGATTTTTGAACCCATGGAACGCTTATTCATAGTAGAACAACTTTCATGAAGAATAGAAACTAAAATTCTGACCATAACCTAATCAAATTACAAACCAAAATTAACTCATCAAAACTGCCAGAACCAAGAATTGCCCAAAAATTCTAGACATGGACCAATTCGGCCAGTTATGGTACAAATGCTATAACTTGAGCTAAAAAACTTTAAATAGAGTGATTCAAAAAGATAATTAAAGTAGAGACATTAAGGAACAAATTTGATGAAAAAAAGTTAGCCAAAATTCCACTATAAATTGGTCCAATGGAATAGTAAACTTAGTTGACAAAAATTGAAATTTTAAAAATACTTCTAGAAAGACTTAAATTGTAATTAGCAACTAATGCCAACAAGTTTATAATCCAAAATATGGTACTACCATAAATTTAGAATTTTTATTCTTATTATTTATGAAATAGTTAAAAATTTGCATGAATAGTAATGTGAATAGTAACCACAATGACATTAAATGCAAAGAACCAACATTGACCTGAAATTTTAGACTTAGACCTACCCGACCAGTTTTGGCAAAAATGCCATAACTTGGTCCACAAAACTTCAAATGTAGTGAAATCAAAGCAAAAATCTCTTTAAGATCTAGAACTACAAATTTGGTGTTTTGACTAAAACCCAGAACCTAATGGAACATAGACAATTTGCTAGGACAAATTAGTACTTCCAATCTTGAATTTGAGGTGTTTGGTTAATTGACCCCCGGATGGTTAAAAGACCATAACTTTCTCTAGAAAATTTTAATTGACATAATCTAAAATGATCCGAAAAGCTAAAATGAAGACCTAAAACTTTGTTTTTGGGACCTAAACCCAATACTAAGTCTAAGTGCTTGGAAATGTATGACAAAAAAGATAGATAATCCTGAAACTAGTAGACTTACAGGGTTTAGCACCCTGGATAGTCATTAATCAATTGATTATAACTAGAGTTATACTACTTCAAAGTGAATAATTCAAAAGAAAATTAAAGTTAACACATAAAGAAATAACTTCCATGAAGGAAGTATAGCCAAATGGACCATGCATCTTAGCCAAATTGCTTGAGAAAATTAGGATATAAAATCTGAAATCCATGAAATTTTCATGGACAACTTGGGATATGAATGGTACCCCCACTTAAATGATTTAATGAACACCTAAATCATATGAGTAGATAGTTGGAACTTGTATTCCCATAACAAATAGAACTTATGAGACATTGCTAACATAACTTGAAATGTGAATTGTAATTACCATAAATGAAATATTGAAGGTATAAATGATGTACAAATGTTTGGGACTTATGTTCCCATTATGAGTAAAAATGAAAATGCTTGAATCTAAGTGACATGTGAGATGATGTGATTGATAAATTGTGATCCATATAAATGACATTTTATGAATACTTGCATTAAGTGAAAATGAGTTTGGACATTGTATTTCCACTAGGAATAGAATTAAAATGCTACAAATATAAATAGAAAATATAATGAAATAATAAAACATATTAACACTTAATGGTACTAATGTGCCCATGTATTGCCTAGACAAGTGTGTCAGATTTGATAGATTGGCATGGCAATAGGGGATTGATTGAGCAGTACTGCATAAGGCTTTATGCCCGTACTTATGGCTTTATGCCCGCATTTATGGCTTGTATGCCCGACTATTTGTTATCATGGCTTCTTAGCCATATTGATTGCATACGTAGTTGACGTTTTGCGTCCTATGATATGGAGGCCTGAGGCACCACGGTGTCCAGTGCTAGCTATATTGATTGTATACGTGGTTGACGTACGTGTCCCATGGTATGACGGCCCGTGGCACAAATGTGTCCAGTGTTAGCTTACCCGCTTATCTAGTTTAGTCAGTCTGTCATAGGTTACTTGGGCAGTGAAATTTGTTAAGAATAATGAAAATTAAATAAATGAGTAAAAAGGACTTGAAATGAATTAGATTAGCTCTAAAAATTTTATTTATTGTGTAACGATCCAAAACACCTAGAATGTATTGAGTGAAATGATAACAAGATTAGCAAAATAAATATAACTTAAATAAATATTATAAATGCATTTTTTATAATAATATGAACATAAATTCAATATTTTTATTAATTTTATATATTATATATTATTACTATAAATTTATGAAATAAGTGCTTCCAAAGAACAACAAAGAGGAACAAAAAGGATAAAAGATAGTTAATATTAAAAATTTCATATGAAATCAAAATAATTCTTGATTGCACAAATTTTGCTCCATTGTTTATCTTTATTTGTATATATTATTTTCTTGTTATATTATTATACCACTAAGCAAAAATGCTTAGCGCGATGGATTTTTTCCTCGCGTAGGTACTGAAGACAAAGTCCAGTGGACATTAGACTGGGACTTTGGAGTCCGGATCTGTAGAAGTGTTTAAGTTGTCATCTCCTTAGCAATGCATGTAGATAGAGCCCATATAGGTCATATTAATATATTTTGTACATTATAAATATTTATTATGTTGTAATGTAAATTATGAAATTGCATTTAATATGCATATGATGTAAATTATGAATTTATGTAATTAAATTGTATACCTTTTAAATTAATGAAATTTGAGTATTTTTATATATGAATTGAGTATGTATGGTTATGTATTGAAATGAATATGGAAATTGAAACACATAAATGATATTTGAAAATTTTTTGGATACATATAAATATAAGTTGCAAGAGTTGAAAGTGAGATGATGATGAGGAGATTATGTATTATTTTATTGAAAATTTATATGAGATTTTTTTTAACAGGTAAATAGTAAAACACGCTAAACGGTAATAAAATAGAGGAAATCCCATTAGGTTCTCCTTTGAATATAATTTATTTTAAAAAAATAATGAGATAAAAATTATTAAATGAATAAAGTAAGATAAGATAAGACGCTCCGGCATCGAGTGTAACATGTCTTGCTCGGCTACATAGTAGATGGGTAAGGGAATGTTACATTTATTGGTATCAGAGCACGGTTTAGACATTTCTAGACCTAAATAGATAGATAAAAGCACATTGAGTGCATATCATGCATTGCATTCATAAGAGTCGAGGTAGCACTAATGCAGATCTATTTTCTCTAATTATTTTAGGTTGAGATATGAACCCAGAGTCACAGAGGATAGTAGAGGAAGAAGTAGAAAGTCATACCTCGGCTGGGGGTGATGTTGGAGTGTCACACCCTACCCCTCTGTAAGGCATAACATGATCCCGTAGAATACCTAATGAACTATCGAACTTCACCTACCGATAACTTATTAAGTACCCTACAAGGGATTTTAAAACAAATTTTCTTACTTTTATAAGTGGTGAGCATTTTCTAATAGGTATTAAAATATTTAATTAAAGTTAAAAACTAATTAAAATTTTTGACCCATTTTATTTTTCCGCAAATTTTATAGAAATTTCGGCAGAGTGCCGTCTGTATTTTGAGAAAACAGTTCTTCAAATACCTGGAAAAAAAAACTTCAAATAATTTGTCTCAATAACTTCTTCAAATTCACAACCATCCCAATCAATTTCAACATCATTTACCAATTTCCAAAAAAATTCAAATCCACAATTTCCAATATTTAACAATCATCAAAATACCATTAATCAATTTCATTCAATTTTAAACAAAATACTTCCATTCATATTTCATTAAAGATAAAATAATTTATATACATCATTACAAAAATTTACACTAAGAGAGATTCAAACTAAAATTTATTACAAACTTTATACAAACTGCTCAAGACCAGTTTTACATGTCCATACCTTACATACATCAAAATAAATTTTTACAGTCAGGGTATAAATTATACCCGATAGCTTCAAAGCAGGTAACTCCTTAATCCTCAGCAACTCAATCTGCTGCTCCTCTAGTCTCTATATCTGTGACAGCAATAACAGTTATCGCTGAGTACTAGGACTCAGTGGTGCATGACATACTAAAATAATCTTTATGCATAATTTAAATCACATTTATTCAAAAATTGGACTGAACATGAGAATTAAATACAAAACATGAATTATGAGATTTTAATTCAAACAAGTTCATTTCGAAGTGTCAAAACCAATTTCATAAAACCCACAGTTATATCGTGCCATTCCAAATAAATATAATCTCAATAGCCAGAGGCTAAGGAGAAGTCACATCACAAGGCTAGCTAGCTCAAATATATGGATATACATTCAATTTTTTCTTCTACTGGCACACATCTCAACACTTCAGCTAGAGAATGAATCAAAATTCGAAACTGATTACCCCCATTAGTCATGCTAGTGAGGTGTTCAAATATATGGTCATGACACTGTGGTTTCAAAACTTATCTTAACAATTTACTAAATATTTATGCCATCTCAAATATACACAAATAACTTTCAACAATTTAAATCCAAAGCATAATAAATATTTCATCACAATGATGTCATAATTCAATATTTCAATTTATTCAAAACAATATGCAGAATAAAATTTATAGAAATTCTACGTTGTGCACAAACCTTATATGAGTCGCCTTTTGGCCTTAACTCGACACCTCGGGTTCCTTCTCAGTGTTCTTTTCCACTGAAACACACAATTTCACAGTGTTTCAGTATCATAACTTAGTATAAGTCCAAAAATAAATTTAAATTCACTTATACCTAGCTTTAATATGATAAACTTGACGTTCTTTAAAATTTGTGTTTTGGGGTTACTATTCATTATACTATTCAAGTCAATTTATTGACTTTCTAAGGCTTAATAGGTATGGAAATTCTAAATTCACCCACATACCACATTTTGGTTACTAAATTTGTTGGTTTTGGTTCTTTACTCAAATTCTAAGTCTTTTAGGCAAATTTGCAAATTTTCAATTTTAGTGTCTTAAGTTGCACTGTTCCATTGGTCATTTTACTGTTAGAATTTGACAAAATTTTCCCCATAGAAAATGTTTCCTATTGTCTCAAATTTATTCTCCTTTTTGAATCACTCCATTTGGAGTTTTATAGCTCAAGTTATAGCCATTTGAATCATAGCTGCCGGATTGGACTTAACCCAGATTTCTGGGCACCAAACTGATTCTGGCAGTTTTAGGTCACCAATTTTTGGGTGGCCAAATGACTTGGTTAAGGGCATAATTTGAGTTTGTGTTCTTCATGAAAGTTTTAGGTCTATATCTCCGCTATCCACTGGTAAAATTTCAGGTCATTTAGACCTATCTAGCCCAAGTTATGGCCAAATGAACAAACACTGTTCATTTGGTCATTTTTGTACAGGTCAGACTGCATAAATCCGGATTTGGTCAATTTGTTCACTAGGTTTTGGTCACTTTTTGGGCATGATTCCTGAATGAAAAATGTTCCATTTTGTGTCTATTTTCATTCTCAATTGGTCTCATACTAATTGGGCTTGTAAATTTTCAATTTTGGTCCCTCAAAGGGACCTTGGTCTTGCTGCCTGCAGCATGACCATTTTCAATCCGAATTTAAACTCACTTCTAACACTTCCAACACATATCAATTGGTCACAAATGACCATTTTTCATCTCAAACAAGGTCAAACACAATATTTGACCAATTCTCACATTTTTGCCTCCCAAACCCTAGGTGCCCAAAACCCTAACTCACTAATTTTATTGCATTTAACCAATTCAATACACATACACATGCTTCTTCAACTCAATCAAGTTCACATACACTTTTAAATCCATCAAATTCATGCATACACACATCAAAACCCTAGCTGGCCAAAATTAAGGTTTGGTCCCTCATAATTGTTTTTATTTCATTTCTTTAGTTTCTAAGTTAATTTAAGTAGCTAAGCATATATTTAAATAGAAAATTGAAAGTTAAAATACTAACCTTAGATGAAGTCCTTGATCTCACTTTTTCCTCCAATTCCTCACTTTTTCTTTCCTCAATTCTTCCTTTCTAGGGTAATTTAGAAGTTTTCTAGGGTTCAAGGTTAGAAATTATGGGAGAAATTCAAGTTATTCAAGCTTGAATAACTCATCAATGGTGGAAAGCTATGGAGTTTAGAGAGAGGGGAGGTTCGGCTGGCTTAAGGAGAGAGGAAAGAAATGAATTTTGTTTCTTTAATTTGTATATTTATCTTCTAATTGACTTAGTCAAATTATCAAATAAATAAAAATCATTTATGACCTCATGTATGATGTCACCATGATGATGTCATAATCCTTCATTAAATTTGTTTTTTTTTCCTTTTGTTTTTTTATAAATTCTTCAATTTAATTATATATTTCAAAATTTTTTTTCTCCGATTTTATTTGGCAGTTAGGTCAGGAGTCAACTCTCGAGGTCAATTGACGAAATTGCCTCTCATCGGTTTAACCCGGTTTGTAAATAATTCAATATTTCTTCCAGCTCCCTGACCTAATTATTTGATTGGCTTAACAATTCTTTTTCGTGATTTTCTCTTTTCCACTGTGTTCGCACTAGTATTAAGGACCGCGGCGTCACATTTTACGGTTCGGAATTTGAGTTTAAATCGACTTCGCAGTTCTTCCTGAGAAGGTCACCTATCGCTGTGACTCTCGGCTCGTTTAACTTCTTATGTTATGTTTTTCTTATTTATACTTAACTAATTGACAATTATTAATTATTTGTATTTATGGCTTATTTAGTTGTCTTAAGTGTGGTTCTAATCCCCTTAATTATCTGGACCGACACCAGTCACCGGGATAGTAAAATATACCAGGCTATGCAAATAGGGGTGTTACATGGAGGCAGGGGAGGTCCTGCTCCACAAGTGCCAAAAAAACCTATACAATCCTCACAGATTTTATTCGAGCAGATGACCGAGTTCCTCAGATAGATGACTGGGGCAATTCCACCACCACAGCCTCAGTAGAAGTCACCTTTGGGGAAAATAAAAAAAATATGGGGTTGTAGATTTCAAAGATAAGAAGGAAGATGACTCTACAGCTACTGCATATTGGTTAGAAAGGACTGAAAGAGTCTTGCAATAATTACATTGCACACCAAAATAGAGTTTAGAGTGTGCTTCACTCCTACAGGAAGCTATCTATCGATGGTGGGATGCTATAACCAAAGTGCCGCCAGCTAAGGTGACTTGGGATTTCTTTCTGATAGAGTTTAGAAAGAAATATATTAGCTGTTCCATGAAGAAGAACAGAATAGAATGGATGGTCAATAGAAAAGAGATTTTGGCCAGTCTAGTAACAAAAGGCCTAAAGAATAGCTGAGTTAGATATTGGATTAGAGTAAGAGACATAGGCCCAGACCCATATCCCTAAGAGGCCAACTAAAGACACCAATAGTGAGTACACCGTGGCTAGCAGTGAAAAGTTCTATCACAAGAAAATGTGGCCATTGTAAAAAGTAGCATAGAGGTAAATGTAGGAGGTTGACTAGAGCTTATTATAGATGTGGGGCCATGGACCATTTTCTGAAAGATTGCCCTAAGAGGAATTCTATACAGAGTGAAAAAGAGAGATTTGAGATAACACGAGGAAGTGAAGAAGCAATAAGGGAGCAATTCCTTGACTACTTACATCAGGTATATTTCGAGGATGAAATTTTATTTAGAGGGGAAGAATTGTAATGCCCTCACTTTAGGTAGTCCATATATTCTACTATTTTAGTGATCAATGTCTGTCCGGACAGCCAGAATGTACGAAACTATATGTAAACTAGAGTGAGGAGACATAAGTTGACTGAATAAAGACCAAGTAAAATTAAGAAAAAATAAAAGAAATGAAATGGAGATAGGTTAAAGGAGCTGGAGCTACGGCGATGGGTAACCCTAACGGGAAGTGATTTTGAAGACAGTTGGCAACCCTAGACCAGTGGGAAACCCTATGAAATAATTATTAGGATTTAAGTGAAGGATTATTGAGGTTTAAATGATAATAAAATACCAAGAAAATAGAAGAAAAATTATATAAATCAGTACAGATAGTTTTAGCTCAGTAAGCACAACGAAGGGAATTTTGGTCATTTCACTTTTAGAGATGAATTTTGACTAACTTGTCTATTTAAGTAAGTGAGATCCATGTCTTAAAATATGAATAAATATTGCCAAAAATTTAATTAAAAATGATAAAAGAAAGAAGAAAAAAGAAATAAAAACAAATGAAATTTAAATCCTAATTATGACATTATGCATAAGTCACAATGATGCAATTAAAATTTACTAACCAATTAACATAAGATAAGCACTTACAAAAAGATGAAAAGTATCATACCTTATCCCTCTATATGGCATAACATGATCCCGTAGAATACCTAATGAACTACAGAACTTCACCCACCAATAACTCATTAAGTACGCTACAAGAGATTTTAAAACCATTTTCTTACTTTTTGGAAGTGGTGAGCATTTTAGTAGGAATGAAAAATATTTAATTGAAGTTTCAAAACTAGTAAAAATTTTTTTCTGCAAATTTTGGAAAAATGTCGGCAGAGTGCCGTCTGTATTTTGAGAAAACAGTTCTTCAAAAACCTGTAAAAAGCACTTCCTATATTTGTTTTCACAACTCCCAACCACCAAAATAACTTAGTTCATCATAGTGCAATTCAAGTCCACAATTCAATCAAAATTTGTCATTTCAAAATATCTCATCAATTCATTCACATTGCATTTAATATTTAATTTACAAATACAGATCTTAATTTACAAAAAGAAAATCTAAAATACTATATTACAATTTACTGTACAACTGCTCAACTTTAAATTAATACATATGACATTACAATATTTACATCAAAATAACTACAAGGGTATAAATAAATACCCATACCAAAAAGGTCAATGTAGTCCTCTATTTCAATAGCAGCTCACTCTGCTGCTTTCTCCTCACCCTTATCTGCGACAGCAAAATAAGCTATCGCTGAGTATAAAAATACTCAGTGGTGCACAATAAAAATTTGAAATGCAGTACATAAAACATTCATTGATAAATCACAATTTAAATATTTCACAAATTATCAAAACTCATTATAGTATAATTTTGGTCAAAAAATTTAATAAACACAGTGTTGCCAATTCATACACAACTTAAGCCATGACACAAAATTTCCGATCAATGCCGCGTTGTACACCACGACAAAGCAATCTATAACCCTATTAATCGAAATCAATGAGGGAGGTGGCTAGCTAGCTAATGAGTACTCATCCGATCCACAACCTCAACTAGTAAGCCAGAGAGGGAGAAAAATAAATGATCTCAACCCCATAAATGGGGGAGGAATAATGTGGTACTGTCATGCTAAGTGTGAACACAAAATCAATTCAAAACAAAGTACTCAAATAATTTAGGAAAGATCCCAAGCAATTTCTAAAGTCATTTTTGCAGTCACAAAATGGCAACACAATTTATAAACAACACAGCGATTTCATAAAGCATAACAATTCAAATTTTTACTTAGATAATAATTACATAAATTTATTATGCACAAACATGACGTGAGTCACCTCTAGGCCTTGACTCAGTCCCTTAGATTTTTCGGGTCTTTTTCAGCTGAAACACACAATTGACAGTGTTTCAGTATCTTATCTCACAATAAATCTAATAATTAAACTCATATATGCTCAACTCTAGCCCCAATATACTTAAACTTACGTTTTTGAAAATTTTAATGTTGGGGTTACTATTCATGGCACTATTCAAGTCAATTTGTTGACTTTCTAATGCTTAATAGGTATGGGAATTCTAATTTCACCCACATACCACATTTTGGTTAACTAATTTGTTGGTTTTGGTTGTTTCCTCAAACTTCAAGTCTCTTAGGCACAAATTTCAAATTTTCAGTTTTGGTGTTCAGTATTGCACTATTCCATTGGTCATGTTGCTGTGATAATTTGGCTAAGTTTTCTTCATAGAAGTTGTTCCTTATTGTCTTAAATTTATTTCCCTTTTTGAATCACTCCATTTGGAGTTTTGTAGCTTAAGTTATAGCCATTTGAACATGGCTGGCCGGATTTGGTTTTACCCAGAATTTTGAGCATTCACTAGATAATGGCAGTTTTTTGTGGGTTGATTGCAGGTGAGTTTTTGGATAGCTTATGGTCAAATTTTGGGTTTATTTTCTTCATGAAAGTTGTAGGGCTATGTCTCAGATTTCTACCAGTAAAATTTTAGATTATTTAGACCTTCCTAGACCAAGTTATGGTCATTTACGTAACTACTGTTCATTTGGTCATTTTTGTACAGGTCAGTTTGCCAATTCCGGATTTGGCCTAATTGTTCACTAAGTTATGGTCACTTTCTGGGTATGATTCCTGAATATAAAATGTGCCATTTTGTGTTTAGTTTCATTTCCAATTGGCCTCACACCAATTGGGTTGGTAAATTTTTATTTTTGGTCCCTGAAATGGACCTAGGTCAAGTTGCCTGCAGATTAACCCTCACCAATCCGAATTGGAACTTGGTTCCAACAATTCATACACACCACAAATAGTCATAATTGACCATTTCTCAACTCAAATAAGCTCAATAACATCATTTGGCCAATTCTCAAAATTTTCTTCAATTTTTCACAATCTCCAAACCCTAGTTACATGCATTTCAACTCTAATGTAAATTTAAAGTGTATATTCATGTTCTACACACCTAATTCACCTCAAATAACCATTCAAATCCATCAAAATCATTCATATCAAACCCTAACCCTAGCTGGATGAATTTTATGTTTGGTATTTCAACAATTGTTTTCTTTTGATTTTAAGTTAATATCTAAGTTACTTGAGCTAAATACACAAATAAGAAACCAGAATTTTCAAAGTAAATTGCTTACCTCTACTTTGCACTTCAATCTTCAATTCTTCTCCTTTTTTCCTCTTTCTTTCTTGCTCAATCACCTTCCCAAGTGAAGTTAACAAGCTTTAAAGGAATAATTTTGGGGCAAAGTAGGATTAAGTGGTTGAAAAAAAACTTGAATTCAAGTTTTCATGGAATTCTTCAATGGAGAGCAAGATGTGGGGCGGCACACCAAAGAAGAAGAAGAGTAATTTGTTTTTTTTTTTTTTCAATTTTATGTTTATTTTATGCCTTTTAATCTTATTTGACTTGGTCAATTATAGTGGGAAAATCAAAATTAGTTTTCACATCATGATGATGTCATCCAATGATGTAATAAACTTTTTCAATTTCCTTTTTCTTTTGCATTTATTTTTTCATTAGTTTTTTAATTTAATTCTTAATCCCGAAATTTTCGTTTCTCCTATTTTATTGGACAGTTAGATCAGGAGTCAGCTCTAGGGGTGAATTGACCAAATTGCCTTCAATCCGGTTTGTAAGTTATTTAATATTTCTTCCAGATCCCTTACCTAATTATTTGACCTGCTTAACAATTCTTTTTCGTGATTTTCTCTTTTCCACTGTGCTCGCAATGGTCCTAAGGATTGCGGCGTCACATTTTACGATTCAAAATTTGAGTTTAGAATGACCTCGCATTCATTCCCGAGAAGGTCACCCATCGTTGTGACTCTCGGCTTATTTAACTTCTTGTGTTCTGTTTTTCTTATTTATACTTAACTATTTGGCAATTACTAATTATCTGTGTTCAGGGTTTATCTAGGTGTCTTAGACATGGTTCTACTTCTCTTAATTGTCCGGACCGACACCAGTAATCGAAACAGTGAAATATACCAAGCTATGCAAATAGGTTGTTATAATTCTCCCCCCCCCCCCTTTAAAATAAATTTCATCTAGAAATTTTACCTGGTATCAGTCTCTAAACAGTTGTGGGTGCTGTCTCCTCATGTCCTCTTCTCGTTCCCAAGTAGCCTCCCAGCCCGAATGATGGTTTCACAGCACTTTCACTAACGGTATCTGCTTGTTCCGTAGCTGCTTCACCTCATAAGCCAGAATCTCTATGAGTTTTTCTTCATATGTGAGGCACCTCAATCTCTTCTACTGGCAGCACATGAGATGGGACTGATCGATACCTCCTTAACATAGACACATGGAAGACGTTATGTATCTTCTCTAACTCTGAAGGTAGTGCCAAGCGATATGCTAAGGACCCACTCTCTCCAGAACCTCATATGGCCCAATGAAATGAGGACTCAGTTTTCCCTTTCTACAGAATCTCATAATTTTCTTCCAAGGGGAAACCTTGAGGAATACTTTGTCACTCACTGCATACTCAATATCCCTTCTCTTCAGGTCAATATAGGACTTCTGATGGTCTGATGCAGTCTTTAGTCGATCTCTGATCAATTTGATTTTCTCTTCAGTTTGCTGAATAATTTCTGGCCCAATCATTTTTTTTTCGCCTACCTCATCGCAACACAACATGATTCTACATTTCCTGCCATACAAAGCTTCATATGGAGGCATCCCAATGCTTGATTGGTAGCTATTGTTGTAAGCAAACTCAATCAAAGGCAAGTGTGTGTCCCACCTACCCTCAAATTCAATCACACAAGCCCGTAGCATGTCCTCCAAAATCTGAATTACCCTTTCAGATTGGCCATCTGTCTGTGGTTGGAATGCCGTGCTGAAGTTCAATCTAGTTCCTAAGGCTCTCTGAAGACTACCCCAGAATCTAAAAGTGAACTTAGGATCTCTATCTGATATGATGGATAATGGCACTCCATGCAGTCTTACTATTTCATCAATGTACAACTTGGTCAATCTTTCCAGGGTATAGTCTATCTGTACTGGCAGAAAATGAGCAGACTTGGTCAGTCTGTCAACTATCACCCATACTACATCCTCGGAAGGCCCATCAAAAAATCCATAGTTATTCTCTCCCATTTCCATTCCGGTACTGGTAGTGGATGTAACAGACCAGCTGGTACTTGATGCTTTGCCTTTACTTGCTGACAAGTTAGGCATTTGGAAATAAATTCTGCTACATTTCTTTTCATACCCATCCACTAGTAGTGCTCTTTCAGCCCTCTATACGTTTTTGTACCACCAGGGTGCATAGCAAAAGGAGACTCATGTGCTTCCTTCAAAATGATCTGTCTCAAGTCAACGTCATTTGGAATGCACATTCTGCCCTGGTGAAGTAGTAGACCATCATCTCTAAAAGAGAACTCAGGTTTCTTGCCCTGTCTAACTTCTTCTAATAACTTATGATACTTCTGATTATTCTGAGCAGCCATTCTGGTCTGGTCAATCAACACTGGCTGTACATGCCATGTAACTGCTATCTGCCCCTCATCATTAATCTCTAAGCTAGCATGTAATACTCTCAACTCATGTACCATAGACAAAGGAGTAACCCGTAGACTTGCCATAGTCTTGTAACTTAAGGCGTCAGTGACCACATTAGCTTTCCCTGGTTGATAGTCTATTAGACAATCATAGTCTTTTATCAACTCTAACCATCTCCTCTATCTCAAATTCAACTCCTTCTGAGTACCCAGATACTTCAAACTCTTATGATATGTGTAAATATAGCATTTCTCCCCCTTACAAATAGTGTCTCCAGATCTTAAGAGCGAACATAATAGCTGCTAGCTCCAAGTCATGTGTCGGATAATTTCTCTCATGAGATTTTAGCTGGCGTGATGCATATGCAATGACATTTCGATCTTGCATCAGTACACAACCTAACCCACAATGAGAAGCATCACTATATATTGTGTATTCTTTACCCGGGGTAGGTAAAGTCAAGACTGGAGCCTTAGTCAAACGCCTCTTCAATTCATCAAAACTCTGCTGGCATTTAACTGTCCACTGAAATTTCACTTCTTTCCAAAGCAGCTTGGTCAGTGGAGATGCCAACATGGAGAACCCTTTCATAAAACGACGGTAGTATCCAGCTAGACCCAGAAAACTGTGAATTTCAGTGATATTTCTGGGTGGCCTCCAATTAAGGATAGCTTATATCTTACTTGGATCCACCTTGATGCCCTCTACCAATACTACATGCCCCAAGAAGAATATTTCTTTTAGGCAAAATTCACACTTCAATAATTTGGTGTATAGCTGTTTCTCTCTCAAAGTCTGTAGTACAATCCACAGATGTCTATCATGCTCTTCTGCACTCCTCGAGTAGACCAATATATCATCTATGAATACCACAATAAACTGGTTGAGGTATGGTCTGAAGATCGTGTTCATCAGATCTATAAAAGTAGCCGGAGCATTAGTTAACCCAAATGGCATAACCAATAACTCATAATGGCCATAACGGATTCTAAAGACAGTGTAACACCCCTATTTACATAGCCTAGTATATTTCATAGTTCCGGTGACCGGAGTCGATCCGGACAATTAAGGGGATTAGAACCACATCTAAGATAACTAGATAACCTATAAACACAAATAATTAGTGGTGTCCAATTAGTTAAGTAAAAATAAGAAAAATAGAATATAAGAAGTTAAACGAGCCGAAAGTCACAGCGATGGGTGACCTTCTTGGGAACGACTGCGAAGTCATTTTAAACTCAAATTTTGAATCGTAAAATGTGACGCCACGGTCCTTAAGACCCTTATAAACACAGTGGAAAAGAGAAAATCACGAAAAAGAACTATTAAGCCAGTCAAATAATTAGGTCAGGGAGTCGGAAGAAATATGAAATTATTTACAAACCGGGTTGAATCGGCGAAGGGCAATTTGGTCAATTGACCTCGAGAACTGACTCCTGACCTAATTATCAAATAAAATCAGAGAAAAGAAAATTTGGGAATCAAGAATTAAATTAAAGAACTAATAGAAAAAAAAAGAGAAAATGAAAAAGTTAAAAAGGTACAGGAAGATGACATCATGCATGATATCATGCATGATGCCATAAGTCATATAATTAATAAATTAATTAAATGGGTTTTTGGGTCTTCCATAGGGATAAAAACAAAACAAAAGAAAAAAAAAAGAAAAAGACTTCATCCTCTCAAAAAAAACGTGAACCATTCTTTCTCCCTCTCCCTCACCAAAAAACTCCCATGGAAGCTTGATACAAGCTTGATTCCACCCACTTAACCTTATTTTGTCCCCAAATTAATCCATAAAAACTTGTTAACTTCACTTGGGGAAGCATTTGAAGAAGAAAAGAAAAGGAAAAAGGGAGTGAAATTGAAGAATTAGAGCTAAAAATTCTGCTCACTTAAGGTTGGTACTCTTCCTTCATTCTCTCTTTGAATTTATGTTTAAGTAGCTAAGTTACATTTGTAAGCAACAAATAAGTGAATAAAATCAAGCATGGTGGACCAAATAGAAATGTGGGCAGCTAGGGTTTAGGTTTGAGGATGGATAATTTTGATACAAATTATGAATTAGTTAAGTGTGAATGAGTGTATAACTTCTAAGTATGCAATTAGAATTCAACAAGTGAGTTAAACATGGAAGTTAGGGTTTTGGACCTAGGGTTTGGGAGACAAAATTTGGAGAAATGGTGAAATGATGTCTTTGACCTAATGTGAAGTGAAAAATAGTCATTTGTGACCAAATGAGGTGTGTTAGAAGTGTTGGAATTAAAAGCCAATTCGGATTGGATAAGGTAATGTGCTGGCAGCATGACCAAAATTCCCTTTGAGGGACCAAAATAAAATTTTACAAATCCAATGGATATGGGACCAATTAGGGATGAAAATAGGCACTAAATGACACAATTTTTATTGAGGAAGCATGCCCAAAAAGTGACTAAAACCTAGTGAACAAATTGATCAAAGTTGAAAAATTATAGGCTGCCACTGCACAAACTGACCAAATGAACAGTATTTGTTCATTTGGTCATAACTCGAGCTACGAAGGTCTAAATGACCTGAAATTTTACCAGTGGTTAGATGAGATATAGATCTAAAACTTTTATGAAGAATACAAACCCAAATTATGCTATTAACTAAATCAAATTACTGAGCAAATTTGGGTCACTGAATCTGCAGACTGCAGATTTGCCATTTGAACAGTAAAGTTTCAATGGCTATAACTCTCTCTAAAAAACTCCGATTTAGGTGATTCTTGAACCGATGGAAACCTAAGACATAGTAGAACATTTCATATGAAGAAAATTAGACCAAATTATGGACTTAACTTGATCAAATTGCTAAACAAAGTTGGATCAACAAATCTATAGAACAAAAATTCTGCAGTATGAACAGTAAATGTAATTTGCTTATAACTTGAGCTACAAAACTCCAATTGGGGTGATTCAAAAAGGAGAATAAACTTAAGACAATAAGGAAAATTTTCTTTGAAATTGATTTTTTGATTCACACTTAGCATGACAGTCCCTTATTATTCCTCCTCCATTTGTGGGGTGAGATCGATTATTTTCCTCCATCTCTGGTTTACCAGTTGAGGTTGTAGATCGGATGAGTACTCATTAGCTAGCTAGCCACCTCCCTCATTGATTTCGATTAGTGAGGTTGTAGATTGCTTTGTCGTGGTGTACAATGCGGCATTGATAAAAAATTTTGAGTCATGGCTTAAGTTGTGTATGAATTGGCAACGCTGTATGTCTTAAATTATTTGACTAAATTGTGTTATTATGAGCTTTGAAAATTTGTGAAATGTGATTGAGAAATATTTAAACTGTGTTTTGATAATGAATGATTTATGTATTATATTTTAAATTTTTATTGTGCACCACTGAGCATTTTTATACTCAGCGATAGCTTGTTTTGCTGTCGCAGATAAGAGCAAAGAGAAAGCAGCAGAGTGAGCTGCGGGATTGACAAGAACTCTTGATCATTTTTGTGCGGGTATTGTTTTATACCCTTGTTGTTATTTTGATGTAAATACTGTAATGTCATAAGTATCAATGTAAAGTGAGCAGTTGTATAATAAATTATAATAATATTATATTTGGAACTTCTTTTTGTAAATTAATATTTGTAGTTGAGAATTTCATACTTTATGCACTGTGAATGAAGTTATTAAATATTTTGTAATGTTAAACTTTGATTGGATTGTGAAATTATTTTTGAAGTGGATTAAATTGAGTTGACTTGAAATTATTTGGTGGTTGGGAGTTGTGAAAAATTTTTGGAAGTGCTTTTTTATAGGTTTTTGAAGAACGGTTTTCTCCAAATATAAACGGAACTCTGTCAAAATTTTTATAAAATTTGCAGTAAAATTTAAATGGACAAAATTTTTACTAGTTTATAAGCTTTTAATAAATGATTTTAATTCCTACCAAAATGCTCACCACTTCCAAAATGCAAGAAAATAGTTTTAAAATCCCTTGTAGTGTACTTAATGAATTATTGGTAGGCCAAGTTCGGTAGTTCATTAGGTATTCTACAGGATAATGTTATGCCTTACAGAGGGGTAAGGTGTGACATGTTTTAGTGGTATCAGAGCATGGTTTTGCAATGAATTTTGACTATTTATGTGAACATTTCTTTGATAAGTACAACTGCTTAAGTGTCTTTAATTGATATATATGACATATTTACATCATAAATATGCACTAACGGAGGTCAACCTCCTTGTGTTTGATCTCAGGAAGTAGAAATTTTGGGAAAACGGAATAGAAGAAGGAGATCATTCTGTGAAACAGTCTGTTGAGGCTGAGGTTCAAGGGGAAGCCCCAGCACTCCAGAACGTGAGTGGGTCAGCTACTTCAGCTCCTACTCCAAAGATCGCAGATTCCTCGCCGCTTGTACCGCAGATGGTCGCTTCTCCAAAGAAATGGCGGGAAATGTGCCACCCCAAACTCAGATGCAAGTACCTGTAGCACAACCGCAGCCCTCAGCTCGACAATATGAAAAATTGATGAAATTTGGGGCCACTGAGTTCAAGGGCACTGTGGATCCACTGGAGGCAGAACAATGGTTGGAAAGAATGGAATGAGTTTTCAGAAAGCTACAGTACACCGAAGAATTAAAATTTGAATATTCTATTTCTTTGTTGCAAGGGGATGCATATGAATGGTGGAAGACTATCCCCCACAGCCTAGTTGAGTCACCTGTGCTGACATGGACAGACTTCCTAAGGGAATTCAGACAGAAATGGGTTCCTGATGCGTATGTCGATATGAAATTCCAAGAATTCTTGAGTTTGAAACAAGGGGACAGAACCATAGCAGAGTATGAGAGAGACTTCTCAAGGCTAAGCCACTATGCTGGAAGCTTAGTCTCCACCCTCAGAGATAGATGTAAGAGGATTGAGTCCGGGTTAAGGCCGAATCTGAGAATGCAAGTTGTGGGTTTCTGACATCAGAATTTCACTGAGTTGATCTCACAGGCCCTGGAACTGGAAAGGATAGAATCAGAAGGGGCAGTGAAGAAGGGTATACAAGAGAAAGAGAAGACTGATAAGACTACTAGACAAGTATCTGAAAGTGGTTCTGGGAAGAGGAAACAGTTTGGGGGATCCAGTTCCTGTAGATCTGGCATAGGCAGATTCTCTAGCCAAAGACCACCTCGGTCTGGTCAGCAGACCCAGCAGGCACCCCGAGGAGCTCTATCAGTACGATAGTGTGAAACTTGTGGTAGAACACACGGTGGGGTGTGTTTCAAGGCCACTGGTGCATGTTTTAACTGTGGAGGGCGCGGACATTTCGCTAAGGATTGCACTAGTCCGCGCCGGTCTGGACCTTCTACTACATTTGAAGGATCAGCCCAAGTCCCTGCACCAAGAGGATCACAGCCAACTGGTAGAGGTAGAGGCAGAGGTAGGGGTCCTGGTAACACTCCTGGAAGTCAAAGCACTATTAACCAACTAGTATCCAGTGGCGCACCAGTCAGAGTGTATACCATGCGTCAGAGGGAGGAGGCTGAAACATCAGACGTAGTAGCTGGTATTTTCTCCATACTTGATCAAGATGTACATGTGTTATTTGATCCTGGCTCCACACATTCATATGTTAGTGCTAGTGTGATGTGTTCTACTGCTATTCAGTGTGTACCAATGGATTATGATGTGCTAGTAACTAGTCCATTAGGCCAGGAGGTTAGGGTAAATAAATTATATAGGGATTGTCCTTTGGTGATCCAAGGACACACTTTTCTATCTGATTTAATTGAAATGCCCTTCATAGATTATGACATTATCTTGGGAATGGATTGGTTAGCCAGGCATCATGCAATGATTGACTGTAGACTGAAGACAGTCACTTTTGGTCTCCCTCAGTTTGATTAGGAAAGGGTGTGAGGCGTACTTGGCACATGTGATAGACACCCAAGTGGATAGTCTAGCTCTGAAGGACATCCCACTATATGTGACTTTCTAGATGTGTTTCCTGATGAATTGCCAGGATTACCTCCAGAAAGAGAAGTGCAGTTTGAAATTGATGTTATGCCTGGTGTGGACCCAATCTCCATAACGTCATACAGAATGGCACCAGCAGAACTAAAAGAATTGAAAGTATAGTTGCAAGAGTTGCTTGACAAGGGCTTCATCCGCCCTAGTGTGTCACCTTGGGGAGCGCCGGTGTTGTTTGTAAAGAAGAAGGATGGCACTCTCCGGTTATGCATTGACTATCGGCAGTTGAATAAGGTGACAATAAAGAACAGATATCCATTGCCCCGTATTGATGACTTGTTTGATCAGTTGAAGGGTGCAGCTGTGTTCTCCAAAATAGACCTGAGATCAGGTTATTATCAGCCGAGAGTACAAGAGCAGAGTATTTCTAAAACTACCTTTCGAACCCACTATGGCCATTATGAGTTTTTGGTCATGCCATTCGGGTTAACTAATGCTCCAGCTGCTTTTATGGATCTGATGAACACTATCTTCAGACCATACCTCAACTAGTTTGTTGTGGTATTTATCGATGATATATTGGTTTACTCGAGGAATGCAGAAGAGCATGATAGACATTTGCGCATTGTACTGCAGACTTTGAGGGAGAAACAACTATATGCCAAATTGTCGAAGTGTGAATTTTGGCTGAAGGAGATATCCTTTTAGGGCACATAGTATCAGCAGAGGGTATTAAGGTAGATCCAAGTAAGATTGAATCTGTCCTTAATTGGAGGCCACCCAGAAATGTCACAGAGATTCACAGTTTTCTGGTTTTAGCTGGATACTACCGTCGGTTTGTGAAGGGATTCTCCATATTGGCATCTCCATTGACGAAGCTGCTTAGAAAAGATGTAAAATTTCAGTGGACGGATAAATGCCAGCAAAGCTTTGATGAATTGAAGAGATGTTTGACTGAAGCTCCAGTCCTGACTTTACCTACACCGGGTAAAGAATATACAGTTTATAGTGATGCTTCTCACAATGGGTTAGGTTGTGTGTTGATGCAAGATCAAAATGTCATTGCCTATGCATCACGCCAGCTAAAACCGCATGAGAGGAATTATCCGACACATGACTTAGAGCTTGCAGCCATTGTGTTTGCTCTTAAGATCTGGAGACATTATTTGTATGGGGAGAAGTTTTACATCTACACAAATCATAAGAGTTTGAAGTATTTGGGCACCCAGAAAGAGCTGAATTTGAGACAGAGGAGATGGTTAGAGTTGATAAAAGACTATGATTGTCTGATAGACTATCAGCCAGGGAAAGCTAATGTTGTGGCTGACGCCTTAAGTCGCAAGACTATGGCAAGTCTACGGGTTACTCCTTTGTCTTTGGTGCATGAGTTAAGATCATTACATGCCAGCTTAGAGGTTAATGACGATGGACAAACAGCAGTTGCATGGCATGTACAGCTAGTGTTGATTGATCATATTAGAATGGCTGCTCAGAATGATCAGAAATATCAGAAGTTGTTGGAAGAAGTCCGGCAGGGCAAGAAACCAGAATTCTCAATAAGAGATGATGGTCTATTGCTACACTAGGGTAGAATGTGTGTTCCTAATGATGTTGATTTGAGGCAGATCATTTTGAAGGAAGCACATGAGTCATCCATTGTATCAGACAGAGATCCTAGGTTCACTTCTAGATTCTGGGGTAGTCTTCAGAAAGCCCTAGGAACTAGATTGAACTTCGATCGCATTCCATCCACGCATGATGGCCACCCGAGAGGGTAATTCAGATCTTGGAGGACATGCTACAGGCTTATGCGATTGAGTTTGAGGGTAGTTGGGATACACACTTGCCTTTGATTGAGTTTGCTTACAACAACAGCTACCAATCAAGCATTGGGATGCCTCCATATGAAGCTTTGTATGGCAGAAAATGTAGAACCCCGTTGTGTTGGGATGACGTGGGTGAAAGAAAAATGATTGGACCCGAAATTGTTCAACAAACTGAGGAGAAGATCAGAGTAATCAAAGATCGACTTAGGACTACATCAGATTGGCAGAAGTCCTATATTGATCTGAAGAGAAGAGATATTGAGTATGCAGTGGGTGAGAAAGTTTTCCTTAAAGTTTCTCCTTGAAAGAGAATTATGAGATTTGCCAGAAAGGGAAAACTGAGTCCTCGTTTCATTGGGCCATATGAGGTTCTGGAAAGAGTGGGTCCTTTGGCATATCGGTTGGCACTACCTCAAGAGTTAGAGAAGATACATAATGTTTTCCATGTGTCTATATTGAGGAGGTACCGATCAGACTCATCTCATATACTACCAGTAGAAGAAATTGAAGTGAATCCAGACCTCACATATGAAGAAGAACCCATAGAGATTCTAGCTTATGAGGTGAAGCAGCTACGGAACAAACAGATGCCGTTGGTAAAAGTGTTGTGAAACCATCATTCAGGCCAGGAGGCTACTTGGGAACGAGAGGAGGACATGAGGAGATAGCACCCACACCTGTTCAGAGATTAATACCAGGTAAAATTTCAAGACGAAATTTATTTAAGGGGGGGAGAATTGTAACACCCCTATTTGCATAGCCTGGTATATTTCACTGTTCCGGTGACCAGAGTCAGTCCGGACAATTAAGGGGATTAGAATCACATCTAAGACAACTAGATAACCTATAAACACAAATAATTAGTAATGTCCAATTATTTAAGTAAAAATAAGAAAAACAGAACATAAGAAGTTAAACGAGCTGAGAGTCACAGCGATGGGTGACCTTCTCGGGAACGACTGCGAAGTCATTTTAAACTCAATTTTCGAATCGTAAAATGTGACGCCGCGGTCCTTAGGACCCTTATAAACACAGTGGAAAAGAGAAAATTACGAAAAAGAACTGTTAAGCCAGTCAAATAATTAGGTCAGGGAGCCGGAAGAAATATGAAATTATTTACAAATCGGGTTGAACCGGCGAAGGGCAATTTGGTCTATTGACTCCGAGAACTGACTCCTGACCTAACTGTCAAATAAAATCAGAGAAAAGAAAATTTCGGAATCGAGAATTAAATTAAAAAACTAATAGAAAAAAAAAGAAGAGAAAATGAAAAAGTTAAAAAGGTGTAGGAAGATGACATCATGCATGATATCATGCATGATGCCATAAGTCATATAATTAATAAATTAATTAAATGGGTTTTTGGGTCTTCCATAGGGATAAAAACAAAAAAAAAAAGAAAAAAAAAAAAGAAAAAGACTTCATCCTCTAAAAAAAAACGTGAACCATTCTCTCTCCCTCTCCCTCACCAAAAAACTCCCATGGACGCTTGATACAAGCTTGATTCCACCCACTTAACCTTATTTTGTCCCCAAATTAATCCATAAAAACTTGTTAACTTCACTTGGGGAAGCATTTGAAGAAGAAAAGAAAAGGAAAAAGGGAGTGAAATTGAAGAATTAGAGCTAAAAATTCTGCTCACTTAAGGTTGGACTCTTCTTTCATTCTCTCTTTGAATTTATGTTTAAGTAGCTAAGTTACATTTGTAAGCAACAAATAAGTGAATAAAATCAAGCATGGTGGACCAAATAGAAATGTGGGCAGCTAGGGTTTAGGTTTGAGGATGGATAATTTTGATACAAATTATGAATTAGTTAAGTGTGAATGAGTGTATAACTTCTATGTTTGCAATTAGAATTCAACAAGGGAGTTAAACATGGAAGTTAGGGTTTTGGACCTAGGATTTGGGAGAAAAAATTTGGAGAAATGGTGAAATGATGTCTTTGACCTAATGTGAAGTGAAAAATGGTCATTTGTGACTAAATGAGGTGTGTTAGAAGTGTTGGAATTAAAAGCCAATTCGGATTGGATAAGGTCATGTGCTAGCAGCATGACCAAAATTCCCTTTGAGAGACCAAAAATGAAATTTTACAAATCCAATGGATATGGGACCAATTGGGGATAAAAATAGGCACTAAATGACACAATTTTCATTTAGGAAGCATGCCCAAAAAGTGACTAAAACCTAGTGAACAAATTGATCAAAGTTGAAAAATTGCAGTCACATCAAGAAACCGACCAAATGAACAGTGTTTGTTCATTTGGTCATAACTTGAGCTAGGAAGGTCTAAATGACCTCAAATTTTACCAGTGGTTAGATGAGATATAGATCTAAAACTTTCATGAAGAACACAAACTCAAATTATACCATTAACCAAATCAAATTATTGAGCAAAGTTGGGTTACTGAATCTGCAGACTGCAGATTTGCCATTTGAACAATAAAGTTTCAATGGCTATAACTCTCTCTAGAAAACTTTGATTTAGGCGATTCTTGAACCGATGGAAACCTAAGACATAGTAGAACATTTCATATGAAGAAAATTAGACCAAATTATGGACTTAACTTGATCAAATTACTGAACAAAGTTGGATCATCAAATCTATAGAACAAAAATTCTGCAGCATGAACAGTAAATGTAATTTGCTTATAACTTGAGCTACAAAACTCCAATTGGGTGATTCAAAAAGGAGAATAAACTTAAGGCAATGGGGAACATTTTCTATGAAGGAATTTTTGCCAAATTCCAACAGTAAAATGACCAATGAAACAGTGCAACTTAGGACTCAAAAAGGGTGAAGTTGGAATTATCATATCTATTAAGCCTTAGAAAGTCAACAATTTGACTTGAATAGTGTAGTGAATAGTAACCCAAAACACAAAAATTTTGAGAACGTCGAATTTAGCACGTTAGAGCTAGGTAAAAGTGAAGTTAAATTTATTTTTGGATTTATGCTAAGTTATGGAACTGAAACACTGTGAAATTGTGTGTTTCAGCTGAAAAAGACTTGGAAGCTCTGAGAGACTGAGTCAAGGCCTAGAGGTGACTCACATCAGGTTTGTGCACAATAAACCTTATTTTAACCTTTTGTCATTGAATTATTGATTTAGTGTGATTTATGAAAATTTGAAGTTAATTATGAATTGTGTTGCCATCTTATGAATGAAATTATGACTTTGGAAATTTATTGGATTTCTCACGAATCATTTGAATAAAATGTTTGAAATTGATTTTTTGATTCACACTTAGCATGATAGTGCCTTATTATTCCTCCTCCATTTATGGGGTGAGATCGATTATTTTCCTCCCTCTCTGGTTTACCAGTTAAGGTTGTAGATCGGATGAGTACTCATTAGCTAGCTAGCCACCTCTCTCATTGATTTCGATTAGTGAGGTTGTAGATTGCTTTGTCGTGGTGTACAACGCGACATTGATCGGAAATTTTGTGTCATGGCTTAAGTTGTGTATGAATTGGCAACGCTGTGTTTCTTAAATTATTTGACTAAATTGTGTTATTATGAGCTTTGAAAATTTGTGAAATGTGATTGAGAAATATTTAAACTGTGTTTTGATAATGAATGATTTATGTATTGTATTTTAAATTTTTATTGTGCACCACTGAGTATTTTTATACTCAGTGATAGCTTGTTTTGCTGTCGCAGATAAGAGCAAAGAGAAAGCAGCAGAGTAAGCTGCGGGATTGACAAGAACTCTTGATTATTTTATACCCTTATTGTTATTTTGATGTAAATACTGTAATGTCATAAGTATTAATGTAAAGTGAGCAGTTGTATAATAAATTGTAATAATATTATATTTGGAACTTCATTTTGTAAATTAATAGTTGTAGTTGAGAATTTCATACTTTATACACTGTGAATGAAGTTATTAAATATTTTGTGATGTTAAACTTTGATTGGATTGTGAAATTATTTTTGAAGTGGATTAAATTGAGTTGACTTGAAATTATTTGGTGGTTGGGAGTTGTGAAAAATTTTTGGAAGTGCTTTTTTATAGGTTTTTGAAGAATGATTTTCTCCAAATATAAACGAAACTCTATCAAAATTTTTATAAAATTTGCGGTAAAATTTAAATGGACAAAATTTTTACTAGTTTATAAGCTTTTAATAAATGATTTTAATTCCTAACAAAATGCTCACCACTTCCAAAATGCAAGAAAATAGTTTTAAAATCCCTTGTAGTGTGCTTAATGAATTATCGGTAGGCGAAGTTTGGTAGTTCATTAGGTATTCTACGGGATCGTGTTATGCCTTACAGAGGGGTAAGGTGTGACAGGCAGTTTTAGGAATACTCTGCTCTTGTTCTTTCAGCTGATAATAACCTGATCTCAGGTCAATTTTGGAGAACATAGCTGCACCCCTCAACTGATCAAACAAATCATCAATGCGGGGCAATGAGTATCTGTTCTTTATTGTCACCTTATTCAACTACCGATAGTCGATACATAAGCGGAGAGTTCCATCCTTCTTCTGAACAATTAACACTGGTGCTCCCTAAGGTGACACACTAGGGTGGATAAAGCCCTTGTCAAGCAGCTCTTGCAACTGCACTTTCAACTCTTTCAATTCTGCTAGTGCCATTCTATATGGTGTTATAGAGATTGGGTCCACACCAGGCATAGCATCAATCTCAAACTGCACCTCTCTTTCTGGAGGTAATCCTGGCAATTCATCAGGAAATACATCTGAAAAGTCACATACTGTAGGGATGTCCCTCAGTGCTGGACTCCCCACTTGGGTGTCTATCACATGTGTCAAGTATGCTTCACACCCCTTTCTAATCATCCTTCTGGCTAGTGCAGCCGAAATGATATTTGATGGCAACAACTGCCTCTCCCCATGTATTACCGCATCACCGTACAGAGGGAGACCAAAAGTGACTGTTTTCAGTCTACAGTCAATCATCGCGTGATGCCTGGCTAACTAATCCATGCCCAAGATAATATCATAATCTCTGAAGGGCATTTCAATCAAATCTGATAGAAAAACATGCCCTTGGATCATCAAAGGACAATCTCTATAGATTATGTTGACCCTAATCTCCTGACCTAATGGACTAGTTACTAGCACATCATAGTCCATTTGTACACACTGGATAGTAGTAGAACTCATCACACTAGCACTGACATATGAATGTGTGGAGCCAGGATCAAACAACACATATGCATCTTGGTCAAGGATAGAGAAAATACCAGCTACTACATCTGATGTTTTAGCCTCCTCCCTCTGACGCATTGTATAGACTCTAGCTGGTGCACCACTTGGTACTAGCTGGTTAATAGTACTCTGACTTCCAGGAATGCTACCCCTACCTCTGCCTCTACCTCGACCAGCTGGCTGTGACCCTCTAGGTGTAGAGACTTAGGTTGATCCCTTAGATGTGCCAGGAGGTCCAGATCAGTGCAGACTAGTACAATCCTTAGCAAAATGTCCACTCCTTCCATAGTTGAAACATGTACCGGTGGCCTTGAAACACACCCCACCATGTGTTCTACCACAAGTCTCACACTGCTGGACTGATAAAGCTCCTTGAGATGCTTGTTGGGTCTGCTGACCAGATCGAGGTGGTCTTTGACCAAAGAATCTGCCTCTGCCAGATCTGCGAGAGCTAGACCCAGACTATTTCCTCTTCCCAGAACCACTCGCAATAACTTGGCCCATAGCCTTTTCAGTCTTTTCTTTCTCTTGAGTGCCCTTCTTCACCGCCCCTTCTGATTCTATCCTTTCCAGTTCCAAGGCTTGTGAAATCAGCTCAGAAAAATTTTGGTGTCTAAATCCCACAACTTGCATTCTTAAGCTAGGCCTCAACCCAACCTCAAACCTCTTACATCTGTCTCTGGGTATGGAGACTAAGCTTCCAGCACAGTGACTTAGCCTTGAAAAGTGTTGCTCATACTCTGCTATTATTCTGTCCTCTTGCTTTAGGCTCAAGAATTCTTGCAATTTCATATCTACATAAGCATCAGGAACCCATTTCTGCCTGAATTCCCTCAGGAAGTTTATCCATGTCAGCACAAGTGGCTCAACTAGGCTATGGGGGATGGTCTTCCACCATTCATATGCATCCCCTTGTAGAAGAGATACTGAATATTCAAATTTTAATTCTTCGGCACACTGTAGTTTTCTGAATACCCTTTCCATCCGTTCCGGCCACTGTTCTGAATCCAGTGGATCCACAGTGCCTTTAAACTCGGTAGCCCCAAATTTCATTAGTTTTTCATATTTTCAAGCTAGGGGTTGTGGTTGTGCTGCAGGTGCTTGCATCTGAACTTGGGGTGACAAATTTTCCATCAGTTTTTGAAAAAATGCAACCATCTGCTGTGCAAACTGAGCAAGAAACTGCGATGCTGGAGTAGGAGCTGGAGTGGATGATCCACTCACATTCTGAAATGCTGGGGCTTCTCCTTAGACCTCAGTCTTGACAGATTGCTCTACTGAATGATTTCCCTCTTGCATTCTGTTTTCAAAATTTTCCTACTTCCTGAAATCAAATATAAGGAGGTTGACCTCCGTTAGAGCATATTCATGATTTAAATATGTCATATGTATTAATTAAAGACACTTGAGCAGTTGTACTTATCAAAGAAAGATTCACATACATAGTCAATATTCATTACAAAACCATGCTCTGATACCACTAAAACATGTCACACCTTACCCCTCTGTAAGGCATAACATGATCCCGTAGAATACCTAATGAACTATCCAACTTCACCTACAGATAACTCATTAAGTACACTACAAGGGATTTTAAAACCATTTTCTTACTTTTTGGAAGTGGTGAGCATTTTAGTAGGAATGAAAAACATTTACTTGAAGTTTCAAAACTAGTAAAAATTTTTGTCTGCAGAAGTGGTGAGCATTTTAGTAGGAATGAAAAACATTTACTTGAAGTTTCAAAACTAGTAAAAATTTTTGTTCGCAAATTTTGGAAAAATTTCGGCAGAGTGCCGTTTGTATTTTGAAAAAACAGTTCTTCAAAAACCTGTAAAAAGCACTTCCAATATTTGTTTTACAACTCCAATCACCAAAATAACTTAGTTCATCATAATGCAATTCAAGTCCGCAATTCAATCAAAATTTGTCATTTCAAAATATCTCATCAATTCATTCACATTGCATTTAATATTTAATTTACAAATACAGATCTTAATTTACAAAAAGAAAATCCAAAATACTATATTAGAATTTACTATATAACTGCTTAATTTTATATTAATATATATGACATTACAATATTTACATCAAAATAACTACAAGGGTATAAATAAATTCCCGTACCAAAAAGGTCAATGTAGTCCTCTATCTCAATAGCAGCTCACTCACGCTTTCTCTGCTTTATCTCATGATAAAGAAAATAAGCTATCGCTGAGTATAAAAATACTCAGTGGTGCACAATAAAAATTCGAAATGCAGTACATAAAACATTCATTGATAAATCACAATTTAAATATTTTACAAATTATCAAAACTCATTATAGCACAATTTTGGTCAAAAATTTTAATAAACACAGTGTTGCCAATTTATACACAACTTAAGCCATTACACAAAATTTTCGATCAATGCCACGTTGTACACCACGACAAAGCAATCTACAACTCCACTAATCGAAATCAATGAGGAAGGTGGCTAGCTAGCTAATGAGTACTCATCCGATCTACAGCCTCAACTGGTAAGCCAGAGAGAGAGGAAAATAAATGATCTCAACCCCATAAATGGAAGAGGAATAATGTTGTACTGTCATGCTAAGTGTGAACACAAAATCAATTCAAAACAAAGTACTCAAATAATTTATGAAAAATCCCAAACAATTTCCAAAGTCATTTTTGCAGTCCCAAAATGGCAACACAATTTATAAACAACACAGCTATTTCATAAAGCATAACAATTCAACTTTTCACTTATAAAATAATTACATAAATTTATTGTGCACAAACCTGACGTGAGTCGCCTCTAGGCCTTGACTCAGTCCCTTAGATTTTTCGGGTCTTTTTCAGCTGAAACACACAATTAACAGTGTTTCAGTATCTTATCTCATAATAAATCCAATAATTAAACTCATATATGCTCAACTCTAGCCCCAATATACTTAAACTTACGTTCTTGAAAATTTTCATGTTAGGGTTACTATTCATGGCACTATTCAAGTCAATTTGTTGACTTTCTAATACTTAATAGGTATGGAAATTCTAATTTCACCCACATACCACATTTTGGTTAACTAATTTGTTGGTTTTGATTGTTTCCTCAAACTTCAAGTCTCTTAGGCACAAATTTCAAATTTTTAGTTTTGGTGTTCAGTTTTGTACTGTTCCATTGGTCATGTTGCTGTGATAATTTGGCTAAGTTTTCCTCATATAAGTTGTTCCTTTTTATCTTAAATTTATTTCTCTTTTTGAATCACTCCATTTAGAGTTTTGTAGCCTAAGTTATAGCCATTTGAACATGACTGGCCGGATTTGGTTTTACCCAGAATTCAGGGCATTCACTGGATAATGGCAGTTTTTTGTGGGTTGACTGCAGGTGAGTTTTTGGATAGCTTATGAACAAATTTGGGTTTGTTTTCATCATGAAAGTTGTAGGGGTATGTCTCAGCTTTCTACTGGTAAAATTTCAACTTATTTGGACCTTCCTAGACCAAGTTATAGTCATTTATGTAACTACTGTTTATTTGGTCATTTTTGTACGGGTCAGTTTGCCAATTTCGAATTTGGCCTAATTGTTCACTAAGTTATTGTCACTTTCTGGGCATGATTCCTGAATGAAAAATGTGTCATTTTGTGTCTAGTTTCATTCCCAATTGACCTCAACCCAATTGGGTTGGTAAATTTTCAGTTTTGATCCCTGAAAGGGACCTAGGTCAAGCTACCTGCAGATTGACCCTAACCAATCCGAATTAGAACTTGGTTCCAACAATTCATACACACCACAAATGGTCATAATTGACCATTTCTCAACTCAAATAAGGTCAATAACATCATTTGGCTAATTCTCAAATTTTTCTTCAATTTTTCACAATCTCCAAACCCTAGTTACATGTATTTCAACTCTAATACAAATTTAAAGTGTATATTCATGTTCTACATACCTAATTCACCTCAAATAACCATTCAAATTCATCAAACTCATTCATATCAAACCCTAACCCTAGCCGGATGAATTTCTTGTTTGGTCCCTCAATAATTGTTTTCTTTTGATTTTAAGTTACTAAGTTACTTGAGCTAAATACACAAATAAGAAACCAACATTTTCAAAGTAAATTGCTTATCTCCACTTTACACTTCAATCTTCAATTTTTCTCCTTTTTTCCTCTTTCTTTCTTGCTCAATCACCTTCCCAAGTGAAGTTAACAAGCTTTAATGGAATAATTTAGGGGCAAAGTAGGGTTAAGTGGCTAAAAGAAAGCTTGAATTCAAGCTTTCATGGAATTCTTCAATGGAGAGAAAGATGTGGAGCAGCACACCAAAGAAGAGGAAGAGTAATTTGTTTTTTTTTTAATTTTATGTTTATTTTATGCGTTTTAGTCTTATTTGACTTGGTCAATTATGGTGAGGAAAATCAAAATTAGTTTTGACATCATGATGATGTCATCCAATGATGTAATAAACTTTTTCAATTTTCTTTTTCTTTTGTATTTATTTTTCCATTAGTTCTTTAATTTAATTCTTGATCCCGAAATTTTCATTTCTCCGATTTTATTGGATAGTTAGGTCAGGAGTCAGCTCTAGGGGTGAATTGACCAAATTGCCCCTCGCTGATTCAATCCGGTTTGCAAGTTATTTGATATTTCTTCCGGATCACTAACTTAATTATTTGACCTGCTTAACAATTCTTTTTCATGATTTTCTCTTTTCTACTGTGTTCACAATGGTCCTAAGGACCGCGGCGTCACATTTTATGGTTCGAAATTTGAGTTTAGATTGACCTCGCAGTCATTCCCGATAAGGTTACTCATCGCTGTGACTCTCAGCTCATTTAACTTCTTATGTTTTATTTTTCTTATTTATGCTTAACTATTTGGCAATTACTAATTATTTGCATTCAGAGTTTATCTAGGTGTCTTAGACATGGTTCTACTTCTCTTAATTGTCCGGACCGACACCGATCACCGGAACAGTGAAATATACCAGGCTATGCGAATAGGGTTGTTATAAAAAGAAATCAAATAAACCAAAATTTTGGTCATCTTCTTCCTTCCAAAAGCCATGGCCGAACTCCAAGGAAGAAATGCTCCACCATTTTTATCTTCCACTCACTTAATTTCCTAGCCAATCCTACCCTAAAACCCCTAAGTGTCTTCACTAAAAATTACTCCCATGCCTTGAAGAAGCTAGTGACAGCCAAGAATTGAAGAAATTCTTAAAGTTTTATAAGACCAAACTTGGCTCTAAAGAGGTTAGTGCTTAAACCTTGCTTTCTCCTCCTTTAAATCTTACAATTAGGTGGAAACAAGCTAGAATTGCATAAAAAAATAAAGAAAAAAAAAGTGCATGTTTGAGTGAAAGGGAAATTCGGTTAGCCATGGTAAAGGGAGAGATTGATGTGTTTAATCATATGTAGACATGAATATTAACATAAACAAGATGAAATATTTGATATATATGTTGATTTGCCTATGGTAGTAAGAGATGGTAATTGTGAAGTTAAGGCTTTAAAGGGAAATTGGGGGTTTGATGATATGATTCTCAATTGAAGTTTTTGAGACCAAATATTGACCATTTTATGTGAGTTGATTGAGTTTTGAAGTGCATTGTTGAATTGAATTGAGAAATGAATGTATTGCCTTTATGCTAGAAATTCTGGACTTTGAGTCCAGTGGGTTTGGGCAGCTATAAGTTGAATTGTGTAGCTTCAAATGGTGTAAGGCTACTTGGAGGTGAAACTAGGGACATAATGCCACATTTTTCATGAAGAGACCCTGCCCAGAAAACCAACACAAAGTGACTTAAGTATGGCTTGAATCTGGGTAACCAAAATCTGGACCTGGAAAAATGATCATATGAATAGTAATTGTTTAAATGGCCATAACTTTGTGTGGAGAGGTCTAAATGACCTGATTCTTAAACCCATGGAAATCTTAGACATAGTAGAACAACTTTCATACAAAACAGAAACCCAAATTCTGATCATAAACTAATCAAATTGCTAACCAAAGTTAACTCATCAAAACTGCCAGAATCAAGAATTGTCCAGAAATTCTGGACATGGACCAATCCGGCCAGTTATGGTTCAAATGCCATAACTTGAGCTAAAAAACTCCAAATGGAGTGATTCAAAAAGGGAATTAAATTAGAGACATTAAGGAACAACTTTGATGAAGAAAAGTTAGCCAAATTTGAATTGTAGATTGGTCCAACGGAATAGTAAACTTAGGTGACAAAAACTGAAATTTTGGAAATACTTCTAAAAAGACTTAAATTATAATTGGCAATTAATGCCAATAAGTTTATAACCCAAAATGCGGTACTACCATAAATTTAGAATTTGTTTATGAAATAGTAAAAAATTTGCATGAATAGTAATATGAATAGTAACTACAATGACATTAAATGCAAAGAACCAACATTGACCTGAAATTTTAGACTTGGACCTACCCGACCAGTTTTTGCAAAAACGCCATAACTTGGTCTACAAAACTGAAAATACAGTGAAACCAAAGAAAAAATATCTATAAACCTAGAACTACAAATTTGGTGTTTTGACTAAAACCCAGAACCTAATGGAACATAGACAATTTGCTAGGAAAATTTAGTACTTCCAATCCTGAATTTCTAAATTTGAGGTGTTTGGTTAATTGACCCTTAAATGGTTAAAAGACCATAACTTTCTCTAGAAAACTTCAATTGACATGATCTAAAAAGCTAAGATAAAGACCTAAAACTTTGTCTTAGGGTCCTAGATCCAATTCTAAGCCTAAGTACTTGGAAATGTATGATAAAGAAGATAGAAAATCCTAAAACTAGTAGACTTATAGGGTTCAACACCTTGGACAATCATTAATCAATTGATTATAACTAGAGTTATACTACTTCAAAGTGAATGATTCAAAAGGGAAATTAAAGTTAACACCTAAAGAAATAACTTCCATGAAGGAAGTATGGCCAAATGGACCATGCATTTTAGCCAAATTGCTAGAGGAAATTAGGACATAAAATCTGAAATCCATAAAATTTTCATGGACAACTTGGGATATGAATGATATCCCACTTAAATGATTTAATGAACACCTAAATCATATGAGTAGGTAGTTAAAACTTGTATTCCCATCACAAATAGAACTTATGAGACATTGCTAACATAACTTGAAATGTGAATTGTAATTACCATAAATGAAATGTGAAAGGTATAAATGATGTACAAATGTTATTTGGGACTTATGTTCCCATTATGAGTAAAAATGAAAATGCTTGAATCTAAGTGACATGTGAGATGATGTGATTGGTAAATTGTGATCCACATAAATGAAATTTTATGAATTCTTGCATTAGGTGAAAATGAGTTTGGACATTGTATTTCCACTAGGAATAGAATTAAAATGCTACCAATGTAAATAGAAAATATAATTAAATAATAAAACTTATTAACACTTAATGGTACTATTGTAATGCCCTCACTTTAAGTAGTCCATACATTCTGCTGTTCTGGTGACTAATATCTGTCTGGATAGCCAAAATGTCTGGAACTATATTTAAACTAGAGTGAGGAGTCATAAATAAGCCAAATAATGATAATAAAAATTAAGGAAAATTTTAAGAAAAGAAATGCAACAAGGTTAAAGGAGCCGAAGCTACAATGATGGGTAACCCTAACAGGAAGCGGCTGTGAAGATAGTTAACGACCCTAGACCCATGGGAAACCCTGTGAAATAATTTTTGGAACTCAAGTGAAGAGTTATTGAGGCTTAGCTGACAATAGATTGCCAAGAAAATACAAGAAAAATTATGTAAATCGATACAGACTATTTTAACTCGATAAGCAAAAACGGGGGGCATTTTGGTCATTTCTCCTTCAGAGATGATTTTTGACCAACATGTTCATTTAATTAAATGAGATTTATGAAATAAAATATGAATATATATTGATAAAAATTTAATTAGAAATGAGTAGAGAAAAGAAGAAAACAAAATGAAAATTTAAAACTCAATTATGACATCATGCACAAGTAAGAATGATATAATTAAAAATTTACAACAATCACAAATGGACAAGCTTAAGTATAAAAGTAAAAGGAGAATAATTAAAATCAAAAAAATTAAGTCATCTTCTTCATTTTTAACCCTTGGTCGAAACACATTTGAGAGAAAGAGAGAGAGAGTCCACCATTGTTGATCTAAACAAACTCCACTTCCTAGTCAATTCTACCATAAAACCTCTTGATCCCTTCACTAAAATTAATCCTTGCACCTTGAGGAAGCACTAGACAACAAAAATTTGAAGAGAAGTTGAAGTTTTAATGAGGTAAGGGTTAGCCAAGTCAAGGTTAGTGACCAATCTTACCTCTCTTTTTCTTTATTTATTGTTAGGGACTTAAGCTAAGCTAGAAATTGTTGAAATTGAACTAAAAAGTGCATGATAGGGCACCCACAAATTTTTGGCAGCCATGAGTATGCTATGGTTTTGATGATTTTAATTGAATAAAAGTGGTGTATTGATTGCCTTTGATGAAAATTAAGGATTAGAACATTAAATTTTAGGTGTGGTGCTAAAATGAAACTTTGGGAATTAGGGTTTGAGGCAAAATTAGGGTTTTGCCAAATTGTTGATGAATTAGTATTCTAATGGTCAATTAGTGACCCTTTGATGAGGTTTGACCTTAACTTGGAATTAATTGTGGCATTGAACATTGAATTAAGTGTGCTGGCCTAGGAGCTAGAATTTCTGGACTTGAGTTCAGTGGGTTTGAGTAGCTATAAGTTGAAGTGTGTAGCTTCAATTGGTGTAAGGCCAATTGGAGGTGAAACTAGGGACATAATGCCACATTTTTCATGAAGATACCCTGCCCAGAAAACCAACCTAAAGTGATCTAAAAATTGCTTGAATCTGGGTAACCAAAATCCGGACCTGGAAAAATGGCCATATGAACAGTGTTTGTTCAAATGGCCATAACTTTGTGTAGAGAGGTTCAAATGACCTGATTCTTGAACCCATGGAAAGCTTAGACATAGTAGAAATACTTTAATGGAGAATAGAAACTCAAATTCTAACCATAACCTATTTAAATTGCTAACCAAAATTAGCTCACCAAAATTGCCAAAACCAAAATTGCCCAGAAATTCTGGACATGGACCAATCCGGCCAGTTATAATAAAAATGCCATAACTTGAGTTACAAAACTCCAAATAGAGTGATTCAAAAAGATAATTAAAGTAGAGACATTAAGGAATAACTTTAATGAAAAAAGTTTTGCTAAATTCCCACTGTAGAATGGTCCAATGGAACAGTAAACATAGGTAATGAAATCTGAAATTTTGGAATTACTTCTAATAAGCTTTGAATTGCAATTGGCAACTAATGCCAACAAATTTCTGACCCAAAATGTGGTATGACTATATGTTTAAAATTTGTATACCTATTATTATTGAAAAATTCAACATTTTGCATGAATAGCAATGTAAATAGTAACCACTATAACATCAAATGCAAGGAACCAAAACCTTAACTTTTTTAATATGCCCTAGTATGCTCACTATGATTGGTTTGGATAGGTTGGCATACCAATAGGGTTCCGATTGCAGTACTATGTTTGCTGGTTTTACAACCCCGCAAGTGCACAGATCTCTAACAATTAATAAAGTGATAAGTAGAGTATCGTTCCCACGAGGAATTTTGTTTAGCAAGTACCAATCTACACAGAAATTTTAACTGTCTAGGCTATCAAATACTTAGGAAATAAAGTTTGTTAACTTTAAACACTAGAATGGTAAACTTAAAATGAAATGATTTATTTGAAACAATTCTAAAATTAAGATTTCACACTTGAATCTTACTAGGGATGTTATCTAACTTATTTACTGGATTCATGGTCGTTTTCCTTGATGGAAATCAGTCCTAAGCTATCCTAAATCCTTTCTCAAGGAATCTAGGGTGTATTTTAATTAACTCAAACCCTACTTTCGTGGAAATTAAATTAATTAAAATCCTTTAGGATTTTTGACCAATTTTGAAGTTCCACAAAGGTATCAGCCTATGTCTAGGTCAAAATTCCTAGGTTTAAGATCTTGATTTTCTAATGTTAATCTTTACCTTTCAGTCCTTCAATTAACATATACAATAATGGCTAAGTGGGTACCAGTACATAACATGCATTAAGATCACAAGAAATTAAATCAAGAAACGAATCTCAAATCCAATAAATAAAGCTTAGTGTTCATCCATAATAATAATTACAAGAGCTACTCTCCCAAATCCAGAATAAGAAAACTACTCACTCATAGTGAGTCCAGCAAACATCATAATAAAAGATAAAAACAATAAAAAGAAAATTATGCAGAAGAAATAAAATAATAAAAAAAAATTTGTCTAGGGATATGAAGCAAAGGAACCAAAGAGAGCTTACAGATTTGATCTTGTGGAGCTTCAGCTGGAAAACTTCTTTTGGTACTGATGTAGAGCCTGATAATAGCAGCCTTCAGCAACAATCCCGACCGTCCTTCTTTTGATGTTTTCTTTTCTATTTATATTGGTTGCCTTAGGGTTAGGTCATTTTGAGTCCAAAAGGCTTTAGGAGTCTTGTTTTTATCCGAAAGCAGGAGGGGAATTCGAGTTATAAAACTGGCTACAGCATAGTACACGGCCCGTGTGTCACTACACGGGTCCCGTAATGTAGGGCCGTGTAACTTGCTGGAGGAGAATTGCGAAATCTTGTTTTGGCACAGAAAGTTACACGGGTATGTGCCAACTACACGGGCCTAGTTACACGGGCCGTATACTATTGTTCCCATAAGGTTCTTCAAGCTTGCGCCCAGTAGAGACTTACACGGTCCTTGCAGATTACACGGGTCTACTTACACAACCCGTGTACTTGTGTTTCTCATCGATTCTCTTGGCTTTCTTCTAGCAGAGAGTTACATGGGTATGGGGCTTGGTTTACACTACCCGTGTACTTTGTATCAGCAGCAATTCTCTGTCTCTTGACTCCTCTAAGCTTTCCTTTGCACTCCCATTCTTTAGGGCTTCACCCAAACACCTGAAAATGATACAGAAAATATGGAATTAAGGGCTTGACAATAGAAATTACAAAAACTAATGAAATCAACTTCTATGCATGAAAATACTTGCCTAAATGCTATGAATTAGTATACAAATGTGCTTAAAAACATCTATACAATTCAAGTGTATCATACTGCCTATGGTTTCATGCCATTTCGTGATTTATGGCTTTAATGCCATTTTGTGACATTATGGCTTTTGGCCATTCTGATACTCTTGACATATTTAGCTTTATGCTCGATGATTATTATGGCTTGTTAGCTGTTCTGTTGCACACCTGGCAGACACTATGTGACCGATAGTGTGATGGCCCGAGATACTTAGTATCCAGTGCTAGTTTACCCGTTTATCCAATCCAGTCAACTGGTATAGGTTACTTGGGCAACAAAAATAAGTTTTAAAATTTATAACCAAATAATGAATATAAAAATCACTAAATTAAGAATATTGCAAATAGTTATCAAAAATTTCAGTTTGCATTAATTAATAACATAATTTTTGAATATTTAATTATTTAGTTTATTTTTATATTATATTAGCACCACTAGGCTGAATGCTTAGTGCGTTGCTTTTTATCACGCGTAGGTACTCGAGATACAGAGCGAGAACCCAGTAAACCATAGGTTGGGATTATCGTGAGAGTCCAGATCTGCATTGAGTCCGGTGTCACATCCTCTGCAGTGCATTTTGGTAGGACCATTAGGCTTCATTTGTAATTTTTGTATTTTATATTTTGTAGTTAGACATTCATTTGTCATGTAATTATGAACTTATGTAATCATTTGTAAACTATGTAAATTAATGAAATTTAGGTATTTTCTTTATGAATGTGAGCATTTATTTATTTATGCATGGGATGAATAAAAATTTGAGTTTAAGAATATTGAGATGAAATTTGAGATTGTGAAGAAATACATAAATTAAAATCATTGGTGAGATTTTTAATAGGTGGAAATCGTCAAAATTATGAATAATTTAGGGAAAACTCTATCAATTTCCCCGATTAATAAATTGACCCTAAATTAATAACATAAAATGTAATTACTGAGAATTGAAATAAGATAAGTTAAGGCGCTTCGGCACCGAGTGTGACATGCCTCACTCGGCTACACTGTAGACGAGTAAGGGGTGTCACAACTAATGTGCCTATGTATTGCCTAGACACGTGTGTCAGATTGGATAGATTGGCATGCCAATAGGGGATTGATTGAGCAGTACTGCGTAAGGCTTCATTCCTGTATTTTATGGCTTTATGCCTGTATTTATGGCTTGTATGCCTGACTATTTATTATCATGGCTTCTTAGCCATATTGATTGCATATGTGATTGATGTTTTGTGTCCCATGGTATAATGGCCTGAGGCACCACGGTGTCCAGTGTTAGCTATATTGATTGCATACGTGGTTGACGTACGCATCCCATGGTATGATGGCTCGTGGCACAAGGGTGTCTAGTGCTAGCTTACCCACTTATTCAGTTTAGTCAGCCTGTCATAGGTTACTTGGGTAGTGAAATTTATTAAGAATAATGGAAATTAAATAAATGAGTAAAACGAACCTAAAATGAACTAGATTAGCTCTAAAAATTTTATTATTGTGTAATGATTCAAAACACCTAAAAAGTGTTGAGTGAAATGATAACAAGATTAACAAAATAAATATAACTTAAATAAATATTACATATGGATCTTCTATAATTGTGACACCCCATACTCGTGTATAATATACCCGAGTAAGCAATGTCACACGGTGTACCGGCACACTCTAATATACCTTAATTAATTTTTATCATGCTTTTGAATATAACTTGTGAAATATAATATATTTGAGCCATTTATCAAAATTATAATTTATTTGAGGTTCCGAAAATTTTGTAGAAAATCCGACAGAGTACCGGCTAAAAATGGAGGAAACAGTTCTTCGGAACCTGTGAAAAACACTTCCAATAATCATATTCAATCATTTCTCAAACTCCAATGTTTTTCAATAACATTACTCAATCATTCATTTCATGTGATAATCCAGTACAATTTACAGATAAATATTCACATTTTTTTTTTCATTCAGCAACACCATTTTCATTATTTACATGCACATCAAAATACATTACATAAATCTAAATACATAGGAGAAAATAAAAATTTAGTTACAAAACACCAAAATGAAACCTAGTGTCCTACCAATGAACTGTAGAAGGTGAGGTGACACGGACACTGTGCAGAGCTGCAGGATGGACTCACCCAGTCTACAGTCTACTGGGCTCACAATCAGTATCTCCAGAACCTACGCGTGGCAAAAGTAACGCGCTAAGCAATGATGCTTAGTGGTGCAATAATAAAATAGAAAGAAATAACAGAAATAAATATGCATTGAATGTATATGTCTTATTTGTTTTGTATCTGTATATCCATTTATTTCGTTAACTTTGTCCACTTTCATTCATTTGGTTGCCTAAGTAACCTATACTGAACGACTGGACTGGATAAACGGGTAAACTGGCACTGGGTATCAAGTACCTCGGGCCGTCACACCATCGGTCACATATGTATCTCCCGGTGTGCAACAGAACAGCTAACAAGTTGTAAATAATATTAGGCACGAGGCCAAGTCTCAACACAATATCAAAATGGCTAAAAGCCATAAAATCACAGAATGGCATAATGCCATGTGCAGTACTGCTAACCGAACCCTATTGGCATTCCAAACTATCTAAACCAATCTTGTTAGGTATACTAGGGCATTTGATATTTTTGAATTCTTCAAATTTTGAATTTCAAGTTTTGGTGTCACTATTCACCTCATTGGTCAACAAAAATGTTGACTTTTTGATAGAAAATAGGTACATTGGTTTTGACACTCCCAACATACCACATTTTGCATTCAAAACTTGTTGGCATTAAGCATTAATACTATTTCTAAGTTTAAACCAAGGGAAGCAGAATTTTCAGTTTTTGTAACCCAATTTTACTGTTCCATTGGTGACTGTTACAGTGAAAATTTGAGGAAATGGTAAACATAAAAGTTGTTCCTTATTTTGTCTAGTTGAATTTCTTTTTTCGAATCACTCCATTTTTAGTTTTGTAGCTCTAGATATGGTCCAAAACCACGGTGGCGGATTTCCAATCAGAATTTACCAAATCTACATTACCATGAGCAAAGGATCGCCATCGCCTTGTTGAATATGTTCTGGTCATAATTTGGGGTAGGTTTCTTCATGAAAGTTGTTTGTCTATTCTTATCTTGTTTCTGTAAAAATTTCAGGTCAATTGACCATATCTACAGTGAGTTATGGCCACTGTTCATTTGGTCATTCTGCAGAACCTGTTTGCAGGGTATCCGGATTGGGGCCAACTTTTGGTCCTCTTGCTTTGGTCTTTTGGACATGATTTCTTCAGCAAAATTGTGCCATTATAATTCTAGTTTCATGTCCAATTGGACAAACACCAATTGAATCTACACAGCCAAAGATATGGCAGTCCAAACAGGCTAGACTCACAGCCTCATTTCTGCTGTCTTTAGGCAGCCTTCCCATTTCAGTTTGCCATGCATTAGCTCACTTCAAATTATGATTAACTTGCCTTAAATGGTCACTAATTGACCATTAGAATGTCCATTAATCATTTCATAAGCCAAGTCCAATTTTTCACTCCCAAAACCCTAATTTCCATTTCAATTCACCCATACACCTAATTAAACACTTTCATTCATTATATATGTGTATATACACCTTAAACATAATCTCTAATTCATTCTAAGTCCATTAAAACAATCGAACTCATTCCTTCCTTAGGGCTGCCGAAATTCATGTACACATACACATGAGTTTTTGTCCATTTAAATTACAATTTCTTACTAAATTCAAGTCCCTAATCATGAAATTAAAGAGTTTTAGGTATATAGATGCACTAACCTCTTGTAGGGCAGAATTTTCCAAGTTTAATCTTCACTTTCTTTCCTTTTCTAGGCTGCCAAACACTTTCCCAAGATGAGTGGACAAGTTTTAATGAAAGGGGTTTAGGGTTTAGTAGTGGAAACAAGAGAGAAATGAAGCTTTTTGATGGTTTTAATGGAGGTTTGGCTAGGGCAAGGTTTTCGGCTGGTTGGGGAGGATGATGGCTGCTGTGTTTTTTTAATTTTTTTGGTCTTCATTTATCTCTTTTATTAGTTAGTTAATTGGTTGTTTACATATGATTGGTGGTAGCTTTTTAAATGACATCACATTATGTCATAAATGAGCCTTTTTTTATTTTTCTTTTCTTTTCATCACTACTCATTTTCAATTTAATTTTTAGTAATATTTATTCATATTTTATGTCATAATAATTATTTACTTAACTGGACAAGTCGGCCAAAAATCACCTCTGAAGGCGAAATGACCAAAATGCCCTCCGTTTGGCTTAACGGGTCAAAATTGTCTGTACCGATTAAAAAATTTTTCTAAATATTTTCTTGGCATTCTAATGCCATAGGGACCTCAATGACCCTTCTCCGGAGTCTCAAAAATTGTTTTATGATTTTTCCCCCGGGTCTAGGGCTCCTAGTTGCGAGAACCGCAACTTCCCTCTGGGTTACCCATCGCTAGGGCACCGGCTCGTTTAACTTGGTTGTATTTTATTTCTAAAATTTTTACTAAATTTTTCTTATTAATATTTGAGTTAATTTTTGGTCCCTCACTTTAGTTTAAATATTTTTCCGAACGTTCTAACTGTCCGGACCGACACCGGTCACCGAATAAAGATAATGTCTGAGTTGCTACCGGAGGGTGTTACAACTCTTCCTCTTATTTATATTTCGTCCTCGAAATTTACCTGATGCAAACAGTTGAGGGAACTGTTGCCTCATCGTTTCTTCACTTTCCCAAGTTGCCTCCTCGATGTTGTGGTGCCTCCAAAGCACTTTCACCAGTGGAATCTGTTTGTTCCTCAATTCTTTTACTTCCCGAGCCAGGATCCGTATAGGTTCTTCTTCATATGTCAAATCAGGTTGTATTTCAATTTCTTCCCTGGAGATGACATGTGAAGGATCTGAGCGGTATCTTCTGAGCATGGACACGTGGAACACATTATGGATCTTGTCCAGCTCTGGTGGTAAAGCTAGCCTATAGGCCACTGGACCCACACGTTCAATGACTTCATATGGGCCAATGAACTTAGGGCTTAACTTACCTTTCCTTCCAAACCTCAATACCTTCTTCCACGGTGACACCTTGAGGAACACTTTGTCGCCAACAGCATATTCTATTTCTTTTCTCTTCAGGTCGGCATAAGATTTACATGTCTCGAGGCAACCTTGATTGGCTTTGATTAGTTTCACTTTCTCCTCGATCTGTTTCACAGTGTCAGCCCCACGCTTGTTGTCTTCGCCCAATTCAGTCCAGCACACTGGAGTTCTACATTTTCTCCCATACAGTGCTTCATACGGGGCCATTTGGATACTAGCTTGGTAGCTATTATTGTAGGCAAACTCTGCCAGTGGGAGGTATCTATCCCAACTCCCCTCAAATTCAATGACACAACTCCTCAGCATATCCTCAAGGACCTGACATATATTTCATGTTATTATTATCATTTTAATTCAATATTTGTATCAATTCCATTGGATTCAATTGTTTACCTGGATTACTCTTTCTGATTGCCCATCCGTTTGAGGATGGAAAGTCATCTTGAAGTGGAGTTGTGTACCCAAGGACTCATGCAACTTCTTCCAAAATCTCGATGTAAACCTTGGGTCTCGATCAGATATGATGGAAAGTGGAATTCCATGCAGTCTAACTATCTCACTGATATACAATTCTGCTAACTTTTCCAGTGAGTAGTCAGTCCTAACTGGCAGAAAATGTGCTAACTTAGTCAATCTATCAACTATCACCCATACTGCATCATGTTTCTTCCGGGTGAGAGGTAGACCACTTACAAAATCCATGGTGACCCGATCCCATTTCCATTCAGGTATGCGTATAGGCTGTAGCAAACCCGATGGAACTTGATGTTCTGCCTTGACTTGCTGACATGTCAAGCATTTAGTCACATAGTCAGCTATGTCTTTCTTCATACCAGGCCACCAATACTGAAGCTTCAGATCATGATACATCTTTGTACTTCCTGGGTGCATAGCATATACACTGGTGTGTGCCTCTTTTAGAATACTGGCTTTCAATTCCCCATTATCTGGTACACACAGTCTTCCTTTGTAATACAGACACCCATCTACTTTCATTTCATAGTCAGTTGCTTTTCCCTCTGAGATTTTGCTCATAATAGCCATTAGCTTCTCATCTACCTTCTGCCCATCTAAAATCTGCTGTAACAGTGTTGGCCTCACTTGCAACTCAGCCAAAATAGCTCCATCTCGAATCAAAGTTAGACGGGCATTCAATGATCTCAAAGCTGTCTTTCTGCTCAAAGCATCAGCAACTACATTTGCCTTCCCAGGATGGTAGTCAATTACACAATCATAGTCTTTCAGGAACTCAATCCATCGCCTCTGTCTAAGGTTGAGCTCCTTCTGGGTTGGCAAGTATTTTAGGCTTTTGTGGTCCGTGTAAATGTAGCACTTTTCACCATACAAGTAATGCCTCCATATCTTCAGTGCGAAGATAATTGCTGCAAGCTCTAGATCATGGGTAGGGTAATTTTGTTCATGTGGTCTTAGCTGTCTGGAAGCATAAGCGACCACCTTCCCCTCTTGCATCAATACACACCCTAACCCATTATGAGAGGCATCACTATAGACCACAAAGTCCTTTCCTGACACTGGCTGTGTTAACACTGGTGCCTCTGTCAACATAGCCTTCAACTTCTCAAAACTGGTCTAACACTTGCTATCCCAGTCAAATCTGACATTCTTGTGTAACAACTTGGTCATTGGAGCAGCTATTAAGGAAAATCCCTTCACAAATCTTCTGTAATACCCAGCTAGCCCCAAGAAGCTTCTGACCTCAGTTGTGTTTCTGGTAGGCTTCCATTCCATCACTGCTTCTATTTTCTTGGGATCCACCCTAATCCCATCAGCTGACACTATGTGTCCAATGAATGCAATCTCATTCAACCAGAAGTCACACTTGGATAACTTAGCATATAGTTCCTTTTCTCTCAGGGTTTGTAGAACAATCCTCAAATGCTCATCATGTTCTTCCCTGGTCTTGGAATACACCAAAATATCATCAATAAAGACCACTACGAACCGATCTAAGTGTGGATGGAAGATACGGTTCATAAGGTCCATGAATGCCGCTGGTGCATTTGTTAGGCCAAAGGGCATCACTAGAAACTCATAATGCCCATATCGGGTCCTGAATGCAGTCTTTGGCACATCGGCATCCTTCACCCTCAACTGATGATACCCTGATCTGAGATCAATCTTAGAAAATACTCCTGCTTCCTTCAACTGATCAAACAGATCATCAATTCTAGGCAACGGATATTTGTTCTTCACAGTCACTTTATTCAACTTCCGTTAATCAATGCATAGCCTCAAAGTTCCATCCTTCTTCTTCACAAACAGCACTGGAGCTCCCCATGGTAACACACTGGGGCGTATGAACCCCTTATCAAGCAACTCTTGCAACTGAGTTTTCAACTCCCTCAATTCAGTGGGTGCCATCCTATAAGGAGCAATGGAAATGGGTGCTGTACCCGGCAGTGTCTCAATAGCAAATTCAACTTCCCTTTCTGGTGGCAAACCAGGCAATTCTTCAGGAAACACATCTGGGAAGTCTTTTACTGTGGGTATGTCACTCAGGTTTGGCTTAGCCTACCTAGTATCCACCACATGTGCTAGGTAGGCTTCACAGCCTTTTCTCATCATTCTTCTTGCAACTGTGGCTGAGATGACATTGGACAAGAAATCCGTCATTTCCCCCACAACTGTGATCTCATTACCTTCAGAAGTTTTTAGAGAAATTCTCTTCAATTTGCAATCAACTATTGCCTGATAACGTGACAGCCAGTCCATTCCCAAAATCACGTCAAACTCATGGAAGGGCAACTCAATTAGGTCTGCCAAGAATTCATACCCCTGAATCCTTAACGGGCAACCCTTGTATACTTTGTTCACCACTACACTGTGGCCCAATGGATTAGTGACCAGAATGTCTTGGTCACTCTCCCCTACTAGTATCCCCCTTTCTACGGGTAAGTTGATGCAGATGTATGAATGAGTGGATCTTGGATCCACCAATGCATGCACAGATGTATTGTAGAGGGAGAACGTACCCCTGATGACATCCGGGGCATCTTGCTCCTCCTGAGCTCTAATGGCATAAGCTCTTGCAGGTGGTCTGCTGTCAGGCCTCTCTGCTGGCTCAGACGCAGGCCTCTGTGATAGTCCCACTGTTAGTAGTATGCCCTAGAGCATATCATTTAGTATGTATCTTGTACATATTTTTAATAATAAAAGGCATTTCCACTTTTCCGTTTACATAATATATTTATGTGTAATAGAAAAGGTCCATTGATATTTTGTTAGAAATATTATTCTTAAGTTGTTAAGAATATGAGTGACAATATTTCTAGCACAAAGTATCATAAATAGGTTCACAATCGAGGATACTTCATAATAAGGACATGACTTATCCAGAAAGATTGTATTCATGTTTGTTCCCAAGTTATTTATATGAGATATAAATAAGATGGAATGGTGAGTCTCATGCCATATAACAAACTTGATAGGCACTTATAAATGATAAGTAGGCCGAACCAGTGACACTTATGACAAGCACATGGAGTTTACTCTTGTCAATGTTTTGTCATAAATCATATCAGTGCATATAATCTTTAGACCTGAGATAGCACAGTTATCTTGTATATAGGTAGTTTGAGTTTGATACTGCTTTCATACTTGTACTATGTATGGGTATATGGGCATGTGTTGGCTCCTGCTAGTTATATATGGAGGTAGGTGTTGATCAAGATGGAATCTGTTCCTCTAAGTAAATAGAGATAAAATCCTATGTTCATTTAATTGTTCTTGATGTTTCAAGTTCCTGGCCAGGACAGATAGATTTATTCAGAAAAGAGTTTCTGATGAGAAAAATCTTTTAATCAAGAACTGGAATTAAAAGAGAACATAATATTCATAGCAAATGGAGTTTGACATAAACCATGACTCAACCTTGAGTTGGGATTTTGTAATGAGAGATTCTAGTGCATGGTAACATATGATTATAGGTTCATTTAAGGTAACTCTTATTACTAATTGGGTGGCCATGGCATGCTATTCTAGGTGTTAACCATGGTCTATGAGGTTCATAAAATGATTTAGAGAAATCATTTATGGTTAGAAAGAGTTGTGATGATATTTAGAGTTGATATCATGTCTCATTGCCAATTAGTGATGAGCCTAGTAAGTCACACACATACACAAGTTATCACCTATTTAAATATGATTTAATTAATTAATTAAAGAGTTTAATTGATTAATTAAATAGATTTGGTTTGCAATTAAATTGCAAAGTCCCTAGCATGACTTGAAACCAAATCTAGATTATTGGATGTGTAGTATAAATTAAATTTATATTTAAAGTGTTTAAATATGAATTTAATTGATGAGAAATTAATTAATAGAGATTAATTAATTAATTTATATTTGATATAAATTAATTAGAAGAAGAAAATAATTATTTTGGGTTAAGAACTCAAAATTAAGACACGAGGGCATTTTGGTCATTTCACGATTGTGACACGTGGCACCATGAGATGGTGACACATGGCATAACACCTAAGCTTACCAAATGTATTTTATTAATCATGGAAGATGATTAAAATCAAGATTAAATATAGGTTTGACACTTGGCACAATGTGATTGGGTCACTTAAACCTAGAGCTAATCAAAAGGTGACATGTGGCTAGGGTTTAATGTGTTAACCTAGCTATTTAAGTGTGGTTATGAAAAGAAAACATAACCAGCAGCCTCTCCTCTCAATTGTCACGCCACTTTGAGCCTCTCCAGCTATTTCTCTTCATCTCTCATCAATTCAAAGAGATTAGCCATCAATCTCTTGAATTAAGAACACTAGAAATTGTTTCTAGTGTCCTGTTTACATCTTTAATCTCTTAAAAGGCAGAACTTGATTTTCTAATTAATAGAAAAAGCTTTAGAAGCCATTCAAGGGCTGCCATAGGTGTTCTTGGTGTGGACAAGCTAGAGGGACAACATCAGTCCTCGAAGACGAATCTCAAAGGCGGACAGCTTTGCGGCACATCAAGAGGTTAGTGTAATCGTTCTTGATTTAATCTAGGGTTCTAAAATTAATCTGATTAATTTTAAAATCTTAAATGGCAAATACAGATCCAAAAACATATTAAAAGAGTTTTAATATGTTGTTTATCATTGAAATCAAATAGATAAAAATAAATCTTGCATGGTGCATGTGACCCTAGGTGAAAATTTTGAAATTCAATGGTATAATCTTGTGTTTTTCACGCTTCCGTTCCTTCAATTGGTATCAGAGCCACTATATTTGCCATTTAGATTGTTGATTATATAATTTAATTGTGTGTTTGATCATGAGATCAAGAGATTCATTGCTGGTTGGATCATGAGATGTGGCGTCACACATGGTGAATCCACCATTGGTGGCGGCAACAATGGTTCCTTGGGTGGTTCAAGGTTTGGCTTTTAATTCTGCAATTGTTGTATGATCTAAGGCCTATTCTTTGACTAATTAAAGTGTTTAATTAGTTGTTTTAATCACACAATTAAATTATGATTCAAATCAGAATTTTAAAAATTGTTTGAATGTGATTCAAATCTGAATTTTAAAAGTTGTTTGAATGTGATTCAAATCTGAATTTTTAAAGTTGTTTGAATCATATTTAAATCTGATTTTTTAAAATTGATTCAATAAAATTCAGATCTGATTTTTTTAAAAAATATTTGAATGTGATTCAAATCTGATTTTTTAAAAAATGTTTGAATGTGATTCAAATCTGAATTTTTGAAGTTGTTTGAATGTGATTCAAATCTGAATTTTTAAATTTGTTTGAATGAGATTCAAATCTGAAATTTTAAATTTATTTGAATCATATTCAAATCTGGATTTTTAAGTTGAATATGAGATATTCAATTTAATTTAAGTATGTATGTTTTATTTAATTGTTAAATAGTGATATGCATGATGGATGATCATGGACTATAAAAGACCAATGTGATTGGATTTATTTCTTTTATGTTTCTTTGGGATTGTAAATTAATTAATTTATTTTAATTTATTTTGGGCATGTATTATTAAGTTTGTAATATATTTGGGTTGTAATTTCATTTATTTAAGTTCTTGTATATTCACCTTGGTATGCCAAGGATTACTATGTAATATTGGATTGCAAGAAGTTCAAGGAGGTCAAGAGCATTGGTGGGACCAGTGGGAGGAATTCAATATCAAGTGTTGATTATGTACTCCTTCAGCAACTCTTGTAAAATGAATGAATGAATGAAATGCACCTAGGAATGCCCTGATTCAATTCTTGGTGGCTCAGAATTGAATCCCTTAGAAAGTCCATGATCATACCATATTTACTGCTTATCCATGAATGCATGAGATGTATGGGAATGTATGCAATTATATGATATATGCATGCTAAATGGATAATGTGCAAAGTGAGACCTTAATAGTATTTAGGATGGCTATAAAATCTTCCAAACAAATGATTAAGTTGGAAATGCTATAATTAAAGTAATTATAACATAAGCCCTCCATTGGGGCAATTATTTTAAGAAATTTTAAATAGTTGCATGAGATGCAATTAATTTAAGAGATTTTCTTAAGAATAATTGTTAAACATGAGATGTTGTAAATATATAAATGGTTTGGTGGCCAATATTGGATGTACCTGAGGACATTAAAATTATTTGCATAATTACTGGCTCAATGGGATCAACTTAACTAATGCAAGATAAGTCAATTATGGATGTACCTGAGATTTTGAGCATTAGGGGCTAGGTAAAGGATTGAACCTCACATGAGATGTGATGGGCAAGGAGTTGCTCACTTATAGTTTATTGTAATTCCAATAATGGATGTACGAGGATGATCAATAGAATTATAAGAATTCAATCACCCACTAGAAATCCATCCAACTAGGATTTCCGTTTTCTACTTTGGAAGTGTAGGATTCGCTAAGTTAGTGGGAGGACCAATTTGATTAAAAGACCATAATCATTTTGGTTAATTACATGATACATTTACTAATTAATGCGGTTATTTTCTGCGATTAATTTTACGATAAAAATGAGCACAAAACAACCACCACCATCCAATATCCTTGCAAGCATACTTGATCACAACAGTTGACGGGACCTAATCATGCGATTGGCTAAGAAATTTGAAACTTGTCTGAACCTTGAACATATAGGATATGTTCTAGATTCAAATGTTCTGGTCCCTTACCTCCAGAGGCCACACAAGAGGAACATGAAACTTTGGACAAGTGGAAGGAGCATGATATGAGAGCTAAGTGTTACATGCTTGCTTCTATGAGTAATGAGTTACAGAAGCAACATGAGAACATGCAGAGTGCGAGTGAGATCCTCATTCACCTACAAGAGTTGTATGGTGAGCACAGCAGGAATGCTAGGTATGAGATATCTAGACAGCCTATTCCGTATGAGGATGTCGAGGACATAATGTTGGGGATCATGTCCACAAGATGATTCGGCTGATTGAGCAGTTGGAACATCTTGACTTCAACATGGATTTCCAACTACAAACGGATTTGATCCTTCAGTCCCTTCCTGAGTCTTTTGGAAATTTTGTGACAAATTTCCATATGACTCAACAGGAATGCACCTTAGCTTGTTTACTCAACATGCTGGTTATTGCCCAAAAGAATATGCCAGGCAATAAAGGAAAAGAGGTAGCTTTGGTTGCATCTTCTTCTGCTGGAAAGTCCAACAAGAAGAAGGGCAATAAGAAAAAGAAACCTCAGATTCCTGGTCCTTCTAAGAAAATAGCTAAGCAGAAAAGGAAGACTAAAGGCGATGAAGGCAAAGGAAAGTGTTTCCACCGCCAGGAAGTGTTTCCATTGCGATGAAAAGTGTTTCCATCGGCAGTATAGCAATCTAAATGAATGCAATGCCATGGTGAAAACTAACTCAAGTTCAAAATATATTTGGCACTTAAGGTTATGTCATGTTGCAGAAGATAGGATTGCAAAACTGGAGAAAATGGGGATTTTATCCTCATTGGGCTCTGAGCCTACTCCAACTTGTGAATCTTGCCTTCAGGGCAAAATGACTAGATCACCCTTTGTTGGACAAGGGCTAAGAGCTGAAAATATTTTGGAGCTAATACATAGTGATGTATGTGGTCCATTTAAAGAAATGGCTAGAGGGGGCTTTCATTATTTTATTACCTTTAATGATGATAAATCAAGGTTTGGGTATTTGTATTTGATGAAATACAAACATGAATCCTTTGAAATTTTTAAGGAATTTAAATCTAAAGTAGAAAATCAAACAGAAAAAGTATTAAAGCTCTTGATCGATCGTGGAGGTGAATATTTGAGTCTTGAATTTGATGAATACTTGAGAGAGCATGGCATTGTTTCTCGGTGACTCCTCCAGAATGCCACAATGAATGGTGTATCTGAAGGAGAAATCGTACCTATTGGATATGGTACGTAGTATGATGAGCTATCTTGATATGCCAATCTCCTTTGGGGATTTGCATTAGAATCACTTTATATATTACGAATAGGATTCCATCAAAATCGCTTTCTTCCACACCTTATGAGATATGGCATGGAAGAAAACCAAGTCTTAAGCATGTTAAGATTTGGGGTTGTCCACTTATATCAAAAAGTGAACAACGATAAATTGGAGACCAGATCGTAAAGAGGTCGATTTGTTGGATATCCAAAAGATAGTTTTGGATATTATTTTTATTTGCCTACTTCACAAAAGGTTGTGATAAGTAGAGATGCCATATTTCTTGAACAACGGTTTGTTCAAGAAGGAGGCAAAGGAAGGCAAATAGAGTTAGAATTGGAGAATTCGACCAACCAATGCATCGATGGATATAGATCCATCTAGTCAACCTATACCCATTGATGAAACATCTACTGGTTGTTCCTCGTAGAACAACCAGGTATCTCACCCACTGGTGAGATATGGTTTTCTTCATGAAGAAGAACAAGAGTTGTCTACTCATGAAGAAGTAGATCATGGAGATGATCCACTTACCTATGAAGAAGCTATATCGGATATAGACTATTCAAAATGGATTCAACATATCAAATCAGAGATTGATTACATGAATAAGAATCAAGTTTGGGATCTTGTTGACCCACCTGAAGGTATTGTACCTATAGGGAACAAATGGGTTTTCAAGAAGAAAATTGGTTCTGATGGAAAGGTAGAGACCTATAAGGCAAGGCTAGTAGCGAAAAGGGTTTCGCCAAAGGCAAGGAATAGACTATGAGGAGACTTTCTACTTTGTTGCCATGCTTAAATCAATTAGGATTTTATTAGCAATAGCGCATACTATGATTATGAGATTTGGCAGATGGATGTCAAAATAGCTTTTCTCAATGGATACATTGAAGAAAACATTTTCATGGAACAACCTAAGGGATTTGAATCCCAAGATGGTTCCAAGGTATGCAAGCTAAAGCGATCCATTTATGGGTTGAAACAAGCTTCGAGGAGTTGGAACATCCGTTTTGATGAAGCCATTAAATCTTTTGGTTTTATAAAAAATGAGGATGAGCCATGTGTATATAAGAAGGTTAGTGACAGTGCTATCACTTTCCTTGTCTTATATGTGGATGACATACTGTTGATGGGTAATGATACAGGTATGTTGACGACTATAAAGGTATGGTTGTCAAATACATTCTCCATGAAAGACTTAGGGGAGGCAACCTATATTCTTGGGATTCGCATCTATAGAGATAGAGCGAAAAGAATAATTGGTTTATCCCAAAGTCTATACTTGGAAAAGGTGTTAAAGAGGTTTAACATGCTTGATTCCAAGAGAGGATTGTTACAGTGAGACATGGCATCCACCTTTCTAAAGAGATGTCTCCAAAGACACCAAGAAAGAGATAAGATGGCGAGGATTCCATATGCTTGGCTATTGGAAGTTTAATGTATGCAATGTTGTGTACTAGGCGGATATCGCATATCTGTTAGTTTGACTAGCGGTATCAATCCAATCCAGTTTGGAACATCTGGATAGTCATCAAGAATATTCTTAAGTACTTAAGAAGAACTAAGGATTTATTCTTGATTTATGGAGGTGGAGACTTGCAATTGGATGGTTATACTGATTCTGATTTCCAATCAGATATCGATGATAGAAAGTCTACCTGCGGATATGCGTTCATTTGTAATGGAGGTGCGATCGGTTGGAAGAGTTCCAAGCAGAGCACATTGCAGATTCCACTATCGAGGTGAGTATATTCTCGCATCGATGTCGCAAAGGAAGTCGCTTTGGATAAAGAAGTTCGTGAGAACTTACGTAGTTCCTTCCATTGAGTCGCCAGTTCCATTACCTCTGTGACAACAATGGAGCGATCATCTGAGCTAAGGAACCAAGGTCTCACGAAATCCAAACACATAGAAAGGCGCTACTACATTATCGGAGAAATAGTTGGGCGAGGCGATGTAGCCATGCAGAAAATAGCATCGACTAAAAATCCGGTGATCCATTCACTAAGCCTATGTCACGGACTCGATTAGACCGACATCTTGAGAAGATAGGTCTAAGATATTGTAATGAATGGCTCTAGTGCTAGTGGGAGATTGTTAGTAGTATGCCCTAGAGCATATCATTTAGTATGTATCTTGTATATATTTTTAATAATAAAAGGCATTTCCACTTTTCCGTTTACATAATATATTTATGTGTAATAGAAAAGGTCCATTGATATTTTGTTAGAAATATTATTCTTAAGTTGTTAAGAATATGAGTGACAATATTTCTAGCACAAAGTATCATAAATAGGTTCACAATCGAGGATACTTCATAATAAGGACATGACTTATCCAGAAAGATTGTATTCATGTTTGTTCCCAAGTTATTTATATGAGATATAAATAAGATGGAATGGTGAGTCTCATGCCATATAACAAACTTGATAGGCACTTATAAATGATAAGTAGGCCGAACCAGTGACACTTATGACAAGCACATGGAGTTTACTCTTGTCAATGTTTTGTCATAAATCATATCAGTGCATATAATCTTTAGACCTGAGATAGCACAGTTATCTTGTATATAGGTAGTTTGAGTTTGATACTGCTTTCATACTTGTACTATGTATGGGTATATGGGCATGTGTTGGCTCCTGCTAGTTATATATGGAGGTAGGTGTTGATCAAGATGGAATCTGTTCCTCTAAGTAAATAGAGATAAAATCCTATGTTCATTTAATTGTTCTTGATGTTTCAAGTTCCTGCCAGACAGATAGATTTATTCGTAAAAGAGTTTCGATGAGAAAATCTTTTAATCAAGAACTGGAATTAAAAGAGAACATAATATTCATAGCAAATGGAGTTTGACATAAACCATGACTCAAATTGAGTTGGGATTTTGTAACAGAGATTCTAGTGCATGGTAACATATGATTATAGGTTCATTTAAGGTAAATCTTATTACTAATTGGGTGGCCATGGCATGCTATGCTAGGTGTTAACCATGGTCTATGAGGTTCATAAAATGATTTAGAGAAATCATTTATGGTAAGAAAGAGTTCGATGATATTAAGAGTTGATATCATGTCTCATTGCCAATTAGTGATGAGCCTAGTAAGTCACACACATACACAAGTTATCACCTATTTAAATATGATTTAATTAATTAATTAAAGAGTTTAATTGATTAATTAAATAGATTTGGTTTGCAATTAAATTGCAAAGTCCCTAGCATGACTTGAAACCAAATCTAGATTATTGGATGTGTAGTATAAATTAAATTTATATTTAAAGTGTTTAAATATGAATTTAATTGATGAGAAATTAATTAATAGAGATTAATTAATTAATTTATATTTGATATAAATTAATTAGAAGAAGAAAATAATTATTTTGGGTTAAGAACTCAAAATTAAGACACGAGGGCATTTTGGTCATTTCACGATTGTGACACGTGGCACCATGAGATGGTGACACATGGCATAACACATAAGCTTGCCAAATGTTTTTTTAATCATGTAAGATGATTAAAATCAAGATTAAATATAGGTTTGACACTTGGCACAATGTGATTGGGTCACTTAAACCTAGAGCTAATCAAAAGGTGACATGTGGCTAGGGTTTAATGTGTTAACCTAGCTATTTAAGTGTGGTTATGAAAAGAAAACATAACCAGCAGCCTCTCCTCTCAATTGTCACGCCACTTTGAGCCTCTCCAGCTATTTCTCTTCATCTCTCATCAATTCAAAGAGATTAGCCATCAATCTCTTGAATTAAGAACACTAGAAATTGTTTCTAGTGTCCTGTTTACATCTTTAATCTCTTAAAAGGCAGAACTTGATTTTCTAATTAATAGAAAAAGCTTTAGAAGCCATTCAAGGGCTGCCATAGGTGTTCTTGGTGTGGACAAGCTAGAGGGACAACATCTGGTGTCCTGAAGACGAATCTCAAAGGCGCAGACACGCTGCAGCACATCAAGAGGTTAGTGTAATCGTTCTTGATTTAATCTAGGGTTCTAAAATTAATCTGATTAATTTTAAAATCTTAAATGGCAAATACAGATCCAAAAACATATTAAAAGAGTTTTAATATGTTGTTTATCATTGAAATCAAATAGATAAAAATAAATCTTGCATGGTGCATGTGACCCTAGGTGAAAATTTTGAAATTCAATGGTATAATCTTGTGTTTTTCACGCTTCCGTTCCTTCACCCACAGCCTCAGATTTGCCAGATTTTCTACCCCTCTGTGGTGCAGGAGTAGGTCTGTCTGCTTGTGTTAGAGCAGCTGTAGTAGTTCTGCGTGGATAGTTCTTCAACTGATGCTCTGTTGACCCACACCTTAAGCAGGCGCCAGTCACTCTCCAACACTCCCCCTTATGCCATTTCAAACAGTGTGGACATGCAGAAGATGCTGGGGCTGGTCCCCTGAATGCCATCCCTGGAGAGCTGCCCACTGATGGTGTGGACTGAACTCTCCTAGCGGTAAATTGTGGCCTGGGCCCCTGAGACTGACCCTGACCTTGTGGCTGGCCTGAACTCTGTGCAGATGGACCCTTGAACCTCTTCCCAGGTGTAGGAGATGAACTAGACTGACCCGGGCCCCTCTTTTGCTATCTATCCCTTCTGGTCTGCTCACTGATTCTTACTTTTTCAACCTTTGTTGCAGCTTCCACTAACTTGGTAAATTTTGTGATTCCCAGGGCAGTGAGCTGGATCTTTATGTTCTCATTTAGTCCCTCTTCAAATCTCTTACACCTTTCAGCTTCATTAGGGACTATCTCCCTTCCGTAGTGGCTTAATCTAACGAATTCCTTCTCATACTTGGCCACTGACAGCTGTCTCTGCCTCAGGTTAATGAATTCCCTTCTTCTCTCTTCTAGGTATACAGTACCCACATATTTCTTCTTAAATTCGGAGAGGAAGAAGTCCCAAGTTATAGCTTCTGGCTGTACTTCACTGGACACCGTATCCCACCACTCATATGCATCATCTTGCAATAGAGATATGGCAGCTTCTAAGTTTTGCTCTGGGGTGCAGTGGAGTTATTTTAAAACTCTGCCTGTTCTGTTCAACCAATTTTTAGCTACAACAGAATCATCTTCTCTCTTGCGAAAGAAGTCCACTGCTCCAAATTTTCTTAATCTTTCAAGGTGTGATTTCTGCTGTGGAGCTGGTGGTCGTGGTGGTGCTGGCATTACCCCAGCCATTTGTCTAAAGAAATTGGCCGTTTGCTGGAACATGGCCTGTGGAGGCTGAGCAGGCTCTGCTTGAGCTGGCGGAGTAGGTTCTCCCATACCCCCAGTCTCAGCTGCTGCAGGTGGAGCATGACTCTCCACTTCCTCCTCAACTGCCCTCTGAGATGTAGGGTCCATATCCTATTCAAAATAAGAAAGACAAACAGATCTGCATTAGTGTCACCTCGACTCTTACAAATGCAATGCATGGTATGGACTCAATCTAGGCCCAGAAACGCCTAAACTGTGCTCTGATACCACTAAATGTGACACCCCATACCCGTGTACAGTATACCCGAGTAAGCAATGTCACACGGTGTACCGGCACACTCTAATATACCTTAATTAATTTTTATCATGCTTTTGAATATAACTTGTGAAATATAATATATTTGAGCCATTTATCGAAATTATAATTTATTTGAAGTTCCGAAAATTTTGTAGAAAATCTGGCAGAGTACCGGCTAAAAATGGAGGAAACAGTTCTTCGGAACCTGTGAAAAACACTTCCAATAATCATATTCAATCATTTCTCAAACTCCAATGTTTTTCAACAACATTACTCAATCATTCATCTCATGTGATAATCCAGTACAATTTACAGATAGATATTCACATTTTTTTTTTCATTCACCAACACCATTTTCATTATTTACATACACATCAAAATACATTACATAAATCTAAATACATAGGAGAAAATAAAAATTTAGTTACAAAACACCAAAATGAAACCTAGTGTCCTACCAATGCACTGTAGAAGGTGAGGTGACACGGACACTGTGCAGAGCTGCAGGATGGACTCACCCAGTCTGCGGTCTACTGGGCTCACGATCAGTATCTCCAGAACCTACGCGTGGCAAAAGCAACGCGCTAAGCAATGATGCATAGTGGTGCAATAATAAAATAGAAAGAAATAACAGAAATAAATATGCATTGAATGTATATGTCTTATTTGTTTTGTATCTGTATATCCATTTATTTCGTTAACTTTGTCCACTTTCATTCATTTGGTTGCCCAAGTAACCTATACTGAACGACTGGACTGGATAAACGAGTAAACTGGCACTGGGTATCAAGTACCTCGGGCCGTCACACCATCGGTCACATATGTATCTCCCGGTGTGCAACAAAACAACTAACAAGCTGTAAATAATATTAGGCACGAGGCCAAGTCTCAACACAATATCAAAATGGCTAAAAGCCATAAAATCACAGAATGGCATAATGCCATGTGCAGTACTGCTAACCAAACCCTATTGGCATGCCAAACTATCCAAACCAATCTTGTTAGGTATACTAGGGCATTTGATACTTTTGAATTCTTCAAATTTTGAATTTCAAGTTTTGGTGTCACTATTCACCTCATTGATCAACAAAAATGTTGACTTTTTGATAGAAAATAGGTACATTGGTTTTGACACTCCCAACATACCACATTTTGCATTCAAAACTTGTTGGCATTAAGCATTAATACCATTTCTAAGTTTAAACCAAGGGAAGCAGAATTTTCAGTTTTTGTAACCCAACTTTACTATTCCATTGGTGACTGTTACAGTGAAAATTTGAGGAAATGGTAAACATGAAAGTTGTTCCTTATTTTGTCTAGTTGAATTTCTTTTTTTGAATCACTCCATTTGGAGTTTTGTAACTCCAGATATGGTCCAAAAACCACAACTGGCCGGATTTCCAATCTGCAGAATTTACCAAATCTATAGTACCATGAACAGTGACTGCCACTGCCTTGTTGAATAGGTTCTGGTCATAATTTGGGGTAGGTTTCTTCATAAAAGTTGTTTGCCTATGTCTTATCTTATTTCTGTAAAACTTTTAGGTCAATTGACCATATCTACAGTGAGTTATGGCCAAATGAACAGTTACTGTTCATTTGGTCATTCTGCAGAACCTGTTTGCAGGGTATCCGGATTGGGGCCAACTTTTGGTCCTCTTGCTTTGGTCTTTTGGACATGATTTCTTCAGTAAAATTGTGACATTATAAGTCTAGTTTCATATCCAATTGGCCAAACACCAATTGAACCTACACAGCCAAAGATATGGCAGTCCAAACAGGCTGGACTCATAGCCTCATTTCTGCTGTCTTTAGGCAGCCTTCCCATTTCAGTTTGCCATGCATTAGCTCACTTCAAATTATGATTAACTTGCCTTAAATGGTCACTAATTGACCATTAGAATGTCCATTAATCATTTCATAAGCCAAGTCCAATTTTTCACTCCCAAAACCCTAATTTCCATTTCAATTCACCCATACACCTAATTAAACACTTTCATTCATTATATATGTGTATATACACCTTAAACATAATCTCTAATTCATTCTTAGTCCATTAAAACAATCGAACTCATTCCTTCCTTAGGGCTGCCGAAATTCATGTACACATACACATGAGTTTTTGTCCATTTAAATTACAATTTCTTACTAAATTCAAGTCCCTAATCATGAAATTAAAGAGTTTTAGGTATATAGATGCACTAACCTCTTGTAGGGCAGAATTTTCCAAGTTTAATCTTCACTTTCTTTCCTTTTCTAGGCTGCCAAACACTTTCCCAAGATGAGTGGACAAGTTTTAATGAAAGGGGTTTAGGGTTTAGTAGTGGAAACAAGAGAGAAATGAAGCTTTTTGATGGTTTTAATGGAGGTTTGGCTAGGGCAAGGTTTTCGGCTGGTTGGGGAGGATGATGGCTGCTGTGTTTTTTTAATTTTTTTGGTCTTCATTTATCTCTTTTATTAGTTAGTTAATTGGTTGTTTACATATGATTGGTGGTAGCTTTTTAAATGACATCACATTATGTCATAAATGAGCCTTTTTTTATTTTTCTTTTCTTTTCATCACTACTCATTTTCAATTTAATTTTTAGTAATGTTTATTCATATTTTATGTCATAATAATTATTTACTTAACTGGACAAGTCAGCCAAAAATCACCTCTGAAGGCGAAATGACTAAAATGCCCTCCGTTTGGCTTAACGAGTCAAAATTGTCTGTACCGATTAAAAAATTTTTCTAAATATTTTCTTGGCATTCTAATGCCATAGGGACCTCAATGACCCTTCTCCGGAGTCTCAAAAATTATTTTATGATTTTTCCCCCAGGTCTAGGGCTCCTAGTTGCGAGAACCGCAACTTCCCTCTGGGTTACCCATCGCTAGGGCACCGGCTCGTTTAACTTGATTGTATTTTATTTCTAAAAAATTTTTCTTATTAATATTTGAGTTAATTTTTGGTCCCTCACTTTAGTTTAAATATTTTTCCGAACATTCTAACTATCCGGACCGACACCGGTCACCGGAACAGTAGAATGTACGGAGTTGCTACCGGGAGGGTGTTACAATAATAATATAAACATAAATTCAATATTTTTATTAATTTTATATATTATATATTATTACTGTAAATTTATGAAATAAGTGCTTCCAAAGAACAACAAAGAGGAACAAAAAGGATAAAAGATAGTTAATATTAGAAATTTCATATAAAATCAAAATAATTCTTGATTGCAAAAATTTTGCTCCATTGTTTATCTTTATTTGTATATATTATTTTCTTGTTATATTATTACACCACTAAGCAAAAATGCTTAGCGCGATGGATTGTTTCCTCACGTAGGTACTGAAGACAAAGTCCAGTGGACATTAGACTGGACTTTGGAGTCCGAATCTGCAGAAGTGTTCAAGTTGTCATCTCCTCAGCAATGCATGTAGATAGGGCCCATATAGGTCATATTAATGTATTTTGTACATTATAAATATTTATTATGTTGTAATGTAAATTATGAAATTGCATTTAATATGCATATGATGTAAATTATGAACTTATGTAATTAAATTGTATATCTTGTAAATTAATGAAATTTGAGTATTTTTATATATGAATTGAGTATGTATGGTTATGTATCGAAATGAATATGGAAATTGAAACACATAAATGATATTTGAAATTTTTTTGGATACATATGAATATGAGTTGCAAGAGTTCAAAGTGAGATGATGATGATGAGATTATGTATTATTTTATTGAAAATTTACATGAGATTTTTTTTTAACAGGTGAATAATAAAACAAGTTAAATGGTAATAAAATAGGGAAAACCCCGTTAGCTTCTTCTTTGAATATAATTTATTTTAAAAATATAATTAGATAAAAATTATTAAAGGAATAAAGTAAGATAAGATAAGACGCTCCGGCACTGAGTGTAACATGCCTTGCTCAACTACACTGTAGACGGGTAAGGGGTGTTACATGGACTTTCAGTAACCAAAGTCTTTTTTATTGTTCAAATGTCCTTTTGCACAAAATGAACTCCGATAGCCGAAAGTACCCTTGACAGTGAGGATATAAATATCCATTTCGATTTAGATTTCAAAGAAAAATTGATTTTCTTCTCTCTCTCTCTTAGATTTACTATTGCATGCAAAGGCATTTTTGTTGAATTTTCTTGGATTTGAGAGCTTGAATACTTGATCTTGGTTGGGAAGCTCAAGAATTCAAGAATTATTGATGTTTTCTCAACCTCTCTTGTCAATCTTGAGTCCAAGGGAGAAACATACTCCTTTCCTTCTTTTCTTTTATTTTTCAGTATGGTTTTGGTATGTACACATAAGTAGGAGTTAGCAATTGGTTTTACATGTGGGCTTTGTATAGTTTTTAAGTTTTTATTTTGGGAAGGTAATTACATGTGTGAGGGTCTTATGTGGAATGCGATGACATGTTCTATTGTGAGTTATTTTTTGATAAGTCTGAGAAGTCTATAAGCATGATTTAGTTAGATTTTAAACAAGATTATGTTAAGTGAGGTCATTGAATGATTTGTATTTTTTTGATGTTTTAAAGGAAGTTTGAGAAACCCTTAATTTTCTCTCCTAGATTTGGATGCATGTGTGTTTCTTTGAGGTTTTTAAGTTAGTTAAGGCCTTAGATATGTTTTTGTTTGGCTAGATCATGTTTAGGAATCCTTAAGATGGTTTTTTAAGGTTTTGAGGGAAAGTTTACTGTAGAATTCGAACTTGGAAATTCTAAAAATTCTCAGGTTCGGCTATCGAAGACCATTACTTTAGTAGCTCAAGTGGCTATAGTCTCTCTAGAGATTTTTAGGTTTGGCTACCAAAACCTAGTACTTTGGCAGCCACAGTTGCCATTGCCTAAATAGGGCCGAAGTCCCATACTTTAATAGCTGAAGTTGGTTCTGTTAGCCTTATTTCCTTTTTTATTATAAGGTTCTAAAACTTATTTTCATGATCCAAAAGGACCTAGAATAAGATGTTTAGCATATGAATAGAGTTTTTAAGCTCCAAATAACTCTTTAGGATCCGATGTTTATAGGATCAGACTTGAGGGACTCGAGGAGCTAAGGATCCAAGGATAGCAACCATTTGTGTAAGGTGTTTGATAGATTATAAGAGGTGAGTAATACTAACCCTAATGAATGTAACTTATTTAATTGAAAGCATAATCATCCACATGCATCATATCATTGCTTATTAGGATGTATGTATCTAAAACATAAAGATGTTGCATTTGTGCATAATTACTATTGATGTCGATGGACATTGGATGATCCATTGATTTCCTTATGATATAGATATGTTATATGTTTATTATCATACATGATATGATGTGGTAAGATTGGGTGAGGGCTAATAAGCCCTTAGTCATTATGTTTTAAGTGGAAGTCCTGAAGCGTCTCTGTATGAGCCGGGCACATTGGAATTGTTGTATATTTAAGTGGAAGTCCTAAGGAGCCTATAACATCCACCATTTCTCAACGTCATAATTTCTGTTATCAATGGAATATTCTGATAAATTTGAAGATTCCACAGACAAGCAAGTGATGGCAAGAAGTGAAGGTGCTTGTGTGTATGATGTTTTCAAAATATATTTAAAAATGAAAATATTTTAATGGTTTTTACCAAAGAAAAGTTTAAGTGACCTTTTAGGCAGAAGGAACTTCAGCAGCCAAAGGATAGACTTTCGACAATCGAAGTCCATTTTACTATTCAATTTCATTTTGGGTAAAATAGACTCTGGCATCCAAAAGTCCCTCGATAAGTGAGGATATAAAATGCTAATAGCTTATTTTTTGTCTGAAAAGTAACTTGAACTCTCACTCTACTTTCTCTCTTAACTTGTTAGACATGCAAAAGACTTTCCAAGGAGATTTTCTTGGCCATTGCATGTGGTGAAGCTTTATTTCTTTTTCGGGGAAGCTTGGTGAATGTCGATTAAAGTTAGAATCATTAATTCACTTTCTTCTCCATTTTAAGGGAAAGAGGTCATTTCTCTTTCTTTTGGTCTTTTAGAAGAATTCAAATATGCCTAAGTGTGTGAGTTAGGTTTTGAATTTCATGTGATTTTTACATGGTTTTAATTTTTTAATTTGGGGAGAAGAGTTGCATGTTGAGTTTTTTGAATAAAAGTATGTTTTTCGCTAATGTATTTTGGGTATTTAATTATTAAATGAAGTGTTTATGGACCTAGATTGGTTAGTTTCCTTAGTTAAACCTAGGGATTTCTTATGTTATGGAAATGTTGATGTTGTTTGAATCTTGAATTGAAGCTCCAAATGGTTGCATCTGAGTTTTGAGCATGAATTCAAGTTGTTTTAGGCATTAGGAAGGTGTTTATATGTTTGAATTGTGCTTTGGAGCTTTAGGGTATGTTTTAGAGGTTTTTGGAAGAGAAATTCTATTATTTTTAACTTGGAAATTCTAGAAATTCCCAGATTCTTCTGTCAAATACCATTATTTAGGCAGCCAAACCATATAGTTTTTAGGGAAAATATGGAAAAAAATCTAGGTTCAGCAGCTGAAATCCAAAACTTTGGTAGCCACAATGGCTATTGCTCGAAATGGGCACCTAATGATCAAAGGTTGGGCAGCCAAAGTCTAAGACTCCAACAGTCAAACTTTATTCTTCCAGTAATATTTCTGCTTCAATTCCAAAGTTCCAAAACATGATTTTGTGATTCCTAAGGGACTAAAATGAGATGTTTGTTATGTATTTAAAGTTCTAGAGCTTTGAATAACTCATTAGGTTCTGATGGTTATAGGATCGTACTTGAGGGATTCAAGAAGCTAAGGATCCAAGGTTGATAGGCTATAAGAGTTGAGTAATTCTAACCCCAAAAAATTTAAATTGTTTAAATATGATTCATGATCATCCACATGCATCATTTCATTATTTGTTAGGGTGTATGTATCTAGAGCATGAATATGTTGCATTTTTTCATAACTATTATTGGTGTATGGTGGATTATGGATCTAAATCCCCCCATGATTGTGATTATGTTATGTTATGTAAGTTATGGATCCATAAAATCTAAGGAGAGATCTTTATGATGCCCCTTAGTGTATGACACATGTCATGTTTTAAGCGGAAGTTCTGAAGAGCCTCTGTATGATGGTCATAATATACATACATACATACATACATACATATATATATATATATATATACACACACACACACACATATATACAGATATATGTGTGTGTTCGTGTGTGTGTGTGTGTGTCAAGCGAAAGTTCTAAGGACCTCTGTATGAGCCGAGCACATTGGATTTGGGGAGTCACTAATGACAAGTCCATCTTATGTGAAATATTTATGATGTGAAAACTCATACCGATGATGCATTGCATACATATGAAATGAATGTTATAATTAAATGTTATTGGTTAGTTTACTCACTGAGCTTGTGTAAGCTCACCTCTTTCCCCTAACCCCAAGTGTAGGAGTGTAGGAATAGAAGAGTCTTTAGAGCTTGAGTGGCAAGAGTAGCCGTAGGGTGTTTTTGTGTATGTTATATGATTGGTGGACATGTAATATATAAAGGAATAGTTATTGTGCTGGTATTCAAGTTTTGACAGATGTTTTATCTTATGTATGAGTGATCTTTCTATGTATGTCTGAAATTTAAGCTAACTCCTCATGTAATTATATATGTAAGATCTAATTATACTTTAGTGATTTCATGTAAGTAAAAGCTTAAATTTGGAGCCCATTTTATGTTAATGATGAATGAGAAAACTAAAGTATAATGGTTTGGAGTATGTTTGGATTATGAGATACAGGACTGTGTTTGTGTTTAATAGGTTTTAGGCTTGCTAAAGAGTGGACCTAGATGCTAGTAAAAGTATCGAATAAAGATGAAAGGAAGTATGTTGACCAGCACATTTAGAAAAATACATGTCCAGTAGGGTCCCTGTATGTTATATGATGAATGTTATGTGTATGTTACGCTTCATGCTATGTTTGATGATATGTTGCATGTTCATGTGACTTAATATGAACTTTTTATGTGCTCAACACCTCTTATTTGTCACATCTTACCCCTCTGTAAGGCATGACATGTCACACCTTACCCCTCTATAAGGCATAACATGATCCCGTAGAATACCTAATGAACCACCGAACTTCACCTACTGATAACTCATTAAGTACCCTACAAGGGATTTTAAAACAATTTTCTTACTTTTGATAAGTGGTTAGCATTTTCTAATAAGTACTTGAAACATTTAGTTAAAATTAAAACTAGTTAATATTTTTGGCCCATTTTATTTTTACGCAAATTTTATAAAAATTTTGACAGAGTTTCCTCTGTATTTTGAGAAAACAGTTCTTCAAATACCTGTAAAAAGCACTTCTAAAAATTTTTCTCAACAACAGCTTCAATTTCATACTCAATCTCAATCAATTTCTCAACACATTTATCAACTTTCAAATTTCAAATCCACTATCCAATGATCATCAAAATACTAGCAATCCATTTCATTCAAATTAAATAAAATAGTTCCATTCATATTTCATTAGAAACAAAACAATTTAGATACATCATTACAAAATTTACATTAAGAGAATTTCAAACTACAATATATATTACAACTTTATATAAATTTTATACAAACTGCTCAAGACCCATTTTTACATGTCCATACATTTATGTGCAATATTTACATCAAAAGAAATATTCTGATTAGGGTATAAATTATACCCGAAGACTTCAAGTGAATGATCCTCAATCTTGACTCGATCTCTTTGCTCCTCTAGTCTCTAAATCTGCGACAGCAATAAAAGCTATCGCTGAGTACTAGGACTCAGTGGTGCACAACATACTAAAATAATCTTTATGCAAAACTTAAATCAAATTTATTCAAAATTTGAACTGAGCATGCGAGTTAAACACAAAACATAATTTATGAGGTTTTAATCCCAAACAATTTCATTTTGAAGTAAATCACATTTCATAAAACCCACAGTTAGATCATGCCATTCGAAACAAATAGAATCTTAATAGCCAGAGGCTAAAGAGAAATCACATCACAAGGCTAGCTAGCTCAAATATATGGATATCCATTCACATCCTCTTTTCTTGTACGACTCAACACTTCTCGGAGAAGGAATCAAAATTCGAAACTAATTACCCCCACTAGTCGTGCTAGTGAGGTGTTCAAATATATGGTCATGACACTGTGGTTTCAAAACTTATCTTAACAATTTGCTAAACATTGTCATTTCAATATACATAATAACTTTCAACAATTTAAATCAAATATCATAAGAATGCCATAATCCAATATTTCACATTATTCAAAACAGTATGCAAAAGATGATTATAAAAAGTATACGTTGTGCACAAACCTTAAGCGAGTCACCTCTTGGCCTTGACTCGGTTCCTCGGGTTCCTTCCCAGTATTCTTTTTAACTAAAATACACAATTTTACAATGTTTCAGTACCATAATTTAACATAAATCCAAAAATAAATTTAGTGTTATTTTTACCTAGCTCTAACATGCTAAACTAAACTCCGCCTAAGTAGTTTGCACTTAGCCGGTACCAAGTGTCACACCCTACCCCTCTGTAAGGCATGACATGATCCCGTAGTATACATAATGAATTATCAACTCCGTCTACTGATAACCCATTAAATACACTACAAGGGATTTTAAATACTTTTCTTACTTCTTTCACAGTGGTGAGCACTATTTACAGGTGTTAAAAACTTTTGTGAACTGAAGTGATAGAACTAACACATTTGACTTATTTGGAATTTCTGTAAAAATTTTGGCAGAGTGCCATCTATATTTTGGATAAAACAGTTCTTCAGAAAACCTGTAAAAAGCACTTCAATATTTTTCCCAATCTCAACTCCAACAAAATTCAACACAATATTTTTCTCAACTAAATCCACAATAATTTTTCAGTATTTTCAAAGGATGAGATAAAAGAAATATAATACAAATTTTACAAGTCAAAATAACTCATAATTCACTTTACAACTTCAATGTACAATTTTAATTTACAACTGCTCAAATAATTTACATACATATTATTACATGCATACATCAGACCTATGTACATGGGTATATCTATAATATACACAGGTGAGTGCGAAAGTGTCTTCAAAGAAACTTACTGCTCTATGCTCTTCTTACCTGCGACAGCATACAAAGCTATCCCTGAGTGGTGAACTCAGTGGTGCACACCTATAATTTAAAACATAGTACAATCTACATTGACAAAATTCTGATAAATAATTTGGAAATCTGAATACTCATCAAATTCCAAAACTCAAAATATTCATTGCCAATAATGTAAATCATTTGTATAAATGACTTTGATCACAAAATTCAATTTATCAAATCATGACTAACCATTTAAGTAATTCCAACAAAATCAATTATACATAAACCATAATTGAAATCACAATTCTTTACCATTCAAAAGCCATTCTGTATCTCAAAAATCATTATGTATCTCAAAAATCAATCTTTATCTCACAACCATGTTGTATCTCAAAAACCATGCTGTAACTCAAAAACCATGCTGTATCTCACAAATCATTCTTTATCTCACTAACTATGCAAGACTAATCCGATAGGGCCATCTTCGATGTGATTCTAACTCCCTATGGTCGGGGAGGTCGAATCAGATTCTAACTCCCTATGGTCGGGGAGGTCGAATCATCGTGCACAGTACCATCACAATAATGAATCTTCCGCAAGGGCCATAATGATAAAATAAACTTAGATCTAACCTCAAATCAGAGGAAAATCTAAGCCTGTGCACGTACCATGGTAATCAAAACACAACTAACTCCATTGTCTTCTCAACAAATAAGAGAGACGGGTAATAACCTAGTCAAGCATCTATAGTGAGATATAAAACAATATCACAATCCTTTTAGTAAGCATAAATCACAATATAATTCGATTTACAGTCAATTCCAATATCCAATAATTTTTATGCTCAACACAATTCAAATCATAAATTTGCATTTTTCCATGAAAATTACCATCACAATTCAAAACATGTTCTATCACAATTTTCCAAAACATAATTTATTCAATCCATAACAATGCTTAATACTTGTGGAAATACCATTTCACAAAGCTAAATTCATACGTACTATAACAATTTTCAATAATCATTGAATTAAATCCAATGCTTGTTAAACATAATACATAAGAAAAGTATGTCATTTAATCATATGAAATATTCAAACAAAATCAGTTAAAAACTAGTTGTGCACAAACCTCTGATGGCTGTCTCCTGGTCTGGACTCAGTGTTTCCTTCCCTTTCCCTGAGTCTTTACTAACTGAGAAACATAATTTGAAGTGTTTCAGTACTAAATTAAACTGTCTCTATCGATAATGTTTGACAAATAATTCACTAAAAGCTATTATTTGCTTAATCACCTAATATACCAACCCTCGATGTGTTCTAGGTAATTTAGGTTTTAGTGTCATTAATATGTCACATTCAATAGGGTTTTAGGGTTGGTACATTTTACCAAATGCATTTCCTTGTTTAGTGCATTTTAATGCAACTTGCTGGATTCCGGTATACTAGTTTGACCTAGCCGGACGACCTAGTTCTCTCGGTTTTCGGGTTTTGGTCAAAACTACAAACTTATAGATCTATGTCTTATGGAATGCGGGGCACAATTTTAGGTAATTCTGAGTTAAGTAGACCAAGTTATGGTCATTATACTATTGCTGGTCAAATGGCATCAAATTAGGTCAATTTTAGGTCAATTTGGTCAACTTTGGTTCGGCCAATTTTTGGATCCGAATTTGTGCAAGCTTTTTGACTTGCTTCTGGTCATTTCTGGGTTTTGGTGTCTTCATAAGACTTGTAGGTATGGGTCTTAACTATTCATGGTTAAAATTTCAGGTCAATTGGACCTGTTTTGAGTGAGTTATGGCCTAAAGACTAACTGCTGCCCAAATGGTCAATTTTCAAGCCTCACTTGCACTTAATCCGAATTGGTCATTTTTCATGTCACCTTGCAAGCAGAATTTTGGTATTCTTTCTCAATGAAAGTTGGCACATTTTGTGCCTAGTTTCACCTCCAATTGGTCTCATACCAATTGAGGTTACACATTTAAAGTTATAGGCTAAAATGCATACTGCCCTTAATTACCTTGCTTAAACATACATCAATGACACATTTACCTTACTATATGTTCACTTCCCTTACCAATTCTGTTTTGGTACATTACCAAAACTATATACCACTTCACTTTAAAGTCACTTTGGGCAGATTACACACATCCTCAATACACCAAATAAACTCAAATTTACAAAGTCTAAGTACAATCACATATACACATAAACATTACTCATTCTTACATACACTTTACACAACCAATCTATATACATATCCATCAATCCTCAATGTCAATATTCTGCCAATACCTTCATGAACTCATACATTTATCAAAGTGTCCCAAGGCTGCCGCAAAGCTTCACCATGCCAAAGTGTCCCACAATTCGTCAATCTCCAATTTAAGTGCACAATCATCACATTTTCATGGAATAACTTACTAGGATATTAAATCACCCTAATCAACATCATTTCTCATCAAATATATGTATAAATATTTCCTTAAATACATAACTCCATGGCTTTCCAAAATGAACATATCAATAACTCCTCAAACTTAAAAATTTCCTTCACAATTCAAACACCCATAACAAGTATACAAAGTTTAACAAAGCAATGTTCAAAAATACAAACTTACCTTTGGTTGGGACTTGTTAAACCTTCACTAAACTTCTTGATTTTGGTATCAAACTCTTCCTTGTGATGTGGGGACAATTTTTAATGAAGCTACCTAGGTGATTAGAGGTGAAATGAAGGAGTGGATCAAGCTTGAAGAAAAATGGCCATGGAGGTTTTGGGAGCTTTTCATTCACGGCAATGGAGGTTTCTAATGTTGAAGATGATATTTTAGTGGAGCAATCTGCCCACTTAATACATTTTAAAATCCCTTAGTGGTCCACTCACATTAGTTAATTCATTTAATATGTTTAATGTGCTAATTACACACTTTCACTCCACTTTTAGTTATTTGCATTAGATACCACTAAACTAATTTTTCATTTTATTTTCTAAGTGTAATATTATTTATTTTTAATGGAAATTTAGGTCAAAAGACAATTTGGGATGTCAAATGACCATAATGCCCCTGTTCGGGTTGCATTCCCGATTTTTCGGTAACACTGGGTTTTGTCTGTTTTTCGATTTCTCACTTTTCTTTGTACTAATTATTTAATTTTTCTTTAATCTTTATAATGAGATTTATTCTTCAATAAGGGTCTATTTAAGTCCTAAAAATGTTTTCCAGGGTTCCCCGCAGTCCAGGGCTAGTCAACGGTCCATGCCGTGACTTCCCGGTGCGGTCACCCATCGCTAGGGTTTTCGGCTCGCTTAACTTGGTTACATTTCTTTGTTATTATTTTTCCTTTGTTTTTTTCTTGTATTTTCTTTTCTTGTATTTCATTATTTTTTGTCTCTTCACTCATAACGAAGTGTAGTTCTAGGCATCCTAGCTGTCCGGACAACACTGGTCACCGGAACAGTAGAACGCACTACCGAACTTAGGGGTGTTACAATTCTCCCCGCCTTAAATAAATTTCGTCTCAAAATTTTACCTGGCATTAGTCTCTGAACAGCTATGGGTATTGTCTCCTCATATCCTCTTCACGTTCCCAAGTAGCTTCCTGGCCTGAATGATGGTTCCACAGCACTTTAACCAGGTGTATCTGTTTATTCCTCAGCTGCTTCACCTCATATGCCAGAATTTTAATGGGTTCTTCCTCATATGAGAGGTCTGGATTTACCTCAATCTCTTCAACTGATAGTACATGAGATGGGTCGGATCTATACCTCCTTAACATGGATACATGGAAGACACTGTGTATCTTTGCTAGCTCTGGAGGTAATGCCAACCGATATGCCAAAGGACCCACTCTTTCCAGAACCTCATATGGTCCGATGAAACGAGGACTCAGTTTCTCCTTTCTGCTAGATCTCATAATCCTCTTCCAAGGAGAAACTTTGAGGAATACCTTATCACCCACTGCATATTCAATATCTCTTCTTTTCAAATCAACATAAGACTTCTGACGGTTTGATGCAGCCTTGAGTCTATCTCTAATTAATCTAATCTTTTCCTCTGTCTGCTGAACAATTTCTAGCCCAATCATCTTCCTTTCACCTATTTCATCCCAACATAAGGGAGTTCTGCACTTCCTGCCATACAATGCTTCATATGGAGGCATTCCAATGCTTGATTGGTAGCTGTTGTTATAAGCAAACTCAATCAAAGGCAAGTGTGTATCCCAACTACCTTCAAATTCAGTCACACAAGCCCGCAGCATATCCTCCAATATCTGAATTACCCTTCAGATCGCCATGCATGCGTGGGTGGAATGTTGTGCTGAAGTTCAATCTAGTTCCTAGGGCTCTCTGAAGACTACCCCGTAATCTAGAAGTGAACCTAGGATCCCTGTCAAATACAATTGATACTGGCACTCCATGCAGTTTTACAATCTCATATACGTACAATCTAGCCAATCTTTCCAGGCTATAGTCCATCCAGACTGGCAAAAAGTGAGCAGACTTGGTTAGTCTATCAACTATAACCCATACTGCATCATGACTATTCTGTGTCCTCGGAAGTCTCATCACAACTTCCATAGTTATCTGTTCCCTTACTATGTTTCATAGGGTGCCACTCGTATGCTAGCTTGACACTTATTAATGTATACAAATTCTGTTAGTGGGATGTATCTGTCCCATCTCCTCTCGGATTCAATGACACAAGTTCTCAATATATTCTTGAGGGCTTATCACATAGTACAGGTTATTATTATCACTTCATTTCATTATTTATAGGAACTCAATGAGTTTCCGAATTTACCTGAATTGCTTGTTTCAATTGTCCATCTGTCTGAGAATGATACGTTGTACCGATATCTCTAAGCTTATAACAATTACTGTGGTACAGGTAGTTCACATTATTGTAACCGATTTACTGACTCCAGCTACCTTACAAGTGTAGTCTTTCGACAGGCTAGTTCTGAAGTTTTAAATTTCTGACTAAAATTTTTACATTTATTTCCGGTAATAGTACTCTATTCGAGCGTAATTGTATCAATTTATAGATTACTTACAAATATTCTTACTTTATTGTACCATGAGGAAGCACGTAGCTCTACACAATAATCCCGTGTCGGTACTGTAATCTGCAGCTTACAATACAAACATCGAGAACATTACATAGTCACTACGTTATAACCTCATGGGCTAGGTTTTCTAACATCTTATCTTTCTCGAATCCACTAATATCCCAAACCGATTCTGATTACAATTTCCTTTGACAATTACTAACAGTAACATCTTTGCCCTCATCTAGAGCAATTCTATTACTGTAACTTACTTTTAGGTTCTCTTGCCTTACATTAAGTAGGCTCATTAATTAGCTTTATAATTTACGGTATGTTAGAAAATACTTTTAGCTAACAATTCTTCCAAAATTAATGTCAACCATACTTGTTATTGTAGTTATTATCCTAAAGGACTAGTCACTAATACATCAAAATTCATTTCCATGTAAAGGAATAACAACAGAACATATAGTTCTGACACTAACACACAACTAAGTAGTGCTGGGATCAAATAATAACTAATTGTTTCTTTCAAAAATTAAGAACTTACCAGCAGCTACATCTGAAGTTTCTGCTCCTTTTACTTGGAGCATAGTGGACTCTCCGACTGGTGCGCTACTATATTCGGGTTGATTCACTGTGTTATAGTGGTGAGGAGTACCAACTCTATTTCTATCTTGACTCTGACTGACGGTCTGTGAACTCCGGAGAGCAGATCGAGGTGGTTTAGCACAATCTTTAGCAAAGTGTCCAAGTTTTCCACAATTGTAACAGGCTCCAGAGGCCTTACGATAAATACCTCCATGTAGCTTACCACAAACATGGCAAAAACGGGCAGGATAGGAACTTCTGGTTGTTCGACGACTAGATCTTGGTGGTCTCTGCCCTGATGATCCGCCTCTATCATGTTTCTGAGCTCGGGGTTCCTCAAATTCTTTTCTCTTTCCCAAATTACTATTCGAGCTCTGCCCATAGGTTTCTCCCTCTTTTCCATTTCACACTGCCCTTGTGGGGGTTGGGTTTGTACTTGGGCTTGGGCTGACAGATTATCAGCCAGTTGTTGAAAGAAAGTGGCCATTTGCTGGGCCATTTGTGCAGTAATTTGTACCGGTAAAACTGGTACAGTCAGGCCTTCGACATTTTGTGGAGCTGAGGCCTCAACTTGTTCTTCTGCCATCATAGACTATTCTATTGTCTCATTCTTCTCTTCCATTTTTTTCACAAAATTTTCTATTCCTATACAACTAACACAAGGAGATTCCTCTCCATTAGTTCACATTTATGATGTAAATGTATTATATGTATTAAACATTTGAACAGTTGTAGTTCTGACAAAAAGATTTCAAATTCACAGTTCGAAATTCACTTTAAAACCATTACTCTGATACCACTTAAACATGTCACACCCTACCCCTCTGTAAGGCATGACATGATCCCGTAGTATACCTAATGAATTATCAACTCCGTCTACTGATAACCCATTAAATACACTACAAGGGATTTTAAATACTTTTCTTACTTCTTTCACAGTGGTGAGCACTATTTACAGGTGTTAAAAACTTTTGTGAACTGAAGTGATAGAACTAACACATTTGACTTATTTGGAATTTCTGTAAAAATTTTGGCAGAGTGCCATCTATATTTTGGATAAAACAGTTCTTCAGAAAACCTGTAAAAAGCACTTCAATATTTTTCCCAATCTCAACTCCAACAAAATTCAACACAATATTTTTCTCAACTAAATCCACAACAATTTTTCAGTATTTTCAAAGGATGAGATAAAAGAAATATAATACAAATTTTACAAGTCAAAATAACTCATAATTCACTTTACAACTTCAATGTACAATTTTAATTTACAACTGCTCAAATAATTTACATACATATTATTACATGCATACATCAGACCTATGTACATGGGTATACCTATAATATACCTGGAGCTGGTCTGAAAGTGTCTTCAAAGAAACTTACTCACTGCTCTATGCTCTTCTTACCTGCGACAGCATACAAAGCTATCGCTGAGTGGTGAACTCAGTGGTGCACAACTATAATTTAAAACATAGTACAATATACATTGACAAAATTTACAGTAAATAATTTGGAAATCTGAACACTCATCAAATTCCAAAACTCAAAATATTCATTACCAATAATGTAAATCATTTGTATAAATGACTTTGATCACAAAATTCAATTTATCAAATCATGACTAACCATTTAAGTAATTCCAACAAAATCAATTATACATAAACCATAATTGAAATCACAATTCTTTACCATTCAAAAGCCATTCTGTATCTCAAAAATCATTATGTATCTCAAAAATCAATCTTTATCTCACAACCATGTTGTATCTCAAAAACCATGCTGTAACTCAAAAACCATGCTGTATCTCACAAATTATTCTTTATCTCACTAACTATGCAAGACTAATCCGATAGGGCCATCTTCGATGTGATTCTAACTTCCTATGGTCGGGGAGGTCGAATCAGATTCTAACTCCCTATGGTCGGGGAGGTCGAATCATCGTGCACAGTACCATCACAATAATGAATCTTCCGCAAGGGCCATAACGATAAAATAAACTTAGATCTAACCTCAAATCAGAGGAAAATCTAAGCCTGTGCACGTACCATGGTAATCAAAACACAACTAACTCCATTGTCTTCTCAACAAATGAGAGAGACAGGTAATAACCTAGTCAAGCATCTATAGTGAGATATAAAACAATATCACAATCCTTTTAATGAGCATAAATCACAATATAATTCGATTTACAGTCAATTCCAATATCCAATAACTTTTATGCTCAACACAATTCAAATCATAAATTTGCATTTTTCCATGAAAATTACCATCACAATTCAAAACATGTTCTATCACAATTTTCCAAAACATAATTTATTCAATCCATAACAATGCTTAATACTTGTGGAAATACCATTTCACAAAGCTAAATTCATACGTACTATAACAATTTTCAATAATCATTGAATTAAATCCAATGCTTGTTAAACATAATACATAAGAAAAGTATGTCATTTAATCATATGAAATATTCAAACAAAATCAGTTAAAAACTAGTTGTGCACAAACTTCTGATGGCTGTCTCCTGGTCTGGACTAAGTGTTTCCTTCCCTTTCCCTGAGTCTTTACTAACTGAGAAACATAATTTGAAGTGTTTCAGTACTAAATTAAACTGTCTCTATCGATAATGTTTGACAAATAATTCACTGAAAGCTATTATTTGCTTAATCACCTAATATACCGACCCTCGATGTGTTCTAGGTAATTTAGGTTTTAGTGTCATTAATATGTCACATTCGATAGGGTTTTAGGGTTGGTACGTTTTACCAAACTCATTTCCTTGTTTAGTGTATTTTAATGCAACTTGCTGGATTCCGGTATACTAGTTTGACCTAGCCGGACGACCTAGTTCCCTCGGTTTTCGGGTTTTGGTCAAAACTACAAACTTGTAGATCTATGTCTTATGGAATGCGGGGAAAAATTTTAGGTAATTCTGAGTTAAGTAGACCAAGTTATGGTCATTATACTATTGCTGGTCAAATGGCATCAAATTAGGTCAATTTTAGGTCAATTTGGTCAACTTTGGTTCGGCCAATTTTTGGACCCGAATTTGTGCAAGCTTTTTGACTTGCTTCTGTTCATTTCTGGGTTTTGGTGTCTTCATAAGACTTGTAGGTATGGGTCTTAACTATTCATGGTTAAAATTTCAGGTCAATGGGACCTGTTTTGAGTGACTTATGGCCTAAAGACTAACTGCTGCCCAAATAGTCAATTTTCAGGCCTCACTTGCACTTAATCCGAATTGGTCATTTTTCATGTCACCTTGTAAGCAGAATTTTGGTATGCTTTCTCAATGAAAGTTGGCACATTTTGTGCCTAGTTTCACCTCCAATTGGTCTCATACCAATTGAGGTTACACATTTAAAGTTATAGGCTAAAATGCATACTGCCCTTAATTACCTTGCTTAAACATACATCAATGACACATTTACCTTACTATATGTTCACTTCTCTTACCAATTCTGTTTTGGTACATTACCAAAACCATATACCACTTCACTTTAAAGTCACTTTGGGCAGATTACACACATCCTCAATACACCAAATAAACTCAAATTTACAAAGTCTAAGTACAATCACATATACACATAAACATTACTCATTCTTACATACACTTTACACAACCAATATATATACATATCCATCAATCCTCAATGTCAATATTCTGCCAATACCTTCATGAACTCATACATTTATCAAAGTGTCCCAAGGCTGCCGCAAAGCTTCACCATGCCAAAGTGTCCCACAATTCGTCAATCTCCAATTTAAGTGCACAATCATCACATTTTCATGGAATAACTTACTAGGATATTAAATCACCCTAATCAACATCATTTGTAACACCCTCCCGGTAGCAACTCAGTACATTCTACTGTTCCAGTGACCGGTGTCGGTCTGGATAGCTAGAACGTTCGGAAAAATATTTAAACTAAAGTGAGGAACCATAAATAACTCAAATATTGATAAGAAAAATTTAGTAAAAATTTTAGAAATAAAATACAACCAAGTTAAGCAGTAGGTGCCCAAGCGATGGGTAACCAGAGTGAAGTTGCGGTTCTCGCAACGAGGAGCCCTAGACCCGAGAAAAAATTCATAAAATAATTTTTGGGACTCCAGAGAAGGGTCATTGAGGTTCCTAAGGCATTAGAATACCAAGAAAATATCTAGAAAAATTTTTCAATCGGTACAGACAATTTTGACCCGTTAAGCCAAACGGAGGGCATTTTGGTCATTTCGCCTTCAGAGGTGATTTTTGGCCGACTTGTCCAGTTAAGTAAATAATTATTATGACATAAAATGTGAATAAATATCACTAAAAATTGAATTGAAAATGAGTAGAAAAGAAAAGAAAAAAAAATGAATTAAATGGGAATTTATGACATCACATGATGTCATTAGTGTGCCTTCACCCACTCAAGTGTTGACACATGGCTATAACCCATTTAAAATCAATAAAATGGGCAGAAAATGAATGAAAAATGCAGCTTTCTTCTTCTTCCCAATTTTAGACGTGAACCTTTTCTTCCTCCATTAAAATTCATTTCATTTTCTCTCTTCCAAACCTTGAATTCTCACCACTAAATCTTAAGTCTCTTCATTAAAAATTATCCTTACCTCTTGGGAAGGTGTTTGGCAGCCAAGAAAACAAAAGAAAGTGAGGAATTTACAAGGGAAAATTCTGCCCTCCTAAGGTTAGTGCTAAATTCTTACTTCTTCCTCTTATAATGATGAAAATAAAGTGAATTACACTAGAATTACATGATAAATGATGAAAATAAAGTGAGTTATACTAGAATTACATTATAAATGATGAAATTGATGGATATATGTTAGACTAAGAATCCAGCCAGCTTGTGTAGGAGTAGGATTTGAAGTGTTTTATTGTAAATAAAATGGATAACTTGCTTGATTATGATGAGAAGTGTGATTAGTATGTTTAATTGGTGTGTGTTGTGTGAACCATGAATTTGAGCTAGGGTTTTGGGAGTAAAATGTGGACTTGGCTTATGAAATGATTAATGGACATTCTAATGGTCAATTAGTGACCATTTAAGGCAAGTTAATCATAATTTGAAATGAGCTAATGCATGGCAAAGTGAAATGGGAAGGCTGCCCAAAGACAGCAGAAATGAGGCTGTGAGTCCAGCCTGTTTGGACTGCCATATCATTGGCTGTGTTGGTCCAATTGGTGTTTGGCCAATTGGACATGAAACTAGACTTATAATGGCACATTTTTTCTGAAGAAACCATGACCAAAAGACCAAAGCAAGTGGACCAAAAGTTGGCTCCAATCCGGATACCCTGCAACAGCACCTGCAGAAATGACTAAATGAATAGTAACTGTTCATTTGGCCATAACTCACTGTAGATATGGTCAATTGACCTGAAATTTTTACAGCAACAAGTTAAGACATATACAAACAACTTTCATGAAGGAACCTACCCCAAATTATGGCCAGAACCCATCCAACCAAGTGATTCTAGTTACTGTTCATGTTACTGTAGATATGGTAACTCTGCAGTTTTGGAAATCCGGCCAGCTGTGGTTTTTGGACCATATCTGGAGCTAAAAAACTCCAAATGGAGTGATTCAAAAAAGTAAATTCAACTAGACAAAATAAGGAACAACTTTCATGTTTACCATTTCCTCAAATTTCCACTGTAACAGTCCCTAATGGAACAGTAAACTTATGGTACAAAAACTGAAAATTCTGCCCTTTAGTGCTAAGTTTGGAAATGGATTTGGTGATCAATTCTAACAAGTTTTAAATGCAAAATGTGGCATATTGGGAATGCCAAAACCCATGTACCTATTTTCTATCCAAAAGTCAATATTTTTGTTGACCAATGAGGTGAATAGTGACACCAAAACTTGAAGAATTCAAAAGTATCCAATAAGCTTGGAAATGGTATTGGCAACCAATACCAACAAATTTGAAATGCAAAATGTGGTATCTTTGAGAACTTAGATTCAATAAATTTATTATGTATTAAAAAGTCAACAATTTGAGTGAATAGTAATATGAATAGTAATACAAAGACACAAAGTACAATAACTAGATTGGTAGAACAAATTAAGGTATGAAAATTTAGAAATGCATCTAGGGAACTTTAAATTGCAATTGACAATTAGTACTAGCGAAGGTAAAACTCAAAATGTGGGATCTTGGTGTAATTAGAATTAATATATCCATTAAGTATGAAAAAGTCAACATTTTGGTTGACTAGTAAGGGAATAGTAATCAAAATGATTAGTAAATTAAGATGAAGACCTAGAACCAATTCTAAGCTTAAATGCTTAGAATTGTATGACAAATGTAGACTATGCATCCTAGTCAAAATTGTTAAAAAGAAATTAAGGCCATAAATTTGAAATCCATGAAATGTTTATGGATTACTTGAAACATGAAAAAATAGTCACCTAACTGATGTGAATAGATAGTTAGGGCTTATATGCCCATCACAAATGGAATTCATAAAATATTAATAACTCAACTGGAAATACAAAATTTGAAATTACATAAGTAGATTCTTGAATGTATAAATGAGAAAAGCAAAAATGTTTTGAATACAATGGCACATGTAAACCATTGTTTAGAATTGTGATTAATATGAATAACATAATGAATGAATAAAGGAACTATATTAATGCATGAATGAGACATTAGTTCTCATTATTGTAGAGAGGAGAAGCATTTTGAGTACAATGGTATAAAAGGATAATTGATGTGAATTGTGATCATATAAATGATCAAATGAATGTATGAATTATAATTGAAATTTATCATGAAATAATAAACTCATAAAACACAATATATTAATATTTAATGATATTATGTGCCCTTGTATTGCCTAGACATGTGTGTCAGATTGGATAGTTTGGCATGCCAATAGGGTATTGTTTTAGCAGTACTGCGAAAGGCTTTATGCCTGTATTCATGGCTTTATGCCCGTATTCATGGCTTTATGCCCACATTCATGGCTTTATGCCTGTATTCATGGCTTTTATGCCCGATTATGTGTTATCATGGCTTTTTAGCCATACTGACTGCATACATGGTTGACGTTCTGCGTCCCATGGTATGACGGCCCGAGGCACCGCGGTGTCCAGTGCCAACGACCCGTTATCCAGTTCAGTCAGCCTGTCGTAGGTTACTTGGGCAGTGTATTTATTGAGATAAGTTAAGAATATTAGCAATTTAAAATATTAGAAATCAAATAAAATAAATGAGTGAGATGACCTAAAATAAATTAGAATAGTTATTTATCAGAAAGAATTAAAATGAACTAGACCGTTATTAAAATTTACTTATTATGAGATAATCTAAAACAACCTAGCAAGTATAGAGAAAATGCTAAAAGATTAGCAAAGAAAATTATACCATACATAAATATTGTAAATGTGACTTACATGATAATATAAGTATAAATTTAACTGAGTATTTTTATTAATTATGTATATTGTACATTATCACTGTGAATTTAGGAATTAAATGCTTCCAAAGCGGAACAAATTAGAATAAAAGATAATTAATATTAGACACATTGTATTAAATTAAATTGATTCTTAAATATTCAAATTATGCTTCGTTCTTTCTTTATTTGTATATTTTATCTTCTTGCTATATTATTGCACCACTAAGCAGCAATGCTTAGCGCGATGGAATTGTTTCCTCGCGCAGGTACCAAAGTTAAAGCCCAGCGAATACTAAACAGAAATTTTGGAGTCTGGATCTGCAGAGTGTCAATGTTTGTCACCTCCTCAGCAATGCATGTAGATAGGGCTCATTTTATACATGTTATGTATATTGTTCATTCCTAGCACATTGTAAATTATTTGTATATCTTGTACAAAATAAACTCATGTAATTAACCTATGAATTATGGAAGCTATTCAAAGTAAGTATTTTAGTATGTGAATTGAATTTGAGTTATAATGAGATTATACTTGTGAATATTGAGATATTGAAAATCTAATGAGATTTCTGAGAAATCTGGATACTGCATTGAGGTACATTATGTTTGAAAATTTTTGAGACTATTAAGTTTGAGAAATTGAGTATATATTGAAATTGTCTTTGGCAGGTTCAGAAGAACTGTTAGTCCAAATTATAGCCGACACTTTGTCAGATTATCGTTAAAATTTTTGAAATTTCCAACTTAGTTAGATTTTGATAAAAGTAAAAATAGCCTAAATCTTCAATAAAGTTTTTGAATAAATAAATCAAGGACTGTAATGAAATCAGATAAAATAGAGTGCTCCGGCATACTGAGTGGCATAACTTGCTCGGCTAAACTGTAGTCGGGTAAGGGGTGTCACATTTAGTGGTATCAGAGCACGGTTTAGGCATTTCTGGACCTAGATAGATTGCATATTATGCATTGCATTCATAAGAGTCGAGGTGACACTATTGCAGATCTGTATTTCCTGTTTATTTTAGGTTAAGGTATGGAATAAGAGAGTGAAGAGACAATGAGATAGCGAATGGAGATGAGAAAGAGACTGTATTTAAGATGAAAAAGGATAAGTACATAACTGTTTGAGGATAGGATTGAGACTAAGGAGAAAGTGAAGTAGGATAACACGGAAAGATGAAGAAATAAAGAGGTAGTAGCTCCTCGGCTATTTACACTGGGTAAATTTCGAGGACGAAATTTAAATAAGAGGGGAAGAATTGTAACACCCTCCCGGTAGCAACTCAGTACATTCTACTGTTCATTTGAAAATTTTACTTATGTGATTTATGCATGAATGAGATTGTATAGATTTGAAGTCAGATTTGAAATATATAGATAATGCATGGAAATGAATATGAAATTGAGTTATATGAATAAGATGTGAATTATGAGATGAATGATTGAGAAATGAAATTGAAAAATGCTGAGATTGTAACATGCCTTGCTCGGCTACACTGTAGTCGGGTGAGGGATGTTACATTTAGTGGTATCAGAGCACGGTTTAGGCGTTTCTGGACCTAGATAGATTGCATATTATGCATTGCATTCATAAGAGTCGAGGTGACACTATTGCAGATCTGTATTTCCTGTTTATTTTAGGTTAAGGTATGGAATAAGAGAGTGACTCAAAGAAAATGCCTGATGAATGGAGGAAGAGTATTTTAGTACCTATTTTTAAAAATAAGGGAGACATACAGAGTTGCTCAAACTATAGGGGAATTAAACTCATGAGCCATACTATGAAGTTGTGGGAGAGAGTTGTGGAGCATCGACTACGTCATGATACTTCTATCTCTCTCAATCAATTTGGTTTCATGCCCGGTCGTTCAACTATGGAAGCGATCTTTCTCATTAGAAGCTTGATGGAGAAATATAGAGATGTGAAGAAAGATCTACATATGGTTTTTATTGATTTGGAGAAGGCTTATGATAGTGTTCCAAGAGAGGTCTTATGGAATGTGTTAGAACAAAAGAGGGTATCTATTAGGTACATACAAGTATTGAAAGATATGTATGAAGAAGCAACTACTATTGTGCGCACAGTGGGAGGGGACACAAGAGATTTTCCGATCTCAATTGGATTACACCAAGGATCAGCCATAAGCCCTTACCTTTTTACATTAGTTTTAGATGAACTGACGAAACATATATAAGAGAGTATTCCTTGGTGCATGATGTTTGCGGATGATATTGTTCTGATAGATGAGACACAAGAAGGAGTCAATAGGAAGCTAGAACTTTGGAGAAGTACTCTAGAGTCAAAAGGTTTTAAGTTAAGTAGAACGAAGACAGAATACATGCATTGCAAGTTCAGTGAAGGCCAAACTGGTGATAGGGAAGGAGTTAGTTTGAATGGAGTGGTATTGTTCCAAAGTAATCACTTTAAATATCTAGGCTCAGTCCTTCAAGTAGATGGGGGATGTGAGGAGGATGTTATTCATAGGATTAAAGTCGGATGGTTGAAGTGGAGACGTGCCACGGGAGTTTTATGTGATCGTAAGATTCCTAATAAATTAAAAGGAAAATTTTACTGCATGCTGACCATACGACCGGCTATGTTATATGGTAGTGAGTGTTGGGCACTGAAAGAGTCGTATGCATCTAAGTTAAGAGTTGCAGAGATGAGAATGTTAAGGTGGATGAGTGGCCATACTAGACTAGATAAAGTCCGTAATGAAAGTATTAGAGAAAAGGTAGGAGTGGTGCCAATTGAAGATAAGTTGAGAGAAGGGAGATTAAGGTGGTTTGGTCATGTGAAGCGTAGACATACGGAGGCTCCAGTTAGACAAGTAGAGCACATTAGGTTAGAGGATAGAAAGAAAAAAAGGGGTAGACCTAAATTGACTTGGAGGAGAGTAGTACAACATGACTTAGAAGTATTACACATTTCTGAGGATTTAACCCAAAATCGTTCAGAGTGGAAAAAGAGAATCCATATAGCCGACCCCAAATTTTTGGGATAAAGGCTTAGTTGAGTTGAGTTGAGTTCTAACGTGCTAAACTCGACGTTCTCGAAATTTTGTGTTTCGGGTTACTGTTCACTACACTATTCAAGTCAAATTGTTGACTTTCTAAGGCTTAATAGGTGTAGGAACTCCAACTTCACCCACATATCACATTTTGGTCACTAAACTTGTTGGTTTTAGTCATTTTCTCAAAACTTAGGTCTTTTAGGCAAAATTGCCAAATTTTTGGTTTTGGAGTCCTAAGTTGTACCGTTTCATTGGTCCTTTTACTGTTGGAATTGGCAAAACTTTCTTCATAGAAAATGTTTTCTATTGTCTTAAGTTTATTCTCCTTTTTGAATCACCCCAATTGGAGTTTTGTAGCTCAAGTTATAAGCAAATTACATTTACTGTTCATGCTGCAGAATTTTGGTTCTGCAGATTTGTTAATCCAACTTCGTTCAGCAATTTGGTCAAGTTAAGTCCATAATTTGGTCTAATTTTCTTCATATGAAATTTTATACTAAATCTTAGGTTTCCATCGGTTCAAGAATCGCCTAAATCGGAGTTTTCTAGAGAGAGTTATAGCCATTGAAACTTTACTGTTCAAATGGCAAATCTGCAGTCTGCAGATTCAGTGACCCAACTTTGCTCAGTAATTTGATTTGGTTAATGGCATAATTTGGGTTTGTATTCTTCATGAAAATTTTAGATCTATATCTCATCTAACCACTGGTAAAATTTCAGGTCATTTAGACCTTCCTAGCTCGGGTTATGACCAAATGTTCATTTGGTCAGTTTGTGCAGTGGCAGTCTACAATTTTTCAACTTTGATCAATTTGTTCACTAGGTTTTAGTCACTTTTTGGGCATGCTTCCTAAATGAAAATTGTGTCATTTAGTGCCTATTTTCATCCCCAATTGGTCCCATATCCATTGGATTTGTAAAATTTTATTTTTGATCCCTCAAAGGGAATTTTGGTCATCTCACAAAGACATGACCTTATCCAATCCGAATTGGCTTTTAATTCCAACACTTCTAACACACCTCATTTGGTCACAAATGACCATTTTTCAATTCACATTAGGTCAAAGACACCATTTAGAAATTTCTCCAAGCTTTTGCCTCAAAACCCTAGGTCTCAAACCCTAACCACTCTAATTAATTGCAATTAACTAATTCAAAGCATATAAACACAATCTTTCAACTCATTCAAGCATCTTAACATGTTTAACTCAATCAAACTCATGCAAATCACTCTCCCCTCCTTGCTGGATGAATTTCAGTTTAGTCCCTCACACATATTTTTTTTTATTTTAAGTTTATTTCTATGCTCTTGATGCTATACATACACTAATTAAACTAAAAACTTGAAGTTTGCATTACTTACCTTGTTAGGTGTCTTTGAACTTTCACTACCTCTCACTTTTCTTGAATTCTTTGATGACCAATCTTCCTCTCAAGTGATTAAATCAAGTTTTTGTGAAGCAAGTATGGGAGGATTTGGGGTTTAATGGTAGTTTCAAAGCTTGAAGCAAGCTTTAATGGAGGTTTACAATGGTGAGGGAGAGAGAAACGTAAATGGTAAGGAAGATGAGGCTTTTTAATTTTTTTTTCTTTTCTTTTCTTTTGTTTTTATCCTTATGGAAGACTCAAAAATCCATTTAATTAATTTATTAATTATATAACTTATGGCATCATGCATGATGTCATCTTCCTACACCTTTTTAACTTTTTCATTTTCTCTTCTTTTTTTTTTATTTTTCTATTAGTTCTTTAATTTAATTCTCGATTTCGAAATTTTCTTTTCTCCGATTTTATTTGTGATTAGGTCGAGAGTCACTCGTGGTCAATTGACCAAATTGTCCTTCGCCGGTTCAACCCGGTTTGCAAATAATTCTATATTTCTTCCAGCTCCTTGACCTAATTATTTGACTGGCTTAACTGTTCTTTTTTGTGATTTTCTCTTTTCCACTGTGTTTATAAGGGTCCTAAGGACCACGGCGTCACATTTTACGGTTCGAAATTTGAGTTTAAAAAGACTTCACAGTCCTTCCCGAAAAGGTCACCCATCGTTGTGACTCTCGGCTCGTTTAACTTTTTCTGTTCTGTTTTTCTTATTTATACTCAACTAATTGAACATTACTAATTATTTGTGTTTATGGTTTATCTAGTTATCTTAAGTATGGTTCTAATTCCCTTAATTGTCCGGACCGACTCCGGTCACCGGAACAGTGAAATATACCAGGCTATACAAATGGGGGTGTTACAATTCTCCCCCCCCCCCCCCTAAATAAATTTCGTCTCGAAATTTTACCTGGTATTAATCTCTGAACAGCTGTGGGTGCTGTCTCCTCATGTCCTCCTCTCATTCCCAAGTAGCCTCCTGGCCTGAATGATGGTTCCACAGCACTTTTACCAATGGTATCTGTTTGTTCCGTAGCTGCTTCACCTCATAAGCCAGAATCTCTATGGGTTCTTCTTCATATGTGAGGTCTGGATTCACTTCAATTTCCTCTACTGGTAGTACATGAGATGGGTCTGATCGGTACCTCCTTAACATAGACACATGGAAAACATTATGTATCTTCTCCAACTCTGGAGGTAGTGCCAACCGACATGCCAAAGGACCCACTCTTTCCAGAACCTCATATGGCCCAATGAAACGAGGACTCAGTTTCCCCTTTCTGCCGAATCTCATAATTCTCTTCTAAGGAGAAACCTTGAGGAAAACTTTCTCACCCACTGCATACTCAATATCCCTTCTCTTCATATCAATGTAGGACTTCTGACGGTCTGATGCAGTCTTAAGTCGATCTCGAATCACCCTGATTTTCTCTTCAGTTTGTTAAACAATTTCGGGTCCAATCATCTTTCTTTCACCCACGTCATCCCAACACAACGGGGTTCTACATTTTTTGCCATACAAAGCTTCATATGGAGGCATCCCAATGCTTGATTGGTAGCTGTTGTTGTAAGTAAACTCAATCAAAGGCAAGTGTGTATCCCAACTGCCCTCAAACTCAATAACACAAGCCCATAGCATGTCCTCAAAGATCTGAATTACCCTCTCAGACTGGCCATCTGTCTGTGGATAGAATGCAGTACTGAAGTTCAATCTAGTTCCTAGGGCTCTCTGAAGACTACCCCAGAATCTAGAAGTGAACCTAGGATCTCTGTCTGATACGATGGATACTAGCACTCCATGCAGTCTCATAACCTCATCAATGTACAACTTGGCCAATCTTTCTAAACTGTAATCCATCCGAACTGATAGAAAATGAGCAGATTTAGTCAGTCTGTCAACAATGACCCAAACTGCATCATGACTCTTCTGTGTCCTCGGAAGTCCCATCACAAAATCCATTGTTATTCTCTCCCATTTCCACTCTGGCACTGGTAGTGGATGTAACAACCCAGCGGGTACTTGATGCTCTGCCTTCACTTGCTGATAAGTTAGGCATTTGGAAACAAACTCTACCACATCTCTTTTCATACCCATCCACCAGTAATGCTCCTTTAGCCCTCTATACATTTTTGTGCCACCAGGGTGCATGGCAAAAGGAGACTCATGTGCTTCCTTCAAAATGATCTTCCTCAATTTAACATCAGTAGGAACACATATTCTGCCCTGGTGTAGCAATAGACCATCATCTCTGATTGAGAATTCTGGTTTCTTGCCCTGCCTGACTTCTTCTAACAGCTTCTGATACCTTTCATCATTCTGGGCAGCCATTCTAATCTGATCAATCAACACTGGCTGTACATGCCATGCAACTGCTGTCTGCCCCTCATCATTAATCTCTAAGCTGGCATGCAATGATCTTAACTCACATACCAAAGACAAAGGAGTAACCGTAGACTTGCCATAGTCTTGTGACTTAAGGCGTCAGCCACAACATTAGCTTTCCCTGGCTGATAGTCTATCAGACAATCATAGTCTTTTATCAACTCTAACCATCTCCTCTGTCTCAAATTCAGCTCTTTCTGGGTGCCCAAATACTTCAAACTCTTATGATCTGTGTAAATGTAACACTTCTCTCCATACAAATAATGTCTCCAGATCTTAAGAGCAAACACAATGGCTGCAAGCTCCAAGTCATGTGTCGGATAATTCCTCTCATGCGGTTTTAGCTGGCGTGATGCATAGGCAATGACATTTTGATCTTGCATCAATACACAGCCTAACCCATTGTGAGAAGCATCACTATAAACTGTGTATTCTTTACCCGGAGTAGGTAAAGTCAGGACTAGAGCTTCAGTCAAACATCTCTTCAATTCATCAAAACTCTGTTGGCATTTATCTGTCCACTGAAATTTCACATCTTTTCTAAGCAGCTTGGTCAATGGAGATGCCAACATGGAGAATCCCTTCAAAAATTGACGGTAGTATCCAGTTAAACCCAGAAACTGCGAATCTCTGTGACATTTCTGGGTGGCCTCCAATTAAGGACAGCTTCAATCTTACTTGGATCTACCTTAATGCCCTCTTTTGATACTACATGCCCCAAAAAGGATATCTCCTTCGGCCAAAATTCACACTTCGATAATTTGGCATATAGCTGTTTCTCTCTCAAGTCTGCAGTACAATCCGCAGATGTCTATCATGCTCTTCTGCATTCCTCGAATAGACCAATATATCATCTATGAATACCACAACAAATTGGTCGAGGTATGGTCTGAAGATAGTGTTCATCAGATCCATAAAAGCAGCCGGAGCATTAGTTAACCCGAATGGCATGACTAGGAATTCATAATGGCCATAGCGGGTTCTGAAGGCAGTTTTAGGAATACTCTGCTCTTGTACTTTCAACTGATAATAACTTGATCTCAGGTCAATTTTGGAGAACACAGCTGCACCCCTTAACTGATCAAACAAGTTATCAATGCGGGGCAACGGATATCTATTCTTTATTGTCACCTTATTCAACTATCGGTAGTTAATACATAAGTGGAGAGTGCCATCTTTCTTCTTAACAAACAATACTCGCGCTGGGCGGATAAAGCCCTTGTCAAGTAATTCTTGCAACTGCACTTTCAACTCTTTCAATTCTGCAGGTGTCATTCTATATGGCGTTATGGAGATTGGGTCCACACCAGGCATAACATCAATCTTAAACTGCACCTCTCTTTCTGGAGGTAATCCTGGCAATTCATCAGGAAACACATCCAGAAAGTCACATACAATATGGATGTCCCTTAGTGTTGGGCTCCCCACTTGGGTGTCTATCACATGTGTCAAGTATGCTTCACACCCCTTTCTGATCATCGTTCTAGCTAGTGCAGCCAAAATGATGTTTGATGGCAGTAAATGCCTCTCCCCATTTATTACCACATCACCATACAAAGGGAGACCAAAAGTGACTGCCTTCAGTCTACAGTCAATCACGGCATGATGCCTAGCTAACCAATCCATGCCCAAGATGATATCATACTCTCTGAAAGGCATTTCAATCAAATCTGATAGAAAAACATGTTATTGGATCACTAAAGGACAGTCCCTATAAATTCTATTGACTCGGACCTCTTGTCCTAACGGACTAGTTACTAGCACTTCAAAACCCATTTGCACACATGGAACAACAAGTGAACAGACTATGCTAGCATTAACATATGAATGGGTTGAACCCGGATCAAACAATACAAATACTTATTGATCAGAGATAGAGAATGTACCAACTACCACATCAGAAGTCTCAGCCTCTTCTCGCTGTCTGACCAACTGTGCCCTGACTGCCTGAAGCAGTGCCTCTACCTCTGCCTCTTCCTCTGCCAATTGACTGTGAACCTCTGGGAGCAGGACTCTAAATAGATCCCTCGGCAGTAGTAGGAGCTGGACCATATCTCGAAAACTGAGTGCTAGTGCAGTCTCTTGCTAAATGACCCTTGCCTCCATAGTTAAAGTAGGCTCCAGTGGCCCAATAACACTCCCCCCATGAATCTTGCCACAAGTCTCATAGGGGCGGGCAAAATGTGAACCCCTGCTCGACTGCTGACTAGACCTAAGGGGTCTCTGTCCGGAAAATCTGCCTCTACCAAATCTTCCACCTCGACCCCTGCTGGGTCCACTAAACTTCTTTTTCTTTCCAGAGGTACCACCAGAATTCAACTCTACTGACTTTTCCCCCTTATCTTTTTCTAATTTCTCAGCTTTCTCTGATTTTTCTTTTACTGGGGTTGCTTCTGATTCTATTCTTTCCAACTCAAGTGCTTGAAACATGAGCTTTGAGAAGTTGCTGTGTCGGAATCTCACAACTTGCATCCTTATACTGGGCTTCAAACCCATTTCAAATCTCTTGCATCCTGCCTTGCTAGTGGAAATGAGACTCCCAGCATAATGACTTAAGCGGGAGAACTCCCTCTCATACTCTGCTACTGTTCTATTGCCTTGTTTTAGACTTAGAAACTCTTATAACTTCTGATCAACATATGCATCTGGGATGTATCTCTGTCTGAACTCTCTGATGAAGTCATCCCAGGTCAGCACTGGTGGTTCAGCTAAGCTGTGGGGGATGGTCTTCCACCAATCATATGCATCCCCTTGCAGTAGCGATACGGAATACTCAAACTTTAGTTCATCTTGGCAGTGCAGCTTCTTAAATACTCTGTCCATTTTTTCAAGCCATTGCTCTGCCTCTAAAGGATCCACTGTACCCTTAAATTCTGCAGCCCCATACTTCAGTAATTTATCATACTGTCTGGCTGGAGGCAGTGGTTGTGCCACAGGTGTCTGGGGTGGAGCTTGAACAGGCATACCCCCAGCCATTTATTGAAACATTGCCGCCCTCTATTGTGTGAACTGTGCAGGAAATTGCGGCATTTGTGGGGCTGGAGCTACGGATCCACTGACATTCGATAAAGCTCGGGCTTCCCCTTGTGCCTCAGCTTCAACAGACTGCTCAACTGAGCGATCCCCTTCTTCCATCTCAGTCTGAAGTTAGGGTATCTCCTGAACAAGTAACATAAGCAGATTTCCCTCCGTTAGTTCATATTCATGATGTAATGCACTGTATGTAACAATTATGGACATTGAGCAGTTGTACTTAATAAGAAAGACACAAATTCTCAAGTTAAAACATACTTCAAAAATTTTGCTCTTATACCACAAAAACATGTCACAACTTACCCCTCTGTAAGGCATAACATGATCCCGTAGAATACCTAATGAACTATCGAACTTCACCTATCGATAACTCATTAAGTACCCTATAAGGGATTTTAAAACAATTTTCTTACTTTTAATAAGTGGTGAGCATTTTCTAATAAGTACTTAAAACATTTAGTTAAAATTAAAACTAGTTAATATTTTTGGCCCATTTTATTTTTACACAAATTTTATAAAAATTTTGACAGAGTTCCCTCTGTATTTTGAGAAAACAGTTCTTCAAATACCTGTAAAAAGCACTTCTAAAAATTTTTCTCAACAACTGCTTCAATTTCATACTCAATCTCAATCAATTTCTCAACACATTTATCAACTTTCAAATTTCAAATCCACTATCCAATGATCATCAAAATACTAGCAATCCATTTCATTCAAATTAAATAAAATAGTTCCATTCATATTTCATTAGAAACAAAACAATTTAGATACATCATTACAAAATTTACATTAAGAGAATTTCAAACTATAATATATATTACAACTTTATACAAATTTTATACAAACTGCTCAAGACCCATTTTTATATGTCCATACATTTATGTGCAATATATACATCAAAAGAAATATTCTGATTAGGGTATAAATTATACAAGACTTCAAGTGAATGATCCTCAATCTTCAAGACTCGATCTCTTTGCTCCTCTAGTCTCTAAATCTGCGACAGCAATAAAAGCTATCGCTGAGTACTAGGACTCAGTGGTGCACAACATGCTAAAATAATCTTTATGCAAAACTTAAATCATATTTATTCAAAATTTGAACTGAGCATGCGAGTTAAACACAAAACATAATTTATGAGGTTTTAATCCCAAACAATTTCATTTTGAAGTATCAAATCACATTTCATAAAACCCACAGTTAGATCATGCCATTCGAAACAAATAGAATCTCAATAGCCAGGGGCTAAAGAGAAATCACATCACAAGGCTAGCTAGCTCAAATATATGGATATCCATTCACATCCTCTTCTACTGGCACACCTCAACACTTCTCCAGAGAAGGAATCAAAATTCAAAACTAATTACCCCCACTAGTCGTGCTAGTGAGGTGTTCAAATATATGGTCATGACACTGTGGTTTAAAACTTATCTTAACAATTTGCTAAACATTGTCATTTCAATATACATAATAACTTTCAACAATTTAAATCAAATATCATAAGAATGCCATAATCCAATATTTCACATTATTCAAAACAATATGCAAAAGATGACTATAAAAAGTATACGTTGTGCACAAACCTCAAGCGAGTCGCCTCTTAACCTTAACTCGGTTCCTCGGGTTCCTTCCCGGTATTCTTTTCAACTAAAATACACAATTTTACAATGTTTCAGTACCATAATTTAATATAAATCCAAAAATAAATTTAGCGTTATTTTTACCTAGCTCTAACGTGTTAAACTCGACATTCTCGAAATTTTGTGTTTCAGGTTACTGTTCACTACACTATTCAAGTTAAATTATTGACTTTCTAAGGCTTAATAGGTATGGGAACTCCAACTTCACCCACATACCATACTTTGGTCACTAAACTTGTTGGTTTTAGTCATTTTCTCAAAACTTAGGTCTTTTAGGCAAAATTGCCAAATTTTTAGTTTTAGAGTCCTAAGTTGCACTATTTCATTGGTTCTTCTACTGTTAGAATTTGGCAAAACTTTCTTCATAGAAAATGTTCCCTATTGTCTTAAGTTTATTCTTCTTTTTGAATCACCCCAATTGGAGTTTTGTAGCTCAAGTTATAAGCAAATTACATTTACTGCTCATGCTGCAGAATTTTGGTTCTGCAGATTTGTTAATCCAACTTCGTTCAGCAATTTGGTCAAGTTAAGTCCATAATTTGGTCTAATTTTCTTCATATGAAATGTTCTACTATGTCTTAGGTTTCCATCGGTTCAAGAATCGCATAAATTGGAGTTTTCTATAGAGAGTTATAGATATTGAAACTTTACTATTCAAATAGAAAATCTGCAGCCTACAGATTCAGCGACCCAACTATGCTCAGCAATTTGATTTGGTTAATGACATAATTTGGGTTTGTATTCTTCATGAAAATTTTAGATCTATATCTCATCTAACCACTGATAAAATTTCAGATCATTTAGACCTTCCTAGCTCGAGTTATGACTAAATGTTCATTTGGTCAGTTTGTGCAGTGGCAGCCTGCAATTTTTAAACTTTGATCAATTTGTTCAACTAGGTTTTAGTCACTTTTTGGGCATGCTTCCTAAATGAAAATTGTGTCATTTAGTGCCTATTTTCATCTCCAATTGGTCCCATATCCATTGGATTTGTAAAATTTCATTTTTGGTCCCTTAAAGGGAATTTTGGTCATGCTGCCAGCACATGACCTTATCCAATCCGAATTGGCTTTTAATTCCAACACTTCTAACACGCCTCATTTGGTCACAAATGACCATTTTTCACTTCACATTAGGTGAAAGAAACCATTTACAAATTTCTCCAAACTTTTGCCTCAAAACCCTAGGTCTCAAACCCTAACCACTCTAATGCATTGCAATTAACTAATTCAAAGCATATAAACACAATCTTTCAACTCATTCAAGCATCTTAACATGTTTAACTCAATCAAACTCATGCAAATCACTCTCCCCTCCCTGCTGGACGAATTTCAGTTTAGTCCCTCACACTTATTTTTTTTATTTTAATTTTATTTCTATGCTCTTAATGCTATACATACACTAATTAAACTTAAAACTTAAAGTTTGCATTACTTACATTATTAGGTGTGTCGCAAGGTATTTTCAGGTCACCTGGACGAACACTCACTGAAGTGGAAAAGAGTGAGGAGTCGCCACTTTAATTTTGAGGGAAATTAAAGAAAACTATTTGTGAAAATAAATTAAAATGAAACCACTTCAAAAACAGAGATTCTAGGTTCGGGGTCCGTAAACGGGTGGAGAAGGTGTTAGGCACCCCACCTCGTCCCTCAATGAGGGTGAGTAGATTTAACCTTACGCTCTTTATTAAAATCGATAGTTAGGGGGGTTAGGGTGAAGATGTTAATCACTTTGATAAAAGGGAATATTTGATTTTTCACTAATTCGGGTTACCCAGATACATAAATAAATGAGACGATCCTTAGTGAGTTGGTGTTGCGTATCAGTTTTATTTAGGGGGTTACTTTGCATATTGTGCTGTCTTAGTTTGAATTTGAGAAAATCCGGGTAAAAGCTTTTCCGATCTCTGGGGATACTCTATTTAAAGTTTGAATGATGGATCTCGGATAAGAACTCTCCTCCGATCACCACATATTTATTAAAATTTTGGTTGAGAATTGGATAAGAACTCTCCTCCGATCTCTTTGAATGATTATTATAAGTTTTGATTGAAGATCGGATAAGAACTCTCCTCTGATCTTTTTTAAATATTTATTAAAACTTTTAATTGAGAATCAGATAAGAACTCTCCTCCGATCTCTTTAAATAATTATTAAAAATTTTGATTAAAGATCGGATAAGAACTCTCCTCCGATCTTTTTTTTAATATTTATTAAAACTTTTAATTGAGAATCAGATAAGAACTCTCCTCCGATCTCTTTAAATGTTTATTAAAACTTTTAATTGAGAATCAGATAAGAACTCTCCTCCAATCTCTTTAATATTTATTAAGATTTTAGAGTTTTGATAAATGATCTCGGATAAGAACTCTCCTCCGATCTCCTATTTGGTTTGGATGAGGATCAGGTAAGAACTCTCCCTCGAACTCTTGAACTTTAATTATGTTCGTGTCGCGCAAGGACCTTAGGCTAAGGGTTCTGGCATCCAAAGACACTGGGAACCCGGATTAAGCTTCTTTTAACTCATCGGTACCTTGTGACTAGATAGGAGAAACCAGACTTAATTTTTATCGATCTCCTATGTGGTCGCCTTACCAGTACCTTTTGGCAAGCCATATTTGCTCTATTTCATTTGCTAGTCTGAAATTCGATTTTACTCCGACTCCCCACCTTACCCAGTCACCTTCTTGAGCTAGTCTAGTGGCTCGTCTTTATAATTTTCTTTGATTTATTATCCGAACTTTCATTTAAAGAAACTCTTGTGTTAAGATACGGTTACCAACATTTTATCAAACTACCTATACGCTACCCGTAGCCAGAACACCTATATTAAGAGATAATAAAAGACCAAGAACAAATAAATAACATGAACTAATGTATCAAAAGATAAACTCAAGAGAATAACCACCTACGTGGGACCTTCTAACTTAAGACACACTTTAACGAAAATTAAGAGCATAAAAAAAAAAAGAAAATAGAGGCAAACATTAATAGGGCAACGGTTCAGACACTCACCTATAGGAAGTTGAACCTATTGAACTAACTATGGAGTCACGAATGTTGCAGAGTTGCGTGCTAATAATCTGGGGACTAATGTTCGCCTTGGAATGAAGAGTACCAAGTTAAAATGCAGTCAAACCGAAATGACAACAACCAAGTTTGAATAAGGTTGAGCTTGGAAAATGAAAGTGGAAATGAAGGCAGAACTGAAACTAATAGAGGATATCACAAAGTAATGAACAAACTGAAAATGGAGAGTTTCAGTATTCAATACTTCTTCAAAGAAAATGCTTTAGAAAACTGGTTTCTGAAGTTTTTCCTATTTTTGAAAGCTTAAAAATAGCAGAGTAGCAAAACTGAATTAAGTTTCAGAGCCTTTCCACTATAGTCACCACCCTTTTCTTCGTTTCTCTTTTTTTTCCTTCAACAGTTTTCATGCAGGTATTTATAGGGACCGGGTGCTCCCAATGAAGGGTCAGGATTTTCTTTGAGGGAGATGGAAGGTTTGGATTTTAAAGGACATGATCTGATGCTTGGGAATTAAAGAGAATCAGAATGAACGGCTGAGATCCTTTTCAAAATATTTGTCCTTTCTCCTTTCTAATCTGACGGCTTAAAATTTTCTTGTCAAGGGAGATCCGAGGGCTGGGAATAAAAGGCGACGGTCTTGTCGCCTTCTTCTTTGATCCAAGGGCTCTGCGCTTGTCCTTACAAGTAAGATCAACAGTGGAGATCGAGATGTACAAGACTGCCATGACACGTCCTGGCGCCTGTCAGTAATGTGGGCGATTCTGCAAAGGAGGCATGCGGTGGAGATTTGATCTCGTCTGCAACGCTTTAACTACCTCGGCTCTGATTATGACGATAGTTATTGGAAGTTGTCTTATTCTCTTTGCTTTCCGATCTCCCCTCCCTTCCGATCTTTCTAATACAATCCTTTTTCGATCTCTCATGCCGGGCCCACCTCTCTCGATCTTTCCCGCTCCAGAGTCTTCTCCTTTGTCCGAGCCGGTTCAGTCAAAGCATTTATTCCTTCGGTTTCTAAGGCATCCGCTTCGTTTTCTGCTAGCAATAAATGCTCATAACTTCTCTATATATATACCTTCAACGAGACATTCTTCTACATCTCATTTCTCCTCCCGCTTCTCACTTTCTTGTTCTAGCCGCTCCGGTAACGATCTCGGCCATGGCAGCTGCTTTTGATCTTTTTCCGACTGTTTACTTTATTCATCGACTGAAAGTTTACGACCCTGGTGATCAAAAAACTATGATGGCCATATTTGATGACAGTGAGAGAACCGGACTAATTTACCAATCCAGATTGAGAATATCGATCGTGTCAATCTCGATTCGGTCGACCGATATAATCGGTGAACTGATTTCGGGTGAGAAGACTGCTAATTTCCTTCCTATTATTGGTGACTGCCCTTCGAAGTTCATTTAGCTTCTTACCACATTGGGTATCCCGACAGCGGCTCAGTTCAGAGCGATAACATTGACGATGACCTCTCCTATCCTCATGAGAGTCATAGTCCCCCATCTGAGCTGTATATCTATCCGATGTCGATGGCTGATCTCTTGATCAAACACATCTTTTGATTCAACCACGAGACTAGGCTTTGACATAGGCCTTTACTAGATAGGATGTACTACCGATCTCTAGAGATCGCCAAAATGATGTAATCTGACCTTTTGGAACTATAATCTGATCTCTTGGGATCACCCAAATGATGTAATCTGACCTTTTGGAAATGAAATTTTATTTTGATAATTATTATTTTATTATTATTGCATTGGTTATTGTCCGATCTCTGATGTGTTTATCCGATCCGATTCCTTACTGAATAGCCCTTAGCCGATCTGTAATTCTAAACATCTACCTTAATCTGCAGGTCTTTAACCAGCCGATCTCCCTTTATTTAATTACGGAGTTTCCGGAATATTCGTGAGACGTGTTAGAAAAAGCTGGCAAATCCCGCTAACCGATGAGCTGCTTGGGACACTGTGAGCATTAAATGCTCAGACGGGTATAAATTGGGGATGGGTCAGCCAATTGCTCCCTTATGTCATTTTCAGCATCTCGTGAGTGATTCCAAAATTCTCTCGATTTTTCAAGTTCTTCCAACACCGATCACACTCCGGTAAGGGTTTTGATCTTTCTTTTAGTTTAAATTTTCTCTTTTCTTTGAAAATGAGTGGCACCGATGGTCAGAGAGCGGCGAGCCCCCCTTCTGTTCACGTCTCATGGTCATCAGATGAAGTTGAGGTGGTCGGACCAAGTGTGCGATCCGAACCTCCTACATCCTCCGTTCCAGCTCGTGGTCAAACAGCATCCTCAAGACGAACACATTCTTCAGGGAGAGAAAACCTTCTGGTGGATGAGCTGCCATCAATCCTTCAAGAAACCGACCTGCAGTCATTTAGCGAAGAGTATAACATTTGGAGCGATTCATATGAACTTATCAGGTGTCATGGCGATCTCCGAGCCGATCACTTCTTCGAAGAAAATGATATGATCATGGTATACGAAGAGCAATTAAAAGCCGGGCTGCGGTTCCCTCTTGACGACTTCTTCAAGGAAGTTCTGAAATTCCACCAAGTATGCATAGCCCAAGTTCACCCGAACTCATGGCGGATCCTAGTAGCCTTCAGAGGCCTCTGCCGAGTTAAGGGACTCAGTCCTACAGTGAAGGTGTTCGCTGAGCTACACAGGCTAACTCGTCGAAAGGACGATGAGTACTGATTCTTTCAGGCGAAACCGCATTGCGGGCTCTTTACCGACTTGCCTTCCTCCCTGAAGAATTGGAAGAATTGCTTCTTTATTCTGAGGAGCAAGATTCCGAACGGTTTTGAGGGTTTCCCATGTAGCTGGCTGCATCTGGGCCCCTCACTTTCAAAGCGCATCACCTTAAAAAGGGAAGAGGGCATAATGGTAATGGAGCTGAAAGATCAGACGGCCACACAGAAGTTCTCTTGTTTAGATGTAGTGACGGCCGAACTGTATCATTGGAAAATGCAGCTGATTACCGGCAAAGAACGCAGGCTTCAGCTCTCTGACCTCGGCCTCGGTACTTTCTATATCTCTGATCTCTAAGCCTTAGCGAACTCATTGACTTTTTCTTTGTGCAGGCATGGCGGGCAGCGAGACTTCCAAAGAGAGCTGAAAGCGGAAGAGAGAGGTCTCCAAAAAGGTGCAGGAGATGAAACGCGCCGAGGCTTCTCAGACGCCCAGGCATGACTTAGTAAAGATGCAGGGAGGCTCATCCCGGCCCTTAGGACCGCCGGTTCCTAAAATAGAAGTGGTTCGGTCTCCTCCTCATCAAGAAGAGCCGCCACCACCCCCTCCAGTTGCTTCGAGTGTGGAAGGGGGTCCTTCCCAACCTACCTCGAGGACCCTCTCCCGCGGCGCTCAAGTACTGATCCATTCCCTGGAGAAGAACCAAACTGTTCGGGAGAATCCGGGTTTGGCTAAGGTTTTGGGGGCCTCCATCTGCCTTCGGGAGGATCGGGATAGGCTAACCCCGAACAGTTTCGATGATATCCTGACCCAGACTATGAGCCTGAGTGTGGAGAGTTTAGTGAACCAACACATTGTCTGGGAGAAGGCTCACCGCTTGAGGCAGGAGATCGAGAAGGTGGGTCAGGAAGCCGCTTCCCTCCGATCCCAACTTTCATCTGCCCAAAACTACATAGCTGAAATTGAGGGGTGGATGAAATTCTACGAGGATAAACTGGCCGAGCAAGCTCATGTTCTTGAAGAGGTTCGGGCGCTCTGAGTCGATGATGTCGCTCGCCTCACTGAGGAACTCAAAGCAAAAGAAGAAGAGGCAGTGACAAGGGAGGCCGGCGCTTATGTGAATGCCCATGGGGATCTCTTGGCCGAGCTCAGGAAGCGTGATCCCGAGGAGGACTTTTCCTGGATGGTGGACCTGGCTCCCCAAGACGAAGAGGATAGTGAGGAGGAGGCTGAAGGTGATAGAGGGGGTGAACAAAATGTAGAATAGGCTAGGGGTGATCCTCCAGCCGAATGACTTGTATATATTTTAATTTGAAATGAAATGAAGTTCCTTTTTTGTTCCATGACTGGATGAGATCGGAAAGTATCTAAGTTGCATAAGCGCCTGATTGTCTGAACATATTAGAATAGCTTGAAAGCCATTATTAATCTATGTATGAGAGATCGGTAAAACATTGTAAACATGAGATCGGCCTAAACCGAGAACAAACACTGAACGGAACTTTAGATTATTAAAATTGTAAACCTGATCTGAACACTTAAGATCGAAAGCACCATTAAGCTGGATTAAAACCTTAACTTTATTGAACAACTATTTACAATATTTATGAAAGGGGGATCGGATGGCATGAAGACCTAATGTTGGTTCAATTTCATTTGACAAGAGATCAGATGTGTGATTGACTGGCTAGGAAACTTGGTAATTGATTTGAGAGATCGATAAGGATTTAAATGACATGGAGACTTAATACTGGTTCAATTCCTTTTGAAGAGGGATCAGAAATGTGATTAGTTGGCAAAGAGACTTGACTTTGGTTTGATCCCAAGGAAAAGAGATCGGAAATGAATTGAATGACATGGAGGCTCGGTGCTGGGGGTCGATTTCAAGGTCTATTGATTTCGGGGATCGGCCAAAATATGGTGTCGACAGCTGCCCCTCTTTACATAATTTCTATTGAAGGAAAAAATTTTCCCGTGTAGGAATTATGTAAAGATTCAGACCCATATTTTGGGCGATTGGGTATTGAAATGTTGAGACTCAAAATCAAGGTTAGGAAACTAAAACCTGTTTAGGTCAGCAACCCTGAGGTTGGTAGCAGGAATTTAAATGTTGAAAAATTAAGATCAACTTAGATCAAGGAACCAGAGGTTGATAACAAAAAAATTTTAAATGCTAGAAAGTTAAAATCAACTTAGATCAAGGAACCAAAGGTTGATTAACAGGAAATTTAAATGCTGAAAAATTAAAATCAACTTAGACCAAGGAACCAGAGGTTGATAACAAAAAAATTTTAAATGCTAGAAAGTTAAAATCAACTTAGATCAAGGAACCAGAGGTTGATAACAGAAATTTAAATGCGGTAAAATTAAAATCAACTTAGATCAAGGAACCAGAGGTTGATAACAGAAATTTAAATGAGAGAAATTAAAAATCAACTTAGATCAAAGAACCAGAGGTTGATAACAGAAATTTAAATGCTGGAAAATTAAAATCAACTTAGATCAAGGAACCAGAGGTTGATTAACAGAAATTTAAATGCTGGAAAATTAAAATCAACTTAGATCAAGGAACCAGAGGTTGATTAACAGAAATTTAAATGCTAGAAAATTAAAATCAACTTGGATCAAGGAACCAGAGGTTGATAACAGGAATTTAAATGCTGGAAAATTAAAATCAACTTAGATCAAGGAACCAGTTGTTGATTAACAGAAATTTAAATGCTGAAAAATTAAAATCAACTTGGATCAAGGAACCAGAGGTTGATAACAGGAATTTAAATTCTGGAAAATTAAAATCAACTTGGATCAAGGAACCAGAGGTTGATAACAGGAATTTAAATGCTGAAAAATTAAAATCAACTTGGTTCAAGGAACCAGAGTTTGATAACAGGAATTTAAATGCTGAAAAATTAAAATCAACTTGGATCAAGGAACCAGAGGTTGATAACAGGAATTTAAATGCTGGAAAATTAAAATCAACTTAGATCAAGGATCCAGAGGTTGATAACAGAAATTTAAATGCTGAAAATTAAAATCAACTTAGATCAAAGATCCAGAGGTTGATGACAGAAATTTAAATGCTAAAAATTAAAAATGCTTATAAAATAAGCCAAACCTAACACAAGAAGTTCTTTCGCGATAGAGTGTACTTGACAGGATCCCAAAGGTCAACGATTAATGGAGGACGAGTTACAAGACTTGACCTAAAACTTCCCTCTCCTTACTCACTTCTCCAGATGCCCCTTTTCTGTTCTCGATTTTCTTCTTGCTTTGTGGAAAGCTCCCTTACGGGTTTCACTTTCCCTTCGGTTCATCCAACTAGAAGCGCCATTCCGGGTTTTCATCTCTAGCCTTTTTTTTTTTTTTACCCATTCCCTGCAAGTTTCTTAGCAAAGTACGCGAGGTTATCAACATCCAAATCCTAATCTTATAATAAAATTTTAACAAATTAATAGCGCACGAAAAATAGCATTAGAGTATGAGCAAAAAGATAAATGCAAATGTGCGAGGAAAGTAGATCAAAGTGAAAGGATGACTTTATTATGGCTTTATTATGGCTAAGGAATAAAAGGCACAGTTTCAAAGAAAAACAGGATACAAGGATAGATCTCACAAATTTCTTGCAGTTAACTTTGAAGTCTCTTAACTACCATTATTTTAAGTATTCTACTGACGGGGATTCATGTCACGATGATTTATTTTCCTTCCCTGGGTGCCATATCTTCTTCCTTATTTCTCCATTTTCTGATTCTAAGGGCGCCCTTTCGGGTTTTCACCCTTAGATTTTTTTTTTTTTTTTACTTGCTCTTTCAGGGTGCCCTTTCGGGTTTTCACCCTTCACTCATTTTACAGAAAGCGCCCTTCCAGGTTTTTGCCTCTTCACGCATTTTGCTAGGGGCGCCCTTTCGGGTTTTCACCCCTACCCCTCTTTTTTTTTTCTTACTAGGCATAATATCTCCGGACAGTGTCGGCATTCACGGGTCTTGGGAATTCTTCACCATCCATATGGGACAAGATTAGGGCCCCACCAGAAAATGCCCTTTTGACCACATAGGGTCCTTCATATGTTGGTGTCCATTTACCTCGGGCATCATTTTGATTCGGAGGCACCTTTTTCAGGACTAGATCCCCGGGTTGAAATTCACGTGGGTGAACGCCTTTGTTAAATGCCCGAGCCATTCTTCTCTGGTATAACTGCCTATGACATGCTGCCGCTAGCCTTTTCTCGTCTAGCAAATTTAATTGGTCGAACCTTGACTGGATCCACTCCGACTCATCAATCCCTGATTCCTTCAGAATTCTTAAGGAAGGAATTTCCACTTCAATAGGTAATACAGCTTCCATCCCATAAACTAGTGAGTATGGGGTTGCCCCAGTTGACGTCCTTACGAAAGTCCGATATGTGTGAAGGGCATAGGGAAGCATATCATGCCAATCTCTATAGGTGACTGTCATTTTTCAAATTATTCTCTTCAGATTTTTGTTTGCAGCTTCCACTGCTCCATTCATCTGGGGACGGTATGGTGAGGAATTGAGATGTCGGATCTTGTATTGATCACATAACCTCTGGATCTTCGGACCATTCAAATTCTTGGCATTGTCAGCGACGATTTCACTGGGGAGGCCATGTCGAAAAATGATATTATTTCTAAGGAATTTGAGGAATGCGTTCTGCATGATGTGAGCATATGATGTCACTTCGACCCATTTAGAAAAATAGTCAATAGCTACCAAGATAAATCTATGCCCATTGGATGCCTTAGGGTTGATGGGACCAATCACGTCGATTCCCCACATTGCGAAAGGCCATGGTGAGACGAGGTTGAACAATTGGTGAGGCAATTGGTGAGGCAGAACATTTATCGGATCCGCTTAGATTTGACATTTGTGACATTTCCAAAAGTATTCGATGCACTCCTTCTCCATAGTAGTCCAGAAGTATCCTTGTCGCAAGATTTGCTTAGCCATCATATGTCCATTAGCATGGGTAGCACAGTTCCCTTCATGAGTTTCGAAAAGGATCCTCTTTGCTTCTTTTGCATCCACGCATCTCAACAATTCGCCGTTGGAGCTCCTTTTGTATAGAATTTCTCCACTGGGGAAGTATCCCAAAGCTAATCTCCGGATCATTCTTCTTTCATTTCTACTTACCCCTGGAGGGAATTTTCTGGTTTTGATGTAGACCTGGATGTCATGATACCAAGGTTTACCATCTGTTTCCTCTTTGATCATGATGCAGTACGCCGGCTCACTCCTTACTTTGATCTGCAATTCCTGGGTTGTCTGCCCTTCTTCTATTTGAGCCATAACAGCCAGGGTGGCTAAGGCATCCGCGAATTGATTTTTGTCCCGACTGAGGTGAGTGAAAGAAATTTCTTTGAATTTCTTAATCAATTCCAGTAGGTACTTTTGATATGGGATTAACTTTGGTTCCTTGGTTTGCCATTCTCCCTTGACTTGATAAATGATCAAGGCTGAATCTCCATATACCTCTAACTTCTTGACTTTCATTTTGATGGCGGCCTGTAAACCCATCACACAAGCTTCATATTCTGCGACATTATTGGCATATTCAAACCTTAACTTGATGGCTATTGGGAAGTATTTCCCATCGGGTGATACTAGTACTACCCCAATTCCATTACCAGATAAATTAACAGCTCCGTCGAAATACATTTCCCACACATTAGCTGGCTCTTTTTCTTTGCTGTTGACTTCATTAACATACTCATCAGGGAATTCAAAATCCAAGGCTTCATAATCCTGGATTGGGTTTTCTGCTAAAAGATCAGCGATTACGCTACCCTTTACTTCCTTCCGGGTCATGTAGACAATGTCATATTGAGAGAGTATGACTTGCCATTTGGCTATCCTTCCCGGCACAAATGAGCTTTCGAATACATACTTAATAGGATCCATCCTAGAGATGAGCCATGTCTTATGATTCAACATGTAGTGTTTAAGTCGATTTGTCGCCCAGGCTAATGCGCAATAAGTTTTCTCTAGGAAAGAGTACCTTGACTCACAATCATTGAACTTCTTACTCAAATAGTAGATGGCTCTTTCCTTTCAACCAGTGTCATCATGCTGCCCCAAAACACATCCCATTGAATTCTGTTGGACAGCTATGTATATAATCAACGGTCTTCCTGCCACCGGAGGAACCAATACTGGTGGGTTTGATAGGTACTGCTTAATTCTCTCAAAAGCCTCTTGGCAAACTGAATCCCATTGAGCGGTGTTGTTCTTTCGGAGTAATCTAAAGATAGGCTCAGCCTTAGTAGTGAGGTTGGAAATAAATCTCGAAATGTAGTTCAGCTTTCCCAGGAAACTGCGCACCTCCCTTTCTGTCTTTGGGGATGGCATTTATTGAATAGCTCGAACTTTGTCTGGATCTACTTCTATTCCCTTCTCACTCACTATGAATCCCAACAACTTCCCAGATTTAGCTCCGAACACACATTTGGCAGGGTTCAATTTTAGCTGATACTTCCTGAGTCTCTCGAATACTTTTTTTAGCACCTGCACATGGCTTTCTCCTTCCCTGGATTTGATGATCATATCATCCACATACACCTCCACTTCTTTGTGCATCATATCGTGGAATAATGTGACCATAGCACTTTAGTAGGTAGTGCCTGCATTCTTTAAGCCAAATGGCATGACCCGATAACAGAATACCCCCCATTGAGTGACAAAAGCGGTTTTCTCCTTATCCTGTTCATCCATGAGGATTTGATTGTACCCGGACGCTCCATCGATACATGAACATCTGCCCAATCCTACGGCATTGTCTACTAGCACGTCTATGTGCAGGAGAGGGAAATCATCCTTCAGGCTTGCTTTATTAAGATCCCTGTAATCAACGCACACCCTGACTCTTCCGTCTTTCTTCATTATCGGGACAATGTTAGCTATCCATTGAGGATACTTGACTACTTCTAGAAACCCAGCATCATACTGCTTTTTTACTTCATCCCTGACTTTGAACAGCGTCTCAGGGTTCATTCTTCTCAACTTCTGCTTTACCGGGATCGTTCCGAGAATTAGGGGAATCTTGTGTGTCACAATCTGGGGGTCTAAGCCGGTCATATCGTCATAGCTCCATGAAAATACGTCCAGGAATTCTTTGAGCAGACTGACCATATCTTCTAATTCTTCACTCTCCATAACTTTAAGTTCTCTTTTTATTTCTTCTATTCCAAAATTCACGATGTGCATTTCATCCCTGTAAGGTACCAGAGAAGGTTCATCTCTTTCATCCCTTTCTTTTACTAGTTCCTCCTCAGAATTACTTGAAGTAATGGCAGTTATGGGGATTTCAAAATTAACCAGAGGAATTTCTGAGTCTATTGGATTATTAGGTGTTAATTGATGAATGGTCCTAAAGAAATGAAAGCGGAATATATGATAAGAATGGATTTCAAAAGGAAAGGAAAAGAGAATTGGATATAAAATGCGTTATTAATTCATTAATATTCATATCATAAGAAAAAGGTCCATTTACAGTATTACACTTGTCACCATGGACAAAATGTTGAAAACCAAAAGTACTTTACTCGAAATTGAGTACAGGAATGTCCTCTGCCGTCCAGTTGTCCAGTTTTTGCCCTTCAGTTATTGGCGAGATTAGGGCTTCATACAAGGAATCGAGATGGATGACATTAATGGATGGTTCATCGGGTGATTCTTCAGTTTCCGTCGGATTTTCAATAACCGGCTTGGTGAAGACCTCTGCGATTTTCGGGACTACCTTCATTTTCCCGATCTTCTGATCAAATCTCTGATCCCGAACATACTTCTCATCCAGAATCGTCCATCCATGAGGGCGTCTTCCTCATAACCCAAACCGTAATGACCACCTTTTGGATAGCTGGTATAGGTTCGACAATCCCCTGTAATGTAGCGCCTAACCCCTTGCCCATCTCATACCCATTCTTCAGCATCACCTTTGCTACCATAGCCGTAGCCCCTTCATCCCTCAGGATAGTTTCTTGCAACACTAAAGCTTGAAAAGAGCTTTCCAATGATTCCTCAGCTGCTTCCACATAAGGAAGTGATTGCGGCTTGGTGACCAGCATGGCTTCCTCCCCTTTCACAGTGATGATTTTGCCATCCATAATGTATTTGATCTTCTGGTGTAAAGTCAAAGGAATGGCATTTGCTGAATGGATCCAAGGCCTCCCCAGCAACATAGTGTATGCAGGTTCAATGTTCATCACTTGGAACGTGACGTTGAAGGTGCATGCGCCGATTTGGAGTGGCAAGTCAATGTCTCCTAGTACCTCCCTCCTTGTGCCGTCAAAAGCTCTTACCACCATAGCACTTTGAAGTATGTTTGACCGGTCGACCGGTAGCCTAGCCAAAGTGGCATTAGGCAAGACGTTGAGTGCGGATCCATTGTCAATGAGGACCTTGGCAACTATGCAACCTTTACACTTTACTGTCACATGTAGAGCCTTAGTGTGCTTTAGGCCTACCGGGTCTATCTCTTCTTCTAAAAAAGTGACAAAGCTGGATGCCTGAATTTGTCCCAATATTTTCTCAAATTGCCCCAGTGTGATGTCGGGGTTTACGAAGGCCTGATCCAGAATTTTCTGCAAGGCTTGATGGTGCACCTCTGAGCTCAGAATCAGCGACAATAGTGAAATTCGAGCAGGTGTCTTTCTTAACTATTCAACAACGTCGTACTCACTTTGCTTCATTATTTGAAGCAACAGCTCCTCCTCTTCGTTTGATCCAGCAGGTTCTCCTCTCTCCACTTTCTCAACCTCCTCTTCTGTATTCTCTCGGGGCTCTCCCATTTTTACTTTCCCTCTCTTCTTTTCTTTCTCTTCACCCCCGTAACATCTCCCACTTAGGGTTATAAACTCAACTTCTTGCTCAAGTGGGGAGGATTTTGTGGTAGTGACGGGCTGGGGGTTTGATTTAGGAGTAGCATTGCTAGAGGGTCTGGCGTAAATCATCTTGAAGTGCTCATGAGGAGTGAAGCATGGTTTAGGAGGTACTGAAGGTGAGGCAAGGCTAGGAGCCGGTGCACTGCTTGACGCTCCTTGGGTGAAAACTTGGAAATCATAGTTCTAGGGTACAGTACGAGTGTTTATAACTGGGAGCTGGGATGGGGTTCGGATGATTGTTACTGGTGGTGATGATGTTGGGACAGAGAAGGTCATTCTGTGATTAGAGGCATTTTGGCTGAATCGGGCTCCATTTACCCTCCATTTTCGACCTTGCTTGGCATCTTAAGACCTTGAGGGACAGTAGGTTCTGGACCTCTTGTTTGAACTCCTCACAATTTTACAGCTCGTGGTCAGCTGCTCCTCCATGATAGGGGCATCCCGCATTATTTTCAGGCTCTGGTGTTTGAGGGTAGAGATAACCTTCCCTCAATGCCATTGTAAAGATTTCTTCAAAGTGAGGAATCAGTTGATCTATCTCCAAAGTTGACCCTTCTCCTTCTGAATCTATCATATTCACGCCACTGCCCGTACCGTGATTGGGCAATGGGTTTGAGGTGACATTGGGAAGAGAGCCATTCCTTTCGATTTTTAACCATCCGTTTCTGATTAGGGCGTGCATTCTCCCTCTGAGTGCCCCACAATTATCAGTAGAGTGCCCCTGTGCCCCTCCGTGATACTCACACTGGGCACTAGCATCATACCACCTGGGGTATGGCGGCTGAATTGGGTCAAGGGGAATCGGCACTATTTGATTTATACCGACGAGGTATCGATATATTTCGCTAAGTGGCAGGAGAAGAGGTGGATCAGGATTTCTTTGTGGTCTCGGGTTATTTTGAGGTGGTCTGGGTTGAATAGGTTGAGGAGGTGGTCTGGGCTGGTAAGTTGTCGGGGGTGGATACTGTGGGCGTGGGTGAGGATAATTTGGGAAAGGGGGTGGAATGTTTGCAATGGTTGGGCCATGAGGGGGAGGATATGGCCGGTAGTTATTTGGAGGTAATGAAGATTGGGTGTTCTGTCGGGTGATGGAATGCACATCACCCTCTTTCTTCTTGCCAAAACTGGCAGTTTTCTTTACAGGATTCTCAGTCAACTCCTGCAGTCATCCATCCTTAAGTTAGCTTCTATCCTCTCACCAGCTTGGATGATGTCTGAGAAGCTATTGGAAGTGTTTCCAATCATCAGATTGAAGTATGGAGCCTTCAATGTCTCGATGAACAGGGAGCAAAGCTCATTATCAGTAACCGGAGGATATACTTCTGCCGCTTTCTCTCTCCACCTATGGGCATATTCTTTGAAGCTTTCTCTTTCCCTCTGTATCAGGTTTTGGAGGTCCCTCCTTGTGGGGGCCACGTCACAGTTGAACTTGTATTGTTTCAAGAAAGCGTTAGCCAAATCTTTCCAGAAGCATAATTTGCTCCTGTCTAACTGAACACACCACCTCAAGGCTGCCCCAGAGAGACTCTTGTGAAAGAAGTGAACCAAGAGTCTATCGTCTTTCGTCGGGACAGACATTTTAGCGATATAAGTGGCCAAGTGAATGCGAGGGTCTGAATTCCTGGTGTATTTGTCGAAGTCCGGGACCTTGAACTTAGGCGGCACCACCACATCAGGCACTAATCTTAGTGACGCCACATCAACTGAAGCATACATGTTCAGTCCCTCTATCACTCTTAATCTCTCTTCTAGAGCGAATAGCTTCTTATTTTTTCTCGTCTTATTTTCCCCTCCTACTGCATGAAATACTCCTCCAGTTGGAAAATGAGGGGCGGAATGAACCAGAGGGATCAGGATTAAAGGGTATGGCTCTGCATTTGGGACAGTCGGGTAATGGGAGAAAGGTGGATCATTATTCAGGGGAGCCAGATTGACGGTGATTGTCGGATCCAGGATAGGTGGCTGAAAGGTGAAAGAGGTTGAAGCATGATGAGAATCAACCATTGTAAGAGGTGGGTGAGGTAGTGGTAAGTTAGGCTCTGAAGCAGGCTTATTATGGGACATCTCTCTCATTAGTCTCATGAGCTCTGAGACCTGGTCTTTCAATTCGAACAATTGTCCTTGTAGGTTCTGGACTTGTTCCTGGTCTTCCATTAGCCTTCTTGTTCATGACCTCATTAAGTACACTCGTCTAGGTTAAACTGCGTGTCTAGTCAGGCTTGCTTTGTTTGAAGCAATGTTGATTTTCTGTAGGAAGGAAAAAAAACCTTTTAGTAAATTTTGAATTTTGTTAAAAATTAAAAGGGTCCTGGTTTGGACAAAGGATACGGTGGCATCTGAGAGCCAAGAATGAAATCTGCAGAAGAATAATTGCATCAATTTTATCATGGCATCGTTCGATAGTTCGACGGTGAATGACTGGATTGAATGCGCATCCATGATACCTGTCCATATGGCGCATCCAATTTTTCGCATAACCCTAGCGAGAGGGTTCCTACGGGAGTCATACTATTCATTCACAATTTTGCTAAAAAATGGCCCAAAAGTTGTTCCATTAATTGAATAATTCGTAAATGGCATTCTTTACATTGGTCTAGGCTCAGGGAGGTTCTTTATAATGTAATGACATTTCCTGAGATATTCATAAAGCCTTTCTTCTTGTCTGGCGGGGTTGAATATCCTCAGGGCATACTCGGATTCAGGTAATATTTCTTGTTTCCCTTATGCTATCATTCTCTCCAGTTAGTTAACATTTTCTTTTAGCTCTTGATAGAGAGTGGTTTGTCTTTCTTTTTCCTTCCTTTCTTTAGCACATTCTCTCAGGATATCATTGATAAGCTGTACTTGCTCCTTCAGTTCAAGCTTCTTCTTTTTACTTTCTTGTTTATACTCCTCCATGAGTATCTCTTGGTATTTCATTTTCTCTTGAAGCTTGCCATTTTATACTTTTGCTTCTTTTATTATAGCATGGAGAGAGCTCTTTTCCCTTTCCCATCGTGTTTCTTGCTCTTCAAACCCTATCTTTTCGGTCCTTGCGTCTTCCCTGAGCCTTCTTACTTTTCTTTTGAGGATCTGTTGTTGGTCCTCTAACTATTTTATTTGTTCTTGTAATTGCGAGTTTTCGGTATTCGCCTTTTGTAGAGAGTCGGCCAAACGAGCGCTAGCTTCTTCTGAAAGGATGTTTTGACGAGGGTCGCTACCTTCAAATTTAGTTGGATCTGCAGTTAAGTGTCCTTGATCCCTGCTAGCCCTCCATTTAAGATAATCGAGCGTGACACTCGGACCTTTAGGCAACCTTTCCATCATAGTGATGTTTTCCCAGGATTTGCGAGCTACTTTCAATTCTTCTTCATTATCAAGCTCATGATAGAAATGACCTCGGTGGTATTCTTCAATACTGATTGCGGACTAGGTTGAACTGAACTGTCTCATTACTAATGCTGGGATATAATTTGTGTGTCCGGTCACTCCAATTAGAGACACAGAACAATTACTCCCTGTGCTGAACAAAATGGGTTGACTCGACGTCCACAATTTCTTCCAACAGTAGTCATGGCTGTTGAAACTAAGAATTTGTTCTCACTACTGCAGCTCATCCTTTGGGCTGATTACTAATCTGGTCATCTTTTCGATAAAAGGCTGGTCAAGATACCAAGTTAACCCCTTTGTCTCTACAGGCCACATGTGACTGATGATCCAGAGGTGCAACAATTGAGAACAACACTTGATGGACCCCTTGCCTTGTTGTCGACAGTAAGTAAGGGTTAATAAAGTCTCTGCAAGAATTGCTGGTATTGGGTTGACCTTCTGCTTTTCTACTGCCTAGAATATCTCCACAACGCTGCAGGTTATAATTCCCAGAGGCCCAGGGAACAATATCAAGCCATAGATCCCCAAAGCAAGTGCCAATGAAGCTCACTCCCATTGTTCATTATGGATGTGTTTATCTAACCACTTCTTGAGGTAAGTCCAATACCATCCATGCGTGTTCCCTTTAACAGTTTCTCTTGCCTTTGCTTCTTCTGGGGGAATTCCCAACATATGTGCGAACCGTTTCCAGGTCTGCCTATGTTCAAGGTGTAGGTAGATCCGATTCTGCACCGCATAAGGAATTTCTAGCAATGCCTAATATTCTTCCATAGTGGGGGTCGTATCGATATCATTGAAGGAAAACACCCCATACTTGGGATTCCAAACTAACAGCATGGCCTTCAATACTAGGACTTGGACTTTGACTCGCATCAAGGGCGCAATCCTTCCATATTTTTTCTCAAATTGTGCCTTGACCTGATCGGGAAGCGACCTCTAACTACTGGATAAACCTTCGAGGCAGGTGCTTTTGACTTCGACTTTGCTCAGATCCAACGGGGGTAACGAGTTGGCATCTGCCCTGATGATATCACTTCGTGGAGGTATTAAACTATGAGGCGATTCGGACCACGGTTTAGCATGCTATTCCGGTCTAGGAATTTTTTCTACCGACTGACTCGAGGATGCCATGTTAAAAAATGATGCTTATTCTTTTACAGACCTTAATTTGGTGATGCCTGCAAGGAAAATTTGTTAGCAGAACGAATTTAGGTAATTTTGAATTATACTGTTGGCAGGGTAACACCTACACATTTATCAAAGTAGAAAAGTGTGTAGGTCTTCCTAACAGTATGATCCAAGATTACCCTTAAAAATAAGAACATAAGAAAACACAAACAAAATAGGGTGAGAGCAAGCATGTCCCTTTTGTCCTAAAATAAGGAGAGTCCTAATATCGGATAGGTGCTACCTAATTGGATAGTTCTATCTTATGAGGTAGTTTGCTACGGCTTCCAGCTATTGTGATAGTTTAGCTCAAGGTCTAAATTTCTAAAAGCCACAAGTTCCCAAATTGCCCCCACTGTAAACAGTAGAGCCCCATTCTACCACCATAATACTAACGGGAGAGTTCCACGCGTATCACAGTAAATAGAATGAGTTTCAATCTAAGCAGAAGCCTTCACAGATACTAACGGGGTGAAACCCACGGGTACCGCTACATGACTCCCTCCTATTTTCCTAGAGGATGAGAAAGCCTGGGTATAGGGCTGAAGTGTGTGAGGACTTTGTGTGAGTGTTTAGTGTGTGAAGGGACACCTTTACCTCTTCCCAATACGGGGGAGTTTTTTTTTCTTTTTTTTAGACGAAGAGTGCTGTAGGAGATAAGACAATCAAGACAAGCAAAACTATTAGCAAAAATAGCAATAATTAACATATGGAATTTTGTAAATTAAGCCCACCTAACTTACGGTTTGATCATAAAATTAAATCTGCCTTTGGACCTCTGAACCGGGGTTAAGGTGGAAAGATTTTAACCTCCCCAGTGGAGTCGCCAAGCTGTCACAAGGTATTTTGCGGTCGCCTGGACGAACACTCAACGAAGTGGAAAAGAGTGAGGAGTCGCCACTTTAATTTTGAGGGAAATTAAAGAAAACCATTTGTGAAAATAAATTAAAATGAAACCACTTCAAAAACAGAGATTCTAGATTCGGGGTCCGTAAATGGGTGGGGAAGGTGTTAGGCACCCCTCCTCGTCCCTCAATGAGGGTGAGCAGATTTAACCTTACGCTCTTTATTAAAATCGATAGTTAGGGGGGGGGGGGGTTAAGGTGAAGATGTTAATCCCTTTGATAAAAGGGAATATTTGATTTTTCACTAATTCGGGTTACCCAGATACATAAATAAATGAGATGATCCTTAGTGAGTTGGTGTTGTGTATCAGTTTTATTTAAGGGGTTACTTTGCATTTTGTGCTGTCTTAGTTTGAATTTGAGAAAATCCGGGTAAAAGCTTTTCCGATCTCTAGGGATACTCTACTTAAAGTTTGAATGATGGATCTCGGATAAGAACTCTCCTCCAATCTCCACATATTTATTAAAATTCTGGTTGAGAATCGGATAAGAACTCTCCTCCGATCTCTTTAAATGATTATTAAAAGTTTTGATTAAAGATCGGATAAGAACTCTCCTCCGATCTTTTTTAAATATTTAGTAAAACTTTTAATTGAGAATCGGATAAGAACTCTCCTCCGATCTCTTTAAATGATTATTAAAAATTTTGATTAAAGATCGGATAAGAACTCTCCTCCGATCTTTTTTTTAATATTTATTAAAACTTTTAATTGAGAATCAGATAAGAACTCTCCTCCGATCTCTTTAAATGTTTATTAAAACTTTTAATTGAGAATCGGATAAGAACTTTCCTCCGATCTCTTTAATATTTATTAAGATTTTAGAGTTTTGATAAAGGATCTCGGATAAGAACTCTCCTCCGATCTCCTATTTGGTTTGGATGAGGATAAGGTAAGAACTCTCCCCCGACCTCTTGAACTTTAATTATGTTCGTGTCGCGCAAGGACCTTAGGCTAAGGGTTCTGGCATCCAAAGACACTGGGAACCCGGATTAAGCTTCTTTTAACTCATCGGTACCTTGTGACTAGATAGGGGAAACCAGACTTAATTTTTACCGATCTCCTATGTGGTCGCCTTACCAGTACCTTTTGGCAAGCCATATTTGCCCTATTTCATTTGCTAGTCTGAAATTCGATTTTACTCCGACTCCCCACCTTACCCAGTCACCTTCTTGAGCTAGTTTAGTGGCTCGTCTTTATAATTTTCTCTGATTTATTATCCGAACTTTCATTTAAAGAAACTCTTGTGTTAAGATATGGTTACCAACATTTTATCAAACTACCTATACGCTACCCGTAACCAGAACACCTACATTAAGACATAATAAAAGACCAAGAACAAATAAATAACATGAACTAATGTATCAAAAGATAAACTTAAGAGAATAACCACCTACGTGGGACCTTCTAACATAAGACAAACTTTAACGAAAATTACGAGCATAAAAAAAAAAAAAAGAAAATAGAGGCAAACATTGAATAGTGCAACGGTTCAGACACTCACCTGTAGGAAGTTGAACCTATTGAACTAACTATGGAGTCACGAATGTTGCAGAGTTGCGTGCTAATAATCTGGGGACTAATGTTCGCCTTGGAATGAAGAGTACCAAGTTAAAATGCAATCAAACCGAAATGACAACAACCAAGTTTGAATGAGGTTGAGCTTGGAAAATGAAAGTGGAAATAAAGGCAGAACTGAAACTAAGAAAGGATATCACAAAGTAATGAACGAACTAAAAATGGAGAGTTTTAGTATTCAATACTTCTTCAAAGAAAATACTTTAGAAAACTAGTTTCTGAAGTTTTTCCTATTTTTGAAAGCTTAAAAATAGCAGAGTAGCAAAACTGAATTAAGTTTCAAAGCCTTTCCACTATAGTCACCACCCTTTTCTTCGTTTCTCTTTTTTTTCCTTCAACAGTTTTCATGTAGGTATTTATAGGGACCGGGTGCTCCCAATGAAGGGTTAGGATTTTCTTTGAGGGAGATGGAAGGTTTGGATTTTAAAGGACATGATCTTATGCTTGGGAATTAAAGAGAATCAGAATGAATGGCTGAGATCCTTTTCAGAATATTTGTCCTTTCTCTTTTCTAATCTGACGGCTCAAAATTTTCTTGTCAAGGGAGATCCGAGGGCTAGGAATAAAAAGCGCCAGTCTTATCGCCTTCTTCTTTGATCCAAGGGCTCCGGGCTTGTCCTTACAAGTAAGATCAACGGTGGAGATCGAGATGTACAAGACTGCCATGACACGTCCTGGCGCCTGTCAGTAATGTGGGCAATTCTGCAAAGGAGGCGTGCGGTGGAGATTTGATCTCGTCTTCAACGCTTTAACTACCTCGGCTCTGATTATGACGACAGTTATTGGAAGTTGTCTTATTCTCTTTGCTTTTCGTTCTCCCCTCCCTTCTGATCTTTCTAATACGATCCTTTTCCGATCTCTCATACTGGGCCCACCTCTCCCGATCTTTCCCGCTCCAAAGTCTTCTCCTTTGTCCAGGCCGGTTCAGTCAAAGCATTTATTCCTTTGTTTTCCAAAGCGTCCGCTTCGTTTTCTGCTAGCAATAAATGCCCATACCTTCTCTATATATATACCTTCAACGAGACATTCTTCTGCATCTCATTTCTCCTCTCGCTTCTCACTTTCCTGTTCTAGCCGCTCCGGCAACTATCCCAGCCATGGCAGCTGCTTTTGATCTTTTTCTGACTGTTTACTTTATTCATCGACTGAAAGTTTATGACCCTGGTGATCGGAAAACTATGATGGCCATATTTGATGACAGTGAGAGAACCGGACTAATTTACTGATCCAGATCGAGAATATCGATCGTGTCAATCTTGAGTCAGTCGACCGATATAATCGGCGAACTGATTTCGGGTGAGAAGACTGCTAATTTCCTTCCTATTATTGGTGACAGCCCTTCGAAGTTCATTTGGCTTCTTTCCACATTGGGTGTCCCGACAGCGGCTCGGTTCGGAGTGATAACATTGACGATGACCTCTCCTATCCTCATGAGAGTCATAGTCCCCCCATCTGAGCTGTATATCTATCCGATGTCGATGGTCGGTCTCCTGATCAAACACATCTTTTGATTCAGCCACGAGACTAGGCTTTGACATAGGCCTTTACCAGATAGGATGTACTGCCGATCTCTAGAGATCGCCCAAATGATGTAATCTAACCTTTTGGAAATATAATCCAATCTCTTGGGATCACCCAAATAATGTAATCTGACCTTTTGGAAATGTAATCCGATCTCTTGGGATCACCCAAATGATGTAATCTGACCTTTTGGAAATGAAATTTTATTTTGATAATTATTATTTTATTATTATTGCATTGGTTATTTTTCGATCTCTGATATGTTTATTCGATCCGATTCCTTACTGGATAGCCCTTAGCCGATCTGTAATTCTAAACATCTACCTTAATCTGTCGGTCTTTAACCAGTCGATCTCCCTTTATTTAATTACAGAGTTTCCGAAATATTCGTGAGACGTGTTAGAAAAAGCTGGCGAATCCCGCTAACCGATGTACTGCTTGGGACACTGTGAGCATTAAATGCTCAGACGAGTATAAATAGGGGATGGGTCAGCCAGTTGCTCCCTTATATCATTTTCAGCATCCCACGAGTGATTCCAAAATTCTCTCGATTTTTCAAGTTCTTCCAACATCGATCACACTCCGGTAAGGGTTTTGATCTTTCTTTTAGTTTAAATTTTCTCTTTTCTTTGAAAATGAGCGGCGTCGATGGTCAGAGAGCGGCGAGCCCCCCTTCTGTTCACGTCTCATGGTCATCAGATGAAGTTGAGGTGGTCGGACCCAGTTGAGGTGGTCATCAGAGCGGCGAGCCCCCCTTCTGTTCCGAACCTCTTACATCCTCCATTCCAGCCCGTGGTCAAACAGCATCCTCAAGACGAACACATTCTTCAGGGAGAGAAAACCTTCCGGTGGATGAGCTGCCGTCAATCTTTCAAGAAACCAACCTGCAGTCATTTAGTGAAGAGTATAACATTCGAAGCAATTCATACGAACTTATCAGGTGTCATGGCGATCTCCGAACCGATCACTTCTTCAAAAAAAATGATATGATCATGGTATATGAAGAGCAATTAAAAGCCGGGCTGCGGTTCCCTCTTGACGACTTCTTCAAGGAAGTTTTGAAATTCCACCAAGTATGCATAGCCCAAGTTCACCCGAACTCATGGCGGATCCTAGTAGCCTTTAGAGGCCTCTGCCGAGCTAAGGGACTCAGTCCTACAGCGAAGGTGTTCGTCGATCTACATAGGCTAACTCGTCGAAAGGACGATGAGTACTGGTTCTTTCAGGCGAAACCGCATTGCGGGCTCTTTACTGACCTACCCTCCTCCCTGAAGAATTGGAAGAATCGCTTCTTTATTCTAAGGAGCAAGATTCCGAACGGTTTTGAGGGTTTCCCACGTAGCTGGCTGCATCTGGGCCCCTCACTTCTGAAGCGCATCACCTTAAATAGGGAAGAGGGCATAATGGTAATGGAGCTAAAAGATCAGGTGGCCACACAGAAGTTCTGTTGTTTAGATGCAGTGACGGCCGAACTGCATCATTGGACAATGCAGCTAATTATTGGCAAAGAAAGCGGGCTTCAGCTCTCTGACCTCAGCCTCGGTACTTTCTATATCTCTGATCTCTGGGCCTTAGCGAACTCACTGACTTTTTCTTTGTGCAGGCATGGCGGGCAGCGAGGCTTCCAAAGAGAGCCGAAAGCGGAAGAGAGAGGTCTCCAGAAAGGTGCGGGAGATGAAACACGCCAAGGCTTCTCAGACGCCCAGGCATGACTCAGTAGAGATGCAGGGAGGCTTATCCCGGCCCTTAGGACCGCCGGTTCCTGAAATAGAAGTGGTTCGGTCTCCTCCTCATCAATAAGAGCCACCACCACCCCCTCCAGTTGCTTCGAGTGTGGAAGGGGGTCCTTCCCAACCTACCTCGAGGACTCTCTCCCGCGGTGCTCAAGTACTGATCCATTCCCTAGAGAAGAACCGAACTGTTCGGGAGAATCTGGGTTTGGCTAAGGTTTTGGGGGCCTTCATCTGCCTTCGGGAGGATCGAGATAGGCTAACCCCGAACAGTCTCGATGATATCCTGACCCAGACTATGAGCCTGAGTGTGGAGAGTTTGGTGAACCACCACATTGTCCGGGAGAAGGCTCACCGCTTGAGGCAGGAGATCGAGAAGGTGGGTCAGGAAGCTGCTTCCCTCCGATCCCAACTTTCATCCGCCCAAAACTACATAGCTGAAATTGAGGGGTGGATGAAATTCTACGAGGATAAACTGGCTGAGCAAGCTCATGTTCTTGAAGAGGTTCGGGTGCTCCGAGCCGCTGATGTCGCTCGCCTCACTGAGGAACTCAAAGCAAAAGAATAAGAGGCAGTGACAAGGGAGGCCGGCGCTTATGTGAATGCCCATGGGGATCTCTTGGCCGAGCTCAGGAAGCGTTATCCCGAGGAGGACTTTTCCTGGATGGTGGACCTGGCTCCCCAAGACGAAGAGGATAGCGAGGAGGAGGCTGAAGGTGATAGAGGGGGTGAACAAAATGTAGAACAGGCTGGGGGTGACCTCCAGCCGAATGACTTGTATATATTTTAATTTGAAATGAAATGAAGTTCCTTTTTTGTTCTATGACTGGATGAGATCGGAAAGTATCTAAATTGCATAAGCGCCTGATTGTCTGAACATATTAGAATAGCTTGAAAGCCATTATTAATCTATGTATGAGAGATCGGTAAAACATTGTAAACATGAGATCGGCCTAAACCGAGAACAAACACTGAACGGAGCTTTAGATTATTAAAATTGGAAACCTGATCTGAACACTTAAGATCAGAAGCACCATTAAGCCGGATTAAAATCTTAACTTTATTGAACAACTATCTACAATATTTATGAAAGGGGGATCAGATGGCACGAAGACCTAATGTTGGTGCAATTTCATTTAATAAGAGATCGGATGTGTGATTGACTGGATAGGAAACTTGGTAATTGTCACACCCTACCCCTCTGTAAGGCATAACATGATCCCGTAGTATACCTAATGAATTACCAACTCCGTCTACTGATAACCCATTAAATATACTACAAGGGATTTTAAAAACTTTTCTTACTTCTTTTACTGTGGTGAGCACTATTTACAGGTGTTAAAAACTTTGGTGAACTGAAGTGAAACAACTAACTCAATTGGTTTATTTGGAATTTCTGTAAAAATTTTGGCAGAGTGCCATCTGTATTTTGGATAAAACAGTTCTTGTAAAACTCAGAAAAGTACTTCAATAATTTTCCAAATCTCAACTCCAATACATTTCTCAACACAACAATTTATCAACTCAATTCCATAGAAATTTTTCAAAGTCTGTGATAATGAAATATAATATGACTTTTACAAGTCAAAACACTGTAATTATTTTACAACTTCAAGGTACAAATTGAATTTACAACTGCTCAAAACCAAAAACAAAATGTACATACAGTGTCATACATTACAGTACAAAATGCAAAATATTGGTATACTCATTATACCCGAAAAATCTCTCGCTGGAGGTATATGCAGCCTAGTCTGCTGCCCTGTCTGTCTCTCTACCTGCGACAGCAATTAAAAAGCTATCGCTGAGACAATGTCTCAGTGGTGCACAACATTAACCAAATACAATTTAAATCACAATTCATAAGTCATGTAAATAGTGGATACTTAAAATCATAGTTAAATTCAAGACAATAATGTCAACAAGAATTTAAACTCCATTTGTCAATATCACAATAGTTTTCCATAAGTCAGATCATGTTTGAATTCAAAAGACAGTATATGTCAATGAGAGTTTGAATCAATTTCACAATCTCACAATACATAATAATGCAATTTAGTCGAATAATTTAAGAATACAGTGTTGCCAATTCATTCACAACTTAAGCCATGACACAAATTTCCGATCAATGCCGTGTTGTACACCACGACAAAGCAATCACAACCCCACTAATCGAAATCAATGAGGAAGGGAGCTAGCTATATAATGAGTACTCATCCGATCACCTCAACTGGTAAACCAGAGAGGGAAAAATAAACGATCACGACTCCATAAATGGAGAAGGAAATAAACGATCACAACCCCATAATTGGAGAAGGAATGATACGATACTGTCATGCTAAGTGTGAACACAAAATCAATTCCAAACATTTTATTCAAATGATTTGTGAGAATCCAATAAATTTCCAAAGTCATAATTTCATTCACAAAATGGCAACACAATTCATAATTAACTTCGATTTTCACAAATCACACTAAACTAATTTTCCCACAATTTCAAACCATTTACAATGCTTTTAAGCAATAAGTATCCATCAATATCATTCAAACAATTTCTCACAGTTTCAAATCATTTACAATGCTTTTCAAGCAATAAATACCCATTCAAAGACATTTCCACAATTTAAAACAATAATGTACAAATAGTCAATATTTATTTCAATTGAAAAATTCAAAAGAAATATTCGTTGTGCACAAACACAATTTAAAACAATAATGTACAATAGTCATAATTCATTTCAATTGAAAAAATCAAAAGAAATAGCCGTTATGCACAAACCTCTGATGACTGTCTCCCTGGTCTGGACTCAGTGTTTCCTTCTCTTTTCCTGAGTCTTTAGTAACTGAGAAACACAATTTGAAGTGTTTCAGTACTAAATTAAATTGTCTCTAACGATAATGTTTGGTAAATAATGCATTGAACTCAATTATTCACTTAATCACCTAATATACCGACCCTCGTTGCGTTTTAGGTAAATTAGGTTTTAGTGTCGTTAATATGTCACATTTGATAGGGTTTTAGGTTTGGTACGTTTTACCAAAGTCATTTCCTTGCTTAGTGCATTTTAATGCAAATTGCTGGATTTCCGGGACACTGGTTTGACCTAACCGGACGACCTAGTTCCCTAGGTTTTCGGGTCTCGGTCGAAACTACAAACTTGTAGATCTAGGTCTTATGGACCGCGGTGCAAAATTTCAGGTCAATCCGAGTTAAGTAGACCGAGTTATGGTCATTATACTATTGCTGGTCAAATGGTACCATTTTAGGTCAATTTTTGGTCAATTTGGTCAACTCTGGTTCGGCCAGTTTTTGGACCCGAACTTGTGCAAGTTGTTTAACTTGCTTATGGTCATTTCTGGGCTTTGGTGTCTTCATAAGACTTGTAGGTATGGGTCTTAACTATTCATGGTTAAAATTTCAGGTCAATTGGACCTGGTTTGAGTGAGTTATGGCCTAAACACTCACTGCTGCCCAATTGGTCATTTTTCAGGTCCTAATTGCACCTAATCCGAATTGGTCATTTTTTTAGGTCACCTTGCAAGCAGAATTTTGGTATGGTTTCTCAATGAAAGTTGGCACATTTTGTGCCTAGTTTCACCTCAAATTGGTCTCATACCAATTGAGGTTACACATTTAAGGTTATAGGCTAAAATGTACACTGCCCTCACTATGCCTTTCACACCCCACTTCAAACACACATTTAACTTGCAAAGTTTACTTCCATACCCTACCAATCTGTTTTGGTACATTACCAAAAGCATTATCTACTTTACATTAACATTATTTTGGGCAGATTACCATTACCCTCAACACACCAAATATCATTCACAATTACAATTTCTAATTACCATTACAAACACACCTAACCATTACAAATTTTACATACACTTTACAATATCAATCTACATACATCTCATCAACCTTCTAGGTCAATATTCTGCCCACACTTCCTTCAATATATACCATTACTCAAGTGTCCCCAAGCTGCCGCAAACCATTCTTCAACATTAAAGTGCCATCCAATTTACCAATTCCCATCCAAGTGCATAAATCACCATATAAACATGAAATAATTCACTAGGTTACTAATTCATCATGATCAACACCATTTCTCATCAATTATATGCACAAATATCTCATCAAAAACGTGACTCATGGCTGTCCAAAATGAAAACAACAATAACCCTTCAAACTCAAAATTTTCCTTCACCAAACCAACACCCATAACATGAACATAAACTTTAACAAAGAAATTCTCAAAAATGCAAACTTACCTTTAATTGTAACTTGCTAAACCTTCATCAAACTTCTCAAAATTGGTATCAATATCTTCCTTGTGATGTGTAGACCATTTTTTATGAAGGAACTTAAAGGATTGGAGTTGAAATGGAGAGAGGAAATCAAGCTTTACACAACACGTCCATGGAGGTTTCAAGGTTCTTCATTTCGGCAAGTTGAATGCAAATGAGGAAGATGAATTATTCAGCTGCATTTTAAGTGTACACATGTCCCACTATGTATTTAATTAATCCCCTTAGTGGTCCACAAAAAAATTAAATCATATTTTAAGCTAACTTCCCACTTATTCCACATTTAACCCATGATTTTCACTATTTATTTTAGGTACCACCAATTTAATTTTTCATTTTATTTTCTAAGTGTAATATTATTTATTTTTAATGGAAATTTAGGTCAAAAGACAATTCGGGATGTCAAATGACCATAATGCCCCTGTTCGGGTGGCATTCCCGATTTTTCAAGATACTGGTTTTGTCTGTTTTTCGATTTCTCACTTTTCTATGTACTAATTATTTAATTTTTCTTTGATCTTTCTAATTATATTTATTCTTCAATAAGGTTCTATTTATGTCCTAAAAATGTTTTCCGTGGTTCCTCGATCAGTGGTACCAACGGTCCACGCCGTGACTTCCCGGTGCGGTCACCCATCGCTAGGTTTCCTGGCTCACTTACTCGGTTACATTTCTTTGCTATGATTTTTCCTTTGTTTTTCTTGTATTTTCCTTTCTTGTATTTCAATATTTATGTCTCCTCTCTCATATCAAGGTACGATTCTAGGCATCCTAGCTGTCCGGACAACACTGGTCACTGGAGCAGTAGAACGCACTACCGAACTTAGGGGTGTTACAGTAATTGATTTGAGAGATCGGTAAGGATTTAAATGACATGGAGACTTAGTACTGGTTCAATTCCTTTTGAAGAGGGATCGGAAATGTGATTAGTTAGCAAAGAGACTTGACTTTGGTTTGATCCCAAGGAAGAGAGATCGGAAATGAATTGAATGACAAGGAGGCTCGGTGTTGGGGGTCGATTTCAAGGTCTATTGATTTCGTGGATCGGCCAAAATATGGTGTCGACAAGGTGTCTTTGAACTTTCACTTCCTCTCAATTTTCTTCAATTCTTTGATGACCAATCTTCCTCTTAAGTGATTAAATCAAGTTTTTGTGAAGCAAGTATGGGAGGATTTGGGGTTTAATGGTGGTTTCAAAGCTTGAAGCAAGCTTTAATGGAGGTTTACAATGGTGAGGGAGAGAGAAACGTAAATGGTGAGGAAGATGAGGCTTTTTACTTTTTTTTTTCTTTTCTTTTCCTTTGTTTTTATCCTTATGGAAGACTCAAAAATCTGTTTAATTAATTTATTAATTATATGACTTATGGCATCATGCATGATGTCATCTTCCTACACCTTTTTAACTTTTTTATTTTCTCTTTTTTTTTATTTTTCTATTAGTTCTTTAATTTAATTCTCGATTCCAAAATTTTCTTTTCTTCGATTTTATTTGACAGTTAGGTCAGGAGTCAGCTCTCGGGGTCAATTGACCAAATTGCCCTTCGCCGGTTCAACCCGGTTTGTAAATAATTCCATATTTCTTCCGGCTCCCTGACCTAATTATTTGAGTAGCTTAACTGTTCTTTTTCACGATTTTCTCTTTTCCACTGTGTTTATAAGGGTCCTAAGGACCGCGGCGTCACATTTTATGGTTCGAAATTTGAGTTTAAAAAGACTTCAAAGTCCTTCCCGAGAAGGTCACCCATCGCTGACTCTCGGCTCGTTTAACTTCTTCTGTTCTGTTTTTCTTATTTGTACTCAACTAATTGAACATTAATAATTATTTGTGATTATGGTTTATCTAGTTGTCTTAAGTGTGGTTCTAATCCCCTTAATTGTCCGGACCGATTACGGTCACTAGAACAGTGAAATATACCAGGCTATACAAATGGGGGTGTTACATGACATGTTCCCATAGAATACCTAATGAACTACTGAACTTCACCTACCGATAACTCATTAAGTACCCTACAAGGGATTTTAAAATAATTTTCATACATTTTGGAAGTGGTGAACATTTTGGTAAGAATTAAAATTATTTATTCAAAGCTTAAATACAAGTAAAAATTTTTGTCCATTTTAATTTTGTCGCAAATTTTATAAAAATTTTAACAGAGTTCCGTCTGTATTTTGAGAAAGCAGTTCTTCAAATACCTGTGAAAAACACTTTCAATAATTTTACACAACTCCCAACCACCAAATAATTTCAAGTCAACTCAAAATTTTGAAAACAAACCATTTCAAATAATTCCATCAACATTGTATGCACAAATTAAATTTACAGATATAAAATCCAAAAATAATATTATTACAATTTATTATATAACTGCTCACTTTACATTGATACTTATGACATTATAGTATTTACATTAAAATAATTACAAGGGTATAAAACAATACCCGTACAAAAGTGATCAAGAGTTCTTGTCAATCCCACAGCTCACTCAGTTGCTTTCTCTTTGCTCTTATCTGCGACAGCAAAATAAGCTATCGCTGAGTATAAAAATACTCAGTGGTGCACAATAAAAATTTAAAATACAATACATAAATCATTCATTGACAAAACACAATTTAAATATTTCTTAAATTATCAAAACTCATAATAACACAATTTTGTCAAATAATTTAAGAAACACAGTGTTGCCAATTCATACACAACTTAAGCCATGACACAAAATTTTCGATCAATGTCGTGTTGTACACCACGACAAAGCAATCTACAACCCCACTAATCGAAATCAATGAGGGAGGTGGCTAGCTAGCTAATGAGTACTCATCCGATCTACAACCTCAACTGGTAAACCAGAGAGGGAGGAAAGATAACCGATCTCACCCCATAAATGGAGGAGGAATAATAAGATACTGTCATGCTAAGTGTGAATCAAAAATCAATTTCAAACATTTTATTCAAATGATTCATGAGAAATCCAATAAATTTCCAAAGTCATAATTTCATTCACAAGATGGCAACACAATTCATAATTAACTTCAAATTTTCATAAATCACACTAAATCAATTTTTCAATGACAAAAGGCTCAAATAAGGTTTATTGTGCACAAAACTAACGTTAGTCGCCTCTAGGCCTTGACTCAGTCTCTCCGAGCTTCCAAGTCTTTTTCAGCTAAAACACAGAGTTTCACAGTGTTTCAGTACCATAACTTAGCATAAATCCAAAAATAAATTTAACTTCACTTTTATCTAGTTATAATGTGCTAAACTCGACGTTCTTTAAAATTTGTGTTTCGGTGTTACTATTCACTACACTATTCAAGTCAATTTGTTGACTTTCTAAGGCTTAACTTCACTCACATACCACATTTTGGTCACTAAACTTGTTGGTTTTGGTCATTTTCTCAACACTTAAGTCTTTTAGGCAAAATTGTCAATTTTCAGTTTTTGGTGTCTAAGGTATCACTGTTCCATTGGTCACTTGTCTGTTGGAATTTGGCAAAACTTCCTTCAAAGAAAATGTTCCCTATTGTCTTAAGTTTATTCTCCTTTTTGAATCACTCCAATTGGAGTTTTTTAGCTCAAGTTATATCCAAATTATTGTTACTGATCATGCTACAGAATTTAGTTCTACAGATTTATTGATCCAACTTCGTTCAGCAATTTGATCAAGTTAAGTCCATAATTTGGTCTAATTTTCTTCATATGAAATGTTCTACTATGTCTTAGGTTTCCATCAGTTCAAGAATCACCTAAATTGGAGTTTTCTAGAGAGAGTTATAGCCATTGAAACTTTACTGTTCATATGGTAAATCTGTAGTTCTGCAGGTTCAGTGTTTCAACTTTGCTCAGTAATTTGATTGGGTTAATGGTATAATTTGGGTTTGTGTTCTTCATGAAAGTTTTAGATCTATATATCATCTAACCACTGGTAAAATTTCAGATCATTTTGACCTGCTTGGCTCGAGTTATGACCAAATGAACAAATACTGTTTATTTGGTCAGTTTGTGCAGGGCAGCCTGCAATTTTTCAACTTTGGTCAATTTGTTCACTAGGTTATAGTCACTTTTTGGGCATGCTTCCTAAATGAAAATTGTGTCATTTAGTTCCTATTTTCATCCCCAATTGGTCCCATATCAATTGGACTTGTAAAATTTCATTTTTGATCCTTCAAAGTTGACTTGGTCAATTTGGGTAGGCAAATTAAAATTGTATTTTGACATCATGATGATGTCATCCAATGAGGTAAGCATGAGTTAATAAACTTTTTTTTTTTCAATTTTCTTTTTTCTTTTATATTTATTTTTTTCATTAGTTCTTTAATTTAATTCCCGACTTCGAAATTTTTCTTTCTCCGATTTTATTTGACAGCTAGGTCAGGAGTCAGCTCTCGGGGTCAATTGACCAAATTGCCCCTCGCCGGTTCATCCCGGTTTGTAAATAATTCAATATTTCTTCCAGCTCCCTAACCTAATTATTTGACTGGCTTAACAGTTCTTTTTCATGATTTTCTCTTTTCCACTGTGTTCGTAATAGTCCTAAGAACCGCAGCGTCACATTTTACGGTTCGAAATTTGAGTTTAAAATGGCTTCGCAGTCGTTCCCGATACGGTCACCCATCGCTGTGACTCTCGGCTCGTTTAACTTCTTATGTTCTATTTTTCTTATTTATACTTAACTAATTGGCAATTACTAATTATTTGTATTTATGGCTTCTCTAGTTGTCTTAAGTATGGTTCTAATCCTCTTAATTGTCCGGACTAACACCGGTCATCGAAACAGTGAAATATACCTAGCTATACAAATAGGGCTGTTACAATTCTCCCCCCCTTAAATAAATTTCGTCTCGAAATTTTATCTGGTATTAATCTCTGAACAGCTGTGGGTGTTGTCTCCTCATGTCCTCCTCTCGTTCCCAAGTAGTCTCCTGGCCCGAATGATGGTTCCACAACACTTTTACCAATGGTATCTGCTTGTTCCGTAGCTGCTTCAGCTCATAAGCCAGAATCTCTATGGGTTCTTCTTCATATGTGAGGTCTGGATTCACTTCAATTTCTTCTACTGGTAGTACATGAGATGGGTCTGATCGATACCTCCTCAACATAGACACATGGAAGACGTTATGTATCTTCTCCAACTCTGGAGGTAATGCCAACCGATATGCCAAAGGACCCACTCTTTCCAGAACCTCATATGGCCCAATGAAACGAGGACTCAGTTTCCCCTTTCTGCCGAATCTCATAATTCTCTTCCAAGCAGAAACCTTGAGGAAAACTTTCTCACCCACTACATACTCAATATCCCTTCTCTTCAGATCAATGTAGGACTTCTGACGGTCTGATGCAATCTTAAATTGATCTCTAATCACCCTGATTTTCTCTTCAGTCTGCTGAATAATTTCAGGTCCAATCATCTTTCTTTCACCCACATCACCTCAACACAACGGGGTTCTACATTTTCTGCCATACAAAGCTTCATATGGAGGCATCCCAATGCTTGATTGGTAGCTGTTGTTATAAGCAAACTCAATCAAAGGCAAGTGTGTATCCCAACTGCCCTCAAACTCAATCACACAAGCCCGTAGCATATCCTCCAAGATCTGAATTACTCTCTCAGACTGGCCATCTGTCTGTGGGTGAAATGCAGTACTGAAGTTCAATCTAGTTCCTAGGGCTCTCTGAAGAATACCCCAGAATCTAGAAGTGAACCTAGGATCTCTGTCTGATACGATGGATACTGGCACTCCATGCAGTCTCACAATCTCATTGATGTACAACCTAGCCAATCTGTCCAAACTGTAGTCCATTCGGACTAGCAGAAAATGAGCAGACTTGGTTAGTCTGTCAACAATGACCCATACTGCATCATGACTCTTCTGTGTCCTCGAAAGTCCCATCACAAAATCCATTGTTATTCTGTCCCATTTCCATTCTGGCACTGGTAGTGGATATAATAACCCAGTTGGCACTTGGTGCTCTGCCTTCACTTGCTGACAAGTTAGGCATTTGGAAATAAACTCTGCCACATCTTTTTTCATACCCATCCACCAGTAATGCTCCTTTAGCCCTCTATACATTTTTGTACCACCAAGGTGCATGGCAAAAGGAGACTCATGTGCTTCCTTCAAAATGATCTACCTCAAATCAACATCATTAGGAACACACATTCTGCCTTGGTGTAGCAATAGACCATCATCTCTTATTGAGAATTCTGGTTTCTTGCCCTGCCAGACTTCTTCCAACAGCTTCTGATATTTCTGATCATTCTGAGCAGCCATTCTAATCTGATCAATCAACACTGGCTATACATGCCATGCAACTGTTGTCTGTCCATCGTCATTAACCTCTAAGCTGGCATGTAATGATTTTAACTCATGCACCAAAGACAAAGGAGTAACCCGTAGACTTGCCATAGTCTTGCGACTTAAGGCGTCAGCCACAATATTAGCTTTCCCTGGCTGATAGTCTATCAGACAATCATAGTCTTTTATCAACTCTAACCATCTCCTCTGTCTCAAATTCAGCTCTTTCTGGGTGCCCAAATACTTCAAACTCTTATGATCTGTGTAGATGTAGCACTTCTCCCCTTACAAATAATGTCTCTAGATCTTAAGAGCAAACACAATAGATGCAAGCTCCAAGTCATGTGTCAGATAATTCCTCTCATGCGGTTTTAGCAGGCATGATGCATAAGCAATGATATTTTGATCTTGCATCAATACACAGCCTAACCCATTGTGAGAAGCATCGCTATAAACTGTATATTCTTTACCCGGGTGTAGGTAAAGTCAGTATTGGAGCTTCAGTCAAACATCTTTTCAATTCATCAAAACTTTGCTGGCATTTATCCGTCCACTGAAATTTCACATCTTTCCTAAGCAGCTTGGTCAATGGAGATGCCAACATGGAGAATCCCTTCACAAAATGACGGTAGTATCCAGCTAAACCCAGAAAATTGTGAATCTCTGTGATATTTTTGGGTGGCTTCCAATTAAGGACAGCTTCTATCTTGCTAGGATCTACCTTAATACCCTCTACTGATACTATGTGCCCTAAAAAGGATATCTCCTTCAGCCAAAATTCACACTTCGACAATTTGTCATATAGCTGTTTCTCCCTCAAAGTCTGTAGTACAATCCGCAGATGTCTATCATGCTCTTCTGCATTCCTCGAGTAAACCAATATATCATCGATAAATACCACAACAAACTGGTCGAGGTATGGTCTGAAGATAGTGTTCATCAGATCCATAAAAGCAGCCAGAGCATTAGTTAACCTGAATGGCATGACCAAGAACTCATAATGGCCATAGCAGGTTCTAAAGGCAGTTTTAGAAATACACTGCTCTTGTACTTTCAGCTGATAATAACCTGATCTCAGGTCAATTTTGGAGAACACAGTTGTACCCCTCAACTGATCAAACAAGTCATCAATGCGGGGCAATGGGTATCTGTTCTTTATTGTCACCTTATTCAACTACCGATAGTCAATGCATAACTGGAGAGTGCCATCCTTTTTCTTTACAAACAATACTGGAGCTCCCCAAGGTGACACACTAGAGCGGATGAAGCCCTTGTCAAGCAACTCTTGCAACTGTACTTTCAATTCTTTTAGTTCTGCTGGTGCCATTCTGTATGGCGTTATGGAGATTGGGTCCACACCAGGCATAACATCAATTTCAAACTGCACTTATCTTTCTGGAGGTAATCCTGACAATTCATCAGGAAATACATCCGGAAAGTCACATACAGTAGGAATGTCCCTCAGTGCTGGACTATCCACTTGGGTGTCTATCACATGTGCCAAGTACGCCTCACACCCTTTTCTAATCATTTTTCTGGCCATTGCAGCTGAAATGATGTTTGAAGGCAGTAACTGCCTCTCCCCATGTATTACTACATCACCATACTGAGGGAGACCAAAAGTGATCGTTTTCGCCCAAATCAATCATCGTATGATGCCTGGCTAACCAATCCATGCCCAAGATAATATCATAATCTCTAAAGGGCATTTCAATCAAATCAGATAGAAAAGTGTGTCCTTGGATCACCAAAGGACAGTCCCTATATAGTCTATTTACCCTGACCTCCTGGCCTAATGGACTAGTTACTAGCACATCATAGTCCATTGGTACACACTAAATAGTAGTAGAACACATCACACTAGCACTAACATACGAATGTGTGGAGCGAGGATCAAATAACACATGTACATCTTGGTCAAGGATAGAGAAAATACCAGCTACTACGTCTGATGTTTCAACTTCCTCCCCTCTGACGCATGGTATACACTCTGACTGGTGCGCCACTGGATACTGGCTAGTTAACAGTGCTTTGACTCCCAAGATTGTTACCAGGACCCCTACCTCTGCCTCTACCTCTAGCAGCTGATTGTGACCCTCTAGGTGCAGAGACTTGGGTTCATCCTTCAGATGTAGCAGAAGGTCTAGACCGGCGAGGACTAATGCAATCCTTAGTGAAATGTCCGCTCCCTCCACAGTTAAAATATGCACCGGTAGCCTTGAAACAAACCCCACCATGAGTTCTACCACAAGTTTCACACTGCCGTACTGATAGAGCTCCTCAGGATGCTTGCTAGGTCTGCTGACTAGACCGGGGTGGTCTTTGGCTAGAGAATCTACCTCTGCCAGATCTACGGTAGCTGGATCCTCCAAACTGTTTCCTCTTCCCTAAACCACTCTCAGGTGCTTGTCCAGTAGTCTTTTCAGTCTTCTCTTTCTCTTGTATGCCCTTCTTCACTGCCCCTTCTGATTCTATCCTTTCCAATTCCAAGGGCTGTGAGATCAACTCAGAGAAATTCTGATGTCGGAAATTCACAACTTGCATTCTCAGATTTGGCCTTAACCCGGACTCAAACCTCCTATATCTGTCTCTGGGGGTGGAGACTAAGCTTCCAGCATAGTGGCTCAATCAAGAGAAGTCTCTCTCATATTCTGCTATGGTTCTGTCCCCTTGTTTTAAACTCAGGAATTCTTGTAACTTCATATCCACATATGCATCGGGAACCCACTTCTGTCAAAACTCCCTCAAAAAGTCTGACCAAGTAAGGACTGGAGGTTCTACTAGGCTGTGGGGGATGGTCTTCCACCATTCATATGCATCCCCTTGGAGAAGAAATACTGAATATTCAAATTTTAATTCTTTAGTACACTGCAGCTTCCTGAAAACCCGTTCCATTCTTTCCAACCACTGTTCTGCCTCCATTGGATCCACAGTGCCTTTAAACTCGGTGGCCCCAAATTTCATCAATTTTTCATATTGCCGAGCTGAGGGCTGTGGTTGTGCTACAGGTTCTTGCATCTGAGCTTGGGGTGGCATATTTCCCGCTATTTGCTGGAAAAACGCAGCCATCTGCTGTGCAAACTAAGTAGGGAACTGCAGTGCTGGAGTAGGAGCTGGAGTAGCTGACCCACTCATGTTCTGGAGTGCTGGGGCTTCCACTTGAACCTCAGCCTCAACAGATTGTTCCACGGAATGATCTCCTTCTTCCATTCCGTTTGTGACACCCCTTACCCGTGTATAGTATACCCGAGTAAGTAATGCCACACGGTGTACTGGCACACTCTAATATACCTTACTTAATTTGTGTCATGCTTTTGAAGCTAATTTATGAAATATGATTTATTTAAGCCATTTATCGAAATTATTATTTATTTGGGGTTCCGAAAATTTTAAAGGAAATCCGGCGGAGTACCGGCTAAAAATGGAGAAAACAGTTCTTCGGAACCTGTTTAAAAACACTTCCAAATAATTTCCAAACAATCCCAACTTCAATTTATCAACAAAATCTCAATATTAGGATCTCAACAACATTTCAATTCCAGTACTCAATCATCCATCACATGTGATGATCACATATAAATCACAAGTAAACATTTACTTTTCCATTCACAAGTACAATTTTCATAATTTACATAAACATCAATATACATTACACAAGTTTAATTACATATGAAGAAAAATCAATATTTAAGTTACAAAATGTCAAAATGACACCTATTGTCCTACCAATGCACAGCAGAAGTTGAGGTGACACGGACACTGAGTAGAACTGCTGGATGGACTCGCCCAGTCTGTGGTCTACTGGGCTCACGGTCGGTATCTCCAGTACCTACGCGTGGCAAAAGCAACGCGCTAAGCAATAATGCTTAGTGGTGCAATAATATAATAAAAGAAAATAGCAAGAATTTAAATGTGTTGTGAATGTATATGTTTCATTTGCTTGGTATTTGTATATTATTTACTTTGTCCACTTTTATTCATTTGGTTGCCCCAAGTAACCTACACTAGACGACTGGACTGGATAACGGGTAAACTGGCACTGGGTATCTAATACCTCGGGCCGTCACACCATCGGTCGCATATGCATCACCCGGCAGGCAATGTACTACCAAGCTGTAAATAATCTCAGGCACAAAGCCAAGTCTCAATACAAAGTCAGAATGGCTGAAAGCCATGAAATCACGGAATGGCATATTGCCATGTGCAGTACTGCTAATTGAACCCTATTGGCATGCCAAAAGGGTATTGTTTTAGCAGTACTGCGAAAGGCTTTATGCCTGTATTCATGGCTTTATGCCCGTATTCATGGCTTTTATGCCCGTATGCATGGCTTTTATGCCCGATTATGTGATATCATGGCTTTTTAGCCATACTGACTGCATACATGGTTGACGTTCTGCGTCCCATGGTATGACGGCCCGAGGCACCATGGTGTCCAAAGGCCAACGACCCGTTATCCAGTCCAGTCGTCTAGTATAGGTTACTTGGGCAGTCAATTAAAGTATTATTCAATTCAGGCGGCTAAGTTAAGTTAAGTATAATGAAAATCCAGTACAATTAAATTAAGTATTGAATGAATAAGCAAAAGAGATTAGCAAAAGAAACATAACAAAAATATAAATTGCGTAACTGCATGGACTTGAAATACAATACAGATAGAATAAATTATATACCTGCTAGTATTACTGAAAAGTTATAAACTAAGCACTTCCAAAGAGGAACAAACTATTATATAAGATCGTTGATACTAGAAATACCATGCCAAATTAAATTGATTCTTGAGTATCTGAATTATCATTTATTTCTTTCTTTACTTGTATATATTATTTCTAGTTATATTATTTCACCACTAAGCAGAAATGCTTAGCGCGATGGAATTGCTTCCTCGCGCAGGTACTGAAGGTAAAACCAGTAGACTGTCGACTGAGATTTTTAGAGTCCAGATCTACAGAAGTGTCAGAAGAGTTCAAGATTGTCACCTCCTCAGCAATGCATGTAGATAGGGCTCATTTTATACATGTTATGTATATTGTTCATTCCTAGCACATTATAAATTATTTGTATATCTTGTACAAAATAAACTCATGTAATTAACCTATGAATTATGGAAGCTATTCAAAGTAAGTATTTTAGTATGTGAATTGAATTTGAGTTATAATGAGATTATACTTGTGAATATTGAGATATTGAAAATCTAATAAGATTTCTGAGAAATCTGGATACTGCATTGAGATACATTATGTTTGAAAATTTTTGAGACTATTAAGTTTGAGAAATTGAGTATATATTGAAATTGTCTTTGGCAGGTTCAGAAGAACTGTTAGTCCAAATTACAGCCGACACTTTGTCGGATTATCGTTAAAATTTTTAAAATTTCCAACTTAGTTAGATTTTGATAAAAGTAAAAATAGCCTAAATCTTCAATAAAGTTTTTGAATAAATAAATCAAGGACTGTAATGAAATCAGATAAAATAGAGTGCTCCGGCACACTGAGTGGCATAACTTGCTCGGCTACACTGTAGTCGGGTAAGGGGTGTCACATTTAGTGGTATCAGAGCACGGTTTAGGCGTTTCTGGACCTAGATAGATTGCATATCATGCATTGCATTCATAAGAGTCGAGGTGACACTATTGCAGATCTGTATTTCCTGTTTATTTTAGGTTAAGGTATGGAATAAGAGAGTGAAGAGACAATGAGATAGCGAATGGAGATGAGAAAGAGATCAGATTTAAGATGAAAAAGGATAAGTACATAACTGTTTGAGGATAGGATTGAGACTAAGGAGAAAGTGAAGTAGGATAACACGGAAAGGTGAAGAAATAAAGAGGTAGTAGCTCCTTGGCTATTTACATTGGGTAAATTTCGAGGACGAAATTTAAATTAGAGGGGAAGAGTTGTAACACCCTCCCGGTAGCAACTCCGTACATTCTACTGTTCCGGTGACCAGTGTCAGTCCGGACAGCTAGAACGTCCGGAAAAATATTTAAACTAAAGTGAGGGACCAAAATTAACTCAAATATTAATAAGAAAAATATAGTAAAAATTTTAGAAATAAAATACAACCAAGTTAAATGAGCCGGTGCCCAAGCGATGGGTAACCAGAGGGAAGTTGCGGTTCTCGCAACGAGGAGCCCTAGACCTGGGGGAAAATTATAAAATAATTTTTGAGACTCCAGAGAAGGGTCATTGAGGTTCCTATGGCATTAGAATGCCAAGAAAATATTTAGAAAAATTTTTCAATCGGTACAGACAATTTTGACCCGTTAAGCCAAACGGAGGGCATTTTGGTCATTTCGCCTTCAGAGACGATTTTTGGCTGACTTGTCCAGTTAAGTAAATAATTATTATGGTCTAAAATATGAATAAATATTACTAAAAATTAAAGTGAAAATGGGTAGAGAAGAAGAGGAAAGAAAAATGACAATAAATGTCAATTTTGACATCATATGATGTCATCTAAGAGTTTCCCACCAATCACATTTAACGAACCATTTACTTAACCAATAAAAGAGACAAATGGACTTAAAAATTCTGCTCTTCTTTTTCTTCATCTTCTTCCAATACGTGACCTCTTCCATAGCTAAGCATATTCAAGCTTTTCAAAGCTTGATTCACCCATTTCTACCCAACAAAATCATAACCTAGCTTCACAAAAAATTAACCTAGCAACTTGAGCAACCTCTAGGCAGCCAAAAGAGGAAGAAAGAAAGGAGTTTGGGTGGCTGGAAATTCTGCCCCATTCAAGGTTAGTGCACCTATCTATTTAAAACTCTTTATTTCTATGTTAAAGACTTGAAATAAGTAAGGAATTGTAAATAAAATGAATAAAAACTATGTGTATGTATGCCATCAATTTTGGCTGCCCTAAGGAAGGAACAAAGGTGGAGTGTTTTTGATGGTTTTAATGGACTTAGAATGAATTAGAGATTATGTTTAAGGTGTATATACACATAAATAATGAATGGAAGTGCTTAATTAGGTGTATGTGTGAATCATAAGGGAAAACTAGGGTTTTGAGAAGTGAAAAATTGACTTGGCTTAGGAAATTGTTAGAGAACATCTTAATGGTCAATTAGTGACCATTTTAGGTATGTTGACCATGAATTGGACTGAAAAATAGTATAGCCAAGTGAATGTGTAGGCTGCATTGTGAGTGCAGCAGAGTGACTGAAATTTCAGTCCACTTGCACAGCCATAACTTTGGCTGTGTAGGTCCAATTGATGTTTGGCCAATTGGACATGAAACTAGGCTTGTAATGGCACATTTTTGCTGAAGAAACCATGCCCAAAAGACCAAAGCAAGAGGACCAAAACTTGGCCCCAATCCGGATACCCTGCAAACAGCCCCTGCAGAAATGACCAAATAAATAGTAACTGTTCATTTGGCCATAACTCACTGTAGATATGGTCAATTGACCTGAAATTTTTACAGCAACAAGTTAAGACATAGACAAACAACTTTCATGAAGAAATCTACCCCAAATTATGACCAGAACCTAATCAAATCATTGAGCAAAGTGAAGTTTACTGTACTGAGATTTCCAGAATTTTCATTTGAGCAGCAATGTTTGGAGGACTATAACTCTCTCTAGAAAACTCGAATTTAGGCGATTCTTGAACCAATGGAAACCTAAGGTATGGTAGAACATTTCATAAGAAGAAAGTTAGACCAAATTATGAACTTAACTTGATCAAATTACTGACCAAAGTTGGACCAAAAATCTGCCAGACCCAAAATCTCAGCATGAACAGTGCACGTGAACAGTAAACTTATTTTGGCCATAACTTGAGCTACAAAACTCCAAATGGAGTGATTCAAAAAAATAAATTCAACTAGACAAAATAAGGAACATTTTCTATGAAGGAAGTTTTGTCAAATTCCAACAGTAAATCGACCAATGAAACAGTGCAACTTCGGAGCACCAAAACCGAAAATTGGCAATTTTGCCAAAATGACCTAAGCTTTGAGAAAGTGACCAAAACCAACAAGTTTTAAATGAAAAATGTAGTATGTTTGAAGTGCCAAAGTCAATGTACATATTTTCTATGCAAAAGTCAACATTTTAGTTGACTAATGAAGTGAATAGTGACATGAAAACTTGAAATAAGCTTGGAAATGGATTTGGTAATTGATTCCAACAAGTTTTAAATGCAAAATGTGGTACATTGGGAGTGTTAAAACCAATGTACCTATTGTCTATGCAAAAGTCAACATTTTTGTTGACCAATGAGGTGAATAGTGACACCAAAACTTGAAATTCAAAATTTGAAATTAGAAATGCATCTAGGGGACTTTAAATTGCAATTGGCAATTAATACTAGTAAATGTAAAACTCAAAATGTGGGATCTTGGTGTAATTAGAATTAATATATCCATTAAGTATAAAAAAGTCAACATTTTGGTTGACTAGTAAGGTGAATAGTAATCAAAATGATTAGTAAATTAAGATGAAGACCTAGAACCAATTCTAAGCTTAAATGCTTAGAATTGTATGACAAATGTGGACTATGCATCCTAGCCAAAATTGTTAAAAAGAAATTAAGGCCATAAATTTGAAATCCATGAAATATTTATGGATTACTTGAAACATGAAAAATAAGTCACCTAATTGATATGAATAGATAGTTAGGGCTTATATGCCCATCACAAATGGAATTCATAAAATATTAATAACTCAACTTGAAATATAAAATTTGCAATTACATAAGTAGATTATTGAATGTATAAATGAGAAAAGGAAAATTGTTTTGAATACAATGGTACATGTGAACCATTGTTTAGAATTGGGATCAATATGAATAACATAATGAATGGATAAATAAACCATATAAATGTATGAATGAGACATTAGTTCTCATTATTGTAAAGAGGAGAAGTATTTTGAGTACAATGGTATAAAAGGATAATTGATGTGAATTGTGATCATATAAATGATCAAATGAATGTATGAATTATGATTGAAATTTATCATGAAATAATGAAGTCATAAAGCACAATATATTAATATTTTAAAGTATCAAATGCCCTAGTATACCTAACAAGATTGGTTTGGATAGTTTGGCATGCTAATAGGGTATTGTTTTAGCAGTACTGCGAAAGGCTTTATGCCTGTATTCATGGCTTTATGCCCATATTCATGGCTTTTATGCCCGTATGCATGGCTTTTATGCCCGATTATGTGATATCATGGCTTTTTAGCCATACTGACTGCATACATGGTTGACGTTCTGCGTCCCATAGTATGACGGCCTGAGGCACCGCGGTTTCCAGTGCCAATGACCCGTTATCCAGTCCAGTCGTCTAGTATAGGTTACTTGGGCAGTCAATTAAAGTATTATTCAATTCAGGCAGCTAAGTTAAGTTAAGTATAATGAAAATCCAGTACAATTAAATTAAGTATTGAATGAATAAGCAAAAGAGATTAGCAAAAGAAACATAACAAAAATATAAATTGCATAACCGTACAGACTTGAAATACAATACAGATAGAATAAATTATATACCTGCTAGTATTACTGAAAAGTTATAAACTAAGCACTTCCAAAGAGGAACAAACTATTATATAAGATTGTTGATACTAGAAATACCATACCAAATTAAATTGATTCTTGAGTATCTGAATTATCATTTATTTCTTTCTTTACTTGTATATATTATTTCTGGTTATATTATTACACCACTAAGCAGAAATGCTTAGCGCGATGGAATTGCTTCCTCGCGCAGGTACTGAAGGTAAAACCAGTAGACTGTCGACTGAGATTTTTGGAGTCCAGATCTGCAGAAGTGTCAGAAGAGTTCAAGATTGTCACCTCCTCAGCAATGCATGTAGATAGGGCTCATTTTATACATGTTATGTATATTGTTCATTCCTAGCACATTGTAAATTATTTGTATATCTTGTACAAAATAAACTCATGTAATTAACCTATGAATTATGGAAGCTATTCAAAGTAAGTATTTTAGTATGTGAATTGAATTTGAGTTATAATGAGATTATACTTGTGAATATTGAGATATTGAAAATCTAATAAGATTTCTGAGAAATGGATACGCATTGAGATACATTATGTTTGAAAATTTTTGAGACTATTAAGTTTGAGAAATTGAGTATATATTGAAATTGTCTTTGGCAGTTCGTAAGAATCATAGTCCAAATTACAGCCGACACTTTGTCGGATTATCGTTAAAATTTTTGAAATTTCCAACTTAGTTAGATTTTGATAAAAGTAAAAATAGCCTAAATCTTCAATAAAGTTTTTGAATAAATAAATCAAGGACTGTAATGAAATCAGATAAAATAGAGTGCTCTGGCACACTGAGTGGCATAACTTGCTCGGCTACACTGTAGTCGGGTAAGGGGTGTCACACCGTTTTCCCAAATTTTCTACTTCCTGAGATCAAACACAAGGAGGTTGACCTCCGTTAGTGCATATTCATGATGTAAATATGTCATATGTATCAATTAAAGACACTTGAGCAGTTGTACTTATCAAATAAATGTTCACATAAATAGTCAAAATTCATTGAAAAACCATGCTCTGATACCACTAAAACATGTCACACCTTACCCCTCTGTAAGGCATGACATGTTCCCATAGAATACCTAATGAACTACCGAACTTCACCTACCGATAACTCATTAAGTACCCTACAAGGGATTTTAAAACAATTTTCTTGCATTTTGGAAGTGGTGAGCATTTTGGTAAGAATTAAAATTATTTATTCAAAGCTTAAATACAAGTAAAAATTTTTGTCCATTTTAATTTTGCTGCAAATTTTATAAAAATTTTAACAGAGTTCCGTCTGTATTTTGAGAAAACAGTTCTTCAAATACCTATGAAAAACACTTTCAATAATTTTACACAACTCCCAACCACCAAATAATTTCAAGTCAACTCAAAACTTTGAAAACAAACCATTTCAAATAATTCCATCAACATTGTATGCACAAATTAAATTTACAGATATAAAATCCAAAAATAATATTATTACAATTTATTATACAACTGCTCACTTTACATTGATACTTATGACATTACAGTATTTACATCAAAATAATTACAAGGGTATAAAACAATACCCGTACAAAAGTGATCAAGAGTTCTTGTCAATCCCGCAGCTCACTCTGCTGCTTTCTCTTTGTCACACCTTACCCCTCTGTAAGGCATAACATGATTCCATAGAATACCTAATGAACTACCGAACTTCACCTACCGATAACTCATTAAGTACCCTACAAGGGATTTTAAAACAAGTTTCTTATTTTTGATAAGTGGTGAGCATTTTCTAATAAGTATTTAAAACATTTAGTTAAAATTAAAACTAGTTAATATTTTTTGTCCATTTTATTTTTCCGCAAATTTTATAAAAATTTTGGCAGAGTTCTGTCTGTATTTTGAGAAAATAGTTCTTCAAATACCTATAAAAAGCACTTATAAAAATTTTTCTCAACCACTACTTCAAATTCTCAATCAATCTCAAATCTCAAGATTCCACAATCAACATTTCTCAATTTCCAAAATTCAATAATCCTCAAAATACTAGCAATTCATTTTATTCAAATTAAATAAAATAGTTCCACTCATATTTCATTAGAGACAAAATAATTTATATATATATACATCATTACAAAATTTACATCAAAGGAAATTCAAACTAAATTTTTATTACAAACTTCATATAAACTTTGTTCAAGCTGCTCAAGACCCATTTTACATGTCCATACATTTATGTGCAATACATACATCAAAATAAATATTTACAGGCAGGGTATAAATTATACCCGATAACTTCAAGCTGATAGATCCTCAATCCTCAAGACTCGGTCACGCTCCTCTAGTCTCTATATCTGCGACAGCAATAAAAGCTATCGCTGAGTACTAGGACTCAGTGGTGCACAACATACTAAAATAATCTTTATGCAGAACTTAAATCACATTTATTCAAAAATTTGACTGAACATGAAAATTAAATACAAATCATGCGTTATGAGATTTTAATCCTAACACTTTCATTTTGAAGTATCAAATCACATTTCATAAAACCCACAGTTAGATCATGCCATTCGAAATAAATAGAATCTCAATAGCCAGGAGCTAAAGAGAAATCACATCACAAGGCTAGCTACCTGAAATATATGGATATCCGTTCACATCCTCTTCTACTGGCACACCTCAACACTTCTCCAGAGAAGGAATTAAAATTCGAAACTAATTATCCCCACTAGTCGTGCTAGTGAGGAGTTCAAATATATGGTCATGACACTGTGGTTTCAAAACTTATCTTAACAATTTGCTAAATATTGTCATTTCAAATATACATAATAACTTTCAACAATTTAAATCAAACATCATAAGAATTCCATAATCCAATATTTCACATTATTCAAAACAGTATGCAGAAGATAATTTACAAAAAGTATACGTTGTGCACAAACCTCAAGCGAGTCGCCTCTTGGCCTTGACTCGGTTCCTCGGGTTCTTTCCCTGTATTCTTTTCAATTGAAACACACAATTTTATAGTGTTTCAGTACCATAACTTAGCATAAATCCAAAAGTAAATTTAACTTCACTCTTACCTAACTCTAACGTGTTAAACTCAACGTTATTGAAATTTTGTGTTTCGGGTTACTATTCACTATACTATTCAAGTCAAATTATTGACTTTTTAAGGCTTAATAGGTATGGGAATTCCAACTTCACCCACATACCACATTTTGGTCACTAAACTTGTTGGTTTTGGTCATTTTCTCAAAACTTAGGTCTTTTAGGCAAAATTGCCAAATTTTCAATTTTGGAGTTTACAGTTACACTATTCTATTGGTCACTTTTCTGTTAGAATTTGGCTAAACTTTCTTCATAGAAAATGTTCCCTATTGTCTTAAGTTTATTCTCCTTTTTGAATCACTCCAATTGGAGTTTTGTAGCTCAAGTTATGTCCAAGATACGGTTACTGTTCATGCTGCAGATTTTAGTTCTGACAGATTTATTGATCCAACTTCGTTCAGCAATTTGATCAAGTTAAGTCCATAATTTGGTCTAATTTTATTCATATGAAATGTTCTACTATGTCTTAGGTTTCCATCGGTTCAAGAATCGCTTAAATCAGAGTTTTCTAGAGAGAGTTATAGCCATTGAAACTTTACTGTTCATATGGTAAATCTGTAGTCCTGCAAATTCAGTGATTCAACTTTGCTCAGTGATTTGATTGGGTTAATGACATAATTTGGGTTGGTGTTCTTCACAAAAATTTTAGGTCTATATCCCATCTAACCACTGGTAAAATTTCAGGTCATTTAGACCTGCCTAGCTCAAGTTATGACTAAATGAACAAACACTGTTCATTTTGTCAGTTTGTACAGAGGCAGACTGTGATTTCTCAAATTTGGTCAATTTGTTCATTAGGTTTGGTTCACTTTTTGGGCATACTTTCAAAATGAAAATTGTGTCATATAGTGTCTATTTTCATTCCCAATTGGCCCCATACCAATTGGACTTGTAAAATTTCATTTTTGGTCCCTCAAAGGAATTTTAGTCATGTTGCCAGCAGCATGACCATACTCCATCCGAATTTGGCGTTGATTCCAACACCTCTAACACTCTTCATTAGTTCACAAATGACCATTTCTCAACTCAAATAAGGTTAACTACATCATATGGCTCATTCACAAATTTTTCTCCCCAAACCCTAGGTGCCAAGAACCCTAAATTTTCAACTTCTCAATTCTAAGCAATTCAAGGCAACCTCAACCTATACATCATATAAGCATCACTAATCAAGCTAGAAGGCATGTTTAATTAAATCAAAACACATCAATTCCATAAACTTCCAAGGCTGCCAAAAATTCATTATTTCCATACAAGCATCAATTCTTCCATTTCATATGAAATTTCAACTCAACTTCACTTAATTAAACTAAAGAAAAAGATTAAATTAACTTACCTCTCTTGTGAGATTTCCAAGCTAACCCACTCTTCACTTTCTTCCTTCCTATTCTTCTTCAATCTTCTTTTCTAGGGTAACTTAGAAGCTTTTTAAGATTTAGGGTTGAAATTTGTGGGGGAAGAACTAAATTTTTCAAGCTTTAAAAGCTTGTTAATGGAGGAAAGTGAGGGTGAGGGAGAGAGAGAGGTGAGTGACGGGTTGAGAGATAAGTTTTCTCTTTTTTTTTTTTCTTTTCTTTATGCTTCTTTTATGTCTTATGAAAGACCAAAAATCTAATTAATTAAATTCACAAATTCTTATTTTTATGGCATCATGCATGATGTCATCACCTTTTTAACTTTTTCATTTTCTTTCTTTCTTTTTTTTTATTTTTCTATTAATTCTTTAATTTAATTCTCGATTCTGAAATTTTCTTTTCTTTGATTTTATTTGACAGTTAGGTCAGGAGTCAGCTCTCGGGGTCAATTGACCAAATTGCCCCTCGCCGGTTCAACCCGGTTTGCAAATAATTCAATATTTCTTCCGGCTCTCTGACCTAATTATTTGACTGACTTAACAGTTCTTTTTCATGATTTTCTCTTTTCTACTGTGTTCGTAAGGGTCCTAAGGACCACAGCGTCACATTTTACGGTTCGAAATTTGAGTTAAAATGACTTCGCAGTCCTTCCTGAGACGGTCACCCATCGCTATGACTCTCGGCTCGTTTAACTTCTTATGTTCTGTTTTTCTTATTTATACTTAACTAATTGGCAATTACTAATTATTTATGTTTATGGCTTATCTAGTTGTCTTAAGTGTGGTTCTAATCCCCTTAATTGTCCTGACCGACACCGGTCACTGGAACAGTGAAATATACCAGGCTATACAAATAGGGGTATTACACTCTTTATCTGCGACAGCAAAATAAGCTATCGCTGAGTATAAAAATACTCAGTGGTGCACAATAAAAATTTAAAATACAATACATAAATCATTCGTTGACAAAACACAATTTAAATATTTCTCAAATTATCAAAACTCATAATAACACAATTTAGTCAAATAATTTAAGAAACACAGTGTTGCCAATTCATACACAACTTAAGCCATGACACAAAATTTTCGATCAATGCCGTGTTGTACACCACGACAAAGCAATCTACAACCCCACTAATCGAAATCAATGAGGGAGGTGGCTAACTAGCTAATGAGTACTCATCCGATCTACAACCTCAACTGGTAAACCAGAGAGGGTGGAAAGATAACCGATCTCACCCCATAAATGGAGGAGGAATAATAAGATACTGTCATGCTAAGTGTGAATCAAAAATCAATTTCAAACATTTTATTCAAATGATTTATGAGAAATCCAATAAATTTCCAAAGTCATAATTTCATTCACAAGATGGCAACACAATTCATAATTAACTTCAAATTTTCATAAATCACACTAAATCAATTTTTCAATGACAAAAGGATCAAATAAGGTTTATTGTGCACAAACCTGACGTGAGTCGCCTCTAGGCCTTGACTCAGTCTCTCCGAGCTTTTAAGTCTTTTTCAGCTGAAACACACAGTTTCACAGTGTTTCAGTACCATAACTTAGCATAAATCCAAAAATAAATTTAACTTCACTTTTATCTAGCTCTAATATGCTAAACTTGACGTTCTTTAAAATTTGTGTTTCGGTGTTACTATTCACTATACTATTCAAGTCAATTTGTTGACTTTCTAAGGCTTAATAGGTATGGGAATTCCAACTTCACCCACATACCACATTTTGGTCACTAAACTTGTTGGTTTTGGTCATTTTCTCAACACTTAAGTCTTTTAGGCAAAATTGTCAATTTTCAATTTTTGGTGTCTAAGGTTGCACTGTTCCATTGGTCACTTTTCTGTTGGAATTTGAAAAAACTTCCTTTATAGAAAATGTTCCCTATTGTCTTAAGTTTATTCTCCTTTTTGACTCCAATTGGAGTTTTGTAGCTCAAGTTATATCCAAATTACGATTACTGTTCATGCTGCAGAATTTAGTTCCGCAGATTTATTGATCCAACTTCATTCAGCAATTTGATCAAGTTAAGTCCATAATTTGGTCTAATTTTCTTCATATGAAATGTTCTACCATGTCTTGGGTTTCCATTGGTTCAAGAATCACCTAAATCAAAGTTTTCTAGAGAGAGTTATAGCCATTGAAACTTTACTGTTCATATGATAAATCTACAGTTCTGCAGGTTCAGTGTTTCAACTTTGCTCAGTAATTTGATTGGGTTAATGGAATAATTTGGGTTTGTGTTCTTCATGAAAGTTTTAGATCTATATCTCATCTAACCACTGGTAAAATTTCAGGTCATTTTGACCTGCCTAGCTTGAGTTATGACTAAATGAATAAATACTATTCATTTGGTCAGTTTGTGCAGGGCATCCTGTAATTTTTCAACTTTGGTCAATTTGTTCACTAGGTTTTAGTCACTTTTTGGGCATGCTTCCTAAATGAAAATTGTGTCATTTAGTGCCTATTTTCATCCCCAATTGGTCCCATATCAATTGGACTTGTAAAATTTCATTTTTTATCCTTCAAAGTTGACTTGGTCAATTTGGGTAGGCAAATTAAAATTGTATTTTGACATCATGATGATGTCATCCAATGAGGTAAGCATGAGTCAATAAACTTTTTTTTTCAATTTTATTTTTTTTTATATTCATTTTTTTCATTAGTTCTTTAATTTAATTCCCGACTTTGAAATTTTTCTTTCTGCGATTTTATTTGACAGCTAGGTTAAGAGTCAGCTCTCGGGGTCAATTGACCAAATTGCCCCTCGCCGGTTTATCCCGGTTTGCAAATAATTCAATATTTCTTTCGGTCTCCTGACCTAATTATTTGACTGGCTTAACAGTTCTTTTTTTTTATTTTCTCTTTTCCACTATGTTCGTAATGGTCCTAAGGACCGCAGCGTCACATTTTACGGTTCGAAATTTGAGTTTAAAATAGCTTCGCAGTCATTCCCGAGACGGTCACCCATCTTTGTGACTCTCGACTCGTTTAACTTCTTATGTTCTGTTTTTCTTATTTATACTTAACTAATTGGCAATTACTAATTATTTGTATTTATGGCTTCTCTAGTTGTCTTAAGTATGGTTCTAATCCCCTTAAATGTCTGGACCGACACCGATCACCGGAACAGTGAAATATACCTGGCTATACAAATAGGGGTGTTACATTATTTGCTTTCAAAAATGTGAGGTTCAAGACGATCCATTAGGTTGACCGGCTCTCCACTCGAGAATGAGGGTATTGGAGTACTACCTGCCAACCTTATTGTCAGGGACCAAACAAGCAAAAGTGGAAGGGAAGAATCTTCAAGAGGTTCGAGAAGGTCTTTTGAAGTTAGTAAGGAAATCTCCAGTGCACCTAGAATGTCAGTAGATGCGTGAAGGGGTTCTTATGGTCTTCAACAATAGCATGAGAACCTTAAGATTTTTTGGTATGAAAAAGATTGGAAAAGATAGTTTTATTGAGGGAGTAGACGAGTCAGAGTTTGTATCCCCATCTTTATAAGCCTTGAGCTATGGGTTTGGATATAGCTATCCACGATAGGGAAGTTTTGGAAACCCTGGGTTTATGGGCTATCCTTAGTATCCCTCCTTTATGCCCTACCCACCTTACTTCGCATTGTTTAACTTGTATCCGATATACCCTCCTCAACAAAATCCTCATAGCTCTTAAACCACCATGGGAACTTTGAACCCTATGGAGAGAGTCATAAGAGAGCAACCACCACCACCACTAACTCTTATAGCTCCAGTAGTTCCAATACAATAGATTGGGACAAGTGGTAGAGGTAAAGCAAAAATAATAAACTACCTGAAACCTAATGCACCTAAATTCAAGGAAGAAGATGATCCTTTCGAGTATGTAAAGGTAGTTAAGATGACAGCAGATGAGTTGGGTGCCAGTAACAGTAAGGCCATTCAAATGGCTAGCTTTACCTTAAAATGTAAGAAGGCAAAGGAATAGTACAAGGTTTACATTGTTGATAAAGTTGATAGTATGACCTAGTCTCAGTTTGTGGTGAAATTTACCAACTAGGCTTTCCTAGAAAGCTCTAAAGAGTTGAAGGTGGTAGAGTTTAAGCAGTTGAGATAGACAGCTAGTACGAGTGTGAAGGAGTGCACAGATAAGTTTGTGGATCTCCTACACTATGTAGGGTAGGAGTATGATACTAATAAAAAGACGGCTAAGAGGTACATCTAGTGGTTACATTTTAGATACTCTTCCTTAATTTTAGCTGCTGAAACCCACAACTTCTATTCGATAATAGATGCAGCAAGGAACATGGATGCTAGGGCTGTCATCGAAGTGAGTCTAGATCTGAAAAGTACCAAGGCTGCATAGTCTACCATTCAAAAAGCTACAGATGTTAAGAGGTTTAGTTACATGATTAAGGCTATTTTTGAATTCAGGATTAAGAAGGAAAAAGGAGAAAAATTTAGTAAGAAACAAAAGAAAAATAAGTTATGAAGCAGAATTAAGTCAGGCCTTGGGATGGGAAGCCCATCTAGTTCAGGTTCGAATGCTTTTGGTTGTGTTAGATATGGGAAACCTCATCAAGGATCTTGCAGGATCGAAACCTTTGAGTACTACAGATGTGGACAAGAAGGATACATGGAAAGGGAGTATCCCAATATGGAAAGGGTGGCTTCTCAACAAGCAAGATCAAGCAGTGTGGCCCAATCGGCATTGAGACAAACTACTGTGGATCCCTCATCAGGACGGGGATAAGGTAGAGGATGAGGTTCTTCATTCTCCATAGCAGGTTCATAAGGGAGGGGTTCAATAGCATCAGCTTGGATCTTTACCATGACATAACAGGAATCCAATACCTCCAACATTGTGGTGTTAGGTAATCTTTGCATAAGAAGTTTCAATATGCATGCTTTGATTTATCAGGATGCATCACACTCTTTTGCTAACCCTATCACAGTCCTAAGATTAGGATTGATAGTCTCAAGTTTAGAATGTTCATTGCTGTTAGTGGACCCATGTGAGACCTTTCAGTAACAGGATTGATCTATTATGCTTTTCTAGTGATAGTTGAAGACAAGTGTTTTCCACCTAACCTGGTAGTTCTAGAATTGATAGATTTTGATATCATTTTAGGAATGGATTGGCTCTCAGCCAACTATTCTACCCTAGACTAAAAAAGCAAGACAGTAAAGTTTAGAGGACATGATAGGTCAGTTCTAGTTTTTTAAGGAGATCAGGTAACAATTGTAAAGGGCATGATCTCAGCCATCCAAGCCAAAAATATGCTTCACAAAGGGTATAAAGGGTTTATAGCACATGTTAAAGAAGTAAAAGAAAAAGAAGTGGACCAGGATCAATTCCTGTGGTAAGAGAGTTTCTAGATGTTTTTCTGGAGGAACTACCTAGGTTGCCACCTGAGAGGGAGATAGATTTTAAAATTGATCTCATGCCTAGCACTAGACCCATATCTATCCCTCCTTATAGGATGGCCCCTATAAAGTAAAGGAATTAAAGGAACAACTATAGGATTTAATGGATAAGGGGTTCATAAGACCAAGTACTTCTCCTTGGGGTGCTCTTATTCTGTTTATGAAGAAGAAAAAATGGATCCCTAAGACTATGCATAGACTATAGACAATTGAATAGAGTAACCTTAAATAACAATTGCCTTTTGCCCCATTTTGATAACCTATTTGATCAGCTAGTAGGAGCTAGCTATTTCTCTAAGATAGACTTAAGGCCTAGATATCACCAGTTGATGATCAACGAGACAGATATTCCAAATACTGCTTTTTGGACTAGATACAGGCATTATGAGTTTCTTGTGATGCCATTCCTGTTAACCAATGCCCCAGCTGCATTTATAGGTCTCATGAATAGGGTATTTAGACCTTTTCTGGATCACTTTGTGATCATCTTTATTAATGACATATTAATGTATTTTAGAATCCCTGAACAGCATGCATAGCATTTAAGAATGGTTTTTCATATGTTAAGGGAGCATCAGCTGTTTGCTAAGTTCTCTAAGTGAGAGTTTTGGCTAAAGAGTAAATCATTCTTAGGATATGTAGCGTCAGAGAATGAAATAGAAGTAGATCCCAAGAAGGTTAAAGCAGTGGCAGATTGGCTGAGACTAATTACAGTGACTGAGATCAAGAGTTTCCTAGGTTTGGTGGGCTATTATAAGAGATTTATGCATGATTTCTTCAAGATAATTGCTCCAATGACTAGGTTAACTTAAAAAAAAAACAAGAAGTTTGAATGGAGTGATCAGTCTGAAGAGAGCTTCCTGAAGCTTAAAGAGTGTCTGATTTTGGCACCATTACTAGCTTTGCCTTTAGGCAATGAAGATTTTGCCTTTTACTATGATGCCCCCAGAGTGGGTTGAGGATGTGTTCTTAAGTAGAATGGCAAGGTAATAGCTTATGCTTTGAGGCAGCAGAAAAAGCATGAAGCTAATTATACCACTCATGATTTAGAGATGGTGGTCATAGTCTTCGCCCCAAAGATGTGGAGACACTATCTATATGGGGATAAATGTGAAATTTTCATAGACCACAAGAGTCTTTAGTACATCTTCAACCAAAAAGAGTTGAATCTCAAGCAAAACAAATAGATAGAACTACTTAGTGATTATGATTGTACCATCTAGTGCCATCTGGGGGAGGCAAATGTTGTTGTAGATGCTCTTAGCTGAAAATCATTTGATATTTTAGCTCATATATCTATAAAAAGGCAGCCTATCGTGAAAGAGTTACACTAGCTAATTAAAGAAGGTTTACTGCTAGAGTTATCGATTAAGGGTACCTGGATAGCTCATATGAAGGTGGCACCAGTGTACTTAAGACAAGTAGCAGAAAGGCAACACGAAGATCCCGAGTTAATGAAGATATCTAAAATAGTACAAAAGGGTGAAAAACCTGAGTTCTAATTTGATGGGAAAAGGGTGTTAATATATGGCAGTAGATTGTGTGTACCGGATGATATCGAGCTCAAGGGAGACATTATGAGAGAAGCTCATAATACTAAGTACAACATCCATCCTGGAGCCACTAAAATATGTTAAGACCTTAAAAAAAGGTATATTATTGGGCTTCCATGAAGAAAGAGATTGCACAGTTCATGTCTGCTTGTGAAGTTTGTCAGAAAGTGAACCTGGAACATTAGAAACTAGTAGGAATGCTTAACCCATTACCCATTCCAAAATGGAAATGTAAAAATGAGACAATGGATTTTGGTTTGGGGTTATTAGTAGTCTCTAATAGACATGACTCAATATGGGTTATAACAAACAGGTTGACCAATGTTGCTTACTTTATTCTAGTAAGAGCTAACTACCCTGTGGATAAGCTAGCTCAAGTGTACGCGGCCAAGATAGTATGGTTGGATGGAGCTCTAGTGACAATAGTCTCTAATAGAGGACTGTAGTTCACATTAAGGTTTTGGCTTTGTCTTTAGAATGAGCTAGGCACCAGGTTCAAATTCAGCATAACTTTCTACCCTCAGATAGATGGTTAGTCAAAAAGAACCATATAGACCCTGGAAGATATGCTAAGAATGTGTGTACTTGACTTTAGAGGATTATGGAAAAAGAATCTTCCTCTAGTTGAGTTCGCATAGGACAATAGCCATCACTCTAGCATTGGAATGGCACCATATGAAGCTTTATATAGAAGGAAATGTAGGTCTCTTGTGCGTTGGGAAGAAGTAGGTGAAAGAGCTTTAATAGGAATGGAGTTAGTGGAAATCACCAATCAAGCCATGCCCTTAATCAGGGCAAGGTTAAAGACAACAGCTAGTCGACAAAAGAGCTATACAAATCTCCATAAAAGAGAAGTGGTTTTTTAAGAGGGGGATATGGTGTTTCTAAAGGTATCTCCATTGAAGGGTGTCCTTCAATTTGGGAAGAAAGGAAAACTATCTCTAAGATATATTAGGCCGTATGAGGTACTACAAAGGGTTGGAAAAATATCTTCTAAGCTAGCCTTGCTACCAAAAATGGACAAAAGCCAAATCCAGTGTTTCATGTTTCTGTATCGCGAAAGTATGTGGTATATGCGAATAAGGTTATAAATGAACCCAACATGGAAATTTTAGAGGATTTTTCTTATTTTGAACAACTGGTATGAATTGTGGACACAGATTAAGAAGCTAAGGAATAAGGAGATAACTATGGTCAAAGTCCTTTGGAATCACCATAATATGGAAGAATGCACATGGGAGACCCATGATTCCATGTTACACTAATATCCTCATCTATTCTAGGTATGTTTTGCTATGTTAGTTATGTTATGCTTTAAGTGTTTATGTTGCTATGTGTTTGTTTTAAACATTTGAGGATGAATGTTTTTAAGGGGGGAGAGAGAATGTAACATCCACCATTTCTTGACATCAGAATTTCTGTCATTGATGGAATATTCTGAAGAATTTGAAGATTTCACAAACAAGGAAGTTGTGGTAAGAAGTGAATGTATTTGTGTGTATGATGTTTTCAAAATGTATTTAAAAATGAAAATGTTTTAATAGTTTTGACCAAAGAAAAGTTTAAGTGAATTTTTGGGCAGAAGAAACTTTCACAGCTAAAGTCCTTTTTACTATTCAAATTCATTTTGGGTAAAATGGACTCTGATAGCCGAAACTAAAACTTTTGGCAGTCGAAAGTCCCTCGGCAAGTGAGGGTATAAAATGCCAACAACTTATTTTTTTGTCTGAAAAGTAACTTAAACTCTCACTCCACTTTCTCTCTCAACTTGTTAGACATGCAAAAGACTTTCCAAGTAGATTTTCTTGACTATTGCATGTGATGAAGCTTAATTTCATCTTCAGGGAAGCTTGGTGAACGTGGATTGAAGTTAGAATCATTAATTCACTTTCTTCTCCATTTCAAGGGAAAGAGGTAATTTCTCTTTCTTTTGGTCTTTTAGAAGAATTCAAGTATGCCTAAGTGTATGAGATTGTTGGGTTTTGAATTTCATGTGATTTTTACATGGTTTTAAGTTTTTTATTTGGGGAAAAGAGTTGCATGTTGAGTTTTTTAATGAAAGTATGTTTTTCTTTTATGCATTGTGGGTATTTAATTATTAAATAAAGTTTTTATGGACCTAGAATAGTTAGTTTCCTTACTTAAACCTAGGGATTTCATGTGTTATGGAAATGTTATTATTGTTTGAATCTTGAGCTGAAGCTCCAAATGGTTGCATGTGAGTTTTGAGTGTGAATTCAAGTTGTTTTAGGCCTAATGAAGGTGTTTATATGTTTGAATTGTGCTTTGGAGCTTTGGGGTATGTTTTGGAGGTTTTTAGAAGAGAAATTCTACTGTTTTTGACTTTCAAATTCTAGAAATTCCCAGATTAATCTACTGAAGACCATTGTTTCGGCAGCCAAAGCATATAGTTTCTCTGAAAAATCTGGAGAAATTCTAGGTTCAACAGCCGAAGTCTAGGACTTTGGCAGCTACAATGGCTACTGCTTGAAATAGGCACCTGATGATTAAAGGTTCGATAGTCGAAGTCTAAGACTCCAACAGCTAAACTTGGTTCTGCCAGCAATATTTCTCCTTCGATTCTAAGGTTCCAAAATATGATTTTATGATTCCTAAAGGCCTAGAATGAGATGTTTGTTATGTATTTATAGTTCTAGAGCTTCAAATAACTCATTAGGTTTCGATGGTTATAGGATTGTGCTTGAGGGATTCGGGAAGCTAAGGATTTGATGTTAGCTACTGTTCATGTTAGGTGGTTGATAGGCTACAGGAGTTGAATAACTCTAAGCTCAAAAAATTTAAATTCTTCAAATATGATTCATGATCATCCACATGCATCGTTTTATTGTTTACTGGGGTGTATGAATTTAGAGCATGAATATATTATATTTTTACATAATTGTTATTAGTGCATGATGGAATATGGATGACCCACTGACTCCCCTCATGATTATGACTATGTTATGTTATGTAAGTTATGGATCCATAAAATCTAAGAGGAGATCTTTACGATGCCCCTTGGTGCATGCACAGGTCAAGTTTTAAGCAAAAGTCCTTAGGAGCTTCTACATGGGCCCAACACATTGGATATATATATATATATATATATTAAGCAAAAGTCCTGAGGAGCCTCTATATGAGCCAGGCACATTGGATTTGAGGAATCACTGGTGACAAGTCCATCTTATGTGAAATGTTTATGATGTGAAAACTCATATGAATGATGCATTACATACATATGAAATGAATGTTATAATTAAATGTTATTAGCTAGTTTACTCAATGAGCTTGTGTAAGCTCACCTCTTTCTCCTAACCTGAGGTGTAGGAGTGCAGGAATAGAAGAGTCTTTGGGCTTAAGCAGCAGGAGTAAGCGTAAAGTGTTTTTGTGTATGTTGTATGATTAATGGATATGTAATATGTAAAAAAATAGTTACTGTGTTGGTATTCAAGTTTTGATAGATGTTTTATCTTATATATGAGTGATTTTTTTATGTATGTCTGAAATCTAAGCTAAATCCTCATGCAAGTATGTATGTATGTATGATCTAATTACACTTTAGTGATTTCATGTAAGTAAAGGTTCAAATTTTGAGCCCATTTTATGTTAATAGTGCATGAAAAAACTAAAGTGTAATGGTTTGGAGTATGCTTGGATTGTGAGATACAGGACTATGTTTATGTTTAAGAAGTTTTAGGCTTGCTACGGGTTCTGGCAGCCTTAAGCTGACCCGATCCCTAGCACCAGTAATGGCCACCTGGCTGGGTCAATACAAAGCTTCTGTATGAGCTAGGCACATTGGATATTGGAAACCATTGGCGACAAGTCCATCTCATGTGAAATGTTTGTGATGTGAAAAACTTATGTGATTGATGCATTGCAAATGTATCAAATGAATAACATGACTAAATTACGTTTGGTTAGTTTACTCACTGAGCTTTTTGAAGCTTACCCCATTCCCTTAACCCCAGATGCAGAGTTGTAGGATAGAGATGTCTTCAAGGAAAGCTAGCAATAGGAGAAGCTATAAAAATGTTTTATGTGTATTGAGTTTATAGAATGGACATGCAAATTATAATGGTTAGATGTTGTGCTTAGTTGTAAAGAATTGTACTATGTATTATTAAGTTAAGATATGCATGAATGTTTACCTTAACCTATAAGCACATTCATAAACTTTTCACAAATGTACAAAAGGAATACACTTTAGCAGTTATGTATGATATAGAAGGGTTCAAATTCTAAACCACTTTTAAAAGAAAATGACTATGTTTCAATGTAAATGCTAAAGTGTGTTTATTTCTTAGGTTTTGGAATATGTATGGATTGAGCTTATAATTAACAAGTTTTAGGCTTGCTATGAGTTCTACCAACCTTAAGCTGACCTAATTCTTAGCGCCGGTAATGGCCTCTGGTTGGGTCATTACACTAGTCATACCATGAACAAAATGATATAATCAAATAAATGGGCCGAAGACATAGAATTGCCTTACCCGATTAAATAAGTGGACCGAAGACATAGAATTGCCTTATCCTTTTCCCCTTATATTTAAACATCTCATTTTTGGAGTATACACTAAATCATTCTCATCAAGGAGTCTGTGAGTCCACTAGCATGCATGCATTTCCATTTATCTATTTGGGACTAGTGGGTCATCCATGAACTACTATGTTGTGCTTAGTTGTAAAGAATTGTACTATGTATTATTAAGTTAAGATATGCATGAATGTTTACCTTAACCTATAAGCACATTCATTAACTTTTCACAAATGTACAAAAGGAATACACTTTAGCAGTTATGTATGATATAGAAGGGTTCAAATTCTAAACCACTTTTAAAAGAAAATGACTATGTTTCAATGTAAATGCTAAAGTGTGTTTATTTCTTAGGTTTTGGAATATGTATGGATTGAGCTTATAATTAACAGGTTTTAGGCTTGCTATGAGTTCTACTAACCTTAAGCTGACCTAATTCTTAGCGCCGGTAATGGCCTCTGGTTGGGTCATTACACTAGTCATACCATGAACAAAATGATATAATCAAATAAATGGGCCGAAGACATAGAATTGCCTTACCCGATTAAATAAGTGGACCGAAGACATAGAATTGCCTTATCCTTTTCCCCTTATATTTAAACATCTCATTTTTGGAGTATACACTAAATCATTCTCGTCAAGGAGTCTGTGAGTCCACTAGCATGCATGCATTTCCATTTATCTATTTGGGACTAGTGGGTCATCCATGAACTACTAGCACATCACAAATAAATCATTCTCGTCAAGGAGTTTATAAGTCCACTAGCATGCAAATGTAGCATCTTTGTGATAATAAAATGTATATACAATTGCCTTTAGAAAGCAATATATCTAATAAGAATGTACTTTCATGATGCATGAGCATGCATAGCATGTCATAGGCAATAAACTTAAAGAAAACATTTAATTAAAAGGTTTCAAGTATGTTTTACTTACCAAGGGTTGCAGGACTTTGCTACCTCACCTATTACTAGATGGCCCTTAGATCCCTTAACTTGAAGTTCTTTATGCCTTATCTTCAAGTCTATAAGATAAGGGATTAAAGGATTCTTAGTTTAGGACTTAAATAAATTGATTTAGATTTGGGATTCTTAGTCAGGGCATGTTTGGTGACCAAAGTTATAAGTTTGGCAACCAAAGTTTGCCATGCACTTTTTACATGACTATTCACATGAATCAACTGCCTAACATTCATGGTTTGGCCATTGAACCTAGATATACCCAGAATTCGTCCACAATGCAAAATCTTAGGGTTTAAACCCTCAAATCCAATCATCAAGTCCTAAAGTCTTATTCTATCCATTATAGCATTTTAGACTTGAAACAACTAGAAATATTATTTATTTACTTAAATCTTTAAATTTAAACTCAATTCTCAACCTTAAACCAATTCTTAATTACTTCTTTTACAAAATACTACCCTAAAACCTTTAAACAACTAAGAAGAAGGAGAATAAAGCTTACCTCTTTTAGCTAGGATTTCCGAAGGGAAGAGTTTCTCCACTTCTTCTTCAACCCACTGACAAAGGAGAGGAAAGGCTTTACCTTTTTTTTTTTTTTTTTTTTGAGCTTTAACGTGATTCTTCTTCATAGATAGGCTACATTATAGAATTGCAGGGCTAGAAGGGAAAGGAAACAGAGGGAGAAGGGAGAAAAGGGGAGAGATGTGGAGAAGGTGAGGGAAAGAGCTAGTGGGACACTAAACCCTTCGGGTTTTATTTTCTATCGTGAGCAACTTCAGCGGCCAAACTTAAATTTTGGTGACAAAATAGTCTGGACAAGCTTATTACACTTTTAATTCATCTTTTCTTATTCTCTATCCAAACATTCCACTTCCTTTGAGTTTTCTTTCTTTTTGAACTTCGTGGGACATTCCTTATCCGGTTACCATAGGTTAGGGGTGTTACAAGGTAGCTCAGAGTATAGACTAATTATTAAGGTAGATTTGAAAAATTGTTTGGTTTTGTTGCAAAATGCTTAACAATGTTTTGATAAGCTGGTTTGATTGTTGATGATATCCTAGCACTTCTACCATATTTTTACAATCGAATTATGCAATAGAAAAAAAAAAAAAAAGGAAAATAATTGAAGTATACATAAAAACACTAAATAATCAATTTATAATGATAATTGATTCAAAAATATTGATGACATTCAAAAAATAAAAGGCTAATGACAAAAAAAATAAAATAAAATCTTTATATTAATTATTAATTTTAGGTAAAACTTTTAATTTTATCAATTTAATCATAAATCTTTCTAATTTTTTAAATTTTAATAATAAATTTAAATTAAAATAATTAAACTCAACAATTGATAAAAATAATCCAAATTTTTTTCTTTCATGATCAATTTTAGCTATTCCTTGCGATTTTATTAATTTATTCAATAATTTTTGTATTTTCATTAATAATAAATTTCATAGTAATAAAAAAATAAATGAATAATATATCAAATATTATTAACTTTTTTTTTCTCACTTTTTGCACTTATATTTCTAATCACATTTTCTTATCAATTTTTTTCCAAATTTAAGATTAAAAAAATAAAAAATCAAATATTTAAACATGAAAAATAACAAATAATATAACCAAATGTAATTATAACTTTCAAAGGATGGAGAAAATAATTAAAATAATACTTTTTATCAAATTTAGAATAACCATTAAAATTGATATAAAAAAAATAAAAGGATTGACTAATATTAATAATGTAGATAATTATTTAAATTACTTTTATCAATTATATAATTCAATTAAACTATTTGCTAAAATTGAAGCTAATGTGAAAATTTGAGATTAAATTGATGAAATTAAAAGGTTTAGCTAAAATTAAAAAAGATCATAAAGATTTTAATTTTTTTTAATCATTTAGACAAAATAAAATATAGCCTGGTTCGCTATAGTGACTGAAAACATATTATATTCACAGGGTAGATTTAAGCTCAAATATTCACTGCATCAATCTCTACTCAAAATAAGTAAATAAATAGAGTTAACAAAAAAATAAATAACAAAAGAAATTATAACATAATGAAAGGCTAGAAGAAACTAAAAACAGAATTCTACCATTCATCTTTCTGCATGACTTCTTGAGTTATGAAAGTTTAATGGACTAAAAGTAATAAGGGTTAATCTTAGATACTACGGACTAGAAAAAAAAAATTCTAAAAGTAAATGAATAAAGTAAGGAAAGATATAAAGAAATTACAAAAGAAGAAATATTTTAATTGATAAAATTTTATTTAAATTAATTATATAAAAATAAAAATTTAAATTTAAATTTAAATTCAATTATTAGTCTAAGGCTCCCTTTGTTTGAAAGAAAACATTTTCTTTGTTTTCCATTGTTTGGGGGTATTTAAAAAATTTAGTCAAAGAAAAATAACATCAAAATAAAGGAAAATGACTTTTCATTTTTAAAATTGAAAGTCATTTTTCTAACCTCACTTTCTCAACATTTATAATACTTGACTTAATAATTTTTGTGAATAATGACATAAAATATTGGACATATATGAAACAATAAAAAATATTTTTATAGAAAATATTTTTATGAAAAATAATTTTTGTAAAAAATATTTTTTATCTACAAATTATTTTCTATATAAAAAACGAAACATTAATCTTATTTTAATTTGAGCTCACTTTACAATTTTAAAATTTGGTTGCACTTAATATAAAATTAAAAAACTGATTATATTGTAGTAAATTAATCTTTCATTGCTGAAATATGTCACATTAAATATTTATGATATATATTAATATTCAATAATTTTTATTACGATTAAAACAATTTGTTATTATAAATTTTAATTTCCAATACTATTTATTGTAAATAATATAATTCTTTTAAATTAAATATAACATATTATCACTACAAGAAATTAAAAAAATAACTATTAAAATTACCAACTAGCCTGTATTTCATTTATAATCAGGATTACCGATAAATTATCGATGAAATTTTTTCGTTTACAAATTCTAGCATAGGTAATTTTTATCAACGAAAAAAATATAGTCACTAAATTTATCTACAAATTATTTCATAAGTAAAACAGAATTTTTTATAGGTAATTTTGTGGAAGATTTTACGCTTATAAATTATCGATTATTTACCGATAACATTTTTTATTGGTAATTACCGATGACAACACATTATCGTAGGTAATAACCAACAATAATTTTTCATAAATAATTTTTATTCCATATTTTTTAATTTAATTTTTTACTTTTTGATTTAATTTAATTTTTTAATTTAAATTTACTTTTAAATTTAATTTAATTTTTAAATTTAATTTTAATTTAATTTAAAATTTTTATTTAAATTAATTTTTAATTTTTTTATTATTTTTAAATTAATTATTAATTATTTTAATTTAAATGTAAAATTATTTTTAAATTTTTTAAGATTTAAATGATTTAAAAAAAATTGCTAGTGGGGCCCAAAGTAAGCCCCACATGGTGGCTATGCCACGTTGCCCTATATTGGAGAGTGGTTTTGTAATGCCCTCACTTTATGTAGTCCGTATATTCTACTGTTCCGACGACTAACGTCTATTCGGACAGCCTGAATGTCTCCAACTACACTCAAACTAGAGTGAGGGAACATAAATTGACAGAATACAAACTAAGAAAAATTAAAGAAAAGTAAAAGAAGCGAAGTACAACTCGGTTAAATGAGTCGGGGTCACGGCGATGGGTGACCTAATGAGAAATGACTATAAAGACAGTTAGTGACCTTATAACAGTGGGAAAACCCTGTGAAATAATTTTTGGGACTCCAGAGAAGAGTTATTGAGCTTTTAACAGCATTAGAATGCCAAGAAAATGTTTAAAGAATTTTATAAATCAATATAGACAATTTTAACTCGTTAAGTTAAACAAAGGGCATTTATGTCATTTCACCTTCAGAGATGATTTTTGACCAACTTGTCCATTCAAGTAAGTGAGATATATGACATAAAATGTGAATAAATATTGATAAAAAATTAATTAAAAAAATGAGTAAAAGAAAGAAGAAAGAAAGATAAACCGAAAACCCGGTAAGAGTAAAATTTGGTCAATAAAATTTAAAGGTTACACATTGACTAAAAATGGGATTTATGAAATTAATAAAGCAAGATTAGTTTAATTAATTGAAATTATAAAAAAATTAAATATAATTGTATTAATAGTTAAACCAAAATGATTAGGAAATTTAAAGTAATTACAAAATTGCCATTTCTCTTTAATTACAAGTATGACATTATGTTATTAAATATTATAAATATCATTTAAAAGGCTAAAAATAATAAGAACTTTGGTCTTCTTATCCAGCAATCTGCCGTCCTCACTCTCTCTCAATTCTCTCTCAAAATACTCCATTAAAGCACATACCAAAAGCTTGAAACTTAGGTTTTTCACCATGATTTCTTTGGGAAATCATTAGAAAATCCTAAATGGAAGCTTGAATTGCATGAAGCACTCAAGAAAACACAAGAAATTGAAGGAAAAGTGAAGTTTAAAGCTTGAAAAAATTCTACTCATAAGGTTAGTGCACTAAACAAGTTCTTTTCCTTCTTTAATCTTTGTAAGCATGCTAAATCAAGTAGAAAATTGTATGAAATCAAAAGAAAACCATGAGTAAATAGAACCTTTAAATTTTGGTAGCCATGAGAAAGTTTGAGAATTATTGGTTTTTGATGAAATTAAGTGGTTTATTTATGTTATTGATGAGTATAGATTATGGATAAAGTGATTAGTATGAGTTTGGTATGTGTAAGCCATGAATTGGAAATTTGAAGTTAGGGTTTTGGTGAAAATTTGGGAATTTTGTGAATGGCTTAAAATTGATGATGTTGAGATGAATTGTTAACTATTAGAAGTGCTATGAATGTGAAATGAAGTTTGGGAGTTGGGAGGATTTTAAATTGGGAGTGCTGATTTTTCTGTGCAGAAAATTGAACCTTAAGTCTAGTGTGGTCCTTAAGCCATAAGTTGAATTGTGTTGCTCCAATTGGTGTGAGGCCAATTGGAGATGAAACCTAGGACAATTTGTCATATTTTTTTATGGAGAAATCATGCCCAAAAACTATCCCTAACCTAGCCTAAAATTGGCTTGAATCCGAGTGTCTGGACCTAGAAAAATGATCAAATGAACAGTAAATGTTCAAATGGCCATAACTCACACTAGGAAGGTCAGAATGACTTGATTCTTGAACCATTGGAAATTTTAGACATAGGAGCACAACTTTCATGAAGAACACAGAACTCAGATTTGCCTTTAACTAAATCAAATTGCTAGCACAAATTAGGTCAATAAAACTATTCAGAACCAAACTGCCCAAGAATTCTGAACTTAGGCATACCCGACCAGTTTTGGCAAAAAGGCCATAGATTGGTCTACAAAATTGCAAATGCAATAAAACTAGTGCCAAAATTTTTATAAGATATAGGTCTACAATACTGGTGATTTGAAAAGAACCCAGAACCCAAGGGAACTTGGCCAAATTGCTAGAACAATTCAGCACATCAAAACCTGAAATTTAACTAAACTACCATTTGACCCCAGAACAGTATTTATATCATATCTCCTACTAGGAAATCCCAAATGGGATGAACCAAACTATTCTGGAAACCTAAGAGATAGGGATTCAACTTTGGTTTAGAAACTTTTCTCAAAATTTGAGTGTAAGAACCCTAAAATAAGAGTCAAAGCCACTGACCTGAACCTGAAATCCTGTAGACACAGGACACCTGAGTCCATGCTAGTTAATTTTCTATAATTAATTCTATAAGACCTGAAAAATTGTAATTCAAAATTATGAGTAATCATAAGACATAGGGTAACAACTTCTATGAGGAACATTAGGCCTGAAAGTAGCTGTAACATGCCCAAATAATTAAGAAAATATTGACTCCAAAATCTGTCTGGTTCTAGAACTTGAGTGAGTTAAGGAACTAGTTTTGGTTATTTGACCATAACTTTAGTTCTAAAACTCCAAATGACATGATTCAAAAAGGAAAACAAAGATAAGATATAGAGAGACAACTTCCATGAAGAAAGTGTAGCCAAACAGTGGCCACATCTTGGCCAATTTGCTAGGAGAAAATAAGACACCAAATCTGGACCTAAAGAAAGTTTCAAGATATTATTTGATACTTGACATGTAAATTACCTATATGAATTGCTAAATGTGTAAGTTACATGAAAATGAAGGGAAAACCTATTTTCTCACTATAAATTAACATGAAACTACTATAAAGCACTAATAATACATGACATAAAATAATAAGATTATAAGTAATTAATAACTCTATTTTGCCCGAAGTACACCTAGACTTATTTATATAGCATGGATTGATTGGTATACCAATTAGGGACTACAGATTGCAGTACTGTCCACAGGAATAATCATTGATAGACAATATATATCTGATATGATTGTTCTACAGGCTTTATATTTGCCCGTTGGCCATTATGCCTGATTTTATTTCTGGCTTTATGCCTGCCCGCTGGCCTTGTGCCTGACATGACAAATATACACATGATAGGCATACGGATGTCTAACTTGTATACTCCCATGTATCCAGTCTTTATAGTCTGTCATAGGTTACTTGGGCACAGATATTAGTAATACATTTTAAATTTAAACAAGTATATAAAGAGATCACTGTCATGGATTTAATAATACTGAATATGAAAAATATGAATAAAAAGATCCCGATAATTTGTTGCTCACAAAGTTTCATAAATATGTAATTAATTCAAAAATTTAGTAAATTGTATATGGATAATTATTTCAATTATTTTATTATTTTTATTTCAAATTATTACACCACTAAGCAGAAATGCTTAGCGCGTTGGTTTTTCCATCGTGTAGGTACAGGAGACCACCAGCAGCCGCAGTAGAGCTTATACAGGGCTTTTGGTAGAGCTCAGACTGTTATTTTGATAGGGCTCATGTATAGCTAAATTTTGCATTTTGGGTATTATATGTAATTAAATGATGTAAATCATTTTGTGATTGTAAATAGAATTGTAAATATTGTATTTGATTTTATATGAATGAAATGAAGTATTTTATTTACTTAAAATGATTATGAGTATTTATGATCACATGAAATAAATATGGACTATTTAATAGGTAAATAAGGAAACCTGCCATGTACTAATAAAATAGAGAAAACTCCGTCCGGGTCTCCACAAAAATAAGATGTGAATAAAAAAAAATTTCTACATGTAAGATAATAAAATTAAATGGACATTAAATTAATATTGTACATGACAAGACATAATAGGGCGCTTCGACACCGAATGTAGCACACCTTGCTCGACTACACTGTAGACAGGTGAGGGGTGTTACAGGTTTTTCTTTTATAAAGAAGCTTACTTATCTTTTATCTATTTACAAACGATGTGAGAATTTCACAGTTTTTGTGATTTATGGACAAATTACCAACAAAATCAAGTTCATTGGTAATTACTGATGAAAAATTTTTATAGATAAAATTTTTTAAGCTTTTTAAAATTTTTCATTTATATTTTCTTCTTAGTATTGCTGACTAAATATATTTCGTTGGTAATTACCAATGAAAAATTTTCATAGGTAAAATTTTTTAAACTTTTTTAAAATTTTCTTTTTTATTTTCTTCTTAGTATTACTAATTAAACATGGTTCGTTGGTAATTATCGATGAAAATTTTTTTATAGGTATTTATTTTAAAATTTTATTTTTTATTTTCTTCTTAATATTACCTAAAAAAAGAGTTCGTTAGTAATTACCGATGAAAAATTTTCATACATAAATTTTTTTAAGCTTTTTAAAATTTTTCGTTTCTATTTCTCTTCTAAGTATTGCCGACCAAATATATTTCGTTGGTAATTACTGATGAAAAATTTTTATAGGTAAAATTTTTTAACCTTTTTAAATTTTTTTTATTTTTTTCTTAGTATTACTGACTAAATATGGTTTGTTGGTAATTACCGATAAAAAATTTTCATAGGTATTTATTTTAAAATTTTATTTTTTATTTTCTTCTTAATATTACCTATAAAAAATGAGTTCGATGGTAATTATTAACTAAAAATTTTCGTAGGTAAAATTTTTTAAGTTATTTAAAATTTTTCTTTTATATTTTCTTCTTAGTATTACCAACTAAATATAGTTCGTTGGCAATTACCGATAAAAAATTTTTATAAGTATTTATTTTAAAATTTTATTTTTTTATTTTTTTTCTTAATATTACTTACAAAAAAATGAGTTCGTTGATAATTACCGACGAAAAATTTTCGTAGGTACATTTTTTTAAGTTTTTTATTTTTTTTTTAATTTTCTTTTTAAAATTACTGACTAAATACGAATTAGTCGGTAATTGCCAACAATTCTTTTCATCGTTTTTTTTTAATTTGGTTACTAATTCTACCTCTAATAGTAGACGCTACTTTTACTTACAAAATTACGTCGTCGATAAAGAGTTCGTCAGTAATCGATCGATAATTTTATCGATACAAATTGATTTAATTTTTATTTCTCTTTTTCGTTAGTAAAGTATCAATAAATCGTTGGTAAATTATCAATAAAATTTTGTAGTCATTAATTCATAGTTATTTTTTAAAATTTCTTATAGCGTATGTATTAATGGTATTACTATAAAATTAGATAAATTTATTAATTATTTTATTGTTTAAGACACAATTTTTTTTTCTATTTCTATTTTTGTCATATAATTATTTTATAAATGTATTTTAATATTGTATTTATTAATCTCTTTACTAAATTAACTTAATTATATATGTGTTTACTTTTTTAATTATTTTATGCGATATTAAAGTCTTTTTTCTCTTGCAATGTGTTTTTATGTTAATAATCTTTTTCTTTAAAAATATATTTTTATTGTTTATCCATTTATGATAGGATTATAGCAGATTTTTTTTTGCTTGTTTTAACAATTAGTAATAAATTTACTTTGACCTTATAGTTTAATCATGTTTTTAATTATGTTTTTGTGAAATTAAAATTTATAGTATTTTAAATAATATAAAAATTATGAATATTTTTAATTATTTATAATTTCATCTCTCAATACGAATAAATATATATCTTTATTGTTTTTAATAAAGAGTTTTTTAAAAAAAAAATTTATATATATACATATATATGTGCATATATATTCTCAGAAGGATTATTGTCATTTAAATTTTAAATTTTTTCATCAATAATTTAATACATGCTAATTAATATTTAGAAATTTAATTTAATAATACATGAAATTTGTTTTTAATATTAAAATAAATTTATTTTCTAATAAAACATATTAACAATTAATTTGTAAATTAGAAGTAATGAACTTAATTAAAAAAAAAAAATCTAAGGTCTGCTCACTTGTGAAAAACTAGAAAAATTGAAAAATAGAGTTTTCGTGTTTACATGTGCCAGTTTATCAAATAGAACAGTAGAAAACCAAATTTTCAAATTTTAACTAAGATTTAGAAAATAACTTTTTAAGTTGTTTTTATTATTTTCCTTTATGACAAAGATTTTGTTTTGCAACTGTTAGCTAAAGGGAAAATCATGTCTTTTTTAATATTTTAATATTTAAAATTGAATAATTATTTAGAAAAATATTTATTTATAATGACAAAAAAATTAATCTTACTATCATAAAATAAATGAATAACACATATTAAAAAAATTTTAAAATAAAATAAAATTTTAAATATGTTTTATGATTATTTATTTTTTAATGATAAATGATATGAATAAATTTTTTAAAATTTTTTTAAATTATAAAATTTCTATTTTGTATAGGTAAACACGTATTTTTCATATATTATAAAAAATAAAAATTATAATTTTTTAAAAATGAAAAATAAAAAAGTTATTTGTCACAATTGTACACACCCTAAACAACCCTTGTTGAGTAATAAAAATTATGTTTAAGAGAATATATCATCAAAAGTTAATATAATAATGTTATTAATTCGTATTAAAATCACACTTTAATATTAATTATTATATTTATTTCCTTGCGCATGACTGATAAAACATTATCACCCATTAATCAATAATGCAATATTGAAAAATAAAACTTGAAAAGCATATAACTTTTTTTTTTTTTCCCAATGTCTATGTATATTATCCCACGTAGACAAACATAATTTATAATTGAGGTATTTAATAAATTATATTCAAAAAATTTTCATATAATTTAAATTAATTATTTATATAAATAAAAATATTACAGTTAAATTAAGATTTGTATATATAATTTTATTAAATATTGACGTTTGCAAATATATATATAATTAATATATTTTAATAATATAAGTAATATAAAAGATTAAGAATATTTTTAAAAGATCATAATTTCGTTTTCTCATTTATATATATGTATAGATAAATTATAGATAGATAGATTAAGTTAGATAATTTTGCATTTTCCACCTTTAAAAGATTTTCTCAACCGAAAAATGAGTGGGTTGTGTCTATTCCGCGCGAATATTCTTGCTTTTACCGGTAGGTTCCTTTTTAGAGTTACAAAAAATTTACAACCAATATCGGCCATTGAAATTAGCAATTTGAAAATGTAATGAAAATAAACTTGAATTAGACTATTGAATCTCAGCTTTCAACTGTTTTAGTTATAGGCAGTTTCAATTTTGATTAAGGGTGGCTTAGATTTCGGTTTTAACTAGTCATGTTATCCGTGTGTAATGCAAATAATTTATTTTTTATTTTAATAATATAATTTAATATTTTTTATTATATTTTATATTTTCATAATTATATTATAAAATTTTAATAATAATAAAATTTCAATTAATTGTACTTTTATTTCAAATTTAATAAATAAATAAATTGATTAATTGTTTTTTTTTATTAGTTTTTAAATTATTTTGTGTGTATTAATAAAAGGACATAAAAGGATAAATAAAATAAAAAGAAAATACATATGCCAATTTGACAACTTTAGAAACATCAATATTAAAATTCTTATATTTTAAACATAATAATAAGAAATGTTTTTAAAAATATATACTTAAATTTTCTAAATAAGTAATTGATTTAGTGATATACATTATGATAAATATAGTTTTATAATGATTAAAGTTATAAACTTAAAAAAATTTAAAATTTTTTAAAAAATATTAAAAATAATTTTAAATTTTAATAGTTGAATAAAATTTTAATAGTTGAAATTAAAAATATTCATTTTTTTTAGTAACATGCGTTGCGTCGTTTATTCGTTATAAATATTCATGATTTAATTATTTTATAAGCAAATTTTTGTTAATTTTTATATAATGTAATATTATTATAATATATTAATTCTTAATAATAAATTTTTTTAATATGTTGCACTTCGAATTTTTTTATTTAATAATACAAATAATGAAAATTTTGTAAAAATTTCTTTTTTTAATATAATAAAGTTTAGTTATATTATGTTATAATGTTTGAAAATTTTTATTTAAATATTTAATGCACTATTAACTCTTAATAAATATAAATATTATGAAAATGTTTGTAGACATTAATTTATAATTTTTTAAAATAATATTAACAATATATATTTTGTAGTTTTGAACTATACATATTTTGAAGATAATAATAGTAGTATCTATAATGAAATAATAATATATCAATTAAAATCCTTTATTGCTCTAAAATAGTAGTGTTTATAATAAAATAAAATATGTATACAAGAAGCTTAAGAAATATTATTAAAATAAATTAACGTAATAAAATCCTTTATTATTTTTTAAAAGTAGTGTTTATAGAAAAAATTAATAAAGATATAAAAAATATTTATAATCAATTATCTTTATAATATGTGCATTTTACTTTGTATTAAAATAATTCTAATATATTATTACTAAGTATAATTAATTATTTTAAAATAATATTAAAATTTTAATTTATGTTAACTATTATAGTATTAAAAATTAAAATTTTTAAAGATTTAGGGACAAACATTGTTGCTAAATGTTATTAGCAACGATGCTTCATGGCCTTGTTCATAAAAGTATCAGTGACGAATTTTGTATCGCTAAAAGACAATGTCGTATGGATAAATCTCTGTGATAAACTATTAACAACGAAATTTGTGTCATAAAAGTAAACAAAGTCTTTGTCGTTAATATATGTAGCGACAAATTATTTCTCTTTTTGATATTTTTATAAATAATAAAAATAATAGACGCCATTTTTTGAAATCCCAACTTTCTCACTTTTATATATATTATATAAAATATTTAATTTTATAATTATAAATAAATATTTTGAATTGTAAAAAGCTTAATTAAGTAAAATTTAAATACAAATAGGATTAAAAATTTTAAATTTATGTAAATTTTAAAATTAATTAGATAATAAAAAATAAAATAATTGTCAATAGTAAAAATAATGAAAGGTATTTAGGGAAATCCTAATGTTCCATTCTTGATATATTTACATGTTATATAGATTTAAATAAAATTAATATGATAACCTAATTTTTATTGTTAAATTTAAAAATAAAGATAATAAAAGAAATGTCATATGATAATTTTTTAAGTATACATGCTAGTCAATGTGATATATTCTCGTGACACACACATATATATATATATATATATATAAATAAAGAGTGAGGAGTGAGGCGTGAATTTATTGGCTATTAGAGATGAGTAGCTTTGTTGATAGCCAATAAATTCACTCCTCCCTTTTCTCTTTATAATATAGTCTTGCTTAGTGGCGAAAAAAGGATTAAGAGAATTCATGTCTCGATTTATAGGGATGTGAAAGACTTGAAAATTGTGATTAGCATTTTGCTCAATAGTAACAATGTCATTTCTTTTTTAAATTTTAAATTTATATATATATATATATATATATATATATATAAAGAGTGAGGTGTGAATTTGTTGGCTATCAGCGAAGCTACTCACAATAGCTTACTATGAGTAGCTTCACTGATAGCCAACAAATTCACGCCTCCCTCTTCTCTCTATAATATGGTCTTGCTTAGCGGCGGAAAAAGGATTAAGAGAATCCATGTCTCGATTTATAGGGTTGTGAAAGGCTTGAAAATTGTGATTAGCATTTTGCTCAATAATAACAATGTCTTTTTTTTTTTTTTTTCAAATTTTAAATTTACAGATTGAATAAATAATATTTAGGGTCATTTAGTTTATATATTGAAATTGAAATCAATATTAAAATTAAATTCACGCATAATCGAAAAATGAAATGTAAATTGTCTTTTATGTTTGATTCACTGTGAAATCGAAGTCAAAATCAAAATCAAATATATTTTGTACTTTAAGAAATCAACTTAAAATTATTTTTTTTATATTTTTATGTTTTTACTTTTTAAATTTAATTATTATAAGAAAATATAAAAATAATATTTTTATTGTGTTACATTCTAATTAGGTATAATTAATTATAATTATAATGTTTAATTTTAATTATTTACATGAAAATATAAAAATAATTATTTTATATTTTAATTATTATTATTATAATTATTTTATTTTTTATTTTAATTAATTATTTTAATTATTAAGATTATTTTAATTATTTTAATTATAATTATTTTAGTTATTATAATTATTTTAATTATTTATAATTATAAATTTTAATTAATTATTTGAAATATAAAAATATCATTTTTATATTTTTATTTTAATTAATAATATGAAAATATAAAAATTGAAATATCCAAATAAATAGATGGATAATAATTGAGCATTTAGTCTTAACAAGATAATTTTGATTCACAGGTTTAAAAGGAGAATAATGATTCTCTTAATTGTGAAAATCAAATAATTCCCTAAAAAAAAAAGAGTTTTTCAACACTCATAAAGGAAATAATTCCCATTCATTTCCATTCCCATTCCTTGATGAAACTAGTTATTAGAGACTACAAAATTGTCATTAACAAATAAAAATCAACTAAAAATACTAGTAAAGCCAAAAGAATAAAAAAATCAGCTAGAATTTCTTTTTATTTTTCAAAAGCATACATACATTCAGCTCCTATGGCTTTAGGCCGCCCCAATACATGTAAATCTTGTTTGCGAAACATAATAGGTAAGCTTGGTTGATTTTGGTTTTAAGAAAAAAAATTTGAAAGCTAAAGGTGAGCAATTGCTGACCAAATTAATGATTTCAATTCATCTGCAATAATTTTCAGTATTTTCTAGGGGAATGTTGAAAGGGGAAACCAAAAAGCCTAGCTAAATCAGATCTTTTTTATGGTATTAGAAGATGGAAGGCCTTCCAAGCGAATGTAGTCATACATGATGCCCTGGAAAGGGCTGGTACTGCTTGCTTGGGTTAAAAAAATTGTGTTATTCCCTTGAATAATCTGAGCTCCTGGTATATCAATATTAAAGAGCCTGTATATCCCATGAATGCCATGCCTTGCAATTGTGTTGTCCTTGCCAAATATTCCGGTTGAAAATAGAGAAGAATTCGCATTCGGATCATTAATTCGTACCTAAAATGGAAAAAATTTTATTATTTTATGCTACATTTAATATTTTTGCGTAGACAAATTGCATACCAAAGCAAAGAATCTTGACTTAGCAAATTAACCTGCAAATCTGCAACATTTGCTGTTGCAAGTGCCAAACGAAGTTTATAAGTCCCACACTGATCAACTCCATCTAGCTTGAACTTGATTTGCCATGTAGTTCCTTGATATGTGTTGTTATTAATCTTCCTACAATGCAATATCAAAAAGATGACCCAGAGCATAACGCATCCCACCTGGATGCATTTAAGCAACAATCGATCACTATAATTCAAGAAATCGGCTTAGCAGATGAACCTGGTTACTTGTTGGAAAAACCAATCTTTTGCGTAATCACTTGTGCCAATTGTGAACACCAAATCTCCATCAGGATACAACTCTGTATATCTTTCCCATAATCCATACTGTCTAAACCTGCAAATAGGATTTGCAGAAGATGATAAATATTTTCTGCTAGATCATCATTACTCAATTTGATATCAAATTCATCTTACAAATTTATTTGAATTGAATTTTAGTACAAGAACAATTCCAAAAGGAGCCAGAGAGTATACTACTGAAGAATAGTTAACCTGTCAGTGTGATTGAGATAAAGCTTGTTAACATAATTTGGATTAGGATCTGGAATGTAGAATTCTGCTGCAGAACGATCAGGAATACCTATTTCCCACAGTGTGGAGCCATTCCTTGGAGGCTCATATACAAGATCGCCAATGGTAATATCGCAACCTGCTTATACATTTTCAAACAAATTAAAAAAGCAAGACAAGAAACCCGGAAAGAGGATCATTAAAAAGTGTGGAAATTACAAAGACCTGCTGATATGTTAATAACAGTGTCATATTTGTAATCTCCAATAAATCCAGGAACCCATGCATAGAGATTGTAGCCACCAGGCCTTACATTACTGATTGTGAATTGCCCATCTTCATCTGCTATGACCCAGAACTGGTAACCCTGAGAAGAAGATAGCAAATTGGTTTGTTATATACCAAAAAATCATGGGACAATTACAGTTGAAATGCAAAACACAAACATTATGGCACCTTGGATTCTAATTGCCAGGAACCAACATCACCTGGGGGTGCCAGCCCCACATAAGCTCCATCTGCAGGAATGTTCTCATCGCTGAGATGCCTATATATTTTCACCACAATTTCTCCATTATGAGAAGATTACAAAAGATTAAAATAAACAAACAAGGGTAAAGGCATATACCTATCTATGACTAGCAATCTGCCACAGACATGACCCCGTTGATCCGACGGTGAAAAATCTTGGGAAGCAGGGAAGTCATAGGGCCAGCATTGAACTTCAAGCATCATCTAAATTAATTTTTATTTTTTGTATGAATATGGATATAGTTGACTAAGAAAAGGTGAAAAATGATTCAGGAGAAACCTGCTTTTTAGCATCTTGCCAAAGAGAAAGAGGGTCACCGTGGTCCGACAATGAATTAAGATAGACAAAAACAGGGCCAAATACTTTCTTCCATGGCTCATTCGCTCCAAATTTTGCTATCATGTCTGCTCCCACATAATGAGTGCTGTGAAATACCTGCCATTGGATTATTCACTAGAGCTCTTCAACCCACTCAAAATCATACATAAAATGTTTTTTCACTTATGTTTATTTATCTTAAATTGAAAACATTTAATTTTATGGGTTTACATTCTTTTTGTTTTTTTAATTTTTTGATGCTCAATTAACAAAGTTATAAAATAGAAAAGCAGTTTGTTGCAGTTTGGTGATACTCTTCTTGATATAAAATCTTCTTACATGAGATGAAAGTTTCCATGTTCTAACAGTTCAAGTGAAGTAACCATTGTATTTCCAATGTACCTAGAAGGAGGAAAAAACCAAGCCACCAGAAAAGAGAGAAACAAGAAAGGAAAAGTTGTTGCTCACCGAGAGGGTTGTAGGGCCCACATGGGAGGTAAGAAACTGCTTTAAGGGCCCACCAGACCTGAACTCATAACTGGGTGTAATTAGCCAGAAACCAACGGCAGAGTCATTGCTGATCCACCCGTGAACCCCATTGTTCCTACTCTCACATGAGTATTCGTATTTGTCATCTACCTAACCAGAATTTGGTTCACGGGTGGAATTTCAATTGTTAATATTACTACTTCATGCCCAAAAAGAAAAGATGAAGGAATATTAATACAAGAGAAAATTACCTCTCCCTTAAATTCAGGTTCAATTGGATTAACGAGCAAGACAGCCTCTGGATACGCTAGAACTTGACCTCTGCCCTCCAATCGGTCATTAGGTAATGGCATGTATCTTTGCCTGTCATCTGCTATGGCCATATAGTGAAACCTGTGAGCATAAAACTTTTAAAATTAAAAATTCACCCATAAATTTTAATTTAACAAAAAAAAACATTTTTGGCCTTTCAAATTTTCAAAATCAAAATTTTACTTATAAATTTTAGTGTATTTTTTTTAAAATTATTATTTAGCCCTTTAATATTTTTATTTTTATTTTGATCTGCACTTTTATGTAAATTTTATTCAAACTTCTAGTTGCGTCCCTGATTAGATGGTAGTTAGTGGCTGCTCATTTTCTTCTTTTATTTCTTCCCTTGGTACCTACTTGTTTGGTTGCCTGTCAATTTATTCACTTTCCTCACTTGTGGATGTTTCACTTTCTAAGGTGCTGGCAAATTTTTCCAAACAAGCAATCTAACCATTCTATATTATAATAAAGGGAATAGAGAAAATTTATCTTACTTGTCTTTTCTAAGCTTGAATGCAATCCTTGTATTATCAAGGTCAAAAGCTGGCCACTCCTTCAAGTGCTCATAAATGGCGTAAGTGTAAAAGCCTGACGAACCACTAAGTATTACATACCTGATAAAAAAAGGGGTGGAATAATTTTCACTAATTAATTAATTAACTAACTATATTATTAGTAATAAAAGGACTCAAGGGTAGTTTTGAAATTTCACCTTTTGTCAATATTCAATGGAACAATCTTCCCATGAAGGGATGAATTCCATGTTCTTGTGAATGAGAGTTCTATTTGTTCCTCATTTTGTAGTATCACCTTAAAACTTGTTCCATCCATCCTGCATAATATCATCTTGATGATTTTAAGGTATAAATATACTTTGTTATTCAAATTATAGAACTTCTATAAAACATTGAATTGAATTTTTTTTTTAAACAACAATGAATTGAAAATTCAGTTTGTATATTTCATTACACTTAATTAATTACACTCTAACAAGAATGCTCTAATTTTTTATATGTGCTGCTTTGGCAAATGCAGTAAGATAGAATTAATTTCAAAATTTTAGACTTATTGATAAAAAAAAGTCAAATCTTTTATGTTTCGTAATCTAATCAAAATGTTTAAATCTTCCAAAAAAAAAAGAAATTTTTAAAAATTTTTAAAATTTTATCTAATTTTTGTCAATAAAATTTTGACTATATTTTTCAATTTATTTATAACTAAAATTGAAAATAATGAAATATTAACACCATTATCAACTTCCTAATAATTTTATTTTAACAATAATTGATCTGATTCTATTAAGATTAGCAGTACAGTATTTTTAAAATATGCGAAAAGATTTATTATTTTTTTTGATTCAATTTTTCAAATTAAAATATTATCAAATCAGTTGATTTGACGAAATCTAAACAAAGAATGGAACAGTAAAAGTACATATTTGTACCTGTCAAAATTACCCTTTTTTCGTGTAGTTGATTCATCACTCCATACAAGATCCCAATACCTTCACAAATTAATTAAATAAAAAAAAATTACATCATAATATGGAGTTAATTCATAAATATATGTAACGCAACAACAATTAATTTGACTATTATACTATAGAGATTAATTATGTAAATTTCTTTTTGTTATTTAATTATATTTAAAGTTAATTTTGGATTAATATTTATAAATATATATATATAATTAAAGAATGATTTAAAATTCCATTCCTAGCATACTCATCATGCCATCATTTAGAAAAGACTTTTTGAGGCCATTTTCACATTCTCAGCTACCTTTCACACAGCTAAGGAATAAAGCTTTTTTCCACAATAACAAAAACAACTATGGCGACAATTTTGCTCATCCTATTCAGTGGGACAGTTGCTTCCTGCCGCCAATCCTACTAATGACTTTTAAATTTTAAAACAGCCTTCCATTATGAAATAAATTAAATTAATTGATTATTTACAGGGAGAAGAACAAAGAAAAATCGCAAGTATCTGTATAGAGAGTATACCCTCTCTCAGCTTCATCGTTAAGAACTTCGAGCAAATTGCTGAGGCCATTGTACTGTATTCCAATGATGAATCCTTCTGGGTTTGATATTGTGAGCTGGAGGAAGCCATTATCCACCACCACCTGAAAAGGAATAATTCATCTTCATTAATATCAACTCTCTGTCGTATTTGTTGATTAGAACCACAACCCAAAAAAAAAAAAAAAGAAAGAAGGATTTTTTTTTTTTTTATTACATAGTTTTCTTGAATTTGAAGTCGCACAGCCTCTGGAATTTCTTGGTGGACATGAAAACCTGATGAACTTGAATTCTGAACCTGCTGCTGAGATGAAGAGAATGAACCAGGGAGCTCTGAGAGAAAGAAACAGAGGGACAATGAAAAGATGATAAAGAATCTGTGTGAACCCATGATATATAAAAAAAAAAATTAATGATAGCATATATTTTTCTCTATTCTTGCCTCTTTTCAGAACCTCCCCATATAAGGTTTCGGTTCCTCTGCTTATATAGAGCAGATGGGAAGAAAGGAATATGGAAAATAATAATTCCCCAGGTTTGCCAAAAGGCAAGCGAATCTTGCTTATTTGCAGTTTATAAAGGGAATTAATGCTAATATTTGAAGGTTGGGATACGGAATTTCTGCATTTCTCTCGCCTTATAATTATTTCCTTAAAGCCATTAATAAACATGCCATGCCAACTATATTCGCATTCGCAAATAATTATAAATCATCACCTTCTTTCTGTCTTTCGTTCTTTCCTTTTCTTCTTTTGATTAAAAAGTCAATTAAATTAGCGATACAAGAAGAAAAATCCAATTCTCACAAATCTCAACCCACCTTTCTCATTTTGGCACTCAAAACGTATAATTTAGGCAGTAATATAATTATCATCAGATTGGGCTCACAGTGAAATGCTCATCTCATAGTATAATGGTCCATAAAATATTTTCTAAATTGATGGGTTCTCTATGCATATTTACATATACACACACATATATATATATAGATGTTTTTCGTTAGTTTGTGGCAACCACTGTTTGGTGCGTGAGGTAACAGTTACTTCTTGGAGAGAAAAAGTAGAAAACATGGGCACATATGATACGCATGGTTCAAAGTTGTTTCCTTCTGGTCTTTTATCAACTATAATGTAACTACTATGACTATTCTATACAGGAAGTCTACTCCAAAATTTCCTTTACTATTATTAAATAAAAAGTCATTTTCTGCAAAACTTTCGTTGGGGCAGTTAGTTTGGTTGGTTTGTTTTTGTAATTTTTATAGTTTGCCCTTGAATTTTGTCCTGGATTTTATTTTCATTTCTTAATTTCAATTTATTACTAAAAAATCTCTCAACTTTGATTTTATTTCACAAAAATCCCTCTAACATACTATAAAAGGTTTCCAAGTTGAAAAAAAAATTATGTATTTACTTTTTTACCTCATTTTCTCTTATACTAAAAAAAATACCAGTTATTTCAACTACCATTTAAATCTATCATAAAAATATCAATGCCGTCATAATTTGCTTTCTGAAAAGAAGAAAGATTTACCTTTCACAAAAAAGTACTAAAACTGCATTTATAAATGTCCACTATAACTTAGAGGGATTTTTTAATTTGGAAACCAATTTTTTTTTTTAATATGGAAAAGATTAGGGATTTTTTTAATGACAAATTAAAATTAAGGGATAGAAGTAGAACACAAATAAAGCTCAAGGCCAGACTATAGAAATTACCCGTTTGTTTTCACATGATTAAGCTGTGTTCAGTAAAAACACAAGAAATGAAAAAAAAAAAAAAACCATTTGATTTGCTTTGCTCTGCATTTCTTTATTTTTGGTGATGCAATTTCCACTCTACAATGAATAGGGGCAATTGGAGGCAATTTTGATATGTTTTTATTTACACCAAAATAATTAATTAATTTATTAATTATTTTTAAACCTAAGAATTAATTAAATTAATTTTTGTAAAATTAATTTAATTAATTTTTTTTATTAATTTAATTAATTTTTTTTATTAATTTAATTAATCTATGGCCTAAGATAATTATTAAGTAAATATCTGATGGTTACTGGATGGTTATTTGAGAGAAGGAAGTTGGCAGCAATTCTAATTCCAAGCAGTTCCAAGAAGTGGGCAAGTAAGTGCAGAACGTAAGCCGGTATCTTCTAGATTTTTCTAGCTACCTGCAAGGAAAGCTATAAGAGTCAGATATGCAACAACATGAAAAGCCCCTAACATCAAACAACAACAACAACAACTCAGCTGGATTCTAACAGTCTTTTATTTTTATTTTATCAGTCTTTTATTTTTTCAAAGCTCTTGCATTTAGTTTCAAGACTTGTACTTTCATTTTAAGCAATCAAAGCATTCAATTTCAATTCACTTCTTTTAATTCTTTGTTATTCATGAGATTAATAAAGCTACGTATAGTAGAGTCAGTTCTTATAATTATTTGATCCGAGAAGTCAGAGCGCAATCCCAAGTGATATACTCAGTATATAGTATGCTTATGCAACTATAAGCTGTGAGATAGTCGAAATTGTTTTCCATAAGAAAAAATTTTTGGGACGTTCAGTGGGACCAAAGTCTCATCTCAACAAACATCACCACTATTCTTTACCAAAAATTAGCAAACAGTTTTGGGCATGCCCAGTGGGACAGAAGATCTCACATTTCACTACCATGCATGTTTTTGATGAAGTTTCACAAAATGCCTTATATTGATGAAGAAAAATTTGCATCAATCATCACTGATGTCTTGGAGAAAGGCATAGGAAGGCAAATGGATATAACCTTTGACAGATTAATGTACATATGGGGAAAATGGTTTCTTCTATGCGATTGTTGTTTGAGATACTCAGAGGGAACTTAGGGGGCAGACTCTGCCATAAACTCCCAAGGTAGTTCTGATGGAAGCTGAATTCAAAGCGAAAGTAAGTATCAATGACATCACAGGAGAGAGGAACAGGTGGCTAAGCATTTTAGAGCATCAATCAAACCAATCTTCCTAGTAGTAAGAATGATGCTCCTACCTAGATTCTCAACAATTCTAATCCTATCAATCACTCAGTAATTTATGATGCAAAGGTAATTGCAAATTCTCAAGTCTTACCAGTGCCTCAACAAGTGTACACGAACCTAGTGACCTTCGGCTTAGTAGGCAATAATCACAGAGGAACTACCCTCTCTATAGTGCAGGTACCTTAGCCAACCACACCAATGCCTTAGGCACCAGCACCTGTGGTTTAGGTTCCTAATGTCACAGCTCTAATTGATAAGGCCCTAAACAAGCCAATAATCCTGTAAGTGATGGAGGGAAAATTTGGTCTTTAAGTTCCTAGAACTTCTAATGACTAATTCATTAAGCTGGAGTAGCCAAACTTGACTTCTAGGAGTATTAGAGAACTTGGGGGGCACTAGCCCTAAATTCTACCGCGGGGTAGTATAAGAGGAATCAATGTTCCCACATTGAAATATAATGATTATAACACGTAAAAAGTTCTTAGAGAAAGCTTGAAGTCAATAGGCAACTTTGGAACAAAGATGAATTGGCAATTCTCCAATATCTGATATCGTGCCTGATGAAAAAGTGCCAGAGACCTACACTTACATTCTCTATAAAAATAAAAATAAAGAAATAAAGTTAGGCACCTATGAAAAGGACTTGAGGAAATTAGCTCTTCAAGTGTACAATGGTCTTAGGAGATCACAGGTACTTATAGGAACTTTAACAAGAGCAGATAAAGGCTAAGCACCGGCAAAAGTACCTGTAGGGGTACCAAGTTTCAGGTACTTATAGAGGCACCAATAGAGACACTTATCAATAAAGGTACCTAGTCAGCAAAGATTTTGAGAAAGTCTCCTCTATAATACAAACATCTAGAAAATTGGCTTTTCAATACCTAGCCAATTTCCAACACAACAATCAAACGTAACTTATAGAAACTCACATATAAAGCAATAAATTCCAGAAATTACCTCTAGTAGTGCGAGAAAACAAGTTGGTACTGGGCATAGGAAAAATTGATAGAGTATAAACACACAGGACAGTAGTGAAAGGAGTAGCACTCAGTCCAGGGACACTATTGCTGATGGGTGAGATATGTGGTACTGCCAAGGGTAATTGTGGAGCTACAGGTACCGATGAAGTAGTAGGTACTTGTGAGGTGGCAGGTACTTAGGGACCAGCAGGTACCTAAGAGTTGCGAATCGGAAGGAGAGTATGCCATCTCTACAAGTACAAAGGGACATATCAAATGTGCATTCTTAAAAAAAATAAAGCAAGTAATATAGGTACTAACATGCAATTCAATATTTAGGTGCTTAACATTATACTACAGTAAGTGCAGGCACCTGTTAGTGTAGGTATCTAAGTAATGAACAGGTGCCTGCGAAATTTTCAAATCCAGTGAGAATCAACAAGACCAATCCATTACCCATCAAGTTTATAATAAGAATAACGTCAAATGGTAATTGGTTCAACTAGTACCTAAAGATTGAAAAGAAGAAAGCTTGTTGCATGAAGAAGAATCTCCAAGTCTTGTGAATCGATGGCAAGGAACCCCACTTCGGGTCTTGGCTCAAGTTGACAAATAAAGTAATGGCCACTTGATTGGTAGGTAGCAAGATGTGAGTTGGCAAGGAGAAAGAGTCGACAATCATATGATGATCAAAACAAGAAACGATGGTTGTAGCTCGCCAAATAAAGAATTAGCAAGAAGAAGAACTGGTGACCGTGAATGGATTGCACGATGGTTAGTGACCAAAGCTAAGAATTGAGCGACAATGGAGAAACGGCACACCGAATAATAAGAGAAAGGAAAAGAGAGAGAGGAAGAAAGAAGTGAAAGTGAGATGATGGTTTTCTTTTAAATTGATGGAAGCAGAGAAAGTAAAATGAAGAAGGTAATTTAATTATCCACTTGAAATGACTTAGTTAGCCAGTTTAGTTTTTAGTTAGCCAGTTTAGTTGCATGGGGCAATTGTTTACACCAAAATAATTAATTAATTTATTAATCATTTTTAGGCCTAAGAATTGATTAAATCAATTTTTTGTGAAATTAATTTAATTAATTTTATTTAATTAATTTATGGCCTAAGATAATTATTAAGTAAATATCTAGTGGTTATTGGATGGTTATCTGAGATAAGGAAGTTGTTAGCAGTTCCAAGTGGTTCTAAGTAGTTCCAAGAAGTGGGTAGGTAACTGCTAAACATGAGACGGTGTCTTCTAGAGTCTTTTAGGCACCTACAAAGAAAGATATAAGAGTTAGATATGCAGCAATGTGAAAGTTCCCCAACACATTAAACAAAAACAATAACAATTGAATTATAGTTTATTGTAATTCCAATATTGGATGTACCTGAGGATGATCAATAGAATTATAAGAATTCAATCACCCACTAGAAATCCATCCAACTAGGATTTCCGTTTTCTACTTTGGAAGTGTAGGATTCGCTAAGTTAGTAGGAGGACCAATTTGATTAAAAGACCATAATCATTTTGGTTAATTACATGATACATTTACTAATTAATTTGGTTATTTTTTGCAGTTAATTTATTGATAATAATGAGCACAGAACAACCACCACCATCTAATATCCTTGCAATCATACTTGATCGCAATAGGTTGATAGGACCTAATCTGTCTGATTGGCTAAGAAATTTGAAACTTATCCTGAACCTTGAACATATAGGATATGTTCTAGATTCAAATGTTCCAAGTCCCTTACCTCCAGAGGCCACTCAAGAGGAACATGAAACTTTGGACAAGTGGAAGGAGCATGATATGAGAGCTAAGTGTTACATGCTTGCTTCCATGAGTAATGAGTTACAAAAACAGCATGAGAACATGCAGAGTGCGAGTGAAATCCTCCTTCACCTACAAGAGTTGTATGGTGAGCACAGCAGGAATGCTAGGTATGAGATATCTAGGCAGTTGTTTCGCATGAGGATGTTTGAGGGACAGAATATTGGGGATCATGTCCACAAGATGATTCGGCTGATTGAGCAGCTAGAACATCTTGACTTCAACATGGATTTCCAACTACAGACGGATTCGATCCTTCAGTCCCTTCCTGAGTCTTTTGGAAATTTTGTGACAAATTTCCATATGACTAAACAGGAATGCACCTTAGCTGGTTTACTCAACATGCTGGTTATTGCCCAAAAGAATATGCCGGGCAATAAAGAAAAAGAGGTAGCTTTGATTGCATTTTCTTCTACTGGAAAGTCCAACAAGAAGAAGGGCAATAAGAAAAAGAAATCTCAGATTCCTAGTCCTTCCAAGAAAATAGCTAAACAGAAAGGGAAGACTAAAGCTGATGGAGGCAAAGGAAAGTGTTTCCCTTGCGGAAGGATGGGCACTGGAAAAGGAACTACCCAGAGTATCTTGCTTCTCTGAAGGACAAGAAGGATACACCTTCGGAAGGTATGTCCATATCTTGCTATTTAGATTCTGATGATACTCATAGTTCATCTACAGCTTGGGTTTTAGATACTGGTGCCAGTTCTCACATTTCTAATGATATGCTGGAACTAGCAAATAGTAGCAGCTTGCATTCTCGAGATGTTAGACTCCGGATTGGCAATTGCTCAACTGTTGAAGCTTTAGCCATAGGATCTAAATCTTTTTACATGTCTGGACATGTTTTGTGTTTGGATAATATTTTATATGTACCTGATACTTTTAACAACATCATTTCTATATCTAGTTTGACTAGAAATGGCTATGAATTTCAGTTCACAGATGATGTTTGCAATATTTATTTTGGAAATAAATATGTTAGTTCGGATTATATGAATAATGGTCTTTGTTATTTGGATAATAATGACAAACATAAAATGAATGCAAGTGATCTAAATGAATGCAATGCCATAGTGAAAATCAACTCAAGTTCAAAATATATTTAGCACTTAAGGTTATGTCATGTTGCAGAAGATAGGATTACAAAACTGGAGAAAATGGGGATTCTTTTCTCATTGGGCTCTAAGCCTACTCCAACTTGTGAATCTTGCCTTCAGAGCAAAATGACTAGATCACCCTTTGTTGGACAAGGGTTAAGAGCTGAAAATATTTTGGAGGTAATACATAGTGATGTATGTGGTCCATTTAAGGAAATAGCTAGAGGCGATTTTCATTACTTTATTACCTTTACTAATGATAAATCAAGGTTTGGGTATTTGTATTTGATGAAGTACAAACATGAATCCTTTGAAAAGTTCAAAGAATTTAAATGTGAAGTAGAAAATCAAACAGGATAGAGTATTAAAGCTCTTCGATCAGATCATGGAGGTGAATATTTGAGTACTGAATTTAATGAATACTTGAGAGAACACGGCATTGTTTCCCAACTGACTTCTCCAGGAACACCACAGCTGAATGGTGTATCTGAAAGAAGAAATCGTACCCTATTAGATATGATACGTAGTATGATGAGCTATACTGATATGCCAATCTCCTTTTAGGGATTTGCAGTAGAATCAAATTTGTATATTCTGAATAGGATTCCATCAAAATCAGTTTCTTCCACACCTTATGAGATATGGTATGGAAGAAAACCAAGTCTTAAGCATGCTAAGATTTGGGGTTGTCCAGCTTATATCAAAAAGCTGAACACTGATAAATTAGAAATCAAATCAGAAAAGGGTCGATTTGTTAGATATCCAAAAGATAGTTTTGGATATTATTTTTATTTGCCTACATCACAAAAAGTTGTGGTGAGTAGAGATGCTACATTTCTTGAACAACAGTTTGTTCAAGAAAGAGGCAAAGGAAGGCAAATAGAGTTAGAATTGGAAAATTTTGACCAACCAACAGATCAGATGGATATAGATCCATCTAGTCAACTTACACCCATTGATGAAACATCTATAGCTATTTCTCGTAGAATAACCAGGGTATCTCACCCACCAGTGAGATATGGTTTCCTTCATGAAGAAGAACAAGAGTTGTCTACTCATGAAGAAGTAGATCATGGAGATGATCCACTTACCTATGAAGAAGCTATATCAGATATAGACTCTTCAAAATGAATTGATGCTATGAAATCCGAAATTGATTCCATGTATAAGAATCAAGTTTGGGATCTTGTTGACCCACCTAAAGGTATTGTACCTATAAGGAAGAAATGGGTTTTCAAGAAGAAAATTGGTTCTGATGGAAAGGTAAAGACCTATAAGGCAAGGCTAGTAGCGAAAGGGTTTCGCCAAAGGCAAGGAATCAACTATGAGGAGACTTTTTTGTCTGTTGCCATGCTTAAATCAATTAGGATTCTATTAGCAATAGCTGCATGCTATGATTATGAGATTTGGCAGATGGATGTCAAAATAGCTTTTCTCAATGGATACATTGAAGAAAACATTTTCATGGAACAACCTAGGGGTTTTGAATCCCAAGATGGTTCCAAGGTATGCAAGCTAAAGCAATCCATTTATGGGTTGAAGCAAGCTTCGAGGAGTTGGAACATCCATTTTCATGAAGCCATTAAATCATTTGGTTTTATCAAAAATGAGGATGAGCCATGTGTATATAAGAAGGTTAGTGACAGTGCTATCACTTTCCTTGTCTTATATGTGGATGATATACTGTTGATGGGTAATGACACAGGTATGTTGACAACTGTAAAGCTATAGTTGTCAAATACATTCTCCATGAAAGACTTAGAGGAGGCAACCTATATTCTTGGGATTCGCATCTATAGAGATAGAGCGAAAAGAATAATTGGTTTATCCCAAAGTTTATACTTAGAAAAGGTGTTAAAGAGGTTTAACATGCTTAATTCCAAGAGAGAATTGTTACCAGTGAGACATGGTATCTACCTTTCTAAAGAGATGTCTCCAAAGACACCTGAAGAAAGAGATAAGATGGCCAGGATTCCATATGCTTCGGCTATTAGAAGTTTAATGTATGCAATGTTATGTACTAGGCCGGATATCACATATGCTGTTAGTTTGACTAGCAGATATCAATCCAATCCAGGTTTGGAACATTGGATAGCTATCAAGAATATCCTTAAGTACTTGAGAAGAACTAAGGATTTATTCTTGATCTATGGAGGTGGAGACTTATAATTGGATGGTTATACTGATTCTGATTTCCAATCAGATATCGATGATAGAAAGTCTACCTCTGGGTATATGTTCATTTGTAATGGAGGTGTAGTCAGTTGGAAGAGTTCCAAACAGAGCATGACCGTAGATTCCACTACCAAGGCTGAGTATATTGCTGCATCAGATGCTGTAAAGGAAGCTGTTTGGATAAATAAGTTCGTGACAGAACTTACAGTAGTTTCTTCCATTGAGTCAGTAGTTCCACTACACTGTGACAACAATGGAGCAGTCATACAGGCTAAGGAACCAAGGTCTCACCAGAAATCCAAACACATAGAAAGGCGCTACCACATTATCAAAGAAATAGTTGGACGAGGCGATGTAGCTGTAACACCCCGAACCTCCGAGTTATGAATAGTATCATTTTTGGTCTGTGACTAATACTATTCAAAGACACCTTGAGGATCAAAAATAAATAGAAAATTAATTGAGATAGACACAATAAAAATTCTAGTGAACAAAAAAGCTAAGGACTCATCGGGTATTATAAAAAGAAGGATTATGACCCGATGAGGGGCATTTTGATCAATTCACCTCAAGAGTTGACTTTTGACCAAAATGTCAATTAAATTAAATGAAATTAATAAATTGAATTATGGGGTAAAAATTGAAGAAAAATTCAAGTAAAAATATGTAAGGGAAAATTTAAGAAATGAAAACTTAAACTTTCATTTCCATTATGACAAAATTAAAATGAAAGACTTATGGGCTTTTGATAGTTAAATTTAATTATTAAATTAAAAGGAAAAATTAAGTAAAAAAAAAGGGGAATAAAAATTTAAGTTTAATTATCCTTATGGCACAATTAAAATTTATAATTTTAATAAGCTAATTTTGGGGATATATATATATATATATATATATATATATATAAGAAGACAAATGTCTTCTTCATTTCTTTTTTTCATAAGAGGCCACCACTCTCTCCTCTCTCTTTCTCTCTCTCTCTTTTTCTCTTCTTCTTCCACTTCTTCCCCTCATTGATTTCCCCTCCCAAGTTTTAATTCCCTTAAATTCCCTTCATAAATTCCATAGCCCACTAAAAGAAAACATCAAAGAGATCTTTGATTGAGAGATTAAAAGCAAGGAGAATAATAATTGGAAGAAAAGTGAAGTTGGAAAGAAATCAACAAGAGGTAATTTTCTTTTCATTTTAGATTAGTTGTATAAGCTTTGAATGAAGCTAATTTATGATGAAATTTCATAAGGAAATGAAAGAAAACATATATGGAACCTAAACTAGGGTTTTGGCCAAATGGGAGAAAAATTAGGGTTTTGAACATTAGGGTTTAGAGACCAAAAATGTGAAGAAGTGCTAAATGATGTCTTTGACATAGTTTAAGGAAAGAAATGGCCATTTGTGACCTAATTAAGTGTGTGAGAAGTGTTTAAATCAAAGCCAAATTCGGATTGGGTATGAAGCATGACCAAAAGTTAACTTTGAGGGACCAAAAATGAAATTTTACAAGTCCAATTGGTATGGGACCAATTGAGACTGAAAATAGGCACTAAATGACACAATTTTCATTTAGGAAGCATGCTCAAAAAGTGACCAAAACCTAGTGAACAAACTGACCAAACTTGAAAAATTGCAGTATAAACAGTACACATAAACAGTAATTGTGTTTGGGTCATAACTCGAGCTAGGCAGGTCAAAATGACCTGAAATTTTACCAGTAGTTAGATGAGATATAGACCTAAAACTTTCATGAAGAACACAAACCCAAATTATTCCATTAACCCAATCAAATTATTGAGCAAAGTTGAGTTACTGAATCTGCAAAACTGCAAAATTGCCAAATGAACAGTAAACTTTGCAAGGCTATAACTCTCTCTAGAAAACTCTGATTTTGGCGATTCTTAAACCGATGGAAACCTAAGACATAGTAGAATATTTCATATGAAGAATGTTAGGCCAAATTATAAACTTAACTCAATCAAATTTCGAAACGAATTCGGGTCACCGAATCTGCCAGAATCTGGGCACCTAAAATTGACCAAATGAACAGTAAATTTTGCAAGGCTATAACTCTCTCTAGAAAACTCCGATTTAGGTGATTCTTAAACCGATGGAAACCTAAGACATAGAAGAATATTTCATATGAAGAACATTAGACCAAACTATGGTCTTAACTTGGTCAAATTGCTGAACGAAATTGGATCGATAAATCTGCCAGAACAAAATCTGTAGCATGAACAGTGACGTGAACAGTAATAGTGTTTTGTTCATAACTTGAGCTACACAGCTCCGAATTAGGCGATTCAAAAAGGAAAATAAAGTTAAGACCTAAATGAACAATTTTCATGAAGAATACCTCACCAAATTATGATCAAAACTAGGTAAAAATTGGGTTCAAAGATTGGGGCACCAAGCTGTCCCAAAACCAAAATATTCTAAAATTTTCAAAGCTAACTTGGGATGCATTAGACATGCATATAATGAGTTCTTGGCAGAAATTGAGATTGGTATTGAGGTATTCTATTTGTGTATTTTCAGTAGAAAAAGAAGTTGGAACGGACAAGGAGAAGTAGGTAACAATAAAAGAGAGCATTGAAGGTTTGTGTACAACTAACATTTTCTTCGTTTTTAAATTTGTAAATTACTTGGAATGTGTTAAATTGAATGAGTTTGCTTTGAACAAGTTTACTTTGACTGAAATATGATTTTTCTCTTACATTTAAGAAATTTAGGTGTTGCTACCTTTATTTAGATATTATGATGAATTTAAATGTATTTATTGGTTTATAAATGTGATTGTTGAATGGAAAATTTTTGGAAATTGTTTTGAAACCACAGTTAGCATGACAATCCCTTTTGGAACTCCCCAGTAGTAACGGCTACTTGGGGTTGGTAATTGATAATAATTATGTCTCCCATTAATAACGGTTAGTGGGGTAAGACTATATGAGTACTCATTAGCTAGCTAGCACTTCCCTCATTAATAACGGTTAGTGAGGTTGAGATTGCTTTGTCGTGGTGTACAACACGGCACTGATCGTGAAATTTTGTGTCATGGCCTGAACTGTGTGTTGATGTTGGCAACACTAATGCTTTGTGAATTGTGATTTATGAAGTGTGATTTCTCATTTGAAATGTTATTCCAATAAATGGCTCTTATGAACTTAGAACTATTGTAAAGTTTTCATGCTTAAGAAAAATGTGATTTATTATGCTTTGACAAATTATGTTTTACTTTAAGTTTTAAAGTTATTAGTTGTGCACCACTGAGAGATATACTCAGCGATAGCTTCTTTATGCTGTCGCAGGTAAGGGAAAGGAGAAGGCTGCTAAGTGAGAGACTTGGAAGCAGCATTTTGGTATTGTTTGTGGGTATATATTGTAGTCATACCCCTGTAATTTCCTTTTGATGTATTTTATACCTATATGCATGGATGTACGGACGTTGAGCAGTTTGTATTTAAAAACCTTGCATTGCTATCACATTTTGAGTTTGTAATTATTTTGTATTTTACTTTGAGACTTATGAAAATGTAACTTTTGCAATATTTAGTCTATCATTATTTCCAATAAATGTTTGCATGGAATTTTAACTATTCTCATACAGTTTTCCGCAAAAGAATTAATAAGATAAAAAGCTATAGTTTGTTTTAAAATCCTTTGTAGCATAACTAATGGGTTATCGGTAGGTGGAGTTCGGTGATTCATTAGGCATGCTATGGGAACATGTCATACCTTACAAGGGATAAGGTGTGACATGTTTTAGTGGTATCAGAGCTTTGGTTTTTATACAAGTTTTGAAATTGCATGTTTGAAAATTTTTGATAAGTACAACTGCTCAATTGTCATTATTAATACATATAGTGCATTACTTCATAAATATGGACTAATGGAAGGAAATCTCCTTGTGTTGGTTGCTCAGGGAGTAGAATTCCTTGTGATTCAATATGGAAGAGGGTGATCACACAGTAGAGCAATCAGTAGCAGCTGAGGTACAAGGGGAAGCCCTAGCTCCTCAGAATGCCAGTGGATCGGCTGCACCCATCCCACCCATGCGATTTTACGCTCGATTCGCCACAGATGACGCACTATTTCAACAAATGGTCGGCAATATACGGTCAAGCTCCAGTGCAAGCACCTCCAGTGCAACCACCATCCCCAGCCAGACAATATGACAAGTTAATGAAGTATGGGGCAACAGAGTTCAAGGGTACAATGGACCCATTGGAAGCTGAGCAATGGTTAGAACGGATGGAGAGGGTTTTCAAGAAATTGCACTGCACAGATGAGTTGAAGTTTGAATATTCAATTTCCTTGCTGCATGGAGATGCATATGAGTGGTGGAAGACCATTCCCCCCAGTTTGGCTGAGCTGCCAGTGCTGACATGGGATGACTTTCTAAGGGAGTTTAGACAGAAGTATGTTCCTGATGCCTATGTGGATATGAAGCTACAGGAGTTTCTTAGTTTGAAGCAAGGGAACAAGATCAGAGTATGAGAGAGACTTTTCTCGCCTCAGCCACTATGCTGGAAGCCTACTCACTACCAGTAGAGACAGATGCAAACAGTTTGAGGCCGGTTTGAGGCCTAGTTTGAGATTACAAGTGGTTGGGTTTTGACATGACAACTTCTCTGGGTTGATATCACAGGCCCTTGAATTGGAAAGGATAGAACTGGAAGGGGCATTTGAGAAGGTAATCACTAAAAAAGAGAAAAGCAGTAAGCCTACAGGTCAAAGTCCAAGTAACAATTCGGGTAAGAGGAAGAGCTTTGGGGGACCAAGTAATAGAGGATCTAGTAGGGGAAGATTCTCAGGGCAGAGGCCACCTAGATCCGGACAGCAGACATCTAGGGGTTCCTTTCCTACCCGTGCTTGTGAAACTTGTGGCAGGACTCATGGAGGAGTATGTTATAAGGCCATAGGAGCCTGTTACAACTGTGGTGGAAGTGGGCATTTTGCTAGAGATTGCATTAGTGCCCGCAGATCTGGACCGCCTACTACCACTCAGGGATCTGTTCAAGGTTCTGCTTCTAGAGGACAACAGATAACTAGTAGAGGCAGAGGCAGGGGTAGAGGTAACACTTAGTAGTCGAGGCACGATGAGCCAACCAGAGCAGTGGTGCACCGGTCGGGTGTACACCATGTGCCGAGAGGATGAAGTCGAGACATCAGATTTTGTGGCTGGTACTTTTTCCATGTTTGAGAGAGATGTATATGTGCTGTTTGACCCTGGTTCTACACATTCTTATGCTAGTGCCAGTATTGCATGCTCTATTGCTATTCCTTATGTGAAATTGGATTATGATGTGCTAGTGACTAGTCCTTTAGGACAAGAGGTTAGGGTGAACAAATTGTATAAGGATTGTCCTTTGGTGATCCAAGGACATACATTCCTGTCAGACTTAATTTACATGCCCTTCCGAGATTATGATATCATCTTGGGCATGGATTGGTTAGCCAGGCATCACGCCATGATTGACTGTAGACTGAAGACAGTCACTTTTGGTCTTCCCGAGTATGCAGATGTAGTGATACACGGGGAGAGGCAGTTATTGCCATCCAACATCATTTCAGCTGCACTTGCTAGAAAGATGATTAGAAAGGGATGTGAAGCTTATCTAGTTCATGTGATAGACACCCAGGTGGGCAGTCCAGATCTTAAAGATATTCCTACAGTATGGGATTTTTCGGATGTTTTTCCGGAAGAATTACCGGGATTGCCTCCGAAAAGAGAGGTGCAGTTTGAAATTGAGACTATGCCTGGTGTGGAGCCAATCTCCATCACTCCTTATAGGATGGCACCTGCTGAGTTGAAAGAGCTGAAGGTACAATTGCAGGAATTGTTAGATAAGGGTTTCATCCGCCCTAGCGTGTCACCTTGGGGAGTACCAGTATTATTTGTGAAGAAAAAGGATGGTACTCTCCGCTTATGCATAGACTACAGACAGTTGAATAAGGTGACCATAAAGAATAGATATCCTCTGCCACAGATTGATGATTTGTTTGACCAGTTGAAGGATGCAACTGTATTCTCCAAAATTGACTTGAGATCGGGCTACTACCAGTTGAGGGTGCAGGAGCAAAGTATTCCTAAAACTGCCTTTAGGACTCGGTATGGCCACTATGAGTTCTTGGTAATGCCATTCGGGTTGACTAATGCTCTAGCTGCTTTTATGGGCCTAATGAACACTATCTTCAGGCCATATTTGGACCAGTTTGTTGTGGTGTTCATTGATGATATTTTGGTGTACTCAAATAATACAGAGGAACACGACAAGCACTTAAGGATAGTATTGCAGACTTTGAGGGAGAAGCAGTTGTATGCCAAACTGTCGAAATGTGAGTTTTGGCTAAAAGAGATTTCATTTTTGGGGCATGTTGTGTCTGCAGAGGGTATCCAAGTGGATCCTAGCAAAGTAGAAGCCATTCTTAATTGGAAGCCACCTAGAAATGTCACGGAAGTTCGGAGTTTCCTTGGTTTAGCTGGGTATTATCGAAGGTTTGTGAAGGGATTCTCCATACTAGCATCTCCACTGACCAAGCTACTTAGGAAGGATGTAAAATTTCAGTGGACTGATCGATGCCAGGAAAGTTTTGATGAGTTAAAGAGGCATTTAACTGAAGCTCCAGTCTTAACCTTGCCCACTTTGGGTAAGGAGTATACCATATACAGTGATGCTTCTCATAACGGATTAGGCTGTGTGTTGATGCAAGATAGAAACGTCATTGCCTATGCTTCACGCCAGCTTAAACCGCATGAGAGGAATTATCCTACACATGACTTGGAGCTAGCAGCCATTGTCTTTGCCTTGAAGATCTGGAGACATTACTTGTATGGGGAGAGATGTTATATATACACAGATCATAAAAGTTTGAAATACTTGGGCACACAAAAGGAGTTAAATTTGAGGCAAAGGAGATGGTTAGAACTGATAAAGATTATGATTGTTTGATAGACTATCAGCCTGGAAAAGCTAATGTTGTAGCTAATGCTTTAAGTTGCAAAACTATGGCTGGTTTGAGGGTTTCTCCTTTGTCCATGGTGCATGAATTAAGGGCATTGCATGCTAATTTGGAGATTAATGAAGATGGGCAGATGGTAGCTACTTGGCAAGTGAAGCCAATGCTGGCAGAACAAATTAAAGCAGTTGCACAGAAGGAGGATAAGTATGTGAAGTTGATGGAAGAGGCTCGGGATGGCAAAAAACCAGAATTATCAGTAAATGATGAGAGCTTGTTATTATATAAGGGCAGAATGTGCATTCCTGAGAATGTTGAATTGAGGCAGACTATTTTAAAGGAAGCACATGATTCACCTTTTGAAATGCACCCTGGTGGAACCAAAATGTATAGAAGTGTGAAAGAGCACTATTAGTGGAGAGGAATGAAGAAAGACATTGCAGAATATGTTGCCAAATGCCTAACTTGTCAGGAAGTAAAAGCAGAACACCAAGTGCCTACAGGGTTGCTACAGCCATTGCCAATTCCCGAATGGAAATGAAAAAGAATCACTATGGATTTCGTGACAGGACTTCCACGTACACAAAAGAATCATGATGCAGTTTGGGTTATTGTTGATAGATTGACCAAGTCTGCACACTTTTTGCCAGTGAGAATGGATTACAACCTGGAAAGATTGGCCAAACTATACATTGACGAAGTGGTGAGGTTGCATGGAGTGCTAATGTCTATTGTGTTTGATAGAGATCCTAGGTTCACTTCTAGATTCTGGGGTAGTCTCCAAAAAGCCCTAGGGACTAGATTGAACTTTAGTATAGCATTCCATCCATAGACAGACGGCCAGTCTGAAAGGATCATTCAGATTTTGGAGGATATGCTTCGGGCTTGTGTGATTGAGTTTGAAGGGAGTTGGGACACACACTTGCCTTTAATTGAATTTGCCTACACAATAGCTTATCGATTAAGCATCGGAATGCCTCCATACGAAGCACTTTACGGCAGGAAGTGTAGAACTCCTTTGTGTTGGGATGAAGTGGGTGAGAGGAAGTTGATTGGTCCAGAATTAGTGCAATGCATGTAAGAAAAGGTTAAGCTCATTAGAGACAGACTCAAAGTTGCAACGGATAGACAGAAGTCCTACATTGACCTAAAGAGAAGAGATATTCGGTATAGTGTGGATGACAAGGTGTTCCTGAAAGTTTCCCCATAGAAGAGGATCATGAGGTTTGGTAGAAAGGGAAAACTAAGTCCTCGCTTCATTGGGCCGTATGAGGTTTTGGAAAGAGTGGGTCCACTGGCATATAGACTTGCATTGCCTCCGGAGTTAGAAAAGATTCACAATGTCTTCCATGTCTCTATGTTGAGGAGGTACAGATCAGACCCCTCTCACATTTTGCCAATAGAGGAGATTGAGGTGAATCCAGACCGGACATATGATGAAGAGCCCATAAAGATCTTGGCACATGAGGTGAAGCAGCTGAGGAACAAACATATACCTCTAGTCAAAGTGCTGTGGAACCATCATTCAGGCCAAGAGGCTACATGGGAGCGTGAGGAGGACATGAGGAGACAGCACCCACAACTATTCAGAGACTGAGACCTGGTAAATTTCAAGGACGAAATTTATTTTTAAGGAGAGGAGAATTGTAACACCCCGAACCTCCGAGTTATGAATAGTACCATTTTTGGTCTGTGACTAATACTATTCAAAGACACCTTGAGGACCAAATATAAATAGAAAATTAATTGAGATAGACACAATAAAAATTCTAGTGAACAAAAAAGCTAAGGACTCATCGGGTATTATAAAAAGAAGGATTATGACCCGATGAGGGGCATTTTGGTCAATTCACCTCAAGAGTTGACTTTTGACCAAAATGTCAATTAAGTTAAATGAAATTAATGAATTGAATTATGGGGTAAAAATTGAAGAAAAATTCAAGTAAAAAAATATAAGGGAAAATTTAAGAAATGAAAACTTAAACTTTCATTTCCATTATGACAAAATTAAAATGAAAGACTTATGGGCTTTTGATAGTTAAATTTAATTATTAAATTAAAAGGAAAAATTAAGTAAAAAAAAAGGGGAATAAAAATTTAAGTTTAATTATCCTTATGGCACAATTAAAATTTATAATTTTAATAAGCTAATTTTGGGGATAAATATATATATATATATATATATATATATAAGAAGACAAATGTCTTCTTCATTTCTTTTTTTCATAAGAGGCCACCACTCTCTCCTCTCTCTTTCTCTCTCTCTCTTTTTCTCTTCTTCTTCCACTTCTTCCCCTCATTGATTTCCCCTCCCAAGTTTTAATTCCCTTAAATTCCCTTTGTCACAAGGTGTTTTGCGGTCGCCTGGACGAACACTCACCGAAGTGGGAAAAGTGAGGAGTCGCCACTTTAATTTTGAGGGAAATTAAAGAAAACCATCTGTGAAAGTAAGTTAGAATAAAACCACTTTAAAAACAGAGATTCTAGGTTCGGGGTCCATGAACGGGTGGGGAAGGTGTTAGGCACCCCACCTCGTCCCTCAACGAGGGTAAGCAGATTTAACTTCACGTTCTTCATAGTTAGGAGGGTTTGAATGGAAATGTTAATCCTTTTGACCGAAAGGAATGTTTGATTTTTCATTAATCCGGGTTACCCAGATACATAAGTAAATGAGGCGACCTTAGTGATTTGCGGTTGCGTATTAATTTTATTTCAGGGGGAGTCATCTTGCGTATTTGTTAAAATTTAATTTGGGAATCGGATAAAAACTCTCCTCTGATCTCCTTTAAATATTTATTAAAAATTTTTAAGCTTGAGAATCGGATAAGAACTGTCCTCCGATCTCCTTTTAAATATTTATTAAAATTTTTAAGTGGAAACCGGATAAGAACTCTCCTCCGATCTCCTTTATTTTAATAGGGATCGGATAAGGACTTTTCCGATCTCTCGAAACTTGATTACAGCTACCTGTCACGAAATCCTAGAACTAAGGGTTTTAGCGTTTAAAGATGCAGGGGCTCGGAATAAGGCTTCTTTTAACTCATTGGTACCTTGTAACTAGTCAGGAGATACCAAACCGAACTTTCCGACCTTCCTATGTGGTCGCCTTACCAGTACCTTTTGATACCCGATCTATCCCATTTATCTATCTTAAAGTTCGGTTTTGTCTTTTGCATTATTCTAGTGATTCGGCCTTACTATTTTCCCGACTCATCGTTTAGACCTTTTATTATTTTTAAAGAAACCCTTAAGATACGGTTACCTACATTTTACCCGACCCCTTATACATTACTCGAGACTAGAAGATTTGCATTCAGAAATAACAAAGATTAATAAAAAGAATGGACTGATCAACAAAGAAGTAAACCCGAGAGTAACCTTTTGGTATTCTTTAGCGCAATATAAACTTAGAAAAAAAAAACTACGTACATAAAAGAACAAAGGAAATACGAAAAATGAAAACGAGCACTTAATAAAATGGCAATACGAGCACTCACCTGTAGGGAGCCAAATCTACTAAACTAAGTATTGAATCACAAAGCTTAATAGAACTGCAGGTTGGTAACCGGAAGGTTAAGGTCCGCCTTGAAACGAAGAATGCTTCGCTAAAATGCAATCGGGTCGAAATAATACCCGAGTTTAAATGAGGTTGAGCCTGGACAATGGGAGTGGAACTAAATAAAACAAAGAGCTGAAAATGAGAGCACCACAGGATAATGAACGAAATGAAAATAGAGAATTTCAGTATTCAAGAATCCCTTTTGCAAGAAAACACTTTAGAAAACTGGTTTCAAAAGTTTTTCTTATGAACGCTAAAAAAAAGCAGAGTAACGAACTGAATTAAGTTTCAGAGTTCTTCCACATAGTCACTGCCCTCTTTTTTTCATCCTCCTTGAACAGTTTTTCATGCAGGTATTTATAGGAACCGGGTGCTCCCCATGAAGGGTCAGGATCTGTTTTGGGGGAGATGGAGGGTTAAGATGTAACACCCTCCCGGTAACCACTCCGTACATCCTACTGTTCCGGTGACCGGTGTCGGTCCGGACAGCTAGAACGTCCGGAAAAATATTTAAACTAAAGTCAGGAACCAAAATTAACTCAAATATTAATAAGAAAAATTTAGTAAAAATTTTAGAAATAAAATACAACCAAGTCAAATGAGCCGGTGCCCAAGCGAGGGGTAACCGGAGGGAAGTTGCAGTTCTCGCAACGAGGAGCCCTAGACCTGGGGGAAAAATTATAAAATAATTTTTGGGACTCCAGAGAAGGGTTATTAAGGTTTCCATGGCATTAGAATGCCAAGAAAATACCTAGAAAAATTTTTCAATCGGTACAGACAATTTTGACCCGTTAAGCCAAACGGAGGGCATTTTGGTCATTTCGCCTTCAGAGGTGATTTTTTGCCGACTTGTCCAGTTAAGTAAATAATTATTATGACCCAAAATATGAATAAATATTGCTAAAAATTAAATTAAAATGTGGTAGAAAAGAAAAGGAAAGAAAAATGAAATAAAAAGCCAATTTTGACATAATGTGATGTCATTAACATACCCCCAACCAATCAAAATTTGACAAGCCTTCTTAAACCACTTAAAAGAGTCAAAATGAAGACCAAAATCACTAAAATTTCCAGCAGCCCTCACCTTCACAAATGCTCACCCGTAGCTCTCAAATCCCATAGCCAAACTTCCATTGATTTTCAACCAAAGCTCACTTTCTCTCTTCTTTTCACCATAAACCCTAAACCCCTTTCATTAAAAGTTGTCCACTCATCTTAGGGAAGTGTTTGGCAGCCTAGAAAGTGAAGGAAAGTGAAGTTTTGAGTGGGGAAAAATCTGCCCTAATCAAGGTTAGTGCATATATGAAGTTTAAAACTCATTAGTTCCATGATCTATGCTTGTAATGAATGAAAAATTGTGAAATAATGAAACAAATCCATGTGTAGCTCTACCAAAGAATTTAGGCAGCCCTATGGGAGATTGAGGTTGATTGTTTGATAAGCTTAGAATGGTTGGAAATCATGGTTATGATATTAATATGCATGGAGACTTAAGTAAGTATGTTAATCAAAGTGTATGAGTAATGAGTTTGGACATTAGGGTTTGTGTAGGTGAAATTGTGACTTAGCTTAGGAAATGGTTAGGGAACTTTTTAATGGTCAATTAATGACCATTTTAGGTAGGTTGACCCTAATTAGAACTGAAAAATTGGATGGCAAACTCAAGGTGAAATCTGCCTATGGACAGCAGCATAGGGACTGAAATTTCAGTCTCTTTGCACAGCCATAACTTGGGCTGTGTAAGTCCAATTGAAGTTTGGCCAATTGGACATGAAACTAGGCTTATAATGGCACATTTTTGCTGAAGAAACCACCAAAGCAAAAGGGTCAAAACTCAGCCACAATCCGGAACCCTGAAACTGAATTCTGCAGAATTTGCCAAATGAACAGTAACTGTTCATTTGGCCATAAGTCACTGTAGATTTGGTCATTTGGTCTGAAATTTTTAGAGCAACAAGTTAAGACATAGACAAACAACTTTCATGAAGGAACCTACCCCAAATTATGGCCAGAACCCATTCAACCAAGTGACTCAAGTCACTGTTCATGCACTGTAGATATGGTAAAATTCTGCAGACTGCATATCCGGGCAGCTTGGGTTTTTGAGCCATATCTGGAGCTACAAAACTCCAAATGGAGTGATTCAAAAAAGGAAATTCAACTAGACAAAATAAGGAACAACTTTCATGTTTTACATTTCTTCAAATTCCAACAGTAACAGTGTCCAATGGAACAGTGAAGTTAGGGCACCAAAACTGAAATTTTCTGCTAGTGTGGGTTACACTTTGAAATTGCAAAAACACTTAATGCCAACAAGTTTTAAACACCAAATGTGGTATGTTGGGAGTGCCAAAGTTGATGTACACATTTTTATGCTAAAAGTCAACATTTTTGTTGACCAATGATGAATAGTAACACCAAAAAAGTTGAAATTCACAAATTGACGAATTTAAGAGTTTCAAATGCCCTAGTATACCTAACAAGATTGGTTTGGATAGTTTGGCATGCCAATAGGGTTCAGTTAGCAGTACTGCACATGGCAAAAATGCCATTCTGTGATTTCATGGCTTTTAGCCATTCTGACTTTGCATTGAGACTTGGCCTTATGCCTGATATTATTCTGACTTGTTAGCCGCTCATTACACCTGCCGGGAGATGCATATGTGACCGATGGTGTGACGGCCCGAGGTACTAGGTACCCGGTGCGGTTACCCGTTATCCAGTCCAGTCGTCTAGTGTAGGTTACTTGGGGCAACCAAATGAATAAAAGTGAACAAAGTTAATGAATTAATGAATATACCAAAAATCAAACAAAGAAAGCATACACTTTGCATACACATTTATTTTCTTACTATTTTCTTCTATTATATTATTGCACCACTAAGCATTATTGCTTAGCGCGTTGCTTTTGCCACGCGTAGGTACTGGAGATCCCGATCGTGAGCCCAGTAGACCACGCATCGGGTGAGTCCATCCGATTACGCTCGATTATGCGTGTCACCTCACTACTGCGATTGCATCGGTAGGGCACTAGGTGTCATTTTGTCATTTTGATATTTTGTAGCAGATTTGTATTTTCTCATATGTATTTGAACTCATGTAATATATTTTGATGTTTATATAAATAATGAAAGTTATGACTATGAATGCAAGATTTGAGCATGTATTTATTGCTTGTATATGAGAAATGGATGTTGAGAAATGAAAAGGTTGTTGAAACCTGAAACTGAAAAATTGTTGAAACCTTGATATTGAGTTTTGTGATGATATTGAAGTTGAGAATGAATGAAATTGTCTATTGGAAGTGTTTTTAACAGGTTCCGAAGAACGGTTTTCTCCATTTTTAGCCGGTACTCCGCCGGATTTTCCTTAAAATTTTCGGAACCTTAAATGAATGATACTTTTGATAAATGGTTTAAATAAATTGTATTTCATAAATTATATGCAAAAGCATTGTCTAAATTAATTAAGGAATATTAGAGTGTGCCGGTACACCAGGTGGCATTACTTACTCGGGTATACTGTACACGGGTAAGGGGTGTCACATAAGATTTTGAAGGACATGATCTAATGGCTCGGGAATTAAAGAGAATCAGAACGGACGACTGGGATCCCTTCCGGAGTATTTGTCCTTTTCTTTCTTCTAATCTGACGGCCCCAAAATTTCTTGTCAAGAGCGATCCGAGGGCTAGGAGTGAAAGGCATTGATCTTGTCATTTTCTTCTTTGATTCGAGGGCTTCTAGCTCATCCTTACAAGTAAGATCAACGGTGGAAATTAGGATGTACTGTGTCTGTCGTACTACGGCACATGTCGATGTCACGGGCAGTGCAGGCGTGCGGTTGAGATCTCACCTGCAACGCTTTAACTACCTCGGCTCTGATTATGACGATAATCGACAGGAGCTGTCTTATTCTCTTTGTCTTCCGACCTCCCCTCCTTTCCGGTTTTTCCAACGTGATCCTTTTTCGATCTCTCATACCGGGTTCCTCTCTTCCGATCTCTCCTGACACGCTCTCTTCCGATCTTTCATGCCGGTTTCCCTTCTACCGATCTTTACCACACCAGTCTTCCCTTTTATCGGGTTCGGTCCAGTCAAAGCATTTATTTCCCTCAATTCTCGAGGCGTCTGCTTCGTTTTCTGCTTACAATAAATGCTCAAATTTTCCTATATATACCTTCAACCGGGAAGCCCTACCTCATTTGACTTTCTCCCCTATTCTCCTCATTTTCCTTGTTCTAGCTGCTCGGGCAACAATCTCGGACAAAATGACCGCTTTTAATCTTTTTCCGATTGTCCTCTTTGTTCCTTGCCTGAAAATTTATGATCCCGATGATCGAAAAATCATGATGACCTTATCTGATGACAGTGAGAGAACTGGACTAATTAACTGATCTGGATCGAGGACCTCGATCGTGCTGATCTCGAATCGTTCGCCCGATATAATCGGCAAACTGATTTCGGGCAAGAAGACTGCTAATATTCCCCTCAACGCCGGTGACTGCTCTTTGGCGTTCATCTGGCTCCTCTCCACCGGGTGTTACGAGGCGGCTCGGTTTGACGGTAACTTTGATGACGACCTCTCTCATTCTCATGAGAGTCATAGTCCCCCCAGCCGGTCTCCTGGTCAAACACATCTTTTGACTCAGCCACGAGACTAGGCTTTGACATAGGCCTTTTAGATAGGATGTTCCGCCGGTCTCTAAAGATCGCCCTTATGATGTAATCAGACCTTTAATGTAATCCGATCTCTAGAGATCGTCCAAATGATGTAATTAGACCTTTACTGTAATCCGATCTCCAGAGATCGCCCAAATGATGTAATTAGATCCTTTCGAAAATAAAATTTATTTTGACAACTGTTGTTTTATTATTATTGCATTGATTATTTTCCGATCTCTGAAGTATTTATCCGATCCGATTCTTAATTTGAATGACACTTATCCGATCCGTAATTCAAAATACCTTAATCTGCCGCTCTATAGTTAACCGATCTCTTTATGGAATCTCCGGAATATTCGTGAGACGTGTCAGAACAGTTGGCGAGTCCCGCTGTCCGATGCACTACCTGGAACATCGTGAGCATTAAATGCTCGGACGAGTATAAATAGTGGTGGGGTTAGCCAGTTGCTCCTTTATGTCATTTTCAGTCTCTCGCGAATAACTTCCAAATTCTCTCATTTTCTCAAGTTCCTCCGACACCGATCAAGCTCCGGTAAGGGTTTTGATCTTTCTTTTAGTTTAAATTCTCTGTTTCCTTTGAAAATGAGCGGTGCCGAGGGTTAGAGAGCAGTAAGCCCCCCTTCCATTCAATTCTCATGGTCGTCCGATGAGGTAGAGGTGGTCGGACCAAGCGCGCGGCCTGAACTTCCTAGGGTCTCCGTTCCAGTTCGGGGACAACCAGCACCATCAAGGCATGTGCCTTCTTTGGGAGGGAAAATCTTCCCATGGACGAGCTTCCATCAATCTTGCAAGAAACCGACCTGCAGTCGTTCAGCCAGGAGTACAACATCCAGCCTGATTCGTACGAACTTATTCGGTGTCATGGCGACCTTTGAGCAGATCACTTCTTTGAGAGGGACGATATGATCATGGTGTATGAAGAACAGTTAAAAGCCGGGCTGCGGTTCCCTCTTGACGACTTCTTTAAAGAAGTTTTAAAATATCACCAAGTGTGCATCGCCCAAGTTCACCCGAACTCATGGCGGATCTTAGCAGCCTTCCGAGGCCTATGCCGAGCTAAGGGGCTTCGACCTCTGACTAAGGTGTTATTTGGCTGCCGGCTAACTCGTCGAAAGGACGACGAGTATTGGTTCTTCCAGGCGAAACCCCATTGTGGGCTTTTTACAGACCTACCTTCCTCCTTGAAGAATTGGAAGAACCGCTTCTTCATCTTGAGGAGCAAAATTCCAAACGGTTTTGAGGGCTTCCCTCGGAGCTGGCTGCATCAGGGTCCCTTGCTTACAAAGCACATCGCCCTAAACAGGGAAGAGGGTGCAATGGTGATGGAGTTAAAGGAACAGGCATCCAGAGAGAAGTTCTCTTGCTTGGATGCAATGATGGCCGAGCTACACCATTGGACTATGCAGCTGGTCACCGGTCAAGATCGCGGGCTTCAACTCTCTGATCTCGGCATCGGTATTTTCCATATCTCAGATCTTTGGACCTTAGCGATCTCACTGACCTCTTCTTTGTGCAGGTATGGCAAGCGGCGAAGCCTCTAAGGAGAGCCGGAAGCGGAAGAGAGAGATCTCCTAGAAGGTACGGGAGATGAAGCGTTCTGAGCTGCTTCAAACGCCTGGTCATGAGCCCGGGGAAATACAGGAAGGCTCGTCTCAACCTTCTGGGCCTCCGGTCATAGAAGTGGTCCGATCTCCTCCTCGCCGAGAAGAGCCGCCTCCACCTCCTCCAGTCGCTCCGAGTGTGGAAGGGGGTCCTTCCCAACCTCCTGTAAGGTCCCTTTCCCGCGGTGCCCAAGTCTTGATCCACTCACTGGAGAATAATCGCATGGTTCGAGAAAACCCTGGTTTCGCTAAGGTCTTGGCGTCCTCCATCTGTCTTCGAGAAGATCGGGATAGGCTGTCTCCGGATAACCTTGATGACATCTTGACCAGATCTATGAGCCTGAACGTGGAGTGTTTGGTGAACCAGCACATGGTCCGGGAGAAGGTTCATTGCCTGGGTAAGGAAGTCGAGAAGATGGGTCATGAGGTGTCTTCTCTCCGATCCCAACTTTCGTCCGCTCAGGACTACATATCTCAAATTGAGGGACGAATGAAGTTCTATGAGGACAAGCTGGCCGAGCAAGCTCATGTTCTGGCCGAGCGAGATCGTATTCTCGAGGAAGTTCAGGCGCTCCGAGCTAATGAAGCTGCTCAACTCGCTCATCTTGCTGAGGAGCTCAAGGAGAAAGAAGAAGAAATGGTGACCAGAGTGGCCGGCGCTTATGTGAATGCTTACAGAGATCTCCTGGCTGAGCTCAAGAAGCGTTATCCTAAGGAGGACTTCTCCTGGATGGCTAACCTGGCTCCCGAGGACGAAGGTGAGGATAGCGAAGAGGAGGCTGAGGGTGAGAGAGAAAATGAACAACATGTAGTTCAGGCTGGGGGCGATCCCCCAGCCGAATAACTTGTATAAATTTTGAAATGAAATGAAATGAAAGTTCCCCTTTTGTTCAATGATTGATTGTGATCGGAAAGTTTCTAAATTGCGTAAGCACTTGATTGTTTGAACATATTAGAATGACAACTGAAAGTGATTATTAATCTAAGTATAGGAGATCGGAAAACACAATGTGCATGAGATCAATTACGAAACGGGACTTAATTAAGATTAGAAATTTGGCTTTGAACACTTAAGATCGGGATCATCTTTAAACTGAGTCAAAACCTTTATCATTCTCAAATTTTTAAACGAGAGACCGGTAACAAGACTGGTGGTACGAAGGCCTTATGCTGGTTCAATCTTATTTGACAAGAAAGATCGGAAATATAATTAAATGATCAGGGGACTTGAGAATTGGTTTGAGGGATCGGTGAGGCTTTAAATGACCTAGAGACTTGGTATTAATTAAATTCTTTTTGAGGGGAGATCGGAAGTGTGGTCAGTTGGCAAAAGGGACTGTGTTGGGGATCGGCTTCAAAGTTTATTAATTTCTGGGGATCGGCCAAAATATGGTGTCGACACCCTTCATAAATTCCATAGCCCACTAAAAGAAAACATCAAAGAGATCTTTGATTGAGAGATTAAAAGTAAGGAGAACAAGAATTGGAAGAAAAGTGAAGTTGGAAAGAAATCAACAAGAGGTAATTTTCTTTTCATTTTAGATTAGTTGTATAAGCTTTGAATGAAGTTAATTTATGATGAAATTTCATAAGGAAATGAAAGAAAACATATATGGAACCTAAACTAGGGTTTTGGCCAAATGGGAGAAAAATTAGGGTTTTGAACATTAGGGTTTAGAGATAAAAAATGTGAAGAAGTGCTAAATGATGTCTTTGACATAGTTTAAGGAAAGAAATGGCCATTTGTGACCTAATTAAGTGTGTGAGAAGTGTTTAAATCAAAGCCAAATTCGGATTGGGTATGAAGCATGACCAAAAGTCAACTTTGAGGGACCAAAAATGAAATTTTACAAGTCCAATTGGTATGGGACCAATTGAGACTGAAAATAGGCACTAAATGACACAATTTTCATTTAGGAAGCATGCCCAAAAAGTGACCAAAACCTAGTGAACAAACTGACCAAACTTGAAAAATTGCAGTATGAATAGTAATCGTGTTTGGGTCATAACTCGAGCTAGGCAGGTCAAAATGACCTGAAAGTTTACCAATAGTTAGATGAGATATAGACCTAAAACTTTCATGAAGAACACAAACCCAAATTATGCCATTAACCCAATCAAATTATTGAGCAAAGTTGAGTTACTGAATTTGCAAAACTGCAGAATTGCCAAATGAATAGTAAACTTTGCAAGGCTATAACTCTCTCTAGAAAACTCCGATTTAGGTGATTCTTAAACCAATGGAAACCTAAGACATAGTAGAATATTTCATATGAAGAATGTTAGGCCAAATTATGAACTTAACTCAATCAAATTGCGAAACGAATTTGGGTCACCGAATCTGCCAGAATCTGGGCACCTAAAATTGATCAAATGAACAATAAAATTTGCAAGGCTATAACTCTCTCTAGAAAACTCCGATTTAGGAGATTCTTAAACCGATGGAAACCTAAGACATAGTAGAATATTTCATATGATGAACATTAGACCAAATTATGGACTTAACTTGGTCAAATTGCTGAACGAAGTTGGATCGATAAATCTGCCAGAACAAAATCTGCAGCATGAACAGTGACGTGAATAGTAATAGGGTTTTGGGCATAACTTGAGCTACATAGCTCCGAATTAGGCGATTCAAAAAGAAAAATAAAGTTAAGACCTAAATGAACAATTTTCATGAAGAACACCTCACCAAATTATGATCAAAACTAGGTAAAAATTGGGTTCAAAGATTGGGGCACCAAGCTGTCCCAAAACCAAAATATTCTAAAATTTTCAAAGCTAACTTGGGATGCATTAGACATGCATATAATGAGTTCTTGGCAGCAATTGAGATTGGTATTGAGGTATTCTATTTGTGTATTTTCAGTAGAAAAAGAAGTTGGAATGGACAAGGAGAAGTAGGTAACAATAAAGGAGAGCATTGAAGGTTTGTGCACAACTAACATTTTCTTCGTTTTTAAATTTGTAAATTGCTTGGAATATGTTAAATTGAATGAGTTTGCTTTGAACAAGTTTACTTTGACTGAAATATGGTTTTTCTCTTGCATTTAAGAAATTTAGGTGTTGCTACCTTTATTTGGATATTATGATGAATTTAAATGTATTTATTGGTTTATAAATGTGATTGTTGAATGGAAAATTTTTGAAAACTGTTTTGAAACCACAGTTAGCATGACAGTCCCTTTTGGAACTCCCCAGTAGTAACGGCTACTTGGGGTTGGTAATTGATATTGATTATGTCTCCCATTAATAACGGTTAGTGGGGTAAGACTATATGAGTACTCATTAGCTAGCTAGCCCTTCCCTCATTAATAACGGTTAGTGAGGTTGAGATTGCTTTGTCGTAGTGTACAACACGGCACTGATCGTGAAATTTTGTGTCATGGCCTGAACTATGTGTTGATGTTGGCAACACTAATGCTTTGTGAATTGTGATTTATGAAGTGTGATTTCTCTTTTGAAATGTTATTCCAATAAATGGCTCTTATGAACTTAGAACTATTGTGAAGTTTTCATGCTTAAGAAAAATGTGATTTATTATGCTTTGACAAATTATATTTTACTTTAAGTTTTAAAGTTATTAGTTGTGCACCACTGAGTGATATACTCAGCGATAGCTTCTTTATGCTGTCGCAGGTAAGGGAAAGGAGAAGGCTGCCGAGTGAGAGACTTGGAAGCAGCATTTTGGTATTATTTGTGGGTATATATTGTAGTCATACCCCTGTAATTTCCTTTTGATGTATTTTGTACCTATATGCATGGATGTACGGACGCTTAGCAGTTTGTATTTAAAAACCTTGCATTGCTGTAACACCCTCCCTGTAGCAACTCCATACATTCTACTGTTCTGATGATTAGTGTCGGTCCGGACAGCTATAACGTCCGGAAAAATATTTAAACTAAAGTGAGGAACCATAATTAACTCAAATATTAATAAGAAAAATTTAGTAAAAATTTTAAAAATAAAATACAACTAAGTCAAATGAGCCGGTGCCCAAGTGATGGGTAACCCAGTGGAAAGTTGCGGTTCTCGCAACTAGGAGCCCTAGTCCCAGGGAAAAATTTATAAAATAATTTTTGGGATTCCAGAGAAGAGTCATTGGGGTTCCTATGGCATTAGAATGCCAAGAAAATATTTAGAAAAAATTTTCAATCGGTACAGACAATTTTGAGCCGTTAAGCCAAACGGAGGGCATTTTGGTCATTTCGCCTTCAGAGGCGATTTTTGGCCGACTTGTGCAGTTAAGTAAATAATTATTTTGATCTAAAATGTGAATAAATATTATTGAAAAATTGAATTGAGAATGAGTAGAAAAGAAAGAAAAAAAAAAGGAAATTAGGGATAATGACATCACATGATGTCATTTACTTACTCCCAACCAATCAAATTTCAACAAGCTATTAAACACCACTTAAAAGAGGATAAAATGAAGGAAATAACTAAAATCTATCAGCCATCTTCTCCCATCAAAACCAGCCGCACCACCATAGCCATGGAAGCCTCCATTTCTTTTTATTTCTTCTAGCTTGGATTTCTCTCTATTCTTACCCCAAAACCCTTAGGTCCCTTCACTAAATTTGTCACCCAACCTTGCTGGAGTGTTTGGCAGCCAAGAAAACAAAAGAAAGTGAAGAATTCATAAGAGAAAATTCTTCCCTACTAAGGTTAGTGCTTATTTATGCATATATCTCTCTTATTCCATGTTAGGGACTTAAAATGAGTATGAAATTATAAATTAAATGAAATAAAACTTATGTGTATGTACACCATGGAATTCGGCAGCCCTAAAGAAGGGATAATATTGATTGTTTTGATGGGCTTAGAGTGGACTAGAGATAATGTTTAAGGTATATATATATATGGATAATGAATTAATGAGTTTAACTAAGGTATCTTGTGTGAATTTGAAATGGGGAATTAGGGTTTTGGAGAGAAACTTGGACTTTGCTTATGTAATGATGAATGAACATTTTAATGGTCAATTAGTGACCATTTGAGGTAAGTTGACCATAACTTGGAGTGAATTATAGCATTACAATCTGATTTGGTAGGCTGCCTAGTGAAACCAGTAGGGTGGCTGTGAGTCCAGCCTGTTTGGACAGCCATAACTTGGGCTGTGTAGGTTCAATTGGTGTTTGGCCAATTGGACATGAAACTAGACACATAATGGCACAATTTTGGTGAAGAAATCATGCCCAAAAGACCAAAGTAAGTGGACTAAAAACTTGCCCCAATCCGGATGTCCTGCAACCAGATTCTGCAGAATGACCAAATGAACAGTGATTGTTCATTTGGCCATAACTCATTGTAGAATGGCCCAATTGACCTGAAATTTTTACAGCAATAAGTTAAGATATATACCAACAACTTTCATGAAGAAACCTATCCCAAATTATGACCAGAACTTATCCAACAAGTTAAGATATATCTACAATTGCAGTCACTATTCACTGCACTGTAGATATGGTCAGTTCTGAAATTTTTCAATTCGGCCAGTTGTGGTTTTTGGACCATAACTTGAGCTACAAAACTCCAAATGGAGTGATTTAAAAAATCAAATTCAACTAGAAAAAATAAGGAACAACTTTCATGTTTATCATTTTCTCAAATTCCCACTGCAACAGTAACTAATGGAATAGTAAAATTAGGGTATAAAAACTAAAAATTCTGCTCCATTAGTTTTAAGCTTAGAAATGGTATTGGTGATTAATGCAAACAAGTTTTGAATGCAAAATGTGGTATGTTGGGAGTGTTAAAACCAATGTACCTATTTTCTATGCAAAAGTCAATATTTTTGTTGACTAATGAAGTGAATAGTAACACCAAAGCTTGAAATTCAAAAATTACAAAATTCAAAAGTATCAAATGCCCTAGTATACCTAACAAGATTGGTTTGGATAGTTTGTCATGCCAATAGGGTTCAGTTAGCAGTACTGCACATGGCATTATGCCATTCTGTGATTTCATGGCTTTTAGCCATTCTGACATTGTGTTGATATTTGGCCTTGTGCCTATTGTTATTACAGCTTATTAGCTGTTCTGTTGCACAACGGGAGATGCATATGTGACCGATGGTGTGACGGCCCGAGGTACTAGATACCCAGTGCGCCTACGCATTTATCGATCGATCGTCCAATATAGGTTACTTGGGCAACCAAAAGAATGAAAGTGGATAAATTTAACGAAATAATGAATATAACAAGTACAAAATAAGTAAGACATCGATACATTCAATGCATATTTATTTATGTTATTTCCATTTATTTTATTATTGGCACCACTAAGCATTATTGCTTAGCGCGTTGCTTTTGCCACGCGTAGGTTCTGGAGATACTGACCGAGAGCCCAGCAGACCACAGACTAGGTGAGACCTCCTGCAGCTCTGCATAGTGTCCGTGTCACCTCACCATCTTCAGTGCATTGGTAGGACACTAGGTTTCATTTTGGTATTTTGTAATTAACTTTTATTTTCTTTTGTGTAAATGGAACTTATGTAATGTATTTTGATGTTAACATAAATAGTGAAAAAATTGTGTTTATGAATGGAAATTAAGAAATTTTCTTTTTTTTTTTTTATTATTGCTTGTATATGAATGCTATGAGAAATGAATGTTTGGGTAATGAAAAGGTTGTTGAAAAATAATTGAGACCTTGTTGATGATTATTGGAGTTAAGAGTGATTGGATATGAATATTGGAAGTGTTTTTCACAGGTTCCGAAGAACTGTTTTCTCCATTTTTAGCCGGTACTCTACCGGATTTTCTATAAAATTTTCGAAACCACAAATAAATTATAATTTTAATAAATGACTTAAATGAATTATATTTCACAAGTTATATTCAAAACTATGATAAAAATTAATTAAGATAAAATAGAGTGTTCCGGTACATCGTGTGACATAGCTTACTCGGATATACTGTAGACGGGTAAGGGGTGTCACAATTGCTATCACATTTTGAGTTTGTAATTATTTTGTATTTTACTTTGAGACTTATGAAAATGTAACTTTTGTAATATTTAGTCTATCATTATTTCCAATGAATGTTTGCATGGAATTTTAACTATTTTCATACAGTTTTTCCGCAAAAGAATTGATAAGATAAAAAGCTATGGTTTGTTTTAAAATCCTTTATAGCATAACTAATGGGTTATCGGTAGGTGGAGTTCGGTGATTCATTAGGCATGCTACCGGAACATGTCATGCCTTACAAGGGATAAGGTGTTACAGTAGCCATGCAGAAAATAGCATTAGCTGAAAATCCAGCTAATCCATTCACTAAGCCTATATCACAGACTCAGCTAAACCGACATCTTGAGAAGATGGGTCTAAGATATTATAATGAATGGCTCTAGTGCTAGTGAGAGATTGTTAGTAGTATGCACTAGAGTATATAATTTAATATGTATCTTATACATGTTTTTATTAATAAAAGGCATTTTCACTTTTCCGTTTACATAATATATTTATGTGTAATAGAAAAGGTCCATTGATATTTTGTTAGAAATTCTATTCTTAAGTTATTAAGAATATGAGTGACAGTATTTCTAATGCAAAGTATCATAAATAGGTTCACAATCGAGGATACTTTATAATAAGGACATGACTTATCCAGAAAGATTGTATTCATGTTTGTTCCCAAGTTATTTATATGAGATATAGATAAGATGGAATGGTGAGTCTCATGCCATATAACAAACATGATAGGCACTTATACATGATAAGTAGGCCAAACCAGTGACACTTATGACAAGCACATGGAGTTTACTCTTGTCAATGCATTGTCATAAATCATATCAGTGCATATAATCTTTAGACCTGAGATAGCATAGTTATCTTGTATATAGGTGGTTTGAGTTTGATACTGCTTTCATACTTGTACTGTGTATGGGTATATGGGCATGTGTTGGCTCCTACTAGTTATATATAGAGGTAGGTGTTGATCAAGATGGAATCTATTCCTCTAAGTAAATAGAGATAAAATCCTATGTTCATTTAATTGTTCTTAATGTTTCAAGTTCCTGGCCATGACAGATAGATTTATTCAGAAAGAGTTTCTGATGAGAAAATCTTTTAATCAAGAACTAGAATTAAAAGAGAACATAATATTCATAACAAATGGAGTTTGACATAAACCATGACTCCAGCTTGAGTTGGGATCTTGTAACAGAGAGATTCTAGTGCATGGTAACATATGATTATAGGTTCATTTAAAGTAAACCTTATTACTAATTGGGTAGCCATAGCATGCCATGCTAGGTGTTAACCATAGTCTATGAGGTGCATAAAATGATTTAGAGAAATCATTTATGGTAAGAAAGAGTTCTGATAATATTAAGAGTTGATATTATATCTCATTGCCAATTAGTGATGAGCCTAGTAAGTCACACACATACACAAGTTATCACCTAATTAAATATGATTTAATTAATTAATTAAAGAGTTTAATTGATTAATTAAATATGTTTAGTTTGTAATTAGATTGCAAAGTCCCTAGCATGACTTGAAACCAAATCTAGGTTATTGGATGTATAGTATAAGTTAAATTTATATTTAAAGTGTTTAAATATGAATTTAATTAATGAGAAATTAATAAATAAAGATTAATTAATTGATTTATATTTGATATAAATTGATTAAAAGAAGAGAAATAATTATTTTGAGAACTCAAAATTAACACACAGGGGCATTTTGGTCATTTCACAGGGTGATATGTGGCACCATGAGATGGTGACACATGGCACTACACATAAACTTGTCAAATGTTTTTAATCATGTAAGATGATTAAAATTAAGATTAAATATAGGTTTGACACTTGACACAATGTGATTGGGTCAATTAAACCTAGAACCAATCAGAGGGTCACATGTGGCAAGAGTTTTATGTGTTGACCTACCTATATAAGTGTTGTTATGAAAAGAAAAAAATACAACTAGCAACTGCTCCTCTTTGTGCTGCCACCCAATAAGCTCTCCCTTATCTTCTTCTTCATCTTTTACCAATTCCAAGAGATTAGCAAACAATCTCTTGAATTAAAAATACTAGAAATTGTTTCTAATGTCCTGTTTACACCTTTAATCTCTTAAAAGGCAAAATTTGATTTTCTAATTAATAGAAAAAGCTTTAGAAGCTATTCAAGGGCTGTCATAGGTGAACTTGGTATGGACAAGCTAGAGGGACAACATCTAGTGTCCTGAAGACGCATTCGAAAGGCACAAATATACTGCAGTGCATCAAGAGGTTAATGTATTTATTCTTGATCTAATCTAGGGTTCTAAAAATTAATCTGATTAATTCTAAAATCTTAAATGGCAAATACAGATCCAAAAACATATTAAAAGTGTCTTAATATGTTGTTTATCATTGAAATCAAATAGATAAAAATAAATCTTGCATGATGTATATGACCCTAGGTGAAAATTTTAAAGCTGCATATAATAGAGTCAGTTCTCATAATCGTTTGATTCAAGAAGTTAGAGTGTAATCCCAGGTGATATAATCAATATCTGGTATGCCAGTGCAACCGTAAGTTGTGAGACAACCAAAATTGTTTTCCACAGGAAACAGTTTTCTTAGTTGGAAGGCAATGTTGCTTTTTTTTTTTTTTTTTTCCAATTGCTGCTTTTTTTTCCCTTTGTTGATTGGGCTGGGCTTGGCATTTCCCTTATTTGTTACCATTTCCCTTATTTTGTTGTTTTCTTTTTTGACAATGTTTTTCTTTTCACAAAGGAAAGTTGTGATTGCCTCTCTTTCAACCTATTTTCTTTTCCTTTCCCTCATATTCTCTCATTTTTTTTCCATTTTGGTTTCTTGTGGTTCCCTTTCCCTTTTAGCATGTATAGGAGGAAAAATGATGCCATTTAACCATTTTGCATGTTGTTTTTACAAATGGAGATATGTTCTTCGACTTTTAGTTCCCATAATTCTAGTTTCTACTCTTTTCAATCAATGATTGGATTTTCAACTAAGAGGTAGTTGAATTTTGGTATTGATTTACCTACTTTTGACTGCCTTTTCAAATTGCTATTAAAATTTCCATCTTTAAATCAGTTTTCCCCTGTTTGATTTGACAATGAATATATGATATATCTAATATCGTGATTTCTTGTGATTTCTATGTTGTACTTGAGTTTTATATATGTGTGTGTGTGTGTGTGTGTGTGTGTGTGTGTACATTTCATTAATTTTCTAGGAGAGACTGGTTAATAGGGTATGGGTAGATGATAAGAGAGAGAGAGAGAGAGAGAGAGAGAGAGAGAGAGAGAGAGAGAGAGAGAGAGAGTGATCTGATTAGTTTTGGGAGCAAAATTCGATAGAAGGTTTATTGGATTTCAATTGCAATTCAAGGTACACTATAAGAAAAATGCAATTAGAAACTGATTTGAAACCGAAATATTTGGTTTACAATCCGCATGTTTCTAGATAAATTAAAAATGAGATATGACATCCATTTCAAATATTGAAACCATTTTGAATCGTTTTAAACTTAGAAACTGAATGAATTCAATTTCTAAATCCATTTAAATTTACAAATTGATATATGTTTTAATTTCTACTGACATGAAAAGATTTTCAATTTCTAACTTGAAAAATAAAAAGGCTATAGCACCCATCATTTTTCAATATTGGAATTTTGTCATTGATAGGAGATTCTTATGAAACTTAGGATTTCACTGATAGGGGAAATAATAGAAAGTTCTATATGTATACAAATGATGTGTTATAGAGTTTATATGAATGATTGGATGGTTTTGCCAAATGAAGAGTATAAGGTCCTTTTTGTGCAGCATGAACTTTGGTAGTCGAAAGTTTGACTTTTGGCAGCCAAAGTCCCCTTTTTACTATCGAAATTTCCTTCTGGGTAGTATGGACTCTAGCAGCTGAAAACTAGGTTTTACTAGTCAAAAGTCCCCTCGATAGCAAAGGGTATAAATAGCCATTTTAACTTGAAATTTAAAAAAATTTAGTTTTCTCTTCTTTTTTTTTTTTATTTTTTTATTATTGTTGCATGCGTTTTGTTGTTAATCAAAAAGAGAATCAAAGTTTTTAAAGCAGAAACTCAAGCTTCAAGGAAGGTAAGTTTCTTACATGCATGTGAAGTTTTAGTTAGGGTTTCTCTTTTTCTTGTTGGAAAATTCTATTAATTGACACTTAGATATAAGTCTTAAGTGTCAATTGGAAGTTTTAGGTAAGAGAATTAGCTTTTTCTTTTGTTTTGTTTTTATAAGAAATTTTAGATGCGTATTGGTCTTTTGATTTTTCTTATGTTGGTGGGGTGTTTTAAAAGTGTTGAACCAATTGAAACTTTTAATTTTGGGTGGTTATTATGAAATGTACAAATATCTAAAGTGAATATTATGGAATTGAGGTTTTTGGCTTTGCAAGGATTAGACGTTTTGAAGAAATGTTGTAGATTGTTTAGATTAATGGATGCATGTGACTTTCTCAAACTGTTTTGAGTTAATGGTTGTTATGAGAAGGTGGTTGGATGGTTTAATTGGAGTTTTAAGCTCTTGAGTTGAGTTTTGGAGGTTTTGGGACAATGAGATTCTGCAGAATTCAAATTGGGAGTTCTGGAAATTCTCAGGTTTTTTTTATTGAAGACCATTGTTTCGGTAACTGGAGTAACTGTTGCTTCTTGGGAGTTTTTAAAGTTTAGGACTTTGACAGCTGAAGTTCCCTAATTTAGCAGTCAAAGTAGCTACTACCTAAAAAGAGCATTTAAGGTTTGGGACTTTGGCAGCCAAAGTTCCTTACTTTAGCAATCGAAGTAAGTTATGCCTGCATTATTTTCCTTTTTGTGTTGAGGCTCAAAAAATTGATTTTAGACCTCCAATTGACCTAGAATATGTTATATGATATATTTATAGAGTTTTAGAGATCCGAATAACTTAGGGTTCGACTATTATAGGATTAGACCTAAGAGACTCGATAAGCTAAGTTTAAAAGGATAATGATCATTCATGTCTGGTGTTTGATAGGATTTAAGAGGTGAGTAATACTAACCTAAAAGAATACAACTCTTTAATAATTATTAATGAGAACCATGATCATTCGCATGCATTATTTCATGATATATTAGGTTGTATGTATCCAGAACATGAATATATTGCATAATTGTATAATTATTATTGATACACAATGGATGTTAGATGACCCACTAGTTTCTGCATGGTACAGATATGTAATATGTTATGATCATGCATAATGTTATGTGATAAGACTAGGTGAGGCCTAATAAGTCCCTGGCTCACTATTTATAATAGGGGAAGACCCGAGGAACTTCTTTATGAGTCAGACACTTTGTAATACAAATTTTTTTTGTAAGTCCTTAGACTTTATTTAGGGCACACAACATAGTTGCATGAGGCGTAAAAGATCATGCATATCACCATAGTTTTCAAGTGTCAAACTACGTGTAGGTCTGATTCCTCTTTAAAAAAGCATATACATAGGTAGTTTAAGACCACGGTCCTAAATATGAATCCACGAAATTTCTAATCACACAGTTATCATTGTTGTGAGACCGTAGCTAGTCCCATGACACAGAGGGTATCAACAAAGTAAGATACATTCGAAATTTCAATTCACACAGTTGTCATTGTTATGGGACCGTAACTAGTCCCATGACATAGAGAGTATCAACAAAGCAGGATACACTCGATTTTCACTGTTGTGAGACCATAGCTAGTCTCATAACTCAAAGTCCTAAACTTAATTCAGGCAAAGGGTATATCGATAGAGCAAGATATACTCAATCTTCAAAGCCAATATTATGCTTGCTTTCAAACAGTTTTCAAAAAAATGTGTTTTCACTTTGCCAAAATTTGAGCAATGCCTTCGCATTTATTTCAAATCTCACAAAAATAAGGGATAAACTGTAGACCTCTATTTTTGTGACGTTGTAGGCATGTGCATTCAGGCCTTAAGAAAACTGATGAAAAATTTATATAATTATGAGATATATTTAGAGGCATTAAAAATGGATAATCATATGTATATCATTTTCTTAGAGAAAACAATTTTGAAGAGTAAAAAAATATTTAATTAAATTTAAATGAAATTTTATTTTTTTTAAAATTTAATTTTAAGAATTTGTTTTATTAAAAAAAGATAATTGAAGCTAATTGGGCTCTCTAAGGCTAATAAGGCCCAGTAGAAAATTTTGATTAAATAAATAAAAGTCCACAATTATTTTTTATTTTTAAAGAAAGATAAAAATAAAATAGGAAAATTTTCACTTTAAGACTCTTTAAATCTTCTTATTTAGAGATTACATAAACTTCTTATATAATTTTTTTACCTAAACCTTATAAATACCTCACAAAAAAGAAGGAAAAAAAGGGAGGAGGAGGGGGGGGGGGGGGGTGTGGTCTAGAGAATAACACAATAAAATAAAAAATCTCACACCATCTCTCCAACTAGGTAAGCTTTCCTCGTCTCCCTCTTTCTTTCTTCTTCTTACTTTTTTTCCTTTTTCTTCAAGAAACATTCAAGATTTCTTTTAAATATGTGCTCTAAATTATGAATATTCAAGCAATATGCCATATGTCTATTCTTTCATGTTTATATGGCTTTAGATGTTCTTATTTGTTTATAACATTAATGTATATATAATAAATTTGAGGGTGATAACAACTCTGTATATGTTTTTATTTCTGTCACTTCATCTTTAATTAATTTTTGTGCAGTTTTGTTTCTGTAAAAATTATATAAAAATTATATTTTTACTCTTCGTAAAATTTTGATAATTTTAGTCTCAAGAATTGTGAAAAAGCTATTAAATTGAGTAAGTTATGGCTATCTAAAGTTAGGGTGTCTACAGATCATGATTTACTGTGCAACCAATTTTCAAGGCTCATATCTCTCTCAATTCTTCATTATTTTCTGTGATTCTTAGGTTTAAAATTAAATTCATAATCTTATCTAACTTTTCCCATTAGCATCATGAAAAAAATCTTTTGTAATTTGAAAGAAATCGCAGTTTCAAAAAAAGTAGAGCAAATCTGTCACTATTAAAAGTTCTGATTTTTGTAAATTATTTGATAATTATTTTGATTTGGCTATTAATTTTATAATTTAATATGATATTTTATCTTGCTTTTGTAATTGTTTTGAAATTTTTATCGTTGTTTAGATATTTTTAGAAATTCAAATACGAAAACACAGTGAATCTACCAAATCTGAAAATTTCATTTTGTTTATATATATATTTTTTTTGTCTTCAAGTTTTAAATTGTATCTTGATCTAATGTCAATGATGTGTATGATGTCATATGGAGTTATGAAGTGTTAGAATTAGGTTAGATAGATCCATGGCCATTGTATAGTTTTGGTCCATTAAAAACTCATATTGTAAATGATTAAATGTTTAATTGTACTATTCATTTTATTTTAAAAAAAAAATTAGTAAGTAGCCCTAAGGTAAGTATCAAAAAAAGTAATAATTGTGTGGAGCTTAAGTGGAGCTTAACGGGAGTAAGATAGGGATTAACTTGTTATACAAGAAGAGAATGCCCTTCTTCAAGGGTACCTTGCCCCAATGGCACTTGCAAAAATTAAAGGGTAAATACACCTTAAACTTTCTTAAGATAATAATTTTGTATGTAATATGTAGTAATAATAGGAATTTATTCGGTAAATACTAAAATCAATTTTGTTTGTATTTTAACCCATGTTTAGCATGTAAATTCAATTTAATTAAATACTTAGTAAATTATAAAATAAATTAGCATATTAGAAACAATTTTTTTTAGGTTGCAATTGTTTGGAATCTTTTGGGTGTTTATTAGAATAAATGATACATGTACATAATTTATTTAGTTTAATTATCTTTAGGGTAATTTGGTAAATAAATAAAATAGGTTAATTAGAAACTTAGGGTTGTTTGCAAGTTAAATTGTCAATATTAAATTAATTTGAGTCGTTCGATAAATTTTGGTTAATTTAATTTAGCAATCCTGTAGATAGGCAATACTTGTACATGAAAATTATTTGTAAACAACAATTCCTATTTGAATTACTTATGCGTGTAGGTTTAGAAATTGTATTTTTAAGTAAGAAGTTTGATAAAGGAATAATAAACAAGACTTTTGAAAATATTAGTAGAGGACTGGCATTTGAATTAATGAGGTTAGACCAGGCATAAAGGGTGCCTAATACCTTTTCCTTATATACCCACTATCCCAAACCTAGACATTGGGCTATGGTGATGACGGTTGTGGAACTTCTACAAGGAGTAAATTGCCATCCATGACCCTATTAGAAATGAGTGCATCAATCAAGTCCCTTCTATTGTCCCTTTGGAAAATGATGCCTCAATTAGATGTCCCATAGAAAAAATAATGAATATGTCTCGACTATTATCAGGATGATGACTCCTGTCTATATATACCTTTGTGGCATAAATATTTAATACCATGGTAGTATTATGGGAAGACAGTACTTACCAGTGGACTCAATTCTATTAAGTTGTATAAATTGCATGTCTAGAAATTGCTTTTAAGGATATGGTACTTAAGTGAGATCGATGTAACTCCACCATTTTTCATGGGAATTACCTGGTGTACTTTATGCAATCCTAGTAGATGATCTTTCTCCTCACGTCACATGACCTCAACCACAAGTATAGGTTCCTTGTTCGTCTTTTTCTGTAATTCATTATTTCTAGTTTCAGCGTTATCCTCGGGTAGTGCGTTTTGGTATTTGTCCAATGTCTCGATTTTTGTTGTGGTGTTGTTGCTTTTTATTGTGTTTATTTGCAAGGAGGTTAGGTTTAGTTACAAAGGAAACTCTGCCAAACATTTAACAAAACTCTAGGATTAATTCTTGCTTTTGTAGTTTAAATTAATAATTCTTATCAGTAAATTGGTAGAGATCAGTATGTTTGTAAAGGTGATTGAGGCCATCCGTCTTCCTCTTTTCAGCTAAACCGGCTATAGTTGAGTTGTGATAAATATGAAGATAAATCGGGTAATTAGATGACACAAAATGTAGATATATGCGTCTTAGTGCATGTTTTGCATTGTAGTTTGAGCCGTTAAGGGTCAAAACACAATTTTAGATATTGAAATTAAAAAACAATTTGTAAAAGTTGTTTTGTCACTTTAATGCTATAATGACTAATAGTTATCACATTTAATTTTAAAATATTTTTTAAAACTCTCTAATTAATACATTTATTTAAAAAAAAGGTATTTTCTCTGACCTTAATTTCCCCAACCTAGCTAGTTTAAGCTATGTAATCTATTTACTATGTTGTCAATCTCAGATGGGATCATGAGTTAAAAAAATTCATGATATATATTTATTTCCGCAAATAATCTAAATATAAAACATGAATAGTTACAATAATAAAAAAATGAAATGAGTAATTGATTTAGCATAAAGTTTTATGATTTAGAACAAAATTAACTAATTAGATAGCTCACATGCATACACTAAAAGAAAATCAATATCAAAATAAAAAATAAGCAAAAAAGGGAATTAAGTAGAAAATCCAATAGCACTAAATTGATGAAGCTGAAGGTCCTTCAAAACGAATGTAATCATACATAATCCCCTGAAAAGGGCTGGTGCTTCTTGGTTGTGTGAGAAACAACGTATTATCTCCTTGAACAAGTCGAGCACCTCCTACATCTATATTATATAGCCAGTAGAGTCCATGAATTCCATGTCTCGCTATTGAATTATCCTTTCCTATCAATCCACTTGAAAATACAAGATTCGCTTTTGGGTCGTTAACCCGAACCTTCACATCAAAACAAATTTAATTTGTAATAATACAGTATTTATTTTATATAATTGATTCCTCCTGAAGCTCAGAATTCGAGACCTCATACATTTAGGGATGACTTTAATACCATTAAGTTAAAATTCAATAGCATAATAATATAATTTTTTATGAATAACTGGAATTTTGCTCCATCTTGTTAAGGGCTTGAATTTTAATATCTAGCCATAAAGTGATATTTTCTTATTTTGCAAATCCTTTGATGAATATATTTTTTTGTCATATGATTTCGATTGGAAGGCAAATTTTAGATTTCATAGTTGTCAAAATAATTTAATATCATTAAGATAAAATTCAATTGTGCATGTGTTATGATTCCACATCGCTAAATAACAATTTTGGTAAAAGGTTAATAAGTCCTTAGATATCCTTCCCTTGTAAGCCCATTTTCGGGGGTGAGTTCTACCTAGGTGACTTATCTTCACATGGTTCAACCTCTGCGACTCATGGTGCACAATAGTTCACATCAATTGATATCAGAGCTTGCCCCATTTTGCAATACCCGACACTTGGAGTGGTGACCCATTGAGTGGTGGCTCACGGAGTGATGGCCTAAACCTATTGTGCAAGGACGGGCGGTCCAATGTGTGAGGTGCTAGCCGTAACTAACAAGGATGTTGATTCTTCAAGCATAGGGTATTATTATGATGCCACATTGCTAAGGAATAATTTTGGTAAGAGGTTAATAAGTTCCTAGGCATTATTCCCTTGCAAGCCGATTTTTAGGGTAAGTTCTACCTATGTGGCCCATCCTCACATGATTCAACCTATACGACTTGCAGTGCATAACAGTTAATATCAATGTGATCTATTTTTTTAGACTAGGAATAATGTGACGTTTAAATAATTAAAAAAAAAATGACTTCTATGTACCTGCAATTCAGAAACGCTTGCAGATGCAAGTGCGACTCGCAATTTATAAATGCCATTTTGATCAACACTGTCGAGTTTGAACTTAATTTGCCATGTTGTTCTCTGGTATGTATTGTCATCTTTTTTCCTGCAATGTGATTGATTAAGAAGGTACATTGTAAAAAGTCAACATCTGTGGGACAGGTAAAGATTAATTTTAGGAGATTATATTAGTGAGATTAGAATCTGGCACTGGCTCTGTCCTAGCAAGTCTCACCTTGCTATTAGGTCAAGGCATTTGTACTCTAATAGCATATGATTAAACTTTATTCTTCTCTAACAATTGATGGGGACTGATAAGAGTAATAATGAAAATGAAATAAACCTGGTAACCTGGGCAAAGAACCAATCTTTAGTATAATCGCTAGCGCCAACGGTGTAAACTAAGTCTCCGTTGGGATATAATTCAGCATATTTTTCCCACAATCCGTATTGCCTAAACCTGCATTATTTCCAAAAATAGAAGCATGATCCGAGCCATTAGTTATGATTAACCCCAAAATCTTGAAATTGGAAAATTAAGAGTATTGGGCTAATAATTTAATATTCGAGAGATTGTCTCTTAACGTAATATAAGAATTGAAATCTTGAAACATTTTTTTTTCCTTAAAAAAAAGTAGAGGAAGAAATTTGATAAGATGGCTAACCTGTCAGGATGATTAACATAGAGTTTATTGATATACAAAGGATTTGGATCAGGAATATAAAACTCTGCAGCAGAACGATCAGGAATTCCTATTTCCCACAATGTGGGGCCATCTCTTGGAGGATCAAACACAAGATCACCCGTATCAATATCACAACCTATATGACAAATGATGCTAATTGAATTAATTATTATATAAAATGAAGTAGAACAGGAAGCTATTATAATTTCAAAATGAAAATTTAATTGATTAATACCAGAGGTAATGGTAATGACAACATCATATCGATAATCACCGATAAAACCAGGAACCCAAGCATAAAGATTGTAGTTGCCAGTTCGTATCTCATTAATTGAAAAATACCCATTCTCATCTGCTTTACTCCAGAATTGGTAATCCTATAAAAGAATGCATGCTTGTTAGTTTTTAAGTTGTAAAGAAAAATAGGCAATTTAATTATGCGATGATCACCTTGCATTCCCTTTGCCAGGATCCAACATCACCTGGTGGGGCCAATCCAACATAAGCCCCATTTGCTGATATGTAGTCATCGCTAACAAACCTACACCGTTGTTATTTTAAGTTAATTAACTTGCAATACAGCATTTATAATCATGTGTTAATTCCAAATTAACTGGAGTCCACTATATGAACCATTTTTTGTCATTCAACTCTGCTAACACTAAATTCACATATTCAAAACAATTTAAAAAAAAAAAAAAATGGTACCTGTCTTTCACTAGTAGTCTACCACTCACATTCCCTCGTTGATCTGACTTTTGGTAATCTTCGGAGGCTGGGAAACTATAGGGCCAACTTTGGACTTCAATCTCCATCTGAATTAATCATTCTGAATTTCTAAGTTCTCTTGTAATTAATACATTAGTTTTCATTCACTAAAAAATAATAATCAAGCACCTTTTTAATCTCTAAATTAATATAGAATTAAATATGTATATATATGTAACCTGCTTTTTAGCATCCTCCCAAAGCGAAAGCGGCTCATCTCCAACCATGGCAGAATTAAAATACATAAAAACTGGACCAAACACTTTCTTCCAGGCCTCACCGGCTTCAAATTTTGGAACCAAATCTTCTCCAGAGTAATGTGCACTGAGAAACACCTGATCATAACATTTATAACCCATCAAATTAAAAATTGAGAAATTCAGCCTTATTAATATGAAAATTAGCACTTACTGCGAGGGTGGTGGGACCAACATGGGAGGTCAAGTTCTGTTTGAGGGGTCCACCGGTTCGAAACTCATTGCTAGGAGTGATTTTCCAGAACCCCACAGGTGGATCCATGCAAATCCAGCCATGCACCCGATTGTCTTTGTTTTCAGATGAATATTGATACTTGTCATCAACCTCTCCTTTGAACTCAGGCTCAACAGGATTCACAAGCAACACTGCCTCAGGATAGGTCAAGGCCAGCCCTCTTGGCGACAAACGGTCGTCAGGTAAGGGCATGTACCTTTGTCTATTGTCTGCTACGGCCATGTAATGAAACCTATATGTATAATTATCCACTCAAATGAAGCTGAAAGTTAATTTTATCAATGTGAAACAGGAAATGAAAAGAAGAAAAATTATTATTACTTGTCTTTTCTAAGTTTGAAAGCAATTCTGGTCTCCCCAAGGTTGAAACCAGGCCATTCTTGCAAGTGCTCATAGATGGCATAGGAGTAGAAGCCTGAGCAGCCACGAAGCATTACAAACCTAAAAAGTAAAGGGAAATAATTATTTATATTGTCAAAAAGAGCATGTATAGGATGGGATTAATTTCCAAGGAAATAATAAATTATATCGCAGGAGAAGTGCTGACCTTTTGTCTATCTTTAAGGGAACAAGCTTGCCTTCCTGAGAGGGATCCCATGATCGTGTGAATGAGAGCTCCACTTGTTCTTCGCTTTCTACTATCACCTCAAAACTTGTTCCTTTAATCCTGTAAATGCTAATCTGTTAGACATTCTGGGGTTAGGGATTAGGGGATTGGATCAACACTTCATTATTGGCCAACTTGATTTTGATGCATAACACATAAAACTCCCCATTTTCCTTTCGTCCCACCATGTGTGGGAATGTCCACATTCCAACATAATCGCACCTTCATTTTTAGCATTAAGCATTTAAAATTTTCTTCAATTCTTGAGGAAATATATGCCAAGAGGATGACTCTTTTATCACACGTCCATGTTTTGATCTTTTTTATTATAAATCAGATCATTTTATTTAAAAGAATTAGACAAGAAAAGAGAAAAAACATACACGTCAAAAATCCCAGTTGTTCCCGTAGTCCCTGGTGTGCTCCATACAAGGTCCCAATACCTACAATTTTTGCATTATATTGAATTAATAATTTAATGCTCATTAAACCAATATATAACTATTGACGATTGTCCATATAAAATTTAGAAAGCTATACTTAATTTAATTAATTATCATCTTACATTAATCAAATCCCTATTACAAATCATTCATGATCCTTCTCAACTATAACAAACTCATCTCTCTCTTTAAAAAGAAAAAAAAAAAAAAACTTTAAAGGAAATAAAAGCACAAGAAAAAGAACATGATGCCACTGTAACGTATGCCATTACCCTCTATTAGATTCATCATTGAGAACTTCAAGCAAATTGTCGATGCCATTATAACGTATGCCGGTGACAATTCCTTCTGGATTTGAAAGAGTGACTTGTAGTATTCCATTATCCATCATCACCTGCACAAGAAATCAAAATTCTAATTAGAAATTTTCATTTTTCCCTTATATATAAAGCAGTAAAAAAATAATATTTAATTGTAAGAGAAGAAATTAATTAAGACTAAGCAAACTTGATTTACATGACGATCTTGAATAGTGAGTTGCACCCCTCGAGGCGGCATGGTAAGGCCCTTGTTACTATTGATTAATTATTAATTAAATATAAGCAATTATAAGCGAAGTTTTATATCTCGTTGAGAAAGAAATTTGAAGAGAATGTGAAAATATATATAAATATGTATGTTATGTGTTCGCTTACAAAGAAAATGTTGGGCTTTAGGCTTTAGCTTCCTTAAACTGGAGATAAAGCATTCTTTGCACTATTCTTCTCTTTATAATCTCTTTACTTGGTCGCCACTCGCCACTACCACAGTTTGGTGGGCTAGATGAAAGCGTACAAGAATGGCAATATAGCAGCCAAGCCAATGGAGATTAATTTGCAAGATGGATGATAACTACTGGACCTAAACAACATATTCTTCACATATATATTGAAATAATTTTACCTAATTAATTTCTAATTTTCAGGGCTACATATATTGGCTGCTAATTTCTGCTAAACATGGAACCTTATATAATCATCTCCTCACATGCATGTTTGTATTATTATGTTAAAGATATAGTAATTGGTTGGTAGCAGCCGCCTAATTGTAACTATTTCATTGATAAGTTGATTGTATTTTTCTTTTTCATTTTTTTCTCCTCTCTCCTCTATATCTCTGATGTGGGTTTTTACTTTTTGTCCAGGAAACTTGACCTGCACATTAAGGAATTGAGCAAGTTTCCATAGAGATATTGACAAAATAAAAATATACAATTGGAACCATTGCCTATAGAACAAGTAAATAGTGTAAATTATGTTGTTGCTCATGGTGTTTGGCATGAGAACTCGCTTTCCTACACGTCTTCGCTAAACACCTTAACTATTTCGACTAAGTTGTTTGTTTTTTTCTTTTTTTCCTGCCCACAAAAATATAGAATTCTGAACTTGCCACCTTTTGGGTGTTGAGAAAATAGAAGCAAAGAGAAATAGGAAGCTCAAAGCTAAAATGGATTTGAGTGAAGAAAATTTTTAGTAAGAGGGACTAAGCAGAAATTTTACAACCCACTCACTCTACTTTAGAATCATACAAATAAGTATGAGTGGGTTCCATAATATTCAGTTTTTCCTATGTGTCAAGACAGTTTTTTTTCCTTTTGAATAATAATTACCTATTATAATTGTGTGTCAATTTTTAATTGATTTGCCATTCAATATATTAATCTTACATGGAATAGCAAGATTACCATATAATCTCTCCCTAATTTGGTGTATCTCACCATTGTACATTGCCACTTACTTGTTCACTCACTCACGTGCACATAAAAGACACCACTCACTTTTTTTTTTCATGAGAGGCAGTCACACACTCACTCGTATACACATTCTTGAATACAATTCAATACAGACCCTAATTCAATACAGTTCAAGCCGATTTCGTTTTCAATATGAATTTTGAATCAACATTTTTGAAAAATTTAAATTTAAGAAAATTACAAATAAAAAATAATCTTTCTTTTTTATTGATATATAAATTTGTTACAATAAACTGTAAAATAAAAATGGAGAAAATTGAAATGATACTCATATACACAAATTGAAGAAAATAATAACAAGTATTTTGGTTTACATATTAAGCAAAAGTAAATGCTATATATTTGTACAAGCAAAAAAAAAAGAAAAAAGGGGCATGAACTTGATTATATGACTACTAAGCTACTTACGTTTTTTTCTTAGGGCTAAACAAATCAAAAACCTTCATAGTTTGCTTACCTTAACTACAAATGATCCCCACTAATTTGGCCCCTCCAGATGCCCCCGTGCTTGTAAATTGCTCTTTTGTGATCTTTATTACTTGTTCTTGTTGACCATTATCAGCTCTTATCCAATTATCTAAACAAGTTTGCTTCTCTAAAGTTTGGGGAATCGTAGCAGAACATTTTTCATCTAGTATTCGCCACTTGCACTAAATAATTGTTCTATTACTACCATTGAAACTGGGGAATTGCCAATGATTCTTTTACCAATTTTGACAATACTAGAAAATGTGGTTCATACCGCCTCCACTATTTAAGTATTCAAAATGATATCATCACAGTCACCAATTCAAATTTCGTTGATAATTAAATATAAATCAATTTCAGTAAGACCAAATTTTCCCTAAAACGTAAGTATTATTTTTTTTGTTGGAAGGGACATTTTTGTCTTTTCATAAAAAAAAAAAAGCAAAAAGGCAAAAATCATTGGCTGGGCCAATGGTTTGGATCGTTGGCTCAAGGCAACAAGGGCGCCAAGTGTTGCCTCCTGATTGATCAATTTATTTTTTTTTTTTAAAAAAAGAAAAGTTAAGATGAGCTAAAACAGGACTGCAATCATCAGTTCGAACAAGCAGATTCCAATCTTGGTTCACCCAAGGAGGACCGTAACCAGCCCTCACACCCCCATTTTCAGGTCAATTCAAGGACTTAAATCTTTGACCCAGTCCAGTCCATGGTTTGACCTAAGTCATTCTTAGTCCAGTTCACGGTTAAAACCGGCCAATGGCTGGGTCTACTCACACACTTAAGCGTTTCTCTCAATTTACTCACACCTGGTTGCCTTTTGCACACAAAATCTTCACACACTTCTTATTTATATATGTGACACTCCTTATCCGTTTATAGTGTATCCAAGTAAGATATGCCACACAGTATACCCAAATATCATATTTTATTTCAATTGCTTTTATTTTTCCTTAATTTATTTTTTCGTGAATATGAAGTTTTGTGAAATTTAACTCATTCAATTCATTTATTGAAATTATAAATTCATTTGGGGTTCCAAAAATTTTATAAAAAATCCGGAGAAGTGCCGGATAAAAATGGATAAAACAGTTTTTTGAAACCTATAAAAAACACTTTCAATAATTTCCAATCATTATTAAACTCCATTTATATCACATCAATTTACAATAATTTCTTAACAATTTCTCCATTTGTCATTCATTCATTTCACATCATCATTAGGCTCAAATCATAAATAAATTCTCATATGTTATTTATAAACATAAAGTTACAAATACTTATATTAATGTAAAATTATATTACATAAGTTTCAAATATACATGATAAAATAAGAGTTTAATTACAAAACTTACAAAAATCACAAAATACAAAATTGGACCTAGTGTCCTACCAATGCACTGTAGCCTGTGAGGTGACACAGATACTATGCAGAACTGTGAATGGCCTTACCCAGTCTGTGGTCTACTGGGCTCTCTGTCCAAATCTTCAGCACCTACACCTTGCAAAAGCGACGCGCTAAGCATAAAGCTTAGTGGTGCCAATAATACAAGAAAATATAATATGCAAATAAATATAATAATTTCCTAGTTATTATGTTCATAAGAAATGAATAATTACTAACTTATTGTTTAGTCGAAGGCTAACTGCATTTTATGATGTTAACTTTTTCATGCATTTTGTTAATTGTTTTCTTGATGATTTTGAGCTTCTTTATTTTATTGTAATCATTCTTGATCTTTATCTTGATATTTCATTTCCTTATTTTCTTTAATAATCAATTCAATTACAATTATATTTTTCCATATCCAAGTAACCTATACAAATTGACCGGACTTGATAAATGGGTAAACTAGCACTGGATACCAGGTACCTCGGGCCGTCACACCATCGGTCAGAATGTGTCTCCTAATGTGCAAATAGAATGGCTAATAAGCCATAAAAGCAATAAGGCATAAAGCCAAGTATAACATCATAATCAGTATACCCATTTAATAATAAATTCAATTACAATTATATTTTTCCATACCCAAGTAACCTATACAAATTGACCGGACTTGATAAATGGGTAAACTAGCACTAGATGCCAGGTACCTTGGGCCGTCACACCATCGGTCAGAATGTGTCTCCCGGTGTGCAAACAGAATGGCTAATAAGCCATAAAAGCAATAAGCCATAAAGCCAAGTATAACATCATAATCAGTATAGCCATAGGCTATCATCACAGAATGGCAATGAAGCCATACATCATACGCAGTACTGCTATCAGAACCCTATTGGCATGCCAACCTATCCAACTCAATCATATTAAGCCTACTAGGGCATATTATAAAATCATTTCTTGAATATTTGTATTTTACATATAAGGTTACTATTCATTTTATTAGTCAACTAAAATATTGACTTTTTCATAGACAATAGGTATATTGGTTTTAATATCCCCAACATACCACATTTTGCATTCTAAAGTTGTTGGTATTGGTTGCCAATACCATTTCAAAGCTTAGTGTTAGTTATTCACAATTTTCAGATTTTAAGCATTATATTTACTGTTCCATTAGTCATTTGTACAGTAGGATTTTGGCAAAGTTGTCTCCATGAAAGTTGTTCCTTATTGTGTCTAGTTACATTAATTTTTTGAATCACTCCATTTGGAGTTTTGTAGCTCAAGTTATGGCCTAAAAATCATAACTGGCCGGATTGCAATTTTCTAGATTTTTCTGGGCAGAACCAATTCTGCAAGTTTTGTGCATTGACTGCAGGTCAGTTTTTGAACATGTTATGATTAAAATTTGGGTTTTGTTTCTTCATAAAAGTTGTAGGTGTTACACCTTATCCCTTGTAAGGCATGGCATATTCCCATAGCATACCTAATGAATTACCGAACTACACCTACCGATAACCCATTAGTTATGCTACAAGGGATTTTAAACAAATTATATATTTTGATCTTATCAATTCTTTTGTGGAAAACTGCATGGGAATAGTTAAAATTCAATGTAAACATTCATTGGAAATAATGATAGACTAAATATTGCAAAAGTTACATTTCCATAAGCTTCAAAATACAATACAAATAGTTGCAAACTCAAAATACTTTAGTAATGCAATACTTTTTAATACAAACTACTCAATATCCGTACATCCATACATATAGGTACAAAATACATCCAAAGGAATCACAAGGGTATACCTAACGTAAATACCCACAAACAATACCAAAATGCTGCTTTCAAGTCTCTCACTCAGCAGCCTTCTCCTTTCTCTTACCTGCGACAGCATAAAGAAGCTATCGCTGAGTATATCACTCAGTGGTGCACAACTAATAACTTTAAAACTTAAGGTAAAACACAATTTTTCAAAGCATAATAAATTACATTTTTCTTAAGTATGAAAACTTCACAATAGTTCTAAGTCCATAAAGGCCATTTATTGGAATAACATTTCAAATGAGAAATCACACTTCATAAATCACAATTCACAAAGCATTAGTGTTGCCAACATCAATACACAGTTTAGGCCATGACACAAAATTTCACGATCAGTGCCGTGTTGTACACCATGACAAAGCAATCTCAACCTCACTAACCGTTATTAATGAGGGAAGGGCTAGCTAGCTAATGAATACTCATGTAGTCTTACCCCACTAACCGTTATTAATGGAAGACATAATCAATATCAATTATCAAACCCAAGTAGCCGTTACTACTGGAAAGTTTTGAAAGGGGTTGTCATGCTAACTGTGGTTTCAAAACAGTTTCCAAAAATTTTCCACTTAACAATCACATTTATAAACCAATAAACACATTTAAATTCATCATAATATCCATATAAAGGTGGTAACACCCAAATTTCTTAAATGTAAGAGAAAAATCATATTTCAGTCAAAGTAAACTTGTTCAAAGAAATCTCATTCAATTTAACACATTCCAAGCAATTTACAAGTTTAAAAATAAAGAAAAGGTTAGTTGTGCACAAACCTTCAATAATTCTCCTTCCTTGTTACCTACTTTTGCTTGTCCGTTCTAAATTCTTTTTCTACTAAAAATACACAAATAAAATACCTCAATACCAATCTCAATTGCTGCTAAGAACTCATTACATGCATGTCTAATGTATCCCAAGTTAGCTTTGAAAATTTTAGAATATTTTGATTTTGGGACAGCTTAGTGCCCCAATTTTTGAACCCAATTTTTACCTAGTTTTGATCATAATTTGGTGAGGTGTTCTTCATGAAAATTGTTCATTTAGGTCTTAACTTTATTTTTCTTTTTGAATTGCCTAATTCGGAGCTATGTAGCTCAAGTTATGACCAAAATACAGTTACTATTTATGTCACTGTTCATCCTGCAGATTCAGTTCTGGCAGATTTATCGATCCAACTTTGTTCAACAATTTGATCAAGTTAAGTCCATAATTTGGTCTAATGTTCTTCATACGAAATGTTCTAATATGTCTTAGGTTTCCATCGGTTCAAGAATCTCCTAAATCAGAGTTTTCTAGAGAGAGTTATGGCCATGCAAAGTTTACTATTTATATGATAAATCTGCAATTCTACAGATTCAGTGATTCAAATTTGCTCAGCAATTTGATTGGGTTAAGTCCATAATTTGGCCTCAAGTTCTCCATATGAAATGTTCTACTACGTCTTAAGTTTCCATCGGTTCAAGAATCGCCTAAATTGGAGTTTTTTAGGGAGAGTTATGGCCATGCAAATTTTACTGTTCATATGGTCAAATTCTGCAGGTTCCAGAATTTTGTCTCTAAGTTCAAAGCTCATTTCGGATAGCTTAAGGTCATTTTCGGGGTAGGGTATCTTCACAAAAATTCTAGCCCTATGTCTTAAGTTTCATTTCCAATTGGTTTCACACCAATTGGAGTTGTGTAGCTCAATTTATGGGCTGTCAAACACACTAAACTCAGTGTGCAAATTCTGCCCTAGGTTCAAATTTTTCATTTCTTTAATTATTCCCACTAACCAACCTCAATTCACATTTAATTCACCCAAAATGACTATAATTTAGCATTGACACATCAATGGTACTTCCTAGCACAAACCCCACAATTTTCAAATACCAAAGTTTTCAATTTTCCCTAATCCTACCATTTCATTACCTCCATTCATCAACCCAATGTCAATTCAAACTAAATAAACCGCAAATGACCATAATTTAATACTACACACACCAATTTCACTCTCTAGCACCAAAACACCCATTTTCCCATGAACCTTAATCTCCCATAATTAAATTTATATATATTTCATGCAATTTCTTTGCCCTAATCATGTATACTACTTCAACTAAGTTTAATCTAATCATAAATTTCATTCAAAGACATCAAACCCTAACTTTTCTCTAATTTGGCCAAAACCCTAGTTTAGATTTCATAAATGTTTTCTTTCATTTTCTTATGAAATATCATGCTTTCTCATGTAAATTCATCACACCCAAACTTGATTCAAAGCATATTTGGTCAATCAAGCATGAAAGAGAGAGCTTACCTCACTTGATGATTTTTTCCACTTCCAATCTCTTCCAAATCTTGCTCTTCTTGTTTTTAATCTCTCAATCAAAGATCTCTTTGATGTTTTCTTTTAGTGGGCTATGGAATTTATGAAGGGAATTGAAGTGAATCAAGATTTGGAAGGGAAAACAATGGTGGAAAAAGATTGGAGAAGAAGAGAAAAGAAAAGAGAGGGAGAGGGAAGATGGGTGATGGCATGGAAGAAGGGAAAGAAGGAAACTCGTCTTCTTTTATACTTATTTATTTCTTTTTAATTAAATAATTAAGTTTAATTGTCAAAAGCCTATAAGTCATTAATTTTAATTAGGTAAAAAATGGAATTTAAATTCTAGATTTTTACCTCTTTTATTTTCTTTCCACTTTTACTCTAATTTTTCCCTCAATATTTTTTCATAATTCAATATTTTATTTTCATTTAATTAAATTGACATTTTGGTCAAAAATCAACTCTTAAAGTGAATTGACCAAAATGCCCCTTATCGGGTCATAATCCCTCTTTTACAATATACTCGTTGAGTCCCTATATTTTTTGGTCACTTGATTTTTTATTGTGTCTATCTCAATTAATTTTCTATTTATTTTTTGTCCTTAAGGTGTCTTTGAATAGTACTAGTCACAGACAAAAAATGTTACTATTCATAACTCGGAGGTTCGGGGTGTTACAATTCTCCCCTCCTTAAAAATAAATTTTGTCATCGAAATTTACCTGGTCTCAATCTCTGAATAACTGTGGGTGCTGTCTCCTCATGTCCGCCTCACGCTCCCATGTAGCCTCCTGGACACTGGCACTCCATGTAACCTTACAACATCATCAATGTACAGTTTGGCCAATCTTTCCAGGCTGTAATCCATCCTCACTGGCAAAAAGTGTGCAGACTTGGTCAATCTATCAACAATAACCCAAACTGCATCATGATTCTTTTGTGTACGTGGAAGTTTTGTCAAGAAATCCATAGTGATTCTTTCCCATTTCCACTCGGGAATTGGCAATGGCTGTAGCAACCCTACAGGCACTTGGTGTTTTGCCTTTGCTCGCTGACAAGTTAGGCATTTGGCAACATATTCTGCAATGTCTTTCTTCATTTCTCTCCACCAATAGTGCTCTTTCACACTTTTGTACATTTTGGTTCCACCGGCGTGCATTGCAAAAGGTGAATCATGTGCTTCCTTTAAAATGGTCTACCTTAGTTCAACATTCTCAAGAATGCACATTCTGCCCTTATATAACAACAAGCCCTCATAATTTACTGATAATTCTGGTTTCTTGCCATCTCGAGCCTCTTCCATCAACTTCACATACTTATCATCCTTCTATGCAACTGCTTTAATTTTTTCTGCCAACAATGGCTTCACTTGCCAAGTAGCTACCATCTGCCCATTTTCATTAATCTCCAAATTAGCATGCAATGCCCTTAATTCATGCACCATGGACAAAGGAGAAACCCTCAAACCAGCCATAGTCTCGCGACTTAAAGCATCAATTACAACATTTGCCTTTTCAGGCTGATAGTCTATCAAGCAATCATAATCTTTTATTAGCTCTAACCATCTCCTCTGCCTCAAATTTAACTCCTTCTGTGTGCCCAAGTATTTTAAACTTTTATGATCTGTGTATATATAACATCTCTCTCCATACAAGTAATATCTCTAGATCTTCAAGGCAAAGACAATGGCTGCTAGCTCCACGTCATGTGTAGGATAATTCCTCTCATGCGATTTAAGCTGGCGTGAAGTATAGGCAATGACGTTTCTATCTTGCATCAACACACAGCCTAATCCGTTATGAGAAGCATCACTGTATATGGTATACTCCTTACCCAAAGTGGGCAAGGTTAAGACTGGAGCTTCAGTTAAATGCCTCTTTAACTCATCAAAAATTTCCTGGCATCGATCAGTCCACTGAAATTTTACATCCTTCCTAAGTAGCTTGGTCAGTGGAGATGCTAGCATGGAGAATCCCTTCACAAACCTTCAATAATGCCCCGGCCAAACTAAGGAAACTCTGAACTTTCATGACATTTTTGGATGGCTTCCAATTAAGAATGGCTTAAACTTTGCTTGGATCCACCTGGATACCTTCTGCAGATACAATATGTCCCAAAAATGAAATCTCCTTTAGCCAAAACTCACATTTCGATAGTTTGGCATACAACTGCTTCTCCCTCAAAGTCTGCAATACTATCCTCAAGTGCTTATCGTGTTCCTCTACATTCTTTGAGTACACCAAAATATCATCAATGAACATCATAATAAACTGGTCCAAATATGGCCTGAAGATAGTGTTCATTAGGCCCATAAAAGCAGCTGGAGCATTAGTCAACCCGAATGGCATTACCAAGAACTCATAGTGGCCATATTGAGTCCTAAAGGCAGTTTTAGGAATACTTTGCTCCTGCACCCTCAACTGGTAGTAGCCTGATCTCAAGTCAATTTTGGAGAATACAATTGCATCTTTTAACTGATCAAACAAATCATCGATCCATGGCAGAGGATATCTATTCTTTATGGTCACCTTATTCAACTGTCTGTAGTCTATGCATAGGCAGAGAGTACCATCCTTTTTCTTCACAAATAATACTGGTGCTTCCTAAGGTGACACGTTAGGGCGGATGAAACCCTTATCTAACAATTCCTGCAATTGCATCTTCAACTCTATCAACTCAGTAGGTGCCATCCGATAAGGAGTGATGGAGATTGGCTCCACACCAAGCATAATCTCAATTTCAAACTGCACCTCTCTTTCCGGAGGCAATCTAGGCAATTCTTCCGGAAAGACATCCGGAAAACCCCATACCATAGGAATATCTTTAAGATCTGGACTCTCCACCTGGGTGTCTATCACATAAGCTAGATAAGCTTCACACCCCTTTCTAATCATCTTTCTAGCAAGTGCAGCTGAAATGATATTGGATGGTAATAACTGCCTCTCCCCGTGTATCACTACGTCTGCATACTCGGGAAGACCAAAAGTGACTGTCTTCAGTCTACAGTCGATCATGGCGTGATGCCTGGCTAACCAATCCATGCCCAAGATGATATCATAATCTCAGAAGGGCATGTCAATTAAGTCTGACAAGAATGTATGTCCTTAGATCACCAAAGGACAATCTTTATACAATTTGTTCACCTTAACCTCTTGTCCTAAAGGACTAGTCACTAGCATATCATAATCCATTTTCAAGCAAGGAATGGCAATAGAACATGCAATACTGGCACTAGCATAAGAATGTGTAGAACCAGGGTCAAATAGCACATATACATCTCTACCAAAGATGGAGAAAGTACCAACCACAACCCAGCCACAACATCTGATGTCTCAGCTTCATCCCTCTGGCGCATGGTGTACACCCTGGCTGATGCACCACTCTGCTCTGGTTGGCTCGCTGTGGCCTAGCTACCAGAAGTGTTACCTCTACCCCTACCTCAGCCTCTACTAGTTGTCTGTTGTCCTATGGAAACAGAACCTTGAACAGATCCCTCAGTGGTGGTAGGCGGCCCAGACCTGCGAGCACTAGTGCAATCTCTAGGAAAATGCCCACTTCCACCACAGTTGTAACAGGCTCCTATGGCCTTATAACATACTCCTCCATGATTCCTACCACAGGTTTCACAGGTACGAGCAGGAAAGGAACCCCTAGATGTCTACTGTTCAGATTTAGGTGGCCTCTGCCCTGAGAATCTTCCCCTACTAGATCCTCTGTTACTTGGTCCCCCAAAGGCTTTCCTCTTACCCGAATTGTTACTTGGACTCTGACCTGTAAGCTTACTGCTCTTCTCTTTTTAAGTGGTTACCTTCTCAGATGCCCCTTCCAGTTCTATCCTTTCCAATTCAAGGGCCAGTGATGTCAACCCAGAGAAGTTGTCATATCAAAACCCAACCACTTGCAATCTCAAACTAGGCCTCAAACCGGCCTCAAACCGTTTGCATCTGTCTCTACTGGTAGTGAGTAGGCTCCCAACATAGTGGCTGAGGCGGGAAAAGTCTCTCTCATACTCGGCTACAGTCTTGTTCCCTTGCTTCAAACTGAGAAACTCCTGTAGCTTCATATCCACATAGGTATCAGGAACATACTTCTGTCTAAACTCCCTTAGAAAGTCATCCCATGTCAGCACTGGCAGCTCAGCCAAACTATGGGGAATGGTCTTCCACCACTCATATGCATCTCCATGCAGCAGGGAAATTGAATATTCAAACTTCAACTCATCTGTGCAGTGTAATTTCTTGAAGACCCTCTCCATCCATTCTAACCATTACTCAGCTTCCAAAGGGTCCATTGTACCCTTGAACTCTATTGCCCAATACTTCATTAACTTGTCATATTTTCTGGCTGGGAATGGTGGTTGCACTGGAGGTGCTTGCATAGGAGCTTGGACTAGTATATTGTCAGCCATTTGCTGAAATAGTGCAGCCATCTGCCGAGCGAACTGAGCAGGAAACTGCATGGGTGGGATAGGTGCAGCCGATCCACTGGCATTCTGAGGAGCTGTGGCTTCCCCCTGTACCTCAGCTGTTACTGATTGGTCTACTGTGTGATCCCCCTCTTCCATACTAAATTACAAAGAATTCTACTCCCTGGACAACCAACACAAGGAGATTTCCCTCCATTAGTCCATATTTATGATGTAATGCACTATATGTATCAATTAATGACAGTTGAGCAGTTGTACTTATAAAAAATTTTCAAACATGCAATTTCAAAACTTGTATGAAAACCAAAGCTCTGATACCACTAAAACATGTCACACCTTATCCCTTGTAAGGCATGGCATGTTCCAGTAGCATACCTAATGAATTACCGAACTATACCTATCGATAACCCATTAGTTATGCTACAAGGGATTTTAAACAAATTATATCTTTTGATTTTATCAATTCTTTTACGGAAAACTGCATAGGAATAGTTAAAATTCAATGTAAACATTCATTAGAAATAATGATAGACTAAATATTGCAAAAGTTACATTTCCATAAGCTTTAAAATATAATACAAATAGTTACAAACTCAAAATACTTTAGTAATGCAGTGTTTTTTAATACAAACTGCTCAATATCTATTCATCCATACATATAGGTACAAAATACATCCAAAGAAATCACAAGGGCATACCTAACGTAAATACCCACAAATAATACCGAAATACTACTTTCAAGTCTCTCATTTGGCAGCCTTCTCCTTTCCCTTACCTGCGACAGCATAAAGAAGCTATCGCTGAGCATATCACTCAGTGGTGCACAACTAATAACTTTAAAACTTAAGGTAAAACACAATTTGTCAAAGCATAATAAATCACATTTTTCTTAAGCATGAAAACTTCACAATAGTTCTAAGTCCATAAAGGCCATTTATTGGAATAACATTTCAAATGAGAAATCACACTTCATAAATCACAATTCACAAAGTATTAGTGTTGCCAACATCAACACACAGTTTAGGCCATGACACAAAATTTCACGATTAGTGCCATGTTGTACAGCACGACAAAGCAATCTCAACTTCACTAACCATTATTAATGAGGGAAGGGCTAGCTAGCTAATGAGTACTCATGTAGTCTTACCCCACTAACCGTTATTAATGGGAGACGTAATCAATATCAATTATCAACCCCAAGTAGCCGTTACTACTGGGGAGTTCCGAAAGGGACTGTCATGCTAACTATGGTTTCAAAACAGTTTCCAAAAATTTCCCACTCAACAATCACATTTATAAACCAATAAACACATTTAAATTCATCATAATATCCATATAAAGGTGGCAACACCCAAATTTCTTAAATGCAAGAGAAAAATCATATTTCAGTCAAAGTAAACTTGTTCAAAGCAAACTTATTCAATTTAACACATTCCAAGCAATTTACAAGTTTAAAAATGAAGAAAAGGTTAGTTGTGCACAAACCTTCAATAATTCTCCTTCCTTGTTACCTACTTCTCCTTGTCCGTTCCAACTTCTTTTTCTACTGAAAATACACAAATAGAATAGCCCAATACCAATCTCAATTGCTGCCAAGAACTCATTACATGCATGTCTAATGCATTTCAAGTTAGCTTTGAAAATTTTAGAATATTTTGGTTTTGGGACAGCTTGGTGCCCTAATCTTTGAACCAAATTTTTACCTAGTTTCGATCATAATTTGGTGAGGTGTTCTTCATGAAAATTGTTCATTTAGGTCTTAACTTTATTTTTCTTTTTGAATCGCCTAATTTGGAGCTGCGTAGCTCAAGTTATGACCAAAATACAATTACTATTTATGTCACTATTCATCCTGCAGATTCAGTTCTAGCAGATTTATCAATCCAACTTCGTTCAACAATTTGATTAAGTTAAGTCCATAATTTGGTCTAATGTTCTTCATACAAAATGTTCTACTATGTCTTAGGTTTCCATTGGTTCAAGAATCTCCTAAATCAGAGTTTTCTAGAGAGAGTTATGGCCATGCAAATTTTACTATTCATATGGTAAATCTGCAGTTTTGCAGATTCAGTGATTCAACTTTGCTCAGCAATTTAATTGGGTTAAGTCCATAATTTGGCCTCAAGTTCTCCATATGAAATGTTTTAATATGTCTTAGGTTTCCATCGGTTTAAGAATCGCCTAAATCGGAGTTTCCTAGAGAGAGTTATGGCCATGCAAAATTTACTATTCATATGGTCAAATTCTGCAGGTTCCAGAATTTTGTCTCTAAGTTCAAGGGTCATTTCGGATAGCTTAAGGTCATTTTCGGGGCAGGGTATCTTCACAAAAATTCTAGTCCTATATCTTACGTTTCATTTCCAATTGGTTTCACACGAATTGGAGTTATTTAGCTCAAATTCTGCCCTAGGTTCAAATTTTTCATTTCTTCAATTATTCCCACTAACCAAACTCAATTCACATTTAATTCACTCAAAATGACTATAATTTAGCATTGACTCATCAATGGTACTTCGAAGCACAAAACCCACAATTTTCAAACACCAAAGTTTGCAATTTTCCCTAATCCTACCATTTCATTACCTCCATTCATCAACCCAATGACAATTCAAACTAAATAAACCTCAAATGACCATAATTTAATACTACACACAACAATTTCACTCTCTAGCACCAAAACTCCAATTTTCCCATGAACCCTAATCTCCCATAATTAAATTTATATACATTTCATGCAATTTCTTTGCCCCAATCATCTATACTACTTCAACTAAGCTTAATCTCATCATAAATTTCATTCAAAGATATCAAACTCTAATTTTTCTCCAATTTGTCCAAAACCCTAGTTTAGATTCCATACATGTTTTCTTTCATTTTCTTATGAAATTTCATGCTTTGTCATGTAAATTCATCACACCCAAACTTGATTCAAATCATATTTGGTTAATCAAGCATGAAGGAGAGAGCTTACCTCACTTGATGATTTTTTCCACTTCCAATCTCTTCCAAATCTTACTCTTTTTGTTTTTAATCTCTCAATCAAAGATCTCTTTGATGTTTTCTTTTAATGGGCTATGGAATTTATGAAGGGAATTGAAGTGAATCAAGATTTGGAAGGGAAAACAATGGTGGAAGAAGATTGGAGAAGAAGAGAAAAAAAAAGAGAGCGAGAGGGAAGATGGGTGGTGGCATGAAAAAAGGGAAAGAAGGAGACTTGTCTTCTTTTATACTTATTTATTCCTTTTTAATTAAATAATTAAGTTTAATTGTCAAAAGCCTATAAGTCATTAATTTTAATTAGGTCAAAAATGGAATTTAAATTCTAGATTTTTGCCTCTTTTATTTTCTTTCCATTTTTACTCTAATTTTTCCCTCAATATTTCTTCATAATTCAATATTTTATTTTCATTTAATTAAATTGACATTTTGGTCAAAAATCAACTCTTAAAGTTAATTAACCAAAATGCCCCTTATCAGGTCATAATCCCTCTTTTACAATATACCCGGTGAGTCCTTATGTTTTTGGCTCACTTGAATTTTTATTGTGTCTATCTCAATTAATTTTCTATTTATTTTTGGTCCTTAAGGTGTCTTTGAATAATACTAGTCACGGATCAAAATGGTACTATTCAAAACTCGGAGGTTCGGCGTGTTACAGTAGGTTTATGTCTCAGCTTTCTGCTGGTAAAATTTCAGGTCAATTGTACCTTTCTACACTGAGTTATGACCAAATGAATAATACTGTTCATTTGGTCATTTTGCCCAGGCAGAATGCAAGTCACCCGAATTAGGGTAATTTTTAGGTTAACTTAGTTTGGTTTTCTGGGTAGGGTTTCTTCACTAAAGTGGTGCCATTATGTGTATAGTTTCATGTCTAATTAGCTTTGCACCAATTGAATCTCTACAACTTCATTTATAGCTGCCTAAACCTGCTAGACTCACACTCAGTCCTGCAGGTCAGCCAAGGCAGCTCACCCAAACTCAAATACCAAGCCACAACTCACTTCATTTCCTCCTCACACACATTCAAATGGTCACTAATTGACTCTTATAACACTGGTTCACCATCAGTTGAACAAAACTCTAATTACCCCTAAACCCTAACTCTCCAATTCTCTTAATCTTGCCACACATGCTACTCCCATTAAAAATTCATGCATATACATGTTAAATAGCATTAGGAGGTAAGTTTAAACTAAATAAAACATAGAAATTTCCCTTGCTTCCAAGCTGGCCAAATTTCTTTTTTAGCCATTACCCATGATTTCTTCAATTCTTCTTCATATTTACAACTCAATTCAACTAATCCACACAATTTAAACACTAAATCTTAAAGTTAAGAGCACTTACCTCTTGTAATAGTTTTCAAAAGCTCCAAATCTTCTCTTTTTCCCTTTCTTTTTGCTGGTTAGATGTTGCTTAAGGTGTGAGGAAGAGGTTTTATGAAGCAAGATTGAAATCTTATGGTGGTTTATCAAGGAATTTTAGTGAGAAATGTTGATTAACAATGGTGAGAGAAGAGAGAGGAAGGGAGCTGGCTGAAAATAAAGAAGATGTAGTAGATTTTGTGTTTTTTTTTTTAATTCATTTTAGTTATATTTATCTCATTTTAATTGGTTTGTCAATTTCTAATTGGTGGGAAGCTTTTTAATGATGTCATCCTATGTCATAAATCCAATTTAATTCCATTTTCTTTTTACTTTATTTTCTTATTTTCATTTCTCATTTTTAATTACACTTCTAGTAATATTTATTCACATTTTATGTCATAATAATTATTTACTTAACTGGACAAGTCGGCCAAAAATCATCTCTGAAAACAAAATGACCAAAATGCCCTCCGTTTGGCTTATTGAGCCAAAATCGTCTGTACCGATTGAAAAATTTTTCTAAGCCTTTTCTTGGCATTTTAATGCCATAGAACCCTCAATGACTCTTCTCTGGAGTCCCAAAAATTATTTTATGAATTTTCTCCCTATTCTAAGGCTCCTAGTTGTGAGAACCAGAACTTCCCACTGGGTTACCCATCGCTAGGGCATCGGCTCATTTAACTTGATTGTATTTCATTTCAAAAATTTTTTCTAAATTTTTTTTTATTAATATTAGAGTTAATTATGGTTTCTCACTTTAGTTTAAATATTTTTCTAGATGTTCTAGCTATCCGGACCGATATGGGTCACCGGAACAGTAGAATGTACGGAATGGATACAGTGAGGGTATTACAATACAAATAGTAGATCAGCAATCTTATAAGTCGACAATCAATGTTGTTCACAAATTTGAGTTGGTGATGAGAAGCTACCAAATGCTTCTTATTGATTGATGTAAAGTCCTTCCAAGTTAGTTATAGATTCCTACCCTACGTTCTTTCAGTGTTGTGCTTGCCTAAAATTTTCTTGTAACATGAAAAAGATTCTAAAGATGGAGAGGTCATGAGGATTTCTTCAATACTTCTTCTAAACCTCGATTCTCCTTTCTCACACCAAGTTGTTTTTATATGCTTCTTCGAAGGTAGTAGGCTTCGTATGTAACACTCCTTACTCGTTTACAGTGTAGCCGAGCAAGGTGTGCCACATTCGTTGCCTGAGTACCTTATCTTATCCTGTCGTGTCTATTGTCAATTTTTAAACTTTGTAGAAAAAATATGGAAATATATTTTCTTTTCTATCACAATTTATCTCTGTGGAAACCCGGGCAGAGCCTCCTCTGTTTATTGGCATCTGGCGGGTTCCAATAGTTACCTGTCAAAAATAATTTCATATCATATATGTTTTATTCATCTTGTCATATAACATATTATATCATATCTGTTCATTCAATTTCAAGAAAATAATATTTTTCATTCATTCATATGGAAATTATACACAAAAGTTTATAATCTTTTTTTTTTTTTTTTTTTTTTTTACAGTCTCAAAAATATCAATACAATTTATTACATCATCAACTATAATTAAATGTACAAAAATACTAGTCTATACATGGACCCTACCAAAATATTATAACTGATGAGGTGACTCTGGACTCTAGATCAGAGTGATTTGGACAATCAGTAATCGAGTACTCTTGTGGCGACTCTCGCTATAGCGGTGCGTATGCGGTCTCCAGTACCTAAGCGATGGAAAATCCAACGCGCTAAGCAAATTGCGTAGTGGTGCATAATCTTAAAGAAATTTAACTAAATAATTATAAATAATAATTCTATGTAAACTTTTGCAATTCTAGGTCATTTGCATATTTTACTGCACTTTGGAAATAAATTATTTAGTAGTATCTTTTCTGTGTATTTATTTCATTCTTTGTTTTTTTAAACTTATGTTAGAGTCTTTAGAATCATATCAATGTATTTTCTGTCATATTGGTATATTTCATGTCATATCTGTATATTTCATATCATATCTGTATATTTGTGCCCAAGAAACTTATAACAAACTATAATGCTGAATACACATGAGCATACGGGTTAGACAGTCATATGTTTATCCTGTATACATCTGTCAGGCATGAGGCCAGCTGTCAGGCTTGTAAAGCCAGAAATAAAGTTATGCACAATGGCATCTGTCATGTCATCTGTTATGTCAGTCACAAGGCCAATGGGCAGGCATATAATAGCCTGTATACAACTGTCTATCAGGCACAAGGCCAGCAGTCAAAAATCATATCAAACACATTTTGTCAATCAATGATTATTCATGTAGGCAGTACTACTATCTGTAGTACCTAATTGGTATACCAATCGATCCAACTATATATATAAGTCTAGGTACACTTTGGGCAAATTAGTATTATTAAGCACTTATAGTTTTATTATTTCATGCTATGTACCATTAAGAGTTCATAATATATTGTTATTTCACTTTATGTACCATTAATAGTATAGTTCCAAGCATTCCTGACTGTCCGGGCAGGCATTGGCCGTCGGTACAGTAGAACGCATGGACTACGTAAATGAGGATGTTACATCGTAAACTTATTACTCTAGCATAACCAGACTTAACGTAATACCTTGGATTTAGATACTTTACTAAATCTTTGAAGTGGTGGTTATACTTGCTCAGCTTCCTCATGTTAGCTCGGTTGAATATCTTCACATTTTTTGTAACACCCTCACTGTAGCAATTCCGTACATTCTACTGTTCCGTTGATCGATGTCGGTCCGGATAGATAGAACGTCTGGAAAAATATTTAGATTAAAGTGAGGAGTCATAAATAACTCAAATAATAATAAGAAAAATTTAGGAAAACTTTTAGAAATAAAATACAACTAAGTTAAATGAGCCGGTACCCTAGTGATGGGTAACCTAGAGCGAAGTTGCGGTCTTCACAGCTAAAAGCTCTAAACCTAGAAGAAAATTCATGAAATAATTTTTGGGACTCCAGGGAAGAGTCATTGAGGTTTCGATGGCATTAGAATGCTAAGAAAATACTTATAAAATTTTTGAGATCGGTACAGACAATTTTGGCTCGATAAGCCAAACGGAGGGCATTTTGGTCATTTCATCATCAAGGATGATTGAAAATTTAATTGAAAATGAGTAGAAAAGAAAAGGAAAGAAAATGAAGGAAATTTGGAATTTTCACATCATTATGATGTCATTAAAATACTCCCACCCAATCACATTGTGACACATGGCTATAACTCACTTAAAAAGAATTAAATGGGTAGAAATGAAAGAAAAAAAATCAGATTGCTTCTTCCTTTTTCTTCCAGCCGAACCAGCTCCCTCTCCCTTGCACCATTAAAGCTTCACCAAGCTTTGGTTAGCCCACCAAACCACCTCAAAACCCTAGCTTCCCTTCACAAAAACTCATCCTCACACCTAGAGCAAGCTTTGGATAGCAAAAAGAAAGGAAGATAGTGAAGTTTTGAAGTCATGGAAAGTGACTAAGTCAAGGTTAGTGCCAATTTTCTTACTTCCACTCTTTTATAAGCATGAATCTAAGTTGAGTTAAGTTGAAAATTTAACGAAAAATGAATTAAAGATGTATGAACTTGCCCCATGAAATTTCGGCAGCCTTAGGGTACCTTAGGGTTTCATCAATATAATTGTATAATAGTTGTATATGGCTGCCATTGAACATGATTTTGGTATTTTAATTCATGGATTGTATGTATATGAAGAATTTTAGTTATTGGAGTTAGGGTTTGGGCACCAAAATTGGGATTTTGTTTATGTATTTCTAGAAAGATGTTGTAATGGTCAATTAGTGACCATTTGGTCATGTTTGAGTAGGAAATTGAGTAAATGGTTCCAAGGGAATTGAGGTTAGGCATGCTGTCCAATGTGCCCTGCAGGTCTGGATGTGAGTCCAGCAAGTTTGGGCAGCTATAACTTGAGTTGTGTAGGTTCAATTAGTGCAAGGCCAATTAGACATGAAATTAGACACATAATGGCACAACTTTGATGAAGGAAACCTGTCCAGAAAACAAACTTAGGATGCTCTAAAAAATTAACCAAATTCGGGTAGCACCAATTCTGCCTGGACAAAATGACCAAATGAACAGTGTTCATTCATTTGGTCATAACTCAGTGTAAAAAGGTCCAATTGACCTGAAATTTATATCAATTGAAAGCTTAGGCAAATTAGACCAACTTTCATGCAGAACACAAACTCAAATTCTGGACTTAACTAAATGAAATTGCTAGCCAAAATAGAACTATCAAATCTGGCAGAACCAAAATTGCCCAGAAATTTTGGGTAAAGGCAATCCGACCAGTTATGGTAAAATAGCCATAACTTGAGCTAAAAAACTCCAAATGGGGTGATTCAAAAAGTGAAATATAACTAGACACAATAAATAACAACTTTGATTGAGAACACTTGGCTAAATTCTCACTGTAGAATGGCTTAATGAAATAGTGAACTCTAGCACCCAAAACTGATATTTTTTATTTATTTTCCATTGGTTAAAAGTATGGATTGGCAACTAATGCCAACACTTTTGGGAACCAAAATGTGATAAATTTATGTGATTAGAACTCATGTAACTATTATATATGAGAAAGTCAATATTTTGACTTAAATGACCAAATGAATAGTAACCTTACATGTTAAGTTCAAATATTCAAGAAATAACCTTGTAATGTGCCCTAGTACACCTAATGAGATTGGTTTGGATAGGTTGGCATGCCAATAGGGTTCTGATAGCAGTACTGTTCATGGCTTCATGCCATTCTGTGATATGATACCCTATGGCTATACTAATTATGATGTTATGCTTGGCTTTATGCCTTATTGCTTTTATGGCTTATTAGCCATTCTGTCTGCACACCGGGAGACACATTGTGACCGATGGTGTGATGGCCCGAGGTACCTAGTATCCAGTGCTAGTTTACCCGTTTATCTAGTCCGGTCAATTTGTATAGGTTACTTGGGCATGGAAAAGTAAATGTAATTAAATTGATTATTAAAGGAAGTAAGGAAATTAAATATCAAGATAAAGAACTATAATGATTACAATAAAAAGAGGCTTAAAATCATCGAGAAAATGATTAATAAAATACTAGAAAGAGTCAATATCATAAGATGTAATTAGCCTTCGACTAAACAATAAGTTAGTAATTATTTATTTCTTATAAGCACAATAACTAGGAAATTTTTACTTTTATTTGCTTATTATATTTTCTTGTATTATTGGCACCACTAAGCAGTATTGCTTAGCGCGTTGCTTTTAGCCATGCGTAGGTTCTGGAGAGACTGACAGAGAGCCCAGTAGACCATAGACTGGGTGAGGCCTATTCACATATCTGCATAGTATCCGTGTCACCTCATAGGTTACAGTGCATTGGTAGGATACTAGGTCCCATTTTGGTATTTTATACTGTTTATACTTTAAAATTAAACTTTTATTTTATCATGTATATGTGAAACCCATGTAATATAATTTTGTATGAATGTCAGTATTGGTAAATTTGTAATTATAAATGAAAATTGAGTATTTATTTCTGTTTTGAGATCTAAAATGAATGAATGAATGACAACTGGAAGAATTTTTGAGAATTGATGAGAAAATTGGGAGTTGTGAAACTGAATGACTATTGGAAGTGTTTTTTTTATAGGTTCTGAAGAACTGTTTTCTCTATTTTTAGCCGGTGCTCTGCCGAATTTTCTATAAAATTTTTGGAACCTCAAATGAATTTATAATTTCAATAAATAACTTAAATGAGTTAAATTTCACAAATTGCACTTCATAACCATGAAGAAATAAATCAAGGAAGGATAAAAATAATTGAGATAAAATATGGTGTTCCGGTACACTATGTGGCATATCTTGCTCGGCTATACTGTAGACGGGTAAGGGGTGTCACATTTATTAGTATCAGAGCTAGGTTTAGGCATTCCTAGGCATAGATAGATAGAAAGGGATAGTGTGCATAACATGCATTGAATTCATATGAGTCGAGGTGACACTAATGCAGATCTATTTTCTCGGGTAAGGTGAAGAAATAAGGAAGTAGCAGCTCCTCGACTATTTACACCGGGTAAATTTCGAGGACGAAATTTTTGTTAGAGGGAAAGAATTGTAACACCCTCACTGTAGCAATTCCGTACATTCCACTGTTCTGGTGATCGGAATCAGTCCAGATAGCTAGAACGTCTCAAAAAATATTTAGACTAGAGTGAGGAGTCATAAATAACTCAAATAATAATAAGAAAAATTTAGGAAAAATTTTAGAAATAAAATAAACTAAGTTAAATGAGCCGGTGCCCTATTGATGGGTAACCTAGAGGGAAGTTACAGTCTTTGCAGCTAAAAGCCCTAAACCGGGGAGAAAATTCATGAAATAATTTTTAGGACTCTAGGGAAGAGTCATTGAGGTTTCGATGGCATTAGAATGCCAGGAAAATACTTAGAAAATTTTTGAGATCGGTACAGACGATTTTGGCTTGATAAGCCAAACAGAGGGTATTTTGATCATTTCGTCTTTAGGGATGATTTTTGACCGACTTGTCCAATTAAGTAAATAATTATTATGACATAAAATGTGAATAAATATTGTTAAAAATTTAATTGAAAATGAGTAGAAAAGAAAAGGAAAGAAAATGAAGGAAATTTGGAATTTTGACATCATTATGATGTCATTAAAATACTCTCACCCAATCACATTGTGACACTTGGCTATAACTCACTTAAAATGAATTAAATGGGCAGAAATGAAAGAAAAAAAAAATCAGATTGCTTCTTCCTTCTTCTTCCAGCCGAACTAGCTCCCTCTCCCTTCCACCATTAAAGCTCCACCAAGCTTTGGTTAACCCACCAAACACCTCAAAACCCTAGCTTCCCTTCATAAAAACTCATCCTCACACCTAGAGCAAGCTTTGGACAGCAAAAAGACAGGAAGAAAGTGAAGTTTTAAAGTCTTGGAAAGTGACTAAGTCAAGGTTAGTGCCAATTTTCTTGCTTCCACTCTTTTCTAAGCATGAATCTAAGTTGAGTTAAGCTGAAAATTTGATGAAAAATGAATTAAAGATATATGAACTTGCCCCATGAAATTTTGGTAGCCTTAGGGTACCTTAGGGTTTCATCAATTTGATTGTATAATAGTTGTGTATGGCTTCCATTGAACATGTTTTTGGCATTTTAATTCATGGATTGTATGTATATGAAGAATTGTAGTTGTTGGAGTTAGGGTTTGGGCACCAAAATTGGGATTTTGTTTATGTATTTATGGAAAGATGTTGTAATGGTCAATTAGTGACCATTTGGTCATTTTTGAGTAGGAAATTGAGTGAATGGTGCTAAGGGAATTGCGGTTAGGTATGATGTCCAATGTGCCCTGCAGGTCTGGATGTGAGTCTAGCAAGTTTGGACAGCTATAGCTTGATTTATGTAGGTTCAATTGGTGCAAGGCAAATTAGACATGAAATTAGACACATAATGGCACAATTTTGATGAAGGAAACCTATCAAGAAAACAAACTTAGGATGCCTTAAAAATTTGACCAAATCAGGGTAGCACTAATTCTGCCTGGGCGAAATGACCAAATGAACAGTGTTCATTCATTTGGACATAACTCAGTGTAAAAAGGTCCAAATGACTTGAAATTTATATCAATTGAAAGCTAAGGCAAATTAGAACAACTTTCATGTAGAACACAAACTCAAATTCTAAACTTAACTAAATGAAATTGCCAGCCAAATTTGAACAACCAAATCTGGAAGAACCAAAATTGCCTAGAAATTCTGGGTAAAGGCAATCCGACCAGTAATGGTAAAATAGCCATAACTTGAGCTAGAAAACTCCAAATGGGGTGATTCAAAAAGTAAAATGTAACTAGACACAATAAGGAACAACTCTGATTACTTGGCCAAATTCTCATTGTAGAATGGCCTAATGGATCAGTGAACTATAATACCCAAAACTGAGATTTTTTATTTATTTTCCATTGGTTAGAAGTATGGATTGGCAATTAATGCCAACACTTTTGGGAACCAAAATGTGGTAAATTTATATGATTAGAACTCATGTAACTATTATATATCAGAAAATCAACATTTTGACTTAAATGACCAAATGAATAGTAATCTCACATGTTAAGTTTAAATATTCAAGAAATAACCTTATAATGTTCCCTAGTACACCTAGTGAGATTGGTTTGGATAGGTTGGTAAGCCAATAGGGTTCTGATAGCAGTATTGCATATGGCTTCATGCCATTCTGTGATATGATAGCCTACGGCTATACTGATTATGATGTTATGCTTGGCTTTATGCCTTATTACTTTTATGGCTTATTAACCATTCTGTCTGCACACCGGGAGACACATTGTGACCGATGATGTGACGGCCTGAGGTACGTGGTACCCAGTGCTAATTTACCCGTTTATCTAGTCTGGTCAATTTGTATAGGTTACTTGGGCATGGAAAAGTATAAATGTAATTGAATTGATTATTAAAAGAAGTAAGGAAATTAAAAATTAAGATAAAGAACAAGAATGATTACAATAAAAAGAGGCTCAAAATCATCAAGAAAATAATTAATAAAATGCTAAAAAGAGTTAATATTATAAGATGTAATTAACCTTCGACTAAACAATAAGTTAATAATTATTTATTTCTTATAAGCACAATAACTAGGAAATTTTTACTTTTATTTGCATTTTATATTTTCTTGTATTATTGGCACCACTAAGCAGTATTGCTTAGCGCGTTGCTTTTAGCAATGCGTAGGTTCTGGAGAGACTGACAGAGAGCCCAGTAGGCCACAGACTGGGTGAGGCCTGTTCACATATATGCATAGTATCCGTGTCACCTCATAGGCTACAGTGCATTGGTAGGATACTAGGTCCCATTTTAGTATTTTATACTGTTTGTACTTTGAAATTAAACTTTTATTTTATCATGTATATGTGAAACCCATATAATATAATTTTGTATGAATGTCAGTATTTGTAAATTTGTAATTATAAATGAAAATTGAGTATTTATTTTTGTTTTGAGATCTAAAATGAATGAATGACAACTAGAAGAATTTTTTAGAATTGATGAGAAAATTGGGAGTTGTGGAACTGAATGACTATTGGAAGTGTTTTTTTTACAGGTTCCGAAGAACTGTTTTATCTATTTTTAGCCGGTACTCTACCGGATTTTCTATAAAATTTTCGAAACCTCAAATGAATTTATAATTTCAATAAATGACTTAAATGAGTTAAATTTCACAAATTGCACTTCATAACCATGAAGAAATAAATTAAGGATAAAAATAATTGAGATAAAATATGGTGTTCCAGTACACTGTGTGGCATATCTTGCTTGGCTATACTGTAGACGGGTAAGGGGTGTCACATTTATTGGTATCAGAGCCAGATTTAGGTGTTCCTAGGCATAGATAGATGGAAAGGGATAGTGTGCATAACATGCATTGTATTCATATGAGTCGAGGTGACACTAATGCAGATCTGTTTTCTCGGGTAAGGTGAAGAAATAAGGAAGTAGCAGCTCCTCAACTATTTACACGGGTAAATTTGGAGGGCGAAATTTTTATTAGAGAGAAAGAATTGTAACACCCTCACTGTAGCAATTCCGTACACTCTACTGTTTTAGTGACCGGTGCCGGTCCGGAAAGGTAGAACGTCAGAAAAAAATATTTAGACTAGAGTGAGGAGTCATAAATAACTCAAATAATAAGAAGAAAAGTTTAGAAAAAATTTTAGAAATAAAATACAATTAAGTTAAATGAGCCGGTGCCCTGGTGACGGGTAACCTAGAGGGAAGTTACGGTCTTTGCAGCTAAAAGCCTTAAACCCAAGAGAAAATTCATGAATTAATTTTTGGGACTCCAGAGAAGAGTCATTGAGGTTTCAATACATTAGAATGCCAAGAAAATACTTAGAAAATTTTTGAGATCGATACAGACGATTTTGGCTCGATAAGCCAAATGGAGGGCATTTTGGTCATTTCATCTTCAAGGATGATTTTTGACCGACTTATCCAATTAAGTAAATAATTATTATGACATAAAATGTGAATAAATATTGTTAAAAATTTAATTGAAAATGAGCAGAAAAGAAAAGGAAAGAAAATGAAGGAAATTTGGAATTTTGACATCATTATGATGTCATTAAAATACTCCCACCCAATCACATTGTGACACATGGCCATAACTCACTTAAAATGAATTAAATGGGCAGAAATGAAAGAAAAAAAATCAGATTGCTTCTTCCTTCTTCTTCCAGCCGAACCAGCTCCCTCTGCCTTCCACCATTAAAGCTCTACCAAGCTTTGGTTAACCCACTAAACCAGCTTAAAACCCTAGATTCCCTTCACAAAAACTCATCCTCACACCTAGAGCAAGCTTTGGACAGCAAAAAGAAAGGAAGAAAGTGAATTTTTGAAGTCTTGGAAAGTGATTAAGTCAAGGTTAGTGCCAATTTTTTTGCTTCCACTCTTTTCTAAGCATGAATCTAAGTTGAGTTAAGCTGAAAATTTGATGAAAAATGAATTAAAGATGTATGAACTTGCCCCATGAAATTTTGGCAGCCTTAGGGTACCTTAGGGTTTCATCAATTTGATTATATAATAGTTGTGTATGGCTTCCATTGAACATGATTTTGGTATTTTAATTCATGGATTGTATGTATATAAAGAATTGTAGTTGTTGGAGTTAGGGTTTAGGCACCAAAATTGGGATTTTGTTTATGTATTGTTGGAAAGATGTTGTAATGGTCAATTAGTGACCATTTGGTCATGTTTAAGTAGGAAATTGAGTGAATGGTGCCAAGGGAATTGAGGTTAGGTATGCTGTCCAATGTGCCCTGCAGGTCTGGATGTGAGTCCAGCAAGTTTGGGCAGCTATAACTTGAGTTGTGTAGGTTCAATTGGTGCAAAGCCAATTGGACATAAAATTAGACACATAATGGCACAACTTTGATGAAGGAAACCTGTCTAGAAAACAAACTTAGGATGCCCTAAAAAATTGACCAAATCTGGATAGCACCAATTCTGTCTAGGCAGAATGACCAAATGAACAATATTCATTCATTTGGTCATAACTCAGTGTAAAAATGTCCAATTGACCTGAAATTTATATCAATTGAAAGCTTAGGCAAATTAGAACAACTGTCATTGTAGAACACAAACTCAAATTTTGGACTTAACTAAATGAAATTGCTAGCTAAAGTTGAACTACCAAATCTAGCAGAACCAAAATTGCCCAGAAATTCAGGGTAAAGGTAATCCGACCAGTTATAGTAAAATAGTCATAACTTGAGCTAGAAAACTCCAAATGGGGTGATTCAAAAAGTGAAATATAACTAGACAGAATAAAGAACAACTTTGATTGAGAACACTTGGCCAAATTCTTATTGTAGAATGGCCTAATGGAACAGTGAACTCTAGTAGCCAAAACTAAAATTTTTTATTTATTTTCCATTGGTTAGAAGTATGGATTGACAACTAATACCAACACTTTTGGGAACCAAATGTGGTAAATTTATGTGATTAGAACTCATGTAACTATTATTTATGAGAAAATCTATATTTTAACTTAAATGACTAAATGAATAGTAACCTCACATATTAAGTTCAAATATTCAAGAAAAAAACCTTGTAATGTGCCCTAGTACATCTAGTGAGATTGGTTTGGATAGGTTGGCATGCCAATAGGATTCTGATAGTAGTACTATATATGGCTTCATACCATTCTGTGATATGATAGCCTATGGCTATACTGATTATGATGTTATACTTGGTTTTATGCCTTATTGCTTTTATGGCTTATTAGCCATTCTTTCTGTACACCGGGAGACACATTGTGATCGATGGTGTGATGGCCCAAGGTACCTGGTACCCAGTGCTAGTTTAGCCATTTATCCAATCCGGTCAATTTGTATAGGTTACTTGGGCATGGAAAAGTATAAATGTAATTGAATTGATAATTAAAGGAAGTAAGGAAATTAAATATCAAGATAAAGAACAAGAATGATTACAATAAAAAGATGCTCAAAATCATCAAGAAAACAATTAATAAAATGCTAGAAAGAATTAATATGATAAGATGTAATTAGCCTTCAACTAAACAATAAGCTAGTAATTATTTATTTCTTATAAGCACAATAACTAGGAAATTTTTACTTTTATTTGTATATTATATTTTCTTGTATTATTGGCACCACTAAGCAATATTACTTAGCACGTTGCTTTTTGCCACACGTAGGTTCTAGAGAGACTAACAGAGAGCCCACCAGACCACAAACTGGGTGAGGCCTATTCACACATCTGCATAGTGTCCTTGTCACCTCATAGGCTACAGTGCATTGGTAGGATAATAGGTCCCATTTTGGTATTTTATACTATTTTTACTTTAAAATTAAACTTTTATTTTATCATGTATATGTGAAACCCATGTAATATAATTTTGTATGAATGTCAGTATTTGTAAATTTTTAATTATAAATGAAAATTGAGTATTTATTTATGTTTTGAGATCTAAAATGAATGAATGACAACTAGAAGAATTTTTTAGAATTGATGAGAAAATTGAGAGTTGTGGAACTGAATGACTTTTGGAAGTGGTTTTTTTACAGGTTCTGAAGAACTATTTTCTCCATTTTTAGCCGGTACTCTGCCAGATTTTCTATAAAATTTTCGGAATCTCAAATGAATTTATAATTTCAATAAATGACTTAAATGAGTTAAATTTCACAAATTGCACTTCATAACCATGAAGAAATAAATTAAGGATAAAAATAATTGAGATAAAATATAGTGTTCCGGTACACTGTGTGGCATATCTTGCTTGGCTATACTGTAGATGGATAAGGGGTGTCATATTTATTGGTATCAGAGCTAGGTTTAGGCATTCCTAGGCATAGATAGATGGAAAGGGATAGTGTGCATAACATGTATTATATTCATATGAGTCGATGTGACACTAATGTAGATCCGTTTTCTTTGGTAAGGTGAAGAAATAAGGAAGCAGTAGCTCCTCGACTATTTACACTAGGTAAATTTCGAGGATGAAATTTTTGTTAGAGGGGAAGAATTGTAACACCCTCATTGTAGCAATTCCGTACATTCTACTGTTCCAGTGACCGGTGTTAGTCTGGAAAGCTAGAACGTCTAGAAAAATATTTAGACTAGAGCGAGGAGTCAAAAATTACTCAAATAATAATAAGAAAAATTTAGGAAAAATTTTAGAAATAAAATACAACTAAGTTAAATGAGTCGGTGCCCTATTGATGAGTAACCTAGAGGGAAGTTACGGTCTTCGCAACTAAAAGCCCTAAACTAGAGAGAAAATTCATGAAATAATTTTTGGGACTCCAGGGAAGAGTCATTGAGGTTTCGATAGCATTAGAATGCCAGGAAAATGCTTACAAAATTTTTGAGGTTAGTACAGACGATTTTGGCTCGATAAGCCAAACGGAGGGCATTTTGGTAATTTCGTCTTCAGGAATGATTTTTGACCAATTTGTCCAATTAAGTAAATAATTATTATGACATAAAATATGAATAAATATTGTTAAAAATTTAATTGAAAATGAGTAGAAAAGAAAAGGAAAGAAAATGAAGGAAATTTGGAATTTTGACATCATTATGATGTTATTAAAATACTCCCACCCAATCATATTGTGACACAAGGCTATAACTCACTTAAAATGAATTAAATGGGCAGAAATGAAAGAAAAAAATCAGATTGCTTCTTCCTTTTTCTTCAAGCTAAACCAGCTCCCTCTCCCTTCCACCATTAAAGCTCCACTAAGCTTTGGTTAACCCACCAAACCACCTCAAAACCCTAGCTTCCCTTCATAAAAACTCATCCTTACACCTAGAGCAAGCTTTGGATAGCAAAAAGAAAGTGAAGTTTTGAAGTCTTGGAAAGTAACTAAGTCAAGGTTAGTGTCAATTTTCTTGCTTCCACTCTTTTCTAAGCATGAATCTAAGTTGAGTTAAGCTGCAATTTAATGAAAAATGAATTAAGGATGTATGAACTTGCCCCATGAAATTTCGGCAGCCTTAGGTACCTTAGGGTTTCATCAATTTGATTGTATAATAGTTGTGTATGGCTGCCATTGAACATGATTTTGGAATTTTAATTCATGGATTATATGTATATGAAGAATTGTAGTTGTTGGAGTAAGGGTTTGGGCACCAAAATTGGGATTTTGTTTATGTATTGCTGGAAAGATGTTGTAATCTTCAATTAGTGACCATTTGGTCATGTTTGAGTAGGAAATTGAGTGAATGGTGCCAAGGGAATTGAGGTTAGGTATGCTGTCCAATGTGCCCTGCAGGTCTGGATGTGAGTCCAACAAGTTTGGGCAGCTATAACTTGTGTTGTGTAGATTCAATTGGTGCAAGGCCAATTGGACATGAAATTAGACACATAATTGCACAACTTTGATGAAGGAAACCTATCCAGAAAACAAACTTAGGATGCCCTAAAAAATTGACCAAATTCGGGTCTGCCTGGACAAAATGACCAAATGAACAGTGTTCATTCATTTGGTCATAACTCAGTGTAGAAATGTCCAATTGACCTGAAATTTATATCAATTAAAATCTTAGGCAAATTAGAACAACTTTAATGTAGAATGCAAACTCAAATTCTGGACTTAACTAAATAAAATTGCTAGCCAAAATTGAACTACCAAATCTGGTAGAACCAAAATTGCCCAGAAATTCTAGGTAAAGGCAATCCGACCAATTATGGTGAAATAGCCATAACTTGAGCTTGAAAACTCCAAATGGTGTGATTCAAAAAGTGAAATGTAACTAGACACAACAAAAAACAACTTTGATTAAGAACACTTGGCCAAATTATCATTGTAGAATGGCCTAATGGAACAGTGAACTCTAGCACCCAAAACTGAAATTTTTTATTTATTTTCCATTGGTTAGAAGTATGGATTGACAACTAATGCCAACACTTTTGGGAACCAAAATATGGTAAATTTATGTGATTAGAACTCATGTAACTATTATATATGAGAAAGTCAATATTTTGACTTAAATGACCAAATGAATAGTAACCTCACATGTTAAGTTCAAATATTCAAGAAATAACCTTGTAATGTGCCCTAGTACACCTAGTGAGATTGGTTTGGATAGGTTGGCATGCCAATAGGGTTCTGATAGCAGTACTGCGTATGGCTTCATGCCATTCTGTGATATGATAGCCTATGGCTATACTGATTATGATGTTATGCTTCGCTTTATGCCTTATTGCTTTTATGGCTTAGTAGCCATTTTGTCTGCACACCGGGAGACACATTGTGACCGATGGTGTGACGGCCCGAGGTACCTGGTACCCAGTGCTAGTTTAGCCATTTATCCAGTCCGGTCAATTTGTATAGGTTACTTGGGCATGGAAAAGTATAAATGTAATTGAATTGATAATTAAAGGAAGTAAGGAAATTAAATATCAAGATAAAGAACAAGAATGATTACAATAAAAAGAGGCTCAAAATCATCAAGAAAATGATTAATAAAATGCTAGAAAGAGTTAATATCATAAGATGTAATTAGCCTTCGACTAAACAATAAGTTTGCAATTATTTATTTCTTATAAGCACAATAACTAGGAAATTTTTACTTTTATTTGCATATTATATTTTTTTGTATTATTGGCACCACAAAGCAGTATTACTTAGCGCATTGCTTTTTGCCACGCGTAGGTTCTGGAGAGACTAACAGAGAGCCTAATAGACCACATACTAGGTGAGGCCTATTCACATATCTGCATAGTGTCTATGTCATCTCATAGGCTACAGTGCATTGGTAGGATACTAGGTCCCATTTTGATATTTTATACTATTTTTACTTTGAAATTAAGCTTTTATTTTATCATGTATATGTGAAACCCATGTAATATAATTTTATATAAATGTCAGTATTTGTAAATTTGTAATTATAAATGAAAATTGAGTATTTATTTATGTTAGTAGTATGCCCTAGAGCATATCATTTAGTATGTATCTTGTATATATTTTATTAACAAAAGGCATTTTCACTTTTCCGTTTACATAATATATTTATGTGTAATAGAAAAGGTCCATTGATATTTTGTTAGAAATATTGTTCTTAAGCTGTTAAGAATATGAGTGACAGTATTTCTAGTACAAAGTGTCATAAATAGGTTCACAATCGAGGATACTTCACAATAAGGACATGACTTATCCATAAAGATTTTAATCATGTTTGTTCCCAAGTTATTTATATGAGATGTAAATAAGATGGAATGGTGAGTCTCATGCCATATAACAAACATGATAGGCACTTATACATGATAAGTAGGCTGAACCAGTGATATTTATGATGAGTACATGGAGTTTACTCTTGTCAATATATTGTCATAAATCATATCAGTGCATATAATCTTTAGACCTGAGATAGCATAGTTATCTTGTATATAGGTGATTTGAGTTTGATACTGCTTACATACTTGTACTGCGTATGGGTATATGGGCATGTGTTGGCTCCTACTAGTTATATATGGAGGTAGGTGTTGATCAAGATGGAATCTGTTCCTCTAAGTAAATAAGGATAAAATCCTATGTTCATTTAATTGTTCTTGATGTTTCAAGCTCCTGGCCAGGACAGATAGATTTAATCAGAAAAGAGTTTCTGATGAGAAAATCTTTTTAATCAAGAACTGGAATTAAAAGAGAACATAATATTCATAGCAAATGGGGTTTGACATAAAGCATGACTCCAGCTCGAATTGGGATTTTGTAACAGAGAGATTCCAGTGCATGGTAACATATGATTATAGATTCATTTAAGGTAAACCTTATTACTAATTGGGTAGCCATGGCATGCTATGCTAGGTGTTAACCATGGTCTATGAGGTGCATAAAATGATTTAGAGAAATCATTTATGGTAAGAAAGAGTTCTGATGATATTAAGAGTTGATATCATGTCTCATTACCAATTAGTGATGAGCCTAGTAAGTCACACACATACACAAGTAATCACCAAATTAAATATGATTTAATTAATTAATTAAAGAGTTTAATTAATTAATTAAATAGGTTTGGTTTGCAATTAGATTGCAAAGTCCCTAGCATGGCTTGAAACCAAATCTAAGTTATTGGATATATAGTATAAGTTAATTTTATATTTAAAGTGTTTAAATATGAATTTAATTAATGAGAAATTAATTAATAGAAATTAATTAATTAATTTATATTTGATATAAATTGATTAGAAGAAGAGAAATAATTATTTTGGGTTGAGAACTCAAAATTAAGACACAGGGGTATTTTAGTCATTTCACAGGGTGACATGTGACACCATGAGATGGTGACACATGACACTACATATAAGCTTGCCATATGTCTTTTAATCATGAAAGATGATCAAAGTCAAGATTAAATATAGGTTTGAAACTTGGCACAATGTGATTGAGTCAATTAAACCTAGAGCTAATCAAAAGGTGACATGTGGCAAGGGTTTTAAGTGGTGACCTAGCTATATAAGTGTTGTTACGAAAAGAAAACATAACAAGCTGCCATTCATCTCTTTGTGCCACCACCCTTAGCTGCTCTCCCTTCTCTTCTTCTTCATCTCTCATCAATTCCAAGAGATTAGCAAACAATCTCTTGAATTAAAAATACTAGAAATTTTTTCTAGTGTTCTGTTTACATCTGTAATCTCTCAAAAGGAAAAACTTGATATTCTAATTCATAGAAAAAGCTTTAGAAGCTGTTCAAGGGCTGCCATAGGTGATCTTGGTGTGGACAAGCTAGAGAGACAACATCTGGTGTCCCAAAGACGCATCCCAAAGGTGCCAAACACACTGCAGTGCATCAAAAGGTTAGTGCACTTGTTCATGATCTAATATAGGGTTTTAATGAATTAATATATTAATTCTAAAATCTTAAATGGCAAATGTAGATCCAAAATATATTAAAAGAGTTTTCATATGCTGTTTATCATTGAAATCAAATAGATAAAAATAAATCTTGTATGATGCATGTGACCCTAGATGAAAAATTTTGAATTTTAATGATCTAAACTTGTGTTTTTCATGTTTCTGCTCCTACAATTGTTATCAGAGCCACTATATTTGCCATTTAATTGTGTGATATGATCATGAGATGATAGATCCATTGCTGGTTGCAAAGAAAGGTGGCGGCTTGGTGACCAACACCATTGGTGCGCACACTTTGTGGTTTTCAATGGTGTGCACAAGGTTTGGTTTTTTAATTTACAATTATCGTATGATCTAAAAGCTTATTCTATGTCTAATTAAATTATTTAATTAGAGTTTTAATCACACAATTAAATTTTGATTCAAATTTGAATTTTAAAAATTGTTTGAATATGATTCAAATCTGAATTTTTAAAGTTGTTTGAATGTGATTCAAATCTGAATTTTAAAAATTGTATGAATGTGATTCAAATCTAAATTTTTAAAGTTGTTTGAATGTGATTCAAATCTGAATTTTTGAATTTGTTTGAATGTAATTCAAATCTGAATTTTTATATTTGTTTGAATGTGATTCAAATCTAAATTTTTAAATTTATTTGAATCATATTCAAATATGGATTTTTAAGTTGACTATGAGATATTCAATTTAATTTTAGTTTGTATATTTTATTTAATTGTTAAATAGTGATATGCATGATGGATGATCATGGACTATAAAAGACTAATGTAATTGGATTTATTTCTTTTCTGTTTCTTTGGTTTGTAATTTAATTAATTTATTTTAATTTATTTTTGGGCATCTATTATTAAGGTTGTAATAATTTTGGTTGTAATTTCATTTATTTAGTTCTTGTAAATTCGCCTTGGTATGTCAAGGATTACTATGTAATATTAGATTGTAAGAAGATCAAGGAGGTCAAGAGCATTGGTGGGACCAATGGGAGGAATTCAAGATCAAGTGTTGATTATGTACTCCTTTAGCAACTCTTGTAATATGAATGAATGAAATGCACCTAGGAATGCCCTGATTCAATTCTTGGTGGCTCAGAATTGAATCCCTTAGAAAGTCCATGATCATACCATATTTACTGTTTATCCATGAATACATGAGATGTATGGGAATGTATGCAAGTATATAATATATGCATGCTAAATGGATAATGTGCAAAGTGAGACCATAATAGTAATTAAGACGACCACAAAATCTTTCAAATAAATGATTAAGTTGGATATGCTATAATTAAAGTAATTATAACATGGGCCCTCCACTGGGGCAATTATTTTAAGAAATTTTAAATAGTTGCATATGATGTAATTAATTTAAGAGATATTCTTAAGAATAATTATTAAGCATGAGATGTTGTGAATATGTAAATGGTTTGGTGGCCAATATTGGATGTACCTAAGGACATTAAAATTATTTGCATAATTACTGGCTCAATGGGATCAACTTAACTAATGCAAAATAAGTCAATAATGGATGTACTTGAGATTTTAAGCATTAGGGGCTAGGTAAAGGATTAAATCTCACATGAGATGTGATGGGCAAGGAGTTGCTCACTTATAGTTTATTGTAATTCCAATAATGGATGTACCTGAGGATGATTAATAGAATTATAAGAATTCAATCACCCACTAGAATCCATCCAACTAGGATTTCCGTTTTCTACTTTGGAAGTGTAGGATTTGCTAAGTTAGTGGGAGGACCAATTTGATTAAAAGACCATAATCATTTTGGTTAATTACATGATAATTTACTAATTAATCTAATTATTTTCTGCAGTTAATTTTATAATAATAATGAGCACAGAACAACCACCACCATCCAATATCTTTGCAAGCAAATTTGATCGCAATAGGTTGACAGGACCTAATCTGTCTAATTGGCTAAGAAATTTAAAACTTGTCTTGAACCTTGAACATATAGGATATATTCTAGACTCAAATGTTCCTGGTCCCTTACCTCCAGAGGCCACTCAAGAGGAACATGAAACTTTGGACAAGTGGAAGGAGCATGATATGAGAGCTAAGTGTTAGATGCTTGCTTCCATGAGTAATGAGTTACAGAAGCAGCATGAGAACATACAGAGTGCAGTGAGATCCTCCTTCGCCTACAAGAGTTGTATGGTGAGCACAGCACGAATGCTAGGTATGAGATATCTAGACAGCTATTCCGCATGAGGATGTTGGGGATCATGTCCACAAGATGATTCGACTGATTAAGTAGCTAGAACATCTTGACCTAAGATAGCACAATTATCTTGTATATAGGTGGTTTGAGTATGACTTTCATACTTGGACTTTGTATGGGTATATGGGCATGTGTTGGCTCCTACTAGTTATATATGGAGGTAGGTATTGATCAAGATGGAATCTGTTCCTCTAAGTAAATAGGGATAAAATTCTATGTTCATTTAATTATTCTTGATGTTTCAAGCTCCTGGCCAGGACAGATAGATTTAATCAGAAAAGAGTTTCTAATGAGAAAATCTTTTTAATCAAGAACTGAAATTAAAAGAGAACATAATATTCATAGCAAATGGGGTTTGACATAAAGCATGACTCCAGCTCGAATTGGGATTTTGTAACAGAGAGATTCTAGTGCATGGTAACATATGATTATAGGTTGAATTAAGGTAAACCTTATTACTAATTGGGTGGCCATGGCATGCTATGCTAGGTGTTAACCATGGTCTATGAGGTGCATAAAATGATTTAGAGAAATCATTTATGGTAAGAAAGAGTTCTGATAATATTAAGAGTTGATATCATGTCTCATTACCAATAAGTGATGAGCCTAGTAAGTCACACACATACACAAGTAATCACCAAATTAAATATGATTTAATTAATTAATTAAAGAGTTTAATTTATTAATTAAATAGGTTTAGTTTGCAATTAGATTGCAAAGTCTCTAGCATGGCTTGAAACCAAATCTAGATTATTAGATGTATAGTATAAGTTAAATTTACATTTAAAGTGTTTAAATATGAATTTAATTAATGAGAAATTAATTAATAGAGATTAATTAATTAATTTATATTTGATATAAATTAATTAGAAGAAGAGAAATAATTATTTTGGGTTGAGAGTTTAAAATTAAGACACATGGGCATTTTGGTCATTTCACAGGGTGACATGTGGCACCATGTGATGGTGACACATAGCACTATACATAAGCTTGCTAAATGTCTTTTAATCATGCAAGATTATTAAAATTAAGATTAAATATAGGTTTGACACTTGGCACAATGTGATTGGGTCAATTAAACCTAGAACCAATCAGAAGGTGACATGTGGCAAAGGTTTTAAGTGGTGACCTAGCTATATAACTGTTGTTATGAAAAGAAAAAAATAACAATCAGCTGCTGCCTCCTTTGTGCTGCCACCCTTGAGGCTCCCATTCTCTCTTCTTTTTCATCTCTCATCAATTCCAAGAGATTAGCAAACAATCTCTTGAATTAAAAATACTAGAAATTGTTTCTAGTGTCCTGTTTACATCTTTAATCTCTTAAAAGGAAAAACTTAATTTTCTAATTAATAGAAAAAGCTCTAGAAGCTGTTTAAGGGCTGCCATAGGTGATCTTGGTGTGGACAAGCTAGAGGGACAACATCTGGTGTCCTAAAGATGCATCCCAAAGGTACAAATACACTGCAGTACATCAAGAGGTTAGTGTATTTGTTCTTGATCTAATCTAGGGTTCTAAAAATTAATCTGATTAATTCTAAAATCTTAAATGGCAAACACAGATCCAAAAATATATTAAAAGAGTTTTAATATATTGTTTATCATTGAAATTAAATAGATAAAAATAAATCTTGCATGATGCATGTCACCCCAGGTAAAAATTTTTTGAATTCAATGATATAAACTAGAGTTTTTCATGCTTCCGCTCCTTCAATTTATACCACATTTTAGGTTCTAAGTTTGTTGGTATTGATTGCCAATTGCAAATCAAAGCCTTCTAGAAGTATTTTCAAAATTTTAGTTTTTATGTCCTATGTTTACTATTCTATTGGTCTAAGCTACAGTGAGAATTTGGCAAACTTTTCTTCATCAAAGTTGTTCCTTTATATGTCTTCTTTAATTTCCTTTTTGAATCACTCCATTTGGAGTTTTATAGCTCAAGTTATGGTCAATTTATCAGGTTAGATTAGTCCTTACCCAGATTTTCTAGGCAAATTTGGTTCTGCCAGATTTGGTGTCCTAATTTAGACTAGCAATTTGAATTGGTTAGGTTCAAAATTTGAGTTTGTGTTCTTCATGAAAGTTGTTCTAAATTGTCTAATCTTTCCATTGATATAAATTTTAGGTCATTTGGATATTTATACATTGAGTTATGGCCAAATGAACAAACACTGTTCATTTGGTCACTTTTCTAGGGCAGTATGTGTGCTACCCAGATTAGGTCCATTTTTAGGGCAACTTAGGTTGGTTTTCTGGGCATGGTTTCTTCACCAAAAATGTGGCTTAAGGTCTTAAATTTCATCTCCAATTGGCCTCATACCAATTGGAGCTGTCTATCTCTACTTATGTTCATTTAAACACACTGGACACGTAAGTCCAGAATTCTCTGCATGAAAATCAACACTTGCAATTCAATTTCTCCCAACTCCCAAACTTCAATTGGCATTCAAGGTACTTCTAATGGTCAAAAAATCACCTCAATAAGATCAATTTCAAGCATACCACGAAATCCTAAATTTATGATCAAAATCCTAATTCAACATATCTTAATTCATATAAAGTCCTCCCACACAACTTCTAATACACTTTTAGTCATTAATCATCATCATTAAGCAAGTTTATATTCAAAAATTCATCAAACTCTTATGGTCATCAAGGCTGTCGAATTTTTAGTCTTTCCAATACCCATGGTTTTCTTAATTTTTTTCATGCAATATCAACTCCTCATGACCTCAATTCATGGTTTAATAAAGGAAGAAAGGGAGAGTAAGCACTAACCTTATGTTGATCACTCTTCCAAGCTTGTAACAACTTCAAATTCTCCTAAATTTCTTCTTCAAATTGCTGCCTCAAGCTTGCTCTAGTGGTAAGGATTAATTTTTGTCAAGGGGGTAAGTGGTTTTATGGTGGAATTAGCTAGGGTTTTAAGCTTGTGAGCATAACAATGGTGGGTCTCTCTCTCTCTCTCTCTCTCTCTCTCTCTCTCTCTCTCTGGTGAGGGACTAGGAAGAAGAAGGATGGTGGAAATGGTTTGTTTTTATCTCATTTTTATGTCATTTTTATCCCCTTTAATTTGTTTTTCAAGTTGTGATTGGGTGGAGGGCTTTTAATTGCATCATAGTGATGTCATAATTTACATTTTGTTTCATTTTCTTTTCTTTTCTTTTCTACTCATTTTCAATTTAATTTTTAGCAATATTTATTCATATTTTATGTCATATAATTTATTTACTTAATTGGATAAGCTGACCAAAAATCATCTATGAAGATAAAATGACTAAAATGCCCTTCGTTGGGCTTATTGAGCCAAAATCGTCTGTACCGATTGATAAAATTTCAGAAGCATTTTCTTGGCATTCTAATGCCATCGAAACCTCAATGACTCTTCTCTAGAGTCCCAAAAATTATTTTACAGAATTTTCCTTAGGTTTAGGGCTACTAGCTGTGAAGATAGCAACTTCCCATTAGGGTCACCCATCACTAGGGTACCAGCTCATTTAACTTCATTGTATTTTATTTCTTAAATTTTTTCTTACCATTATTTGGGTTATTTATGACTCCTCACTCTAGTTTACATATAGTTTCAGACATTCTAGCTGTCCAGACAGACATTGGTTACCGGAACAATCGAATATACGGACTAACTAAAGTGAGGGTGTTACACTAACGCCTTTGGATTTGTTGCCTTTACCTTTGCATGAGATTACTAATTTAGATGAGCAGAAAAAGGTTGATCTGGTGAAGGAAATTCATGAGAAAGTACGAGTACAAATTGAGAGAAAGAATGAAAGGATTGCATAATATAGATGTGACACCCCTCACCCGTCTATAGTGTAGCCGAGCAAGACATGTCACACTCGGTGTTGGAGCATCCTATCTTATCTTACTTTATTCCTTTAATAATTTGTTCTCGTTATATTTTAATATCAATTTTTTTTTCTAAGGAGAAACCAGCGGAGTTTCCCCTATATTATCTCCAGTTGGCGTATTTCACTATTCACCTGCTTGAAAATTCAATGATATTTTACAATGAAAATATCATTCATACTCATCATAGTCATCTCACCTTCAATTCTTGCAATTTACATACTCATTTGTACAAATCCATTCATTTCCATACATATTCATTAATGCCCGATTTATACATAGAAATTCTCATATTTTCATTAATTTACATAACATACAAATTAATTTCAGATGAAAGAGCTAATCTATTAATTTACATCCCATACATAATAAATATGATTTCCTTGATTGCATTACAATATATGAAATAATTATATTACACAAAATACATAATATGACTAATGTGAGCCATATGTATATGCATTGCTGAGGAGGTGACACCCTTAAACACTTCTGACACTTTTGCAGATCTCGACTCCAAAAATCTCAGTCAAATGTCCACTGGGTTTTAGCTTCAGTACCTGCGCGAACGAAACAAATCCATCGCGCTAAGCATTTCTACTTAGGGATGCAATAATATAACAAAGAAAAGAATATACAAAATAAGATGAAAATAAAACATAGTTCATTTTAACATTTATTTAAATTATAATTCTATGAATAATCTTTTGTATCGTTTAATTCAATACTTTCTAGGTTATCTTTGATTATTTCATAATAACTAAGGCTCTCAGAGTCATTTCATAATAGATAAATTTTTAACATCAGTCCAGTTCATTTCAATTCTTTTTACTAAATAACTAATCTAATTTATTTTAGGTCTTCTTACTCATTTATTTAATTATAATATTTTTAATTGCTAATATTCTTAACTTATTTCAATAAATTTCACTGTCCAAGTAACCTATGACAGGCTGACTAAACTGGACAACGGGTCATTGGCACAGGACACCGTGGTGCCTCGGGCCGTCATACCATCGGATGTGTAAGCTCAGTACGTCAAACACGTATCCAGTCAGTATGGCTAAAAAGCCATGATAACATATCAGTATGGCTAAAAGCCATGATAACAAGTAATCGGGCATAAAAGCTGTGACACCCCTTACCCGTGTACAGTATACCCGAGTAAGTAATGCCACACGGTGTACCGGCACACTCTAATATACCTTAATTAATTTATATCATGCTTTTGAATATAATTTATGAAACATACTTTATTTAAGCCATTTATCAAAAATATTATTTATTTGAGGTTCCGAAAATTTTAAAGAAAATCCGGCGGAGTACCGGCTAAAAATGGAGAAAACAGTTCTTCGGAACCTGTTAAAAACACTTCCAAATAATTTTTCAAACAATCCCAACTTCAATTCATTAACAAAGTCTCAATATCAAGATCTCAACAACATTTCAATTTCAGTTCTCAATCGTCATTTCTCAGGGTACTCATATGTATAAACAACAAATAAATACTCAAATTACTTCCATACATAACCATAAATCTTCATTATTTACATGAACCTCAAAATACATTACACAAGTTTAATTACTTATGAGAAAATTAAAATTTAATACAGAATGCCAAAATGACACCTAGTGTCCTACCAATGCTGCTCGAAGTTGAGGTGACACGGACATCGTGCGTAAGCTGCAGGATGGACTCACCCAGTCTGCGGTCTACTGGGCTCACGATCTGTATCTCCAGTACCTACGCGTGGCAAAAGCAACGCGCTAAGCAATAATGCTTAGTGGTGCAATAATAAAATAAAAAGAAATAGCAGGAAATAAATATGTAACGAATGTATATGTTTTATTTGTTTGGTATTTGTATATCATTTACTTTGTCCACTTTTATTCATTTGGTTGCCCAAGTAACCTACACTAGACGCAATGATCGGATAAACGGGTAACCGCCTTTGGGTATCAAGTACCTCGGGCCGTCACACCATCGGTCACATATGCATCTCCCGGTGTGCAACAGAACAGCTAACAAGCTGTAAATATATTAGGCACAAGGCCAAAGCTCAATACAAGGTCAGAATGGCTAAAAGCCATGAAATCATAGAATGGCATATTGCCATGTGCAGTACTGCTAACTGAACCCTATTGGCATGCCAAACTATCCAAACCAATCTTGTTAGGTATACTAGGGCATTTGAAACCTTTAAATTCTTCAATTTGTGAATTTCAAGTTTTTGGTGTCACTATTCACCTCATTGGTCAACAAAAATGTTGACTTTTGGGTATAAAATATGTACATTGACTTTGGCACTCCCAATATACCACATTTGGCATTCAAAACTTGTTGGCATTAAGCATTTATACCATTTCAAAGTTTAAACCAAGGGAAGCAGAATTTTCAGTTTTTGTAGCTCAACTTTACTGTTCCATTGCACACTGTTGCAGTGGGAATTTGAAGAAATGGAAAACATGAAAGTTGTTCCTTATTTTGTCTAGTTGAATTTCCTTTTTTGAATCACTCCATTTGGAGTTTTGTAGCTCTAGATATGGTTCAAAAACCACAGCTGGCTGGATTGCCAATCTGCAGAATTGACCATATCTCTGATAACATGAGCGATGCGGAATCACTTGGTTGGATGGGTTCTGGCCATAATTTGGGGTAGGTTCCTTCATGAAAGTTGTTTCTCTATGTCTTAACTTGTTGTTGTAAAAATTTCAGGTCAATTGACCACATCTACAGTGAGTTATGGTACTGTTCATTTGGTCATTTCTGCAGGTGCTGTTGCAGGGTATCCGGATTGGGGCCAAGTTTTGGTCCTCTTGCTTTGGTCTTTTTGTCACACCCTACCCCTCTGTAAGGCATAACATGATCCCGTAGTATACCTAATGAATTACCAACTCCGTCTACTGATAACCCATTAAATACACTACAAGGGATTTTAAAAAACTTTTCTTACTTCTTTTACACTGGTGAGCACTATTTACAGGTGTTAAAGACTTTGGTGAACTGAAGTGAAACAACTAACTCATTTGGTTTATTTGAAATTTCTGTAAAAATTTTGGCAGAGTGCCATCTGTATTTTTAACAAAACAGTTCTTCAGAAAACCTGTAAAAAGCACTTCAATAAATTTCCAAATCTCAACTTCAATACATTTCTCAACACAACAATTTATCAACTCAATTCCATAGAAATTTTTCAAAGTCTGAGATAAGGAAATATAATACAATTTTTACAAGTCAAATAACTCATAATTAATTTACAACTTCAAGGTACAATTTGAATTTACAACTGCTCAAAACCAAAAACAAAATGTACATACAATGTCATACATTCTGATTACAAAATGCAAAATACTGGTATACTCATTATACCAGGTAATCCCTCGCTGGATGTATATGCAGCCTAGTCTGCTGCCCTGTCTGTCTCTCTACCTGCGACAGCAATAAAAAGCTATCGCTGAGACAATGTCTCAGTGGTGCACAACATTAACCAAATACAATTTAAATCACAATTCATAAATCATGTAAATAGTGGATACTTAAAACCATAGTCAAATTTAAGACAATAAAGGTCAATAAGAATTTAAACTCCATTTCTCAATATCACAATAGATTTTCATAAGTCAGGTCATGTTTGAATTCAAAAGACAGTATATGTCAATGAGAGTTTAAATCCATTTCACAATCTCACAATAAACATCAATAAATCACACACAGCTTAATCATGATCCATAGTTCAATTCGTCCCAAAAGCCGATGGCTAATGAGGTATTCAATTCGTCCCAAAAGTCGATGACTAATGAGGAATAACATGGCTAGCTAGCAAAAATATGAGTACTCATCCAATTCGTCCTCAACAGGCACACACCTCAATACTTGACCAGAGAGGGAAATTCAATTTGTCCCACTAGACAAGCTAATGAGGAATACAATCAATATACATGATAGCTGTGGTTTCAAACCATTTCCAATGCTTTTAAATCAATAAGTATCCATCAATGTCATTCAAACAATTTCTCACAGTTTCAAATCATTTACATTGCTTTTCAAGCAATAAATATTCATTCAAATACATTTCCACAATTTAAAACAATAATATACAAATAGTCAATATTTATTTCAATTGAAAATAATTCAAAAGAAATAGTTGTTGTGCATAAACCTCTGATATTTGTCTCCTGATCTTGACTCAGTATTTCTTTCCCTTTTGCTGAGTCCTTGTTAACTGAGAAACACAATTTGAAGTGTTTCAGTACTAAATTAAATTGTCTCTATCGATGGTGTTTGGTAAATAATGCACTGAACTCAATTATTCACTTAATCACCTAATATACCGACCCTCGTTTCGTTTTAGGTAAATTAGGTTTTAGTGTCATTAATATGTCATATTCGATAGGGTTTTAGGTTTGGTATCTTTTACCAAAGTCATTTCCTTGTTTAGTGCATTTTAATGCAAATTGCTGGATTCCGAGACACTGGTTTGACCTAGCTGGACGGTCTAGTTTCCTCGGTTTTCGAGTCTCGGTCGAAACTACAAACTTGTAGATCTATGTCTTATGGACCGCGGTGCAAAATTTTAGGTCAATCCGAGTTAAGTAGACCAAGTTATGGTCATTACACTATTGCTGGTCAAATGGCATCAATTAGGTCATTTTTTTGGTCAATTTGGTCAACTTTGGTTCGGCCAGTTTTTGGACCCGAACTTGTGCAAGCTTTTTGACTTGCTTATGGTCATTTCTGGGCTTTGGTGTCTTCATAAGACTTGTAGGTATGGGTCTTAACTATTCATGGTTAAAATTTCAGGTCAATTGGACTTGGTTTGAGTGAGTTATGGCCTAAACACTCACTGCTGCCCAATTGGTCATTTTTCAGGTCCTAATTGCACCTAATCCGAATTGGTCATTTTCTTAGGTCACCTTGCATGCAGAATTTTGGTATGGTTTCTCAATGAAAGTTGGCACATTTTGTGCCTAGTTTCACCTCAAATTGGTCTCATACCAATTGAGGTTACACATTTAAGGTTATAGGCTAAAATGTACACTGCCCTCAATATGCCTTTCACACCCCACTTCAAACACACATTTACCTTTGCAATTTGTTTACTTACCTACCAATCTATTTTGGTACATTACCAAAAGCATTTTCTACATTACATCAACATTACTTTGGGCAGATTACCATTACCCTCAACACACCAATTATAATTCACATTTACAATTTCTAAGTACCATTACATACACACCTAACCATTACAAATTTTACATACACTTTACAATATCAATCTACATACATATCATCAATCCTTCTAGGTCAATATTCTGCCTACACTTCCTTCAATATATACATTTACTCAAGTGTTCCCAAGCTGCCGCAAACCTTCTTCAACATCAAAGTGCCGTCCAACTTACCAATTCCCATCCAAGTGCATAAATCACCATATAAACATGAAGTAATTCACTAGGTTACTAACTCACCATGATCAACATTATTTCTCATCAATTATATGCATAATAAATCACTAAATTCGTGACCTCATGGCTGTCCAAAAATGGCTATCTCAATAACTACTTAAACTTTAAAATTTCCTTCACAAAATTAACACCCATAACATGAACATAAAGTTTAACAAAGGAATTCTCAAAAGTGTAAACTTACTTTTGATTGTAACTTGCTAAACCTTCACCAAACTTCTCAAATTTGGTATCAATATCTTCCTTGTGATGTGTAGACAAAGTTTAATGAAGAACCCTAGGTGATTTGGGGTTGAAATGAGGGGATGGATCAAGCTTTACCCAAAACGGCCATGGAGGTTTTTGTGTTCTTCAATTCGGCAATATTGAGAGGACATGAGGAAGATGAGATTTCAGCTGGTTAGTGGACTTACTTCAGCCATATTTATGTTTAATTAAATCCCTAGTGGTCCACTAACTAAATTTAAATCATATTTTAAGCTAACTTTCACTTAATCCCACATTTAACCTTGATTTTAGCTATTTACTTTAGGTACCACTAAATTAATTTTTCCTTTTATTTTCTAAGTGTAATACTATTTATTTTTAATGGACATTTAGGTCAAAAGACACTTCGGGATGTGAAATGACCATAATGCCCCTGTTCGGGTTACGTTCCCGATTTTTCGGTATTACCGGGTTTTGTCTGTTTTTCGATTTCTCACTTTTCTTTGTACTAATTATTTAATCTTTCTTTGATCTTTCTAATGATATTTATTCTTCAACAAGGGTCTATTTAAGTCCTAAAAATATTTTCCAGGGTTCCCCGCAGTCCAGGGCTAGTCAACGGTCCACGCCGTAACTTCCCGGTGCGGTCACCCATCGTTAGGTTTCCCGGCTCGTTTAACTTGGTCACATTTCTTTGCTATTATTTTTTCTTTGTTTTTCTTGTACTTTCTTTTCTTGTATTTCATTATTTTATGTCTCCTCACTCATATCGAAGTACGGTTCTAGGCATCCTAGCTGTCCGGACAACACTAGTCACCGGAGCAGCAGAACGCACTACCGAACTTTGGGGTGTTGCACTTTTGGGCATGGTTTCTTCAGCAAAAATGTGCCATTATAAACCTAGTTTCATGTCCAATTGGCCAAACACCAATTGGACCTACACAGCCAAAGTTATGGCTGTCTAAGTGGACTGCAATTCCAGCCACCCTGCTGCACTCACAAGGCAGCCTACCATTTCAGTTTGTAACACTTTAATGCACCTCAAATTATGGTCAACATACCTCAAATGGTCACTAATTGACCATTAGAATGTTCTTTAACCATTTCATAAGCCAAATCAAATTTTTCACTCCCAAACCCTAGCCCAAGTTCAAGTTTCACCCATATTACCTTAGTTAGCATACCAATTCATTATACTTGTGTATATGTACCTTAAACATCATTTCTAATCCACTCTAAGTCCAACAAAACACTCATTTCTATTTCTTCAATAGGGCAGCCGAAATTTATGGTATGCATACACATAATTATTGTTCATTTTAGTTACAAATTCTTACTCAATTCAAGTTACTAATCATGAAAATAAAGAGTTTTAGGTATCTAATGCACTAACCTTTAAGTGGCACTTTTTTCCCAAGTTTAATCTTCACTTTTCTTGTACTCTCTTGGCTGCCAAACACTTTCTCTAGGTCCAAGGATTCATTTTAGTGTTGGGTTCTTGAGGAAATATGGTGAGGAAGCATGAGAATGAAAGCTTGCAAAGAATGGCTATGGTGGAAACCCTATCTTCTCTCTCTCTACGTTTTGGCTGGTTTTGGGGAAGGAGGTGGCTGCTGTATTTTTGGTTAATTTGGTCTTGATTTAGTCTCTTTTATTAGTTAATAATATGGTTGTTTAATTATAATTAGTGGAGACTTTCAAATGACATCATAATGATGTCATATTTGGCATTTTTATGGATTTTTCTTTTCTTTTCATCACTACTCAATTTCAATTTAATTTTTAGTAATGTTTCTTCATATTTTATGTCATATTAATTATTTACTTAACTAGACAAGTCGGCCAAAAATCACCTCTGAAGGCGAAATGACCAAAATGCCCTCCGTTTGGCTTAACGGGTCAAAATTGGCTGTACCGATTGAAAAATTTTTCTAGGTATTTTCTTGGCATTCTAATGCCATGGGAACCTCAATAACCCTTCTCTGGAGTCCCAAAAATTATTTTATAATTTTTTCCCCGGGTCTATGGCTCCTCGTTGCGAGAACCGCAACTTCCCTCTGATTACCCATCGCTTGGGCACCGGCTCATTTGACTTGGTTGTATTTTATTTCTAAAATTTTTACTAAATTTTTCTTATTAATATTTGAGTTAATTATGGTTTCTGACTTTAGTTTAAATATTTTTCCGAACGTTCTAGCTGTCCGGACCGACACCGGTCACCAGAATAGTAGAATGTACGGAGTTGCTACCGGGAGGGTGTTACAAAAGCCATGTGTGTAGGCATAAAGCCATGAATACAGGCATAAAGCCTTACACAGTACTGCTAAAACAATACCCTATTGGCATGCTAATCTATCCAGTCAGACACACATGTCTAGGCAATACATGGACACATTAGTACCTTTAATGGTTCATAAGTATGATTTTTCATTATATGTTTCAATTATAATTTATAACATTTCAATTTTTATTCCTAGCAGAAGTGTAAATGTCTAAAATATAATTCTACCTAATTTATGCATTCATCCTTTTATTCATTCACTATGTCATTCATATTAATCATAATTTATAACAATTATTTTCATGTGTAATTGTACTCAAAGCATTTTTTTCTTATCATTTCTCCAATAATGAGAACTAAAGTCTCATTCATATATTCATTTATTCATTACACTATGTATATAAATTATCATTCATATTTCAAGTAATCCATGAACATTTCATGGATTTCAAATTTGACTAAATTTTCCTTAAATCCTAGAGTCACTCAACTTTAAGAATTTAAATTCATTAATCACATTATCTATATTAACCATCCTAATAGTTTTTCTAATTTAGTATACCATTTCCTATAACATTGGGGTTACTATTTACTTGACCATTTCCCTTCAAAGGTTGACTTTTTAATTCATAATAGTTATGTGAGTTCTAACCACATGAGATTACCACATTTTGGTTCACCAAAGTGTTGGCATTGGTTGCCAATTAATACTTCAAACCAATAGGAAATAAATCAAAAGTTTCAGTTTTGGGTGCTAGAGTTCACTATTCCATTAGGCAATTCTACAGTGAGAATTTGGCCAAATATTCTTAATCAAAGTTGTTCCTTTATGTGTCTTCTTTAATTTTCTTTTTGAATCACTACATTTGGAGTTTTGTACCTCAAGTTATGGCCATTTTACCATAATTGGCCGGATTGACCTGTACCCAGAATTCTGGGCAGAATTGGTTCTGCCAGATTAGGTATCCTGAATTTGGTGGATAATTCCATTAGGTTAAGTCCAGAATTTGAGTTTATGTTCTACATGAAGGTTGTTCTAAATTATCTAAGCTTTCTATTGATATAAAATTTAGGTCAATTGGATATTTCTACACTGAGTTATGGCTAAATGAACAGACATTTGGTCACTTTTACGAAGTCCAGAATTGGTTACCCAGATTTGGTCAATTTTTAGGGTATTTCAAGTTTGTTTTCTGGGAAAGGTTTCTTCATCAAAGTTGTGCCATTATGTGTGTAGTTTCATTTCCAATTGGCCTTGCACCAATTGAACCTACACCACTCAAGTTACAGTTGCCCAAACTTGCTAGACTCACATTCAGCCCTGCAGGTCACCTAAGGCAGCATACCTAACCTCAATTCCATTAGCCTAAATCACTTCAATTCCTCGTCAAATATAGCCAAATGGTCACTAATTGACCATTAGGACTTCTATTCACCAACACATGAGCAAAACCCTAACTTCATGCCTCAAACCCTAATTCTCAAATGTCCATTCATGCACATACATCAATTAAACATACTAATTCATTATCACTCTACATATACACTTCAAACACCACCTCTAATCCACTTTAATCCATCAAAATAATCAGAACTACTTCCCCCCATAAAGCTACCAAAATTTGTAGAGGCCCAAACATGCACATATTTGTTCAATTTTCTCAATTTCCTAACATAAATAATGTTACTAGCACAAAATCTAAAGAAAAAGAGAAGAAATAGGCACTAACCTCAACTTGAGCTATCCCAAACTTGTTAAACCTTCTTAATTTCCCCTTCAAATTGCTGCTAGAGGTGATCTAAGGTGTGAAGAGAAGTTTTAATGAAGAAAGGTTAGGGTTTTATGGTGAAAAGATGAGGTTTGGCAAGAGAGAGAGAGGAAAGCTCTTCAATGGTGAAGAGAAAGAGTGGCTACCGAAAACAAGAAGAAAAAGGTCTGATTTGTTTTTCATTTTTAGTCTTATTTATTTAGTTTTTATCCTTTTAAAATGCTTGTCAAATGGTGATTGGGTGGAGCTTTCTTAATGACATCATAATGATGTCATAAGTCCCATTTTATTCATTTTCTTTTCTTTTCTTTTCTACTTATTTTTAATTTAATTTTCATCACTTTTTATTCATATTTTATGTCATATAATTTATTTACTTAACCGGACAAGTTGGTCAAAAATCATCTCTAAAGACGAAATGACCAAAATGCCCTTCGTTTTGCTTAATGAGCTAAAATTATCTGTACTGATTGAATAAATTCTCTAAAACTTTTCTTGGCATTCTAATGCCATCGAAACCTCAATGACTCTTCTCTGGAGTCTCAAAAATTATTTCACGGAATTTTTCTTGGGTTTAGGGCTACTAGCTGTGAAGACAGCAACTTCCCGTTAGGTCACCGATCACCGGGGCACCGGCTCATTTAACTTTGTTGTATTTTATTACTAAATTTTTTTCTTAATTTTTCTTACCATTATTTGGTCTATTTATGACTCCTCACTCAAGTCTAAATATAGTTCTAGACATTCTAGCTATCTGGATAGACATTTGTCACTAAAATAGTCGAATGCACGGACTAGCTAACGTGAGGGTGTTACAATAGAAACCAAAGGAGGCGCCAAATTCAATTTGAACCTGGTGATTGGGTTTGGTTACACTTGCACAAAGAAAGGTTTTCATCTAAAAGAAAGTCAAAGTTGGATGCTAGAGGAGATGGTCATTCAAAGTGTTGGAAAAGATTAATGACAATGCTTACAAAATCGATTTACCAGGTGATTATAATGTTAGTGCAACATTTAATGTTTGTGATTTGTCCCCTTTAATGTTGTAGATTTACATTCGAGGGTGAATGCTTTTGAAGAGAGGGGAAATGATGCAAGATCAAAGACAAATCCAATGGACCATACACAAGAGGAGGTTCGGCCAACCCATTATGAAGGTTTGAATGATTTCCCAATGATAAATAATGGGCCAATCATAAGATCTAAGCAAAAACAATTGAAAGCCCAAGTTCAGATGTATGCACAAAACCATGTTACCTGCCAACTTGGGTTGAATTCAACTAAGGGCTTAAAGGGCTAGCAAACATGAATTGATGAAGGCACAAACCAGCCCAAGTTAATTAATTTAATTGAGCAATATGGGCCTAATACATAGGCTAGTTTGTTAGTGGGCCAATGGACCAAGACTTGTAATTTGTTAGTGGGCCAAAGGACTAATACTTGCAATTTAGTTCGGATTATTTTCTTTAATTATTCCTTGTTAATACCGAATTCCCTTAGGGAATCAATGTTAATTAGGACTCTTTAAGTTAGGATTAGTTTTATAAGTTTCCTTAATCTTTAGGACTTTGTTCTGGTTGGTTTGACTTAACCAACTTAGATAGAAATTATTCTAGCATTAGGACTCTTTGTAAATGGGAAAATCTGAATTTTAACCCCTATAAATATGCATTAGCTGAACTCCATAAATATCAGATTTGAGAATTGAGTTTTTCCTTTCATAAATTTTCATATTAAAGTGAGTTAATAGCTTTCTTTAATTTTATGCTAAGGTCGTTAATTATTTAGTTAGGTTTTAATCTTAAGTTAACAATTATGCTTCCCATTTAATTTGTTCTTAATTGCTACTAAATTGGGGTTAAGGTTTAGAATACCTTTGAATCAATTAGATTAAGCTAATTAAGGCGAATTAACAAACCAATCTGTCACACCCTATTCTTACATAAGGCATGACATGATCCCGTAATATATCCAATGAATTACCGAACTTCGCCTCCCGATAGTCCATTAAATATATTACAAGGGATTTTGAACAATTTCAATTTCTTTCAAGGTGAAAAGAGAAGATAATTATCATTAAAGAACTTTTATTTGGGGTTTATATCATAACAAAAAATTTTAATCTTTTCAAAATTTCTAGAATTTTTATAGAAATTTTGACTGAGTTTCGTTTGTAAATGGAGAAAACAGTTCTTCAAAACCTGTTAAAAATATTCCCAATATACATTTAAACCACAACTCCATTTAACTCATCACAATCCATTATAAAAAAAATTTCAAAGGAAGCTCAAAGATTTCATTAATAAGAAATAATTGGCTTGCATTATAAATATTTACATTGATCAAAATAAAATTCTAAAAGTTTTAAACAACTGCTCAAGTCTAGTATGTACATACACACAAATACATACACATTAAAAGAAATATTTACAAGGGCATAATCTATATACCCAGTAATGACTCCAAAATAATGATTACTTCACGTCACCAATAGCCTACTCTATTGCTTTATCTGTCTCTTTACTTGTGACATCAATAAGAAGTTATCGCTGAGCCAAAGACTCAGTGGTGCACACCTTTAAGGAAATAATAATTTACACAACCAATAAATCACAATTTTTTTTTAACTAAATCAATTGAATTATTAACACATAGAAAATCATGCTTTATTTCTAAAGACAGAAAATTCCTTAAATAAATCGAATTTCATTCCACAAATCATAAAACAAAATTTTGAAAAATCACACAGCTTGATCATGACACAAATATCTAATTCGTCCCAATAACCAAAGGCTAATGGGGAATGCAAAGGCTAGCTAACACAAATATATGAGTGCTCATTCAATTCGTCCTCAACTGGCACACACCTCAACACTTTAGCTAAAGAGGGAATATAAATTGAATTCGTCCCACTAGGCAAGCTAGTGAGGAATTCAAACATATAGTCATGACACTGTTGTTTCAAACCATTTCAACAATTTTTTAAGCATAAAAAATATTCATCAATTCACATTCTTATTTCATTTCAAATAATTTCCCAAAATTAGGCTAACAACACATAATTTTTTGTCAATCAAAGTATTCAATATAAATAAGGACATAAATTAAATTCACAACTCATTCAATTTAAAATTCAATTTGAAAGTAAAAAAGGAGTTAGTTATTATGCACAAACCTCTTAACTAATCTTAACTTGGCCCAATTTTTCCTCCTTCCTTGGAGGACTCCTTTCCCACTGAAACACATAATTAAAGTGTTTCAATATCCATTCAATTTATTTCTAAATAAATAATCCAACAATTAAATTCTTATATACTTAATTTACTCAATAAAACTTATAAGGTTTGAGTCCTTTACAATTGGTATATCTGTGGTTACTATTTACTTTACTATTCATTCAAGATGTTTACTTTTTCATAATTAATAGGTATACAATTTTTAAACACATGGTTCTACTACATTTTGAGTTTCAATTTTGTTGGCATTAGTTGCTGAATACAATTCAAGGCCTATTAAGAGAAATTTCAAAATTTTAGTTTTGGTCTCTTATGTTTACTGTTCCATTAGACCAATCTACAGTGAAAATTTAGCTAAACTTTCTTCATCAAAGTTGTTCCTGAATGTGTCTAGTTTAATTCTCTTTTTGAATCACTCCATTTGGAGTTTTTTAGCTCAAGTTATAACATTTTGACCATAACTGGACGGATTGGTCCTTTCCCAGATTTTTTGGGCAGATTTGGTTCTGGCAGTTTTGGTAATCTAAATTTTGTTAGCAATTTCACTAAGTTATGGTCAAAATTTGGGTTTGTGTTCTTCATGAAAGTTGTTCTACTATGTATAAGCTTTTCAATGGTTTTAAAATCAGGTCATTTGGACCTCTCTACACCAAGTTAAGACCATTTGAACATGTATTGTTCATTTGGTCAATTCTGCCTAGTAACAGGGTACCAAATCTGGATTCAAGCAGCTTTTAGGTCCACTTGGGTCAGTTTTAGGACAAGGTTTGTCACACCCTACTCCTCCGTAAGACGTAACATGATCCCGTAGTACACCTAATGAATTACCGTACTTCGCCTATTGGTAACCCATTAAATATACTACAAGGGATTTTAAATCAATTTTCGTGAAATTTAAATCATCGATTAAAATCTGGTGTTATAAAAAATTTTCAAAATTTCGTCAGAGTGCCGGCTGTATTTTGAGAAAACAGTTCTTCAAACCTAAAAAGGAAAACACTCCCAATATGATTTCTCAAATACAACTCCAATAAACTTCATTTCATCTCATAATTCAATCTCAATAATCAAATCATTTCATTTTCAAACCAACCTCATCATAAAAGAAATATTTCATTAATTACAACACTCAAAAATTAATATTACAAAATTATACAGTTAAATGAAATCTCAAATTTACATTACAATAATTTACATTTAATTACATAATAAAATATTTTACAAGAGTTTTTATACAGCTGCTCAAATAATTTATATACATATTATTACATTCATATGTCAAACCTATGTACATGGGTATACCTATGATATACCTGGAACTGATCTGAATGTGTCTTCAAGGCGCAGCTATAGGAATTCTCACTCAGTTGCTCTATTCTTACTTTCACCTGCAACAGTATACAAAGCTATAGCTGAGTGGTGAACTCAGTGGTGCATAACTATAACTTAAAACATAGTACAATATACCTTAGCAAAATTACAGTAAATAATTTGGAAATCTAGATACTTATCAAATTCCAAAAATCAAAATATTCATTGCCAATAATATAAATCATTTGTATGAAATGACTTTGATCTCGAAATTCAATTTATCAAATCACACTAAACATTTAAGGTAATTCCAACAATTTATGGAAATAAAGATTAATTCCAATAAAATCAATTATGCATAAATCCCATTTGAAATCGAAATTCTTTACTATTCAAAAGTCATTCTTTATCTCACTAACTATGCAAGACTAATCCGAAAGGGCCATCTTTGGGGTGATTCTAACTCTCTATGGTCGGGGAGGTCGAATCGGATTCTAACTCCCGATGGTCAGGGAGGTCGAATCATCGTGCACAGTACACACCACAATAATGAAGGCCATAACAAAAAAGAAAACTTAGATCTAACCTCTAATAAGAGGAGAATCTAAGCTTGTGCACGTACCATGATAATCAAAACAAAACTAACTCCATTGTCTTCTCAACAAATGAGAGAGACGAGTAATAACCTAGTCAAGCATCTATAGTGAGAGATAAAACAATATCATGAATCCCTTTGTTCTTTTTGTGAGCATAAATCACAACACAATTCGATTCAAAGTCAATTCCAATATCCAATAATTTTTATGCTCATCACAATACAAAACATAAATTTTTATTTTTCCATGCAAATTTCCCATCACGATTCAAAACATATTCTATCACAATTTTTAAAAATATAATTTATTCAATCCACAACAATGCTTAATACTTGTTGAAATACCATTTCACAAAGCTAAATTCATACATACTATAACAATTTTAATAATCATTGAATTAAATCTAATACTTGATAAACATAATACATAAGGAAAATACGTCATTTAGTCATATGAAATTTTTAGAACAAAATCAATTAAAAACTAGTTATGCACAAACCTCTAATGAGTCATCTATTGGCCTTGACTCATTGGGTCTTTTCCCTTCCCAGTGTCTCTTCTAACTGAAACACACAATTTAAAGTATTTCAGTACTCATTTAAATTGTTTCTAGTAATACGGTTCAATAATTAAATTTTATTGATACTGTTCCTTTCATTAGTTAACCTATAATGTTGACCTTTAATGCACACTAGGTGAATTAGTTTTAATCTCAGTAATATGTTCCATTTTACATTCCTCACATATTGACATATGTTGCCAATTTCATTTCAAAGCTTATTGCATTTTATTACAATTATTCAGATTTCATAGCCAATGTTTACTACCTATTGGACCAAGCTACAGTGTAAATTTAGAAGATTTCTCTTCATTAAATTGTTTCTCATTGTGTCTTCTTTAATTTCCTTTTTGAATCACTCCATTTGGAGTTGTATAGCTCAAGTTATAGTCAATTGACCATAACTAGGTCAAATCTAAATTTTAGTTTCCTTTTTTGGCATTTTCAGTTCCGAATTTACTAATTTATTTAGACTGTTTGTAATCACATTGAGAGCTAGCATTCTTCATAAGTATTATTGCTCTATATCTTAAGGATAACCAGAAATTTTGCTTACCATTTTTCAAGTCTTATAGAATTCTTTATAGACAAATTATTAACTTGGACTCAAAGGTCCTATATTGGCATGGTCCTCAATTAGGTCATTAGCTTTGACCTTAAATTTTGACCTTATACATTTATAATTTAAAGAAGTTGCCTAAAACAAAGTTTTAGGTCTCTTTCTTAGCTTTCCAAATTGGTATGGCTCATTTAAATGACACTTCTTGTGGGAGATATGCTTATTTGAATTTTTTGGATTTTACGATCAAATGTGCCAATTCCATATTTAGTGTGCCAACTTAATCAAGTTAATTGACCTAGTTCCTTTGATTTTTGGGTTTTGGTCACATTACCAATATTGTAGATCTGTGTCTTATTGAAATTTTGGGACTAATTTCATGTCATTTGGAGTTTTATGGACCAAGTTATGGTCATTTTACTATTGCTGGTCAAGTTGCACTTATATTGCAAAGTTTAGGTCATTTTTTAGGTCATTTCCAATTCTAGCAGTTTTGGTACCCTAACTTGGGCAAGAAATTTGACTTGGTTCTGGTCATTTCTGGGCTTTAGTGTCTTCATAAGAGTTGTAGCTCTATGTCTAAGCTTTCCATGGGATAAATTTCAGGTCATTTGGACTTGTTTTGAGTGAGTTATGGCCAAAAGACTGACTACTGTTCATATGGTCAAATTCTGGGTTCACATTTTAGGCAATCCGGATTTGGTCACTCTTAAGGTCAGTTTCCAGACAGAATTTTGGCAACATTTCTACATGAAAGTTAGCCTATTTTATGTCTAGTTTCACCTTCAATTGGCCTCATACTAATTGGGGTTGCAATTATGTACTTGTAACCTAATTTATACACTGCCAATAATACACAACCTGCATAAGAGAATTTACACTCCCAATTTGGTCATTCTCCTCCTCCCAATACTTCAACATTCATTCATAGCACTTCTATATATATATTCATCACAATTCTAGCAAGCAACTTTGGGCAGAACACTTAAGAGTTCAAGGCACATAATACACCATTATTGTTCAACAATTAATTCAACTCAAATTCAATATACCTCAACACTTAATTTACACCATACACTTCCATGGCAATTACACATACTACCCCCAATTTAATACCATCATAATTTATCAATAAATTTCATAAATTCACACACAATTTCATGAGGTTAAAGGCTGCCAAACATGGCAGTTTACTAAAGTATCAAATTTCTCTTTCAAACCCCTAATTTCAAGTACTAACATACACATACATGGATATTAATTTACTATAACTTCATAGTGACTTAATTAATCCAATTTTCCATCCATTAAAGGCAGAGAAAGTCAAGCACATTAAGTTCCCATGGCTACCGAAATTAGCCAAGTCCAATTACCCAATAATTTATCAATTTTTCTTCATCAAACACCATCCTTCACCTTAAACATCATTTTGCGTAAAGAAAGGAGGAGTAATTGGACACTTACCTCTTTTGGAGCTTGTTAAAAACTCACTAAATCCCTTCCTTCTTGCTCCCAATATACTGCCCAAAGTGTGTAGTTTAATTTTAGTGAAGGAAGATGGGTGAAACCATGGCTTAATCACTAAGAAGGGAGCTTTGCATGAATGGCCATCTATGGTGAATTTGGGAGAAGAAATGGGTTCGGCAATGTTATGGAAATGAAGAAGAAGATCTGAATGGTTAATGCACATGGCCATTTGAGTATTTAAATATCCCTTAGTTCTCCACTTATGTGAATTTAATTATTTAAATAATTAACTTTGATTAATTATAAGTCCACCCTTTAATTTCTCTCTAATTCCACTTCATTCCAATTTCAATTTTTCATGGCATTTTCAAAATTCAACACTACTTATTTTTAATGGACATTTAAGTCAAAAGCCAACTCTAGATGTCAAATGATCAAAATGCCCCTCTTCGGGTTGTATTCCCAATTTTTCGATAATACCGATTTTTGTCGATTTATTGATTTTTTCGTTTTTTCTTTGTACTAATTTATTAATTTTTTTTTGGACATTTCTAATGTCAATTATACTTCAGTAAGTCTTTAATTATGTCTCAAAACTTAATTCCCGGGGTTAGCTATTGCCTGCATCGTAACTTCCCAATGCAGTTACCCATCGCTTTGGTATCGGCACATTTAACTTAGTTTCACTTTCTCTCTTTTATTTTTCTTTAATTTTTCTTGTATTTTATTTTTATTTCTTTCATCATTATATGTTATTTACTATCACCGGAGTGTAGTTTCAGACATCCTGACTTGCCTGGACTGACTTTAGGTCATCGGAGTAGTCGAATGTACGGACTACGTAAAGTGAGGGCGTTACAAGGTTCCTACATGAAAATTGTTGCATTATGACCCTATTTTCATTCTCAATTGGCCTTACACCAATTGGAGTAATAGAATTCAACTTATAGCCTTCTAAGTGAATAGGGGTCAAGCTGCCCAGAATTCAACCTTACCACATTCATAATCTAACTCAATTCCAATCATCAATTCACAATCATATGCACACCAATTGACCAAAATTGAGCATTAACGCATCAATTGGTCAATAACTCTAAAAATTCCCAAATTCCATTCAGAACACTAATCACCAAGAACCCTAATTCTCCAATTACCACAATTCATGAAATTCAATTGTACAAATCATATATACCTACTCAATTGAGCTTGCATACACATTTAATTTCATCAATTTTCATCAAATCCAACTTCTTCCTGAGCTAGCCGAAATTCCTATTTGGGTTCATGCAAGTTTCTTCAAGTTTTCCAAGGTGATTTCTTCATAACCAAACTCAATTTAATAATTAAAAAGAAAGTTAAGCATTGGAAGTTACTTACCTTGTTTGAGCAGAATTTTTCTCTTCAATTCCTCACTTCTTTTTTATTTTTCTTGCTCCTAATTTCTTAACCAAGGTCTAATATCAATATTTGGTGTTGGAAATTATGGAAATTATGAAGAAATTTTAGGGTTCTAAGAGCTCTCACAACTCATCAATGGAGGTTTATGAGAGAGAGAGAATGAGAGAGAGAGGGATGGCTAGAAAGTGGGGAAGAAGGAAATGATTTTTCTCTCCTTTTTTTTTTAATTTTATCTTCTTATAATTAGATAATTATCCCATAAATAATTAATAAAATTTAAAATTTTTATGATGTCATGCATGATGTCATAATATCAAATGATTATTTGATATTCATTTCTTTACTTCTTTCCTTTCCCTACTCTCTTCATTTTTAATTCATTTTTTAATATTTTAATTTTTCACATTTTAATGGACATTTAGGCCAAGAGTCACCTCTAAGGGTGAATTGACCATTTTGCCCCTTATTGGTCTGCTCTGTTTTTTCAATAGCACTAGGTTGCTTTCTGAACTCTAATTCAATTATTTGAGCCTATTCTCTATTCTTTTCTATGGTTTTCATATTTCCCCTAGCTTTGCAATTATTCCTAGGCCTGGGGCATCATAGGGTCCCACACAAATTTAAGATAGCAACTGAGCTCGCAGTCACTTTCCGTTTCGGTCACCCATCGCTGGGACCTTGGCTTATTTAACTGATCATGCTTTGTTTTCTTATTTCCATTTCACCCTCATATGATTTTTATTAATTTTTATTTATGACTTTTCTAGATGATTTAAATATGGTTCTAAATATCCTGACTGTCCGGATAGGCACTAGTCATCGATACAGTAGAATGTATAGACTACTTAATATAGGGGTATTACAATTCTCCCCCCCTTAAATAAATTTCGTCCCGAAATTTTACCTGATTTTAGTCTCTGAATAACTGTGATTGTTGTCTCCTCATGTCCTCCTCATGCTCCTAAGTAGCTTCCTAGCCTGAATGATGGTTCCACAACACCTTAACCAGTGGTATCTGCTTATTTCTCAGCTGCTTCACCTCATATGCCAGAATCTCTATGGATTCTTCCTCATAAGTGAGGTCTGGATTCATTTCAATTTCTTCTACTGGTAGAACATGAGATGGGTCTGATCTGTACCTCCTTAACATAGACACATGAAAGACATTATGAATCCTTTCTAGCTCGGGAGGTAATGCCAATCTATATGCCAAAGGACCCACTCTTTTTAGAACCTCATACGGCCTAATAAAGCGAGGACTCAGTTTCCCCTTTCTATTAAATCTCATAATTTTCTTCTAAGGAGAAACCTTGAGGAATACCTTGCCACCCACCCCATACTCAATGTCTCTTCTTTTCATATCAATATAGGACTTCTAACAATCTGATGCAGCCTTGAGTCTATCTCTGATGAGCTTAATCTTTTCCTCTGTCTGTTGAACAATTTCTGGGCCAATCAGTTTTCTTTCACCCACTTCATCCCAACACAAAGGAGTTCTACACTTCCTACCGTACAGAGCTTTATATGGAGGCATCCCTATGCTTGATTGATAGCTATTATTATAGGCAAACTCAATCAGAGGCATCTCAACTACCTTCAAATTCAATCACACAAGCCCATAGCATATTCTCCAAGATCTGAATCACCCTCTAAGACTGGTCGTCTGTCTGTGGATGGAATGCAGTACTAAAGTTCAATATAGTTCCTAGGGTTTTTTGTAAACTACCCCAAAATCTAGAAGTGAACGTTGGATCTCTGTCTGACACAATCAATATTGGCACTCCATGAAGTCACAATCTTATCAATGTATAGTTTAGCCAATCTATCCAGGCTATAGTCCATCTTCACTGGCAAAAAGTGAGCAAACTTGGTCAATCTCTCCATAATGACCCAAACTACATCATGATTCTTCTAAGTTCTAGGAAGTGCCATCACAAAATCCATCGTGATTCATTCCCATTTTCACTCGGGAATTGGCAATGGTTGTAGCAAACCAGCTGGCACTTGGTGTTCTACCTTTACTTACTGACAAGTCAGGTATTTGGCAACATACTCAGCTATATCCTTCTTCATACCCATCCACCAATAGTGCTCTTTCACCATTCTATACATTTTAGTCCCACCAAGGTGCATAGCAAAAGGAGAGTCATATGCTTCCTTCATAATGATTTGCCTCAATTCCACATTATTTGGAATGCATACTCTGCCCTGTTGTAACAGTAAGCCATCATCATTCACTGAAAATTCAAGTTTCTTGCCATTCCGAGCTTCTTCCATCAATTTCTAATACTTTTCATCATTTTATGCTGCCATTTTAATCTGACCAATCAATATTGGCTTCACTTGCCAAGTAGCTATCATCTGTCCCTCATCATCTATCTCTAGATTAGCATACAGTGTCCTCAACTTGTGTACCATGCACAAAGAAGAAACCCTTAAACTAGCCATAGTTTTGTGTCTTAAGGCATCTGCTACCACATTCGCATTTTCTGGCTGATAGTCTATCAAACAGTCATAGTCTTTAATCAGTTCCAACCATCTCCTCTATTTCAATTTTAGCTCTTTCTGTCCCCCCAAGTACTTCAAGATCTTGTGATCTGTCTAGATATAACACTTCTCTCCATACAAATAATGTCTCCAGATCTTCAGAGCATATACAATGGCAGCAAGCTCCAAGTCATCAATAGGATAGTTTCTCTCATGGGTTTTCAGCTAACGAGATGTATAAGCAATGACATTTCGGTCTTGCATCAATACACAGCCTAGCCCATTGTAAGAAGCATCACTGTAAACAGTGTATTCTTTACTCGGAGTAGGTTAAGTTAGGACTGGAGCTTCAGTCAAATATCTTTTCAACTCATCAAAGCTATACTGGCATTTATCCGTCCACTAAAATTTTATATCTTTTTGAAGTAGCTTGGTCAGTAAATATGCTAATATAGAAAAACCCTTTACAAAACGACGATAGTAACCGGCTAAGCCCAGCAAACTGTGAACTTCTGTGACATTTCTGGGTGGCTTCCAGTTAAGGATAGCTTCTACCTTGCTGGGATCTACCTTTATGCCTTCAACTGATACAATGTGCCCCAAGAAAGAAATTTCTTTCAGCCAAAATTCACACTTCGATAGCTTGGCATATAGTTGTTTCTTCTTTAAAGTCTGTAGCACAATCTGTAGGTGTCTATCATGCTCCTCTGCATTATTTGAATATACCAAAATGTTGTCAATAAACTGATCTAAATATAGCTTGAAGATAGTATTCATCAGGTCCATAAAAGCAGCTGGAGCATTGGTTAACCCGAATGGCATAACTAGGAACTCATAGTGGCTATATCGAGTTCTAAAAGCAATTTTTGGAATGCTTTGCTCTTGCACCTTCAACAGATAATACCCCGATCTTAAGTCAATTTTGGAGAACACAGCTGCACCCTTCAACTGGTCAAACAAATCATCTATGCGGGATAATGGATATCTGTTCTTTATTGTCACCTTATTCAACTGCCTGTAGTCGATACAAAGATGGAGAGTACCATCTTTCTTCTGAACAAAAAACACTAGTGCTTCCCACCTTCAACTCCTTCAATTCAGCAGGTGCCATTCTATAAGGTGTAATAGAGATTTGGTCCACACTAGGCGTAATCTCAATTTCAAACTGTACTTCTCTTTCCGGAGGTAACCCTGGCAATTCTTCATGAAACACATCTAAAAAATCACATACTGTAGGAATGCCCCTCAATGCTGGACTCGCTCCTTGGGTGTCTATCACGTGGGCCAAATATGCTTCACACCCCTTCTGGATCATTTTTCCAGCAACTGCAGTTGAAATGAGATTTGAAAGTAATAACTGCCTCTCCCCATGTATTACTACATCACCATACTGAGGGAGACCAAAAGTGACTATCTTCAGTCTACAATCAATCATAGCATGATGCCTGGCTAACCAATCCATGCTCAAGATAATGTCATAATCTCTGAAAGTCATTTCAATCAAATCAGATAGAAAAGTATGTCCTTGGATCACTAAAGGACAATCCTTATACATTCTGTTTACCCTAACCTCTTGTCCTAAAGGACTAGTCACTAACACCTCAAAATCCATTTTCATACAAGAAACAGTAGTAAAGCAAGCAATGTTAGCACTAACATAAGAGTGTGTAGACCCCATGTCAAATGATACATACACATCTTGGTTAAAGATAGAGAATGTACTAGCTACTATGTCAGAAGTTTCAGCTTCTTCTCTCTGCCGCATAGTATATACTCTGGCTGGAGCATTACCTTGTTCTGACTGATTACCTGTACCCTGACTGCTTGAGGTACTGCCCCTACCTCTGCCTCTGCCTCTGCCTCTACTAGCTAGCTGTAAACCTCTTGTAGCAGAACCTTGGACTGACCCTTCAGTGGTGGTGGGTGGCCCATATCTGTGAGGACTGGTACAATCCTTCACAAAATGCCTTATACCACCACAATTAAAGTAGGCTCCAATGACTTTGTAACATACCCCTCCATGGTTCTTGCCACATTTCTCACATGGATGGGGAGGGAGAGAACTCCTGGTCGTTTGTTGATCAGATTGAGGTGGTCTCTGTCCCAAAAATCTTCCCCTATCAGATTTTTTTTCTACTATGTCCCCCAAAGTTCTTCCTTTTACCAGTATTACCACTGTAACTCTAATCCACTGATTTCTCACTCTTCTCTTTTTCTGTCTTCTTTTTCACGGGTACCCCTTTTGGTTCTATCCTTTCTAACTCTAGGGCTTGAGATATCAGTTCAGAAAAGTTGTCATGCTGAAATCTGACCACTTGCATTCTTAAACTAGGTTTCAACCCAATCTCAAACCTTTTACATCTTTCTCTATTGGTAGTGAGTAGACTCCAAGCATAGTGGCTCAGGTGAGAAAATTTCCTTTCATACTCTGCCACTGTTCAGCTCCCCTGTTTCAAACTTAAGAATTCTTGCAGCTTCATATCCACATATGTATCCAGAACATATTTCTACCTGAACTCTCTGAGGAAGTCATCCATGTCAGTACCGGGGGTTCCACCAAATTATGGGGGATTGTCTTCCATCAGTCATATGCATCCCCCTATAGTAGTGAGATTGAGTACTCAAACTTTAGTTCTTCTGTGCAGTGCAGCTTCTTAAACACCCTTTCCATTCTTTCTAACCACTGCTCTACTTCTAAAGGGTCCACTGTAGCCTTAAACTCAGTAGCCCATATTTGATCAACTTGTCATGCTGCCTAGCTAGAGGTTGTGGTTGCATTATTGGTGCTTAAGTTGGGGCTTGGGTTAGCATGTTCCCAGCCATTTTTTGGAACAAAGCAGCCATTTATTGAGCAAACTGTGCAGGGAATTACTACACGGGAGGAGCTGGTGTAGCTGACCCACTGGCATTCTGAAGAGTTGGGGCTTCCCCTTATGCCTCAACCTCAACTAATTACTCAACTGAGCGATCTCCTTCTTTCATGTTCAATTGGAGGTTATTTTATCTCCTGAACAAATAACACAAGGAGATTTCCCTCCATCAGTTCACATTTATATTGTAATCCACCGTATGTATCAATCAATGACATTGAGCAGTTGTACTTAACAAAGAAAATATTCAAACTCACAATTCAAAACATGTGACACCCCTTACCCGACTACAGTGTAGCCGAGCAAGTTATGCCACTCAGTGTGCCGAGCACTCTATTTTATCTTAATTCATTTTTATTCTTCCTTTTGAATATAACTTGTGAAATATAATTCATTTTAAGCCATTTATCGAAATTACTATTTATTTGAGGTTCCGAAAAATTTTAAAGAAAATCCGGCGGAGTACCGGCTAAAAATGGAGAAAACCGTTCTTCGGAACCTGTTAAAAACACTTCCTATATTCATTTTTCCATCATCTCAACTCCATTTATCAAATCTCAACAATGTTCAATCTCAGTTCTCATTCATCCATCTCATAAGATACCATGCATAAATCACTGATAAACATTCACTTTTCCATTTACAACCACACTTTTCATTATTTACATGAATATCAAAATACATTACATAAGTTTCAAATACATACGAGAAAATAAAATCAATTACAAAATATCAAAATGACATCTAGCGTCCTACCTATGCACTGCAGACAGTGAGGTGACACAGACACTATGCAGAACTGCAGGATGGACTCACCCAATCTGTGGTCTACTGGCTCTCGATCAGTATCTTCAGTACCTACGCGTTGCAAAAGCGACGCGCTAAGCATAAAGCTTAGTGGTGCAAATAATAAAGTAAAAAGAAATAATATGCAAATAAAAATCATAATTTCTTAGCCATTGTGTTCATAAGAACTGAATAATTACCAACTTAGTGTTTAGTTGAGGGCTAATCTTGTTTTATGATATTAACTTCTTCATGACTTTTAAGTTTCTTTGTATTCTATCGTAATCATTCCTGATATTTAGTTTTCGTATTTTCTTCAACAATCAGTTCAATTACAGTTATACTTTTCCATGCCCAAGTAACCTATACAAATTGACCGGACTGGATAAACGGGTAAACTAGCACTGGGTACCAGGTACCTCGGGCCGTCACACCATCGGTCACAATGTGTCTCCCGGTGTGCAAACAGAATGGCTAATAAGCCATATAAGCAATAAGGCATAAAGCCAGGTAAAACATCATAATCAGTATAGCCATAGGCTATCACATCACAGAATGGCAATGAAGCCATACATCATACGCAGTACTGCTATCAGAACCCTATTGGCATGCCAACCTATCCAAACCAATCACATTAGGCTTACTAGGGCATTTGAAACTTTTAAATTCTTCAATTTGTAAATTTCAAATTTTTAGTGTCACTATTCATCTTATTGGTCAACAAAAATGTTGACTTTTAGAATAAAAATATGCACATTGACTTTGGCACTCCCAACATACCACATTTTGTGTTTAAAACTTGTTAGTTTTGGTCACTTTCTCAAAGCTTAGGTCATTTTGGCAAAATTGCCAATTTTTGGTTTTGGTGTCACTATTCACCTCATTGGTCAACAAAAATGTTGACTTTTGGATAGAAAATAGGTGTATTGGTTTTAACACCCCAAACATACCACATTTTGTATTTAAAACTTGTTGGTATTGGTTGCCAATACCATTTTTAAGCTTAATGCTAATTGAACAAAATTTTCAGATTTGGTGCTTCATCTTTATTGTTCCATTTGATATTTCTACAGTGGGAATTTGAGGAAATGGTAAACATGAAAGTTGTTCCTTATTTTGTCTAGTTGAATTTCCTTTTTTGAATCACTCCATTTGGAGTTTTGTAGCTCAAGTTATGGCCAAAATAAGTTTCTTGTTCACGTGCTTTGTTCATCTTTGAGATTTTGGAGTGCAGCGATTTTTGGTCCAAGTTTGGTCGATAATTTGACCAATTTAAGTTCATAATTTGGTCTAAATTTCTTCATATAAAATGTACAACCATGACTTAGCTTTCCATCGGTTCAAGAATCGCCTAAATCCGAGTTTTCTAGAGAGAGTTATAGGCATCCAAACATTCTTGCTCAAATCAAAATCTGCAGAGTTGCGAGTTTGAGCGATGCTTGTGACTGCCATTTGGGTTAGGTTCTGGTCATAATTTGGGGTAGGTTTCTTCATGAAAGTTGTTTGTCTATGTCTTAACTTGTTGCTGTAAAATTTCAGGTCAATTGACCAAATCTCTGATGAGTTATGGCCATTCTTGTTCATTTGGCAAATTCTGCAGAATCGGTCACGAGTATCCGGTTGGGGCCAAGTTTTGGTCCTCTTGCTTTGGTCTTTTGGGCATGGTTTCTTCAGCAAAAATGTGCCATTATAAGACTAGTTTCATGTCCAATTGGCCAAACACCAAATGGACTAACACAGCCCAAGTAATGGCAGTGCAAAGGGTGAATTTTAGGTCCTATCTTTGTAATCTAGGGCGACTGCAACCTCACCTTACCATAGTATTTTTCAGTCCCATTTATGGTCAACACATCTAAAATGGTCACTAATTGACCATTACAATGTGCCCTAACAATTTCCTAAGCCAAGTCACATTTTCACCTTTCCAAACCCTAAGGTCCAAATCAATTTACCCATAAACCTCAATTTAACACACTAATTCAACATCTATGTAGATATATAGCTTAGACATAATCTCCAATTCATGCTAAGTCCATTAAAACCATCAAAACACTCCCTTATTGTTCCTTCCTTAGGGCTGCCGAAATTGAAGGCATGCATAAGTATAAATTTCATTCACTTAAGTTACCAATTCTTGCTCACTTTAAGGCTTTAACATGGAATAAAGGTGATTTGAGTATATATGTGCACTAACCTCAAGTGGCAGAATTTTCCAAGCCCCTAAACCTCACTTTCTTTGTCCTTCTTGGCTGCCAAAAGCTTTAGCAAGGTGCTAGGGAAAATTTTAGTGAAGAGCTTCTAGGGTTTTAGGGTGAGGAAGCATGGAATTTAAAGCTTGAAAGAGCTTTCATGGAGGTGGCTATGGTGGAAACCCTCTCCTTCCTCTCTCTACGTTTTTGGCTGCTGGTTTTTGGTCTTTAATTTGTCTCTTTTAAGTATTTAAGAAAGCTTATTAGCTTGTGATTGGTTGGTAATTTATAAATGACATCATGTGATGTCATTATTTGCATTATTTTGATTTTTCTTTGCTTTTCTTTTCTACCACATTTAAATTAAATTTTTAGAAATATTTATTCATATTTTGAGTCATAATAATTATTTACTTAACTGGACAAGTCGACCAAAAATCACCTCTGAAGGCGAAATGACCAAAATGCCCTCCGTTTGGCTTAACGGGTCAAAATTGTCTGTACCGATTAAAAAATTTTTCTAGGTATTTTCTTGGCATTCTAATGCCATGGGAACCTCAATAACCCTTCTCTGGAGTCCCAATAATTATTTTATGAATTTTCTCTCGGGTCTAGGGCTCCTCGTTGCGAGAACCGCAACTTCCCTCTGGGTTACCCATCGCTTGGGCACCGGCTCATTTGACTTAGTTGTATTTTATTTCTAAAATTTTTACTAAATTTTTCTCATCAATATTTGAGTTAATTATGGTTCCTCACTTTAGTTTAAATATTTTTCCGGACGTTCTAGCTGTCCGGACCGACACTGATCACCGGAACAGTAGAATGTACGGAGTTGCTACGGGGAGGGTGTTACAACTCTTCCCCTCTAATTTAAATTTCGTCCTTGAAATTTACCTGACTTAAGTAATCGAGGAGCTGCTACCTCCTTGTTTCTTCACTTCCTTGTATCGCCTCATCAGTGTCTGGGTTTTGCTCTTCCTGAGCTTCCATAGCATATACTTGTGGTGCCACCCTGACTTCGGGCTTTTCAACTGTCTCAGAAACAATCTTCTGCGAAATGTTAGCCGTTTCTGCCCTACCCGATTTTTTTACCCCTTTGAACTATAGGGGAAGGTCTATCAACTTGTACCGGAGCTATTGAACCACTCCTCTGAGGGCAATCTCTTATGAAATGATCCGTAGCCCCACACTTAAAACACTCTCCAGTTAACAGTCGGCACTCCCCTCTGTGTCTCCTACCACAATGCATACATTCAGGCACTGGGGTTGATCCCCTTGTTATTGTCTCCGGAGAACTAGCTATAGATATTCCCATCTGGCCTCTGTGGCCCTGTATCTGATCTTGTGAACTGGGACCCTTAAACTTCTTACTATCAGTTGGTATACTTGACTGTCCTGGTCCAAATTCCCTCTTACGCTGCCTATCTTTCCTATTTTGTTCATTTACTCTCACTTTCTCCACTTTTAATGCAGCTTCCACTAACTTAGTGAAGTCAGTGATTCCCAAGGCAGTGAGCTGGATCTTGATGTTGTCATTTAGTCCCTCTTCAAATCTCTTACATCTTTCAGCTTCATTAGGGACTATCTCCCTTCCATAGCGGCTTAAACGAACAAATTCCTTCTCATACTCGGCTACTGACAACTTTCTCTACCTCAGGTTAATGAATTCCCTTCTTCTCTCTTCCAGGTATACAGTACCCACATATTTCTTCTTGAATTCAGAGAGAAAGAAGTCCCATGTCATAACTTCTGGCTGCACTTCACTGGATACCGTGTCCCACCACTCATATGCATCATCTTGCAGTAAAGAGATGGCGACTTCGGGTTTTGCTCGGAGTGCGGTGGAGTTGTTTTAGTACTCACTGCTCTGCTTCAACCAATTCTACTGCAATGAGTCATCTTCTCTCTTGCCATAGAAATCCACTGCCCCAAATTTTCTTAACCTTTCCAGGTGTGATTTCTGCTGTGGAGCTGGTGGTGGTGGTGGTGCTGGCATTACCCCGGCCATTTGTCCAAAGAAGTCGGCCATTTGCTGAAACATGGCCTGTGGAGGCTGAGCAGGTGCTCGCTTGAGTGGTGAGCAGATTCTCTCATGCCCCCAGTCTCAGCTGCTGCAGGTGGAGCATGACTCTCCACTTCCTCTTCGACGGCTCTCTGAGATGAGGGATCCATATCCTATTCAAAATAAGAAAAATAAACAGATCTGCGTTAGTGTCACCTCGACTCTTACAAATGCAATGCATGGTATGGACTCAATCTAGGCCCAGAAACGCCTAAACCGTGCTCTGATACCACTAAATGTGACACCCCTTACCCGACTACAGTGTAGCCGAGCAAGTTATGCCACTCAGTGTGCCGAGCACTCTATTTTATCTTAATTCTTTTTTATTCTTCCTTTTGAATATAACTTGTGAAATATAATTCATTTTAAGCCATTTATCGAAATTACTATTTATTTGAGGTTCCGAAAAATTTTAAAGAAAATCCGGCGGAGTACCGGCTAAAAATGGAGAAAACCGTTCTTCGGAACCTATTAAAAACACTTCCTATATTCATTTTTCCATCATCTCAACTCCATTTATCAAATCTCAACAATGTTCAATCTCAGTTCTCATTCATCCATCTCATAAGATACCATGCATAAATCACTGATAAACATTCACTTTTCCATTTACAACCACACTTTTCATTATTTACATGAATATCAAAATACATTACATAAGTTTCAAATACATACGAGAAAATAAAATCAATTACAAAATATCAAAATGACATCTAGCGTCCTACCTATGCTATGCAGCATGTGAGGTGACACAGACACTATGCGAATCGCAGGATGGACTCACCCAACTGTGGTCTCACGGCTCGATCGGTATCTTGATGCACTACAGCGTTGCAAAGCGACGCTAAGCATAAAGCTTAGTGGTGCAAATAATAAAGTAAAAAGAAATAATATGCAAATAAAAATCATAATTTCTTAGCCATTGTGTTCATAAGAACTGAATAATTACCAACTTAGTGTTTAGTTGAGGGCTAATCTTGTTTTATGATATTAACTTCTTCATGACTTTTAAGTTTCTTTGTATTCTATCGTAATCATTCCTGATATTTAGTTTTCGTATTTTCTTCAACAATCAGTTCAATTACAGTTATACTTTTCCATGCCCAAGTAACCTATACAAATTGACCGGACTGGATAAACGGGTAAACTAGCACTGGGTACCAGGTACCTCGGGCCGTCACACCATCGGTCACAATGTGTCTCGGTGTGCAAGCAGAATGGCTAATAAGCCATATAAGCAATAAGGCATAAAGCCAGGTAAAACATCATAATCAGTATAGCCATAGGCTATCACATCCTGAGAATGGCAATGAAGCCATACATCATACGCAGTACTGCTATCAGAACCCTATTGGCATGCCAACCTATCCAAACCAATCACATTAGGCCTACTAGGGCATTTGAAACTTTTAAATTCTTCAATTTGTAAATTTCAAATTTTTAGTGTCACTATTCATCTTATTGGTCAACAAAAATGTTGACTTTTAGAATAAAAATATGCACATTGACTTTGGCACTCCCAACATACCACATTTTGTGTTTAAAACTTGTTAGTTTTGGTCACTTTCTCAAAGCTTAGGTCATTTTGGCAAAATTGCCAATTTTTGGTTTTGGTGTCACTATTCACCTCATTGGTCAACAAAAATGTTGACTTTTGGATAGAAAATAGGTGTATTGGTTTTAACACCCCAAACATACCACATTTTGTATTTAAAACTTGTTGGTATTGGTTGCCAATACCATTTTTAAGCTTAATGCTAATTGAACAAAATTTTCAGATTTGGTGCTTCATCTTTATTGTTCCATTTGATATTTCTACAGTGGGAATTTGAGGAAATGGTAAACATGAAAGTTGTTCCTTATTTTGTCTAGTTGAATTTCCTTTTTTGAATCACTCCATTTGGAGTTTTGTAGCTCAAGTTATGGCCAAAATAAGTTTACTGTTCACGTGCATCGTTCATCTTTGAGATTTTGGAGTGCAGCGATTTTTGGTCCAAGTTTGGTCAGTAATTTGACCAAGTTAAGTTCATAATTTGGTCTAACTTTCTTCATATGAAATGTTCTACTATGCCTTAGGTTTCCATCGGTTCAAGAATCGCCTAAATCCGAGTTTTCTAGAGAGAGTTATAGCCATCCAAACATTACTGCTCAAATCAAAATCTGCGAGTTGCGAGTTTGAGCGATGCTTGTGACTGCCATTTGGGTTAGGTTCTGGTCATAATTTGGGGTAGGTTTCTTCATGAAAGTTGTTTGTCTATGTCTTAACTTGTTGCTGTAAAATTTCAGGTCAATTGACCAAATCTACAGTGAGTTATGGCCATTACTGTTCATTTGGCAAATTCTGCAGAATCAGTGCAGGGTATCCGGATTTGGGGCCAAGTTTTGGTCCTCTTGCTTTGGTCTTTTGGGCATGGTTTCTTCAGCAAAAATGTGCCATTATAAGCCTAGTTTCATGTCCAATTGGCCAAACACCAATTGGACTAACACAGCCCAAGTTATGGCAGTGCAAAGGGACTGAATTTTCAGTCCCTATGCTGCTGTCCTAGGGCAGCCTGCAACCTCACCTTACCATAGTATTTTTCAGTCCCATTTATGGTCAACACATCTAAAATGGTCACTAATTGACCATTACAATGTGCCCTAACAATTTCCTAAGCCAAGTCACATTTTCACCTTTCCAAACCCTAAGGTCCAAATCAATTTACCCATAAACCTCAATTTAACACACTAATTCAACATCTATGTAGATATATAGCTTAGACATAATCTCCAATTCATGCTAAGTCCATTAAAACCATCAAAACACTCCCTTATTGTTCCTTCCTTAGGGCTGCCGAAATTGAAGGCATGCATAAGTATAAATTTCATTCACTTAAGTTACCAATTCTTGCTCACTTTAAGGCTTTAACATGGAATAAAGGTGATTTGAGTATATATGTGCACTAACCTCAAGTGGCAGAATTTTCCAAGCCCCTAAACCTCACTTTCTTTGTCCTTCTTGGCTGCCAAAAGCTTTAGCAAGGTGCTAGGGCAAATTTTAGTGAAGAGCTTCTAGGGTTTTAGGGTGAGGAAGCATGGAATTTAAAGCTTGAAAGAGCTTTCATGGAGGTGGCTATGGTGGAAACCCTCTCCTTCCTCTCTCTACGTTTTTGGCTGCTGGTTTTTGGTCTTTAATTTGTCTCTTTTAAGTATTTAAGAAAGCTTATTAGCTTGTGATTGGTTGGTAATTTATAAATGACATCATGTGATGTCATTATTTGCATTATTTTGATTTTTCTTTGCTTTTCTTTTCTACCACATTTAAATTAAATTTTTAGCAATATTTATTCATATTTTGAGTCATAATAATTATTTACTTAACTGGACAAGTCAGCCAAAAATCACATCTGAAGGCGAAATGACCAAAATGCCCTCCGTTTGGCTTAACGGGTCAAAATTGTCTGTACCGATTGAAAAATTTTTCTAGGTATTTTCTTGGCATTCTAATGCCATGGGAACCTCAATAACCCTTCTCTGGAGTCCCAATAATTATTTTATGAATTTTCTCTCGGGTCTAGGGCTCCTCGTTACGAGAACCGTAACTTCCCTCTGGGTTACCCATCGCTTGGGCACCGGCTCATTTGACTTAGTTGTATTTTATTTCTAAAATTTTTACTAAATTTTTCTCATCAATATTTGAGTTAATTATGGTTCCTCACTTTAGTTTAAATATTTTTCCGGACGTTCTAGCTGTCCGGAACGACACCGATCACCGGAACAGTAGAATGTACGGAGTTGCTACGGGGAGGGTGTTACAAAACATGCTTTGAAAAATGCTCTGATACCACTAAAACATGTCACACCCTATCCTTGCATAAGACATGATATGATCCCGTAATATATCCAATGAATTACCGAACTTCGCCTACCGATAGTCCATTAAATATATTACAAGGGATTTTGAATAATTTCAATTTCTTTCAAGGGCGAAAAGAGAAGATAATTATCATTAAAGAACTTTTATTTGGGGTTTATATCATAACAATAAATTTTAATCTTTTTGAAATTTCTAGAATTTTTACGAAAATTTTGACTGAGTTCTGTTTGTAAATGGAGAAAATAATTCTTCAAAACTTGTTAAAAACACTCCCAATATACATTTAAACCATAACTCCATTTAACTCATCACAATCCATTATAAAAAAAATTTCAAAGGAAGCTCAAAGATTTCTTTAATAAGAAATAACTAGCTTACATTACAAATATTTACATTGATCAAAATAAAATTCTAAAAGTTTTATATAACTGTTCAAGTCTAATATGTACATACACAGATTGTGACACCCCTTACTCGTCTACAGTATATCCGAGTAAGATATGTCACACGGTGTACCGGAACACTCTATTTTATCTCAATCATTTTTTTTATTCTTCCTTAATTTATTTTTATCATAGTTTTGAATATAATTCATTTAAGTCATTTATTGAAATTATAATTTATTTGAGGTTCTGAAAATTTTATAGAAAATCCGGCAGAGTACCGGCTAAAAATGGAGAAAACAGTTCTTCGGAACCTGTGAAAAATACTTCCAATAATCATTTCCAATCAATCCCAAACTCCATTTCATCAACAAAATCTCAATATGTTTTTCAACAACATTTCCATTTCTCAATCATTCATCTCATATGATAATCATGTAAAAGTCATAAATAAATATTCACTTTTTCATTCACAAACACAATTTCCACTATATACATTAATACCAAAATACATTACATAAGTTTCAATTACATATGAGAAAATAAAAGTTAGTTACAAAATACCAAAATGAAACCTAGTGTCCTACCAATGCACTGAAGATGGTGAGGTAACACGGACACTATGCAGAGCTACAGGAGGTCTCACCCAGTCTGTGGTCTACTGGGCTCTTGGTCAGTATCTCCAGAACCTACGCGTGGAAAAAGCAACGCGCTAAGCAATAATGCTTAGTGGTGCCAATAATAAAATAAAAATAAATAACGTAAAATAAATATGCAGTGAATGTATTGATATCTCATTGCAAATAAATTTTCGTTGAGTATTTATAGATTTACTTATTTTGTACTTGTTATATTCATTATCTCATTAAATTTATCCACTTTCATTTTTGGTTGCCCAAGTAACCTATACTGGACGACTGGACTGGATAAATGGGTAAACTGGCACTGGGTATCAAGTACCTCAGGCCGTCACACCATCGGTCACATATGTATCTCCCGGTGTGCAGAGCGGCTAATAATTGTAATAACATTAGGCACAAGGCCAAGTCTCAACACAATGTCAGAATGGCTAAAAGCCATGAAATCACAGAATGGCATAATGCCATGTACAGTATTGCTAACTGAACCCTATTGGCATGCCAAGCTATCCAAACCAATCTTGTTAGGTATACTAGGGCATTTCACACTTTTAAGTTTCACAATTTTTGGAATTTAAGTTTTAGTGTTATTATTCCATTCATTGGTCAACAAAAATGTTGACTTTTACATAAGCAATAGGTACATTGGTTTTCATATCATCAACTTACCACATTTTGCATTCAAAATTTGTTGGTATTGGTTGCCAATACCATTTCTAAGCTTAAAGTTAGGTGGGCAGAATTTTCAGTTTTTATGCCTTAAATTTACTATTCCATTGGTCAATCTTGCAGTGGGAATTTGGCAAAATGGTCAACATGAAAGTTGTTCCTTATTTTGTCTAGTTGAATTTCCTTTTTTGAATCACTCCATTTGGAGTTTTGTAGCTCAAGTTATGGTCCAAAAACCACAACTGGCCGGATTGGAATTTTTCTGGACTGACCATATCTATAGTGCGATGCTTGATGGCGCAACTCCCTTGTTGGATAGGTTCTGGCCATAATTTGGGGTGGGTTTCTTCATAAAAGTTGTTGGTATATATCTTAGCTTGTTGCTGGTAAAATTTCAGGTCAATTGGGCCATTCTACACTGAGTTATGGCCAAATGAACAATCACTATTCATTTGGTCATTCTGCAGAAACAGACTGCAGGTCACCCGGATTGGAGCAAGGTTTTGATCCACTTAGTTTGGTCTTATGGGCATGGTTTCTTCACCAAAGTTGTGCCATTTTTGTCTAGTTTCATTTACAATTGGCCAAACACCAATTGAACCTCTACAATTCAAGTTATGGCTGCCCAAACCTACTGGACTCATGTCCAATTCTGCAGGTCACCATGGGCAGCCACACTAAACCTAAATCCCATCACTAAACACACTTCACTTCTTGTTTACCAATAACCAAATGGTCACTAATTGACCATTAAAACTCACTTTCATCATTACATGAGCAAACCCTATTGTTGTTAATTGTCCACATTTTCCATGTTCATACATGCCTAAACTTTGTATTTCACTTACACAATTAGGTTCAATTAATCATTTAATACCAAGGGCAGCCTATGAACCACTTTACTTCAAGCAAACTCATCAACCCTAATCAACCCTAAGCTGCCAAAATTATAGGAAATAAATACACATAATTTTTATTTTTTTTTCCTTACATTTTCTACTTATCTCATGGCATTAAGCATGAATTAAGTAAAAATAGTAAGAGTTTGGACACTAACCTCTTTTGACCACTTTCTTGGCTTGTTAAAACTTCAATCTCTCTTCAATTTTCTGCTACTTAAAGCTTCCTCAAGGTTTAGGGATAATTTTTTGTGAAGGAAGTTTAGGGTTTTAGGGTGGAAAGCTTAGGGAAAATAAAGCTTGAGCAAGAGCTTTCATGGAGGTCTTTTTTTTCTCTCTTTCTCTTTCTCTCTTGTTTTAGCCCGTATGAAGAAGGAAACTGCTGGTTTCTTTTGTTTTTTTATCTCATTTTAAGTTCATTTTTATCTCTTTTTTCAGTTTGTCTAATGGCGATTGGGTGGGGGTATGTTAATGACATCATGTGATGTCATAATTCCCATTTAATTCATTTTTTTTTCTTTTCTTTTCTACTCATTTTTAATTCAATTTTTAGTAATATTTATTCACATTTTATTTCATAATAATTATTTACTTAACTGGACAAGTCAGCCAAAAATCATCTCTGAAGACGAAATGACCAAAATACCCTCCGTTTGGCTGAACGGGCTAAAATTGTCTGTACCGATTGAAAAATTTTTCTAAATATTTTCTTGGCATTCTAATGCCATAGGAACCTCAATGACCCTTATCTGGAGTCCCAAAAATTATTTTATGAATTTTTCCCCGGGTCTAGGGCTCCTAGTTGCGAGAACCGCAACTTCCCACTAGGTTACCCATCGCTAGGGCACCGGCTCATTTAACTTGATTGTATTTTATTTCTAAAATTTTTTCTAAATTTTTCTTATTAATATTTGAGTTAATTATGGTTCGTCACTTGAGTTTAAATATTTTTCCGAACGTTGTAGGCATCCCGGACCACCTTTGGTCACGAGCAGATGAGAATGTACTGAGTTGCTCTGAGGAGGGTGTTACAACTCTTCCTCTAATTTAAATTTCGTCCTCGAAATTTACCTAATGCTTGATTGAGAGGCTGTTGCCTCATCGTCTCTTCACTTTCCCAAGTTGCTTCCTCGGTGTTGTGGTGCCTCCAAAGCACCTTCACCAGTGGAATTTGCTTATTCCTCAACTCTTTCACTTCCCGAGCCAGGATCCGCATGGGTTCTTCTTCATATGTCAAATCCAGTTGTACTTCAATTTCTTCCATGGAGATAACATGTGAAGGATCTGAGCGGTATCTTCTTAGCATAGACACGTGGAACACATTATGGATCTTGTCCAGCTCTGGTGGTAAAGCTAGCCTATAGGCCACTGGACCCACACGTTCAATGACTTCATATGGGCCAATGAACCTAGGGCTTAACTTACCTTTTCTTCCAAACCTCAATACCTTCTTCCACGGTGACACCTTGAGGAACACTTTGTCGCCAACCGCATATTCTATTTCTTTTCTCTTCAGGTCGGCATAAGATTTCTGTCTATCTAAGGCAACCTTCAGATTGGCTTTGATTAGTTTTACTTTCTCCTCAGTCTGTTTCACCAAGTCTGGCCCTACTAGTTTGTCTTCGCCCAATTCAGTCCAGCACACTGGAGTTCTACATTTCCTCCCATATAGTGCTTCATATGGGGCCATTTGGATACTAGCTTGGTAGCTATTGTTGTATGCAAATTCTGCCAATGGGAGGTATCTATCCCAACTTCCCTTAAACTCAATGACACAACTCCTCAGCATATCCTCAAGGACCTGACATATATTTCACATTATTATTACCATTTCGGTTCAATATATGTATTAGTTTAGTTGGTTTCAATTGTTTACCTGGATTACTCTTTCTGATTGCCCATCCGTCTGAGGATGGAAAGCTGTGCTGAAGTGGAGTTGTGTACCCAAGGACTCATACAACTTCTTCCAGAATCTCGATGTAAACCTTGGGTCTCGATCAGATATGATAGAAAGTGAAATTCCATGCAATTTAACTATCTCACTGATATACAATTCTACTAACTTCTCCAGTGAGTAGTCAGTCCTAACTGGCAGAAAGTGTGCTGACTTCGTCAATCTATCTACTATCACCCATACTGCATCATGTTTCTTCTGGGTGAGAGGTAGACCACTCACAAAATCCATGGTGACCCGATCCCATTTCCATTCAGGTATGCGTATATAGGTGTAGCAAACCCGATGGAACTTGATGTTCGCTTGACTTGGCGACATGTCAAGCATTTAGTCACATAGTCACTATGTCCTTCTTCATACCAGCCACCAATATCAAGCTTGGATCATGATACATCTTTGTACTTCCTGGGTGCATAGCATAAACACTGGCATGTGCCTCTTTCAGAATACTGGCTTTCAATTCCCCATTATCTGGTACACATACTCTTCCTTTGTAGTGCAAACACCCATCTGCTTTCACCTCACAGTCACTTGCTTTTCCCTCTGAGATTTTGCTCATAATAGCCATTAACTTTTCATCTGCCTTTTGCCCATCTAAAATCTGCCAGAGCAGTGTTTGGCCTCACTTGCAACTCAGCCAAAATAGCTCCATCTCGAACCAAAGATAGACGGGCATTCAATGATCTCAAAGCTGTGATGGATTTTCTGCTCAAAGCATCAGCAACTACATTTGCTTTCCCAGGATGGTAGTCAATTACACAATCATAGTCCTTCAGGAACTCAATCCATCGTCTCTGTCTAAGGTTGAGCTCCTTCTGGGTTGGCAAGTATTTTAGGCTTTTGTGGTCTGTATAAATGTAGCACTTTTCACCATACAAGTAATGCCTCCATATCTTTAGAGCGAAGATAATTGCTGCAAGTTCTAAATCATGGGTAGGGTAATTCTGTTCATGTGGCCTTAGCTGCCCGGAAGCATAAGCGACCACCTTCCCCTCTTGCATCAATACACACCCTAACCCATTATGAGAGGCATCACTGTAGACCACAAAGTCCTTTCCTGACACTGGCTGTGTTAACACTGGTGCCTCTGTCAACATAGCCTTCAATTTCTCAAAACTAGTCTGACACTTGTCATTCCAGTCAAATCTGACATTCTTGTGTAACAACTTGGTCATTGGAGCAGCTATTAAGGAAAATCCCTTCACAAATCTTCTGAAATACCCAGCTAGCCTCAAGAAACTTCTGACCTCAGTTGTATTCCTGGGAGGCTTCCATTCCATCACTGCTTCTATTTTCTTGGGATCCACTCTAATCCCATCAGCTGACACTATGTGTCCAAGGAATGCAATCTCATTCAACCAGAAGTCACACTTGGACAACTTAGCATACAGCTTCTTTTTTCTCAGGGTTTGCAGAACAATCCTTAAATGCTCATCATGTTCTTCCCTGGTCTTGGAATACACCAAAATATCATCAATAAAGACCACTACGAACTGATCTAGGTATGGATGGAAGATACGGTTCATAAGGTCCATGAATGCCGCTGGTGCATTTGTTAGGCCAAAAGGCATCACTAGAAACTCATAATGCCCATACCGGGTCCTGAATGCAGTCTTTGGCACATCTGCATCCTTCACCCTCAACTGATGATACCCTGATCTGAGATCAATTTTTGAAAATACTCCTGCCTTCAATTGATCAAACATATCATCAATTCTAGGCAGTGGATACTTATTCTTCACTGTCACTTTATTCAACTGTCGGTAATCAATGCATAACCTCAAAGTCCCATCCTTCTTTTTCTCAAAGAGCACTGGAGCTCCCCATGGTGACACACTGGGGCGTATGAACCCCTTATCCAGCAACTCTTGTAACTAGATTTTTAGTTCTTTCAATTCTGTGGGTGCCATCCTATAAGGAGCAATAGAGATTGGTGCTGTACCCGGCAGTACCTCAATAGCAAATTCAACTTCTCTTTCTGGTGGCAAACCAGGCAATTCTTCAGGGAACACATCTGGGAAGTCTTTTGCTGTGGGTATGTCACACAGATTTGGCTTAGCCTGCCTAGTATCCACCACATGTGCTAGGTAGGCTTCACAGCCTTTTCTCATCAGTTTTCTTGCAGCTATGGCTGAGATAACATTGGACAGGAAATCTGTCCTTTCACCCACAACAGTGATCTCATTACCCTCAGAAGTTTTCAAAGAAATTCTCTTCAATTTGCAATCAACTATTGCCTGATGACGTGACAACCAGTCCATTCCCAAAATCACATCAAACTCATGCAAAAGCAACTCAATCAAGTCTGCCAAGAATTCATACCCCTGAATCCTTAACGGGCAACCCTTATACACTTTGTTCACCACAACACTGTGGCCCAACAGATTAGTGACTAGAATGTCTTGGTCACTCTCCCCTACTAGTATCCCCCTTTCTATGGGTAGGTTGATGCAGATGTATGAATGAGTGGATCCTGGATCCACCAATGCATGCACAGATGTATTGTAGAGGGAGAATGTACCGCTGATGACATCCGGGGCATCTTGCTCCTCCTGAGCTCTCATGGCATAGGCTCTGGCAGGTGGTCTGCCCTCAGGCCTCTCTGCTGGCTCAGATGCAGGCCTCTGTAATGGTCCCACTGCGTCAGATTTGCCAGATTTCCTACCCCTTTGTGGGGCAGGAGTAGGTCTGTCTGCTTGTGTTGGAGTAGCTGTAGTAGTTCTGCGTGGACAGTTCCTCAGCTGATGCTCTGTCGACCCACACCTTAAGCAGGCACCAGTCACTCTCCAACACTCTCCCTTATGCCATTTCAGACAATGTGGACATGCAGAAGATGCTAAGGCTGGTCCCCTGAATCCCATCCCTGGAGAGCTACCCACTGATGGTGTGGACTGACCTCTCCTAGGGGTAAACTGTGGCCTGGGCCCCTGAGACTAACCCTGACCTTGTGGTTGACCTGAACTCTGTGCAGGTGGACTTTTGACCTTCTTCCCAAGTGCAGGAGATGAACTAGATTGACCCGAGCCCCTCTTCTGCTGTCTCTCTCTTCTGGTCTGCTCACTTATTCTAACCTTTTCAACTTTTATTGCAGCTTCCACTAACTTGGTAAAGTCTATGATTCCCAAGGCAGTAATCATGATCTTTATGTTGTCATATAATCCCTCTTCAAATCTCTTACACCTTTCGGCCTCATTAGGGACTATCTCCCTTCCATAGCGGCTTAATCTGACAAATTCCTTTTCATACTCGGCCACTGTCAGCTGTCTCTGCCTCAGGTTAATGAACTCTCTTCTTCTCTCTTCCAGGTATACACTACCCACATATTTCTTCTTGAATTCGGAGAAGGAGAAGTCCCAAGTTATTACTTCTGGCTGTACTTCACTGGATACCGTATCTCACCATTCATATGCATCGTCTTGTAACAGAGATATGGCAGCTTCTAGGTTTTGCTCTGGAATGCAGTGGAGTTGTTTTAAAACTCTGCCTGTTCTGTTCAACCAATTTTCGGCTGCAACAAAATCATCTTCTCTCTTGCCAAAGAAGTTCACTGCTCCAAATTTTCTCAATCTTTCTAGGTGTGATTTCAGTTGTGGAGGTGGTGGTGGTGGTGGCATTACCCCAGCCATTTGTTTGAAGAATTCGGCCATTTGCTGGAACACGGCCTGTGGAGTTTGAGCAGGCTCTGATGGAGCTGGTGGAGCAGGTTCTCCCCTACCCCCAGTCTCAGCTGCTGCAGGTGGAGCATGACTCTCCACTTCCTCCTCAACTGCCCTCTGTGATGTAGGGTCCATATCCTATTCAAAATAACAAAGACAAACAAATCTGCATTAGTGTCACCTCGACTCTTACAAATGCAATGCATGGTATGGACTCAATCTAGGCCCAGAAACGCCTAAACCGTGCTCTGATACCACTAAATGTGACACCCCTTACCCGTCTACAGTATATCCGATTAAGATATGTCACACGGTGTACCGGAACACTCTATTTTATCTCAATCATTTTTTTTATTCTTCCTTAATTTATTTTTATCATAGTTTTGAATATAATTTATGAAATATAATTCATTTAAGTCATTTATTGAAATTATAATTTATTTGAGGTTCCGAAAATTTTATAGAAAATCCAGAGTAATTGCTAAAAATGGAGAAAACAGTTCTTCGAAACCTGTGAAAAACACTTCCAATAATCATTTCCAATCAATCCCAAACTCCATTTCATCAACAAAATCTCAATATGTTTTTCAACAACATTTCCATTTCTCAATCATTCATATGATAATCATGTAAAAGTCATAAATAAATATTCACTTTTTCATTCACAAACACAATTTCCACTATATACATTAATACCAAAATACATTACATAAGTTTCAATTACATATGAGAAAATAAAAGTTAGTTACAAAATATCAAAATGAAACCTAGTGTCCTACCAATGCACTGAAGATGGTGAGGTGACACGGACACTATGCAGAGTTGTAGGAGGTCTCACCCAGTCTGTGGTCTACTAGGCTCTCGGTCAGTATCTCCAGAACCTATGCGTGGAAAAAGCAATGCGCTAAGCAATAATGCTTAGTGGTGCCAATAATAAAATAAAAATAAAATACAGAAAATAAACATGCAGTGAATGTATTGATATCTCATTGCAAATAAATTTTCGTTGAGTATTTGTAGATTTACTTATTTTGCACTTGTTATATTCATTATCTCATTAAATTTATCCACTTTCATTTTTGGTTGCCCAAGTAACCTATACTAGACGACTGGACTGGATAAACGGGTAAACTGGCACTGGGTATCAAGTACCTCGAGCCGTCACACCATTGATCACATATGTATCTCCCGGTGTGCAACAAAACAGCTAATAAGCTGTAATAACATTAGGCACAAGGCCAAGTCTCAACACAATGTCAGAATGGCTAAAAGCCATGAAATCACAGAATGGCATAATGCCATGTGCGATCGCTAATCGAACCCTATTGGCATGCCAAGCTATCCAAACCAATCTTGTTAGGTATACTAGGGCATTTCACACTTTTAAGTTTCACAATTTTTAGAATTTAAGTTTTAGTGTTACTATTCCATTCATTGGTCAACAAAAATGTTGACTTTTGCATAGGCAATAGGTACATTGGTTTTCATATCATCAACATACCACATTTTGCATTCATAATTTGTTGGTATTGGTTGCCAATACCATTTCTAAGCTTAAAGTTAGGTGGGCAGAATTTTCAGTTTTTATGCCTTACATTTACTGTTCCATTGGTCAATCTTGAGTGGGAATTTGGCAAAATGGTCAACATGAAAGTTGTTCCTTATTTTGTCTAGTTGAATTTCCTTTTTTGAATCACTCCATTTGGAGTTTTTTACCTCAAGTTATGGTCCAAAAACCACAACTGGCTGGATTGGAATTTTTCTGGACTGACCATATCTACAATACAGTGAATAGTGACTGCAACTCCCTTGTTGGATAGGTTATGGTCATAATTGGGGGTGGGTTTCTTCATAAAAGTTGTTGGTCTATATCTTAGCTTGTTTCTGGTAAAATTTCAGGTCAATTGGGCCATTCTACACTGAGTTATGGCCAAATGAACAATCACTGTTCATTTGGTCATTCTGCAGAAACAGACTGCAGGTCACCCGGATTGGAGCAAGGTTTTGGTCCACTTGGTTTGGTCTTATGGGCATGGTTTCTTCACCAAAGTTGTGCCATTTTGTGTCTAGTTTCATGTACAATTGGCCAAACACCAATTGAACCTCTACAATTCAAGTTATGGCTGCCTAAACATTCTGGACTCATGTCCAATTCTGCAGGTCACCATGTGCAGCCACACTAAACCTAAATCCCATCACTAAACACACTTCACTTCTTGTTTACCAATAACCAAATGGTCACTAATTGACCATTAAAACTCACTTTCATCATTACATGATCAAACCCTATTGTTGTTAATTGTCCACATTTTTCATTTTCATACATGCCTAAACTTTGTATTTCACTTACACAATTAGGTTCAATTAATCATTTAATACCAAGGGCAGCCTATGAACCACTTTACTTCAAGCAAACTCATCAACCCTAATCAACCCTAAGCTGCCAAAATTATAGGAAATAAATACACATAATTTTTATTTTTTTTTTCTTACATTTTCTACTTATCTCATGGCATTAAGCATGAATTAAGTAAAAATAGTAAGAGTTTGGACACTAACCTCTTTTGACCACTTTCTTGGCTTATTAAAACTTCAATCTCTCTTCAATTTTCTGCTACTTAAAGCTTCCTCAAGGTTTAGGGATAATTTTTTGTGAAGGAAGTTTAGGGTTTTGGGGTGGAAAGCTTAGGGAAAATAAAGCTTGAGCAAGAGCTTTCATGGAGGTCTTTTTTTCTTCTCTCTTTCTCTTTCTCTCTTGTTTCAGCCCGTATGAAGAAGGAAAATGCTGGTTTCTTTTGTTTCTTATCTCATTTTAAGTTCATTTTTATCTCTTTTTATTAGTTTGTCAAATGGCGATTGGGTGGGGGTATGTTAATGACATCATGTGATGTCATAATTCCCATTTAATTCATTTTTTTTCTTTTCTTTTCTACTCATTTTTAATTCAATTTTTAGTAATATTTATTCACATTTTATGTCATAATAATTATTTACTTAACTGGACAAGTCGGCCAAAAATCATCTCTGAAGACGAAATGACCAAAATGCCCTCCGTTTGGCTTAACGGGCTAAAATTGTCTGTACACATTGAAAAATTTTTTTTAAATATTTTCTTGGCATTCTAATGCTATAGGAACCTCAATGACCCTTCTCTAGAGTCCCAAAAATTATTTTATGAATTTTTTCTCAGGTCTAGGGCTCCTAGTTGCGAGAACCGCAACTTCCCACTAGGTTACCCATCGCTAGGGCACCGGCTCATTGAACTTGATTGTATTTTATTTCTAAAATTTTTTCTAAATTTTTCTTACTAATATTTGAGTTAATTATGGTTCCTCACTTGAGTTTAAATATTTTTTCGGACGTTCTAGCTGTCCGGACCGACAATGGTCACCAGAACAGTAGAATGTAAGGAGTTACTACAGGGAGGGTGTTACACAGATATATACACATTAAAAGAAATATTTACAAGGGTATAATCTATATACCCTGTAATGACTCCAAAATAATGATTACTTCACGTCACCAGCAGCCTACTTTACTGCTTTATCTGTCTCTTTACCTGCGACAGCAGTAAGAAGCTATCGCTGAGCCAAAGACTCAGTGGTGCACAACTTTAAGAAAATAATAATTTACACAACCAATAAATCACAATTTTTTTTAAACTAAATCAATTGAATTATTAACACATAGAAAATCATGTTTTATTTCTAAAGCCAGAAAATTCCTTAAATAAATCAAATTTCATTCCACAAATCATAAAACAAAATTTTGAAAAGTCACACAGCTTGATCATGACACAAATATCTAATTCATCCTAATAATCAAAGGCTAATGGGGAATGCAAAGGCTAGCTAGCACAAATATATGAGTGCTCATTCAATTCGTCCTCAACTGACACACACCTCAACACTTCAGCCAGAGAGGGAATATAAATCTAATTCGTCCCGCTAGGCAAGCTAGTGAGGAATTCAAACATATAGTCATGACACTGTGGTTTCAAACCATTTCAACAATTTTTCAAGCATCAAAAATATTCATCAACTCACATTCTTATTTCATTTCAAATAATTTCCCAAAATTGGGCTAACAACACATTATTTTTTGTCAATCAAAGTATTCAATATAAATAAGGACATAAATTAAATTCACAACTCATTCAATTCAAAATTCAATTTGAAAATCAAAAAGGAGTTAGTTGTTGTGCACAAACCTCTTAACTAATGTTGACTTGGTCCAATTTTTCATCCTTCTTTGGAGGGCTCCTTTCCCATTGAAACACATAATTAGAGTATTTCAATATCCATTCAACTTATTTCTAAATAAATAATCTAACAATTAAATTCTTATATACTTAATTTACCTAATAAAACTTATAAGGTTTGAGTCCTTTACAATTGGTATATTTGTGGTTACTATTCACTTTACTATTTATTCAAAATATTTACTTTTTCATAATTAATAGGTATAAAATTTCTAAACACATGGTTCTACCCCATTTTGAATTTCAATTTTGTTGGCATTAGTTGCCGAATACAATTCAAGGCCTATTAAGAGAAATTTCAAAATTTCAGTTTTGGTCTCTTATGTTTACTATTCTATTGGACTAATCTACAGTGAAACTATGGCTAAACGTTCTTCATCAAAGTTATTCCTTAATGTGTCTAGTTTATTTCTCTTTTTGAATCACTCCATTTGGAGTTTTGTAGCTCAAGTTATGGCATTTTTACCATAACTGGCCGGATTGATCCATTCCCTGATTTTCTGGGTAGATTTGGTTCTGGTAGTTTTGGTGGCCTAATTTTGGTTAGCAATTTGACTAAGTTATGGTGAAAATTTGGATTTGTATTCTTCATGAAAGTTGTTCTACTATGTATAAGCTTTCCAATTATTTAAAAATCAGGTCATTTGGATCTCTCTATACCAAGTTATGACCATTTGAACATGTACTGTTCATTTGGTCAATTCTGCCCAGTAACAGGGTACCAAATCCAAATTCAAGCAGATTTTAGGTGCACTTGGAGTTAGTTTTAGGGTAAGGTTTCTGCATGAAAATTGTTGCATTATGACCCTATTTTCATTTTTAATTGGCCTCACACCATTTAGAGTAACATAATTCAACTTATAGCCTTCTAAGTGAACAGGGGTCAAGCTGTCCAGAATTCAACCTTACCACATTCATAAATCTAACTCAATTCCAATCATCAATTCACAATCATATGCACACTAATTGACCAAAATTGAGCATTAAAACATCAATTGGTCAACAATTCTAAAAATCCCCAAATTCCATTCAAAACCCTAATCACCAAGAACCCTAATTCTCCTATTACCATAATTCATGAAATTCAAGTGTACAAATCATATCTACCTATTCAATTGAGCTTGCATACACATTTAATTTCATCAATTTTCATCAAATCCAACTTCTTCCTAGGCTGGCCGAAATTCCTATTTGTGTTCATGCAAGTTTCTTCAAGTTTTCCAAGGTGATTTCTTCATAACCAAACTCAATTTAATAATTAAAAAGAAAGTTAAGCATTGGAAGGTACTTGCCTTGTTTGAGCATAATTTTTTCTCTTCAATTCCTCACTTCTTTTTGATTTTTCTTGTGACACCCCTTATCCGTCTACATTATAGCCGAGCAAGATATGCCACACAATGTGCCGAAGCACCATATCTTATCTTATTCCAATTTATAGTTCTTAATTTGTTGATTAAAATGTGTTTGAGTGAAATTCATAACATTTATGTCATTTATTGAAATTTCAATTAATTCAAATTTTTGTAAATTTTACAGAAAATCCGGCAGAGTGCCAACTATAAATTAGAAAAACAGTTCTTCATAACCTATTAAAAACACTCCCAATATGTTCAACATATTGTCAACTCCAACAACCATCAACAAAGTGTCAACAATTCTCAACATTTCCAAAACTCAATTTCACGCATATCATAATTAAACTCAATTTCATGAAGAAATACTTAAATTTTATTAATTAACAAAATTTATAGATAATTACAGTGACATATAATTACATGAGTTTATAATGTACAAAACAAAAACTAATGTCTATTACAAAATGCAAAATACAAAATACAAAAGAATCCTAAGGTCCTACCAAAGATGCACTGTAATGGAGGTGACTCTGGACTCAATGCAGATCTGAATGCTCACCCAGTCTGAGGTCTACTGGGCTCTCTATCCATATCTCCAGTACCTACGCGTGGCAAACAGCAACGCTCTAAGCAATACAGCTTAGTGGTGCCAATATAAAATAAAAATAAACTAAAATAAATAAATATGCCAAATTTATGGTATTGTTTTATGCAGACTGAGTTTTTGGCAATTATTTATAATATTATTAATTTTAGCACTTTTTATATTTATTATTTGGTTATAAGTTATTAAGACTTATTTCTGGTTGCCCAAGTAACCTATACTAGTGATTGGACTGGATAAATGGGTAAACTTGTCACACCATACCCCTCTATAAGGCATAATATGATCCCGTAGTATACCTAATGAATTACCAACTTCGTCTACTGATAACCCATTAAATACACTACAAGGGATTTTAAAACTTTTTTTACTTCTTTTTACAGTGGTGAGCACTATTTACAGGTGTTACAAATTTTTTGAACTGAAGTAAAACAGCTAACACATTTGAATTATTAGTAATTTCTGTAAAAATTTTGACAGAGTGCTATCTGTATTTTGAATAAAATAGTTCTTTAAAAACCTGTAAAAAGCACTTCAAATATATTTCTCAATCTAAAACTCCAACATTTAATCAACACAATATGTTTCTCAACTCAAATCCATAATAATTTTTTGATATTTTCAAAGGCTGAGATAAAAGAAATATAGTACAAATTTTACAAGCCAAAATAATTTACAATTTATTTTATAACTTCAATGTATAATTTTAATTTACAACTGCTCAAAACCAAGAACACTATATACATACAGTGAACATATATTACAATACAAAATGCAAACTATGGTATACTCAATATACCCGATGATCTCTCAGTGTAGTACTAGCAGCCTAATCTGCTGCCCTGTCAGTCTATCTACCTGCGACAGCAATGAAAAGCTATCGCTGAGTAAAATTTACTCAGTGGTCCACAATAACAATTTGAAATGCGATATATAAATCTTTTATTGACAATTCACAAATCAAATAATTCACAATTCTATTTCACAATTTACAAAGTTCATATAACACAAATTTGATCAAACAATTGAATAACACAGTTTTGCCAATCAATAACACCATTTGATCAAATAACTGAATAATACAGTTTTGCCAATCAATAACACAATTTAATCAAATAATTGAATAATACAGTTTTGCCAATCAATAATGCCATTTGATCAAATAACTGAATAATACAGTTTTGCCAATCAATAACACCATTTGATCAAATAACTGAATAATACAGTGTTGCCAATCAATAACACGATTTAGGCCATGACACAATTTTTTCGCACATGCCGTGTTGTACACCACGACAAGACACACTCACCCCAATAATCAAAATCAATGAGGGAGGAAGCTAGCTAAATAATGAGTATTCATCCACACTCACCTCAGACTGGCAAGTCAAAGAGGGAGGAACATAATCACACTCACACCAGATGATAAGTCAAAGAGGGAGGAATATAATAACAGTGTCATGCCAAGTGTGAATCAAAATAATTCCAAATCACAAAATTTCATACAATTCCCAAATCACATTTTATCTCAAAATTTCCATTTGCAAAATAGGCAACACAATAATTTCCAAATAAGATTCTCAAAGCCAAAACAATCAAAAATTATTCATAACTCATTTCTCCAAATAAATTTTCTAGTAAAAGCAGTGAATATAAAAAGTATTGTGCACAGACAAAATTTAAAACTATAATGTTCAAATAAATTTTTAAGTAGAAAATGAGAAATCAAAATTATTGTGCACAAACACAATTTAAAACAATAACATACAAATAACCATAGTTTATTTCAATTGAAAAATTCAAAAGAAATAACTATTGTGCACAAACCTCTGATAACTGTCTCTTGGCTCTGACTCAGTATTTCCTTCCCCTTCCCTGAGTCTTTGCTAACTGAAACACACAATTTTGAAGTGTTTCAGTACTCATTTAAACCATCTCTAATAATAAGGCTTAATACTTAATTTATTGAATTTTATCATTTCCTTAGTCAACCTAAGATGTTGACCCTCGATGCAATCTAGGTGAATTAGGTTTTAATGTTATCAATATGTCACATTTTATAGCCTTTTAGTGTTGGTACATGTTACACAATTCATTTCCATGTATAGTGCATTTTATTGCAATTTGTCGAATTTCAGTATACTAATTTGACCTAACTGGATGACCTAGTTCCCTCGATTTTTGGGTTTCGGTCAAAACTATAAACTTATAGGTCTATGTCCTATTGCACGCGGGGCAAAATTTCAGGTCATTCTGAGTTATGTAGACCAAGTTATGATCAATCTACCAATGCTAGACAGAATGTATCAAAATGGTCACTTTAGGTCATTTTAGGTCACTTTTGGTTCGGCCAGTTTTTGGACCCGAATTTGTGCAAGTTATTTGGCTTGGTTCTAGCCATTTCTGGGCTTTGGTATCTTCATAAGAATTGTAGATATATGTCTTACCTATTCATGGTAAAAATTTCAGGTCAATTAGACCTGTTTTGAGTGAGTTATGGCCAAAATACTAACTGCTGCCCAAATGGTCAATTTTCAGGCTTTCAATGCACTAATCCGGATTTGGTCATTTTTCAAGTCACCTTTTAAGCAGAATTTTGGTAAGCTTCCTTCATGAAAGTTGGCACATTTTGTGCCTAGTTTCACTTCCAATTGGTCTTATACCAATTGGAACCACACACTTAAGGTTCTAAGCCAAAACCTACACTGCCCTATTACACATTGTTCATCACTCATCAATTACACATTTAACACTTACCAAGTTACACATCCATGCCAATTCTGGTTTGTACCATAACATAAACACATTTAGCAACTCATTTTTGGTCATTTTGGTAGCTTATAACTATTCTCAATAGGCACATTATAGTACAGAATTTACCAAGTCCAATTTACAAACAATTTAGCCATATAACCTAGCTCATTTACATGTCCACAATCAAACCCTTATACATATATACATGCTGCCATAATAAGCACCATAATTCAACAATATAATTCCATAAACCAACCCATGAAATAACATATTTGATCTACACTTTAACTTTGTTGAATTGTACATCTCTTCAATTAGCTTTCAAGCTTCCAAAATCAAGTGTACTTTCACATACATTTAGTATACATCACCCAATTTATTCCTACACACATAAACACTTCATCAACACTTTAATCTACCATTTACATGCAAGGATAAACTGCCCTTATTGAAGTTCCATGGCTGCCAAAAATTTACCTCTCCCTTAACTCATCAAAATTCAAAAATCCTTCCACAATTCAACTACCCATAACATCCATACAAAGTTTAATGAAACAAACATCAAAAATACGTACTTACCACTTTTGAAACTCCTCAAAACCTTGACTAAACTTGATTTTCTTGTTGCCTATCTACTGCCCAAGTTGTGTAGAACAATTTTTGTGAAGGAAAATGCAAGGAAATAGGCTTGGATCATGGGAGAATGAAGCTCGCATGAATTCGGCCATGGAGGATTCTTTGGGAGCATTTCGGCTGGTCTTTGAGAAGTTGAAGAAGATGAAGTTTCTGCTAGCCATATGGTGATTAAGTGTCCACTTTATGGAGTTAGTGGAGCACTTAGTGAAGATATAATGTTTGTTTATTCTTAAATTTCCAAATTCTCACATTAAGCTCTCATCTTTTGCTAATTGAATTGGGTACCAACAATTTAATTTTTCATAAAATTTTCTAAGTGTAACATCATTTATTTTTAATAGACATTTAGGTCAAAAGACAACTCGGCGTGTCAAATGACCACAATACCCCTGTTCGGGTTGCATTCCCGATTTTTCGGTAACACCGAGTTTTGTCGTTTTCTCGATTTCTCACTTTTCTTTGTACTAATTAATTAATTTTTCTTTGATATTTCTAATAATATTTATGCTTCAATAGGTCTTTAATTATGTATTAAAATATTTTCCAGGGTTTACCGAGGTCCAAGGTGTAACACCCTCCCGGTAGCAACTCCGTACATTCTACTGTTCCGGTGACCGGTGTCGGTCCGGACAGCTAGAACGTCCGAAAAAATATTTAAACTAAAATCAAGAACCAAAATTAACTCAAATATTAATAAGAAAAATTTAGGAAAAATTTTAGAAATAAAATACAACCAAGTTAAATGAGGCGGTGCCCTAGCGATGGGTAACCTAGTGAGAAGTTGCGGTTCTCGCAACTAGGAGCCCTAGACCCGGGGAAAAATTCATAAAATAATTTTTGAGACTCCAGAGAAGGGTCATTGAGGTTCCTATGGCATTAGAATTCCAAGAAAATATTTAGAAAAATTTTTCAATCGGTACAGACAATTTTGACTCGTTAAGCCAAACGGAGGGCATTTTGGTCATTTCGCCTTCAGAGACGATTTTTGGCCGACTTGTCCAGTTGAGTAAATAATTATTATGACACAAAATGTGAATAAACATTACTAAAAATTAAATTGAAAATGAGTAGAGATGAAAAGAAAAGAAAATGAAAGAAAATACCTAATAATGACATCATATGATGTCATTAAAAACCTATCCACCAATTACAATTTGTTAAACTCATTAAAAGAGATAAAAGTGACCAAAAATTTGAAAAACCAATCTGCATCTTCAACCTTTGGGCAGCCTAAAAAACGTTGAGAGAGAGAGAGAGAAGAGGTTCCACCATTAAAGCTCCCTTAAGCTTCATTTTCCACTTCAAACCACCTCAAAACCTTGTCCTCCCTTCACTAAAAATTTCCCTTACCACTAGAGCAAGACTTGGGCAGCAATTAGAAGAAGAGAAAGTGGAAGAAAGTGAGGTGTGAACAAGCTTAGAAAATCACCAAAGAGGTTAGTGCCATAACCTTTGCTTTTACATCTTTCTAATCATGAATTTGAGCTAAGTTAAGTTAAAAATTTGACAAAAATTGAATTAATGAAGCATGGTTATATTCCATGAAGTTTTGGCAGCCTTGACATGAGTTAGGGTTAGGAGAAATCTTTGGTTTAAAGTGACATATTGCTGCCCCTCTTATAAATTATATGATTAGTATAGCAAATTAGGAGTAGGATGCATGAATTGGAGGCTTGGTCAATTAGGGTTAGGGTTTTGGAGAGAAACTTGGACCTTGCTTAGGTAATGATGAATGAACATTTTAATGGTCAATTAGTGACCATTTGAGGTAAATTGACCATGACTTAGAGCGAATTATAGCATTGCAAACTGGTTTGGTATGCTGCCTAGGGTAACCAGCAGGGTGGCTGTGATTCCAGCCCACTTGGACTGCCATATCTTTGGCTGTGTTGGTCCAATTGGTGTTTGGCCAATTGGACATGAAACTAGACTTATAATGGCACATTTTTTCTGAAGAAACCATGCCCAAAAGACCAAAGCAAGTAGACCAAATGTTGGCCCCAATCCGGATACCCTGCAACAGCACCTGCAGAAATGACCAAATGAACAGTAGCCATAACTCACTGTAGAAATGTTCAATTGACCTGAAATTTTTACAGAAACAAGTTAAGACATAGACTAACAACTTTCATGAAGAAACCTACCCCAAATTATGACCAGAACCAATTCAAAAATGCAATCACATTCACTGTTCATGTTACTATAGACTTGGTAAATTCTGCAGAATTGAAATCCGGCCAGCTGTGGTTTTTGGACCATATCTGGAGCTACAAAACTCCAAATGGAGTGATTCAAAAAATGAAATTCAACTAGACAAAACAAGAAATAACTTTCATGTTTACCATTTCTTCAAATTCCCACTGTAACAGTGCCCAATGGAACAGTAAAGTTGAGCTACAAAAACTGAAAATTCCGCTTCCCTTGGTTTAAACTTTGAAATGGTATAAATGCTTAATGCCAACAAGTTTTGAATGCCAAATGTGGTATGTTGGGAGTGCCAAAACCAATGTACATATTTTCTATCCAAAAGTCAACATTTTTGTTGACCAATGAGGTGAATAGTGACACCAAAAATTGAAATTCAAAATTTGAAATTAGAAATGCATCTAGGGGACTTTAAATTGCAATTGGCAATTAATACTAGCAAATGTAAAACTCAAAATGTGGGATCTTGGTGTAATTAGAATTAATATATCCATCAAGTATGAAAAAGTCATCATTTTGGTTGACTAGTAAGGTGAATAGTAATCAAAATGATTAGTAAATTAAGATGAAGAACTAGAACCAACTCTAAGCTTAAATGCTTAGAATTGTATGACAAATGTGGACTATGCATCCTAGTCAAAATTGTTAAAAAGCAATTAAGGCCATAAATTTGAAATCCATGAAATATTTATGGATTACTTGAAACATGAAAAATAAGTCACCTAATTGATGTGAATAAATAGTTAGGGCTTATATGCCCATCACAAATGGAATTCATAAAACATTAATAACTCAACTTGAAATATAAAAATTGTAATTACATAAGTAGATTCTTGAATGTATAAATGAGAAAGGAAAAATGTTTTGAATACAATGGTACATGTGAACCATTGTTTAGAATTGTAATCAATATGAATAACATAATGAATGAATAAATGAACTATATTAATGTATGAATGAGACATTAGTTCTCATTATTATAGAAAGGAGAAGTAATTTGAGTACAATGGTATAAAAGGATAATTGATGTGAATTGTGATCATATAAATGATCAAATGAATGTATGAATTATAATTGAAATTTATCATGAAATAATGAATTCATAAAACACAATATATTAATATTTAATGATATTATGTGCCCTTGTATTGCCTAGACACGTGTGTCAGATTGGATAGATTGGCATGCCAATAGGGTATTGTTTTAGCAGTACTGCGAAAGGCTTTATGCCTATATTCATGGCTTTATGCCCGTATTCATGGCTTTATGCCAACATTTATGGCTTTTATGCCTGATTGTGTTATCATGGCCTTTTTAGCCATACTGACTGCATACGTGGTTGACGTTTTGCGTCCCATGGTATGACGGCCTGAGGCACCGCGGTGTCTAGTGCCAACGACCCGTTATCCAGTTTAATCAGCCTGTCATAGGTTACTTGGGCAATGAAATTTATTGAAATAAGTTAAGAATATTAGCAATTAAAAATATTAGATATTAAATTAAATAAATGAGTAAGATGACCTAAAATAAATTAGAATAGTTATTTATTAGAAAGAATCGAAATGAACTGGACCGATATTAAAATTTACTTATTATGAAATAATCTGAGACAAACTAGCAAGTATAGAGAAAGTGCTAAAAGATTAGCAAAGAAAATTATAACATAAATAAATATTGCAAATGTGACTTAAATAATAATATAAGCATATATTTATTATTTTTAAATCATTTTTCTTTGTACATTATTTCTGTACATTGGCAAAATAAACACTTTCAAAGAAGACTAAATTAGGATAAAACATATCAAATTTTAGAAACCGCATGTGAAGTATAAATAAATCTTAATTATTTAAATTATGTTTTATTTCTATCTTTATTTGTATATTATTTCCTTGTTATATTATTGCACCACTAAGCAGCAATGCTTAGCGCGATGGAATTGTTTCCTCGCAGTCTTGAAGTTAAAGCCCAGCAAATACTAAACAGAGATTTTGGAGATTCGATCTGCAGAGCGTTCAAGGTTGTCACCTCCTCAGCAATGCATGTAGATAGGGCTCACATTAAGTATATCATGTATTTTGTGTATGTTATTTATTTCTTATATTGTAATGTAAATTAGCAAATTGTAATTAATTTGTATATCATGTGAATTATGAAATTTTGTAATTATTTTGTAAATTAAGGAAATTTGAAAATTTTGCTCATGAAATTTGAGAATGTTTACATATGAATTGAGTATGAATGGAAATGTATGGAAATGATTATGAAATTGAAATGTATGGATGAGATTTGATATATGAGATAATTATGATTAGCATGGATAAGATTTTATTTTGGAAATATTATTGAATTTCAAACAGGTGAATATTGAAATATGTCAAATGATAATAAAATAGGAGAAACTCCGCTAGTTTCTCCGTCGAAAAAAAATAATTGATGTCAAATTTAACGAATTCAAAATTATTAAAAAAATAAAGTAAGATAAATTAGGGTGCTTCTGCACCGATTGTAGCACGCCTTGCTCAGCTACACTGTAGACGGGTTTAGAAATTAGGGCTACTCAAACCCACTAGACTCAGGTTTAGAAATTCTGGTACACTAGGGACAGCACCTAATTTACATTTCAATGCCACAACTCATTCCAATTTATGGTCAATTTACCTCAAATGGTCAGTAATTGACCATTAGAACTCCAATTAAACCTCAAAGCACAAAACCCCTAATTTAGTCACAAAACCCTAACTTCATGTCACGACCCAACCTATGAGCCGGACCGGCACTAGGACCTGGGCCAGCCTAAAGCCCCCGAGGCCCGTAGTAAGCCTAACAGTTCATTAACCCAACTCTAAGGCCCATTTGGGCCCAATTTCAAGAAAACAAACGGACAGAGTCCGGCCATAAAATGGACTTTTCAACGGGGAGTTTTGACTCACCCGACCTGTAAACACAATAATACTCAATTGGGGAGCTCAGCTCACCCTCCACATACTCATAGCATCATAAAAGAAATGGGAGCTTAGCTCCCTCATCCAATCCATCAAACAGACATAGAATATTAAGTTTACAGGTCCAACATGATAATAATATTACAGACCAAATTCAAATAATTACTGCTAACACATGCGGAAACTCTAGGAGTAAATAAAATTACACAATTATTGATAAACAACCTGCGAAGTAGAAAAGCAGGTTAACCCAGAATAAAATATCCTCCTGTGGCCTGTAAAAATTTTTGAACAAGAGTGAGCGTTCGACTCAGAGAGTAAAATATCAATTTTAACCATAATCTCTATAACTATCTAAAACTAATGCAACCTGTAGAATGAAATGCAACATCAGCAATAAATTCACATCATAGCATCAAAAAGGTAATTTGGAGCACTCACGCACCCTGTAGCATCAATCATAATATATGGGAGCTGATCCTATCTGACTCTCTTAAATCCAACTTGGTGCGTGAAGAACTCATTTCGGACTTCCACTTAATAACCAAATCGAGGTCCCAGCGAAGAACTCAACCCCTGACTACCCCTCGAAGGATCGGCGCCCAGCGAAGAACTCAAGCCGTGACTACCCGTCCTATCCATAGTCCACACCACATCACACGCACGCCAACGCACGCACACTGCTCCAAATTACCGCAACAACATTCATGGCACTTTAACAGTTATCAATGCAACATAAATTGTGCCTAGAGTTTAACTACATAATTATATGCATATAAGTGATGCATGGGCATGCTGAACATATAATAATATCGAAATTACAATTAAAATTAATATTTTACTCACAGACTTGTGACAATCATTTGTGGCGGTGGGCGGAGGAAGAAAGGCTATCTGGCTCACCCGACAATTTTATTACAATTATTTAATAAATTTTACTCAATACAAATAAAGAAAAAGATAAATACGTCCTAAGTCTTGTCGAAAATCGTGAGTCTCCCTATACCTAGGACCTATCCAACATGCAAAAGGGCTCAAAACACACTTCTATATTCACAATCCATATGTCCACAACTCAATCACATCACACAGCCCCTCCTGGGCCCACCAATTCAATCATCCATCACAACATGTAAAATATCAATTTAGTCCTTATAATTGACCATTTTTGCAAAAACTGCCCAAATAAGCTCTAAAAATTCTAAAACTTTGCCCCGCGGTCCTTAGCAATATTATTAAGCTATTGCAAAAAGAATCATAATTTTCTAAGCTACCACGAATATTTTATGGATTTTTAATCCTATTTAAGCACTAGAAAATTACGAAAAAGCAAGGTTCGGGTTTACCTTTGCCAATTCCTACTTGAGAGCGCTCGGGGCGTCGACAATGGGGGCTAGCCAAAACCTCGGTCCAATTCGAGACTTTTCGATGTAGTGCATGCGCCGAATTTCGCAGACCCGGTCAACTGTCGAATTTCCGCGAATCGAGGATACCTACACGAAGCCCATAACACGGGGGTTAGTACATAAAATTTTCAGAATTTTCTAAGCTCATTAAATGCTCGGAAAAACACTGCGAAGTTCCATGGGACCCACCGAAAAACGGTGTCGAAAAAATTTGAAATTTATGTCGCCGCGAAGCTCTCGACGAGTGGAGCGTGCTGGTACCCTCGGTTTTCTCATGGGATTCACGGTTTTCGAGAAATCTAGCCCAAAAGTTGAAATGGGCTAAAATCTTCCCGAGCAAAAATCGGACAAACCGCTCGATGGATTTCGGCGTTCTTGGTGTCTATGGAAAGCTCTCGCCGAGTAGATGATTTTAGACACAAGACCCGGTCCAATTGGTGGCCGGATAGGCCAGATTTTGGCCGGAGAAGCTTGCGCGAGGAGGATTCGCGCGGTTTCGCGTTAATTTGGAGAGGCTGGAGTGGCGGCCGGTGGGGTGGTAGGGGAGGTGGTGGCCGTGGCGGGGAGGAGAGAGAAAATAGAGAGAGAAGGAAGAGGGAACGTCGCGCGCGGGAGGAAGAAAAAGAGAAGAAGACCAGTCCGATTCGACCGGTCCGATCCGGTCCGGTTCGATTCGGCCGGTTCGATTCAGAATACAAAATTTTAAATTTTTACTCTGCCTCTGGACCGAAAACGAGGTCCAAAAATTCTGAAAAAATTCCAGAAAACTCAGAAAAATACATAGACTCCAAATATATTTTTAGTTTTGCCACGTGGTCTTTAAATTAATTTTTTAAAATTCATCAAAGTTTATATTTTCAGAAAAATCGAACCCGATTTTTAAAATCAGAAAAATCTCAAAAAAATTCCTAAAATTTAAATAAAATTAAAATACCAAAAATGCTCAAAAAATTTAAAATTTTGGGGTGTTACATTCTTCCCCCCTTACAGAAAATTCGTCCTCGAATTTTACACAAGGCAGAATAAAGCACATAATTATACATTAAACAGATAAGGGTACTTGCTACGCATGTCCCGTTCTGACTCCCAGGTGCACTCTTCCACTAACTGATTCCTCCACAAAACCTTAACCATAGGGATCTGTTTTGATCTCAACTGTCTCACTTGGTAGTTCACAATGGCTACAGGCTGCTCCTCAAATGTCAAGTTCTCTTTTAGCTCTATCACATCATTTGCGATACATGAGAAGGATCGGGAATGTATTTCCTGAGCATGGAGATGTGAAACACGGGATGAACGTGAGAGAGGTTGGGTGGTAGCTCCAACCGGTAGGCAACTGCTCCAGCTCTATCAGTAACCTCAAAAGGTCCAATATACCGAGGTGCCAACTTGCCCTTCTTTGCAAATCTCATGACTCCCTTCATTGGAGAAACCTTCAGGAATACATAGTCGCCCACTGCAAACTCCACATCCCTCTATCAAGTGCATAACTCTTACATCTCTTGAAAAATTTGTCTTGATCGTTCCCTGATTAAAGGAACTACCTCTGAAGTGCACTGCACTAGGTCTACATCATGCACCTTCGCTTCCCCCATTTCTGTCCAACACAGAGGAGACCTACACTTTCTTCCATATAATGCCTCATAGGGTGCCATCCCTATCTTTGGAGTGATAATCGTTGTTGTAGGAAAACTCCACCAAAGCTATGCTCATCCCATTGACCTCAAAATCCAAGACACTCATGCGAAGCATGTCTTCGATGTTTGGATTGTCCTTTCAATTGTCCGTGCATGCGAGGGTGGAAAGCCATACTGAAGTTCAACTGTGTGCCAAGTGCCTCCTGTAACTTTCTCCAAAACCGAGAAGTTAACTGGGGCCCTCTGTCAGATATTATGGAAGCCGGAACTCCATGCAATCTGACTATTTCTCGAATGTAGAGCCGAGCATACTGTGCCACAGAATATGTAGTCTTCACAGGTAAGAAGTGAGCTGATTTGGTCAAGCGGTCTACAATTACCCATATCGAATCACATCCTCGCGTGGTACGAGGCAACCCAGTCACAAAATCCATAGTGATCATTTCCCACTTCCATTCTGGGATAGGGAGCTCTTGCAGTTTCCCTGACGGTCTCTGGTGTTCAAACTTCACCTTCTGACAAGTCAAGCACTTGGACACAAAGTCTGCTATGTCTCTCTTCATACCATTCCACCAATAGCTATCTTTCACATCATGGTACATCTTAGTGGAACCTGGGTGGACACTGTACAGTGTGTAGTGTGCCTCTCGCATGATTTCATTCCTGAGGTTGTCCACATCGGGCACACATATCCTAGAACCTTGCACTAAGGCGCCATCATTGGCAAATCCAAACTCACCACCTTCACCTTGCTGTACTCTTTCTATAATCTTCATCAGTTGTTGGTCTCTGTGCTGGGAAACTCTAACTCTGTCCCTCAAGTCTGGCCTCACTGAAAAGTGAGCCAACAATACCCCCTCATCTGAAAGATCTAAGATTAAACCTTGATCCATCAACTCATGTACCTCCTGAATCAATGGTCTCTTCTCTACTGAAATGTGCGCCAAACTGCCAGAAGATTTTCTACTCAAGGCATCTGCCACAACATTAGCCTTTCCAGGGTGGTACTGGATGGTGCAATCATAGTCTTTCAGAAGCTCCATCCATCTCCTCTGTCTCAAGTTTAAATCCCTCTGTTGGAAGATGTACTTCAAGCTCTTGTGGTCGGTGTATATCTCGCACACTTCACCATACAGATAGTGTCTCCAGATCTTTAGTGCAAAGATTACAGCCGCCATTTCCAAATCATGGGTGGGGTAGTTCTGCTCATGCCTCTTCAGCTGCCTTGAAGCATAAGCCACTACCTTTCCATTCTGCATCAAAACACACCCTAGGCCAACTCTGGAGGCGTCACAATACACGGTGTATCCTTCACCACTCACAGGTAGTGTCAACACAGGAGCAGTGGTTTGACACTCCTTAAGCTTCTGGAAACTCACCTCACAGTCATCTGTCCAAATGAATGGAACATTCTTCCTGGTCAACTTAGTTAGGGGAGCCGCTATCCTGGAGAAATCTTGTACAAAACGCCTATAGTAGCCAGCTAAACCCAGAAAACTTCGCACCTCAGTGACTGTTGTAGGCCTAAGCCAATCAGTTACAGCTTTAATTTTCTTGGGATCCACTTGAATGCCGTCACTAGAAACCACGTGTCCCAAGAATGAGATGCTTTCTAGCCAAAATTCACATTTTGAAAATTTGGCATATAGCTGGTGCTCCCTCAACGTCTGCAACACCATCCTCAAGTGCCACACGTGTTCTTCCTCGGTCCGAGAGTATACCAGAATGTCATCTATGAATACGATGACAAAACGGTCCAAAAATGGCTTGAACACCCTGTTCATCAAGTCCATGAAGGCTGCTGGTGCATTAGTGAGTCCAAAAGACATCACCAAGAACTCATAATGACCATATCTTGTCCTGAAAGCCGCTTTGGACACGTCCTCCTTCCTGATTCTCAACTGATGGTAGCCTGATCGCAGGTCTATCTTGGAAAAGAATCTAGCTCCTTGGAGCTGATCAAACAAATCATCGATCCGAGGAAGTGGATACTTGTTCTTCACAGTCACCTTGTTCAGCTGTCTGTAGTCAATACACAACCTCAATGACCCATCTTTCTTTCTTACAAATAGCACAGGAGCGCCCCAGGGTGAAGTGCTCGGGCGTATGAAACCCTTGTCCAAAAGCTCCTGTAGTTGCTCCTTCAGCTCTTTCAATTCTGCTGGTGCCATCCTGTAAGGTGGCATTGATATGGGGTTTGTACCCGGCACAACATCAATGCAAAACTCTATTTCCCTTCCTGGTGGCAACCACAGAAGCTCCTGCAGGAAGACATCCATAAATTCTCGACAACAGAACATTTTCCATCTTGACACACCTTTCTGGATGTATCTCTCACCAATGCCAAATACCCTTGGCATCCACGCCTCAACATTTTTCTGGCACTAATTGCTGACACCAAATTATATGGAGCCACGCTCCTGTCACCATCAAAGCTAAACTCTTCCACACCAGGTATGTGGAAATACACCTTTTTGTTCCTGCAGTCTAAAGTGGCATAGTGAGTTGACAACCAATCCATCCCTAGGATTACATCGAAATCCATTACTGGTAGAGGAACCAAGTCTGCTGGGAGGATCTTTCCATCCACTACCACTAGGCTACCCGGAAAAACCATATCTACATCTATGTTGTCACTAAGTGGGGTAGCTACTGACAAAGGGCACTCTAAAGTTGTAGGGTTTCTAACCAACCTCATGGCAAACACGGGAGACAAATGAGTGCGTAGCACCGGATCTATCAAAACACGAGCCTCATAAGAGCAGACTAGAAGAATACACGCCACAAGCGCATTGGAAGCTCGAGCATCCTAGTGGGTCGGGGTGAAAACCGAGCTTGACCCCTACCAGGTGGCGGAACCTTGATCTCGACTCCTACCTCTGATCGCCTCCAAATCCACGTCCCCCTTGTCCTCGGCCTGTTGGCCATCGCTGCCATGTTGGAAGTACCGGATACAATGGCGAGGAACATTTGCAATGAACCACTGTGACCCCATCGTAGCTCATTGAACATGGGGCATTCCCTAGCAAAGTGACACAGTTGGCCACACACAGCATACTCGACCCCATCAAACAAGGTCCTGAATGTCCTCTTCCACACTGTGCACACGGTGCCAAAGAGGATCCTGAACCAGACCTAGAACTGCTGTACCCCGAACTGTGATCACTACTGGATCCGTACCCTGGTCTGAATCCTCGTGGTTTGTGTCTAAAACCACTTCTCTTGTTCCTACTCTTTCCTCTGTAATTACTCTGGCCACCACTATCCGGAGTACCCATTTGGGGAACACCGGTAGAACCCTCTGCTCTGTTTTTCTTTGCTCTTCCGCTGTCATCCACAGCATAGCTAATCTCTATCTGTCTAGCTCGATCAACTACCATGTCAAAAGACTGATCAGACATCATGGCCAGGTTTGCATACCTCCTGTCAAGCCCCTTTAGGAATCTTTTCACCTTCATAGTTTCTGTAGCTACTGCTGTAGGGGCATACCTGCTCAGTTCTAGAAATTCTGTAGCATACTCATCTACAGACCTGCCATTCTGTCTTAAGGCCTCAAAGGCCCATTGCTTTTGATCTCTGAAGCTTTTTGGCACAAACCGATTGATAAAAAGTTCCACAAACTGAGCCCATGTCAAGCCCTCCATCCGGGGCAACACGTAGTCATTCATCCATTGTCTAGGCATAGGCCCCATGACATGCTGCATACACTCTATCAGTCTTCTATCAGTCAACTGTAATTCTGTTCCTGCCTGTCTGTAGGAATCCAAAAACTGATATGCATCGTTTGACATATCATAAGTACCAGGCACCAACTTCTTGAAATTTATGATCTGTTTGTAAGGTTCCCCTCTTGGTGCGGTGGACTGCTGCTGCTGTGGTGGGTGGACCATATATTGTGCCATCATATCGATGGTTCTCTGCAACCCAGCTAGAGTAGCTGCCATGGGGTCCATGGGACCCTGTGCCATAAAGGACTGATCCTGTACTGGGGGTGGCTGCTCCTCTACTTGAGTAGCTCTAGGCCTCCTACCCCGCCTCCTCGGGGCAGGCGCCTCACCCTGTGGCGACACCTCGTCGGGCACATCTGGTTCTGGTGCAGTGGCAGCTCTCCTGCTTCTACGCATTTTCCTGAAATTCAGCAGCATTAGCCCACAAAAATTCAAAACTGCACATTACATAGCTCTATAGACTCATGTTTACACACAATATATAAAGCAGAAACTAGAAGCAAAGATGACAATGCAAGACGAATGTGGACCCTATTTTTCCGCATGTAACTCCTAGTGGACTCTTCCCAACACTTAGACAATTTTTCCCTAAGAATCTGGAGCCTAAGCTCTGATACCACATTTGTCACGACCCAACCTATGGGCCGGACCGGCACTAGGACCTGGGCCAGCCTAAAGCCCCCGAGGCCCGTAGTAAGCCTAACTGTTCATTAACCCAACTCTAAGGCCCATTTGGGCCCAATTTCAAGAAAACAAACGGACAGAGTTCGGCCATAAAATGGACTTTCCAACGGGGAGTTTTGACTCACCCGACCTGTAAACACAATAATACTCAATTGGGGAGCTCAGCTCACCCTCCACATACTCTTAGCATCATAAAAGAAATGGGAGCTCAGCTCCCTCATCCAATCCATCAAACAGACATAGAATATTAAGTTTACAGGTCCAACATGATAATAATATTACAGACCAAATTCAAATAATTACTGCTAACACATGCGGAAACTCTAGGAGTAAATAAAATTACACAATTATTGATAAACAACCTACGAAGTAGAAAAGCAGGTTAACCCATAATAAAATATCCTCCTGTGGCCTGTAAAAATTTTTGAACAGGAGTGAGTGTTCGACTCAGAGAGTAAAATATCAATTTTAACCATAATCTCTATAACTATCTAAAACTAATGCAACCTGTGGAATGAAATGCAACATCAGCAATAAATTCACATCATAGCATCAAAAAGGTAATTTGGAGCACTCACGCACCCTGTAGCATCAATCATAATATATGGAGTGATCCTATCTGACTCTCTTAAATCCAACTTTGGTGCGTGAAGAACTCAGCTCGGACTTCCACTTAATAACCAAATTGAGGGTCCCAGCGAAGAACTCAAGCCGTGACTACCCCTCAAAGGATCGGGTCCCAGCGAAGAACTCAAGCCGTGACTACCCGTCCTATCCATAGTCCACACCACATCACACGCACGCCAACGCACGCACACTGCTCCAAATTACCGCAACAACATTCATGGCACTTTAACAGTTATCAATGCAACATAAATCGTGCCTAGAGTTTAACTACATAATTATATGCATATAAGTGATGCATGGGCATGCTGAACATATAATAATATCGAAATTACAATTAAAATTAATATTTTACTCACAGACTTGACGACAATCACTGTGGCGGCTGGGCGGAGGAAGAAGGCTGTCCCGGCTCACCTGACAATTTTATTACAATCATTTAATAAATTTGACTCAATACAAACAAAGAAAAAGACCAATACGTCCTAAGTCGTGCCGAAAATCCGGCAGAGTCTCCCCTATACCTAGGACCTACCCAACATGCAAAAGGGCTCAAAACACACTTCTATATTCACAATCCATATGTCCACAACTCAATCACATCACACAGCCCCTCCTGGCCCACCAATTCAATCATCCATCACAACATGTAAAATTTCAATTTAGTCCTTATAATTGACCATTTTTGCAAAAACTGCCCAAATAAGCTCTAAAAATTCTAAAACTTTGCCCCGCGGTCCTTAGCAATATTATTAAGCTATTGCAAAAAGAATCATAATTTTCTAAGCTACCACGAATATTTTATGGATTTTTAATCCTATTTAAGCACTAGAAAATTACGAAAAAGCAAGGTTCGGGTTTACCTTTGCCAATTCCGACTTCGGGAACGCGCTCGGGACGTCTGACAATGGGGGGCTAGCCAAAACCTCGGTCCAATTCGGAGACTTTTCCAGAAGTGGTTCGCCGAATTTCGCACTACCAATCATGTCGAATTTCCGTGAATCGAGGATGCCTACACGAAGCCCATAACACGGGGGTTAGTACATAAATTTTTCAGAATTTTCTAAGCTCATTAAATGCTCGGAAAAACACTGCGAAGTTCCGTGGGACCCACCGAAAAACGGTGTCGGAAAAATTTGAAATTTATGTCGCCGCGAAGCTCTCGACGAGTGGAGCGTGCTGGTACCCTCGGTTTTCTTGTGGGATTCACGATTTTCGAGAAATCTAGCCCAAAAGTCGAAATTGGCTAAAATCTTCCCGAGCAAAAATCAGACAAACCGCTCGATGGATTTCGGCGTTCTTGGTGTCTATGGAAAGCTCTCACCGAGTAGATGATTTTAAACACAAGACCAGTCCAATTGGTGGCCGGAGAAGCCGAAACGCCGCGCGCGCGAGGGAGGAGATTCGCCATTCTCGGCGGCCGACCGGGCCGGGAGGCTGGGTGGCGCGCGGCTACTGGGTGGCAGGGGAGGTGGTCGGCAGGGGGAGGGAGGAGAGAGAAAAGAGAGAGAGAAGGAAGAGGGAACGTCGCGAACGGGAGGAAGAAAAAGAGAAGAAGACCGGTCCGATTCGACCAGTCCGATCCGGTCCGGTTCGATTCGGCCGGTTCGATTCAGAATACAAAATTTTGAATTTTTACTCTGCCTCAGGACCGAAAACGAGGTCCAAAAATTTCGAAAAAATTCCAGAAAACTCAAAAAAATACGTAGACTCCAAATATATTTTTAGTTTTGCCGTGGTCTTTAAATTAATTTTTTAAAATTCATCAAAGTTTATATTTTCGGAAAAATCGAACCCGATTTTTAAAATCCGAAAAATCTCAAAAAAATTCCTAAAATTTAAATAAAATTAAAATACCAAAAATGCTCAAAAAATTTAAAATTTTGGGGTGTTACACTTCAAATCCCTAATTCATGCAGACACCATACAATTCATATGATTTTCCATTTCAACTTCAACATACACATCATTGGGCATTAGTAGACATGTTAAATTCAATCAAAATTACCATACCCTAAAGTCCTTCATGGCTGCCAAAATTCAAGGTATACCTTAGCATGCATAATTCTCTTCAATTCCCACAATTCTTAGCTTAACTTAATGTCTTAACATGAATATAAAAAGAAAGAGAGAGAAAGGTGGCACTAACCTCACTTGAGAGATTTTCTCACTTCCAAATTCTTCACTTTCTTGGCTTTTCTTGGCAGCCAAACACTTTCCCAAGGGTAAATAACAAGTTTTAATTGAGGAATTTTTGAGTTTTATGGTGAGGATCAAGATTATGCAAGGTGGAAGAAGAAGTATCAATGGAGGAATGAGAAGGGGTGGTTCGGCCAAAATGAAAAGAAGAAGTGATGCAGAATTTTTTAGTTAATCTAAGGTCTTTTGGCTTTTATACTTATGTTTAGCTAAATGTGATTGGTTGATAATATTTTAATTGCATCATGCCATATCATGCTTATATAATAAATCCAATTTAATTTCATTTTGTTTTCTTTCCTTTTTCTATTCATTTTTAATTAATTTTTCATCAATATTTATTCATATTTTATGTCATATAATTCACTTACTTAAATGAATAAGTTGGTAAAAAATCATCTCTAAATGTAAAATGACTAAAATGCCTTTCGTTTAGCTTATTGAGCTAAAATTGTCTATACCAATTGTTTTAATTTTCCTTATGTTTTCTTAGTAATCTATTGTCATCGAAACCTCAATAATTCTTCACTGAAGTCCCATAAATTATTTCACAGGATTTCTCCACGGGTATAGAGTTGACAACTATCTTTACAGTCGCTTTCCGTTAGGCCTCCCATCACCGGAGCACCTGCTCATTTAACCTTATTGTATTTTATTTCTAAAATTTTTTCTAAATTCTTCTTACCATTATTTGGTTTATTTATGACTCCTCACTCTAGTCTAAATATAATTTCAGATATTCTGACTCTGCAGACCGACATTGGTCACCAGAACAGTAAAATGTATGGACTAGCTAAAGTGAGGGTATTACATTTCTTGCACCCAAATTCTCAACCAATGTCTAATATCAATATTTGGTGTTAGAAATTAAGGAAATTATAAAGAAATTTTAGAGTTTTAAGAGCTCCCACAACTCATCAATGGAAGTTTATGAGAGAGAGAATGAGAGAGAGAGGGACGGCTAGAAAGTGGGGAAGAAGGAAATGATTTTTCTCTCTTTTTTTTTATTTTATCTTCTTATAATTAGATAATTATCTCATAAACAATTAATAAAATTTAAAATTTTTATGATGTCATGATATCAAATGATTATTTGATATTCATTTCTTTACTTCTTTCCTTTCCCTACTCTCTTCATTTTTAATTCATTTTTCAATATTTTAATTTTTTACGTTTTAATGGACATTTAGGCTAAAAATCACTTCTAAGGGTGAATTAACCATTTTACCCATTATCTGTCTGCTCCATTTTTTCAATAACACTAAGTTGCTTCTTGAACTCTGATTCAATTATTTGAGCCCGTTCTCTATTATTTTCTATGGTTTTCACATTTTTCCTAGCTTCGCCTTAGGTGTCATACAGTCCCACACAAATTTAGGATAGCAACTGAGCTCACAATCACTTCCTGTTTTTAGACACCAAACCATTAGTTATTTCTTCATTTTAGAATATGGTGCTCAAGCTAGGCATGATAGATATTCATTCTCCAACTTGCGAGGGGGTATTAGCCGAGAAGAAGTAGCTGCAACAAGTAGCTAAAGTAGTTAAATTATTTTGTTTAGTAACCAAGCTGATTAGGAAAATGTTATAAAGTTTGTTAGTCGATTCAACTAAGTTTGTTAATTAGTTTAGCTCAATTCTTTTTCCACTTCTTTGTTCACACCTATATATAAATACTTTAGTTGCTATTAAATAAAGTGTGAGATTCATTTTTCCTCAACTATGTTTTGTAATAGTTATTAATTGATTAAAAGTGGGGGAGGCTTCGGGTAATATTGTGGGGATGGCCCTTGCTGATTGCATGTACTTGGTTTCTATCTAATGTTTGCCAGTCATTTGCTCATCAAGCTGGTAATGCTATTGCTCATACTTTATCAAATGTGTGAGTGTGTCTGTATAGGTGTGTCCTTTTGTTATTTCTTTCGTTCAAGTTGATGTATCTATTTTCTTTTTTTTTGCACTCCGTTTGTTTCGCAGTATGTAACTTTTATATATAAATATTTTTTATTTAATTATAATATTAAATTAATAGTATGAATTTATATTATTTATATATAAATATTTTCACATTTTAATAAGATTATTAAAATTAAAAAAAATGACTTTTAAAATTAAAAAATTATATTTTTTAAAAATAACTTAATTTTTCTTTTAACAAGAAAAATATTTTTTATTAATCTATTTTTGTGAATATTCTAAATTTTAAAAAATATAAAAAAATATATTTTTAAAAAATATATTTCCTACAAAATAAAAAGAGTGTCGAATGAATTTCTTTATTTATAAATAAAAAATTTTAAAAAAGAAAAAGATAAGATAAGATTGTCAGATAAGATCCAAGCCGTTTTGCACGTGTTTTGCTACAAAGAACGTGAAATTTTCGATGAATTCTTATACTTTTCCTTTTATATTAAAATATTTATCCTATTTGAAATAAAAAGTTTAGATTAATTTCATATATATTATTAATAAATTATAAATTTTAAATAATATTATTATATTTATTAAAAATATTTAAAAATAAATTTTAAATAGCACTATTTTATAAATTATTTTAAATTCATATTTAAATAAAATGTTCTATATTTATAAGCCTGATATGAATTCATGGCCCCAACCGATCGAAGAAAATCTATAATTGCCTCAAATTTAAATATCACAATTTAAATTTTCCATTCAAATGCAAGCCAGTTAATTATACTAATGTCAGTTAAGCTTAAAAAACAGAACATTAAAGGGAAGAACATATAATATTCGCCCGCAAGTGTGCAACATGTACATGGATTGATAACCACATGATCAAATAAACATACTTATTCAACTGTTGCTAATTTATACACATCAAAGACATTAACACCATATCATTTTCGTATATTTTACATGTCTCAAACTCAATTTCTAACTTCTTCTTTTTTTTAAAAAATATAATAATAATAATAATAATAATAATAATAATAATAATAATAATAAATATTTCCTAAAAAATAAATATTTTTTCAAATAATAGTTTACAAAGATTACTTATTTTACTAACATTTAAAAAAATATATATCTTCTTCAAGTAATAGTTTAATGTTTGCTTGTTTAATTTGGTGATTACAATCAGTTTTTAGCGAAAAGCGATTAATGTAAAAATATATTTAAAACTTCATTTATTTCATAAAAATATTTTTCTAAAATATTTTTCTTCATGCTTTATAGTGTTTGAAATATTTAAGAGAATGAATTAATGAAAAATATATATTTTTTTAAAGAAAAAATTATTTTTTATTTTTTAAATTTAAATATTTTTATTAAAATATAAAAATATTTAATATATAAATAAAATAAATACATACTGATAATGTAATATTATAATCAAATAATAAAAAAATATTTTCTATAGAAATTGTTTTTCATATAGAAATTATTTTTCATAAAATAAACAAAACCTAAAAATCTTTAACTTTTAATATTACAATTATAATGTTAAACAGTTATAACTTTCACAAATTATATTTATTAAACACCTCCAATCAACAATTAAAAATTTAAAAATTAAAAATTTACTCAACCGTTCAACTAATTAGACAACTAAATAGATGTATCCATGGGCCATTATCCCATTTTAATTACATAACTTTAAATTTATATATATATATATATATATAAGAAGAGAATAGAGCACATTACTTTGTGAGGGTCATCTACCAACCTATGTGGCCTCATCAAAAATAAAAAGCTTCTTCTACCAGCCTAGCATGTAGATCAATACTAGATATGGCTACAAGAGAGAAGATGCTTGAAGATCGAAAGAGCAAAGATTGTAAATAATACAACATTTCCAATGGATTGGGAAGCTCCAACAACCATGGTTGCTGATTCTTTATTAGAATTCTCGCATCCTCCTATCAAAATTCACAGATGCAACCATGAACAGCGTCCCCCCAAATGAAAAAGAAAGTAGAAACGATAGTACATTGACAAAAGTAGAAATTACGTGAATGTAACTTTACAAAAGCCCATCTTTTACTCAAAAAAATGCTGAAGCTCATTTTCAATGATGGATACCAGTTCTCAAGCTGTCAATGCACTGTGACAATCCCGATCAGTTAAATACAGTAACTACAGTACGCTCTCAGTTGATTACAGATCCAAATAAATGGAATTAAATAGCTTTAGAGCAGTGATTTACATAAGCCCTAATATGTACCTTCTCTGCCGCTAATGCACTTGATTATTCTCTGTTTTCCTCTGGAAAAGAAGTGATCCTAGAATAACAGCAATGCCTGTTATTGCAATGGTGAATAGAAGTCGTCTCCTTGAATAATCATGTGGCTGCCTTATTGGAGCACCTGGTGCTCCTTCAGCTTCCCTCACATCCCTTCAAACATTCCAAATAAAATTAGGCCCATAAAGACTGCCAATTGATATCCGGTGAATCATAAAGAATGTGACAGAAACACAAGGCATAAATCCCATAACGGCAGATTAACACTTCAATCAGACAATACGTAATCCAGGAGTTCCCTATGTGGCTAAGCCACATTTTATGTGGTTGCACTTGTATAACATGAAAAGCATTTTCCTTGTACTCTTGAAGTTCAGAAAAACAATTAAAAAGCACCCTAGGGTTTAACAGATGAGAAGACCATTTCAAATAGCATGTGCTTTGATATATAATACATAAACAGCAACAGATTTAACCATCACTGACATAGACACTATATTTTTTGTTTTGATTTCACTGTGACATGCAATATCCACATCAACTTAACTCAACTCAACTCAACTCAACTAAGTTTTTATCCCAAAAATTTGGGGTCGGTTATATGGATTGGCTTTTCTCCACTCTAAACGATTTTGGATTAAATCCTCAGAAATGTATAATGCTTCTAGGTCATGTTGTACTACTCTCCTCCAAGTCAATTTAGGTCTACCCCTTTTTTTTCTTTCTATCCTCTAACCTAATGTGCTCTACTTATCTAACTGAAACCTCCGTATGTCTACGCTTCACACGACCAAACCACCTCAATCTCCCTTCTCTCAACTTATCCTCAATTGGCACTACTCCTACCTTTTCTCTAATACTCTTATTACGGACTTTATCTAGTCTAGTATGGCCACTCATTCACCTTAACATTCTCATCTCTGCAACTCTTATCTTAGACGTCGGTAAAATTTTCCTTTCAACTTATTGGAAATCTTGTGATCACATAAAACTCTCGTAGCACATCTCCACTTCAACCATCTGGCTTTAATCCTATGACTAACATCCTCCTCACATCCCCCATCTACTTGAAGGACTGAACTGAGATATTTAAAGTGATTACTTTGGGACGGTAACACTCCAATGGTTTAAATTATATTTCCTGCGTGTACCCACTCACTGTGCTTACCTACATTAAAAGGATTAAACTGAGATGCACTTAGCAACAAAAGCCTTCAACATAAGCCCAAAAGCTTATATACTTAAAAGCCAACACAAGATTAAAACAACTGAGAAAGGCTATAAATCAAAGGCAGTTAAAGCAAAAGCAAACCAATTTGGACATACTTGCACTCACAACACAATCATAAAAAATAATGAAAGTGACTAGGAGAGAGCATTTGGCCTGTTCATAAAACCAAAAACCGATTTCATGTAAAATACCAAGTGAAACCGAACCGAAATAAGAGAAGAACCAAATCAAACCGAACCAAACCAAATCAGATCAGTTCGGAACATCAGTTTTTCAAGAATGCACAACAAACACACTTCTGTACAGTCTTACAACTCCAAGCAAGAGGCCGAGAGCAAAACTCAAAGAATTGATTCGTAGAATGCCCAACAAGCAACAAGCACAACCCAACTCAACTAAACTAAGTTTTTATCTCAAAAATTTATTAGGGTTGGCTATATGGATTCTCTTTCTCCACTCTAAACGATTTTGGGTTAAATCATCGGTTTCTCCACCCAAATTGAAAAAATTTCAATCCCACAGATTAACAAAATCAAATTCCCAAAAATCGAATCCAGAAAACAGGTTAACAAAATTTCAACAAAATCAAAATGAAAAACCACTAAACCTAGAATGTTGAGGCAATACAACATCAAATTCCCTCTACGGCACTGACGATGACGCAAGGCAAACCCAGAATGTCGAGGCAATGCAACATGCAGCGCCGGTGAGGTGAACCCATGACCCTAGTCCCAAATGGTGATATGTATAGCAAAAGAAAAGACCAGAACCATAATCAACACATCACATTCACACCTAGAAGAATCAGAGACGCAAAGAATAAATAGGGGCTGTAATAGGAAGCAACTGATGGTGATGGATATGTCCAGAGGGAGGGAGAAGAAGACGATAGCAGATTCAATTGACCATTAGAGAAGAATTCTCAAAGAAGAAGAAGAAGAAGAGGAGGACGTGGAGGGAGGCAATAGGCTGACAACACTGGGTTGAGAGACTTAGTGAGAGGAGAGGGTTGTGGTTGTGTTGAGACAGTGAAATGAGTGAGAGAAGTAGGTCTATTTATGTAACATGGGAAACGACGAAGCATGAAGTTTAGGGGAATTTCAGTCAGTTCGGTTAGTTCAGTTTTTTCACTGAATTAACCAAACCAAAACCTGAAGTTACCTAAAAATTAAAACCGAACCAAACCAATTGAACCAAAAAAAATCGATTGAACCAAAAAACCGAACCAGTTGAACCAAATTGGTTTGGTTTGGTTTTTCAGTTTAAACCGAAAACTGGACAGCCCTAAAAGTGACTACCATGTATTTATTTACAAGCGGCAATTAAGAAGCTTTTGCATATCTACCTGGAAGATCCCACAATATTATCCGACACACCAGTGCATCTAGTCTCATGGTTGTATCTTTCTCGCAGTCTAATATATTTATTACACAGATGACAAAGTTCTGTCCGGTTCCCACATACCTCCTGAAATTTCATAATTGAAAGGAAAAAAGAGAGATGCAGATACAAATTGGTATTAAAGCATGCAACTGAAAGCTGCCTTGTCATTTCTAAATTGTTCGTCTTACCTGATGCTCAGCTAGATCAATTGCAGGCAATGGAAATTCGCAGAATTCACATGTGACTATCCTTTGAGGACAATTTTCAACTTTATGAATTGCTAGAACTTCACGCTCCATTGTCTCACTGCATAGCGAACAGGCCACCTGCTCAAAGACAGTAATGTAAACATAGAACCCCAAAACAAAACTCACATATGACCATTCCTTTTATCATAGAAAAAAAAAATACAAAATTACAATATGATCTAACTTTTAGCCACACAAATGCAAATATTCAAAAAGGTATAGTTGGAAATGTTAAACTTTAGCTCCCACAGCCAAGAAAAGTCTTCGCCACTTTCAAGAAGAAGAATATAGACTTGAGAATTATGTCAAATTCGAACATGCAGATTGAAGCATTCAACAATTACCAATAACACTTCAAGTAAATCAGAAAATAAGAAATATAAGTTGTTGAACACTGAAACTTTCATCACAGAAAATCATGAATAAAATTTCCAATAATCTACCCTCACAGAATAGAGGCTCTGAAATATCAGGAATAAACCATAACATAGTTAAATTTGCACCTCAAACTATGGCATTGATTGGCTTTCAGCCTTACAACCACTATTCTATAAAATCCTACTCAAGTCAACAAAGGCTTGTTCCAAGTAATCCCTTTCTGCTACTAAGCCACACATCCAAAATCAAATGCTCAACAGCTCTATGCACAAAATCTGAATCTAGCAGTCCTCAATTTCCTCTAGGTTGTAGGATCCTAGTTTGCCACCAACTACTACATGCGCATGCATGTCAATCTTGGCTAAAAAGAAGCACCATAAAGCACACCCCCTTTAAAATCCTCCTAACTATTAAACAGCAGGCCACAAGTCTCCTTTGACCCCAAAAGAAAAGGTCTGAACAAATCATTGAAAACTTATTGACATGGGATAGGACACCAAAATGTTGCATCACCCACCATAAACATACCTTTCGGTATTTGATACTATGCCCTACCCTTATCCAGTTATAACTTTTTATCACTTGTACTACACACCAGTGGTCATGCATGGCTTCACACATAGTTGCATACTACAAGTTCTGTATCTTTCCCACACAATAAAGGTTAATAGCTTCCAATAAACCAACATACCAGCGCATGAGTGTTTAAGAAGTGTTCCTCAGCATACTTTTTTGGGACCATGTCGCCACAAATTTTACACTTTTCAAGATTCCGAGAACAATGAGCAAAATGCAAATCAATATTCGAGGAAGGGATAGCTTTGTCACTGAAACACAAAAACAAATTTTTCATCAGCTAATTTATTATGTTAAATCAGCAAAAAAAAAAAAGCAATCAGCTGGAATACGTTATAAAAACATTAAAAATAAGTACTATTAACCATTTGAAGATAAGCAATATGTTTGACACAAAACAATGAAGGTCCCAGAGGAACATCCTAGTACTGTCATGAAACAATGAGAAATATATATATATATATTAGTAACAATGTGCAGTGTTTGGGTGACCCGACGCATGAAACATCCCACACTTAGGTCACAAATGGCGTAACTTTACCATTGTACCAAAGCCACCCTCTACAATCGGCAATATTTATCATGTTACAAAAAGATAAAAGATAAAGAATGTGTTCAACTTTGAAAATAAATTCCCAAATCCCACAAGTGTAGGATGCTTCATGCACTAGGTCACTCTTTTTTTATATAAGACACAAAAGATGCTTGCCCGAGCATATGGCATTCATCAGAATTGACCCAAACAAAAAAACTACCATCACTGAAAAACAGAAATCAATTCAAGAATTCAAATGCATAAGGTTTCAAGCATAAACAATTAGGACAAGATTAACCCCAAATTCAAGTATTCAAATGCATAAGGTTTGAAGCATCACTAAAATTTAACTGTTAAAAAGGGTCTATAACAACTAACCTGGATTGACCATGATTAAGATGATAAGCAGATCAAAAGAGTATCACACATAATTCAAATTAACCAGAAAAAAAAAATTAATTATTCAATTACAGTTAAAAAAAAAAAACCAAAATAATACCAAATTTGGTTTTAGCTTCATGAAAATATCATGCAAGGTTGTTAAGCTTTATCTGATACGGTTATGACCTAACCTAACAAAATAATTTTAATGAAATCTAAACAAACAACTAAGATCAACTAGGCACAGTCTATAATTAACGCCCAAACAAAAATTAAATAAAAAAAAGGAAAAATTAGAAAAATCACAACATGACAAGATACGAGGTATAAAATTATAATTACCAGTGACTGCATATGTTGGTGATTTCCTCAGATGCAATAGCCATCTCGCGATACAACGACGTCGTTCCTCTGGTAAAGCAAACCTTGAAAAGAAACGAACAATTGAGTGAAAAAATTAGAAGAAAATTACAACAAAAATAGCGTCGATAGGAATACATTGATTTAATTATTACCCAAAAGGGAATGGTTTGGAATGGAGAGATTTTGAATTTGTTTGGGGATTTTGAAGAAGAGAGCTATTTCATTACTTTGGTTGATTGAACAAACTTTTAGATCGAAAGATCTTTCGGACCTTTGGGTCCACGTCGACGACTTTTGCCGAAAATACTTTATCTACGTTACTTCATAGAGCGTGGTTCCCCTTGCTCTTATCTCTGGGCTTAGGCTCACAATGGAAAACACAGATCCCTAGGGGCCGAGGATATCAACGAAGAAAATTTCTGGATAAGCGCTCTCTCTCTCTCTCTCTCTCTCTCTCTCTCAGCCCATTCTTGCCCGGATGGACCTCTTCAGCCCTGTTAACCGTACATGTCGGTGGGCCGCTGCCATACATCCGATTTATTATAACGTATCAAATATTCATAAAATATAATTTAATCTTAAATTTAAAAAAATAGGATCCACACTTTTATAAATTAAGGTGCACACGAATCAGATTGTCTACACCTTAATTATATTTTATTTTAAATTTATTTTATTATTAAATTTAAAAATTAAAATTAATTAAAATTTTTAAAATTTTATTTATTTTATAAAAAATTATTTATATATATATAATATTTTTTATAAAAATTATTTTTTAAAAAAATATTTTTCATGAAAATTTTTTTTATTATTTAATTTCAATTCTAAATTAATAATATATATTTATACCATTCATATATATATATATATATATATATATATATATTAAAATAAAAAAATAACTTATTTTTTAAAAATAATTTAATTTTTTAAAATATTTTTTATTAATTCATTTTCCTAAACGTTTTAAATGGTAGATTATGCGGATTTTCTGTAAACAAACGAAGCCCAAAAGTCCCAATGCAGTCTAGCCCGTAATCCGAATTCGTCAGCAAATCCAATAAGGATGACCCAAATTAAGGCCATTTACCTAGAAACTTAAAATCTTTTATTCGTTTAATTTAAGAAATAACCCAATAATAAGAGAAGTTTTGGGATTGTTCAGAAGGCATTTACCCTAAATGGAACATAAAGGTGAAGATGTGATATAAAGCTGTTTATTATTTTTTTTTTTTTTATAGGAGATATAAAGCTATAAGCGTGCTTTCAGAAATGATTACTTGAACGCAAGACAATTATGAGCAAATGCTAATAAAATGAAGTAAAACTAATCATATAGTTAAAAAATGATAAAGGTTAAAACCTATTATTATAACCTACACGTCCTAAAATTTTAACACTTTTTAATAAAATTATAAGGTTTTTTTCCTTTGTTAGCGAAGTTAAACATAATTTTTTTTTATTTTATTCAATTGAGACTAATAAATTACATAACCAGAGATTGTCATCTCTCTTTTTCACTATAAAAATGAATTATTTTAGAATAAATGGATGGTAAGACTCAAATTCGAAACCTCTCCCTCACACTTGAACCCCTTATTTAGATGATGATTTTTTTATTATAAAGGTAAATTATCTTAAAATAAATAGATGATAAGACTCAAACTCTAAACCTCCCTACTCACTTACACTTTAACTCCTTTTTTAGATGATGATTTATCATGGCTTTATATTATATGATATGGTTATACTTCTTATTTGTTTAGATTATTCCTGAAAAATAATGGTTCCGGGTTATAAAATGATGGTTTCATAACCACCAAAAGTTTTCAAATCGGCAAATCAATGGTTTGAAATGGTTTTAAATTTTTATATTCCTATTTTATACAATAACCATTTATATGTTTAAGACAATAATAAGGATATTTTAATAATCTTTATATTTATTTTACAGTATCATACCATTCAACCAAATAAGAAAAGTTTATTAAATCATTATATACCATACTATATATTTTTTTCAAATAGGTTAATAATAAAAAATCATATAATACAATACAATATATTAGTAAATCACGCTGCACTCATACCAAACAGAGTGTAAAAGTAAAGGAAGACTAATGGGTTACCTTCTTATTGGCAATATAAAATATTTATTTGTCATGAAATTAATAAACTAACTATATACATCTATTTAAAAAATTATTTGTTTATTTCAATAGAAATCCAATGGGCTTAATAATAACAATGAATTACATAGTGACAAGTAGCTTCTCTTTTTCTCACCAATATGATTGATGAATTTCAAATTAGATAAAAGAGAAGACTCGAACTTAAGACCTCTCATATTCTCTCTACAATAGAATTTCAAATATATAAATGTATTCAATCCCTTATTCGGACCTTATATCTCAAAATTACATCCCACATTATGGCATTGTGTGAGAAACAAGTGTTTTTGGTAATGTTGGCTGGGGAAGGTGCCAATTACACAGAAGCAGTTTGCTATGATGACCTAGGATGCTGCTGGTGTTGGGAATGTGGGGGCAGCAAGTAGGACTTTTATATCAAAAAAAGAAAGAACCTTAATCTAATGATAACCATTAAGATATTGGCAGGAAAGTGATGGATTTCAAATAATACCAATTTGGAAACTTTCTTTATAAACAACAATAATATATGCATGGTCCCTATGCAATTCCTTCTCTCTTTTTTTTCACATTTATATGATTTGTTTTATTAATTGTTTTGTGGGGGAAGAGGATTCCAAGAGCTTAGTTATAATACTATTTTAGGAAGTGTGAACTAAGAAAAGATGTTAAGCCATTCAGACAGGTTATATCTACTTTCTACCTACCAATTACCCTAGGCTTTATTGGTGACTTTGTCCATTATCGATCGGGTCTTTGTTTTAATTAATATTTAATTCATAATTATTATTAGCTATTTTAAAATAATTTATTTGATTTTTCTTTATTCTTAAAGATAGAGAATTTGGAAAGTTTTCCCCATTTATCAATTTGAGATATATTAATTTTATGGTAATAAGATTTGTTGAAAAGAGAGATGCCTTACAAATAAGCTAATATTATGGAGCAGTTTTTAAGGTTATGAAATCTCAAATTTGAGTTCTAGTCAAACTTTTCTATAAAAGAAAAACAAAATATCTTTCATACTAATAAAGAAAATGGGATTTATAAGTCTATGAAGTTAAAGACCAAAAATGTAAGACCCATCAAAAAGAGTAGTTGTTTAATAATTCAAAAATTATTATATGGATAGCAGTTGGAATTTCTCACAGCAGAAAATTTTTGACAGAAAACCTGAGATAACAAGTGTGCTGCGGGTATTCTCATGGTTGACTCAATATTCGGTGCTTGTGGGTGCTTTGAAGGGCTTATAAATGATCTTATATATATGATTAAAGCTATATTGATTTTTTTTCCAACGCATACTATATAGCTAAGTTTTATATGTTTTGTGGTAGATCCATCATTATAAATTGCACTTTTAACAAAATGTGCAATTAGATATCTATAGTTTTGTGTTTCTAATTTTTTTTTTTTACCAATCCAATATTGATATCTGGATTTTTTTTACCAATCCAGTATTAATTTTTAACTTGTTCATGCAATTGAAGTATGATATTCTCATTGTTTAATTTGATTTATCAATACATATTCTTATTACAACTCTTTGTATGTTTTTGGAATAGCTCATTTGTATATCACATTCTTATCATAATTTTACATACAACAGAGTGTATAGCTACAACTTTTCATTGTGTTTTGAGGAATAGCCTAAAAATTGACGAAGCCTCCAATTTACCTCCTCTTTAGGACAACAACTATGAATTGATACGTTTCTTCTATACTGGTCCAGTTAATTAAGTGGCTTTAAGTACAATTCAATGACAAAGATAGAGATAATTTAGAGTAGTGTCATGATTCTAATTCATTAATTAATTATAATTCTCTCCTCTAATATGTAAAGTATTAAACAACATAATTAAAATAATAAACAATTTATTTAAATTATTAATATTTTTTATAATATGAAATAGGCATTGATCATTGAATTATTTATGGAAAAGAAGAAGATACATTCTTAAAGCAAAACAACAAAACGATGGTTGCCTAAAGCTTCAAGCAGAGAATTAGCAGTGGTAATTTGTTAGGAAAAAAAAGACCTCATTGGTTGGGCTGAATTTGATTAACTACCCAAAAGGACACATGTTAAGAAGGCCAACTCTCCTTTATATTTATATTTATATTTATATTTATTTATTTTTATATATATTTAAATTTTTATATAAAATTAAATTAAATAAAAAATTAAAAACCCCAGAAAAAGAAGTAATTTCCACAGAGAGAGAGAGATCATTTAATTAATTTATGTGAATAAAGTAACACGTCCACCTTGGAATTTCCCATTTAAGTAATGCAGAAGATCATGTAACTTTAATTTTCTTGGTCTACGCAAATGTATCATTTAGCTGATGATTGACACTTGTCCATTACTTTTTAGTTGGGGTTCAAAGATTTATTTTATTTTATTCAGTGTCGTCCTTGATTACCGGCTTTGTTAATCTCCAAGTGCCCATGGTTTTGTTTCCAACAACTCTTCAACCTCATTGGTTGCTTCTTTTTTATTCACGTGGGCATGCCCAATTGAATCAGGCAACTCCAAACCCTAGACAAAGCTTGTGTTCCCTGTTTCGATAATACTTCTCCAAGCACAATAGTATATACATGCATGGAATTCTTTGTATTGGTCTATAATATACGTTTAGCAAATTATTAATTATCATTTTAATTAAAATAATGATAAATTTTATATAATAATATATGTATATAATTTTTTATTAATTGAGTGTTTATATATTTTAATGTAAGTAAAAACTTTATAATCATCTTTTAAAAAAAAAAAAAACTAATGGCCAACGATTTATTATATTTCCAACCCAAAAAACGTCTCACATCCGAAGAAAGAGATTTTATAACTATGATTCTAAGCTATCGATAAAAAAAAATAATAATAATAATAAAAAAAAACTACGATTTCTAAGCTCTAAAGTGTCAAATAATATATTTTGACTGCGATCCGAAGGTGGCTGGGATTGTACTAAAACTCCGACGAAGGCGTGCAAGGGGGGCGCCTCTCCTCCCTCGATTGGCTAAACAAGTAAGTAATCTTCATGCGCCAGTCAATCACACATCGACAACTATTGGCAGAGCTCCCATGCGTTTGGAGGATTGCAAAACATTATGTAAGCTCAATATAATAGAAAGGAAAAAAAAAAAAAGATAATTATTATCTGTAATGGTGATTCTCATTCTGGGTTGGCAAGAATCATAGAATTATGTCTTTGGTTTGCTTCACTTTCTTCAACCGTCGGTTTTGTTCAAGTTCAGGCCATTCTATTCACTATTTACGGCCCCTTTATCCTTAGAGCTTCATGTAATATTTAATCAAAATTAAATTTTATAATACTTGTTAATAATGCAATTTTTGGTAAGGGAAGATAGCTAGGAGGATAATAATAATAATAATAATAATAATAATAATAATAATAATAATAATAATAATGTTAATTTTAATATTATTATTATTATTCACCTGGGTAGAGATGGTAGGTTTCTTTCTGGTTGAGTGGATGTTTTTTTTAGATTTCTTTACTGGGTAACGAGCGATATTTCAGGATTTGAAAGGTGAGCACTAAATTTTTTTTTTTTTTTTGGTGGGTCTGAGATGAACTGATCATATGGGTGACACTGCATCACTTGGTACTTGGACTGTCAGAACTCAGAAGATATACTTGATAAAAAAATTTACAGAGTAACTGAGGGATCTCGTATCTGAAACCTCATCTCATACCTAGTTCACACCTTTCGGAAAAAAAAAAAAAAGAAAAATATCATCGATCTCAGGTTGCTGTCAAGCATCAGAGAACACGTCATTGTTCAATGTTTGGAAATTTTCTTGGAGTTATAGTCCACTGTTTTCCTAATTGGGAAACCTTAAAAGCAAAAAGGATCACTTTCCATTGTCCACATGTCTACCACCCAAAGACACGTACTTCTTTGAAATCTCTGTCATAGAAATTTTAGAATATCACTTTAATTTTATGTCGGTATAAAATAACAAATAAATAGTAATTAAACATATATGTAAATATAATTATCATTTTAAAAAAATTATGAAGTGATTGTAAATTTTTGATACTTATATATATATATTCACCTATGGAGATACACATATATACATATTCATTTATTTTAGATTATTATTTCATATATGATATCTCATATGGAATAACTATTTTATTAGATAAATTTTAATTTATTTTTGAATTAATTGTCAAAAAATTTTGAAATTTGATAATTTTTATAATTAAACTATGAAATTTATATAATTGTCAATTAAACTCTCACATTTAATTGATGTTTTAAATTAACTTAATTGTCACAAAAACCTTTATTATATACTTAACCGGAGTTTCACATTAACTGTCATATCATTACTAGAAAAGTTCTAGTAGAAATCCTAAATTAGGGTTAATTACAAAAAAAAATAGTGAAATTTATTAATTTTTGTACTTAAACCTTGAAATTGACGTAAATTGCTAATTAAACTCTCACGTTCGATTGATGTTTCAAATTAACTCAACCGTCAATAAACCATTAATATATTTCAACAAATTAAAAATTAAACGCTAAATTATATTCTGCAGATACAATTACCATATTACATTCTAATCAACCTACATATTTAAGTTAATATTAACAAAATTTGTTTACTATTACTATATATATACATAACACAATCCTAGAAACATAGTAAAATAAAATCAAGTCAAATTTCTTCCTCCTCTGCACAATAAACTATTGCTTCCTTTATTTTTTTGATATTTATCAATATTTCAACTTTGGTTTGCAAATCATTAATCAGTATATTACTTTGATCACTCTTTTCATTGAGCTGTATCAGTAATTTTGTTATTAAGTTCCTCTAACTCTGTAACTTTCTTTTTAAGAGCATTTTTTGCCCAAATAAATGTGTCAATAGTTCCTTCTCCCAGTTATTGCAAGGTGGATCAAATTACTAAAAGAAAGAATAGCTATTCCCTGAATTAATTGTTCACACTTATTTAGTGCAGTTTTCAACCAAAATAGTCAAAACAAAAGTTATTATAATTACCTCCCTAGCACTATATACTAACAATTTATTGACGATCAGGTCAATTTGAAACATTAATCAAACATAAGGGTTTAATTGGTAATTATATAAATTTCAAGATTTTTTTAGCAAGTAATCCTATTTGGGATTTCTAATGGTTTCTTTAGTGATAATATACATAGAATTTTCATAAAGTATACTAATAGTTTATTGATAATTGAGTCAATTTGAAACATCAATTAAATGTGATAATTTAATTAATAATTAAGCAAACTTTAAAGTTTAATTGTAAAACTTAATAAATTTCAAAACTTTTTTGACAATTAATTTTTTTGAAAAGATCATAGTAGATTATCTTGATATAGTTGATACTATTATTTTTCTTTACAAAAATTCTTTTTTGAATTATATATGTATATTTTGTAATTTGATTATGGTTTATTTAATCATATGAACTTAATTAAAGTCACATCAATCTCATCAATCACTTGGGTTTAAATTAAACATAACTCATCACCATTTGCATAACCAAAAAAATAATAATAGAATATAAATTAGCTCCAAATGAGATTTAAGAGATCTTTTCTTTCCAAATCTTTTTAAGGATCAACTAATATCATGAATTGATTTGTTACCATCACTTTGCCACTATCATCATCATCTAACCATTATCGTCTCCCACATCTCTATTACCACTCCACCACTATTTAGTTACTGCTATCATAAATGTTATCGCCACTGTCACTACCACCACTACCATCACGAAATTGCCACTTAAACATTGTCATCACCACCAACAACATTACCACCACTACTTAGATACTGTTGCCACCAAAACTACCACTTAACTACTGCTACCAACACTTTAGCCCCACTCCTAATACCTCAGCCAACGCCCATTCATAAATAGAAAGGTCAAGGGCATGCTTGCATGCAGAAAATTTCACTTTTTTTTTTTTAAATAAAAGTTTGAAATTTTATTGTTTATGAAAAATGCAATATATATATATATATATATATATTAAAAATTAACTCATCTGCTAACAGTAAAAAATAATTTTTTAATTTAAAAATTAAAAAATTTATTAATATATATAATAATTAAAAAAAACTATTATAATTAAAAATACTAAAAACTTATTTTACTTTTAAAAGTTTTTAATATGCATTATTTATTTTTATAATAATTTGATTAATTTTTTATCATTATGAATAAATTCTATTCTAAAAAATTATTTAATTTTAATTATAAAAAAATTATTATTTTTTATTAAAAAATAATCTTTTATGGTGAAAATTGCTTTTCAAATCTTAATTAGATTTTAAAAAGTTAAAAAAAACTAGTTTTTAGTTTTTTTTATGTAAAAATTCGTCACATATAAATATGAAATTTTAATTTTCAACTTTTTTAAAAGTGTTTTTCAAAAAATTACTCAGATCTTTCCATTCCCAGGGATAGAAGGATAGGATTGACTGTACCGAGGAAAAGCCTGTCCCCTTAAATTTACATTTTCATTTTCTAAAAAAATTATTTTAAAAAATACGGAAAATATTCCAAAAATAGGAACTACGGTATACGAATCCGGATACACCACGCGTCAACAATCTATACGGTGGACGGCGCTGTGCTCTTTTTTTTTAAAGCAACGACGCTATGATCTAAGTAAAAATAAATTGTACTCTTGCTTCTTATTGGACAGCGTGGCCTTAAAATACTGAAAAAACCACTAAGCAGTTTTTATTAAAAACCTCAGCGGTTTTTCGCTTCCTCACATACGCTTTCCTTATATGGCTTGTTTGCTGATGTCTCTTATAAATCTTACCACATACACCACCTCATCTCCCAAAACGACGTCTCTGAATCCGGTCTTTGTCTCCATTAACGCCCTCGCAGTCGCACGCCTCCTCTCTCCTCTCTCCTCTCTCCTATTCAGGTAAGCTTCTTTTTATATTTCCTTATATATGATTAATTTTTTTTGCGGTTATTTTCCAATATTAATTACGAATTTAGGAGTTTATTCGATGTTCTTTGATTTTTTTTTCTTTTTCTTCTTTCTGTTTGGTTAGTAGGAAAATTTTTTGCTCAGGGACTGTGATTCAGAATGGGGAGAGGGAAGATAGCGATAAGGAGGATAGACAATTCGACGAGCAGGCAAGTGACGTTCTCGAAGAGAAGAAATGGACTCTTGAAGAAAGCGAAGGAGCTTGCGATCCTGTGTGACGCGGAAGTTGGAGTCGTAATCTTTTCTAGCACCGGAAAGCTCTACGATTTCTCTAGCACCAGGTCATTCTAATGATCCTATAATCTATAGCTTCAGTTCTTGCTGCTTTATTATTATTAATTTAGCTGATGAGCTTTGTGTGTAGATGATCTTTATTGTTTATGTTTTTATATATGTTGATTTCAAATTTTTTTTTTTTTATAAATATTATGTTTTTTTTTAATGATTTTTTATTTGATGTGGTGAACTGCATGCAGAAACCATCACAAGGATTGTGATTTTATGATGCAAATTTTGATTAGGCTAATTTGATGATTAATGATCCAAAAGTTTTGTGAATTTGCTTTGCTTACTATGCATGAATGCTTATCTTATATTTATCTACTTTCATTTCTTTTTATATATTTAAAGTGGGGAAAAGTTAATAGAATGAGCATTTTAGATAATTATCAGAAATGATATGTTTAAGATAATAATTTTTCAAATGGGTAGATGAATATGCATATAGAGATGGAGAGTTTAGAGTGCCTGCAGGAAGCATTATTAGAATTTGGAGATATTTTTGGGCAGGAAGTTTTCTTAGTGATATATACATAGAGATGGAGAGTCAAGTAATGTGGAATTACTGGCATTGATGATTTTCAACATCTAGTTCATTTGTCACCGAGGTCTTTTTGTCCTAGCTAGCTAGCCAGAGCTCAGAGATTATCAGTAGATTCTTGCATTGATGAGGTTCTTAAGCTCGGAGACTTCAGATTTGAGTTCTATACAGCATTGTTTATAAGATTAAAAAAAAAAAAAAGAGTTATAAGTCGGGAACCATCAGTTAATGTCTTCCATTTCCCAACAATTCTATCCTAATCGATTTTATGCTCAATCTCTCTTCTGCTTGAATATTCTAACTTCTAAGCAGCCTTTTTACTTCTTCATTTCTTATAGGTTCTTATAGGCAATAGCTTGTAGTGTATTACACTAACAAAATCACTCAAACTATTCTTAGATCCATATACAGTAGGCTGACGTTTAATTTTTGTCCAAGCGTTTAGTTCTTTTTAAGATGAGCATATCAATCTGTATGGTCATTGCTTAACGTATTTATCCTAGATCCTTACATAAGCCTAAGCAAATCTTTCTTAACTTGTAGGTAGCTTTTCAAATTTCTTTATTGTTGAATTTAAACCTAGCCATTAAAGACTCTGGGAATGCGCTTTACACCCAAAAATGTACTGTTTGACTAGAATAGAGATGATGAATATCTATTTCAGAAATATGATCAATATCTTAAAGATTAGGCAAGGGAAAAAACACAATGATTTATAAATGGGTAGACCTCTTTTCAATACTGTACTATTCGTCCTTTCCCTCTTGTTGACTACCTAGAAATCTATTTTAAAAACTAAAAGACGAACACTCTAATTAATAATGAAATCTTTTGTCATGAAAATAAAATTAAGTAGAATGATAGGCATTTTGGAATATAGTGCTAGTCACTTTAAAATTTTGAGATAGTGTTCAACAATGGTTCAAACGGTGCTAGTAACAAGGATTAGATGAAATAGTACGCGAGTTCGAGTTTAATTTGCAGTCATAAGAAAGGATAAAAAGGTGGTCAAGAAGCTATATAGGCTAGTATACATAATTTCTTTTCTTGAACTTAATTAATTACTATGTTAGTATAATTGATATAGGCATTTTCTTTTTCCGTCAATCCATAGCTGATGGAAGGAAGTGGATTGATTGGCATTAATAGTCTAGGGGGTGATGATGGCATATACAGTAAATTAAGGAGGTGTTTTTTATGGGTTCATTAATTAAGGATTTCTAGATGTCTCAATTGTTTTGAGAACTCGAAAGTCGGAGGGTTAGAACTTAACACAGTAATTAATTTGTCTTCATATTTTTATTAGAATTATTATCAATGGATTTGTTAATCAATTCCTTGCATATACTTGGTGCAAATTACCTAGAATACAAGCGGTATAGACTTATGATAAGTAGTAAATATAACTGTATGAGATGTAAATTTCATTTTAAGGGACAATTTTAATAAAACATTCCAAAAAACTAATATTTAGAGACATGTTTTCTCTGCAAAGCTGATAATTTTGTCTCTGGTTCCTAGTTTTCGTGTAGTGATAATAGTGTGATACACCCTAAACCATTAAGTTTGGCGAGGATGGGAGAAAAAGAAAACGTTGGGAAAAAAAGAAAAGATAGAAACAACAAAGATAGAGAAGAGAATATAAGTCTTTCCAAACCCTAAATCTTAGTACACTTGACTTGGTAAAATAGTTAAAAATAAAGGGTAATCATGAATCTTTCAATAGTAAGAATAATAAAAAATAATAATAATAATACATCTTTTATAGGTGTCTTCTATTACTACTTTGTTTTTTTATTCACTGTACTTACACTTCATTTCTTTTACTATTAGATAAATCATTGTAATCTATTCAATGGTGGTTATCTACAAAATAGAATTTACTTTATTAAAAACAAAATAATTATAGAATTTTCCACCTTTATATAAGAATGTAATCGTAATAATGCACAGGAAAATTCAAAAACATAAACATTTATAAAGAATAAATATCTTCTTCCAATATTCTCCACTCTTAGATGGAATCATATTGACTATAATTATGTTCCACTAGATGGTTATCCACAAATTGACTTAGCTTGTCTTTAAACAAGTTTGATTGTATGAGTATCAATAATAAGATCTATTCATCTTAAGAAGTTAAAAGGCTTAATAGAACTCGAAGCTTCTATGAAGGAAGAATCAATGAATCTCATCAAAAAAATTGATTAATATTGACAAAAACAACATAGAATATAAAATACCACATATTAAATTAAAGAAAAAAGAAATAAATTAGATGAGGGATCATACTCCTTTTTTTTTTTTTTCATAGTCTGGCGGTAAGCTGAACTTGAAGAAATTGGAAGAGATAAAAAATAAAAAAATAAAAAAAAGAAGAGGAAATAAACTATTTGGGTTAAATTAAAAAGAGAGTATTCAAAGGGTCGTGAACACGAAGACATACATATGAATGCAATTCATGGATTTGAATTGAATCCACGACTCCATTCACTTCTGAATTTTGTCTTGTCATTCTTAGTATGCTGAATAAGAATAAGGTCACTTCTTTCTTGTTAATTAGCGTTCTGCTGAGAACAATAGATAAGAGTAATAAGTTTAAATATAACAAATCAATATGAAAAAAAGACATCTTTAAAAAAAATTTAATTTTAATACACTTAAATTGATCTGAAAATAATAATAATAATAATAATAATAATAATAATAATAATAATAATAATAATAATAATAATAATAATAATAATAATAATAATAATAATAATAATAATAATAAACTTTAGTCTTGTCACACGATCAGAATATGGTTGGCTTCCATGACAGCCAAATATAGGAAAATCCGAGGATGATCTATATAGTAGGTATATCTCTACTTTTCAAAAGTAAAATTAGGGAGATATTTTCATTTAAAATGTTATTTAAAGGTCTTGTTTGATTCAAATTTTTTAATTTTGAAAAGTGAATTTCTCAAATTTAAAGAATAAATAAGTTACGTTCCTTAAATTGTAGGAAGTTATTTTCTTTACTTTTTATGATGTGGAGTTAAAATGACTACCCAACAAGTTGAATTTATTAACTTCTTAGTAAATTAAAATTTTTGAGGGAATTGACTTCAATTAAATAAAGCCATTGAGTTTATTAACTTTTCAGTAAATTAAAATTTTTGAGTGAACTTACTTCAATTCAATAATAAAGCCTGAAACTCAAAAAATAATTAAAATATATATAAATTAAATTATGAAAGGAGTTAAAGTAACAGTGTTCTCCCTACATGTTTTGTCCTTCTAAAGAGCAGATTGCATTATTGGTTTCTGCATTCAGATATTATAGTGGATTTAAAAGCACGAAATATAGGGTTGTAATATAATGTCAAGTGTTGGCTAAATCATCATTGCCCCTCCTAAAAACAAGTGTGAATGATTTAATCTCAACTATTAAATGAGAGTTTCCTAGTTATGATATCGTTGCATATCTCTCTAGGTGGCTGGGGATGAGAGGGATGGGTTGGTTCTTAGACCACGTTTCTATGTATCCCCTTTAAGGATTGAATGCCTCAAAAAAGAGCAAAAATGGTCAAGTTATCTTCCAAATGCAGTACTTTTGTTCTTTTAATATAGAGAAAAGTTATCCACTTGTAATAATAAAACGCTCGTTAAGAATAATAAAAAGTATGTTAAGAATGCCATGCCCGGAACATGCACCACCTTCGTCCCAGTTCCCGCAATTTTTTAATAGGTGAGACACTGTTTCTTGTCCCTGCAAAGATGCACTATCCAATGACTAAGAAAATAAGGATTGTTTTATTTATTTATTTATTTTATTTATGAACTAAGGAGCATAAGGATTGGCCAAGGGGTATGAACCAGCCTTTTGTGCTCCAAAACTAGTACGGATCTTCCTGTAAGGGAAGTACTAAAATACACACATGCCAACTTTCAAGTGATGATGTTGCCAACGTTTTTGGTGCAGGGGAAGTGCTGATTATAAGCGGGGAGAAGGTTGGGAAAAATTACTATTCTACTTTTTTTATTTTAATAAATTAATTTTTTAATATTTTTATTTTAAAAATATACTGATTAGTCTTAATATTTTTATTTTATTTATTTTTTACTTCTTATAATAATTTTATGCATTAATTTAAATTTTATTTCATTTATAAAATTTTAAAAATATAACTATACAGTCTCTATTTTTTAAGTTTTAAATTATTTAATTCTCTTAAAGGTAATTTGTTTTCCTTATTGACAAATAGAAAATTTGATTTGAATTGGATAGCAAATCTAAAGAGTAAACGAGCAAAAATATATAAACTAATTAATATATTAGGAAGATAAAATAATTAATTTTTTTTTAATAGCTGGACTAAATAATAATTTTTAAAAAATTTTATTGTTAATTATTATTGTTTGAAAGATGATGGGATGACAAGTTGCTTGATCAACAATTTCTGGTTAGTTAGCTATTTAAGTGTTTGTAGGTGAATTATATTCGTTATTATAGTCATGTTATTACATTAAACCATACAATCAGTGTTACAAAATGTATATAAAGAAACCAACCCTATAATGAATTTTATGATAACAATGTAGAAATGATTTATTTTGATAATAATACACTTTATTGTAAAATACTTAGTTATGATCGCATAATTGAAATGTAAGTGACAAGTGGTCAATATTCACTAAAAAAATAATCAATTTTGCCACCAATTATTGTAACTAACTCAAATTAATTATTATTAGCAATCGATTTTACAATCGATTTGTGATTTCGATTTTTTTTAGTAAAATAATTAATTTAAAAAAAAATTAACAACCGATACAAGAATCAATTGCTAATAGCAACCGATTTATAATTGGTTACTAAATCGGTTACTAATTGATATTAGAAAAATTTTAAATATACGATTAGCAACCGATTAAGAAATCAATTGTTAAAATTGATTGCTAATAGTAATCGATTTGAAAATTGGTTGCTAATAGTTTAGAGAATCGATTACTAAATTAAAGAATTATTTTAATTGGCTTTAAAGTTAGCAAATCGGTTGTTATTTACAACCGATTCCTTGTTGGTTGCTAATAACAATCAATTTTTGCAACCAATTGTAAATAAGTTGCTAAACTTTTTGCTCCAAAAATTATCACCTAATTTTTTTTCCTTTTTTGATTTTGCAACCGATTTGCAAATCAGTGCTAACAGCAACCGATTTTACAACTGATTACTCCCCTCCCCCCAAAAAAAAATTTTCACCTATTTTTTATTTTTTTATTTTGAATTGCAATCGATTTGCAAATCGGTTATTAACAGCAACTGATTTCTGCAACCGATTTCTATTGGTAACTAATTTTATAATTAATTATAAATCGGTTATAAAATTATCCCCCCAAAAATTTCCATTCAATTTTTAAAAGAAATTAGCGATCAACAATTGGTTGCTAATTTCCTTATATAAACTAGTATTCATTTTCTTTCTGCACTACTCATTTTTTCTCTTTTTTCATTTTCTTAATCATTTTTTTTATTCTTATCTATTTTAATTATTATCTTTTCTTTTCTAACATTTTTTTATCAATTTTCTTTTATATGTTTTCTTCATCATTTTTCTATCTCATCTTTTTTCTTCATCATTTTTTTTTCTTATCTATTTTCTTCTTCAACTTTTTCTCTCTCATATATTTTATTATTTATTATCTTTTTCTTTCTCATCTATTTTTTTCTTCATCATTCTTTTTCTTTCTCATCTATTTTCTTTTTCTTTATCATCTATTTTTTTATCATCTTTTTCTTTTTCTTCTTCTTTTTTTCTTCACCTTCTTTTTCTTTCTCATCTTTTTTATTTAATTTATTTTTTTGGCATAAAATAAAAATTTTTGTACAAATATATTTTTTTAGTAAATTATTTGTAGTATTAATTTTTAATAATTTTTTGGTTATATATATATATATATATATTCTTTTTAGTAATTTGTCCTATAAATATTTTCTATATTTAATTTCTTCTTAATATTTTTTTATAATAATTATTATTAGTAATTTTTTTATAATATTTTTATATTGATTTTTAGTACTAATTTTCAGTAATAATTTATTATTTTAATAATTTTTGAAAAATTTATTTATTTGAATTTTTATTTCTTTTTTGAAAATTTATTTTTTTATAATATTTTAAAATTAACAACTTACTTTTCAGTTGCTAAATTAGTTACAAATAACAATTGATCTACAAAATGATTTCAAAATTACAAAATTAAAGGTACTAAATTTTTTGCAGCTGATTATGTTTCGATTACTAAATCGATTGCTACTAGCAACTTATAGTTTTTTTTATGAAAAGTTTTATTTTTTTTAAGTTGAATTAATTAGCAATCAATTTAGTTGTCGGTTGCTATTTGCAACCAATTTGGTTATCGATTGCTATTTGCAACTAAACTGATTGTAACTGACTGAATCGATTGCTAAATTTATTAGTAACCGATTTTAATAGATTAACAATCAATTTGATCAGTCGGTTGCTAAATTGATTGGTAATCGATTTTAATAGATTAACGATAGATTCGATTGGTTGCTAATCTTAATTTTTTTTGTAGTGATTATTATAACCGACATTAATATATATATATATATATATATATATATATATATATATATTTTTTTTTTTTTTTCATTTAGATAAATGTCAAATTACTTGAATATAATACACACATGAGATAATATATTATAAATAAACATCTCTTTAATGAATACAAGAAGAGGCTAAAGTTACTATATTACTAAAATATACACACATGGATTTTCAATTTCTTTTGAACCATGCTTTTTTTTTTCTTTTTTTCTTTTTTTCCTCTTGCACTCTTTGAACATTCTTGATTGGTAATTGTTTTGAACCACTAGTGATTGAATGCATTATGTGGTCAGTGCATCTTATCCAGTGATTTTTCATTGAATGCAGCACAATCTCCATAGATGCTTCTCATGAGAATCGTTATTAACGGTGGGCCACCATGCAAAATAGAGTTAGGGTTAGATTGAAGAGAATGAGATAATTCTAAAATATTAATTCAAATTGTGTGAAATTTTGATGTGATCCAGAAATGAAATGATAACTTGCGCACTACTCAAAATCGTCTGCTTCTCTTTTCCCTCGATTTTTATTGTCTAATTTTACATTTATTGCTTTAGGAAGAATCTTTTTGTTTTCCCCTTGGTAAGGAAGAGAGAAGAATGATAGAGAAGGAAAATTTGAAAAATAAAGGTAAAAACAAAGAAATGAAATCAACAAGAGATGAGAAGGCAGAATTTTATTAAATAAATTAGATAAATTCAATATAGTGAAGAGAAACTCTTCATAGATTAACTTTTAGCTTCTAAATTATGGAATAGCTAGATTACAATTTAAATAACTCTCACACACCCCATCTCATTTACATGCTCAGTTTATATAGAAGTTGCAACAACTGTGATCACATGGGGCCCTAGATTTGGCTCCACCTATTGTGCTTTTTTGCTGGATAACTTCTTGGAATATTCATAGCTATTTAGGAACCTCTTAGAATAAGTAATCCAACTCCTATTTGCTCTCCCCTTCAATTTAGGTTGTTGCCTACTTGTATTAATAAACTATCGGCCCACTTGCCTTAAAATTTCCCCATCAATATCACTCCTCTAAAATGTTATAGACTGTATAGATGTGCTATAACTAACCAAAAAAATCTTTAACAAACATGCCAGTTTGGGCAATAACTTTGGCGCCAAAATAAAAAAACAATTTTGTGCCTGAATAAATATAGTGTACAAAGTCTCATCCACCCTCAAGCTGGAGGCTGGTGAGGGTTAACTAGTCCCAGCTTGGACAAAATGAAGCTAAAGTTAGAAGCAGAGAGTGATTTTGTGAAGAAGTCGGCTAATTGAAGGTGTGATGAGGCATGAACCGTTTGGAGGAATCTACTGGTGACATGCTGTCGAATGACATGATAGTCTATGTCAAAGTGTTTGGTGCATTCATGGAAGGCAAGATTGTTGCTAATGTGTATTGCGGCTTGATTGTTACAGTAGAGTGATATTAGAGGTTTTAGAGAAATACTAAAATCCTTGAGAAGAAATGAAATCCATTTTAGTTCACAGTACTGGCCATGCTTCGATACTCCGCCTCTGCAGATGAATGACTAACTATCGTTTGTTTCTTTAATTTCCATGATACAAGGGCAGAACCAAGAATATACAAAATCCAGTGATAGACCTTCTGCTCGTGGGACACACTGCCCAATCAGCGCTGCAATATGCCTTAAGTTTGAAGGATGATATAGTTGGAAAGAATAATCCCTTTAATGGACATCTCATAAATACTTAAGGACTTGTATAATAGCTTGACAATGAGGAATTCTAGGAGATTGGAGGATTAGTTGTTGAACAAGTTATGTAATATCAGGCCTTGTAAGGCTGAGATATAACATTTTTCTAATAATTCTTCTATATTTTTTTGGTTCTAGCATTGGGTTACCCATTTCGGGTGTTAAGTGAAGGGCTTTTTCCATAGGAAATGAAGCCACCTTAGCATTAGAAAGCTCGGCATCTTATAACATATCCATTATGTACTTCTTTTAGCTAATGAACAATCCTTTTGTGGATCGAGCAAGCTCAATACCTAAGAAATATTTTGCATTTCCCATATCTTTGATGGTGAACTCTATATCAAGAAATTGTTTTGCTAAAGTAATTGATTCTTCATTTGTTCTTGTAATGAGGACATCATCGACATAGACCAATAAAGCTTGGAAATCATCACTAGAGCACTTGGTAAATAAACAATGATCAGAGGAAGATTGTATGAATCCGAAGCCTTTAATTTGTTTATAAATTGTTTGTTCCATTGCCTTCCTGCTTGTTTCAACCCATAAAGGGATTTAATAAGTTTGCAAACTTGCCCATTCTTTGCCTTTGTGTAACCATTAGGTGGTAGCATATAGAGATCTTCATCTATGAACCCATGAAGATACACATTGTTTATATTCACTTGGTGTATGGGTCATTGTTTGGATGAAGCAATGGCGAGAAATATGCATACCGTATCAATCTTAGCAACTGGTGAAAAGCCATCTGCATAATCAATTCCAGCAACTTGGTTGTAACCCTTAGCCATTAGACAAGCCTTGAATTTGTCTATTGTTCCATCTTGTTTGTACTTGACCCAATAAACCCATTTAGATGCAATTGGTTTCTTTCTTGTTGGAAGAGTAGTTAACTCCAGGTGTTATTGCGTTCAAGTGTTTTTAGCTCTTGTTTCATGGCTAAGGCTCACCTGGTGTCATCTTTAGCTTGATGGTAAGAGTATGGTTCTTTGATAGAAGACACGTTAGCCATGAAAACAACATAATTGTTATGAAAAAAGGGTGCAATAATAAATGGTTGAAAGGTAGTGTCATACCTGTAGAACTGCTCTACTTGAGAGACAAAGCTATTGATGAAGTATCATCATTTGTGGTGTGAGCTATAAAATCTTGTAGACATGTTGGTTTTGATATGTTTCTAGTGTTTCTTCTTAAAGGAGAGGATGGTATAAGTTGTGGTATTGTGGATTGTGAATTACTTTGTAGTGGAGAGATTGATGGTGACCTATTGAATTGTGGTGCACTATCTATGTTTATGGGTGGATCTTTGTCAAGAGGAATATGGGAATCATCTTGAAGCTTTGGTGAAACAATTGGTATGGGAACACTAGACTCTGGGACTTGACTTTATGACTTAATAAGGGACTCATTTTTGTAGGGAAAGATTGTTTTATGGAAAATTACATCCCTAGACACAAACATTGTGTTTGAATTGATATTTTATATGCCCCATATCTAGATGCATACCCAAAGAAAAGTTATTTTATAGCTATAGGTTCCAGTTTTGTTTTATGTGGCTTTGTATTAGTAGCAAAACATAGACACTCGAAGACCTTGAAGTGATTATAACCTGGTGGTCTTTTATTCAAAACTTCAAATGTTGTTTCCCAACTTAAAACAGATGAAGGTAGTTTATTTATTAGGTAAATAGTAGTGATTATGGCTTCCCCACAGAATTGTTTTGGTAGGTTAGATTGGAATAAAAGAGCTCTTGTTACCTGAACTATGTGTTTGTGCTTCCTTTGAACCACCCCATTCTGTTGAGGTGTGCATGGATAGGATTTTTTGGTGTAGTAATCATTGGTCTTGGAATAACTATTGGCAAGAGATGTTGATGAATTCTGAACCATATTCGAATGGATAATTTTTACTCTTTGCTGAAATTGGTTTTCTGTTAAATTCAAGAACATAATCATAAGGGATAAGGTCTGTATTTTGTCTCTCATTAAGTAAGCCCATGTTGCCCTGCTATAATCTTCAACAATGGTTATGGATATGATATAGACCCCATAAATCTATATGTATCAAATCAAATACAGATTTATTTAAAATTATTCTTAGGGCGAATCGTAGACATTGTTGCTTAGATAGAAGGCAAATTTCACATGGCATAGAAATCTTAACAGAAGAATGATCAATATAAGGAATTCTAAGCAATGTTGAATCAAAACATGACCTAGACATTCATGCTATAAAACATAAGATTTAACATTAGTCTGAATAGAATTACATTCCTTATACGAATCACAATGCTGAGCTAAATGAGTAAAAGAAGAAGCATCTAGTTTATATAGTCCAGCTTGTTCCTTCCCAATGGCAATAATCTCTCTAGTCAAGCGATCTTGCAAGGTACAATATGATGGGAAAAAAAAAAAACTAGTGTGTTAGTATTTTGAAAAAGCTTACTTACTGATAGTAAATTATATTTAGAAGAAAGCACATAATTTATATCTAAACAAATATGGCTAGAGGCGCTAGTGTTGATTATCCAAGTTCTAAAAATCTTACCATCTTTGCTGAAGAAACACAAGTTTGGTCCATTACCTATGAAGTTTGAGTAAATTGCCATGTTTGGATCAGCAATCACCTTTTCCTTCTTATATTTTGATATTTCCAATTGGATTATAGCTGTAAAATTAAAATTCCAATCAAGTGTTTTTGGAGAGGGATCAAAAACTTCATTATCCACTGGTGTCTCACGAGCTGCATAAGCTTGATTCTAGCTGATATGTTTTTGCTTGAGTTCCTTCTACCAGTTTGGGTACCTATAGAGCTTGAAGCATATCTTTCTGATATGGCCTGACATTTTGTAATGGTTGCAAAACTTGTTTCCCTTTTCTCGTTTAATAAATTTCTTGTTTCCAAAGTATTTTGAGTTTTCTCCCCCTCTGTTTCTTTGTTTTTCTGAAATCCAAATCCCTTAACCATCATTGCTGCAGAATGATTAACTATATTAGTTACTGAAGTTACCTTACATTGTTTTTCAACACTGAGAACCATAGAGTATGCTTTGTTAACTGTGGAAATGGTTCATTTAATAAGATCCACTTACAGACATGATCATAGCTGGCATTCAATCCCATAAGGAATTGCATCAACCTATTGTTATGGTCCCGGCTAACGGATCTAGTTATGGGTCGATGGGTAGTAGGAGGGGTTGGTGTTTGGGTGTTTGGGTTAGGGTGTTTCCTTGAGCGACCTATGGTGGAAGACAAGAAAAAGTCGACTCGTAAAGGGAGCACAAACCTCACCAAGAAGACTTAAATTGGGTTTTAATGATCTGCTTTATTCCATCGATTTTGAATATATACAAGTGCGTAAATAACTACTCCCTACATACAAGGAGCACTACTTCTATATGGAGGAATAACCTCCCACTAACAACAAGAAAATAGGAAAATGGAGGAATACCTCCTACAATGCAGAATGTTGAAACAGAATCAAAGCAGAAAGAGAACAACTATGACTAATTCACCACTCAATCATCGGTGACTTGGATTTAGGACCATGGGTATAAGGGGAATATACTTGCAGGGGTTTGGTAACATTACTTCCCGCCCCCAATGGAAGCTTGTCCGCAAGCTTGAAGTCTGGAAACTTGTCTGTTATATGCTGGACCCTTTCCCACGAAGCATCTGCTGGTGAAGAATGACTCCAATGAATTAAAACCTCTGGAATTCCTCCTTTGATACGATGATCCAGAACAGCTAAAGGATGGACAGGATCCTCCAAAAGAATGGTAGGTGGTAATGTTGGAGTGACAGTCGACCGCATGATAGGGCTTGAGATATGAAACATGTAAAACATTGTGGATCTTGGACTCTTCTGGAAGGTATAGTTTATATTAAATTTTTAAAATGCATTCCAGAACCAGTATGGGTCCGTAAAACCTGGCGGACAGCTTGTGATTAGTTCTTTTTGCAACTGACTGTTGTCTATACGCCTTTAAACGCAGCAGGACCATGTCACCAACTTTAAATTCTAGCGAGCAGTGGGACTGATCATAAGTGGCTTTCATCTTATTTTGGGCTTGTAACAGATTTTGGCGAAGTAGGTGCAGCATGTCATCCCGTTGGCGCAGAACAGTATCAACCGCTTCAATTGAAGAACTGCCATGCAAGTAAGATAATAGTCGAGGAGGTGGTCGACCATAAACAGTCTCAAAAGGTGTGGATTTAAGTGAGGTATGGTAGCTGGTGTTGTAGCAGTATTCAGCCCAAGATAACCAATCAATCCACTTTGATGGCGATGAACTAGTGAAATAGCGGAGATACATTTCAACAGTACGGTTCACAACCTCTGTCTGTCCGTCAGATTGTGGATGGTAAGAGGAACTGAAACACAGCTTGGTCCCACATAAACGGAATAATTCTTTCCAAAAGGAACTTGTGAAAGTCACATCCCTGTCACTGACCATAGTTTCTGGCAACCCATGTAATTTAAAAATGTTGTCAAAGAATGTGCGAGCAACACTTACAGCGGTGTACGGGTGAGTGAGAGCTAAAAAATGTCCGTACTTTGAGAACCGATCAACGACAACCATTAAAACATTCTTTCCGCGTGAAGTGGGAATGCCTTCTATGAAGTCAATGGAGATATCAGCCCAAATTTGAGTGGGAACGGGCAAAGGTTGAAGGAGTCCCGCCGGTTGTAGTGTGTCAGTTTTATGCCGTTGACATACATCACAAGAACGCACAAAATCCCTTACGAAATTTTTCATCCCCTGCCAATAGAAATCTCTAGTGATTCTGTATAATGTCTTCTGGTAACCTTCATGACTTTGGTTGTGAAGAGCACTAACAACCAGCTGAATTGATGGGGAATTGGGAGGCAGGTAAACTCTGTTATTGTAGAAGAGTAACCCATCCCGAAAAACCCATTTTGAAGCGACTGTTCCATTGGTAATTGCAGAGATTTGTTCGAATTGCTGATGAATCACTATGTTCCTTCCGAATTTCATCAAACAAACTGAGTTGAGGCATGGAAACAGCCATAAGGATTGAATCATCGGCATTCCGTCGAGAAAGAGCGTCCGCCACCACATTAGATTTGCCAGCCCTGTATTCAACAGTAAAAGAAAAACCCAGGAGCTTGCTAATCCAATGTTGTTGAGTTGCTGAGAGATGGCGCTGCTCAAGCAGATATTTCAATGTATAATGATCTGTCCGAACAATAAATTCACGTCCCCACAGATAGGAATGCCAATGCTTTAGTGCCTTCACTAAGCCAATCAATTCTCGCTCGTAAGCCGGAAGATTTTGATGACGAGCTGCCAAGGAACGGCTGAAATATGCGACTGGCCGGTTGTGTTGTAACAAGACTGCTCCAATCCCTGTACCAGAAGCGTCACATTCTATAACAAAAGTTAGATCAAAATTCGGTAGAAGCAGGATTGGAGTAGATGTCAAGGCTGCCTTTAACTTCTGGAACGCATCGATAGCGTGATCAGTCCAGTGGAAGTTGTTTTTACGCAGCATAGCAGTGAGGGGGGCGACAATGATGCCGTAATTCTGCACAAACTTGCGATAATAACCTGTGAGCCCTAGGAATCCACGTAACCCACGAATGGTGTTGGGCTTTGGCCATTCTAATACAGCAGCAACTTTGGACTGATCCACCTGCACTCCTTGGGAAGAAATAATATGACCCAAATAGGAAATCTGAGATTGACCGAAGACACACTTCGACCGTTTGAGGACCAACTGGTTCTCAGAATAAAGAATTGGAAAACCAACGCAAATGGTGGATGTGTTCGCCAGTGATTGACTGAAAACCAAAATATCGTCAAAAAAGACGAGTACAAATTTTCGTAAGTAATGTTGGAATACCTCGTTCATTAGGGCCTGAAAAGTTGAGGGAGCGTTGGATAATCCAAACGGCATCACCAGGAATTCAAAGTGTCCGTGGTGAGTGCGGAAGGCAGTTTTCTCTATATCAGCAGGATGCATCCCCACCTGAAAGTAACCCAGCGCATCTAACTTTGAGAAGAACTTCGCTCCACCCAATTCCTCCAAGAATTCGTCAATAACCGGAATAGGGAATTTGTCTTTGATGGTTTTGGCGTTTAATTCTCTGTAATCAACACAAAGGCGCTAGGAACCATCAGCTTTGGGAACCAGAATCACCGGCGACGAGAATGGGGAACGGCTGGGACGGATTATACCCTGCTGTAACATTGCAGCACATTGCTTTTCAATTTCGTCCTTCTGACCATAAGGGTAACGGTATGGTCGAACTACCACAGGACCAGCTCCGGGGATTAGGGGAATACGATGATCACAAGATCCGCTAGGGGCAGCCCAGTAGGAGCATTGAATAAAGAAGCAAATTCCGCCAATAATTTCTGGAGTTGGATGTCTGGGTCAGATGAACTCGGCATGTTGTTCAGATCTGAACCGTGGGAAGAGCTTGAAGACGTAATACCCTGCAATGTCACTAAGTGGCCTGTTGATAAAAGCTCATGCTCATAACGGTGAAATCCTGAGAATGGGTCCCAAGGTTGAAGCCAATTAACCCCAAAACCATATCGAAATTGGTTAAGGGTAAAACAAACAAATCAACCATGAAAGAATTAGACTTGAAGGACCTAATTCCCTTACAAATACCTGGGCTAGTAAGTTGCTCGCCATTGGCAACGTGGACCTTTAAACTATTCTGTTTGTTTACCACAGCATTCAGTTCCTCAACTTTTGCGGCAGAAACAAAACTGTGAGTGCTGCCGGAGTCGAAGAGGATCAAGACTTGCCCAAGCATCCAACTGCCTATCAACCTCATGGACTGGGGATTTCGAATCCCAGTAATGTCATTCAAAGAAATTTCTGGATTAGCTGTGAAATCCTCTACATCTTCCGTCTCTTCCAAATCAATCCAGAACAATTTCTTACATTGATGGCCTCGAACAAACTGCTCATCACAATTAAAACAGAGTCCTTTCTTTCGCCTCTCCTCCATTTCATCAGGGGACAGCCGCCTCACTATCCGATTGGCGCGGTTGTCAGGTGGAATTGCAGCGCGACGAGTATCCCTCGCAGCTGAAGAACGTGGAAACAGTTTGCGTTCATACAGCCGAGAAATGCTCATAGCATTAACCAAGTTGGTTGGATGGTGAAGCTCCACTTCAACCGCAATGGAGTCTTGTAAACCACTGAGGTATAATTGGACCTTCTGGTGTTGAGTGAGAGTTCCAGCCCGAGACACAAGAGCCTCAAACTGATTCTGATAATCCGCGACAGACCCCATTTGCTTCAGTTTAGCTAATTCACCAAGTTTGTTGCTGCGGATTGGAGGCCCAAAACGGAGGTTACATTGGTGAGAAAACTCAGCCCAAGAGGGATTCGGAATGTCATCCAGCAACTGCATGTACCAAAGTTGGGCAATTCCTTCGAGATGGTATGAAGCTAAACTGACCATCTCTTCTTCCGGAGTTTGTTGGTGCTGAAAGAAGTGTTTGCAACGGTTTAGCCATCCCAAAGGGTCATCTTTCCCATCATAGCGAGGAAAATCCAGTTTTGTGAATTTCGGTACAAACGAGCTTCCTCCAGATTTTTCAGAATTCGCAATACCCGAAATTCCCTTATCTCTCCGTAAGCTTGCTGGACTTCCAGTGCTGCTGGTTTGGAAATCCTTTTTAGTGGATTCCCATTCCTGAGTTAGAGCATCGAATTTGGCGTGCAGTTCCTTGTTGGATTGTTGCTCGGCTAATAACAAGTTAAAGAGCTTAGCCAGCTGGTCTTGAACAGAATCTCCCATAACTGCAGGCTCTGATACCAAACTGTTATGGTCCCGGCTAACGGATCTAGTTATGGGTCGATGGGTAGTAGGAGGGGTTGGTGTTTGGGTGTTTGGGTTAGGGTGTTTCCTTGAGCGACCTATGGTGGAAGACAAGAAAAAGTCAGACTCGTTAAAGGGAGCCTGAAACCTCAGTCAAGAAGACTTAAATTGGGTTTTAATAGTCTGTTTTATTCCATCAGATTTGCTAAATATATACAAGTGTAGAAATAACTACTCCCTACATACAAGGAGCACTACTTCTATATGGAGGAATAACCTCCCACTAACAACAAGAAAATAGGAAAATGGAGGAATACCCTCCTACAATGCAGGAATGTTGAAACAGAATCAAAACAGAAAGAGAACAACTACTGCTGACTAATTCAGCCACTCAATTACTGGTGACTTGGATTTAGGACCATGGGTATAACGGGAATATACTTGCAGGGGTTTGGTAACACCTATCTTCATTCTCCATATCAGATGCGGCTTTTGTAAACCCGCAAGTGCAAGCAGGAAAACTCCTAAAGCAAGATAATTCATCCCAAAGCTTTTTGAGCTTTGTAAAATAAGCCATTAGAGATAAATTTCCTTGAATAGAGGAATTGATATAGTTTAGCTCAAAGTCCTAACTGTTGAATTCGGAGTTACCAAATTTGGATCCAAATATCTCGAATCGAGTTATGGGATCAAATAAGCGTCTTCGATGATATCAGATTAGTTGAGTCCATAGAGCTCGTTCTCTATGGAAGTTAAGAGATTTGTCTGAGAGATTGGTTCAATAGGTTCATGATCGAAATGATGTGGTTCTTGGGCGTGATTCACTCCAAGAATCATGCTGACACAATACAAATCCCAGGATTTGTGGCACTCATATAGTTCAAATTGATCAGAGGAATCCCAAATATCACGCTAGAGTATCTCTTAAGCACTATATAAATAGGTAGCCAATACATATGGAGGTAGGTTTTCTAAAATTCTAACATTATTTACTTTTCATCGTCATCCTGGCATTACAAATAACTTGAGTATAGCATTGAGATGACCATTGAGACGACCATCGACCTCACTTTGTTTCTTGCTTCAAGCTTTTCATGAACTTTTCTGGACCATCATACAACCCATAGATTAATGGCAACATCAGGAACTAATTTTGCATTTGATTTGGTAGAGTAGAGGTCCATTGTTCTCTCTAAATCTTTGCCCATGTTCACTCTACAATTCATAAGAATTAGTTAAATAAAGAAATGACTCAACAAGTATTTTAGAAATAGAGTTTAAGATCTAGGATAATACAATACTATCAACTCGTTGACATTTTTCAAACAAGGAAGAATCAACATCAGGGCAAGAACATTTGCCATTGATAAAGCCGAGTTTATCCTTGGCTCTAAGAGTAATCTTCATCGATCGACTCCATGACATGCAATTAGAGTCATTCAAGGGAATGCTAACTAGCAGCTTACCAGGATGATTAGAATTTTGGAGACTGTAAAGATTAGCCTCATGATTATCTCCTCCATTTTCAACTTGTGAAAGGGTTTCCTTTGCCATAAGGTGGATTAGGAATTATAACAGCAATTAATCAAACACTAGAGAGGCCACTGGAATTTGGCTCTAATACAATGCAAAAATAGCCAAACAACATAAGAAAGAAGGCTAAGGATAGCCAAACAAAGTGAACAAAAGAGAGAAAAATGTTTCTCCTTATCATTGATATCCATGCGTATTTATACACAAGGAAGTTCTAAAATATTCTAAATTGTACAGCTATGCTATAACTAACCAAAATAATCTGTAACAAACATGCTAGCTGTGTAACAACTTTGGCGCTATAATAAAAAATAATTTGCACTTGAATAAATGTAGTGTACGAAGTTTCAATTTTCACAGAATCTAAGGCTCACTGAAGCACTTGGTTTAAAAGATAAGATTCAAGAATAGCATAGCAATTATTTCCAATTATTGACCCACTAAATCATCCCACTTTTAAAATAGAACAGCAACAGACACACATGCATATAATTCTCTATTAATAAATGTTTTACTTAACATTGAATCGGACTTTTAGCCAAAAAGAAAAATTTGATCTTTTTGTAGACGCTAACATCAAATATTCCACAAGAATTTTTTCAGCAACTCACTTGAGAAGTGCAAATGCATTGTTAATTAAAAACATGCCCTCATCAAGAAATATAGAAATAGACATAAATAACAAAAGGGCATCAATAGAAACAACCCACCTCTTGCTGTTGCTGCCGTGCAATATTCAAGAACATATCATCCACCTAGTTGTTAGAGATACCAGAACGATATTAAAAATTATTAGATTTATGACTCAAAATCTTAGTATTATTTGGATAAGCATTTTCCTAATTAGATTGGGAAAAATATTCCTTAATAGAATGAAGGATTATTTCCAAAATTAAGTAGAATTTAAATTATAGTGCTATTCTTAAATAGATTTAGATTTTTGATTAGATTAGAATTGAGAAGACTAATACTATAAATATAAGTATTTGTGTAAAGGTTATTTGGCTTTGAGCCTATGGAGTGAGACTTTTGCCCAATACAGAGAGAGGGCTTTGTCTATTGAAGAGAGTGACTTTTGCCCATGGAAGAACAAGCCTTCGCTTATTATGGAGAGGGGCTTTCGCCCATTGAGTAGAGTGGCTTTGCCCATTGAGTTGAGTGATACTTATCTATTACAACCCCATTGAGTGAGAGAGACTTCGGCCTAAGGTGAAGAAAAGACATAGCTCAAGAGGAAGGGACTATTGTCTATTATAGTTATAAAGATACCTTTCGTGGTGTATAATGATTGAAGTAGCAAATATATTAGGTTATGTCTAGAGAAGAATAAGATAGACTAACTAATATATTTACTATGAGCAGTTTTATTGCGAGAGTTCTCTTGAGAATAATTGGGATAAAAGGTGATAGATAACTTTGGGCTTATAGTTATTGATTATTTTATTTAAAGATAATGGAAGATGACATGTTCGTGAACGAAATCCTATATTGAGAGGGTGAAGTGCTTAAATATTAGTGTTTTGTATATCTGTTATTAGTGTTTTGTATATCCGCTTTATTTTTTTATATATATAATTTACACACTTCTGTGGTGCATAACAAAAACATTGCCCAAGTTCGTCTGCTCTTTGAGGGAACATATACAAACTTCCACTAAAATTGCCATCGGAGGTGAAGACTCTTCATGGCTGATCCTTGGTAGTTGCCATGTTTCCATAAACTTCAGCTCTCCTTAGTTAGTAAATGTCACTTGTCCATTGATGAAAGCATGATGAGAATTAGTGGAACACTAATTAAACACTTAAGACAAGGATGGTCAAAATATTGTTGAGGATGGAGATCAGAAACTAGCCATAACGTTGGAGCAACTCCTTAATAGCCGTCCTTATTTTAAGCAAAATTTCCCACAATTAGTACCTAACATATGCTTTCGTTTTCTCTAACCATTCTCGAAATAAAGAGCAACATAAAGCGTACACTTGAACCATATCCAGAAAGCTTTAATGTCCCCCTAATGAAATTTAATCAAGCAATTCTCCTCTGTGGTGATATGGGATGGCAGCTGTCCTTGTGGGTCCTTTAGTGATCTTGGTATATAATGATATAGCCAGTTTATCGTGGAAATCCTTAGTCCCTGCATTGTTTTAGAGAGAGATTCTTCAACCAATTTCATCACCAAGCCCATCTGATTATCCTCGGTGAGATTTTCATAAGGTTAGTTGGCTCCACCAATTTGCTGCAAAAACTCAAATTTGAAAGGTCCTAAGAAAGGCAAGAAACCTATTGTCAAAGCCCCTTGAACTAATCAAGTGAAGATCCTTCCATTCTAACCAGAACCTTGTAGATCATCATATCATTTTGAGTGCCACATTTTTTATAATATTGCTCTGCCTTCGATAGTTAACCCAGAGGGTCAATACCAATGAAAGAGGGAAGCTCCAGTTTCTTAACATAGCGATCTTCATCTATGGCATTATGATGAAAAGGTGGATTAGCAGAACCATCAATAGCAAGGTCTTGCCCAGAGGTGAAGGCAATAGTGACTCTGCCTTCTTCGAGCCTCATTTTGCCATACGCTATGTTAGTTAAAAGACTTTTTATAGCAAAAAGCTTATACTGAATTTGGTCACCGTAAGATTCCTGTCAATTGATTCAATCCCTTCTCGATCCTTGTGTTTAGCATTCGAAAGCAAGTCAAACCAATTGATAGAGTAAGGAATCCTGCTCTAAATTTGAAAAATAATCGCAGAAAAGAGAAACGAAATGAACAGAATGAAGAGATAAGAAGGTAGAATTTTATTAAATAAATTGGATAAATTCAATACAGCAAAGAGAAACCCTTACAAATTAACTCTCAACCCCTAAGCTATGGAATAGTTAGATTATAATTCAAATAACTCTTAGATTCTCCATTCCATTTACATGTTTCCTTTATATAAATGTTGCAGTAGTTGTGATCACATGGGCCACCAGATTTGGCTCCACCTAATGTGCTCTTAGCTAGATAACTTCCTACAGTATTCCTAACTGTTTGGGAACCTTCTAGAATAAGTGATCAAGCTCCTTTTTTCTCTCTCCTTCGATTTATTTGCCACCCACTTATATCAATCATTAGCCCACTTACCTTACACTTCTCCTATCACAGGAAGAATAGGAGGGGTTGTTTCCCACATACCAATGCCTAGAAAGAGAATGAACTATAGCTCATCACCTTTTTACCTTTACATTTTTTTCCTTTTCATTAGGCTCATGGATCTTCAGTATCAAAATTTTCTTTTTTTTTTTTCCCTTTAGGCAACTCCTTTTCTCCCTTCTTCCTTAGAGTAATGAAAATAAAAAGTTAATGACGATAATATAAAAAAATGAAATAAAACATATATCAAGATTAATTAATCTTATTTTGTTTAAAAATGTTAGAATTAAAATAAATTAATAAGTGTAAAATATATTTTTTTAAAAATTACATTTAACTTATCAACTCCTAATATAATATTTTACCACTAAACCCTTTAGATTCCTATAGGTGTCCTGGTATCGAGCGACCCCTAAGCTGGTTGAGTGATATGACTAGCTTAGAGTACAAACATATCTCAGACAATAAACATAACTGCTTAATAATCCATAGATTGTTAAGACCAACTGACTGGTCGAAGACAGACCAACAACTCAAAATACTATGACCTGAGCCTAATCTCACTCAATGCTTGGGGTACAAACGTATCTTCACAATAAACATAACTATTTAACGATCCGTTGATTATTAAGACCAACCAATAGGTCGACGAGAGACTAACAACTCAAAATACTATGCCCCGAGCCTAATCTCAATCAATTCTCGAGACACAAATGTATCCAGACAACAAACATAACTACTTAACAATCCATAGATTGTTAAGACCAACTAATAGGTTGAAGAAAGGCTAATAACTCAGAATACTATGCTCCAAGCCTAATTTCAATCAATCTTGACCAAATTAATGTGCTAAATAAAACCTATGCCTAACCAATGAGTGCCCTAGTATCTATACGGTAATTACCTTACTCAACAAATCTTGTTGAGCCGGCTAAGTTTGTACGATTGATTGCTACATTAAATGCATTAAAGTTATAGACATCCTATGGCTTGACAATCTATCGTAGAGTGGGATTTCCCATAGTAGCTATCATAGGAGATTATCTGATATTACCTAGACAACACTTGCAGAAGTCGAAAGGATGGGATAGGCTGACAAAGCCTTGGCCATCTGCTAGGTGTCCACTTACACTTACGCAACACTTGGCAACACTCCATTGGCGTAGAAGACGTATATTCTTTGTAATCTTAGGTCTGTATTCATGCATCAACTTCCATAATAGCTAGCTTATTTACTCCCTCGCATTTACTCTGTCCCCAATACCTTTTATACTATCCATTAAATTAAGCATCTGAGTGCTAAGTAGGGAAATTTCACTTGGCTTTCTCACCCTTGTTTATCTTATAGATACTTTAATACTTCCAGAAAGAGAAGCTGTGACAGTAGAACGAGCGGTCATATGCTAGTTGGTTAGGTTGGATACCGTCACTAGACTCCCATGCTACCAATTGTCGACACTCATACAAGTACCGCTGGATCTCAGGATCATCAACTTCTAATTTGAGAATTAAAAAAAAAAAAAAGAATTAATTATTTAACTTTTATTTACATTTTAAAATTAATTTCAAATAAAGTTAAAAATTAAATTTTTATATGTATATTCCATCATTTACTTTCGAGTTATTATCATGCAGTGAAAATCGCTTATTCAAAATGCTTTCTAAAATTCAATCTTGAAGATCCACTAAAAATATTTAAAAATAATAATAGCTTGCAAAAACAAAATATGAAAGTTAAATAATTATGTAACAAATTCAATTAGAAAATAGCTATTCCTTAATTGTTGCTCCATTGGAATTTCCACGACAACAAATACAATTATTTTTATGTAACATATGAAATTAATCTGAAATTAAATATGTGATAATATTTGATTTATGTAGACAAGCAAGTTCAAATGGGTGTTCTAAACGTTCAAATCCTAGTAATTTGGTTCGTACAACCCTCATGACAAATAGAAATTAGAATGATAATAATGATTCTTGATTTATTAGTCTCGTGGAATCTCCATGACGTAAAAAAATATAAATTCTTTCAACCTTTATTAATTGTTGATTTAGCCGTTTCGAAGTGGTGATGCTAAGATAATAATGTTCCTTCGCCAAGTAAGAAGTTAAGAACACGTCTACTCGGTAAGTGATAATTGGTAGGTTTTGCTGCTAGCTAGCTAATGGCTAATGGTTATAATTGATCAATAATCTTTGGATAAAGTTTTATTAAATATTGTTAATTTTAAATATATTATCATAAATTTTATATTATTTTTTTCCGTTAATGTGTTTTACAAATTAAAAAAAAAAAGAAAAAAGAAAAATTTGAGCATAGTTCACGAGCCAAAAAAGGAACTTCTGCAAAGAGTAATAAAACGTATAATAAAATGTAATTCAAATATATGTAATAATCAATTGTTTATTAGCAAGATGAACTATGGAGGCAATAATTCTGAAAAAATTTCGACAATGATTTTTGAACTTATATAATTGTAATACCGCAATCTCTCAACTTAAAAATATAATATAAAACTCTCTTAATTTTTAAATTTTGCACTTGAAGATTGCCTTATTACACGTGACATGATAAATGAGAGAGAAATATTAACTAAGTTAAATCTATTAATAATAGTTTAAAAAAAATTATATTGCTCAATAGACAAATTAAGATTAAAAATTCTAGCTATGGTTTATCTATATTAGATGAGATAATGTCAATGATTTCAAATCATAATGGTGTTATATGAATGATTGTGTTACATTGATGTAAAGCTATGAGACAATGGTGTTACAAATGACAAAATTAAAAGACAATGATATTACAACTAGTAAAGTTTAAGGATAATTTTATTATACGTGGCATGATGATTAGAGAATAATGCTGGCTAAACGCTACGTTAAATTTGTCCATGTCACGTTTAATTAGAAAACTAATGATTAGAAGTTATAGATATTTTACTGTTTAAAATTTAAAAGTTGAAAGAGTTTTATATCACATTTTTAAGTTAAAAGATTATAATGTTACATTTTTATAAATTAAAGGACGATTGTTAAAATTTATATCAATATTTTTCAGCAAAAATATGGATAAATTCTAAGAGGAGAAAAAACCTTTCCACAGTTTTATTAGTTTAGAGAAGTGTATGATGCATGGGGAGTTTTGAAGAAAAAAGATTATCAAATATCGAATATATGAAGTTAAAAATATAGGTGAAAGAGACCCGGTGTTTAGATAGTTGAGGAAGGGCTAAGCACCATTCGATTCAATTTAAAAATGTTTACAACAATCTCAAAAGTTGAAGACTTTAAAAATTAGATTTCTAAAATCATACTATAACGTAAAATCTTTATTATATAGTCTCAAAAATACAAAATCATTTAGCTTAAGTATTCGAAGCTTTTACAATCTGCTAAAATTGGTTGCAAAGAAATCAAGTAGTTGTAACATTAGTACACTAAATCTAAAAGGTTAGAAATATTTAATTTTAACTCAAAACATATCGTTTCAAATAAATTACAATAATTAAGTTTTAATTTCTAAATGATTGGAGATAGTTGTATGAATTATTTTTCGTTATTTAATCCTATTAGATATCAAATCCACATCAATATTCAAAATTTATAGATCTTTTGATACTACTTCCCCCCACATTATCTTAAATCTCCATCTTCTCTCTTACTCATTCTCCTACTAACTTATCATACTTTTATATTAGGGTATTTGGTTCTTCACCTTAGACATGATTAAATCATCTTAATTGACCCTCTCATTTTATTTTGAATATATGTCACATGCATTATTTGATAAATGTGGTTATTCTTAATTTTATCAACTGTGTTACCAAACATCCATCTTAATAGCTACATTTTTACCACACTTATTTTATGGGTATGTTGTATCTTAAATGCCCAATATTCACTCCCATACCACATTGTTGGTCTGACCATAGTACCATAAGAATAATCTTTCACTTTGTTAGGGATCTTATTCTTGCATAATACACCCATTGCACTTCTCCATTTCACCCACTATGTATTGATCCCTATGAGTTACATTCTCATTTGAAACTTAGTTCTTTTGTATAATAGAACCTAAATGTTTGAATTGATTGCATCTAAGCACCAAAAGGCCTAAACTCCAACTACATATATTTTATCTTACTTCACTTAGCTTAAAACACTTGCTTTCATATGTAAATAACATGTGCCATCACAAGACATCTTCTTGAATATGACTAATTAACTCATTCACATTTAAAGAAAATAGGTATAGACTTAAAGCAAATCTTTGAAATAGCCCACTATTATGGAAAACTTGTCTATGTTCTCTTCTATTGTCCTCATACTTGTGATCACCCCTCATACATTTCCTTAAAAACATTTATATACTTAAGATTGACTCCTTTCTTTTCTAGCACCCATGTACACTATCATAATGCCCTTTTTCTTAAGTCAATGTATGCCATATAGATATCCTTTTTCATCTTTCAATATATTTTAATTAATCTTCTAACTAAAAAGACTAAAAAGATAAGTTACGTTGCAGATCTATCCGACATAAAGCTCTCCAATACCTTGATAGTATCTCTTAGTTTGTACTTAATAACTTTTTCTCATAATTTTATCATATGACTTACCAGTAGTTTATGCAACTTTGAATGCCTCTATTCATAAAAATAGTAATGGAAGTGCCCTTTCTCCAGTCATATGGCATCTTTCATACAAATTAATGAAAAACAAATGGTTAGTTAATCCAATTAGATTTTACTTGTAGGATAGAATATACATTACGTTTTACTTGTCCATATTATAATTAAATAATACTTATTGAATTAGTTAGTTTTAAGTATATAACAGGAATCTAAAAGGATTATAATTAAAAAAAAAATTGTAGTAAACAACATAATTCAATACGTAAGAAAATCTAATTATTAATGTCACCTATTTATTACGAATTTAAATATAAATTGAGCTTTGTATTGATTTCAAATAGTTATTGATCACCAAAAGACAAAAGAAATACAAAAATGATAATTTGTTATGGTCACCACTAATTGTTTGTAGCCTTCACAGGTTGCTTTGATGGTCAAAGATGCATGTAACAGCAAATGATTTAACGTGCAAGTGTTTATGATAGGCATTGCAAATTTCTTTATATTTTAGTGACTTTGTCAAATTAAAAATAAAAAATTCTTGAAAATTGTTTAATTTTACCTTTAATTATGAAAATAGTTAATTCTTAATTTTAACCTAGTTAAAATCGATCATATGCATACTCTCTTTCTAGCCATTCAACTCCTTTAAAATCATTTCTACATCAATATTTAAATATTATAAACTTTTCAAAATTATTTCCTTCACTTCATTTTTTGTTTTCCTTTTTTTCTCCAGCACTAATTTATCACATTTTCATACAAAAAAACATTTGATTCTCTGTATTAGACAAACCAAACCATTTTAATCGATACTCTCATTTTATCCTCAATATATACTATATGCACTCTCTAGCAAATGTGATCATTTATAAGTTATTTATTATCGCAATATTAGACATTTATAGTAACATTCACACCTCTACCACACATCTTATAAATATGTTAGATATTTAAGATTCACTACCATAGAACATTATCAGTTTAACCACAATTCTATAAAATTTATCATTCACTTTGTCGATAATCTTACAGCTTCATAGCACACGCACTCCATTTCATTCATCATATTTTCTTTAATTAAAACATTTTTTATTGGCAATTTTCTTCAATGCCATAAATGATGAAAAATGTAGAAAAAGGACAAAAAGGGTAATGAAGGCAATAGGAGAGGAGTTAGAAATTATAATTATTTTTTTTATTCAATAAAGGCTCAACAGATTGCGCAATAATTAGTGCACACAGCAATAGTCATTTTCTTTTTCAAAAAAAAAAAACATTTATCTTAAAATATATAAATAAAAAATTCAAACTCAACATTTCATTACTTTCTCTTTCTTAAAAATGAAGAAAGATCAATAAGATTACCCATGACTAACATTACTCACTTAGATGCTATTAAATTTTTTTACTGTTATGAAAATTTTTACAACTAAAATAAGTCAAATTTAAATTAAAATAAAAATTTCAAGATCCATAATAAATATTTTTGAAATTATATTTTTCTCAACCACAGCTTGAATAGAAATGACAAACAAATATTCTATCTTTCCTAGCACCAAACTTTCATCCTACCTTTTAATCCATGTGCATTCACTCACTTGCATACTTTCATATAGTAGCTTGCAAGTTCCATACCTTGAAAGTTTACGCAATTATGGATACCACTCATCTCAAGACATAGGAACCAGGAATTATATTGTTTTTTTTTTCCTCATTCACCAATTATCTTCTTTGTTTTTATTATATCTTATTTTAATTAAATGTCTGTCTAGTTAAGCATGTGTGAGCTGACTTTTGCATTCACCACTAATTTGGAGTGTTTAGTATGGAGCTTAGAGTAGCTTTTCAAAGGTAGCAATCAATGGTTCAAAGTTGTAATTATAATGATTAAAGTAAGGATCTTCAGTTTCAATATCACCTTATGGCCCTTTAAGGCTTCAACCACTAACCATCAACTTCTAACCATGTAGGCGCTAAGTCAACCATCTCACTCAAACTTCCCCTTAACACTTCTAAGATTCTCCTGAAATATTATTTTCCCTCCATACCTCTCCCGACTCTTATCATCTTCATCGACCATAATTCCGCATGTATAATTCTAAATATTATTACAACAATAACTACAAATAAGTACAATAGGAAAACATTGTTGAATGACACATATCATCCCCTAGTGAATTTAATGCATTCTGCAATAACATATTGTTGCTTTATATTAACAGTTCATAAAAGGTTGACAGGAAAGAAAATAGTGAACTACAGGGTTTTTGAGACTTTAGTCTAGGTTGTCCTATGTCTTGGCTATAAGCAAACTAGATAAAAGGGAAATAGGATGTTAAGCTCAAGGCTATTTTGATTAAATGAAACAATATCCTTCAACTTAGGTTTAAGCTATAGGTCCTTTATACACGGAATCTCAAGCAAGCAGTTTTGCAGCAACCCATTTCCTAGTAGATTCTCTGATTCAAGACAAGCTTAAGTTTGTTTTGATATCCTACCAAAAGTTTGAGAGAAGCGTCTAGCCAAACTAGTCTTTGACCAAAGATTTGCTAGTTGGGTTCAGCTTTTATTTACTCTCTATGCATGGATATGAAGCCTTAATCTGTCCTAATACTGTTCAGCACAAACTCACAAGCCTACGCAACTGAGGATTTTAGTTATACATCATAACTAAGTTAACTCAATCTGAAATATAATAATGCAGGTAACAGTGACATTATGACCTGAATTTGTGGATGGTTACAATTTTCCATTAACTAAAAGCTAATGTGAGGTTGAGTCAACATAATTTGTGGAACTCATGCTTGTAAAATTTACAAAACATCAAAGGCATAAGAAATTAAATTGAAATCTACAAATAATATGGTCTGATAGTGAATATGAGATCCTGATAGAATAAGTTCACAAGGAAACCACACAAGCATTTCAATTCCTCTAGAAGTAAAGTTGTCAAGAACTGAATGAATTGGAATATACTAAATTTGTGAGGACTGAGGACTAATTACTTTGCAACAAAAATTGTGATGGCTTAGATGACTCGAATTTCATTTGGAAGTTTCAGATGACATGCAAAATAACAAAAGCTGAAAGTTTCTATGACCCGAAGTATGGGAAATTTCTAAATTGAGCTACCAAATTTAGTGAACCCATGAAAAACTTCAGGACCTTGAAAAAAAAAAATTTTGCAGAAGGAAAAGTAAAACTTTATCTCAGTTTTAGGGATTTTGGATATTCTCTATGCATTCAAAGTAATCTGAGAGGAAGGATACACACACATACCATTGCATGAGATCAGTTTGATTTCTCATCTTATCTGGGTAGAGCCACTGGGAAGAGAATGGGCTTATTCTCCTCAGTTAATGTCCCTGTAATTTGAAAACTGAATGAAGATAAAATTGAGATCACAGGACTGCTTTTACAATAGAATATTCAATCCTTCTGTTTGCTACAAAAGCAACCAGAACCTTGCACATCAGAGGACTAAAGCCCTTTATCAATTTTAGAGATGTTCTTCTGGGGAATGGGAAAACCCAATAATTTACTATAAATGCATATTTCAGATTCCCTATCTTGTCTGAGAGACGTATCTTGTTTGTGTCTCTTTCGGAATTATCTTACTTCTCTTGTTCTATAAGTTATACAGGCTTTCTAAACCCTATTGCAACAGTAATTCACTAAATTCAAACTTCTACAGATTTTCCAGCTTGCTAAGAAACTTATTTGTATATAAACCTCTTCTGCCCATCTACCCTCTCCCCTTTTCAATAATGTGCAGGAAGTCTTGACAATTGACATCCATAAAGGATCCAAAGATGATGATCATATCCTGCAATGTGACCTTTCTATGTGATGAATGAGAAAATATTGTAGAATGATGCCATAAACCAATCTTTGCTTGATTAATGTTGCATAGAAAGAAAGGGTAAAATTTTGCGCCCCCCCAAAAAACCAAAAAAGAAAAAAGCATAAATATTTATCTACAAAAAGAATCATAGCCAATAGTATGTAATGACTCTTTTCCTTCAGCACATAATTCTGTAATACCAAACTCAAGGAAAAATAACCATGTAAAGAGAGAGGAAAGGGCATATGAGGAAAAATTGCAATAATGTAGAGAAACACTATCAGTTCAGGTCACATGCTATATTTCAGTTTCTGCAAAGTGTATTTCCTGATTTTCAGGCCAAAACAAAATAAATAAATAAATAAATATAAAACTTCTTTAGATCTATCAACATCAAAATTTTAGTCAAATAATATATAATATATATAGACAATGCATCTTTAGTTTGTGCTCCAGTCAATTTCAACCCAAAGAACTGAAAATCTTATTTGATGTCCATAGTTACAGCTTTAACTGACATAAGCACAACTCAATGAACATATCCAATTTCTTTCTAAGTCATACATTTGGTAGTTAGTGACATTTTATTTATGAAGTGTTCACATCTCAGAGAGCACAATGTTCATCTCTAATAAAATTTGAATGTGTTCTTACAGCATGAAATCAGTGATTGAAAGATACAACAAATCAAAGGAGGAACATCAGCAGATGGGAAACCCAATATCTGAAGTGAAGGTATTTTAGTACTCACTCTCTATGTGTAGGCCATAAATGGTATTAGAGACAAGCATGTTGAACTTTGTTACTTTTCTCTAAACAAAGTGGTTAACAACTAGAGAAGCATACACCAAAAAAAATTTCAATTAGGCAGCTCTATGGCAAAGAGACACTGAATCTAACAATCATTTGAAACTTTGAGCTAAAAGTTCTGGAAATTACACAAATCTTTAAGGCATCCACATGTTGGAATATTTTATGCATAAAAGGAGATTATAGATGATGATATTTTCCAACTAGCCTTGGTGTCAATGGTCTGAGAATGGAAATCTAAATGAAGGATTGTGTTAAAAAAAGGACCTATAAAGGATGGGCAACATACATTTTGTTTGAACAGATACATGCCTTTGATATGATTGCAAGGGAAGAATGATGATGTAAAGAATGAAAGCAGAATTGCAGTGTGGTAAATGTTGCAAATGGCACCGACATCAATTGTAGAAAACAAGAGGAAAACCAACATATCTAAGTGTTTATAGTCTCAGAAACATCACTCGAGAAGATAAATAGTCTTAAAGCTCTAGAAATAGAAAACAACACTAATGCTTCACACAGGATTCCAGCATATAGAGAATATAGTAAAGATAGAAAGGCAGTTATTAGTAAGTAGAAAAAGAGAATGAGCAATTTCACCTCTCTCAAAGTTTGATATATTAAGATATAGCTTCCGCATTGTTGACACATCAGCATCCTAATCATCATTTTACAACACAAGAACCTTTACTTTTCTATTTTTATTAGTGATAATTGTCAATCAAAAACAGCATCTCACAATGTCAACAGAAGGTTGAACCAGAAATACATGTGAAAGAACATGCAGTAAAATCAGACTCCAGCAATGTAGACAATTAGTGACCTGTGGCCATGTCTTGTCAGTAAAATCCAATCAGGTAGATAAATACTGTGCAAAAAAGCAAATAATACTGATTTAAGTTCATAAGATTTTAACTACTTCTGTTATGTTGTTGGGCTTCTAACATACCATAAATCTTCTCCTTTAAATGGGGTAGCCACTGGTCATGCCCAGATAAAGTCACTTAGACAAGACAAGAATATTTACCATAAAACATATTGCTGATTGCTAAAAAACTCTTCACTAAGTTACTTTTTTTTTCTTGATACCTGTCATTGAATCACGCAACAAATCTCATAAATCCCATAACTCTCATGTCCATGGGTGCACTTGAATTCTGCATCTTAAAAAGGCATATTGAACTCAATCAATGGATAATGCATCAAAAGAAGGTTGTGTAAAAAATAATTAACCACTACAATGAAATTAGGAGGGGGAAGGAAAATCACACATGAAAAAGTTAATGATATTATATGTTTCTATTTGGTCATGAACATTACAAAAATAAAGAAATAATTTAGTGTAGCTGGTAAAACCAGAAAAGGATGATATGTTGCTAAATTGTGAATTTTGCTAGTTCTGGCAAAGGGAGGCAGCTATGTTGAGGCAACAACTGCAAAACTTACAAGAAAATCACCGGTATGATTTTTTCCCTTTTGAACATTAATTTGTTATGTGAGAGGCATGGAAAAAGTGTGAAACAGAGCAAGGATTATGTAGAAAGAGATGATTCTCATTGATTTCAATTAATCTGTACATGGGTATATATATACAATTGGTTCCTATAATTGTGTTCTACCAATTAGGAAGAAATCCTAAATAAGAAATCCTAAATAGGAATACAGAATATACAGAGAAATAATATAGTGATTGACTTTTCATAACATGGTGATTGACTTTCCATAACACTCCCCCTCAAGTTGGAGCATAGATGTTAATCATGCCCAACTTGTTACAAATGTAGTCAATCCTAGCTCCATTCAGAGCTTTTGTGAAAATATCTCCTAACTGCTCTCGGTTTTGATGTGTCTGTTGAGATGATCATTGTTGAATCTTTTCACGAATAAAGTGACAATCAATCTCAATATGTTTGGTCCGCTCATGAAACACCGGATTAGAAGCAATATGAAGAGCAGCTTGATTATCACACCACAATTTCGCAGGCAGGGAGGTCTTAAAACCTGTCTCATCTAGTAATTGAAGTATCCACATTACCTTACATACTGATTGTGCCATGGCTCTGTATTCGGATTCAGCACTAGATCGAGAAACTACACTCTGCTTCTTGCTTCTCCAAGACACCAAATTTCCTCCAATAAAAACGCAATATCCAGTAGTTGACCTCCTGTCAACCTTAGATCCAGCCCAGTCGGCATCTGAAAAACATTCAACATTCAAATGCCCATGATTACCATATAGCAAACCTCTTCTGGGCGCCCTTCGGATAACACAAGATTTGTTCCAAGGCTTCCCAATGAGCAACAGTTGGGGAAGACATAAACTGACTTACCACACTAACGGCATAAGCAATGTCAGGACGAGTGACTGTAAGGTAGTTCAATTTTCCTACCAATCTCCTGTATCTCTCTGGATCTTCAAACTCCTCACTATCCCCTGCTAACAATTGTAAAGTTGGAGTCATTGGTGCGCTACAAGGCTTAGCACCTAATTTTCCTGTCTCTGTCAATAGATCGAGGACATATTTTCTTTGAGACAAGAAAATACCCTTCTTACTTCTCATAACCCGATACCCAAGAAATACTTTAACAATCCCAAGTCTTTGGTGCAGGCGAGTTTGGAGAAAGGTTTTAAGAGATGAAATACTGCAGAGTCACTCCCAGAGATGACAATGTCATCCACAAAGACTACCAAGAGAATTAGACCCGACCTCAGTTGCCTATAAAATCTTGAGTGATCACACTTACTCTTTCGCATACCAAATTCCTGTACTGCTTCACTGAATCTCCCAAACCATACCCTAGGACTTTGTTTCAAGCCATAAAGAGACTTCCGAAGCCTACAAACTTTACCCAACTCTCCTTGAGCAACAAACCCAGGTGGTTGCTCCATATACACCTCCTCCTGAAGATCACCATGAAGGAAAGCATTCTTGATATCCAATTGATGCAGGGGCCAATCATATGTAGCTGCTAAAGAGATAAACAAGCGAATAGAAGTAAGTTTAGCTACAGGAGAAAAAGTATCAGAGTAATCAACCCCATATGTCTGAGCATATCCTTTTGCTACAAGGCGTGCTTTTAACCTAGCCACAGAACCATCAGGATTTACCTTTACTGTATATACCCATTTGCAACCAATAGCTTTCTTACCAGTGGGCAAAGGCAATAGTTCCCATGTACCGTTAGCATCTAAAGCCTCCATTTCCTCTTTCATAGCATCACACCAGCCAGGATGAGACAATTGCCTCATCAACGATTATTAGGGATAGGAACAGAGTCTAAAGAAGTAACAAAACACCGAGAACAAGAAGACAATTGATTATAAGAAACAAAAGAAGAGATAGGGTAAGTACATGAACGTTTACCTTTACGAAGAGCAATGGGTAAGTCTAGATCAGAATCATGATCAGTATGAGGTACAGGATCTCCCAACGAAGTAACTGGTGGAGGATGCAGTCGGGAATCTCAATCTCTGGAATAAACATGAACAACGGGAGGTCGAGTAGGTCTAGAGACAGAAGGAACAGGCTGTGGGAGAGGACTAGACATTGGTTGGACAGTATATATTAAGAGATCATCCTCCTCCCCCTGACTCTCATACACAGATGATGAAGGAAAAAATGGAGTGGACTCAAAAAATGTGACATCTGCAGAAACAAGATAACGATTAAGTGTAGGAGAGAAACAACGGTACCCTTTTTGGAGCCAGGAGTACCCAAGGAAGACACATTTGAGGGATTTTGGATCCAATTTAGTAACCTGTGGACGAACATCACGCACAAAACAGGTACAACAAAAAATACGGGGTTCAATAGGGAACAAAGATTTTGTAGGAAACAAAGTAGTATAAGAAATATCCCCATTAAGGACAGAAGACGGCATACGATTGATCAAAAAACATGCCGTAGAAACTGCATCCTCCCAAAAGTGTTTAGGTACTTTAATCTGAAAAAGAAGAGCACGAGTTACCTCAAGAAGATGACGATTTTTTTCTTTCGGCCACGCTATTTTGGGATGGGGTATCCACACAGGAAGACTGATGAAGAATGCCATTTTGTGCCATATAAGGCTGAAATTGTGCTGAAAAGTATTCTTTGGCATTGTCACTTCTTAATATGCGCACAGAAATATTAAATTGAGTTTTGATTTCATTACAAAAGGCACAAAAGATAGAAAACAACTCAGAACGATTTTTCAGTAAATATAACCAGGTAACACGAGAGTAATCATCAACAAAAGTAATAAAATAACGAAATCCAGTTTTAGATGTAACCGAACAAGGACCCCAAACATCAGAATGAACTAACTCAAAAGGAGATGAAGCCCGTTTATTGACTCTAGACACAGAAGGCAAACGATGATGTTTTGCAAGCGACACGACTCACATTCTAGTATCGATAAAGACGAAATTGAGGACCTGACTTCTTCATGGTAGACAAAGAAGGATGACCCAATCTCTGATGAGCTTCAAGAGGTGTTAAAGTCTTTGGAGCAAACAAGCGACGCGGTACATGATTTTCGAGAATGTAGAGACCACGACTCGCGTCCTCTACCAATAATCTGCTTCGTCGTAAGATCCTGAAACAAACACTGGTCAGGAAAAAAGGAAACAGAACAATTTAAGGTACGAGTAAGTTTACTAACAGAAAGTAGATTAAAAGAGAAAGAAGACAAAGAAATTGACGAAGTCGGGTTCACAGTTCCAGAACCCATGACACAAGAAGTAGAACCATCAGCTAAAGTAACAGTAGAGGAAGTGAGATTAGACTGAAAAGCAGATAGAAGACTAGAATTACTGTCATGTGATGCATCGCACTGAATCAATAACCCATTTGGATGAAGAAGACACAAGGCATGTAGTGGATTTACGACTCGTGATCGCAGCGATGGGGAACCGGTAGGCTTTAGAGATGCACGACATCGAAAAATTGTGCAAAATCCTCTGCGCAGATACCAAAATAGTTTTCTCAGAGGAAGATATCAGAGAATTCTCTCACGCCATATTTGCCATCCGTGATCGCTGATTTTTCTCTGAAGTTGCAGACAATTATATTTTGTATGGCCGTGCTCATGGCAATAATAACAAATGACTCCTCTTGAGTCTGATTAGAACTAGCCTCTCCATTACGCTGACATTGCTGTAATTCCTCCTCTACTTCCTCTTCTATTACCCTGTTGTCCATTTGGATTATGGCTAATAAGAGCACTACTGGCAGGCTGTGAAGATTGAGTACTCTCTGTACGAAGGACCCGTGTGAACGTTTCATGCAAAGAGGAAATCTCAGAACTGGAGAGGATCTGAGATTTAGCAGTCTCATACTCTGAAGGAAGGCCTACAAGAAAACTCATAACAGCCAGTTGCTCCCGTTGGGCCTGCTGAACTTTCACATCAGGACTAAAAGGCAACAATACATTAAGTTTCTCATATACCCGTTTAAAATCCATAAAATAAGCCGTGAGAGACTTATCCTCTTTCTCAGCAAGGTAGAATGCCTTACAAACATCATAAATACGGGAGATATTCCCTTTACCAGAATACAGAAAATCTAAGTAATCCATCAATTCCTTAACAAATTCACAGTGATTATTAAACTAATTACCTCACTATGAATCGAGTTCCGAAGTTGCAAAAACAACCGAGCATCCTCCCTTAGCCAAGTTTGTCGTGTATCATCAGTTGGTGGATCTTTAGTAAGGTGATCATCCTTATCAATGCTACGCAAATAGACCCTAACAGTCTTACTCCACTCCAGGTAATTCGAACTATTGAGTTTGTGTTCCGTGATCTTAGTCATCACCGGAATCACATCAGAAATAACATTCTTATTGTCTGCCATTTGTTGAGACAAAGAAAACTAACCGAAACGCTAATCCAAAGTTCTTATAGCAGCAAAATAACCCAAAATCACAAATCAAGCAAATACCAAAATAGGATCTGAGAGCCAAACCTCAGAAGTCCTTTAATGGTTATCTCGATCGAACAAAGACACAGTGGTGGAATGAGGGGGTTGAGCTGGGTAGTGAAAACAAATAGTCACCCTAGATTGATGACCTGCTCTGATACCATGTAGAAAGAGATGATTCTCATTGATTTCAATTAATCTGTACATGGGTATATATATACAATTGGTTCCTATAATTGTGTTCTACTAATTAGGAAGAAATCCTAAATAAGAAATCCTAAATAGGAATACAGAATACAAAATATACAGAGAAATAATATAGTGATTGACTTTCCATAACATGGTGATTGACTTTCCATAACAGATTAGAAATTGGAACCTAGTGGTGGGTAAGACATACTATTATTTATAATCCAATGCCATCTCCTTGTGTTTACAACTGATTTAACACTTGCAAAAGGTTCACCCATGTCAGCAAAGGCATATGAAGCATGTGTGTCATGCAGAAGGGGACAAGGGCAGGCGGTGCCCTCTCCCCATCTCCAATCAACCCTATCCACCAAAAAAAAAAAAAAAAGAGAGAGAGATAGAGAGAGAGAGAGGGGGGGTGGGGGGGGGTGGGGGGAGGAGGTAGGTCATTCTTCTATTACATAAAAAGTATATACATGACATGGAATTTTAAGTTTCAACATTTGTTATAATCTTTTAACTGTTTTTGTTGTTAACGTAATACTCGTGTCATCTATCCAACTGTAACCAAATACCTTTTATTCACTATTTTGTTCACGCAGTTTAATCTAATAAGTTAATCTATACAAATCAAATATAATTCCACCGACAACACAAGACTTGTCTGCAAATAACTAAAGAAAATAACCAAAACATTCATAAATAATTCATTCAGAAAACTAACCTATAAAACTATGTATGACTGACACATAAAGACTACAACTTTCCCTCTCAAACTAATTCTACCAATATCTGATAATTCAAGCCCCACGAAATTAACTACCAACGATTGGGTCATCCAACCTTAGCATTGCTAGTTTAGCAATGTGAATATGACCATCAAATACAAGCACACAAATTGACCGCCTGGCAATTTATAGAATGATTAACAAGCATAAATGGCAAATTTAAAGAAGCTCAACTTCTATATGTTCACTTTGATTTATTTATATAAAGTGAGATGAACATACTTGAAGTTCATAATTGTTTGTTCGTGTTGGAATATATGGCCTGTGGGAACAAGTCCCACATCATAAGTGTACAAGAAAATCAAAGGGCATATGAGTGTTGGCAAATCAAATTAAATTAGCTTAGGACATTTTGGTGATGGAGAGCCCAGTTTCAAGCCTAGTTCAGCATAGAGACCAGCCTATTTATTAATCCACACTCATTGGCCCTTGATTTCGACATGATATCAGAGTGATGAAGCCTAACAACCATTGACATGGTGGGCTAAGCTTCAATGAGCTAGAGCATGAGCTAAGCTAATCGAGTCAAACTTAAGTGAATCCATGGGCTAGCCCAATGAGTAAGATACCTTGAAGGCAAAGCCTAGAGGAGCCAGACCCAAGTTAATTGGACCATCCCATGCAATGCCAAGGGACAACTGGGCCTATGAAGTCTGAGTCAAACCCAGTTGCACTTGAGAGGGTGTTGGAATATGAGTCACACATCAATAGCGTACAAGAAATTAAAAGTTATATTCATATAAGCATTGGCAAACCAAACCATCATTTTGGTGATGGAGAGCCTAGTTTCAAACGCAATTCAACATATAGACCTGCATATTTATTAATCCACATTCCTTAACCTATAATTTCAACGGTGCAAAAAAAAAACAATATTTTAATTTTATGTAGTAGGTAATTGTTTGTGGTAATTTTCTATTATTCTTCATTATATATTTGTACTCCTATTAAACAATTCATGCAACCATCAATTTAACCAAAAACTATAATCTTCTGCGAAGGTGGAGAAAACTAACATTTTCTTAACATAATGAAGTACCATTTATTACCTACAATACAATAATTACTTTCTCTATAATAAGGACACATATGTATGGTTGAATTTTTTTTTTTTTTTTTTTTTTAAACAAGAAGCTTTATTAAAAAATAACAAAGAATAGTACACCATGAAAGACAAGGGATCCTCCTACATGATTCAACAAACAAATATGAAGAATAACATGAAAAAGAAGCTAAAAAAGTAATGCCCTACAGTTAAGTTGGATAATTCTCCACGACATCCCCCTAAAAGCTCTAGAAGCATATGCCCATGTAATAGTTAAGTTTTATAAAATGGCTGCAGTATTATAAAACTAGAACTAAAGACCATTTCTAACACAGACTTGACATGTAAACATGCATTGCTCTGCAAGCACAATTATGCATAATTTGCTGCACATGCACAACACAAATTGCAGCTTACCCCTCCCTCCTCTCTTTCCACACCCCCATCAGAAAAAGTAAAGATATACCTTCAAAAAATTCAGTAAGCTGTGAACGTTATGCATTAGAGTTCATACTGTATACCTATTCTGAAATTTTCTCACTCAACTAGGCTAAAAATATACATGAATGACTAGTTGCTTTATCATATAATCTAGTGCCAGTCAACACCTTCACAAATACCTTAACAACATTGATGATGTCCACACCCCACAGTTAGCGTTCAGACTCACAAAAGCAATAAATAATGCATTTTAGAGTCATTTTTCATCATCATATTGGCCCATCATAAGTCTGCAGAAAATATATAGTGAATTTTTATCAGGACCTGTAATCTAGTTTTAGAAAACAACAGATAGACAGTGACTTTAATAGATGAGCCATTATTAAGATAGCCTAGACTGTTAGGTGCACCAAGAAGGACCATTTGTAACCAACTGAGAATTTTCATGTAACTATCAGCAACTTTTCAAAACTAGAGAGAAGATGATAATTAATTTAACTGGAAGGCAGATTCACAAAATTCACCCCAAGATTAACTATAAACAATCATAGTTTGATTTCGCAGGCAAACAACAGAGAACCATAGCAATTACTTTTCACATGAACAGAGCTTGCAGAATAGAGTACAAGCATTGACTTGGTGTCGTTTCTCTATAGAAAATCTACCTTCATAAAAACAGGAAATCCGCAGAGAACCAAATACTGTTATTAGAAAAAATAGCCGATTGCATGTGATTAGTCCCTATCAAAATACAGAATAACTAGCAAAAAGTTAAGATACTTCATTTGCATGCAACAATCCAGGCAAATGATGGGTGAAGAGCTCTCTGGCTTGAGCGTAAAGGAGTTGCAAAATTTGGAGAGTCGACTTGAAATGAGTCTCCGGGGTGTTCGTATGAAAAAGGTTTGGAACTCTAATCCCAAAGTTCAGCCTTTGAATTTACAAGTACTTGCAATTAAGCACATGCATGTCACTGATATGAATATTTGACTCCTTTAGGACCAAATCTTAATGGATGAAATACAAGAACTAAACAGAAAGGTGATCCACGAGACAATGGCCACTAATTTTCCTTTCACAGTACTCCAATTCAAGTAGCTAAACTTTCTTGTTTTATTTCAGGGAAACTTCCTTCACCAAGAAAATGTGGAACTCTGTAAGAAGGTAAACTTAATTTATCAAGCAAACATCGAAATGTGTAAGAAGGTAGATGTTTGTATAAGTAATGAAATCTCCAATTATCCTTGCAAGGATGAAGCAAATCATCAATCCTAAGTTCTCCAAGAAATTGACAGATTTTTTAATCTATCTTCAATTGATAATTTGCAAATCCCAGATTTACGGAGCAGGAAATATAAATGGAGTAAACAGAGATTACTTTAGCACCAACAGTCTGGGCATTGAGGAGGAATCAAATGTGCCTGTCCATCTTCAGCTTAGCCAGCCACAGCAACAGAACTATGATACACCAGCAAGAGCTACAAAATTGGGGTATAATTCCCTCCACATAACAAGTATTTTAATTATGCTTATGCCTACAAGTTGCTCTACATAATCTTGATGCCAAGCCCTTTTTTCTTTGATGACTGCAGCAGACTACAATTGCATTAGTGAAGAAGATGCATCCACTGGAAATGGATGTTATGCGATATTACTGGCTCATAAATTTCATAATTATGCTTCTACTGGTGCTGTGTGGTATGCCAGCCACTGACCATTCGACAACCAGGCTTTGGTTTGACTTTGACATGATCAATGAAAAAAAAACTTTAGCATGTGCGTGATAACCAAGGAAAGCAGCAGCTTATGTAAAGATAAGATTAAATGTAATAAAGAGAAAATTGACATTGCACTGCATATGAAACACTTTTTTTAAGTGATCATACCCTTCAAATGCACAAACACTATTGCATTGAGACTGCTTCATGCTCACTAAAATAGAAACCAATTATATGCGTCAAATCATCAATGGAATAAAAGACACCAATAGCAGCATGTACATGATCAGGAAGATAGCAACACGCTGAGAAGTAAAATCATAGAAGTATAAATAACAGAATACTTGGGAAAATGAACAGCTTTTCAACTTTGATTTCAACATAAATTTAACTTTAAAAAATTCGTAGTGGAAGTGCTATAACATCTACCTTTTTGGACTTGGTGCTAGTTATGTCAACAACTTTTAACTGATACTCTTCCCATGATCAGTTCACTGACAATGGTCCCTGCAGACCTACACACAATAATCTTGCTCAAATAAAAAATCCTTCTTTGCACAAATGCAGGAAAAACATATATATTGCAACTCAAACTATTAAAATTAGGACACATTCCCTCAAGAAAAATCAAAAGAACACAGAAAGAGGGAAAATAACAAGTAGAAAAATTAGGAAAGGACATGCCACTAGTATACACCATTGCTTCCTTGCAAGGACATAAATGCAGCTTCAAGTCATGACTAGAATGATAAAATCTGGATGATTATTAGGGATTTATATGGTTAGCATTTAGCAAGTTGGTGATAAGATGTGGAAAGCAAAAACAATTCTCTTTGATACTAACCTCTGGCTTATTTTATCCTTGTGCTGTGACAGAAGGTCGCCTCATTCAAAGAAACATTGCCAAAGAAACCTTCATATGTGCAGCTTCAAGTAGTCCTTTGTCAAGAACATTGGGTTTCAACTTCAACCAGGAAAATTAACAGATAGGAATGAGTGGAGAGAAAAAGAGCATCTAGAGCTTCAATAAAAGCATCTGACGTTCAAGTTAAGCATAAGAAACATGTTCCACTACAACATTACCAAGGAAGTAGGAAATGCAGAAGAAATTTCCCTCCAAAAATTGTGAGATTGTGTAACAGTACCAAATTTGGTATCCAGGAAGCACTTAACAAATAGTACTTCACAAAAGGATAGCATGATACTGAATATTAACTGTTAAGTCCTCTACAAGCATACAAATCGAGCCTACTTACATCTCACACCATTTAAAGGTAAGAGGAAAGATGTAAATGTTTTTCAATCACGTTTTTATTTTTACAAATATTAACGAGCATTAGTTTTTTAATTAATGAATTTCATTAGAAAATCTTCCAGTAAATTTATCTTTGGCATTGATGATCTCCAACACAAGTTGATGCACATAACTATATACACATTGGTTTAAAACCATTTTTTTTAAAGATTTATAATCGCTTAAAAGATGGAGACAAAACATCAGACACGAACATTGACGTTACACTTGACCAGGAAAATTCTAAGGAACAGAGAACAGTTTGTATTAAATTCATAAGCAAATTCACTCCTTACCAAGAAATAAGTAGAAATAACATGATCGTAGTCCAAAACATACACTTCCATAGAGTCTATGAGGTTCAAAAGCCTTCCTTTCTATGGAGGAAGACGTGAGTAGCAAATTTTGGGGATACAAAAGACCTTGTCATTTTTTAGGGGCTAGGGCCTGACAGTTTCTGAATAGCTTTCTTCCAAGAATTCTGGAATGTTGTCAAGGATGAATTGCTTAATGTTAAACATTATTGAAGGTTTGAGGTACAAGAAAAGAATGTCAGAATTCCAGTAAGGATTCACTACTTCCTGATGCAAAATGGAACTAGCTTTTTATGCAATCATTGCTCCAAGAAATTCTGTTTTCCATCAGCACACTTTCTTACAACTCTTTTAGGTTATTACAACATTTTTACACAAACTTTTTCATAATCCTTGCTGCATTTGCATGCAACTATTGCATCAGCATTGTCCTACAGGCATTTTTCCATCTCCACACTTCCCATCAACCTCATCCACAACCTAAGTGCTCAACTGATCCTCAGTCCCAATCAATGACCCCGGATTTAGAAATAGGTGTGAGGGTGTTGGCAAGTGCTATTAAAAGTTTACTAAAATTTTGATAAAAATTTTATTATGCTGTATTTGTTAAACTTTAACTAAATTATAAGCAATAAAATGCAACATTTTCTCTTTAAAACCTCAAATCTTTTTTGGCAATTTATTTTCATATTTTTAAATTTTTTAGATAAGTCTTTATTTAGATAGTTATGTTTACAAAATCAATAAGACCAGTCCACCTCTACCTTATTTTCACTTTCATGAGATTTAGGTAGGAAACCTTAAATAAATATGCAATTAGCCAATATATAGACATCCAATTACATTTTTTTTTTTCAAATCTTTTGGAGGCTAAGATAGAAAATATTAATAAGTTAAAGGTTGACTATAAAAAAAAAAAAATAAAAAGAGAGAGAGAGAGAGAGAGGCTGTGTGTGTGTAAGATTATTATGATATTTTTATTAAATATTAAGGGTAGAAATTATGGATTGAGTAAAAAATACAAATGTAAAGAAAGAAAGTTTGAGGTAATTATAAAGTTTTTCAAAGTTTTTGACCTTCATTTTTAGAAAGGTCTGGAGAAGTCAAATTTTCTTGACCACTTCATCTCATGTCATTCTTACTCAACCTCTTACTTTCTACACTCTTATAACTTGGATGTGCTAAATCTTCCACCTATGTATCAGCTAATCTACACCAAATCAAGCCAAACAATCTGAATCGAATGTCCCTTAACTTATCTTAATAGGTGCCACTTCCGTTTTCTTACTAATGTATTAGTTTCTCCCCAAATTGTTGTATTTCCGCAAATCCATCTTAACAACATCATCTTGTAGACATATGATATTAGCCTCACTTGACATTCACTATCATGATCATACCAATCAAACACATCACCTAACATCCACTACCATGTGTTGTGTCCGTCTATCTAATGTATCACTTGACATCCACTACCATACATCATATCGATCTATAGTGTAGCCTTATACAAGTATTCTTTAATTTATTACTATATTGCTTTACTTAATGGTCCAAAAGGAGATCACTTCACAGTTTCCTAAAAAAAGAGTTTATGTTATGCTAATAAGGGTAATAGGAACTATGAGAATGTATGGGAGGAAAATATTGTATAAATAAGGTAGCATTATTACTAAATGGGTCAGCCAAGAATTCAATAATACAAGAATTACTTCCCTCTCTATAATTCTCTGTTTCTCTCTATTTCTTATCCCTATTTCTTTTGTTCTCTCATCTCCTTTCTTCTACTTCGCATCCCTATTTTTTCCATTCTCTCATCTACTTTCTAGTTATATCTAAGGTAGAACCCTAACTTAGGGATTCTACAACAAATTGGAATAAGAGCCCTTTGATCAGTGGGCAACAACAGGAATGCTTCATCAATGGCAGATAAGTGATAGTCTCCCAAATACCAAGTTTCTTTCTATTCTTATCTACCTCTTTTCTTTTCCTTCCTTTGTTCTCTTTATTCTCTCTAATCCGACTCTGTTCTTCTATCTCTGCACTAATTCTTTTCAATTTCTTCTCAACATCTTCTATTCGAGATTCGTAACCCTGAATTAGGGTTTCTTCTTCTTCTTCTTCTTCTTCTTCTTATTCTTTTCTCTAATCCAACTCTGTTCTTCTATCTCTTCCCCAATTCTTTTCAATTTCTTCTCAATATCTTTTATTCGAAATTTGAAACCCTGGAATTAGGGTTTCTTCCCTCTTTCTTTATTTCTTCTTCCTTCATATCTGAGATTTCTTTTCTTTCTTTCCTAGAAACTTTTTCCTTTTCTTTCCCTTCCGTTTGTTGCTCTGCACCCTATTTTTTTTCTTCATCCTTTCTTTTTGAAATTCCAAGAATTACTTGAAATAAAATCTCTTCTTCCTTCAATTTTTCTATTTCTCGTCCACTTTTTATCTCTTCTTCTTCTTATTTCTTTAATTTCTCTTTATTCCTCTTCCCAATTCTTCGACCTATTCAAATTTAGAAAAATACCCTAGCATTTCCCTTTCCCTTAATTCTTTCCATTTCTAGCTCTGAAACTCTATTTTAGGTTTTGGAAATAATTCCTTGGTTCAAACCCTGTTCTTAAAAATCTTGACTCTTACTAACCTTTCTTTCCTTTTTCATATGTTCTCTAATCATGAACTAGTAATCTTGCAAACAAAAGTTAAGGGATTTGGAACAAGGCATTTGTGAAATTGTTGATAGGGCATTTAAAAGATACGAGGAAAGGTTGGATAAAATATGGGAGAAGTGGGAGATATTGTTTCAAGAGCAAATGGAGAAATTTGAAATAGAGAAGCAAATGCCCATTAATGATGTGGACATAGCAAAAAAAGACCACAATGTAAAAAAGTTTGGTGTGCAAATATCAAACTTATATGAGGAACAATTGGAAATTCACGCTTCATTTGCTATTGAGGAAGGAAATTTAGAAGTAGCTTGCAGCCAAGAGGTGGATGTTAAGGCTCATATCCTTAACCTAAAGTTGGAATCAATGAGTCATGATGTTCCAGAAAAGCAGTCAATTATGATTTTAAGTGGTGATAAGGTAGATGGGATGTCGTTTGAGCTGGTGAATTCAGAAGAACGACAGACAGATATTGTTTTAATTCTTGAGGAGGTGCCAAAAACTAAGTTTTACTCATTTATGGGCATTATTTTTGCTACATATAGTCCTTTCCAAACACATGGCATAACCTGGATGACTCAAGGGTAATTAAGGTTGATGAAGAGGTTGATTTTGAATTTCATTGCTATAATTTGGAGTTGGTTTCCTATGAGATTATTTTTCTCAAAAAGGATGAGTATGAGAAATGGCAAAGAAACAAAATGAAATTAAAATTCTATCATTGGAAAGAGAATGTATAATGGCTGATTGTAAGAATGTATGTGCAAAACATTCTAGTATATCAACATTCTAATGGGAAGGCAATCTTGTTTAGATAAAATGCTTCCTGCCAATTCAATCCTAGCATTCAAGTGTAGCTCCACCGTAGCATTCAAGATGCTTGCTTAGAAGATTTTTCTTTTATTCATGGATCCTTTTCATTCTTGAGGACAAAAATGATCTCAAGAAGTGGGGAATGTTATGATAATAAGGGGAATAAGAATTGTGAGCATGTATGGCAGGAAAATATTGTATAAATAAGGTAGCATTATAACTAAATGGGTCAGCCAAGAATTCAATAATACCAAAAATACCTCCCTCGCTATAATTCTCTCTTTCTTTCTATTTCTTATCCCTATTTCTTCTGTTCTCTCATCTCTTTTGTTCTACTTCTCATCCGTATTTCTTCCATTCTCTCATCTAATTTCTTGTTATTATCTGAGGCAAAACCCTAACTCAGTGATTTTGTAACCGTTTACAAGGCCTTGTATATTATGGGTAATTAATACCTAAAATGCATATGCTTTATGAAAATCTATTTTGCTTTTTTATGAATCTCGATGCTAAATGCATAGATAAATATTATAGCCAAATTGTTGCCATCATTTTATACAAGTCATTGCAAATATTGAGAGAAAATATCATATACTAGCTCTTATAATATACTAATTCGATGGTTTTATCTAGGTGGAAGATGAGATGATATGTGAAAAGTGTTTGATGAAAGATTCATGAAATAAGGAGAAATATTAGTTTTAATGTGGCAAACTCGTGATATCTAGGATATTCATTTATGAGCTACGCTTGGACTCAAGGTTGAACAAGGTTTTCAAGTAGAAGAATTATAAGGTTAGGGTCCTTTGGGTGTGTCCTAATGCATATGTTATCTATTATTGATTTTGACTCGGAAATTTGTGGACAAGTGAGCTAATGTTCAACATTATAAGTTTGAGAAAAAAAGGAGGAATTTTAAGTTGGTTAGTTGAACCGATCAAACTAGTTGACTAGAAAACTAATTATGGGAGCAACCACTAGTCTTATTTACAAAAATGCTTTCAAGTGTTAATTTCTAAGTGTTCGTATTGGATACTTTTTTGACACGACACGCATTTGACACTGCGCCAACCTGTGTCATTCATGCGTTCGTACGTCTTAGAATGTCGTAATTTAGTCACTTCAGAGATAAGGGATGAACAAAAAATTTTTTTTGTTGTTATATTATTTGTCTTGTAAAACATATTACCTATGGAATATATTATTAACTTTAATTTTAAAGGATATAATTTTTAGATTTTAATTAATCTATATATATGATAAGCATTTATTATATTTATATAATGAAAATGAATCAAAATCATATTTATGTTGAATATAATCATCTTTCATCCTATATTAAGAATAATTACATATTTTATAAAATATAAGAAAAAAAAATCTCTAAATAGAAATACATTTTTATTAACCTGCCCCTCAATGTCATGTCCCAATTTTTTAAGTATAGTAGTGTCGGAATGTCTATTTTTTAAGTGTCATGTTAGCAGCCCAAACATGGATTCAGCCTTCTTAGGCCAAAGTTCAAGACCTTTACGGATGAATTATAGAATGAAATGGAAGAAAGGGCTAGCTATAGCAAATTAGAATGGAAGAATAGAAGATTCTAGCATGGGACAGATGTCAGTGAATGATCTGGAGAAGTTTCCGTTAGCACACTTTGCGAATCACACCAAGCATATGATGCTGAATTGAGCAAGGCAATATTCTTGTATATAAATAACCCTTTATACAGGGAAAGGGGATAAGAAAATTTTATGTTTATTGTATCAACAATTCTTGCTGGAGCTAGCTTCAGCTAGTTAAGGATTGTATTCCTAGAATATTGCTATTTTTATTGTTGAATGGAACTTGGCCATTAGTGGCCTTTCAATCTCTGTGTTTCCCTTTTTCTATTCTGCTCTCTTATTTTCTGTTCTTTTTTTTTTTTTGAATTTTTGCTCTTAACTCTATCATTTGGTCCTTTTGGAATCCTACATTGAAAGAATATAATGTAAAAGGGCAATATATAAGTGGTTGGATTGCAACATTGACTCGGCTAGTCATTTTGATGTGTAAAGCAATATAATCACTTATATAAGCCCAAATTAAAATAAATTAAATTGTAATTTGATCGACACTCTCTCCAAATTTAACATGGTATCAGAGCCCAGACTGGGTTGTGGGTTTTAGCCACCCATAAGGCTGTATAATTGGGCCCATATTGGGATAAAAATAAAAATACAAATTAATTGTCAAGCAACAACCATGTGGTTGCACTTGAGGGGGTAGTGTTGAAATCCCACATCGAAAGAATATAAAGTAAAAGGGCAATATATAAGTGGTTGGGTTGCAAAATTAACTCGGCTAGTCATTTTGATGTGTAAAGCAATCTAATCACTTGTATAAGCCCAAATTAAAATAAATTAAATTGTAATTTGATCGACACTCTCTCCGAATTTAACAGGTCCGATCTGCCAGGTCTCAAACCCATGACCAAAACCAGAATGGAGGGAAGAGTTAAAGAGATAGAGAAGAGCGTGACCAGTATGGGGAAAGTTTTAGCAGCCATGAAAGTGGAACAGGAGAAGCGCGTGGCTAGTTTCCAGTTAGAGCAAGAGCAATGTTTTGCAAGGTTGGAGTCCTTTCTTACCAATCCATGTGGTAAGACAACAGTGGTGGAAGGAGATTGTTCAAGTAACAGATCTACCACCATAACAGTGGTGCCTCCACCTATTATACCTGCCGTTGTTCAACCTGTTGCAGTTGAAGATACTTCCATGGCAGTGAAAAAGATAAAACTCCCAAACTTTGATGGCGCAGATCCAACTGGTTGTCTCGCTAGAGCAAAACAGTATTTCACTATCAATTTTACCATGGAGAAGGTAAAGATTCCTTTAGCCATAGTTTGTATGGAAGGACACGCTTTGCACTAGATGTACTGGCAGCGTTTGCGCAATCCTAATCTCACATAGGTTCAACTCACAGATGAATTAATGTGTCGGTATGGGGGAGATATGAGGAATAATATGTTTGAAAGGCTATCTACCTTACGTCAAGAAGGATCTATAGATGATTTTATTAATGAATTTGTTGAGCTAGCAGCCCAAGTGGAGGGTCTCAATGACCAGCAATATATGGGATTCTTCGAGAGTTGATTACGCGATGATATACGACTAAGAATTCATTCCCATGATTCTGTAGACATTTCTCATATCATGCAATTAGCTAGTGAGACTGAATTAGAGAACTAGTATGTATTATCTGAAATCCTCCATGGAAGGCTGTAGGTGGAGGAAACTCTCGTGGGGTGCAGAATTAAGGGCTTTAGCTCAATTCCGACCAAATAAATTCCCCAAAATCTTATTCCCCAATGGCTAGACTCATAACCCAATTTCAGAAGCCCAAATATCCTGAGTTACAAGCCCCAAAACCTACAGACAAAGCACCTCCTGGCCCACCAAAATTCCTACAACATACTTCTAACCCTATTACCCCAGCAGCTTCACGATCTCAGATTGCCAACAGACCTAAGAGGACAAGACAATATACATATCAAGAATTTATGGAATTACGAGCAAAGGGGTTGTGTTATAGGCGTTGGCAACCCTTCCATCCCATGCATGAGTGCCCAAACAAAATTTTTAAGAGCTCTAATTGTGGGTGAAGATGAAGTAGTCAATCAGGAACAGGAAGGCGACTTTGGGGCTGTGGAGGCTGATTCCACTGCTCTACAGATAACTGATGAAGCCTTTTTTTTTCTCGCATGGAGTTGTCATTTTATTCTGTGGGAGGTTTTTCTTCTCCGCAGACTATGAAATTACCTGGGACAATTAAGGGTTCACCAATCACCATTATGATTGATAGTGGAGCAAGCCACAATTTCATCCCTGGTAAAGTAGTTTCTCAATTGAATTTAATTGTGGATGTAACTCTTGTATTTGGTGTTCTTCTTGGTGATGGTCAGAGGACAAAATCCGAGGGAGTATGTCACGATGTTAAAATTGATCTGGGGCAAATCGAAGTCATTGCCGATTTCTGTGTGTTTTCGTTGGGTGGAGTTTATATAATTTTGGAAATTTCATGGCTAAAAACATTGGGCGAAGTTCAACATAATTGGGCAACCAAGCAAATGTCATTTCAACAGCATGGACAGCTGATTACTTTGTGGCAACCCTTCTCTCACTAAAACAATGGTAACAATTTCGCAGCTTTAGAAATTGACAGATATTGATTTTGGGGTGTTGCTCTGGGAATTAAATGAATTAGATGGTCAGAGAGAGTTTGAAGCAAAAATCACGCAATCGCAGCAAGAGGACTTAAATAATTTAGTCTGTGAGTTCAATGAGGTGTTTGGAGACATTACAAGCCTTTCTCCTTCTCGCCCTACTGATCATGTCATTCCTTTAATAGAAGGAACTATTGTTGTTAATGTAAGACCATACTGATATGGGCATTTCCAGAAAGATGAAATCAAGAAAATGGTGACAGACATGCTTGCTATGGGTATAATTCGACCAAGTTCCAGCCTTTTTTCAAGTCCTGTCTTGTTGGTTAGGAAAAAAGACAGAAGCTGAAGATTTTTGTCGATTACAGAGCTCTAAACAAGGCTACCATTCCAGATAAATACTCAATTCCAGTGATTAATGAAATGCTGGATGAGCGTGCAGGAGTTAAATATTTCTCTAAACTCAATATGAAGTTAGGGTATTTTCAGATACGAATATCTGAAGTAGATATTCCAAAGACAGCTTTCTGAACCCATTCAGGTCACTATGAGTTTGTAGTAACGCCATTTGGTTTAACGAATGCTCCTGTGACTTTTCAAGCGACCATGAATGACTTGTTTTGACCATATCTTCTTCATTTTGTGCTTGCATTCTTTGACGACATACTAATCTATAGCAAGACATGGAATGAACATCTGCAGCATGTTAGAGTGGTGTTGACTTTACTAAAGTAGAATCAATTTTGAGTAAATCAGAAAAAGAGCTCTCTTGGCAGGACTATTGTGGAATAGCTGGGTCATATAGTTTCAGCTCAAGGGGTTGCTATGGATCCTTCCAAGGTTTCGAGCGTTGTTAACTGGCCCCAACCTAAGTCGCTAAAGGCAGTAAGGGGATTTCTCGGGTTGACTGGGTACTATTGCAGATTCATAAAAGGATATGGTCTTCTAGCACAACCTCTCACTCAATTATTAAAAAATGAATATAATGGGAAATTACTTTGGAATCCACAAGCTCAGTAGGCCTTTGATCACCTCAAACAAGTCTTGGTACGTTCCCCAGTTTTGGCAGCACTAGATTTTTCTAAAACATTTATTGTTGAGCGTGATGCCTTAGGTACAGGAGTAAGAGCGGTCTTGATGCAAGAGAAGCGGCCAATTGCTTATTTCAGTAAGGCATTATCTCCCCAAACTCTTTCAAAATCTGCTTTCGAGCTTGAAATGACAGCTCTTGTCCTCGCAGTTCAACATTGGCGTCCTTACTTAATTGGGCGAAAATTCATAGTTCATACTGACTAGAGCAGTCTTCGGCATTTACTTCAATGACACATTTCTGCTCCTGCCCAACAATTTTGGGGAGCAAAGTTGCTTGGTTATGATTTTCAGATTTTATACAAACCAGGCTCTTCTAATTCTGCAGCAGATGCTTTATCTCGAAGGGATGAGGATACGACGTTAACAGTTATAAGCATTCCCCAATGGATGGATTGGCAGCAAATTGAACGGAAAGCGGCAAGTGATCCGAAGCTTCAAAAAATTATTCAGGATCTTCAATCTAATCCTGAGTCCCATGTCCATTATTCTCTCATTCAAGGGAGATTGTTTTATAAAGGCAGGTTGGTAATATTAGCATCTTCCCTTTGGATCAAGAAATTATTACAAGAATTTCACTCATCCCCTTTAGGGAGCCATTCCGGTGCCTTCAGAACTTACGAGAGGGTGGCATCTAATCTCTGTTGACAAGGAATGATGAAATCAGTTCAGCATTATGTAGCAGAGTGTCTTATTTGCCAAAAACACAAATATGAGACTACTTCTCCTGCTGGGTTATTGTAGCCACTTCCTATTCCGGATTGTGTTTAGGAGGATATTTCTTTGGATTTCATCACAGCACTTCCTAAATCTAATGGTGTTGATGCCATTGTTGTTGTGGTTGATTGTCTATCAAAATATGGACATTTTCTTGGGCTAAGCCATCTTTACACAGTTAAAACAGTAGCTGAGCTGTTTGCTAAGGAGATTATACACCTTCATGGAATGCCTCAATTAATTGCAGGTGATCGAGATCCTTTGTTTCTAAGCAATTTCTGGTTTGAATTCTTTAAATTGCAAGGAACTCAGCTGAAAATGAGTACTGCTTATCATCCTGAGACTGATGGGCAGACAGAGGATTTGAATAGAGGATTAGAAACTTATTTAAGGTGTTTTGCTTCTGAGCAACCCAAGCAATGGAGTAGATGGCCCTTGGGCAGAATATTGGTATAATTTAAGCTATCATACAACTGCTGGTTTAACTCCTTTTGAAAAGGTTTATGGCAGGCCACCCCCTACTTTACAACAGATCTTACCTGGAGAGACCAACGTGGAGGATGTAGCAAAAGAATTGGCCACAAGAGATGAGCTTCTTCGACAATTAAAGTATAATTTGTCAAGGCCACAACAACGAATGGTTAAAGCAGCTAATAAACACTGTAAGGATGTCAATTTTGTTGTTGGCGATTCTGGTTTTCTCAAGCTCAGGCCACACCTCCAATCTACTCTTCAGCAAATCATTTATTCCAAACTTGCTGCTTAATGTTATGGTCCTTTTAACATTGTGCAAAAGATTGGGAATGTAGCTTATAAATTATAGCTAACAGAAGGAGTTAAGATCCATCCTGTATTTCATGTATCACAATTGAAAAGGGCTTTGGGAAATCATAAGGTTCTTCTAGAGTTGCCTAAGGCGTTGAAGGTGGAGGAACGCTTTGTTGAACCTGAAGAAATATTACAGAAGCGAATTGTTGATGTTAATGGTGATCAAGTTCCTCAATTTTAATCAAGTGGAAAGGGTATTCAGTAAAAGAAGCTACTTGGATGAATTATATTGATGCAATTAATCAGTTTCCTTCTTTAAGCCTTGAGGACAAGGCTGTTGTTCAAGGGGAAAGTAATGTTAGTGGCCCAAACATGGATCCAGCTTTCTTGGGCCAAAGTTCAAGGCCTTTACGGGTGTATTATAGAAAGAAATGGAAGAAAGGCCTGGCTGCAGCAAATCAGAATGCAGGAAAAGAAGATTCTAGCATGGGACAAATGTCAGTGTACGATTTGGAGAAGTTTCCGTTAGCACACTTTGCAGATCACACCAAGCATATGATGCTGAATTGAGCAAGGCAATATTCTTGTATACAAATAACCCTTTATCCAGGGAAAGGGGATATGAAAAATTTAAGTTTATTGTATCAGCAATTCTTGCAGGGGCTAGCTTGAGCTAGTTAAGGATTGTATTCCTGGAATATTGCTATTTTTATTGTTGAATGCAACTTGGACATTAGCGGCCTTTCAATCTCTGTGTTTCCCTTTTCTATTCTGCTCTCTTGTTTTCTGTTCTTTTTTTTTTGGATTTTTGCTCTTAACTCTATCAGTCATGTCATAATTTTTTAAGTATAGTAGCGTCGAAACGTCTATGTCATATCATAAACGTGTTCCATGTCCATATCTATGCTTCATAGGTTAATTATTACCTCACCTTAATAAAACTGATTGCCATTTACTATATGGATCCTATTCTTCTAATGTTCACTAGATCCCTTTCTTTAAATCGATGTAAGTCACCTAGCATTACATCATCTTATCCCCTCTTATTGCCCTAGTGGGAAAGTGGTTTTGATAATTCTGGGAAAGTGGTTTTGATAATTCCCTTTGAAGCTTGATTTCATGTGGCATAAGATGATCATGAGCAACTATAAGCTATGGCACAATGACTGAAATAGTGCCTATATAGGAATTGAATCATTAGTAAAACATTTGTTTTCTTTTGATTCATAAAAAGAATTATGTTCAGATTTTAGTTGTGTAAAGATTTTTGGGTCAGGACTTTTTCATTTATTGGTTCCTCCCTTATTGCTACCAATTATTTCTACCAAATTGTAGTTTTCTCATGACCTCATTCCCAATTTTGTTACCATGCATGGAGTTCTTGTTTCTTAAATCTTCCTTGTCTCATAAGTGTTTCCTTTAGGCCTTCTTTTGATTTAGAAAACAGGTAGTTAATCATTGTTTTCTTGCAAAAGCTTTAATAAACTTAACCCCATCTAAAATCAACACTTTCAATTGATCAGTAGTGCTTATGAACATTAACAAGTATGAATGGTTGCAAGGAAGAACGCCGAATAAGGCATTATCTCCAAGTGTATGTATGTGTTCTATTGTATTTGTTATCGTAATATGAAGAATCATTCTCCTCTTTTCTTGTGATGTGGTTTATCTGGGAATTACCTTCTTGGATTTTAGTAATGCTACATCAAGATCATGAAGCAAAAGGGTTTGCTACTCATTTCTAGTGTTTACGACAATAAAAGGGGACAAAGAGACTTTAGTTGCTTTATGTTTATTGTGATTTGGAGTACGTAGTTGAAAAGAAATCCACAAATTGTAAGTGACTAATTCATGCCATAATAATTTTTATAAACAAATGGGTGCTTTGGGATCTTCGTTGATATTTGTTGCAAACGAAGAACTTTGCTATTGCTTTTCTTTAAATAAAGAATGTCAATGTCTCCTTTCAATAATTAATATATCTTTTATTCTTTATCAAATGAATAATTCTTTTATATTAAGGGCAAAACCTTCCGAATAAAATTTCTAATTAAACAACTACATTAATAACTTTCCAAATCTAAAATGGTCCAATCAAGAAATTAAATGAGAGTTGAAAAGATTAATTTAAATTTTTTAACAACTTCAAAGTTCTTGGATTGTCATTGTTAACAAAATTAGAGCTCGCCAAACAAGGAGTCAAAGGTCAAAAAATTCTTAACTTTGTCAAATGACTTCCATTTTTCATAAAATGTTAATAGGGAAAATTCTCAACTAAAAAAATGAAGATCTACTCCTATATCTCTAGGCATCCTATCAAAAAAGTTATATTTGCATATTTGTGACATTATTACCTAGTAATTTTTAATTTTCTCTTTCTTTAGTTACGAAATGTGTCAGTGTTATTAAATGCTATAAAAGGCGCGAGGCGAGGCGCTCGACGGGGCGAGGCGAGGCCATGGTGCCTCGCCTAGCGCAGGCCAGGCAACTTGAAGGAAGCGTGCACCCGAGATTGCTGAGGCGAGGGGCGCTGGGCAACCAAGGTGTCGCTTGATTGAAGAAAGTCCATTTTCCCTTTTTCTATTTTTTTTAAACAGCATGAAAATACAAAAAAAAAAGGAACCCTAAACTCACGCCACCAATAGACTTGCAGAATGGCACCAGACCAGGTATTTTTCCTTTCTCTCTCTCTCTCCCCTCTTCACCTTCTTTCCTCTCTCTCTTCTCTATTCTTCTTCTGTATTCTTCTCCCCTCTCACTTGTCGTTTTCCTCTCACCAACAGACTTGGAGAACGCCATTTTTTCTCCTCTCCTACTTATTTTCCCTTTTTTTCTTTTTATTTTTTTTCTTATCTTTTCTATGCTTTTCTCTCTTACAAACAGTTACGCAATTCTTATCAAGCAATAGCACTTTTTTTTTTTGTTAATTTGTTGTTTCATATTGTTTATTATATGAACACTATGATATGCATTTTGTTATTGTCAATTGTTACATGATTTTTATTAAATTGATATTGTAAATCTCATTTAGAATGGTTAATTAATTTAATTTTAAAATGGTTTAGGTCCCATTAATGGGAAGTTTGATATGCTTCTCTTGGTTTAGAATAAAAAGGCATTGTGCATTTGCAAATGGTAAGTTAATGTGCTTTTTTTACTTATTAAACCAGTTAAATGAATGAATTTTTATGTTAGAAGTATATATATATATATATATATATATATATATATATATATATATATATATATATATATATATATATATATATATATATTAGGCAATTTAGGTTACAGTGCCTTGCTTCAAAAAGGCCCTTGTCTCGCCTCTCGCCTCTCGCTTAAGGCCATGGGATGGGATACCTTATCGCCTCAGTGTCGCCTTTCACCTTAATAGCACTGAAACGTGTACACACTACTAATATAGGACATCCATCATCCATCACTGGATCAAACATAAATCTCTAACAAACAACCAAAGCCAATTTAAACCTAAACAATATCTATGTTAAGATAAATGACACCAAAGCCACTAACCTAAAGTCTCATCTCATATAATCCTTATGAGTACATATTCAATGTTAAATAGCATGTTAGGCTACCAATGTATTTGCGAATTAATTATAGCACTCATGCTTATAGATCCTTATGATATGTCATAACACCACATCAACCTCAAGTGAGCCATTGAAAAGGGAGAAATCAATGTGGCACATGTATCGCCATGTTTTAAACCCTTAAGCAAGTAATCAACAATTAACAAGTCTAGGCAATTATGTGCAATCAATTCATCTACAAAAAAAATGCTAGTAAAGTTAATAAATCAAAAGCCAATAGGCAAAGTTTTACATTTAACTCTCAAATCTTAAGCTAAATGAATCTTTCAAATGGGCAAGTATAACAAAAGGAGATATTTTTTTGGTTTTTGTCACAGTGCAAATTCACAAGTAACTACACATGAATCCTTGAAATGAATACTCAAGAATTCACAAGTGAAGATTATATTCTATGATAAATCTATGAATAATACTACTAAAGTTAATTTACCCCAAAGGGCAACATGAAAGTCTTGTCATAGTGCTAAATTCCACCATAGCTATAAACAAATATTTCATTAATTATATTGCCTAGATTATGCTAAATCAAACACAATAGTTTTTTCAAAACCCAATATAATAGAAAAATGATTACTTTATGGTCCATATTTCATGTGAATATGGAGCAAGGTGACCTCTTTTACGAAACACAACCAGTCTTTTCCAAAAATTAAATATGATATTTCAGTTATTTCAAGACCCACCATCCAATAATATAATTTCCTTTTGGTAGCTAGATACCGAGCATCATATGCCACAAATCAATTTATCTCATCCTTAAGAAGATCATTATCAAGTTCTACAAGTTGGAAGGATTAAATTATATAGAGCCAGGATAAAAACCTTTAAAAGAAAATTAAACTATGATGTGCTTTTCTATTACATCTTCCTCCAGTTAAGAAAACCATTAGCAACAAAACTGCATCAACCAACACTTTAAATTCACCGGCCAAAAAGCACAAAAAAAAAAAATAAATAAATAAATAAATGAAAAAGGCAAACTTAAAGAGGCAGTGACTTTAAAAGTACAAATGCATAGAAACAAAAGGAAAGCCATAAAGAACATATTTAATTTACTTAAATTGATAACATGCACTGTAGACATGTGTGTATCAGCTCTGATTATTTCAATAACACAGTAATTAAGATCAATTAACTGACCAAACATGACTCTTAGGTGTTCAAGATTTTGGAAATTGGTGGTTTGTGCAATATTTTATGTGCTCCTGTGATTGTCTCGATTAAGAATTAAGACGATCACAGATTACCTTACGAGTTAACTAAACAATCAAAAAGTATAACAATTATACAACAATACAAGCCATATAATTTAATACTAAGACAATAAACAAGTATACTACCACACAGGCGTCACATCTCCAAGTTGCTATCTATGAGTATAAAGGTTAAACATAAATTAAAGTCATCCAGGCAGACGATAAAAGTGAATTGTGCTAACACTGTACAAAAACCGGCAAAAGAGGAATATCTAAAAGGTACTTCAAAAGGTTCTGACCTGAGAACCAAACGGCATCTCCTGGCTCCGTTGCTCCTCTAAAAATGAGCTGCAAGATAATTCAAACTGCAAACACAAAGGGAAAATTTTGTTTTGTTTTTTTTTTTTTTTCTAAAAGGCACAAAACGAAAAAGAAAATAAAGAGTGCTAATGAATGTTGGAGCAAAAGAAACTAAAAAAGCGAAATGCTCCGTCTCGCAACAGGTAGAACTACAGAAATGAAATCAACGAGAGTTAAAGGCTGGGGTTGCTGTAATGCATGTGTAATGAGGTTCTCATTTGAGCTTTTCCTTCATTTTCTTAAAGTTTCTCGGCAACCAAACGGATCTTTGAAAAACTATTTATGCAAATTAAAGAAATGAAACGAAAAAGAAAAAAAAAATTAAAGGTTCATAAACGATTCAAGCGGAAACTTACAGGAGAGAAACTAGCATTAAAGAGTTAAGATAAAGCTGAAACTCATGGACTCATCGGAAGAAACTCGAAGAAATTTGTGATCAAAAGGTAAAGAATTTAGGATTGAAATCTGTGGAGGAAATCAAAGAGAGAGGAGAAGAAAAAAATCATTCAAGATCGGAGAATGGGAATTTGCTTGAGTAGGACATCAATTTTGGAATGGGAAGAAAAAGAAAAGAGCTTTATGGAGAGGAGTAGAAATATCTGAAACAATAGGGGGTTTTATAGTGTGGGGAGACTAACTTGGACGCCCCCCACTCGATCTGTACACGTAATCAATCAATATCCAATTAATGCTTTTTTATTGGGATTTTCGGGGCTTTTTCTTTCCCCATCTTCCTTTTCACAGTACCTAGGTTCGGATTTCCCTATGGGTTAGGTTCGATTTCTCTGTTTCCGCAACAGCTACTGTTTCGCTGTTGCGAGCAGGCTGTTTTAAAATTAGCCGGCTTTGCAGCATTCACTTCTTGGCGCACATCGGTTAGGGGAATTATATAATATATATGTATATATCCTCCCAAATTTTTAAGAGAATTTTAATTTTGCTATAAACTTTTAACACATGTGTAAATAAGGTTAATTCTATGTTTTTGTTTAAATTAATTTATATTTTTTATTTATATAATATATAAATAGGTAAAGAGGAATATCGGCTTTAGTTAATTTATCCTTCATTATTTATAATATTTATAATTATATTTTTATTATTTAATTTAATTTTAAAATTTATATAAATCTAAAATTTTTATAATTTAAATTTAATTATATATATAATTTAAAATTTATATAAATCTAAAATTTTTAATCTTACTTGTATTTAAATTTTATTTAATTAAATTTTTATTATAATATAATTTAAAATAAAATTTTATAAAAAAATATCTTCATAATTTATATATATATATATATATATACACACACACACACGAAAGGAGGAAGACATTTTCATTGCCTAAAATGCCCTTTATTATTTATATTATTTATAATTATCTTATTTTTTATTATTTAAATTAATTTTAAATTTTCTATAAATTTAAAATTCTTAATCTTATTTATACTTAACTTCCACTTTATTTATATTATTTATAAAAGATATTAATTAATGCAAATATTAAAGAGTATAATTCTAATGAATTGTAAAAGAAAATCGCGCAATAGTTTTTTTTTTCATAATTTTTATCCTAATTTAATTATACAAGTAATTTTGAATTAAGTAGAATTTTATTTACTAACAAATTTCATATATTTAAATTTTAATAATATAAGAAATTATTATCATTTTAAAAATCTTTAATTTAATTGATTAGAATGATTTTCTATTTAAATCTAAAATTCTATTCTATTAAGAAATATAATTGGATGAAATTTTTATTTCACATATTCTTGTATTCTAATTGTTTGCGGTTCCTCAATTCCAAAAATGGGTGCCATATACCTTTCGTGCTTATGAATAAAACCAGAACACAAGATGTGATATGTTGAAGATGATCTGTGTTTACTATTTTCTCTTTGTTGACTTCATAATTAAAATCCACTAATTGCAGCTTTTTTGATGTATTTTTTGGGAAAATATTTCAAGTGTTGATATTCATCTTTTTAGTCTGGTGAGCAACCTTTCTCTATTGTGTATATTCTATTTTTGTTTATTTAAGAATTAGTTTATAGGTCAACAAACTGTCCATAAGCATAGCTGAGTTGATCAATTAAGTCTGGAATTAATAACTCACTATCCCTTATACTGGGTTATTATCTTCAACATGAATCTCTTGGTGAGCAGAAGGATAAATCGTATGGCATTTGTCCTCTCTCTCTCTCTCTCTCTCTCTCTCTCTCTCTCTCTTCCTATTTCCATGTATTCTATGCTATACATGTGTATGGTATGTTAATAATTTATTTCCTAGCATTAGGAAAATGATTTACATTTTTATGTCCACTAAATTAGAATATTCTTGCTGCATTATTTTTGGGTTTTAATATTTTTCCTTCTCTTATATTACTCTCCATTGGCATTTGGTGAAAACTTTCTAAGTTAATGCGCTAACATATTTCATTTGATGGTATACTTCTAAGGATGCTTCAACATTCCTTTTCCTAATGGAGAGTGAAACTATTTATATATTATTGTCACATGTGCTTAATATTTATTTGGTTGTAATAATACATGACTACATGCCATTTCACTGAACCCAACAGGATTAAGTGCTTTGCTCAAATTAGAAGGTAAAAGGAATAAACCACTTTAAAAGACAATCATTTTATAAGGATACTTCCACATCCACTGTTTGTGATGTAGCATCTGTTGACAAGTTCTTATATGTCCTCACTTATTTTGTAGTTTGTATTTTCTGCGAAATTGAGTGGCTTTCCATATAGAAGCAGAAGACTAAATATAGGATTAAATGTGAACAAAAATCTGGACACATAGCCTTATATAAGGATTCAAGATTGCTTATTGATTTGGACAACATAATATCTGAGAGGTTGCGAGAGAACCTTTTCAAAAAAATTGTGGATGAGATTTTCTCATCATGTACTGGACAGTTTGATGAGAAGGAAGTCTATGATAAAATCCCTGCTGATCTTAACATCAAAGCTGAGAATGGCAAAAGAGTTGTTAATGACAAACTCACTGATTCAAGCTATGACACTACTAAGGTAGAGAAAATCATCAAGGAATGGTACAAGTTCTATGAATATAAATATTTTTACTTAGTTTCTATTTAAAAAACGTATGATAGCCATTGAAGTGATAATGGATTCATTGATTTGAATTCATAGAGGCCAATTCTTCTGCTTTTGTAGGTTTCCACACTTAATGATTTGCTGACTTGTGACAAAGTTAGGCCTTCTGAGCCATTGACATGGGAGGTACCAAAGGAACTAGCCGATTTATTTACTATCTAAATGAAAAATGATCCAGAACATAAAAAGCCGTGTTGTTTATTGTATCTACTAGGGAATGATTCAACACCTGCTGCTCTCAGGGAGAGGAAAGATAGAGTTCTTTCAATTGGGACAGAGAAAGAGTAATCTAAATATTATATGATATTTACATTAGTTATGCCAAAGGTCTAAAATCTTTATTTTCTGCCTTTTGGAAGATTATGATTATTGGAGAGAAGTTTTCCTTATGTAACATAAGTTGATGAAATTTTGATAGAAATTATTAAAAAAAAAAAAAATCCCTAGAGAAGCTCTATTTCTCTCTATCATGTTCACATTAACCCTGCGAAAGGGTTAGTGCCAGTAAACCATCCAAGCACGAATGGTCGAGTGCCCCTTAAGGGTTTAATGAAAAGCAACAAACATAGTAGCCTGGGTTTTTTATGGGACAAAGAGAGAGTTTGATCTAAATATTTGCAAATATATAATAATAACATATATTTGTTTCACAATAACATTTATATTATAAAAATAGAATTACTCTTGTATTTAAATTCCTAAAAATACCTGTCATGCTTTATACCATTTATAATTATATTTTTTATCATTTAAATTAATTTTAGGATTTATTTGGCTTTGCCTGCTAGCATAATTCATTTACAACCTATGGTTTTCCCATATTAATTAAGTTAATTTAATAGGTTATATATATATAATTACTAATTAAATTACAAATATGTATAATGAGTACAAATAACATTTATATTATAAAAATAAATTTACTCTTGTATTTAAATTCTCAAAAATACCTTTCATAATTTATAATATTTACAATTATATTTTTTATTATTTAAATTAATTTTAGAATTTTATTTCGCTTTGCCTGCATGTACTATCACAGTTTGTTTATAACCTATGGTTTCCCATATTAATTAAGCTAATTTAATATGTTATATATATATATATATATATATATATATATATATATATATATATATTGAAAAATACAAAAAAATTAACTTCAATTAGATTAAAATATACTCAAAATAATTTGATATTATAACAATAAAAGATTAAATTTAATTGACTATTAAAAGGTAATATATTATAATAATTATATTATATATTAAAAATTAATAAAATTATATATAAAAAATTAAATTATGACTATATATAATAAATACAAATAACGTGCAATGCACGTTAAATAAAAAATTAATTTATTTAAATCTGCATAATTTGTTATTAAAAATTAAAATAATAATTTTTTAATAATAAAATATTAATTTTATATTTATAAAAATTAAAATTACTTACAATTTTAATTAAAATAAGAAAAAAAAAAACTTACAATTCAAGCTTGGTGTTCTTGCAATACACTAGAAAATTTGAATAAATATCATCCTCCACATGTTCGTAGGCTAGGGCTTTGGACGGCATGGTATTGCACTTGGAAAGGCTTTAGATTGAAGGCATCACACAACAGAACCCATTCGCTTGCAAGGACGATAATTGGTGTGAGCCAATGCTATCACTAGCCTTGTTACAGCTAGAAACGGCCATAGTAAGGCAAGCAATAGGATCCGACTTACTGGCAACATTGAGTTCTCGGCAGTGGGTTAGTTCTTTGATGATAGGGAGGAGGAAGAAATCTCTTTATCCCTGACTACTTAACTTTAATGAAATTACAAATTTGCCATTGAATGCTAATCACCTTGTGTTTGAGTGTCCTTGCAATCTAGGATTTTATATTCTAGAATTTATGTTTGATTATTTGTGTTCTTAATTTTTTTTTTAGATTTTTTTTTTCTAGGTTTGAGTTTTGGTGCTCATTCAATTTCTAGAGTTGAGTATTTTTTTTTTTTTTTTAATTGAGTTCTTGCTCTCGAGTGTTCTTGCAATTTGGGGTTTTTTTATTACTTTTTTATTTTAATTAAAAATAAAAATTTACAATTTTAATTTTTTTTTCCAAAAATTATGTTGATTTATTCTTAAATCAAAAGGACTTAATTAATTTAAGCAAAAACTTTAAAATGGGCCTATTTGCATATGAGCTAAAATTTTAGGGGCAAAATTGAACTTTCTTCTAATTTCTAAGCTATCAAAAAATTAATTTTGAGATCAAATTAAAACTAGGGGTGAGCATTATTCGATTCAAACCGAATAAATTGAATCGAACAACCTTAATTTGATAATTCAGTTTGATTTTTAAAATAATTCAATTCGGTTTGGTTTTTAAAATAATTCGATTCGGTTCGGTTTTATATTATAAAAAATTTGGTTATTTTAGTTCGGTTAGGTTTTGAAGAAAAAAAAATCGGTTAAACAGAATCGAATCAAAAAAATCAGTTTGGTTCGATTCGGTTTGAACCGAATGCTCACCCCTAATTAGAACACAATTATTTTTTCAATTTACCTTTTTCTATAAAATAAAAATAAATATTTTTTATATTTTAAATAATAAAAAATATTATGTCAATATAATATTTAAATTAGGTGGTATTCTGAAATACATGTTATTTAGTGATTTTAATATGTAGTGTCAAGATCAAATATTTCATGACCCAACCTATGGGCCGGATTGGCACTAGGACCTGAGTCAGCCTAAAACCCCCGATGCCCGTAGTAAGCCTAACTATTCCTAAACCCAATCTTAAGGCCCATTTGGGCCCAATTTCAAGAATTCAATCGGACAAAGTACGGCCATAAAATGGATCATTTAACGGAGAGTTTTTTACTCGCCCGACTTGTAAACACAATATATAATAAATTGAGGAGCTCAGCTCACCCTTCACATGCTCATAATATCATAAATCCAATGGGAGTTCAGCTCCCTCATCCAATCCAATCTTGCATGCAATCAATAATCTTACAAATTCAACACCATATTATATTACAGACCCAAATTAATTAAAATACTCCTAACACATGCGAAGTCTAAAATTTAACTCAATTGTATAAAATACATTAGATACTACTAATTGACCTACGAAGAAGAAGAGCAGGTTAGTCACAATAAGTAATCCTCTTGTAGCCTGAAAAAATAGATGAACAGGAGTGAACATGCAACTCAGAGAGTAAATAACTAATTTTAACCACAATTTCTATAGCTATCTGAAGCTAATGCATCCTAAGGAATGGAATGCAACATCATCATAAATTTTATACAAATTACATCATAACAGTAAAAAGGCAATTTGGAGCACTTACACAACCAACACTGTTCAAATAATACATATGTGAGAGCTAATCCCCTATACAGCTCTCTTACCTCTGCTAGCGAGTGTCTCTCAAACTGGACTTTCGCTTAATAAATCAAATACGGGGGCCAGCGAATGTCTCTCAAGCCGTGCCTACCTCGACTTATCCATAAAGGATCGAGTTCCAGCGAGTCTCTCTCAAGCCGTGTCTACCCGTCCTGTCCATATCCAATACCATACCACATGTACACCAATGCACACACACTACTCCAAATTACCACAAACAATATCCATGGCACTTTATCAATTATGAATGCAATATAAAACATGCCTAGTATTTAACTACATAGATACATATTTATAAGTGATGCATGAGCATGCTTGAACATATAATAATATCAAAATTATAATTAAAATTAATATTTTACTCACAGACTTAAACCGAGGTCACTGCGGTGGTTGAGCGGAGGAGGAAGGCTGTCCTGGCTCACCTGACAAATTCCATTATAATTATTTAATATATTTGACTCGATACAAGCTTGAAAAAGATCAAAGACACCCTAAGCGTGCTGAAAATTTGGCAGAGTCTCCCCTATTCCTAGGACCTACCTAACCTGCAAAAGGGTTCAAAATGCACTTCTATATCCACAAATTATACAATCACAACTCAATCACATCACATGGCCCCTCTTGGGCCCATCCAACAGTCAACTACCATAATTTGAAAAATTACAATTTACTCCCTACATTACCTCTTTTTGTAAAAACTGTCCAAATAAGCTCTAAAAAATCTAAAACTTTGCCCTGCGGTCCTTAGCAATATTATTAAGCTAATGCAAAATGAATTATATTTTTCTAACTTGCAATGAATATTTTATAGATTTTTAATCGAAATCAGGCACTAGATAATTAAGAAAAAATAAGGTTCGGGTTTACCTATGCCAATTCTAATCCTGGAGATGCGTTCGGGACATCTGAAAATGGTGGGGTAGCCTATACTCTCAACTCGGTTTTGAAGCTTTCTCGGTAGTCTGTCTGCCCGGCCCAAAATTGCAGACTCGAGCAATTATCGAATTTCCGTGAAACACAACACGGGGGTTAGTATATAATTTTATGAAATTTTCTAAACTCATTTAATACTCAGAAAAATACTGCGAAATCTATGGAAATGTTTGAAATGGGTATTGCCGCGAAGCTCTCAACGAGTGGAGCACTCCGGTACTCTCGAATTTTTTGTGGGGTTTACAGTTTTCGAGAAATCTAGCCCGAAAGTCAAAATGGGCTAAAACTTTTTGGCCAAAAATTAGACAAACCGCTCAATGAATTTTCGTGTTTTTGGTGTCTATGGAAAGCTCTCGAATGTAGATGTGTTTTGGGACAAGACCCAATTCGATTAGTGGCCGGATTGGCTGAATTTTGGTTGAGAAGGTGAAAAGTCGTGCAATGCGTAGGGGGAGCTTTTGTCCCATTTTTTGGCTGCTTGGAGCGTCGGCCGGTGGCAGGGAGGGGTGCTGGAGGTGCGCCGGCGAGTTGGGGCGGCTGGGACAGCTGTGGGGCTGCGAGTGGAGGAGAAAGGAGAGAGAAAATGAGAGAGAGAGGGAGAGCGTCGGGGCCGCATGAATGAGGAAGAAGAAAAGAAAAAAGGACAGGCTCGATTCGGTCGGTTCAATTTAGAGTACCCGAAATTGAATTTTTTCTCTGCCTTGGGACTGAAAATGAGGCCTAAAAATTTCAAAAAAATTCCAAAAAACTTGGAAAAATTCTTAGAGTTTAAATATATTTTTAGTTTTGCCACATGGTCTTTAAATAAATTTTTAAAAATCATCAAAGTTTTATATTTTTAGGAAATCGAACCCAATTTCAAAAATTCGAAAAATTTCAAATAATTTCCCAAAATTTAAATAAAATAAAATATTAATATCCACCCATAAAATATTAAACTTAAAAATTAGGGGTGTTACAAAATATATCCAAGGAGATTACGAATTATATCAATTAAGATTCAGTTTTAATGAAAAACATTGTGAGAGTAATAATCTTGACTGTAATAAATTAATATAGAAAGAGTGTACCTTAAAATCCGCTAAATGAAAATTTTAATTAGTCTTAATGTGCATAAACCTTTATAAATAATAATTTTAAATGCGCTAAATTAATATGGATTAATATATATGTTGACACTGAGTGGGGATAGTAGCATTCTGTCTAGATTCTTTCAGTTCGTAGCACTTGGATTGTTACATTATAAGAAATTAAAGTTGTGCTTCTGCTAACTGCTTAAGTTTTTAGTACAGTGGTAAGCATTCGATCTTATAAGTGATATTAGAGTTGAGGTCATGAGTTTGAGTCCTTGATAGGTTTTGGGGGATTGTACTCGATCTCACAGTATCTTTAAAATCATTTAGAAAAAAAAATAATATTAATTATCAAATTGACCTGAAATTACTTTTGCCTATAACTTTACTAAATATGAATAATCATACAACATAGTTACCTTAATAATAATAATAACAATAATAATAATAATAATAATAATAATAATAATAATAATAATAATAATAATAATTATTATTATTATTATTATTATTATTATTATTATTATTATTATTATTATTATTAATTTCAAAATACTCCAATTTAAAAGGCTCATAAATATTTTTCCTATTCATGAAACTTAAATCGAAACAATAGCCAATCTCATAAAAATGCCATAAAATTTAAATCTTATTGTATGTGTTTAAATTATTTCATAAAATATATAAACTATAAGTTAGTTTTAGCTATTTTCTATGAACATATTTTACTAAAAATATTATAATTATAAGTTATTACTTCTAAATTATACGATATAACTTTTTTTTGTTTGACTTGAATAGATTTGGAATTCCAAATTTCACACATCTAAAATCAAATTTAATGTATCTGAACTAAAATTTATTGTTACCACTTATATAATATTTAATTATCAATATTGATGAATAGTTATGCTTTATCAAATTTGAAATTTAGCAAAATGGAATAAATTCAGTTATTTAGAGGAAAAAAATAAACTAAATTAAACCAATGATGGATCAAATCAAACCAAATAAAACCAAAATATTTTGACTAGTTTATTTTGGTTCATTAATTTTTTTTACTTAAAATATATTAATTTTTTACTGGGCACCTAATGCTACAATAGCAGGAATGGAAATTACACTTTGACCTACTAGGACTTATACTTTTACAGTGTGATAAGGACATCATGGCGGACATTGAGGCACCAGAATTTAAAGGAGCCATCACAAGAGTTAGAGCCAAAACATTGCAAGCCATGGTGATTGACGATTTGGCCAAGGAAGAAGAAGACACCATGAATAATTCAACCAAGGGGAGTCCAAGCCAAGAAGCATGCTTCACAATGATGAACATACAAGTCCAAGGTGGTCCACATATAGCCGAATGCATTGGAGGCCATTCGGGAGAGTGCCAAGTTGGCATGCCAAGTAGGAGCTGATGTGGCGACCTAGATGTAGTGGCAGCCAAGGTGTGAAGGAGTGGAAGCGTGGATTAAAGGGCATTTGAACCTTGAATTTTAAAAATTATTTCTAAGGTTACATGCACCATACCAAGTGTCTTATGATCCTAATCAATTTTCAATACCCAATTACATACCAAAACAAATTTTAGCATGCATTAAAATTTCATTTGCCATTAAAGATTGTGAATTAACATTTAATTCAATTAAACCCTAACTAAAAGAGGGATTTTTAGGTACTAACCTCTTGATGCACAATTGATGCAAATCCAGGATGTTCTTAGGACCCCAAATGTTGTCCCTCTAGTTTGTCCATCACAAGTACACACCAAAGTTGCAATGGCAGCCCCCTTAGACTGGCTTCTCAAGCCTTGTCAACTAATTTTGAGATGGGGTTTATACTTTGTGAAGGTTGTATGAATGTATTGAGAGTTAGAAACACTTTCTAATAATTTTAATTCAAGAGGAAATCAAAGTTTTTCCCTTGAATCAATTGAGAAATTGAAGAGGAGAGGAAGAGAGCATGTTGCTGTCCAACATGAGAGAAAAGAGAGAGGTGATTGATTTTTCTTTATAACTTTTCTTTATATACTTAGGTCAAACCCTAACTGTAACACCCTCCCGGTAGCAACTCCGTACATTCTACTGTTCCGGTGACCGGTGTCGGTCCGGACAGCTAGAACGTCCGGAAAAATATTTAAACTAAAGTGAGGAACCATAATTAACTCAAATATTGATAAGAAAAATTTAGTAAAAATTTTAGAAATAAAATACAAACAAGTTAAACGAGCCGGTGCCCTAGCGATGGGTAACCAGAGGGAAGTTGCGGTTCTCGCAACGAGGAGCCCTAGACCCGGGGGAAAAATTATAAAATAATTTTTGGGACCTCAGAGAAGGGTCATTGAGGTTCCTATGGCATTAGAATGCCAAGAAAATACCTAGAAAATTTTTTCAATCGGTACAGACAATTTTGACCCGTTAAGCCAAACGGAGGGCATTTTGATCATTTCGCATTCAGAGGTGATTTTTGGCCGACTTGTCCAGTCAAGTAAATAATTATTATGACATAAAATATAAATAAATATTGCTAAAAATTTAATTGAAAATAAGTAGAAAAGAAAAGAAAAGAAAAATGAAAGTAAATGCTTAAATATGCCATCATGCTTAAATAAGCATGATGCAATTAAATTTTCCCACCAATTGGAATGTGACAAGCACACACTAAAACAATTAAAAAGGGAAAAAAAATGGACAGAAAATCAGTTTTCTTCTTCATTTTTTCAGCTTGCCGAATCCTCCCATGGAAGCTTTCATTTTCTCCTTCATTCAAGCTTGCAAATCCCTCTAACCTTACCCCAAAACCCTAAGCTACCTTCATAAAAAATTAATCCCACACCTAGACAAAGCAATTGACTGCCAAGAAAAGAGGAAACAAGGAGGTTTTCACAAGTCCAAGAAGTGTCCCTTAAAGGTTAGTGCACTAAAACCTTTTCTTTCAATTTTAGGTGTAGTATGCATGCCAAATTAAGTGGGAAATTCAAGAAATTGAAAGAATTAGTTAAGGAATTAAACATCCCTAATTCAGCAGCCTTGGGAACCTTATGGGGTTTGATGAATTCCTGCATATATACATGATTAGTGATGATGATTGATGAGGTTATAGGCATGAGAAGTGATAGGAATTTAATTGATTAAGTTTTGAAATTTGAAATTAGGGTTTTGGGAGTGAAGAATTGGACTTGGTTTATGAAGTGATTAATGGACATTTTAATGGTCAATTAGTGACCATTTAAGGTAAGTTAATCATAATTTGAAGTGAGTTAATGCATGGCAAACTGAAATGGGAAGGCTACCCTAGGACAGCAACAGGGTGACTGAAATTTCAGTCCACTTGGACTGCCATAACTTGGGCTGTGTTGGTCCAATTGGTGTTTGGACAATTGGACATGAAACTAGGCTTATAATGGCACATTTTTGCTGAAGAAACCATGCCCAAAAGACCAAAGCAAGAGGACCAAAAGTTGGCCCCAATCCGGACACCCTGCAACTGATTCTGTAGAATGACCAAATGAATAGTAACTGTTCATTTGGCCATAACTCACTGTAGATTTGGTCAATTGACCTGAAATTTTTATAACAACAAGTTAAGACATAGACAAACAACTTTCATGAAGAAACCTACCCCAAATTATGGCTAGAACCAATTCAAAAATGCAATCACAGTCACTGTTCATGTTACTGTAGATATGGTCAATTCTGCAGATTGGCAATCCGGCCAGCTGTGGTTTTTGAGCCATATCTGGAGCTACAAAACTCCAAAAGGAGTGATTCAAAAAAAGAAATTCAACTAGACAAAATAAGGAACAACTTTCATGTTTGCCATTTCCTCAAAATCCCACAGCAACAGTGTCCAATTGAATAGTAAAGTTAAGTTTCAAAAACTGAAAATTTTGTTTCCCTTGGTTAAAGCTTAGAAATGGTATTAATGCTTAATGCCAACAAGTTTTAAATGAAAAATGTGGTATGTTTGAAGTGCCAAAGTCAGTGTACATATTCTCTATGCAAAAGTCAACTTTCTTGTTGACCAATGAAATGAATAGTGACAACAAAACTTGAAATTCAAAAATGTGAAACTTAAAAATGCAAAATGCCCTAGTAGGCCTAATGTGATTGGTTTGGATAGTTTGGCATGCCAATAGGGTATTGTTTTAGCAGTACTGCGAAAGGCTTTATGCCTGTATTCATGGCTTTATGCCCGTATTCATGGCTTTTATGCCCGTATTCATGGCTTTTATGCCGATTATGTGATATCATGGCTTTTTAGCCATACTGACTGCATACGTGGTTGACGCTCAAGGCCCCATGGTATGACGGCACGAGGCATCGCGGTGTCGATGCGCAATGACCCGTTATCCATCCATGCTCAAGATAGGTTACTTGGGCATGGAAAAGTATAACTGTAATTGAACTGATTGTTAAAGAAAATACAAAAATTAAATATCAGGAATGATTATGATAGAATACAAAAAAACTCAAGATCATGAAGAAAATAATTAACAAAATGCATAAAGAAGTTAATATCATAAAACGTAATTAGCCCTCGACTAAACATTAAGTTGGTAATTATTCAGTTCTTATGAACACAATGGCTAAGAAATTATGATTTTTATTAGCATATTATATTTTCTTGTATTATTGGCACCACTAAGCTTTATGCTTAGCGCGTCGCTTTTGCAACGCGTAGGTACTGGAGATACAGATCGTGAGCCCAGTAGACCGTAGACTGGGTGAGTCTATCCTGCAGTTCTGCTCAGTGTCCGTGTCACCTCAACTTCTGCAGTGCATTGGTAGGACACTAGGTATCATTTTGGCCTTCTGTAATTAATTTTGATTTTCTCATATGAAATTAAACTTGTGTAATGTATATTGATGTTTATGTAAATTATGAAAATTGTATTTGTGAATGGAAAAGTAAATGTTTATTTGTGATTTATATGTGATCATCACATGTAATGGATGAATGAGAATTGAAATTGAAATGTTGAGATCTTGATATTGAGTTTTGTGATGATATTGGAGTTGAGAATGAATGAATTTGTTTATTGGAAGTGTTTTTCACAGGTTCCGAAGGACTGTTTTCTCCATTTTTAGCCGGTACTCGGCCGGATTTTCTTTAAAATTTTAGGAACCTCAAATAAATTATGATTTCAATAAATGACTTAAATGAGTTATATTTTACAAGTTATATTCAAAGTTATGATGAAAATTAATTAAGGTATATTAGAGTGTGCCGGTACACCGTGTGGCATTACTTACTCAGGTATACTGTACACGGGTATGGGGTGTCACATTTAGTGGTATCAGAGCGCGGTTTAGGCGTTTCTGGACCTAGATAAACTGCATATCATGCATTGCATTCATAAGAGTCGAGATGACACTATTGCAGATCTGTATTTCTTGTTTATTTTAGGTTAAGGTATGGAATAAGAGAGTGAAGAGAAAATGAGATAGTGAATGGAGATGAGAAGAAGACTGTATTTAAGATGAAAAAGGATGAGTACATAACTGTTTGAGGATAGGATTGAGACTAAGGAGAAAGTGAAGTAGGATAACACGGAAAGGTGAAGAAATAAAGAGGTATTAGCTCCTTGGCTATTTACATTGGGTAAATTTCGAGGACGAAATTTAAATTAGAGGGAAAGAGTTGTAACACCCTCTCGGTAGCAACTCCGTACATTCTACTGTTCCGGTGACCGGTGTCGGTCCGGACAGCTAGAACGTCCGGAAAAATATTTAAACTAAAGTGAGGAACCATAATTAACTCAAATATTGATAAGAAAAATTTAGTAAAAATTTTAGAAATAAAATACAAACAAGTTAAACGAGCCGGTGCCCTAGCGATGGGTAACCAGAGGGAAGTTGCAGTTCTCGCAACGAGGAGCCCTAGACCCCGGGAGAAAAATTATAAAATAATTTTTGGGACCTCAGAGAAGGGTCATTGAGGTTCCTATGGCATTAAAATGCCAAGAAAATACCTAGAAATTTTTTTCAATCGGTACAGACAATTTTGACCCATTAAGCCAAACGGAGGGCATTTTGGTCATTTCGCCTTCAGAGGTGATTTTTGGCCGACTTGTCCAGTCGAGTAAATAATTATTATGACATAAAATATAAATAAATATTGCTAAAAATTTAATTGAAAATAAGTAGAAAAGAAAAGAAAAGAAAAATGAAAGTAAATGCTTAAATATGCCATCATGCTTAAGTAAGCATGATGCAATTAAATTTTCCCACCAATTGGAATGTGACAAGCACACACTAAAACAATTAAAAAGGGAAAAAAATGGACAGAAAATCAGTTTTCTTCTTCATTTTTTCAGCTTGCCGAATCCTCCCATGGAAGCTTTCATTTTCTCCTTCATTCAAGCTTGCAAATCCCTTTAACCTTACCCCAAAACCCTAAGCTACCTTCATAAAAAATTAATCCCACACCTAGACAATGCAATTGACAGCCAAGAAAAGAGGAAACAAGGAGGTTTTCACAAGTCCAAGAAGTGTCCCTTAAAGGTTAGTGCACTAAAACCTTTTCTTTCAATTTTAGGTGTAGTATGCATGCCAAATTAAGTGGGAAATTCAAGAAATTGAAAGAATTAGTTAAGGAATTAAACATCCCTAATTCAGCAGCCTTGGGAACCTTATGGGGTTTGATGAATTCCTGCATATATACATGATTAGTGATGATGATTGATGAGGTTATAGGCATGAGAAGTGATAGGAATTTAATTGATTAAGTTTTGAAATTTGAAATTAGGGTTTTGGGAGTGAAGAATTGGACTTGGTTTATGAAGTGATTAATGGACATTTTAATGGTCAATTAGTGACCATTTAAGGCAAGTTAATCATAATTTGAAGTGAGTTAATGCATGGCAACCGAATGGGAAGGCTGCCCTAGGACAAAGAAAGAGGTGATCAAATTTCAGTCCACTTGGACTGCCATAACTTGGGCTGTGTTGGTCCAATTGGTGTTTGGCCAATTGGACATGAAACTAGGCTTATAATGGCACTTTTTTTCTGAAGAAACCATGCCCAAAAGACCAAAGCAAGAGGACCAAAAGTTGGCCCCAATCCGGACACCCTGCAACTGATTCTGTAGAATGACCAAATGAATAGTAACTGTTCATTTGGCCATAACTCACTGTAGATTTGGTCAATTGACCTGAAATTTTTATAGCAACAAGTTAAGACATAGACAAACAACTTTCATGAAGAAACCTACCCCAAATTATGGCCAGAACCAATTCAAAAATGTAATCACAGTCACTGTTCATGTTACTGTAGATATGGTCAATTCTGCAGATTGGCAATCCGGCCAGCTGTGGTTTTTGAGCCATATCTGGAGCTACAAAACTCCAAATGGAGTGATTCAAAAAAAGAAATTCAACTAGACAAAATAAGGAACAACTTTCATGTTTGCCATTTCCTCAAAATCCCATAGCAACAGTGTCCAATTGAATAGTAAAGTTAAGTTTCAAAAACTGAAAATTTTGTTTTCCTTGGTTAAAGCTTAGAAATGGTATTAATGCTTAATGCCAACAAGTTTTAAATGAAAAATGTGGTATGTTTGAAGTGCCAAAGTCAGTGTACATATTCTCTATGCAAAAGTCAACTTTCTTGTTGACCAATGAAATGAATAGTGACACCAAAACTTGAAATTCAAAAATGTGAAACTTAAAAATGCAAAATGCCCTAGTAGGCCTAATGTGATTGGTTTGGATAGTTTGGCATGCCAATAGGGTATTGTTTTAGCAGTACTGCAAAAGGCTTTATGCCTGTATTCATGGCTTTATGCCCATATTCATGGCTTTTATGCCCGTATTCATGGCTTTTATGCCGATTATGTGATATCATGGCTTTTTAGCCATACTGATCGTGACACGTGGTTGACGTTAAGGCCCCATGGTATGACGCCCGAGGCACCACGGTGTCGGTGCCAACGACGTTATCGATCCAAATGCTCAAAGATAGGTTACTTGGGCATGGAAAAGTATAACTGTAATTGAACTGATTGTTAAAGAAAATACAAAAATTAAATATCAGGAATGATTATGATAGAATACAAAAAAACTCAAGATCATGAAGAAAATAATTAACAAAATGCATGAAGAAGTTAATATCATAAAACGTAATTAGCCCTCAACTAAACATTAAGTTGGTAATTATTCAGTTCTTATGAACACAATGGCTAAGAAATTATGATTTTTATTAGCATATTATATTTTCTTGTATTATTGGCACCACTAAGCTTTATGCTTAGCGCGTCGCTTTTGCAACGCGTAGGTACTGGAGATACAGATCGTGAGCCCAGTAGACCATAGACTGGGTGAGTCTATCCTGCAGTTCTGCTCAGTGTCCGTGTCACCTCAACTTCTGCAGTGCATTGGTAGGACACTAGGTGTCATTTTGGCCTTCTGTAATTAATTTTGATTTTCTCATATGAAATTAAACTTGTGTAATGTATATTGATGTTTATGTAAATTATGAAAATTGTATTTGTGAATGGAAAAGTAAATGTTTATTTGTGATTTATATGTGATCATCACATGTAATGGATGAATGAGAATTGAAATTGAAATGTTGAGATCTTGATATTGAGTTTTGTGATGATATTGGAGTTGAGAATGAATGAATTTGTTTATTGGAAGTGTTTTTCACAGGTTCCGAAGGACTGTTTTCTCCATTTTTAGCCGGTACTCTGCCGGATTTTCTTTAAAATTTTCGGAACCTCAAATAAATTATGATTTCAATAAATGACTTAAATGAGTTATATTTTACAAGTTATATTCAAAGTTATGATGAAAATTAATTAAGGTATATTAGAGTGTCCCGGTACACCGTGTGGCATTACTTACTCGGGTATACTGTACACGGGTACGGGGTATCACACTAACTCCCTTGCCACATGTCATCACAAGATACCATCTTGTTATTGTTTGATTTAATCCTATGAAGCCAAGTGTCAAGCTCCATTTAAATCATGATATGTGGTCTTCCATCATAGGAAGAAAAGTGGCAAGATCATATGGTGTCATGTGTCACCATCTCATGGTGCCAAATGTCACCATGTGAAATGACCAATTTGCCCTTACTTTTTAATTTGAGTTCTCAACCCAAAATTATAATTTCTCCTCTTTAAATCAATTTATATCAAATATAAATTAATTAATTAATTAATTAATTTTTATTAATTAATTTCTCATAATTAAATTCATATTTAATCAAATTAAATATAAATTTAATTTATACTATACATCCAATAACCTAGATTTGGTTTCAAGTCATGCTAGGGACTTTGCAATCTTATTACAAACCAAACCTCTTTAATTAATTAATTAAACTCTTTAATTAATTAATTAAATCACATTTTAAATGGTGATTAGCTTGTGTAGATGTATGACTTACTAGGCTCATCACTTATTGGCAATGAGAAATGATATTAACTCTTAATATCATTAGAACTTTTTCTTACCGTAAATGATTTCTCTAAATCATTTCAAGCATCTCATAGAACATGGTTGACACCTAGCACAGTATGCCATGGCCACCCAATCAGTAATAAGGAATACCTTAAATGAACATTTAATCATATATTACCATGCACTAGAATCTTACTGTTATAAAATCCCAATTCGAGCTGAAGTCATGGTTAATGTCAATCCCCATTTGCTATGAATATTATGTTCTCTTTTAATTCCAGTTCTTGATTAATTAGATTTTCTTATCAGAAACTCTTTTTTGACTAAATCTGTCTGTCCTAGCCAGGAACTTGAAACATCAAGAACAATTAAATGAACATAAGATTTTATCCCTATTTACTTAGGGTAATGGATTCCATCTTGATCAACACCTATCTCCACATATAACTAGTAGGAGCCAACACATGCCCATATATCCATACACAGTATAAGTATGAAAGCAGTATCAAACTCAAACCACCTATATACAGGATAACTATGTTATCTCAGGTCTAAAGATTAAATGCACTGATATGATATATGACAATGCATTGACAAGAGTAAACTCCATGTGCTTGTCATAAGCGTCACTAGTTCGGCCTACTTATCATGTATAAGTGCTTATCATGTTTTTTATGTGGCATGAGACTTACCACTCCATCTTATTTATATCTCATATAAATACCTTGAACAAACATGATTACAATCTTTCTGGATAAGTCATATCCTTTGTCAAGTATCCTCGATTGTGAACCAAATTATGATACTTTGTGCTAGAAATACTATCACTCATATTCTTAACAACTTAAGAATCGAATTTCTAACAAAATATCAATGGACCTTTTCTATTACACATAAATATATTATATGTAAACAGAAAAGTGAAATTACCTTAATAAGATATGTACAAGATACATACAAAATGATATGCTCTAGGGCATACTACTAACAATCTTTCACTAGCACTAGAGTCATTCATTATAATATCTTAGACCCATCTTCTCAAGATGTCGGTCTAACTGAGTTTGTGACATAGGCTTTGTGAATGGATCAGCTTGATTTTCGGCTGATGCTATTTTCTGTATGGCTACATCGTCTCGCCCAACTATCTCTATGATAATATGGTAGTGCCTTTCTATGTATTTGGATTTATGGTGAGATCGGGGTTCCTTAGCCTCTATGACTGCTCCATTGTTATCATAGTAGAGAGGAACTATTGACTCAATGGAAGGAACTACTGCAAGTTCTGTCACGAACTTCTTTATCCAAACAGCCTCTTTTGTAGCATTTGATGCAGCAATGTACTCGGCCTCTGTAGTGGAATCAGCAATTGTACTCTGTTTGAAACTCTTCCAATTGACTGCACCTCCATTACAAATGAACACAAACCCATAGGTAGACTTTTTATCATCGATATCAGATTGAAAATCAGAATCAATATAACCATCCAATTGCAAGTCACCACCTTCATAAATTAAGAATAATTCCTTACTTCTTCTCAAGTACTTAAGAATATTCTTGACAGCTATCTAGTGTTCCAAACCTGGATTGGATTGAAACCTGCTAGTCAAACTAACAGCATATGCGATATCCGGCCTAGTACACAATATTGCATATATTAAACTTCCAATAGCCGAAGCATATGGAATCCTGGCCATTTTATCTCTTTCTTTTGGTGTCTTTGGAGACATCTCTTTAGAAAGGTGGATACCATATCTTATTGGTAACAATCCTCTCTTGGAATCAAGCATGTTAAACCTCTTTAACACCTTTTCCAATTATAGACTTTGGGATAAATCAATTATTCTTTTCGCTCTATCTCCATAGATGCAAATTTCAAGAATATAGGTTGCCTCCCCTAAGTCTTCCATGGAGAATGTATTTGACAACCATACCTTGACAGTTGTCAACATACCTATGTCATTGCCTATGAAAAAAATGTCATCTACATATAAAACAAGGAAAGTGACAACACTCTCACTAACCTTTTTATATATACATGGCTCATCCATATTTTTGATAAAACCAAATGATTTAATGACTTCATCAAAATGGATGTTCCAACTCCTCGAAGCTTGTTTTAACCCGTAAATGGATCGTATTTGCTTGCATACCTTTAAACCATCTTGGGATTCAAAACCTTTAGGTTGTTTCATGAAAATGTTTTCATTAATGTTTCCATTGAGAAAAGCTATTTTGACATCCATTTGCCAAATCTCATAATCATAGTATGCAACTATTGCTAATAAAACCCTAATTGATTTAAGCATGGCAACAGGCGAGAAAGTCTCCTCATAGTCGATTCCCTGCCTTTGGCGAAATCCTTTCGCAACTAGCCTTGCTTTATAGGTTTTTACCTTTCCATCAGAACCAATTTTCTTCTTGAAAATCCATTTATTCCCTATAGGTACAATACCTTCAGGTGGATCAATAAGGTCCCAAACTTGGTTCTTATGCATGGAATCAATTTTAGATTTCATAACTTCAATCTATTTTGAAGAGTCTATATCTGATATAGCTTTTTCATAGGTAAGAGGATCATCTCCATGATCTATTTTATTATGAGTAAACAACTCTTATTCATCTTCAAGAAGAAAACTATATCTCTCTGGTGGGTGAGATATTCTGGTCAATCTGCGAGGAATTACTGTAGATGTTTCATCAATAGGTGTAGGTTGACTAGATGGATTTATATCTATTTGATCTGTTGGTTGTTCAGAATTCTCCAATTCTAACTCTATTTGCCTTCCTTTGCCACCTTCTTGAATAAACTGTTGTTTAAGAAATATGGCATCTCTGCTTACCACAACTTTTTGTGATGTAGGTAAATAAAAATAATATCCAAAACTTTCTTTTGGATATCCAACAAATCGACATTTTTCTGATCTAGTTTCTAATTTATTAGTGTTCAGCTTTTTAATATAAGCTGGACAACCCAAAATTTTAACATGCTTAAGACTCGGTTTTCTTCCATGCCATATCTCATAAGATGTGGAAGAGACTGATTTTGATGAAATCCTATTCAGAATATGCAAAACTGATTCTAATGAAAATCCCCAAAAGGAGACTGGCATATCAGTATAGCTCATCATACTGCGTACCATATCTAATAGGGTACGATTTCTCCTTTCAAATACCCCATTCAATTTTGGTGTTCCTGGAGGAGTCAGCTGGGAGATAATGCCATGCTCTTTCAAGTATTCATCAAATTCAGTACTTAAGTATTCACCTCCATGATCTGATCGAAGAGTTTTAATACTTTTTTCTATTTGATTTTCTACTTCACATTTAAATTCTTTGAACTTTTTAAAGGATTCATGTTTGTATTTCATCAAATACAAATACCCAAACCTTGATTTATCATTAGTAAAGGTAATAAAATAATGAAAACTGCCTTTAGCCATTTCCTTAAATGGACCACATACATCACTGTGTATAAGTTCCAAAATATTTTCAGCTCTTAGCCCTTGTCCAACAAAAGGTGATTTAGTTATTTTGCCTTGAAGGCAGGATTCACAAGTTGGAGTAGGTTCAGAACCCAATGAGGATAAAATCCCCATTTTCCCTAGCTTTGCAATCCTATCTTTTGCAACATGACCTAATCTTAAGTGCCACATATATTTTGAACTTGAGATGATTTTCATCATGGCATTACATTCATTTAGATTGCTTGCATGAGATTTGTATTTAACATTATTATCTAAATAATAAAGTCCATCATGCATATAACCCGAGCCAATATATTTATTTCCAAAATAAATATTGCAAACATCATTTGTGAACTGAAATTTATAGCCATTTTTAGTCAAACTAGATATATAAATGATGTTCTTAAAAGCATCAGGTACATACAAAACATTATTTAAATACAAAACATGTCCATACATGTATAGAGATTTAGATCCTATGGCTAAAGCTTCAACAGTTGAGCCATTGCCAACCCGGAGTCTAATATCTCGTGACTGCAAGCTGCTACTACTTGCTAGTTCCTGCATATCAAAAGTAATGTGAGAACTAGCACCAGTATCTAAAACCCAAGCTGTAGATGAACTATGAGTATCATCAGAATCTAAATAATAAGACACAGACATACCTTTTGAAGGTCTGTCCTTCTTGTCCTTCAAAGAAGCAAGATACTCTGGGCAATTCCTCTTCTAGTGTCCATCCTTCTGGCAGTGGAAACACTTTCCCTTGCCTTTGTCAGTTTCGGTCTTGCCCTTCTGTTTGGCTATCTTCTTAGAAGGTCCAGAAATTTAAGGTTTCTTATTCTTATTGCTTCTTCTTTTTGGACCTTCCAGTAGAAGAAGAAAATACAATCAAAGCCACCTCTTTTCCTTTATTGCCTGGCATATTCTTTTGGGCAATAACCAGCATGTTAAGCAACCTAGCCAAAGTACACTCTTGCTTTGTCATATGAAAATTTGTCATAAAATTTCCAAATGACTCAGGCAGGGACTGAAGGATCAAATCCGTCTGCAGTTGGAAATCCATGTGAAAATCAAGATGTTCCAGCTGCTCAATAAGCCGAATCATCTTGTGGACATGATCTCCTACATTATGTCCCTCAGACATCCTTATGCGGAATAGCTATCTAGATATCTCATACCTAGCATTTCTGCTGTGCTCACCATACGACTCTTGTAGGTGAAGGAGGATCACACTTGCATTCTACATATTTTTATGCTGCTTTTGTAACTCATTAGTCATAGAAGCAGGCATGTAACATTTGGCTCTCATATCATGCTCCTTCCACTTGTCCAAAGTGTCTAGTTCCTCTTGAGTGGCCTCTGAAGGTAAGGGACCAGGAACCTTTGAATCTAAAACATATCCAATACGTTCAAGGTTTAGGACAAGTTTTTAATTTCTGAGCTAATAAGAAAGATTATGTGCCGTCAACCTATTGTGATCAAGTATGCTCGTAAGGATATTGGATGGTGGTGGTTGTTGTGTGCTCATTATTATCAGAAAAATTAACTGCAGAAAATAACTAGATTAATTAGTAAATGTATCAAGTAATTAACCAAAATGATTGTGGTCTTTTAATCAAATTGGTCCTCCCACTAACTTAGCGAATCCTACACTTCCAAAGTAGGAAACAGAAATCCTAGTTGGACAGATTTCTGGTGGATGATTGAATTTTTATAGTCTTATTGATCATTTTCAGGCACATCCATTATTTGAATTACAATAAACTATAAGTGAGCAACTCCTTGCCCGTCACATCTCATGTGAGGTTCAATCATTTATTTAGCCCCTAATGCTCAAAATCTCAGGCACATCCATTATTGATTTATCTTGCATTAGTTAAGTTGATCCCATTAAGCCAGTAAACATGCAAATAATTTTAATATCCTCAGGCACATCTATTATTGGCCACCAACTATTTACATATTTATAACATCTTATGCTTAACAATTATTCTTAAGAAAATCTCTTAAATAAATGCATCACATGCAAGTATATAAAATTTCTTAAAATAATTGCCTCAATGGAGGGCCATGATATAATTACTTTAATTATACCATTTCCAACTTAATCATTTGTTTGAAAGATTTTGTGGTCGACTTAATTACTATTATGGTCTCACTTTGCATATTATCCAATTGCCATGCATATATCATATACTTGCATACATTCATACACATCTCATGCATACATGGATAAACAAATAATATGGTATGATCATGGACTTTCTAAGGGATTCAATTCTGAGCCACCAAGAATTGAATTAGGGCATTCCTAGGTGTATTTCATTCATTCATTTTACAAAAGTTGCTGAAGGAGTACATAATCAACCCTTGATCTTGATTTCTTCCCACTGGTCCCACCAATACTCTTGACCTCCTTGTTCTTCTTGCAATCCAATTACATTTTAATCCTTGACATACCAAGATGAGTTTACAAGAATATGGACTTTAAAGTCCTCAAATAAATGAAATTACAACCTAAATTATTACAACATTTATAATACATGCTACTAAAATAAAATTAATTATTTTACATTCCAAAGAAAAATAAAAGAAATAAATCCAATCAAATTGGTCTTTTATTGTCCATGATCATCCATCATGCATATTAAAATTTAACAATTAAATAAAATATACATACTAAAAAATTAAATTGAATATCACATATTCAACCAAAATTAAATTTGAATCTCATTCAAATAATTTTAAATTTAGAAACCTTATTCCAAATTTAATACCTTGAAAATAATTTTCAAAAAATTAATTGTGTGATTAAAATTCCTAATTAAATAATTTAATTAGGTATGGGCTTAATTATGGGCCTTAAGATATACAACAATTGCATAAAGGGCTCAAAAACGAAGCCGAAAAATCCAACATACCCTTGGGGTGTGCATCTCAACCAAACCGCTCATGGTGAGCACCCAATCAGCTTCAAATCAATCCAAATTTGATCCAATCACACAATTAAGCCCATAAACAATCTTAATGGAAAATATAGTGGCTCTAATACCAATTAAAGGAGTGAAAGCGTGGATTAAAGGATATTAGGACCTTGAATTTTAAAAATTATTTCTCAAGTTACATGCACCATACCAAGTGTCTTATGATCCTAATCAATTTCCAATACCCAATTGCATACCAAAACATATTTTAGCATGCATTAAAATTTCATTTGCCATTAAAGATTGTGAATTAACATTTAATTCAATTAAACTCTAACTAAAAGAGGGATTTTTAGGTACTAACCTCTTGATGCACAATTGATGCAAATCCAGGATGTTCTTAGGACCCCAAATGTTGTCCCTCTAGTTTGTCCACCATAAGCACACACCAAAGTTGCAATGGCAGCCCTTAGACTGGCTTCTCAAGCCTTGTCTGTAACGGCCTCACTTTAGGTAGTCCGTACATTCTACTATTCTGGAAACTAACGTCTATCTAGACAGCTAGGATGACTGGAACTACACTCCAACTAGAGAGAGGAGGCATAAATTGACTGAATAATGACTAAGAAAAATCAAGGAAAAATAAAACAAGCAAAGTGCAACTCGGTTAAACGAGCCGGGGTTACAGCGATGGGTGACCGTACGGGGAAGCGACTGTGAAGATAGTTGCTGACCCCAAACCCATGAGGAACCCTAGGAAAATAATTTTTGGGACTCCAATGAATAGTTATTGAGGTCTAAATGACATTATAAATGCCAAAGAAAATTCAGTAAAATTTATTTATCGGTACAGACCAAAGATAACCCGGTGAGCCTAATGAAGGGCATTTTGATCATTTCAAATCCAGAGTTGAATTTTGACCTAAATGTCAATTAAAATGAGAGAAATTAAAAATAAATAAAATAAATTAAAATGATGAATGATGGTAGAAAAATTAAAAGAAAAGAAAAGAAAATAAATAAGCTTTATATATATATATATGATGTCATAATGACATAAAAAAAATGGCAACCAATGGGAATTCAACATCCCATTTATAAGAGATAAGGAAGACTTAAATTGAGACAAAAAAGATTCATCTTCTTCCTTTCTCTCCACCATGGCTGAACTACACTCCTTTCAAGCTCCCACCATTTGTTGATTTTTAAGCTTGAATTTCCTCCAAAACTCACACAAAAAATTTCACTTGGCTTTATTAAAAATTTATTTTACACCTTGGAGAAGAAGTTGGCTTCCATAAGGAATAGCAATTGTGAAGTTTTCACAAGCTTGGAATTTGCTTGATCAAGGTTAGTGCACTAAACCATTCTTCTTCCTTTCATAAGCATGAAAAACATGCTAAATTAAGTTAAATTGATATGAAATCAAAAGAGATTCATGAGGATATGAAGTTACTAAATTTCGGCAGCTCTAGAATGAGAATGAAATTGATGGTTTTGATAGTTTTAAATTGGTTAGGGAAGTTGATTAATGAAGTTTAATATGTTGGGAATTGACTTGCATGGGTGTATGCTTAATTTGGAAATATTGAATTAGGGTTTGATCATAAATTTAGGGCTTTTATGTAATTGTTAGAGATTGACTTGTTGAGATTGATTGATGAGATTTAGAAGTGCTATGAATGACAAATTGAAGTTTGAGAGTTGGGAGAAATTGAATTGGAAGTGTTGATTTTCATGAAGGATTTTCAGACCTATGAGTCCAATGTGGTTTTTAAGCCATAAGTTGAATTGTGTTACTCCAATTGGTGTGAAGTTAATTGGAGATGAAACCTAGGACAATTTTCCACATTTTTCATGGAGGAACCATGCCCAAAAACTATCCCTAACATGGCCAAAAATTGGCTTGAATCCGGATAACCCTAATTTGGACTTGGAAAAATGACCAAATAAATAGTAAATGTTCAAATGGCTATAACTTCCTCTAGGAAGGTCAGAATGACTTGATTTTTATACTATTGGAAAGGTTAGACATAGGAGCACAACTTTCATGAAGAACACAAAACCCAGATTTGCCTATAACCAAATCAAATTGCTAGCACAAGTTAGGTCAACAAAACTGTCCAGAACCCAATTGTCCAGAAATTCTGGACTAGAACCTATCAGACCAGTTTTTGGTAAAAATGTCATAACTTGGTCTACAAAATTGCAAATGCAATGAAACTAATGCTAAAATTTTTATAAGATATAGATCTATAATATTGATGTTTTGACCAGAACCTAAAACCCAAGGGAATTAGGCCAAATTGCTAGAACAAGTCAGCACATCAAAACCTGGAATTTGACTAAACTACCACTTGACTCTATAATAGTTTTTATAGCATATCTCCCACTAGGAAATCCCAAATGGGATGAACCAAACTGTTCTAGAAACCTAAGAGATAGGGCTTCAACATTGATTTAGAAACTTTCCTCAGATTATGAGTGTAAGAACCCTAAAATGGGAGTCAAAGCTACTGACCTGAACTTGGAATCCTGTAGACATAGGGCACCTGAGTCTAGGACAGTTAATTTGCTATAATTAATTCCATAAGACCTGAAAAATTGTAATTCAAAATTTTGGGTAATCATAAGACATAGGGTAACAACTTCTATGAAGAACATTAGGCCTAAAAGTAGCTGTAACATATCCAAATAATTGACTCCAAAATCTGCCTGGTTTTGGAACTTAAGTGAGTTAAGGAACTAGTTTTGGTTATTTAACCATAACTTGAGTTCTAAAACTCTAAATGACATGATTCAAAAAGAAAAACAAAGACAAGATATAGAGAGACAACTTTCATGAAGGAAGTGTAATCAAATAGTGGCCACATCTTGGCCAAATTGCTAGGAGAACATAAGATACCAAATCTGGACCTAAAGAAAGGTTCAAAAATATTATTTGACACATGACATGTAAATTACCTATATGAATTGATAAATGTATAATTTACATGAAAATGAAGGGGGAACCTATTTTTCCACTATAAATTGACATGAAACTACTATAAAGCACTAATAGTGTATGACATGAAATGATAAGATCATAAGTAATTAATAATACTAATTTGCTCAAAGTATACCTAGACTTATTTATATATCATGGATCTATTGGTATACCAATTAGGGACTATAGATTGCAGTACTGCCCACAGAAATAATCATTAATAAACAATATATGTCTGATATGATTGTTCTACAGGCTTTATCCCTGCCCGTTGGCCATTGTGCCTGATTTTATTACTGGCTTTATGCTTGTCCACTGGCCTTGTGCTTGACATGACAAATGTATACATATTAGACATACAGATGTTTAACTAGTGTACTCTCATGTATCTAGTCCTTATAGTCTGTCATAGTTTACTTAGGCACAGTTATGAGAAATAAAAGTTTAAATTCAAACAAGTACATGAAAGAACCATTAATATAAAGTATATAAGACCGAATATAAATTACATGAATAAAAAGATCCCGATTAATTTATTTATTTCCAAAGTTTGATAAACAAGTAAAAGGACTGTAAATTCATATAATTGTACATTACTACAAAAGGTTATACTTCAAATAATTATTTTGAATTGTTTAGATATTTTTCTTTATTTATGCACCACTAAGCGTTATGCTTAACGCGTTGGTTTTTTCATCGCGTAGGTATAGGAGACCCACAGCAACAGCAGTAGAGTAGGTACAGGACTTGAGCATATCTGCTACAGTGTAGATTATCACCTCATCAGTCATTTTGATAGAGCTTACGTGTATTTAAATTTTGCATTTTGGATCATTGTACATAAGTAGATGGTGTAAATTATTTTAAGACATGTAATTAAATTTTTGAATTGTATATAAATTGTAAACATTGTGCTTAATTTTATATGAATGAAATAAAGTATTTTATCTATTTGAAAATTTTATGAGTAATGGTATGATATGGTGCATGAATAATTGACATGAGAAATGATGTGATGAAATGGAATAAAAAAAAATTACACGTGATATAATATAATTAAAAAGATATTAAATTAATATTGTACACGTAAAGACAGAATAGGGTGCTCCGGCACCGAATGTAGCACACCTTGCTCGGCTACACAGTAGACGGGTGAGGGGTGTTACATTGTCAACCAATTTTGAGATGGGATTTATGCTTTGTGAAGGTTGTATAAATGTATTGAGAGTTAGAAACACTTTCTAATAATTTTAATTCAAGAGGAAATCAAATTTTTCCCTTGAGTCAATTGAGAAATTGAAGAGGAGAGGAAGAGAGCATGTTGCCATCCAACATGAGAGAAAAGAGAGAGGTGATTGATTTTTTTTATAACTTTTCTTTATATACTTAGTTCAAACCCTAACTCCCTTTCCACATGTCATCACAAGATCCCATCTTGTTATTATTTGATTTAATCCTATGAAGCCAAGTGTCAAGCTCCATTTAAATCATGATATGTGGTCTTCCATCATAGGAATACAAGTGGCAAGATCATATGGTGTCATATGTCACCATCTCATGGTGCCATGTGTCACCATGTGAAAAGACTAATTTGCCCTTACTTTTTAATTTGAGTTCTCAACCCAAAATTATAATTTCTCCTTTTTAAATCAATTTATATTAAAATATTAATTAATTAATTAATTAATCTCCATTAATTAATTTTTCATAATTAAATTCATATTTAATCAAATTAAATACAAATTTAATTTATACTATACATCCAAAACCTAGATTGGGTTTCAAGTCATGCTAGGGACTTTGTAATCTTATTGCAAACCAAACCTCTTTAATTAATCAATTAAATCACATTTTAAATGGTGATTAGCTTGTGTAGATATGTGACTTACTAGGCTCATTACTTATTGGCAATGAGAAATGATATTAACTCTTAATATCATTAGAACTATTTCTTATCATAAATGATTTCTCTAAATCATTTTAAGCATCTCATAGGCCATGGTTGACACTTAGCATAGTATGCCATGGCTACTCAATTAGTAATAAGGAATACCTTAAATGAACCTTTAATCATATGTTACCATGCACTAGAAGCTCTCCAGTATAAAATCCCAATTCGAGTTGGAGTCATGGTTAATGTCAAACCCCATTTGCTATGAACATTATGTTCTCTTTTAATTCCAGCTCTTGATTAATTAGATTTTCTTATCAGAAACTCTTTTCTGATTAAATCTGTCTGTCCTGGCCAGGAATTTGAAACATCAAGAATAATTAAATGAACATAGGATTCTATCCCTATTTACTTAGGGTAACGGATTCCATCTTTATCAACACCTATCTCCATATATAACTAGTAGGAGCCAACACATGCCCATATACCCATACACAGTACAAGTATGAAAGTAGTATTAAACTCAAACTGCCTATATACAAGATAACTACGTTATCTCATATCTAAAGATTATATGCACTGATATGATATATGACAATGCATTGACAAGAGTAAACTCTATGTGCTTGTCATAAGCGTCACTAGTTCGGCTTACTTATCATGTATAAGTGCCTATCATGTTTGTTATGTGGCATAAGACCCACCACTCTATTATTTATATCTCATATAAATACCTCGGGAACAAACATGATTACAATCTTTCTGGATAAGTCATGTCCTTTGTGAAGTATCCTCGATTGTGAACCAATTTATGATACTTTGTGCTAGAAATACTGTCACTCATATTCTTAACAACTTAAGAATAGAATTTCTAATAAAATATCAATGGACCTTTTCTATTACACATAAATATATTATTTAAATGGAAAAGTGAAATTGCCTTTTATTAATAAGATATGTATAAGATACATCCAAAATGATATACTATAGGGTATACTACTAACAAGGTGGTGGTGACTTGGACACTTAAATGGCTGCCTTGGAGAGTCTTTTCGTGTCACCTTGTTAACCATTATGCAAAATTATTGGTGTTGGTCTTTGTCTATTACTTTTGTATTTTTGGTAAAAGCTAAATTTCCAAATCTGATTGCAAAACAAAGAATAATTTTTGAGTTTTGTAATCTGATTTGGGAGGGACACTTTTTATGGAAATGTACTTTAAACATTTATATTTAGGTGTTGGGTATTATCCAAGCCAATAATGGACCATGGGATTTTCTAAGTCTTGGCTGTCCACCCTCCCCCATTTAATCCCCATCTTCTTCTTCTTTCTTTCACCTTTAGACTTAGAATTTTCAGAATAGAAAAATAGAGAGAGACACACTCCATTACTGGAGCTCTTGTAAGGCTTAGGCCAAACTTCAACTTAGATTTATTACAGGTTTGGCACTTGTAATATCTTAGGCATATACTTGAAAAACTCTAGCACAAGTTGCCATTGTGTTTCAAGTGTCATTGAAATCTTGTAATTTGTATTTTTTTTTATTTCAAAAGTTAGTAAAGGTTTTCTTTGTACTAAAGAGTTGTCTATCTGGGTGAAAGTTGAGTTAATTGTGAATGGTTTGTTGTGCTTGAGCTTGGTTGACTGGACGGTCCACCTTCCATGGCTGAATGAGTTTGTGTTCTCCTTTAAAGCATTTGGCCAAGGCATGTATCAAGTGGTATTAGAGCATTTGGCTCCTTCAACCAAGTAAGTTTCATCCTTTAATGTTCTTCATCTTCCTTTCTTTGTGTTTTGTGTCCTTTGAAGTTTTTATTGGTGTTAATTCCTGCCACTTTCTTGTTGTTGCTCTCTTTCTTGCTTCTTCTACAAAACTTCTTTAAAAACTCAAAGAACTAAGAACTCCAGCCAAGGTCCTTCCTTGTGGTTCTTAGTATTTTTAAGGATCAAAATATACTTGTCACACCTTCCTTGTTGTTTGAAAGTGTGTTCATTCTGCCTTACTACCTTTCTTTAACCTTTTTGCCTCTTTGAGTTGTTAAACTTGAAAATTGTTAAAAGTTTAGAGTTTGTGTGTCTATAGAGAAATATTGGACATCTGGACACTTGAATGTGTGTCTAAAAATTCTGCCTTGGTGAACAAATAGAGGACCTAAGGACTAAAGTCCCAAATTTGACCTAATAGGCATCCTGAAAGAGAATTTTGAAAACCTAAACAAACCAATCCAGAAATTGATGAAAATTTCTAGATCATAGAGACCATAATTAAGGGGAAATCACATAAAATTTTAGACCAAAATTCCATCGTTTTGGTAGAGTGCCAAAATTTGACCATAAACTGAACTTTAAATTTTTCACAAAGCAAAACCACCCATAACATTTTAAAATTTTATAGGTTGTCTATACAGTGTATTGGGAGTCTCTATAGCAAATTTCAAGTTAAAATTCAACCATTTTCTTGTAGAACAAATTTTGGATATCAGACTACATGTCATATTGTGCCATATAGCAAACCAACTTAGAGTGAGCTAAAATTTCATAGGACACCTAAATATGATGTCGGGAAGTTGCTAGTAAAATTTGGTGCCAAAATTCTAACATTTGAATTTTCTGGCAGAAGTAAACTTTGAGTGTGTATTAACTTATTTTTGTGTTTTGCTTCTTAAACTCCAATTTGGTGTCTAGCTTTTATTAATTCTAGTATCACATTTAATTTTTCTTTATCTTGTTTTGTTCTAAAATCATGCTTGAGTATTGCTTGAGAAAATTTTGGGGTCAAAAGTTGAATTTTGTTCAAGGACACTTGAGTCGTAAAAGGCATGTGAGTGTGAGATCAAAAGAGGGTAAAAGCCTAATTCTGAGTGCCTAAACATTTGAGAGGGTGAGCCATTTAACACTAACCATATTTGAATTGTAGGAACAAAATGTCTCAAATGAGGGAATTAGAAGAGACTAGTAGGGCCAAGTATGTTGGAGGTGATGAGGTAGACATGTATACTGAAGTTGAGGGAAATAGGAGTGAAACCATGTATAGAAGGGCTGTAGCAAGTAGATTTGAAAGAATAACCAATGTGATGAATAATGTATAAGATACCTTGGAGAGACTTATAGCTGAGTTGGTGAGGGATAGAGAGGAAAGAAGTAGGGAAAGATGAGGTAGTGAAGAGAGAAACTAGAATGGGAGAGACATGAGGGAGGCATGGAGAGATTAAACTTGGGTAGAAATGGGAGAGGTAGGAGAGAAAATGAGAGGGTGGAGCAACCTAAACAAGAATGGGAGTATGATCCGGATGAGGAGGATTGGGATGAGTATGAGGCCTATGACCATGCCTATCACTTAGGGGGTAGAGGGCATAGATTACCTAGGGGGAGAGGCATGAAAGGGAGAAGAGGAGGAAGAATGCAAAGAGGAGATGAATGGGAAGGTAGGCCAAATGGCTACCAAAAAGGTAGGGATGACTATGAGAGGATAGACAATAATAGTAGGAGCATCAAAATAAAGATACCTGCCTTCTATGGGAAGAATGATCCCGATGTTTACCTAGAGTGGGAAAGAGAGGTTGAATTGATCTTTGAGTGCCACAACTACTCAGAGGATATGAAAGTCAAGTTGGCAGCTGTGCAATTCAAGTACTATGCCATAGTGTGGTGGGATTAAGTCCAAGCAAAAAGGAGGAGGAATGGGTTGAAACCAATTCTAATATGGGAAAAAATGAAAGAGTTGCTAAGGTACAGATTTGTGCCTTCGACGAGTATCTTATCTATTGCCCATCCACATATAGATTATAGGATAAATTTGTCACACCTTATCCCTCCATAAGGCATGACATGATCCCGTAATATATCTAATGAATTATCGAACTTCGTCTACTGATAACTCATTAAATATACTATAAGGGATTTTAAAACAATTTCAATACATTTGGGAGTTTCACATGACCATAAAATAGTGGTTAAGGCATCCTTTTAAAATTGGGTAGGTGTCAATTTTTTTTTTTATAAAAATTTTGACAGAGTGATGGCTGTAAATATAAGAAAACAGTTCCTCAAAACCTGTTAAAAATACTTTATAGAAATATATTATTCACAACTCAACCCCAATTCATCACATTTTAGTCTCAACCATCTCCATCATAAGAAAAGCAATTTATCATTTGTAGAATTCAAAAGAAAGCTTAAATATTTGCATTTATTTGAATAACAAGTTTATATTACAAAAATTTACATTAACCAAAATAACATTACAAGCTTTTTATATAACTGCTCAACGTTCACGTATAAATACATACAGCTAAATGTAAATCAAAAGAAAATTTGCAAAGGGTATAACTATTATATCCAGAAATAGACCCAAAATACTACTCTCTCTCCTGCCATAAGCAGCTTACTCTGCTGCTTTTTCCTTCTCCTTACCTGCGACAGCATGAACAAACCATCACTGAGTAGTACCCTCAGTGTTGCACAACTTAAAAATTTAAAGCTCAATACAAATCATAATTTACCAAAACTTAATTAATCACAATATCTAATACATGTAAAATCTTACAATATTTCTAAAACAAGGGAATCGTTTAATAAAAGCAAATTTTATTTCAACAATCATAAAACACAATTTTCTGAAAATCACATAGTTTAGAATATGACACAATTATCCAATTCATCCCAATAATCAAAGGCTAATGAGGAATACAAAGGCTAGCTAGCAATTATATAAGTACTCATTCAATCCATCCTCAACTGGCAACACACCTCAATACTTCAACCAGAGAGGGAAAATAAATCCAATTCATCTCACTAGGCAAGCTAGTGAGGAATATAAAATACATAGTCATTTCAACTATGGTTTCAAACCATATTCGAACGATTTCCCATTCATCAAATATATTTCATTCGAAACAATTATCCCAAAAGGTTTAGCAATACACAATATCTCAAATTAAGATTCTCAAGGCAAAAAGAGTCATAAATTATTCACACAACTCATTCAAATCAATTTCAATTTGAAAAACAAAGAGATAGTATTAGTTGTGCACAAACCTCTTTATTCTCTTCTTACTTAGTTCAACTTTCCCTCTCCTTAGGAGGCTCCTTTTCTACTGAAGCTATACAATAGAGATGTCTTAATACTCAATTTAACTATCACTAATAGTCAATTAATTAAATGCCTAATGAATGCCTAAGTTACTTAAGTAATTTCAAGAAGTTTGGGTTCTGGACAGATTTATGCCTTGACTTTTGAATTTAATTTCAACCTAATTCTAGTCATAATCTAGTGAGGTGTTCTTCATAAAAACTGTCTCTCTATGTCATAGTTTTATTTTACAATTTGAATCACTCAATTTGGAGTTTTTTAGTTCTAGATATGGCCAATTTATCAAGACTGGTTCACTGACCCTTTGCTGTTCCTGAACCTAACAGATTCTGGAACCTCACTTTGTCCAGCCAATTGGACTAGCTACAATCATATTTTGGTCTAATGTTCTTCATATGAGTTGTTCCCCTATGTGTCCTTGTCACATAGGTTCTAAATCATAATTTTTCAAATTATGTATGGTGAGTTATAGCAATTTAACTAACCTGGACTCATAAACCCTGTACATCAGGATTTTAGGTTCAGGTCAGTGTTTTGCATTTCATATTTGAGGTCCTTATCCTCAGAATTTGGGTAAGGTTTCTAAACCAAAGTTGTATCCCTAGGTCTTAGGTTTTCATATCATTTTGGCTCATCCCATTTGGAATTTTTTAGTGAAAGTTATGGTCTAATTACAGTTTTGGGGTCAAATGGCTAAATTGGTTCCAAATGCAAGATTTCCAAATAAGGAAGTCCTGATTTGTCCTAACAATTTTTCTAAGTTCTTTTAGGATCTGGGTGCTGGCCAAAAAATCAAAGTTGTAGTTTTGGGTCTTATAAAGATTTTTGTTTTTGAATCACTACTTTTACAGTTTTATAGCCCAAATTATGCATTTTTGCAAAAATTGGTCGGATGGCCATTTGTCCAGGATTTTCTAGGTCAAGTCTGATTTTGGTAGATTTATTGGACTAATTTTGCTTTGCAATTTTACCAAGTTAGGGTCATAATTTGGGTTTATGATCTTCATAAGAAGTGTTCTACTATGTTTCAAGTTTTCATTGGTTCAAGAATCACCTAATTTGGAGTTTTTTTACAGAGAGTTATGCCTATTTGAATAATTATTGTTCATTTAGTTAATTCTGGTCAGGTCCAAAATACCAAATCAAGATTCAAGCCAATTTTAGACCAACTTATGGTCAGTTTTTGGGCAAGGTTTCTCCATGAAAAATGTGGCTTTAGGTCTTAAGTTTAATCTCCAATTGGCCTCATACCAATTGGAGCTATCTAGCTCTATTTATAACCATAAAAGCACACTAGACTTAGAGGTCTAGAATTTCCAGCAACCCAACAACCACTCATCCATCAATTCCATTCCATAATTCACATCAATTCTCAATTCAAAACACACCAAATGATCATAATTAGGCCTTATAAACCTCAATTGGTCAACATATTACAAAACCCTAATTTTCACTAAAACCCTAACTTTTCATCTTCCTAATTTCATACACACATTGTGACACCCCTTACCCGTCTACAGTGTAGCCGAGTAAGTTATGCCACTCAGTGTGCCAAAGCACCAATTCATGTTTCTATTACAATTTATCCCTTTTAATTCATTTATTTTCAATTTTTGATAAATCTAAATTTTTTCACAAATTTTATAGAAAATTCGACAGAGTGCCGGCTGTAAATTGGAAAAATAGTTCTTCTGAACCTGTTTAAAAACATTTCCAATATAATTTCCAAATCCAAACTGCATTATACACATTTCAAGTCAATCTCAAAATCTCAATCTCAAATCATGATACTATTTTCAAAACTTTTCTGTTCACTTCATCACTTGAAGCATAATCATAAATATTTCTCAACATTTCATTTATCAACATACATTATACAAAAATTTCGATAACATGAAATTTCATATATTTACATTATTACGTAATTACAAGAGTTGATAGTTACAATCCCAAAACTAATACATAATACAAAATGCAAAATATAAAATGCTACCCAAAATCCTAATGTCCTACCATATGCAGTGCAGATGTGAGGTGACTCGACTCGGATGCGACTCAATGCTCACCCTGTCTGATGTCTGCTGGGCTCCCCAGCTAGGTCTCCAGTACCTGCGCGTGGCAAAAGTGACGCGCTAAGGAATTCTGCTTAATGGTGACAATATAAAATAAAATAAAATAAAATAAAATAAGTATACAGAATGTATGTTTACATTTTTTTGGGTAGACTTAATTTCTGATATTATTTGCAGTATTGTTCAATTAAAATTTGGTAAGGTTTATTATCATTGCCCGAGTAACCCATACTAGTTGACTGGACTGGATAAATGGGTCAACTGGCACTAGGTACTAAGTACCTCAGACCATCACACCATCGGTCACATTGTGTCTCCTGGTATGCAGCAGAACAACTAATAAGCTGTAATAATTATCAAGGATATAATTCAAGTATAAAAACTCAAATAACATAGCCAAAGACTATTATGTCACAGAATGGCATAGGAAGTCATGAAACACAGAATGGCATAAAGCCATATGCAGTACTGCTAACAGAACCCTATTGGCATACTAAGCTATCCAAACCAATCTTGTTATGTCACGCCCTACTCCCCTGCAAGATGTAACATGATCCCGTAGTACACCTAATGAATTACCGTACTTCGACTACCGATAATCCATTAAATATACTACAAAGGATTTTAAAACAATTTTCATGAAATTTAAATCATCGATTAAAATCTGGTGTTATAAAATTTTTTTCAAAATTTTGGCAAAGTGCCGGTTGTATTTTGAGAAAACTGTTCTTCAAAACCTGTAAAGAACACACTCCCAATATGTTTTCTCAAATACAATTTCAATAACTTCATTTGAACCCATAATTCAAATCTCAATAATCAAATCAATCTCCTCATAAAAGAAACATTTCATTGATTACAAGGCTCAAAATTAATATTACAAAACTATTCAGATAAATGAAATCCCAAATTTACCTTTACAATAATTTACATTTAATTATATACCAAAATATTTTACAAGAGTTTTTATACAACTGCTCAAATAATTTACATACATATTATTACATGCATACATCAAAACCTATGTACATGGGTATACCTATGATATACCTAGAATTGATCTGAATGTGTCTTCAAAGAAACTTACTCACTGCTCTATGCTCTTCTTACCTGCGACAGCATACAAAGCTATCGCTGAGTGGTGAACTCAGTGGTGCACAACTATAATTTAAAACATAGTACAATATACATCAACAAAATTTACAGCAAATAATTTGGAAATCTGAATACTCATCAAATTCCAAAACTCAAAATATTCATTTCCAATAATGTAAATCATTTGTATGAAATGACTTTGATCACGAAATTCAATTTATCAAATCATGACTAACCATTTAAGGTAATTCCAACAAAATCAATTATACATATATCATAACTGAAATCACAACTCTTTACTATTCAAAAACATTCTGTATCTCAAAAACCATGTTGTATCTCAAAAATCATGCTGTATCTCAAAAATCATTCTTTATCTCAAAAATCATTCTTTATCTCACTAACTATGCAAGACTAATCCGAAAGGGCCATATTCGAAGTGATTCTAACTCCCTATGGTCGGGGAGGTCGAATCAGATTCTAACTCCTTATGGTCGGGGAGGTCGAATCAGATTCTAACTCCTTATGGTCGGAGAGGTCGAATCATCGTGCACAGTACACACCACAATAATGAATCTTCCACAAGGGCCATCACGATAAAAAAACTTAGATCTAACCTCAAATCAGAGGAAAATCTAAGCCTGTGCACGTACCATGGTAATCAAAACACAACTAACTCCATTGTCTTCTCAACAAATGAGAGAGACGGGTAATAACCTAGTCAAGCATCTATAGTGAGATATAAAATAATATCACAATCCTTTTAGTGAGCATAAATCACAATATAATTCGATTCAAATTCAATTCCAATATCCAATAATTTTTATGCTCATCACAATTCAAATCATAAATTCGCATTTTTCCATGAAAATTACCATCACAATTCAAAACATGTTCTATCAAAATTTTCCAAAACATAATTTATTCAATCCATAACAATGCTTAATACTTGTGGAAATACCATTTCACAAAGCTAAATTCATACATACTATAACAATTTCAATAATCATTGAATTAAATCCAATGCTTGTTAAACATAATACATAAGAAAAATATGTCATTTAATCATATGAAATATTCAAAACAAAATCAGTTAAAAACTAGTTGTGCACAAACCTCTGATAACTGTCTCTTGGCTCTGACTCAGTGTTTCCTTCCCCTTCCCTGAGTCTTTGCTAACTGAGAAACATAATTTGAAGTGTTTCAGTACTCATTTAAATTGTCTCTAACGATAATGCTTGATAATTAATTCACTGAATTCTATTATTTGCTTAGTCAACCTAATATGTTGACTCTCGGTGCATTCTAGGTAAATTAGGTTTTAATGTTACTAATATGTCACATTTGTAGCCTTTTAAGGTTGGTACATATTACCAAAATTATTTCCATGTATTTTGCGTTTTATTGCAATTTGCTGGATTCCGGGATATTAGTTTAACCTAGCCGGACGACCTAGTTCCCTCGATTTTTGGGTTTCGGTCAAAACTACAAACTTGTAGATCTATGTCTTATTGCACGCGGGGCAAAATTTCAGGTCATTCTGAGTTATGTAGACCAAGTTATGGTCATTTTACTATTGCTGGTCAAAATGCATCAAAATTGGTCACTTTAGGTCATTTTAGGTTCGGCCAGTTTTTGGACCGAACTTGTACAAGCTGTTTGACTTACTTATGGTCATTTATGGGCTTTAGTGTCTTCATAAGACTTGTAGATATAGGTCTTAACTATTTATGGTCAAAATTTCAGGTCAATTGGACCTGTTTTGTGTGAGTTATGGCCAAAATACTAACTACTGCCCAAATGGTAAATTTCCAGGCCTTAATTGCACTAATCCGGATTTGGTCACTTTTCAAGTTACCTTACAGGCAGAATTTTGGTAAGCTTCCTTCATGAAAGTTGGCACATTTTGTGCCTAGTTTCACCTACAATTGGTCTCATACCAATAGGAGCCACACACTTAAGGTTCTAGGCCTAAAACATAAACTGCCCTATTGCATTTTGTTCATTACTCATCAAAGGACACTTTTAACAATTACCAAACTATACATTCATGCCAATTCTGGTTTGTACCATAACCTAAACATAATTCACAATATATTGTTGGTCATTTTGGCAGCTTACAATCACCCTCAATATGCACCATTTAGCACAGAATTTTTCAAGCTCAAATTACAATAATTCAATCACTTAACCTAGCTCATTTACATGTCCAACCTCACACCATCATACATATACCCAAGCTGCCATAACAACTATCACAATTCAACATTAATATTCCATAAACCAAACATGAAATAACATCTTTATGGTTCACCAAACCAAGCTGCCGATTCATACATTACAGTCCATTAATTTTCAAGCTTCCAAATTCAAGTACACATTCACATATACTAAGTATACATCACCCAAATTAATTCCTACACACATAAATATTTAATCAACCCTTTAATCTACCATTTACAAGTAAGAATAAAATGTCCTCAAGGAGTTTCCATGGCTACCAAAAATAAACATCTCCCTTAGAACATCAAACTCCAAAATTCTTTCCACAATTCAAGTACCCATAACCTCCTCACAAACTTTAATGAAGCAATAACCAAAAACACAAACTTACCACTTTGGAACTCTTCAAAACCTTGACTAAACTTGATCTTCTTGCTGCCTATCTATTGCCCAAGTGGTGTAGAACAGTTTTTGTGAAGGAAGCTAGTGAAAAATATGGCTAAATCATGGTTGCATGGTGGTTGAAGTGAGGTTGGCCATGGAGTTTCCATGGGAGTTTTGGGAGAAAGTTCAATTCGGTTTGGAAGAAGAATGAAGAAGATGAAGCATACTTAGTGGAGAAATCTGTCCACTAATGTTATATTTTAATGTCCATTTAGCTCACTTAGTGGACCACTAAGTTTAGTTAATGAATAATTAATCCAAAGTTTCCAAATTTGCAATTTTGTCACCACTTCTTTCACTATTGATATAATGTACCACAATTTAATTTTTATGACATTTTTAAAGTTTAATATCATTTATTTTTAGTGAACATTGAGGTCAAAAGGCAACTCGGGGTGTCAAATGATCACAATGCCCCTGTTCGGGTTGCATTCCCAATTTTTCGGTAACACCGAGTTTTGTCCGTTTTTCGATTTCTCACTTTTCTTTGTACTAATTAATTAATTTTTTTTTTGATATTTCTAATAGTATTTATACTTCAATAGATGTCTATTTGAGTCTTAAAAATATTTTTCCAGGGTTCTCCGTGGTCCAGGGCTAGTCAAAGGTCCACGCCGCAACTTCCCTGTGCGGTCACCCATCGCTAGGGTTCTCGGCTCGTTTAACTTGGTTACATTTCATTGCTATGATTTTTCCTTTGTTTTTCTTATATTTTCTTTTCTTGTATTTCATTATTTTATGTCTCCTCACTCATATCTAAGTATAGTTTTAGGCATCCTAGCTGTCCGGACAACATTGGTCACCAGAACAGTAGAACGCACTACCGAACATAGGGGTGTTACAATTCTCCCCCCCTTAAAATAAATTTCGTCCACGAAATTTTACCTGGCATTAGTCTCTGAATAGTTGTGCGTGCTGTCTCCTCATATCCTCTTCACGTTCCCAAGTAGCTTCCTGGCATGAATGATGGTTCCACAGCACTTTAACCAGGTATATCTGTTTGTTTCTCAGCTGCTTCACCTCATAAGTCAGAATTTCTATGGGTTCTTCCTCATAGGAGAGGTATGGATTTACCTCAATCTCTTCAACTGATAGTACATGAGATGGGTCTGATCTGTATCTCCTTAACATGGACACATGGAAGACACTATGTATCCTTGCTAACTCCGGAGTTAATGCCAACCGATATGCCAAAGGACCCACTCTTTCCAGAATCTCATATGGTCCAATGAAACGAGGACTCAGCTTCCCCTTTCTGCCAAATCTCATAATACTCTTCCAAGGAGAAACTTTGAGGAATACCTTATCACCCACTGCATATTTAATATCTCTTCTCTTCAGATCAACATAGGACTTCTGACGGTTTGATGCAGCCTTGAGTCTATCTCTGATCAATCTGATCGTTTTCTCTGTCTGCTGAATAATTTCTGGCCCAATCATCTTCCTTTCACCTACTTCATCCCAACATAGGGGAGTTCTGTACTTCCTGCCATACAAAGCTTCATATGGAGGCATTCCAATGCTTGATTGGTAGCTGTTGTTATAAGTAAACTCAATCAAAGGCAAGTGTGTATCCCAACTACCTTCAAACTCAATCACACAAGCCCGTAGCATATTCTCCAATATCTGAATTACCCTCTCAGACTGGCCATCTATCTGTGGGTGGAATGCCGTGCTGAAGTTCAATCTAGTTCCTAGGGCTCTCTGAAGACTACCCAGAATCTAGAAGTGAACCTAGAATCTCTGTTTGATACAATCAATACTGGCACTCCATGCAGTTTTACAATCTCATTTATGTATAATCTGGCCAATCTTCCCAAGCTATAGTCCATCCGGACTGGCAAAAAGTGAGCAGACTTGGTTAGTCTATCAACTATAACCCATACTGCATCATGACTATTCTGTGTCCTCAGAAGTCTCATCACAAAATCCATAGTTATCTGTTCCCTTACAATGTTTCATAGGGTGCCACTTGTATGCTAGCTTGACACTTATTAATGTATACAAATTCTGTTAGTGGGATGTATCTGTCCCATCTCCCCTCGGATTCAATGACACAAGTTCTCAGTATATTCTTGAGGGCTTATCACATATTACAAGTTATTATTATCATTTCATTTCATTATTTATAGACACAATGAGTTTCAAAATTTACCTGAATCACTTGTTTCGACTGTCCATCCGTCTGAGGATGACAAGTCGTACTGATATCTCTAAGCTTATAGCAATTACTGTGGTACAGGTAATTCACATTAATGTAACCGAGTCACTGACTCTAGCTACCTTACAAGTGTAGTCGTTTGATAGGCTAGTTCTAAAGTTTTAAATTTCTGACTAAAATTTTCACAGTTATTTCCAGTAATAGTACTTTATTCGGGTGCAACTGTATCAATTTATAGATTATTTACAAATATTCTTAATTTATTGTATCACGAGGAAGCACGTAGCTCTGCATAATAATCCTGTGTCGGTACTGTAATCTGCAATTTACAATACAAACATCGAGAACATTACATAGTCACTACTTTATAACCTCATGGACTAGGTTTTCTAACATCTTATCTTTCTCGAATCCACTAATATCCTAAACTGATTCTGATTACAATATCCATTAATAATTACTAACAGTAACATCTTTGCCCTCATCTAGAGCAATTCTATAACTGTAACTTACTTTTAGGTCCTTTTGCCTTACATTAAGTAGGCTCGCCAATTAGCTTTATAATTTATGGTATGTTAGAAAATACTTTTAGCTAACAATTCTTCCAAAATTAATGTCAATCATACTTGTTATTGTAGTTTTGATCCTAAAAAACTAGTCACTGACGCATCAAAATTTATTCCCCTATAAAGGAATAGGAACAAAACATAGAATTCTAACACTAACATATAAATAAGTAGTGCTGGGATCAAATAATAACTCATTGTTTCTTTCAAAAATTAAGAACTTACCAGCAGCTACATCCGAAATTTCTGCTCTTTCTCCTTAGCGCATAGTGGACTCTATGACTGGTGCGCTACTATATTCGAGTTGATTCACTGTGTTATAATGGTGAGGAGTACCAACTCTATTTCTATCTCGACTCTGACTGACGGTCTGTGGACTCCGGAGAGCAGATCGAGGTGCTCTAGTACAATCTTTAGCAAAGTGTCTAAGTTTTCCACAATTGTCGCAGGCTCCAGAGGCCTTACGATAAATACCTCCATGTAGCTTACCACAAACATGGCAGAAACGGGCAGAATAGAAACTTCTGGTTGTTCGACGACTAGATCTTGGTGTTCTCTACCCTAATGATCCGCCTTTGTGATATCTCTGAGCTTGGGGTTCCTCAAATTCTTTTCTCTTCCCCAAATTACTGCTCGAGTTCTGACTCATAGATTTCTCCCTCTTCTCTATTTCACACTGCCCTTGTAGGGGTTGGGTCTGTACTTGGGCTTGGGCTGACAAATTATCAGCCATTTGTTGGAAGAAAGTGGCCATTTGCTGGGCCATTTGTGCAGTAATTTGTACTGGTAAAATTGGTATAGTTGGGCCTTCAACACTTTGTGGAGTTGGGGCCTCAACTTGTACTTCTGCCATCACAGACTGTTCTATTGTCTCATTTTCTCTTCCATATCTTTTCACAAGATTTTCTATTTCTGTACAACTAATATAAGGAGATTCCTCTCCATTAGTTCATATTTATGATGTAAATATACTATATGTATCAAACATTTGAGCAGTTGTAGTTATCGACAAAAAGATTTCAAATTCACAGTTTGAAATTTACTTTAAAACCATGGCTCTGATACTACAAAATATGTCACACCCTACTCCCCTGTAAGATGTAACATGATCCCGTAGTACACCTAATGAATTACCGTACTTCGCCTACCGATAATCCATTAAATATACTACAAGGGATTTTAAAATAATTTTCATGAAATTTAAATCATCGATTAAAATCTGGTGTTATAAAATTTTTTTCAAAATTTCGGTAAAGTGCCGGTTGTATTTTGAGAAAACAGTTCTTCAAAACCTACAAAGAACACACTCACAATATGTTTTCTCAAATACAACTTCAATAACTTCATTTGAACCCATAATTCAAATCTCAATAATCAAATCAATCTTCTCATAAAAGAAACATTTCATTGATTACAAGACTCAAAATTAATATTACAAAACTATTCAGATAAATAAAATCCCAAATTTACCTTTACAATAATTTACATTTAATTACATACCAAAATATTTTACAAGAGTTTTTATACAACTGCTCAAATAATTTACAAACATATTATTACATGCATACATCAAAACCTATGTACATGGGTATACCTATGATATACCTGGAGCTGATCTGAATGTGTCTTCAAAGAAATTTACTCACTGCTATATGCTCTTCTTACCTGCGACAGCATACAAAGCTATCGCTGAGTGGTGAACTCAGTGGTGCACAACTATAATTTAAAACATAGTATAATATACATCGACAAAATTTACAGCAAATAATTTGGAAATCTGAATACTCATCAAATTCCAAAACTCAAAATATTCATTGCCAATAATGTAAATCATTTGTATGAAATGACTTTGATCACGAAATTCAATTTATAAAATCATGACTAATCATTTAAGGTAATTCCAACAAAATCAATTATACATAAATCATAACTGAAATCACAACTCTTTACTATTCAAAAACATTATGTATCTCAAAAACCATGTTGTATCTCAAAAATCATTCTTTATCTCAAAAATCATTCTTTATCTCACTAACTATGCAAGACTAATCCGAAAGAGCCATATTCAAAGTGATTCTAACTCCCTATGGTCGGAGAGGTCGAATCATCGTGCACAGTACACACCACAATAATGAATCTTCCGTAAGGGCCATAACGATAAAAAAACTTAGATCTAACCTCAAATCAGAGGAAAATCTAAGCTTGTGCACGTACCATGGTAATCAAAACACAACTAACTCCATTGTCTTCTCAACAAATGAGAGAGACGGGTAATAACCTAGTCAAGCATCTATAGTGAGATATAAAACAATATCACAATCCTTTTAGTGAGCATAAATCACAATATAATTGATTCAAATTCAATTCCAATATCCAATAGTTTTTATGCTCATCACAATTCACATCATAAATTCGCATTTTTCCATGAAAATTACCATCACAATTCAAAACATGTTCTATCACAATTTTCCAAAAACATAATTTATTCAATCCATAACAATGCTTAATACTTGTGGAAATACCATTTCACAAAGCTAAATTCATACATACTATAACAATTTCAATAATCATTGAATTAAATCCAATGCTTGTTAAACACAATACATAAGAAAAATATGTTATTTAATCATATGAAATATTCAAAACAAAATCAGTTAAAAACTAATTGTACACAAACCTCTGATAACTGTCTCTTGGCTCTGACTCATTGTTTCCTTCCCCTTCCCTGAGTCTTTGCTAACTTATAAACACAATTTGAAGTGTTTCAGTACTCATTTAAATTGTCTCTAACGATAATGCTTGATAATTAATTCACTGAATTCTATTATTTGCTTAGTCGACCTAATATGTCGACCCTCGATGCATTCTAGGTAAATTAGGTTTTAATGTTACTAATATGTCATATTTGTAGCCTTTTAAGGTTGGTACATATTACCAAATTTATTTCCATGTATTTTGCATTTTATTGCAATTTGCTGGATTCCGGGATACTAGTTTGACCTAGCCGGACGACCTAGTTCACTTGGTTTTCGGGTTTTGGTCAAAACTAAAAACTTGTAGAGCTATGTCTTATTGCACGCGGGGCAAAATTTCATGTCATTCTGAGTTATGTAGACCAAGTTATGGTCATTTTACTATTGCTGGTCAAAATGCATCAATATTGGTCACTTTAGGTCATTTTAGGTTCGGCCAGTTTTTGGACCCGAACTTGTGCAAGCTGTTTAACTTACTTATGGTCATTTCTGGGCTTTGGTGTCTTCATAAGACTTGTAGATATAGGTCTTAACTATTCATGGTCAAAGTTTCAGGTCAATTGGACCTGTTTTGAGTGAGTTATGGCCAAAACACTAACTGCTGCCCAAATGGTAAATTTTCAGGCCTTAATTGCACTAATCCGGATTTGGTAACTTTTCAAGTTACCGTACAAGCAGAATTTTGGTAAGCTTCCTTCATGAAAGTTGGCACATTTTGTGCCTAGTTTCACCTCCAATTGGTCTCATACCAATTGGAGCCACACACTTAAGGTTCTAGGCCCAAAACATAAACTGCCCTATTGCATTTTGTTCATTACTCATCAAAGGACACTTTTAACAATTACCAAACTATACATTCATGCCAATTCTGGTTTGTACCATAACCTAAACATAATTCACAACATATTATTGGTCATTTTGGCAGCTTACAATCACCCTCAATATGCACCATTTAGCACAGAATTTTTCAAGCTCAAATTACAACAATTCAATCACTTAACCTAGCTCATTTACATGTCCAACCTCACACCATCATACATATACCCAAGCTGCCATAACAACTATCACAATTCAATATTAATATTCCATAAACCAAACATGAAATAACATCTTTTTGGTTCACCAAACCAAGCTGCCGATTCATACATTACAGTCCATTAATTTCCAAGCTTCCAAATTCAAGTACACATTCACATATACTAAGTATACATCACCCAAATTAATTCCTACACATATAAACATTTAATCAACCCTTTAATCTACCATTTATAAGTAAGAATAAACTATCCTCAAGGAGTTTCCATGGCTGCCAAAAATAAACTTCTCCCTTAGAACATCAAACTCTAAAATTCTTTCCACAATTCAAGTACCCATAACCTCCTCACAAACTTTAATGAAGCAATAACCAAAAACACAAACTTACCACTTTGGAAACTCTTCAAAACCTTGACTAAACTTGATCTTCTTACTGCCTATCTACTGCCCAAGTGGTGTAGAATAGTTTTTGTGAAGGAAGCTAGTGAAAAATATGGCTAAATCATGGTTGCATGGTGGTTGAAGTGAGGTTGGCCATGGAGTTTCCATGGGAGTTTTGGGAGAAAGTTCAATTCGGTTTGGAAGAAGAATGAAGAAGATGAAGCTTACTTAGTGGAGAAATCTGTCCACTAATGTTATATTTTAATGTCCATTTAGCTCACTTAGTGGACCATTAAGTTTAGTTAATGAATAATTAATCCAAAGTTTCCAAATTTGCAATTTTGTCACCACTTCTTTCATTATTGATATAATGTACCACAATTTAATTTTTATGATATTTTTAAAGTTTAATATCATTTATTTTTAATGGACATTGAGGTCAAAAGGCAACTCGGGGTGTCAAATGACCACAATGCCTCTGTTCGGATTGCATTCCTAATTTTTCGGTAACACCGAGTTTTGTCCGTTTTTCGATTTCTCACTTTTCTTTGTACTAATTAATTAATTTTTCTTTGATATTTCTAATGGTATTTATGCTTCAATAGAGGTCTATTTGAGTCTTAAAAATATTTTTCCAAGGTTCTCCGCAGTCCAGGGCTAGTCAACGGTCCACGCCACAACTTCCCGGTGCGGTCACCCATCGCTAGGGTTCTCGGCTCATTTAACTTGATTACATTTTATTGCTATGATTTTTCCTTTGTTTTTCTTATATTTTCTTTTCTTGTATTTTATTATTTTATGTCTCCTCACTCTTATCTAAGTGTAGTTCTAGGCATCCTAGCTATCCGGACAACACTGGTCACCGGAACAGTAGAACGCACTACCGAACATAGGGGTGTTACATGTTAGGTATACTAGGGCATATTACACTTTTAAATTTCACAATTTTTGAATTTCAAGTTTGAATGTTACTATTCATTTCATTAGTCAACTAAAATGTTGACTTTTTCATAGATAATAGGTACATTGGTTTTAATACTCCCAACATATGACATTTTGCATTCAAAATTTGTTGATATTGGTTGGCAATACCATTTCTAAGCTTAATGTTAATTGGGCAGAATTTTCAGTTTTCATGCTTTGTCTTTACTGTTCCATTGGTCATTTTTGCGGTGGGAATTTGGCAAAATGATCAACATAAAAGTTGTTTCTTATTTTGTCTAGTTACATTTCCTTTTTTGAATCACTCCATTTGGAGTTTTTTAGCTCAAGTTATGGCCCAAAAACCACAACTGGCCGGATTGAAAGTTTTTCCAGAATTTCTGGACTGACCAAATCTACAGTGTTAGGAACAGTGACTGTAACTCACTTTTTGATTATGTTCTGGTCATAATTTGGGTTAGATTTCTTCATAAAAGTTGTTGATCTATATCTCAGCTTATTGCCGATAAAATTTCAGGTCAATTGGACCTTTCTACACTGAGTTATGGCCAAATGACCAAATACTGTTCATTTGGTCATTTTGCCCAGGCAGACTGCAAGTCACCCGGATTAGGGCAATCTTTTTGTCCACTTGGTTTGGTTTTCTGGGCATGGTTTCTTCAACAATATGTCCAATTGGCCTTACACCAATTGGACCTCTATAATTCAAGTTATTGCTGCCTAAACCTGCTGGACTCATGTCCAATTCTGCAGGTCACTAAGGGCAGCCACACCAAACCCAAATCCCACTACTCAACACACTTCATTTTTTATTTAAACAGAACCAAATGGTCACTAATTGACCATTAAAACCTATTTTCATCATCACATGGTCAAAGTCCCATTTTTCCACCCCAAACCCTAACTCAAACATTACAACCCATGTATTTTCATTTCATTTCATCAATCCACTTAGTAGATACATATTGTGGGCAGCCATACAAGCATGTTAATTCTATAAAACTCATCACAATCATACCCTGCCAAGGCTGCCGAAATTTAGGGTTAGCATACCAATGGTATTTCATTAAATTTTCTTTTAATTTACACTCACTTAAGGTCCTTAAACATGAATTCAAAGTAAAAACCAAGGTTAGGTCACTAACCTCTATGGAGTGAGATTTCCCACTTGCTAGAGTTGCTCTTTTCCTTTTCTTTTTACTCCCAAAAGAATCACTAAGATGCAAGAACACTTTTTTGTGTTGGGAGTATAGGGTTTAGTGGGGTGAGAGCTAAGGAAATCAAGCTTTGAAAAAGCTTGCTAAGGTTGGCAATGGTGGATAGGTCATAGCAAGGAAGAGATGAGGAAGAAGGGTTCTGATTTTTTTTCAATTTCCAGCCCATTTTGTCTCTTTTAAGTAAGTTTATGCCATGTGTCAATATTGGGTTGTGTCACATGGTATTTTGCAGTCGCCTGGACGAACACTCACCGAAGTGGGAAAGTGTGAGGAGTCGCCACTTTAATTTTGAAGGAAATTAAAGGAAACCATTTGTACACAAAAAAAAATAAATTAAAAGAAGCCACTTCGAAAACAGAGATTCTAGGTTCGGGGTCCATGTACGGGCGAGGAAGGTGTTAGGCACCCCACCTCGTCCCTCTATGCGGGTAAACATATTTAATATTATGCTCTTTACAAATTAAAATCGATAGTTAGGGGGTTCGAATGATGATGTTAATCCCTTAGATAAAAAAGGAATATTTGATTTTTCACTGGTTCGGGTTACCCAGATACATAAGTACATGAGACGACCCTTAGTGAGTCGATGTTGTGTAGTGGTTTTTTTGTTTAGAGGGTTAGTTTGCGTATTATGATATTTTAGTTTGAATTTGAGAGAATCCGGGTAAAAACCTCTGCCGATCTCTTAGGGTAATCTGTTTAAAGTTTGAGTGAGGAGTCTCGGATAAGAACTCCCCTCCGATCTCCACATATTTATTAAAAATTTTGGTTGAGAATCAGATAAGAACTCTTCTCCGATCTCCGCATATTTATTAAAATTTTGATCAAGAATCGGATAAGAACTCTCTTCCAATTTCTTTAAGTATTTATTAAAATTTTGATTGAGAATCGGATAAGAACTCTCCTCCGATCTCCTTAAGTATTTATTAAAATCTTGATTGAGAATCAGATAAGAACTCTCCTCTGATCTCTTTAACTATTTATTAAAATTTTGGCTGAGAATCGGATAAGAACTCTCCTCCGATATCTTTAAGTATTTATTAAAATTTTGATTGAGAATCGGATAAGAACTCTCCTCCGATCTCCTTAAGTATTTATTAAAATTTTGATTGAGAATCGGATAAGAACTCTCCTCCGATCTCCTGTTTTTTGTTTGAATGAGGATCGGGTAAGAACTCTCCCCCGACCTCTTAAAATTTAATTACGATCGTATATCGTAAGAACCTTAGACTAAGGGTTCTGGCATCCGAAGATGCTGGTAACCCGAACAAGGCTTCTCTTAACCCATTGATACCTTACAACTAGGGAGGGGATACCAAACTGAATTTTTACCGATCTCCTTTGTGATCACCTTACCAGTACTTTTTGACAGGCAATGTTCGATCTCTTTCATTTATTAGTCTGGGATCCGATCTTACCTCGATCCCCCACTATACCAGGTTATCTCCTGAGCTTGTTTAGTGGTTCGAATTCATAACTTTTCCTCCGATTTATTATCCAAACTTTTATTATTTTAAAGAAACTCTCGTGTTAAGATAAAGCTATCAACATTTTATCAAACTACCTATATGTTACCCGTAACCAGAACACCTACATTTGAAGGTAATAAAGGCTAAGAACAAATAAATAACATGAACTGATGAACAAAAGGTAAACTCAAGAGAATAACCACCTACGTGGGGCTCTTTAACATAACATAAACTTGACGAAAATTACGAGCATGAAAGAAAATAAAAAACGAGCACTTGATAAAGCAACGGTCTAGACGCTCACCTGTAGGGGGTTGAATCTATTGAACTAACTATGGAGTCACAAATATTGTAGAGCTGCGTGCTAATAGTCTGGGGACTAATGCTTGCCTTGAAATAAAAAATACCAAGTTAGAATACAGTCGAGCCGAAGTGATAGTAACCGGGTTGTAATGAGATTGAGCTTGGAAAATAAAAGGTGGATATAAAGATGATGAAGACAAAACTGAAACTGAGAGATGGTATCGCAGAGTAATGAACAAACTGAAAATGAAGAGTTTCAGTGTCCAACACTCCTTCAATGGAAATACTTTAGAAAACTGGTTTCTGAAGTTTCCTTATTTTGATACTTAAAAATAGCAGAGTAGCAAGACTGAATCAAGTTTCAGAGCCTTTCCACTATAATCACCACCCCTTTTCCGTCCTTCTTTTTTTTTTAACAGTTTTTTTTCATGCAGGTATTTATAGGGAATGGGTGCTCCTAATGAAGGGTCAGGATTTCCCCTAAGGGAGATGGAAGGTTTGGATTTTAAAGGACATGATCTGATGCTTGAGAATTGAAAAAAATCAAAATGGACTGCTGAGATCCTATTCAGAATATTTGTCCTTTCTCTTTTCTAATTCAACGGCTCAAAATCTTCTTGTCAAGGGAGATCCGAGGGCCGAGAATAAAAGGCGCCGGTCTTGTCGTCTTCTCTTTAATCCAAGGGCTCCGGGCTTGTCCTTACAAGTAAGATCAACAGTAGAGATCAAGATGTACAGGATTGTCATGACATGTCCTGGCGCCTGTCAACATTGTGGGCGATTCTGCAAATGAAGCGTGTGGTGAAGATTTGATCTTGCCTGCAACGCTTTAACTACCTCGGCTCTGATTATAAAAAGGGTTATCGGAAATAGTCTCATCCTTTCCTTGCTTTCCGATCTCCCATTCCTTCCGATCTTTCTATTATGACCCTTTTCCGATCTCTAATACCGGGCCCTTCTCCCGATCTCTCCCATTCCATAACCTTCCTCTCTATCCGAGCTGCTTCAGTCAAAGCATTTAATCCTTCAATTACTGATGCATCCGCTTCGATTTTCGCTAGTAATAAATGCTCAGACCCCCTATATATATGCCTCAATGGGGCATCTTTCCGCATTTCATTTCTCCTCTTTCCACTTCTCATTTCTCCTGTTCTAGCTTCTCAGGTAACAATCCTGGCCATGGCGACAGCTCTTAATCTTTTTCTGATTGTTCACTTTGTTCCTCGACTGAAAATTTATGATCTTGGTGATCAGAGAATCATGATAACCACCTCTGATGACAGTGAGAGAACTGGACTAATTTACCAATCCAGATCGATAATATCGATCGTGTCGATCTCGAGTCGGTCGACCGATATAATCAGCGAACAGATTTGGGGCGAGAAGACTGCTAATTTCCCTTTCAAAATCGGTGAACGCCCTTTGAAGTTCATTTGGCTCCTCACCACATCGGGTGTCCCGACTGCGGCTCGGTTCTGGTCGATGACATTGACGATGACCCCTCCTATCACCATGAGAGTCATAGTCACCCCATCTGAGCTGCACATCTATCCAACGCCTATGGCTGACTTTCTGATCAGACACATCTTTTGATTCAGCCACGAGACTAGGCTTTGACATAGGTCCTTACTAGGTATAATGTACTACCGATCTCTAGAGATCTCTCAAATGATGTAATCTGACCTTTAAAGATTCTTAATGATGTAATCTGATCTCTTGAGATCGCCCAAATAATGTAATCTGACCTTTAAAAGTTCTTAATGATGTAATCTGATCTTTTGAGATCGCCCAAATGATGTAATCTGATCTTTTAGAAATGAAATGAAATTTTATTTGACAGTTGTCATTTAATTATTGCATTGGTTATTTTTCGATCTCTAATGTGCATATCCGATCTGGTTCCTAACTGAATAGCCCTTAGCCGATCTGTAATTCTGAACATCTACCTTAATCCACCGATCTTTAACTAGCCGATCTCCCCTTATTTATGTATGGAGTTTCTGGAATGTTCTTGTGACGTGTCAGAAAAGCTAGCAAATTTCACTAACCGATGCGCCGTTTGGGACACTGTGAGCATTGAATGCTCAGACGGGTATAAATAGGGGAAGGGTCAGTCAGTTCTCCTTTATGTTATTTTAGCACTCCGCGAGCGATTCCAAAATTCTCTCGTTTCTTCAAGTTCTTCCAACACCAATCACACTCTGGTAAGGGTTTTGATCTTTCTCTTAGTTAAACTTCTTCCATTTCTTTAAAAATGAGCGACGCCGAGGGTCAGAGAGCGGCAAGCCTCCCTTCCGTCCATGTCTCGTGGTCATCAGATGAAGTTAAAGTGGTCGGACCAAGTGGGCGATCTGAACCTCCCATGACTTCCGCTTTAGTTTGTGGTCGAGCAACTCAATCAAGACAGATATCTTCCTCTGGTAGAGAAAATCTCCCTGTGGATGATTTACCATCGGTCCTCTAGGAAACCGATCTACAATCCATTAGTCAAGAATACAACCTTCGAGCTTATCAGATGCCATGGCTATCCCAGAGCCTATCACTCTTTCGAGGAAAATGATGCGATCATGGTGTATGAAGAGTAATTAAAAGCCGAGCTTCGGTTTCCCCTTGACGACTTCTTTAAGGACGTCCTGAAATTTCACCATGTCTCAGTAGCCCAAGTACATCCGAACTCATGGCGGATCCTGGTAGCCTTCAAAGGCCTTTACCGAGCTAAGGGACTCGATCCTACAGCGAAGGTGTTCGCTGAGCTGCATAGGCTCACTCGTCGAGAGGACGATGAGTACTGGTTCTTTCAAGAAAAACCGCACTGTGGGCTCTTTACTGATCTGCCCTCCTCACTGAAGAACTGAAAAATTGCTTCTTCATGTTGAGGAGCAAGATTTCGAACGGTTTTGAAGGTTTCCCCCGAAGCTAGTAATATCTGGTCCCGCCATTTCCGAAGCATGTCGCCCTGAGTAGGGATGAGGGCGCCATGGTAATGGAGCTAAAGGATCAGGCGACCACTCAGAAGTTCTCCTGCTTAGATACGGTGATGGCTGAATTGCATCATTGGATGATACGGCTGGTTACCGGCGAAGAATGCGGGCTTCAGCTGTCTGACCTCAGCCCTAGTACTTTCTATATCTCTGATCTCTAGGCCTTAGTGAACTCACTTACTTTTCTTTGTGCAGGTATGGCGGGCAGCGAGGCTTTCAAAGAGAACTGAAAGCGTAAGAGGGAGGTCTCTAAGAAAGTATGGGAAATGAAGCGTGCCGAGGCCTCGCAGATGCCAAGGCATGATCCAGGAGAGGTGCCAGGAGGCTCATCCCGACCCTTGGGACAGCCGATCCCTGAAATAGAAATAACTCAGTCTCCTCCTCGACAAGAAGAGCCACCACCTCCACCAGTTGCTTCGAATGCGAAAGGGGGTCCTTCCCAATCTACTACGAGGACCCTTTCCAGCGGCGCCCAGGTCCTGATTCACTCCCTGGAGAAGAATCGATCTGTTCGAGAGAATCCGGGTTTGGCTAAGATTCTGGGAGCTTCCATATGCCTCCAGGAGGATCGGCACAGGCTGACCCAGGGCAGCATCTACGATCACCTTGCCAAAACGATGAGCTTGAGCGTGGAGAGCTTGGTAAACCAACACATAGTCAGGGAAAAGGCTCATCTTTTGAGGCAAGAAATCCTGAAGGCGGTCTAGGATGCAGCTTCCGCCCGAGCTCAACTTTCATCCGCCCAGGACTATATAACTGAAATTGAGGGTCGGATGAAATCCTATGAGGATAAATTGATCGAGCAAGCTCATGAACTCGAAGAAGCTCAGGCGCTCCAAACCGCTGACGTCGCTCGCCTCACTGAAGAACTTAGAGCGAAAGAAGAAGAGGCAGTGACGAGGGAGGCCGATGCTTATGTGAACGCCCACGGCGACCTTTTGGTCGAGCTCAAGAGGCGTTATCCTGAAGAGGACTTCTCCTGGATGGTGGACCTGGCTCCTCAAGATGAAGATGAGAGCGAAGAGGAAGCTGAGGGAGGTAGAGAGGGTGAGCAAAATGTAGAACAGGCTGGGGGTGATCCTCCAGCCGAATGACTTGTATTTTTACTTTGAAATGAAATGAAATTCTCTCTTTTGTTCAATGACTTGATGAGATCGGAAAGTATCTAAGTTGCACAAGCGCCTGATTGTTTGAACATGTTAGAACATTAAACTTGAAAGCGATTATTAATCTATGTATGAGAGGTCGGAAGAGCATTGTAACCAGGAGATCGGCTTGAGCCAAGACCAAACACTGAACGGAACTTAAAATTATTAAAATTGGAAACCTGATTCGAACACTTAAGATCGGAAGCACCATTAAGCCAGATTGAAACCTTAACTTTATTAAACGATTATCCACAATATTTATAAAAGGGAGATCGGAAATAAGACTGGATGGCACGAAGATCTAATGTTGGTTTGATTTCCTTTGACGAGAGATCGGAAATGTGATTGACTGGCAAGGAGACTTGATAATTGGTTTGAGAGATCGGTAATGAATTGAACGACATGGAGACTTGGTGTTGGTTTGATCTCTTTGAAGAGAGATCGGTAATGAATTGAACGACATGGAGACTTGGTGTTGGGGATCGATTTCAAAGTCTATTGATTTCAGGGATCAGCCAAAATATGATGTCGACAGGTTGGTTGGAAAAACTTTAATGACATCATGATGATGTCATTATTCCATTTTCTTTTATTTTCTCTCCATTTCTTGTCTAATTAATTTCAATTAAATTTTTAACAACATTTATTTATATTTTATGTTATATAAATTATTTATTTAACTGGACAAGTTAGCCAAAAATCATCTTTGAAGACGAAATGACTAAAATACCATCCGTTTGGCTTAACGAACCAAAATTATCTGTACCGATTGAAAAATTTTTCTAAGCATTTCCTTAGTATTCTAATGCCATAAGAACCTCAATGACCCTTCTCTGGAGTCCCAAAAATTATATTATAATTTTTCCCTCGGTTCTAGGGCTCCAGTTGCGAGAACCGCAACTTCTCACTAGGTTACCCATCGCTAGGGCATCGGCTCATTTAACTTGGTTGTATTTTATTTCTAAAATTTTTCCTAAATTTTTCTTATTAATATTTGAGTTAATTATGGTTCCTCACTTTAGTTTAAATATTTTTCCAGACGTTCTAGCTGTCCAGACCGACACTGGTCACCAAAACAGTAGAATGTACGGAGTTGCTACAAGGAGGGTATTACAACTCTTCCCCTCTAATAAAAATTTCGTCCTCGAAATTTACCTAATGTAAATAGTTGAGGGAACTGTTGCCTCATCATCTCTTCACTTTCCCAAGTTTTTTCTTCAGTGTTGTGGTGCCTCCAAAGCACTTTCACCAGTGGAATTTGTTTATTTCTCAGTTCCTTCACTTCCCGAGCTAGGATCTGTATAGGTTCTTCTGTATATGTCAAGTCCGGTTGGATTTCAATCTCTTCCATGGAAATGACATGTGAAGGGTCTGAGCGATATCTCCTCAGCATAGAAACATGAAATACATTGTGAATTTTATCCAGTTCTGGTGGTAAAGCTAGCCGATAGGCCACTGGTCCCACACGTTCAATGACTTTATATGGGCCAATGAACCTAGGGCTTAACTTACCCTTTCTTCCAAACCTCAATACTTTTTTTCACGGTGAGACTTTGAGAAACACTTTATCGCCAACTGCATACTCTATCTCTTTTCTCTTCAAGTCGGCATAAGATTTCTGTCTATCTGAGGCAACCTTCAGGTTAGCTTTGATTATCTTCACTTTCTCCTCAGTCTGTTTCACCAGGTCTAGTCCTACCAGCTTATCTTTGCCCAATTCAGTCCAACACAATGGGGTTCTACATTTCCTCCCATACAGTGCTTCATACAGAGCCATTTGAATGCTAGCTTGGTAGTTATTGTTATATGCGAATTCTGCCAGTGGGAGGTATCTATCCCAACTCCCCTCAAACTCAATGACACAACTCCTTAGCATATCCTCCAGGATCTATCACATAATTCATATTGTTACAATCATTTCAATTTATTAATTGCGAAAATTCAATTAGTTTCTAAGTTTACCTAGATTACTCGTTCTGACTGTCCATCCATCTGGGGATGAAAAACCGTGCTAAAGTGGAGTTGTGTGCCCAAGGCTTCTTGCAACTTTTTCCAGAATCTCGATGTAAACCTTGGGTCTCGGTCAGATATGATGGAAAGTGACATTCCATGCAATCTAACTATCTCACTTATATACAATTCTGCTAGCTTCTCCAGTGAGTAGTCAGTCCTAACTGGCAGAAAATGTGCTGACTTTGTCAATCTATCAATTATCACCCACACTGCATCATGCTTCCTTTGGATGAGAGGTAGACCACTAGCAAAATCCATAGTGACCCGGTCCCATTTCCATTCAGGTATGCTTATAAGCTGTAGCAATCCTGATGGAACTTGATGTTCTGCTTTAACTTGCTGACATGTCAAACACTTAGTCACATAGTCAGCTATATCCCTCTTCATACCAGGCTACCAATATTGAGGCTTCAAATCATTATACATTTTCGTACTTCTCGGGTGCATAGCATAAACACTAGTGTGTGCTCCTTTCAGAATACTAGTCTTCAGTTCCCCATTATCTGGTACACACACTCTTCCTCTGTAGTACAGATACCCATCTGTTTTCACCTCATATTCAGTTTCCTTTCCCTCTAGAATTTTACCTACAATGGCCATTAATTTTTCATCTGCCCTCTGCCCATCTTGTATCTGCTGTAGCAGGGTTGGCCTCACTTGCAACTCAACCAAAATAGCTCCATCTTGAGTTCAGGATAGACGGGCATTGAGTGATCTTAAAGCTGTGATGGACTTTCTGCTTAAAGCATCAGCAACTACATTTGCCTTCCTAGGATGATAATCTATCACACAATCATAGTCCTTCAGGAACTCAATCCATTGCTTCTGTCTAAGATTGAGCTCCTTCTGGGTTGGCAAGTATTTCAGACTTTTGTGATCTGTGTAAATGTAGCACTTTTCACCATACAAGTAATGCCTCCATATCTTCAGTACGAAGATAATTGCTACAAGCTCTAGATCATGGGTAGGGTAGTTCTGTTCTTGTGGCCTTAGCTGCCTAGAAGCATAGGCGACCACTTTCCCCTCTTGCATTAACATACACCCTAACCCATTATGCGAGGTATTACTGTAGACCACAAAGTCTTTTCCCTATACTGGCTGTGTTAGCACTGGTGCTTCTGTCAACATAGCCTTCAACCTCTCAAAACTGGCTTGGCACTTGTCGTTCCAGCCAAATTTCACATTCTTATGCAACAACTTGGTCATTGGAGCAGCTATAAGGGAAAACCCCTTCACAAATCTTCTGTAATACCTAGCTAGCCCCAAGAAACTTTTGACCTCAGTTGTATTTCTGGGAGGCTTCCATTCTATCACTACTTCTATCTTTTTGGGATCCACTCTAATCCCTTCTGCTGACACTATGTGTCCAAGGAAAGAGATCTCACTCATCCAGAAGTCACACTTGGACAACTTAGCATACAGCTTCTTTTCTCGCAGGGTTTGCAGAACAATCCTCAAATGTTCATCATATTCTTCCCTGGTCTTGGAATACACCAGAATATCATCAATAAAGACCACTACAAACCGATCTAGATATGAATGAAAGATACGGTTCATAAGGTCCATAAATGCTGCTGATGCATTTGTTAACCCAAACGGCATCACTAAAAATTCATAATGCCCATACCGGGTTCTGAATGAAGTTTTTGACACATCTGCATCCTTTACCCTCAACTAATGATACCCTGATCTGAGATCAATTTTTGAAAATACACCGGCTCCCTTCAACTGATCAAACAGATCGTCAATTCTAAGCAATGGATATTTATTCTTCACAGTTACTTTGTTCAACTGTCAGTAATCAATACACAATCTCAAAGTTCCATCCTTCTTCTTCACAAATAGCACCGGAGCTCCCCATGGTGACACACTGGGGCGTATAAACCCCTTATCGAGTAACTCCTGCAACTGAGTTTTCAACTCCTTTAATTCAGTGGGTGCCATCCTATAAGGAGCAATAGAAATTGGTGCTGTACCCGGCATTACCTCAATAGCAAACTCGACTTCCCTTTCTGGTGGTAAACCAGGCAACTCTTCAGGAAATACATCTGGGAAGTCTCTTACTGTGGGTATATCACACAAGTTTGGCTTAGCCTGCCTAGTATCAACCACGTGTGCTAGGTAAGCTTCACAGCCTTTTCTCATCAATCTTCTTGCAACTGTAGTTGAGATAACATTGGACAGGAAATCTATCCTTTCACCCACAATAGTGATCTCATTACCCTCAGAAGTTTTCAGAGAAATCCTCTTCAATTTGTAATCAACTATTGCCTGATGACGTAACAACCAGTCTATTCCCAAAATCACGTCAAACTCGTGGAAGGGCAATTCAATTAGGCCTGCCGAGAATTCATACCCCTGAATCCTCAACGGGCAACCTTTATATACTTTATTCACTACCACACTGTGGCCTAGTGGATTTGTGACCAGAATGTCTTGATCACTCTCCTCTACTAGAACTCCCGCCCCCCCCCCCCCTTTATGGGTAGTTTGATGCAAATGTAGGAATGAGTAGATCCTGGATCCACCAATGCATGCACAGAAGTGTTGTAGAGGGAAAACGTACCCCTGATGAAATCCGGGGCATCTTGCTCCTCCTGAGCTCTGATGGCATCGGCCCTGGCAGGTACTCTAGTGTCTAGCCTCTCAGCTGACTCGGATGTAGGCCTCAGTGATGGACCAACTGCCTCAGATTTACCGGGCTTCCTACCCCTTTGTGGTGCAGGAGCAGGTCTGTCAGCTTGTGTTGGAGCAACTATAGTAGTCCTCTTCGGACAATTCTTAATCTGATGTTCTGTCAATCCACACCGTAAGCATGCACCGGTCACTCGCCAACATTCCCCCTTATGCCACTTCTGATAATATTGACAAGCAGAAGATGCTGGGGCTGATCCCCTAAACACCGTCCCTGGAGAGCTGCCCACTGATGGTGTGGATTGGCCTCTCCTAGGTGTGAATCGTGGTCCAGGCCCGAGACCGACCACGACCTGTGGTGGTCCTGAACTCTGAGCAGGAGGACCCTTACTGTTCTTACTGGGAGCAGAAAATGTACTGGACTGACCCGGACCCCTCTTCTATTGTTTTTCCCTTCTATTTTGTTCATTTATTCGGACCCTTTCCACTTTTGATGCAGCATCTACTAACTTAGCAAAATCTGTGATCTCTAATGCTGTGATCATGACTTTGATGTTGTCATTGAGCCCTTCTTCAAACCGTCTATACCTCTCTGCCTCTGTAGGGACTATCTCCCTCCCATATCGGCTCAGTCTGATAAACTCACGTTCATACTAAACCACTGACAATTGCCTCTGTCTCAGACTGATAAATTCTCTTCTTCGCTCTTCTAAATACACTTTGCTCACATATTTCTTCCTAAACTCTATGAGGAAGAATTCTCAGGTAATCCGTTCTGGTTGCACCTCACTGGTTACTGTGTCCCACCACTGATATGCCTCATCCTGAAGTAGGAACACAGCACCCACCATGTAACACCCCCGTTGCATAGCCTGGTAGATTTCACTGTTCCGGTGACCGGTGTCGGTCCGGACAATTATTGGGATTAGGGCCACACCTAAGACAACTTGAGAAGCCATAAACATAAATAATTAGTAATGTTTAATTAGTTAACTACAAATAAGAAAAACAGAACATAAGAGGTTAAACGAGCCAAGAGTCACAGCGATGAGTGACCTCCTCGGGAACGACTGCGAAGTCGTTTTAAACTCAAATTTCGAACCGTAAAAAGTGTCGCTGCGGTCCTTAGGACCCTTATGGACACAGTGGAAAAGAGAAAATCATGAAAAAGAACTGTTAAGCCAGTCAAATAATTAGGTCGAGGAGCGGAAGAAATATTGGATTATTTGCAAACCGGATGAACCGGCGAGGGGCAATTTGGTCAATTGACCCGAGAGTCGACTCTGACCTAATCACAAATAAAATCGGAGAAAAGAAAATTTGGAATCGATAATTAAATTAAAGAACTAATAGAAAAATATAAAAAAAGAGAGAGGAAAATGAAAAGGTGATGACATCATGCATGACCTCATGCATGATGCCATAAAAATTAATTAATTGAATTATTAAATTAGATTTTTATGGTCTTCCATAAGCCAAAATTTATAAAAAGAAAAAGAAAAGAAAAAAATAAAACACAAGTCTTCTTCTTCTCCAAAACGTCACTCACTCTCTCCTCACCCTCTCCCTCACTTAAACCACTTAAACCACCATTAAATCTCATTTTTTAGCTTGAAGAACCAAAATCCAACCATAGAAAATTGTCCTACCATAACTAGACTTTGTTTGGGCAACTAGGAAAGAAGATTCAAGGAAAAGAAAGAAGAAAAATTTGAAGAAAAGGGAGAAGAAAATTCTGCACACAAGGTTAGTATGTTAAACCCTTCATTTATCCATTCAAATGCATATGTGAGGGTTGGAAGTGAGCTTAGAAGTTATGAAATGAAATAAAAACATGGGAGAAGGACCAAACTGAAATTTGGGCAGCTTGAGAGGAGTATGATTTACATGAATTTGATGCATTAGAATAAGTTTAAAAGCTTTGATTAGTGAATGGTTAAGGTTAAGTGCACTAGTTGTGATTTAATGCATGAGAGGGAAGAGCTAGGGTTTGAATGTTAGGGTTTTGAGGCAAAATTTTGGAGAAATGCATAAATAGCATGTTTAACCTATTGTGAAATGAAATAATGGTCAATTATGACCAAATAAGTTGTGTGGGAATTGTTGGAATAAAAATCAAATTCGTAGGTTAATGGTCATGCTGCTGGCAGCATGACCAAACCCACTTTGAAGGACCAAAACTCAAATTTTACAAGCCTAATTGATATGCCACCAATTGGAGATGAAAATAGACATAAAAGAGCACAATTTTCATTAAGGAACCATGGCAAAAAACTGACCAAAACTTGGTGAAACAATTGACCAAAGTGAGTTGATTGCAGGCTGCCACTGCACAAAACTGACCAAATGAACAGTAACTGTTCATTTTGTCATAACTCGAGCTAGGTAGGTCAAATTGACCTGAAATTTTGCCAGCAATTAGATATGATATAGACCTAAAACTTTCATGAAGAACACCAACCCAAATTAGGCCATTAACTCATTCAAATCATTGAGCAAAGTTAAATTTACTGTACTGAAATTCTGCAGAATTTTCATTGAGCAGCAATGTTTGGAGGGCTATAACTCTCTCTAGAAAACTCGGATTTAGGCGATTCTTGAACCGATGGAAACCTAAGACATAGTACAACATTTCATATGAAGAAAGTGAGGCCAAATTATGAACTTAAGTTGATCAAACAATTGACCAAAGTTGGACCAAAAATCTGCCAGCACCTAAATTGCAGTATGAACAGTGCACGTGAACAGTAAACTTATTTTGGCCATAACTTGAGCTACAAAACTCCGATTGAGGTGATCCAAAAATGAGAATACACTTAAGACAATAAGGAACATTTTCTATGAAGGAAGTTTTATCAAATTCCAACAGTAGATCGACCAATGGAATAGTGCAACTTCGGAAAACTAAAACTGAAAATTGGCAATTTTGCCAAAATGACCTAAGCTTTAAACAAATGACCAAAACCAACAAGTTTGGTGACCAAAATGTGGTATGTGGGTGAAGTTGGAGTTCCCATACCTATTAAGCCTTAGAAAGTCAATAATTTGACTTGAATAGTGCAGTGAATAGTAACCCGAAACACAAAATTTCGAGAACGTCGAATTTAACACGTTAGAGTTAGGTAAATGTGAAGCTAAGTTTATTTTGAATTTATTTTAAGTTCTAGTACTGAAACATTGTAAAATTGTGTGTTTCAGTTGAAAAGAATATCGGGAAGGAACCCGAGGAACCGAGTCGAGGCTAAAGGACGACTCGTTTGAGGTTTGTGCACAATATTACTATGCTTTAAAAAAAAAAATTCATTGATTAAATGAATGAAATATGCATTTTATTGTTGCTTTGAATTGTTGAAAGTATTGTGGCCTTACTTATGATGTTTTGATTCAAATTGTGAAATTTATGGTGTATATTTGAAATGACAATGTTTAGCAAATTGTTAAGATAAGTTTTTAAACCACAGTATCATGACCATATATTTGAACACCTCACTAGCACGACTAGTGGGGGTAATTAGTTTCGAATTTTGATTCCTTCTCTGGAGAAGTGTTGAGGTGTGCCAGTAGAAGAGGATGTGAATGGATATCCATATATTTGAGCTAGCTAGCCTTGTGACATGATTTCTCTTTAGCCTCTGGCTATCGAGATTCATGTGATTTCTCTTAGCCTCTGGCTATTGAGATTCTATTTGTTTCGAATGGCATGATTTAACTGTGGGTTTTATGAAATGTGTTTTGATACTTTGAAATAAACTTGGTTTACATGTAAAATCTTACAATGCATGATTGTATTTAATTTTCATGTTTAGTCAAATTTTTGAATGAATGTGCTTTAAGTTTTGCATAAAGATTATTTTAGTATATTGTGCACCATCGAGTCCTAGTACTCGTGATAGCTTTATTCTTTGTCCGCAGATACAGAGATTAGAGGAGCAGAGCATTTCTTGAGGTGTGAGAAGCTACCAGCCTAAAGTTTTGGGTATAATTTATACCCTAATCAGAAATATTTCTTTTGATGTATATATTGCACATAAATGTATGGACATGTACATGGGTCTTGAGCAGCTTGTACAAAGTTTGTATAAAAGTTGTAATAAATTTTAGTTTGGACTTCCTGAATGTAAATTTTAGTATGATGAATATATAAATTGTTTATCTTGAATGGAATATGAATAAATGATATTGATGGACAGTATTTTGAGAATTTTTGAACTTGTGAATTTGAGAAATTGATTGAGATTGAGTTTGAAATTGAAGTAGTGGTTGAGAAAAACTTTTAGAAGTGCTTTTACAGTATTCAAGAACGGTTTTCTCAAAATACAGAGGAAACTCTGTCAAAATTTTTATAAAATTTGCGGAGAACCAAAATGGCCAAAAATATTAATTAGTTTTAATTTCAACTAAATGTTTTAAATACTTATTTGAAATGCTCACCACTTGTCAAAGATAAGAAAATTGTTTTAAAATCCCTTGTAGGGTACTTAATGAGTTATCGGTAGGTGAAGTGCGGTAGTTCATTAGGTATTCTACGGGATCATGTGATGCCTTACAGAGGGGTAAGGTGTGACATGTTTTAGTGGTATCAGAGCCTGGTTTTTGAATTATGTTTTAAATTGTGAATTTGTGTTTTTCTTTGTTAAGTACAACTGCTCAATGTCCATAATTGTTACATACAGTGCATTACATCATGAATATGATCTAACGGAGGGAAATCTCCTTGTGTTATTTGTTCAGGAGATACCCTAACTTCAGACTGAAATGGAAGAAGGGGATCGCTCAGTTGAGCAGTCTGTTGAAGCTGAGGCACAAGGGGAAGCCCCAGCTTTACCGAATGTCAGTGGGTCAAGAAGACAGCCCCCACAAATGCCGCAAATTCTCGCAGCTTGCCTGCAGATAGCGGCAATGTTTCAACAAATGGCTGGGGGTATGCCTGCTCAAGCTCCACCCCAACCACCTGTGGCACAACCACTGCCTCCAGCCAGACAATATGATAAATTATTGAAGTATGGGGCTGCAGAATTTAAGGGTACAGTGGACCCTTTGGAGGCAGAGCAATGGCTTGAAAGAATGGACAGAGTATTTAAGAAGCTGCACTGCCAAGATGAATTAAAGCTTGAGTACTCTGTATCGCTACTGCAAGGGGATGCATATGATTGGTGGAAGACCATCCCCCACAGCTTGGCTGAACCACCAGTGCTGACCTGGGATGACTTCATCAGAGAGTTCAGACAGAAATACATCCCAGATGCATATGTTGATCAGAAGTTACAAGAGTTTTTGAGTCTAAAACAAGGGAATAGATCAGTGGCAGAGTATGAGAGGGAGTTCTCCCGCCTGAGTCACTATGCGGAGAGTCTCCTTACTACCAGTAAAGCAAGATGCAAGAGATTTGAGACGGGTTTGAAGCCCAGCATACGGATGCAAGTTGTAGGATTTCGACACAGCAACTTCTCAGAGCTTATGTCTCAAGCACTTGAACTGGAGAGAGTTGAAGCAGAAGCAAACCCAGTGAAGGAAAAAGTTGAGAAATTAGAAAAAGACAAGGGGGAAAAATCAGTTGAGCAGAGTTCTGGTGCTACCTCCGGAAAGAAAAAGAAGTTTAGTGGACCCAGCAGGGGTCGAGGTGGCAGATTTGGCAGAGGTAGATTTTACAGTCGAGACCCCTAGGTGCAGTCGTGATCAGCGAGGGTTCACATTCTCGCCACCGTGAGACTTGTGGCAAGATTCATGGGGAATGTTATTGGGCCACTGGAGCTGCTTTACTGTGGAGGCAAGGGCCATATAGCTAAAGATTGTACTAGTGCTCGAGATATGGTCCGGCTCCTACTCGCCGAGGATCTATTGCAGTCCTGCTCTAGAGGTTCACGATCGGTTAGGCGAGAGGAAGAGGCGGTAGAGGCACCGCTTGAGCGATCGAGGCACAATTGGTCAGTCAGGACAAGGAAGTGCTTCAACCAGAATCTACGCAATGAAACAGCGAGAAGAGGCTGAAACTTCTGATGTGGTAGCTGGTACATTCTCTATCTCTGGTCAAGATGTATTTGTGTTGTTTGATCCGGGTTCAACCCATTCATATGTTAGTGCTAACATAGTCAGTTCACTTCTTTGTTCCATGTGTGCAAATGGGTTTTGAAGTGCTAGTAACTAGTCCGTTAGGACAAGAGGTCCGGGTCAACAGAATCTATAGAGACTGTCCTTTGGTGATCCAAGGACATGTTTTCCTGTCAAACTTGATTGAAATGCCCTTTAGAGAGTATGATATCATCTTGGGCATGGATTGGTTAGCCAGGCATCATGCTATGATTGACTGTAGATCAAGAGTCACTTTTGGTCTCCTCTCATGCGGTGATGTGGTCATACACGGGGAGAGGCATTTACTGCCATCAAACATCATTTCGGCTGCACTAGCCAGAAGAATGATCAGAAAGGGGTGTGAAGCATACTTGGCACATGTGATAGACACCCAAGTGGGGAGTCCAAAGACTAAGGGACATCCCTACGGTATGTGACTTTCCTGATGTGTTTCTGATGAATTGCCGTGATTACCTCCGTAAAGAGAGGTGCGATTTGAAATTGATGTTATGCTCGGTGTGGATCCAATCTCCATAACGCCATATAGAATGGCACTGCATTGAAAGAGTTGAAAGTGCGATTGCAAGAATCGCTGACAAGGGCTTTATCCGCCCTAGTGTGTCACCTTGGGGAGCGCCGGTGTTGTTTGTAAAGAAGAAAGATGGCACTCTCCGCTTGTGTATTGATTATCGGCTTGAATAAGGTGACAATAAAGAATAGATATCCATTGCCCGCATTGATGACTTGTTTGATCGGTTGAGGGGTGCAATGTGTTCTCCAAAATTGACTGAGATCGAGTTATTATCACCTGAAAGTACAAGAGCAAAGTATTTCTAAATCGCCTTGAACCCGCTATGGCCATTATGAGTTCCTAGTCATGCCATTCGGTTAACTAATGCTCCATTGCTTTTATGGATCGATGAATACTATCTTGAGACCATACCTCGACCGCTTGTTGTGGTATTCATTGATGATATATTGGTCTATTCGAGGAATGCGTAAGAGCATGATAGACATCTGCGGATTGTACTACAGACTTTGAGGAGAAAGACTATATGCCAAATTGTCAAAGTGTGAATTTTGGTGAGGAGATATCCTTTTGGGGCATGTAGTATCGTAAGAAGGCATTAAGGTAGATCCAAGTAAGATTGAAGTCGTCCTTAATTGGAGGCCACCTAAATGTCACGTAAATTGTAGTTTTCTGGTTTAGCCGATACTACCGTAGATTTGTGAAGGATTCTCCATGTTGGCATCTCCATTAACCAAGCCGCTTAGAAAAGATGTAAAATTTCAGTGGACGGACAAATGCCAAAGAAAGTTTTGATGAATTGAAAAGATGTTTGACAGAGGCTCCAGTCGACTTTACCTACTCCGGTAAAGAGTACACGCTTATAGCGATGCTTCTCACAATGGGTTAGGTTGTGTGTTGATGCAAGATCGAAATGTTATTGCCTATGCATCACGCCACTAAAACCGCATGAGAGGAATTATCCAACACATGACTTGGAGCTTGCGGCTATTGTGTTTGCTCTTAAGATCCGAGACATTATTTGTATGGGGAGAAGTGCTACATTTACACAGATCATAAGAGTTTGAAGTATTTGGGCACCTAGAAAGAGTTGAATTTGAGACAGAGGAGATGGTTAGAATTGATAAAAGACTATGATTGTCTGATAGACTATCACCGTGGAAAGCTAATGTTGTGGTGATGCCTTAAGTCGCAAGACTATGGCAAGTCTACGTTACTCCTTTGTCTTTGGTATGTGAGTTAAGATCATTGCTTGCCTGCTTAGAGATTAATGATGAGGGGCAGACATCAGTTGCATGGCATGTACGGCCAGTGTTGATTGATCAGATTAGAATGGCTGCCGTAATGATCAAGTATCGAGTTGATGGGAGAAGTCCGACAGGGCAAGAAACCAGAATTCTCAATTAGAGATGATGGTCTATTGCTACACCAGGGTAGAATGTGTGTTCCTAATGATGTTGAATTGAGGAGGATCATTTTAAAGGAAGCACATGAGTCTCCTTTTGCCATGCACCCTGGTGGTACAAAAATGTATAGAGGGCTAAAGGAGCATTACTGGTGGATGGGTATGAAAAGGAATGTGGCAGAATTTGTATCCAAATGCCTAACTTGTCGCAAGTAAAGGCGAGCATCAAGTACCTGCTGGGTTGTTACATCCACTACCAATACCAGAGTGGAAATGGGAGAGAATAACGATGGATTTTGTGATGGGACTTCCGAGGACACAGAAGAGTCATGATGCAGTTTGGGTCATTGTTGTGACCGACTAAATCGCTCATTTTCCGCACAACCGGATGGACTACGATTTAGAAAGATTGGCCAAGTTATACATCGATGAGATTGTGAGATTGCATGGAGTGCGATTCTATCGTGTCGACAGAGATCCTAGGTTCACTTCTAGATTCTCGGGGTAGTCTTGAGAGAGCCCTAGGAACTAGATTGAACTTCGATCTTGCATTCCACCCACGCATGCATGGCCACCGAGAGGGTAATTCAGATCTCGGAGGACATGCTACGGGCTTGTTTGATTGAGTTTGAGGGCAGTTGGGTTACACACTTGCCTTTGATTGAGTTTGCTTATAACAACGGCTATCAATCAAGCATTGGGATGCCTCCATATGAAGCTTTGTATGGCGAAAATGTAGGACCCGTTGTGTTGGGATGACGTGGGTGAAAGAAAGATGATTGGACCGAAATTGTTCAAAGAACCGAGGAGAAAATCCGGTGATCAAAGATCGACTTAAAGTCGCATCGATCGTCGAAGTCCTACATTGATTTGAAGAGAAGGGATATTGAATATGCAGTGGTGAGAAAGTTTTCCTCAAGGTTTCTCCTTGGAAGAGGATTATGAGATTCGCAGAAAGGGGAAACCGAGTCCTCGCTTTATCGGGCCATATGAGGTTCGGAAAGAGTGGGTCCTTTGGCATATCGTTGGCACTACCTCGAGTTGGAGAAGATACATAACGTATTCCATGTGTCTATGTGGAGGAGATATCGATCAGACCCATCTCATGTAATACCAAAAGAAGAAATAGAAGTGAATCCAGACCACACAAATGAAGAAGAACCCATAACGATTCAGGATTATGAGGTGAAGCCTACGGAATAAGCAGATACCGTTGGTAAAAGTCTTTGTGGAACCATCATTCGGGCCAAGAAGCTACTTGGGAACGAGAGGAGGACATGAGGAGACAACACCCACACTGCTCGTGAGATTGATACTGGTAAAAATTTGAGACGAAATTTATTTAAGGGGGAGAATTGTAACACCCCGTTGCATAGCCCGGTAGATTTCATCGTTCGGTGACGGTGTCGGTCGGACAATTATTGGGATTAGGGCCACACCTAAGACAACTTGAGAAGCCATAAACATAAATAATTAGTAATGTTTAATTAGTTAACTACAAATAAGAAAACAGAACATAAGAGGTTAAACGAGCTAAGAGTCACGGCGATGAGTGACCTCTCGAACGCATCGCGAAGTCGTTTTAAACTCAAATTTGAACCGTAAAAGTGTCGCTGCGGTCCTTAGGACCCTTATGGACACAAAGTGGAAAAGAGAAAATCATGAAAAGAACTGTTAAGCTACCAAATAATTAGGTCGTGAGCGGAAGAAATATTGGATTATTTGCAAACCGGGATGAACCGGCGAGGGCAATTTGGTCAATTGACCCGAGAGTCGACTCTGACCTAATCACAAATAAAATCGGAGAAAAGAAAATTTGAATCGATAATTAAATTAAAGAACTAATAGAAAAATATAAAAAAAAAGAGGAAAATGAAAAAGGTGATGACATCATGCATGACCTCATGCATGATGCCATAAAAAAATTAATTAATTGAATTATTAAATTAGATTTTTATGGTCTTCCATAAGCCAAAATTTATAAAAAGAAAAAGAAAAGAAAAAAAAAATAAAACACAAGTCTTCTTCTTCTCCAAAAACGTCACTCACTCTCTCCCTCACCCTCTCCCTCACTTAAACCACTTAAACCACCATTAAAGCTCATTTTTTAGCTTGAAGAACCAAAATCCAACCATAGAAAATTGTCCTACCATAACTAGACTTTGTTTGGGCAACTAGGAAAGAAGATTCAAGGAAAAGAAAGAAGAAAAATTTGAAGAAAAGGGAGAAGAAAATTCTGCACACAAGGTTAGTATGTTAAACCCTTCATTTATCCATTCAAATGCATATGTGAGGGTTGGAAGTGAGCTTAGAAGTTATGAAATGAAATAAAAACATGGGAGAAGGACCAAACTGAAATTTGGGCAGCTTGAGAGGAGTATGATTTACATGAATTTGATGCATTAGAATAAGTTTAAAAGCTTTGATTAGTGAATGGTTAAGGTTAAGTGCACTAGTTGTGATTTAATGCATGAGATTGAAGATCAAGTGTTTGAATGTTAGGGTTTTGAGGCAAAATTTTGGAGAAATGCATAAATAGCATGTTTAACCTATTGTGAAATGAAATAATGGTCAATTATGACCAAATAAGTTGTGTGGGAATTGTTGGAATAAAAATCAAATTCGTAGGTTAATGGTCATGCTGCTGGCAGCATGACCAAACCCACTGAAGGACCAAAACTCAAATTTTACAAGCCTAATTGATATGCCACCAATTGGAGATGAAAATAGACATAAAAGAGCACAATTTTCATTAAGGAACCATGGCAAAAAACTGACCAAAACTTGGTGAAACAATTGACCAAAGTGAGTTGATTGCAGGCTGCCACTGCACAAAACTGACCAAATGAACAGTAACTGTTCATTTTGTCATAACTCGAGCTAGGTAGGTCAAATTGACCTGAAATTTTGCCAGCAATTAGATATGATATAGACCTAAAACTTTCATGAAGAACACCAACCCAAATTAGGCCATTAACTCATTCAAATCATTGAGCAAAGTTAAATTTACTGTACTGAAATTCTGCAGAATTTTCATTGAGCAGCAATGTTTGGAGGGCTATAACTCTCTCTAGAAAACTCGGATTTAGGCGATTCTTGAACCGATGGAAACCTAAGACATAGTACAACATTTCATATGAAGAAAGTGAGGCCAAATTATGAACTTAAGTTGATCAAACAATTGACCAAAGTTGGACCAAAAATCTGCCAGCACCTAAATTGCAGTATGAACAGTGCACGTGAACAGTAAACTTATTTTGGCCATAACTTGAGCTACAAAACTCCGATTGAGGTGATCCAAAAATGAGAATACACTTAAGACAATAAGGAACATTTTCTATGAAGGAAGTTTTATCAAATTCCAACAGTAGATCGACCAATGGAATAGTGCAACTTCGGAAAACTAAAACTGAAAATTGGCAATTTTGCCAAAATGACCTAAGCTTTAAACAAATGACCAAAACCAACAAGTTTGGTGACCAAAATGTGGTATGTGGGTGAAGTTGGAGTTCCCATACCTATTAAGCCTTAGAAAGTCAATAATTTGACTTGAATAGTGCAGTGAATAGTAACCCGAAACACAAAATTTCGAGAACGTCGAATTTAACACGTTAGAGTTAGGTAAATGTGAAGCTAAGTTTATTTTGAATTTATTTTAAGTTCTAGTACTGAAACATTGTAAAATTGTGTGTTTCAGTTGAAAGAATATCGAAGGAACCGAGGAACCGAGTCGAGGCTAAGGGCGACTCGTTTGAGGTTTGTGCAAAATATTACTATGCTTTAAAAAAATATTCATTGATTAAATGAATGAAATATGCATTTTATTGTTGCTTTGAATTGTTGAAAGTATTGTGGCCTTACTTATGATGTTTTGATTCAAATTGTGAAATTTATGGTGTATATTTGAAATGACAATGTTTAGCAAATTGTTAAGATAAGTTTTGAAACCACAGTATCATGACCATATATTTGAACACCTCACTAGCACGACTCGTGGGGGTAATTAGTTTAATTTTGATTCCTTCTCCGGAGAAGTGTTGAGGTGTGCCATAGAGAGGATGTGAATGGATATCCATATATTTGAGCTAGCTAGCCTTGTGACATGATTTCTCTTTAGCCTCTGGCTATCGAGATTCATGTGATTTCTCTTAGCCTCTGGCTATTGAGATTCTATTTGTTTCGAATGGCATGATTTAACTGTGGGTTTTATGAAATGTGTTTTGATACTTTGAAATAAACTTGGTTTACATGTAAAATCTTACAATGCATGATTGTATTTAATTTTCATGTTTAGTCAAATTTTTGAATGAATGTGCTTTAAGTTTTGCATAAAGATTATTTTAGTATATTGTGCACCACTGAGTCCTAGTACTCAGCGATAGCTTTATTCTTTGTCGCAGATCTGAGATTAGAGGAGCGTGGAGTTCTTGAGGTGTGAGAAGCTACCAGCCTAAAGTTTTCGGGTATAATTTATACCCTAACTGTAAATATTTCTTTTGATGTATATATTGCACATAAATGTATGGACATGTACATGGGTCTTGAGCAGCTTGTACAAAGTTTGTATAAAAGTTGTAATAAATTTTAGTTTGGACTTCCTGAATGTAAATTTTAGTATGATGAATATATAAATTGTTTATCTTGAATGGAATATGAATAAATGATATTGATGGACAGTATTTTGAGAATTTTTGAACTTGTGAATTTGAGAAATTGATTGAGATTGAGTTTGAAATTGAAGTAGTGGTTGAGAAAAACTTTTAGAAGTGCTTTTTACAGGTATTCGAAGAACGGTTTTCTCAAAATACAGAGGAAACTCTGTCAAAATTTTTATAAAATTTGCGGAGAACCAAAATGGCCAAAAATATTAATTAGTTTTAATTTCAACTAAATGTTTTAAATACTTATTTGAAATGCTCACCACTTGTCAAAGATAAGAAAATTGTTTTAAAATCCCTTGTAGGGTACTTAATGAGTTATCGGTAGGTGAAGTGCGGTAGTTCATTAGGTATTCTACGGGATCATGTGATGCCTTACAGAGGGGTAAGGTGTGACACACCAGGTTTTGCTCAGGGGTGTAATTTAGCTGCTTCAGTACTCTGATGGCTCTATCCAACTAGTTTTCTGCTGTCATGGGATCATTCTCCCTCTTCCCAAAGAAGTCTACAGCCCCATGTTTTCTCAATTTCTCCAGATGGGATTTATGTGATGCTGATGGAGGTTGTGGTTGTGGTTGTGGTGGTGGAATTGCCCCCATCATTTGCCCATAGAATTCAGTCATTTGCTGGAATAGAGCAAACTGAGGTTGGGCAGGTGCCTCAACTGCTTGTGGAGCAGATTCTCCCCTGACCCTAGATTCAGCCCTTGGTGGAGCACGACTCTCCACCTCTTCCTCAACTGCTCTTTGTGAAGCAGGATCCATATCCTATTAAAAATAAGAAAACAAACAGATCTGCATCAGTGTCACCTCAACACTTACAAATGCAATGCAATGGTATGCACTCTATCTAGGCCCAGAAACGCCTAAACCGATGCTCTGATACCACTAAATGTGACACCCTTTACCCGTCTACAGTGTAGCCGAGCAAGTTATGCCACTTAGTGTGTTAAAGTACCAATTCATGTTTCTATTACAATTTATCCCTTTTAATTCATTTATTTTCAATTTTTGATAAATCTAAATTTTTTTGTAAATTTTATAGAAAATCCGGCAGAGTGCCTGCTGTAAATTGGAAAAACAGTTCTTCTGAACCTGTTTAAAAACACTTCCAATATAATTTCCAAATCCAAACTTCATTATACACATTTCAAGTCAATCTCAAAATCTCAATCTCAAATCATAATACTATTTTCAAAACTTTTCTATTCACTTCATCACTTGAAGCATAATCATAAATATTTCTCAACATTTCATTTATCAACATACATTATACAAAAATTTCGATAACATGAAATTTCATATATTTACATTATTACATTATTACAAGAGTTGATAGTTACAATCCCAAAACTAATACATAATACAAAATGCAAAATACAAAATGCTACCCAAAATCCTAATGTCCTACCATATGCAGTGTAGATGTGAGGTGACTCTGGACTCTGAATGCAGCTCTGAATGCTCACCCTGTCTGATGTCTGCTGGGCTCCCCAGCTAGGTCTCCAGTACTTGCGCGTGGCAAAAGTGACGTGCTAAGCAATTCTACTTAGTGATGACAATATAAAATAAAATAAAATAAAATAAAAATAAGTATGCAGAATGTATGTTTATATTTTTTTGGGTAGACTTAATTTCTGATATTATTTGCAGTATTGTTCAATTAAAATTTGGTAAGGTTTATTATCATTGCCCGAGTAACCTATACTAGTTGAATGGACTAGATAAACGGGTAAACTGGCACTGGGTACTAAGTACCTCGGACCATCACACCATCGGTCACATTGTGTCTCCCGGTGTGCAGTAGAACAGCTAATAAGCTGTAATAATTATCAAGGATATAATTGAAGTATAAAAACTCAAATAACATAGCCAAAGGCTATTATGTCACAGAATGGCATGGGAATCCATAAAACACAGAATGGTATGAAGCCATATGCAGTACTGCTAACAGAACCCTATTAGCATGCCAAGCTATCTAAACCAATCTTGTTAGGTATACTAGGGCATATTACACTTTTAAATTTCACAAATTTTGAATTTCAAGTTTGAATGTTACTATTCATTTCATTAGTCAACTAAAATATTGACTTTTGCATAGACAATAGGTACATTGGTTTTAATACTCCCAACATACCACATTTTGCATTCAAAATTTGTTGGTATTGGTTGCCAATACCATTTCTAAGCTTAATGTTAATTGGGCAGAATTTTCAGTTTTCATGCTTTGTTTTTACTGTTCCATTGGTCATTTTTGCAGTAGGAATTTGGCAAAATGATCAACATAAAAGTTGTTCCTTATTTTGTCTAGTTGCATTTCCTTTTTTGAATCACTCCATTTGGATTTTTCTAGCTTAAGTTATGGCCCAAAAACCACAACTGGCTGGATTGAAAGTTTTTCCAGAATTTCTGGACTGACCAAATCTACAGTGTTAGGAACTGTGACTGCAACTCACTTTTTGATTATGTTCTGGCCATAATTTGGGTTAGGTTTCTCCAAGAAAGTTGTTGGTCTATATCTTAGCTTGTTGCTGGTAAAATTTCAGGTCAATTGGACCTTTCTACACTGAGTTATGGCCAAATGACCAAACACTATTCATTTGATCATTTTGCCCAGGCAGACTGTAGGTCAACCGGAGTAGGGCAATCTTTTGGTCCATTTGGTTTGGTTTTCTGGGCATGGTTTCTTCACCAAAGTTGTGCCATTATGTGTCTAGTTTTATGTCCAATTGGCCTTGCACTAATTGGACCTCTATAATTCAAGTTATTGCTACCCAAACCTACTGGACTCATGTCCAATTTTGCAGGTTACCAAGGGTAGCCACACCAAATCCAAATCCCACTACTCAACACACTTCATTTTTTATTTAAACAGAACCAAATGGTCACTAATTGACCATTAAAACCTATTTTCATCATCACATGGTCAAAGTCCCATTTTTCCACCCCAAACCCTAACTCAAACATTACAACCCATGCATTTTCATTTCATTTCATCAATCCACTTAGTAGATACATATTGTGGGTAGCCATACAAGCATGTTAATTCCATAAAACTCATCACAATCATACCCTACCAAGGCTTCCGAAATTTAGGGTTAGCATACCAATGGTATTTCATCAAATTTTCTTTGTAATTTACACTCACTTAAGGTCCTTAAACATGAATTCAAAGTAAAAACCAAGATTAGGTCACTAACTTCTATGGAGTGAGATTTCCCACTTGCTAGAGTTGCTCTTTTCCTTTTCTTTTTACTCTCAAAAGAATCACCAAGATGCAAGAACACTTTTTTGTGTTGGGAGTATAGGGTTTAGTGGGGTGAGAGCTAAGGAAATCAAGCTTTGAAAAAGCTTACTAAGGTTGGCAATGGTGGATAGGTCATGGCAAGGAAGAGATGAGGAAGAAGGGTTCTGATTTTTTTTCAATTTCCAGCCCATTTTGTCTCTTTTAAGTAAGTTTTTATGCCATGTGTCAACATTGGGTTGGTTGGAAAAACTTTAATGACATCATGATGATGTCATTATTCTATTTTCTTTTATTTTCTCTCCATTTCTTGTCTAATTAATTTCAATTAAATTTTTAACAATATTTATTCATATTTTATGTTATATAAATTATTTATTTAACTGGACAAGTTGGCCAAAAATCATCTCTAAAGATAAAATGACCAAAATGCCCTCCGTTTGGCTTAATGAGCCAAAATTGTCTGTACCGATTGAAAAATTTTTCTAAGCATTTTCTTAGCATTCTAATGTCATAAGAACCTCAATGACCTTTCTCTGGAGTCCCAAAAATTATATTATAATTTTTCCCTCGGTTCTAGGGCTCCTAGTTGCGAGAACCGTAACTTCTCACTAGGTTACCCATCGCTAGGGCACCGGCTCATTTAACTTGGTTGTATTTTATTTCTAAAATTTTTTCTAAATTTTTCTTATTAATATTTGAGTTAATTATGGTTCCTCACTTTAGTTTAAATATTTTTCCGGACGTTCTAGCTGTCCGGACCGACACAGGTCACCGGAACAGTAGAATGTACGGAGTTGCTACGAGGAGGGTGTTACACACATGCAATTCAATCATACCAATCAAGTATACACCATCACCTAAGTTAGAATTCATGCTCAAATTAATCAAAACACATCAAACCATACTTCTCCCATGGCTAACCAAATTTTATGTCTCCCCATACATGCATGATTTTCATGCCTTCTTAAGTTAAATTCCCATATCCAAGTTTAATTTCATGCATACATACTTATTTAAGTTAGGGAGGCAACTTACCTCTAGGTCAACTTTTGCAAACTCCAAATCTCTTCAAATTTCTTCAAGTTCTTTCTCCCAATCTTCTCTTTGGAGCTTAATTTGAGGGTTTCTATAATTTTTGTAAGGAAATTATAGGAAGAATTAGGGTTTCAAGAGCTTCGTTATGGCTAACAAAGGAGGAAAATTGAGAGAAATAGAGTGAGAGAGAGAGCCGGCTGCCTTAGGCAGAAGAAGAGGATTTTTTTTACTTTAATTTGTCTTATTTTTATGTAGATAAATCTCTATTTTTAATTATTTAAATTATAATTATTAATTATGTCATGTTTACCTTATGATGATGTCATAAAACTATTTAAGATTGAATTTTTCATTTCTTTTTCTTTCTTTCCCTACTCTCATCATTTTTAATCCCCTTTTCAATAATTTAATCTCACACATTTTAATGGATATTTGGGTCAAAAGTCACATCTAGGAGTGAATTGATCAAAATGCCCCTTATCATGTCTAATTCATCTTTTTAATAGTGCTTGATAATTCCTAGAGTTTAGATTCACTTATTTGAGCTTGTTCTCTTTTTTTTTCTATGATTTTCTAGTTCTCAATAATTTCGCAATTATCCCTTTATCTAAGATGTAATAGGGTTCCACACAAATTTAGGGTAGCAAATGAGCTCGCAGTCGCTTTCCGGGTCGGTCACCCATCGCCTGGACCTCGGCTCATTTAACTCATTTATGCTTCATTCCTTTTATTTTTATCCACCTTAATTTGATCCTTATCAATGTTATTTATGACTTCTCTATATAATTTAAGTTTAGTTCTAGATATTCTAACTGTCCGGACAGACCTTAGTTATTTGAATAGTAGAATATATAAACTATTTAACATGAAGATGTTACAAAATTACTATAGTCCCTGTACTTTAACAAAACTAACTACTTGATCCTTATATTTTAAAAAATACAATATTTAATCTATATATTTTACTTTCATTAAACGGTTTAGTTCATTTGTCAATTTTTTTTGTTATTCAATACTAGTCAAACTACTTTTTAGTGCCTCTATTTTAGTAAAACTAATTAGTTAGTCCATATATTTTAGAAAAATACATTAGTTAGTTTCTGTAATTTGATTCCATTAATTATTTAGTTTCATAATTATTTTTTATACCTAAACTACCCGAATCTCTTTCCCCTTATTTCTCTCTTATCTTTCCTTATTTTTCTCCCTATTTTTTTTCCACTACTGTTGCACTCTTCTCCCTCTCATTCTCTTTTTATTTTCATCTATTGATAAAAATGGTACAAGCTGTCTATACAAAAGGTTAATCAGTTTTCTTAAATTTCTAAATAATAAAAAAAATTATTTTTTTAATAGAGAAAATACAAAAATGATGTCTAAGAAATTAGAAATAAAAAAAAATATAAATTTATATTTTAGAAAAATACATTAGTTAGTTTCTGTAATTTGATTCCATTAACTATTTAGTTTCATAATTATTTTTTATACCTAAACTACCCGAATCTCTTTTCCCTTATTTCTCTCTTATCTTTCCTTATTTTTCTCCCTATTTTTTTCCACTACTGTTGCACTCTTCTCCCTCTCATTCTCTTTTTATTTTCATCTATTGATAAAAATGGTACAAGCTGTCTATACAAAAGGTTAATCAGTTTTCTTAAATTTCTAAATAATAAAAAAAATTATTTTTAATAGAAAAAATATAAAAATGATGTCTAAAAAATTAGAAATAAAAAAAATATAAATTTAGATTTAGTCTCAATATAATAAAATTTTTATTTTTATTTAATAATATTTTTTAAAATACATAAAATAAATAATTAATTTTATTAAAATATAAAAATTAAATAATAGTATCTTTTAAAATATAAGGATCAACTAATTAATTTTTTTAAAATAAGAAAATTAAATAATAATTTAAATAGTATAAAAATAAAATATTTAATTAATAGACTAAATAATTTTATAAAAATAAAATATAAATATATCAATTAAATAATTAATTTTATTAAAATATAAAAAATAAATAATAATTTTTCAAGATAATCATATTACCATAATAATTAATATGAATTTGGCTAAGTTTTGTATACTGACGCCGCCGCTGTTTGCAAGCCGTTTAGGAAAACGTGAAGCTGACGCGGTTAGGCAAACCAACTTGCTGAGAAACGACAGATAATTGGCAACAAACAGAGATGCGTTTCGACGATAAAATATATCCACGTCAATTGAGGCAAGCCAGTGGTGGAACACGTTTCGAACCCAGATTAGCCACTTCGAATCACAGACAACCCCAAGTCTTGAACATTTAAGCCTTTATTAATTTTTAACGAGACCCTTTGAGCAAATCTAAATCGAACACGTAGTTAATGTCCTACCCACGACTTCGGTTCTTCAAACTCTCTCCAGATTTTAGGGCTTTCTTATATATTCTGTACTTAAAAATTTTTTAGAAGGGAAAATGAAGGAGCAGAACAATATAAAATTATAAAAGAGAAAAGAAAAAAAAGTTCAAAGGCCCGACCATCTGTGGACATTCGTCCAATTGCACATGTACGTTCATAATTTCCTCTTTAAATTATTAGCCAAAGGACTAGATATTTCTGCAAAAGCTTGTACTTCATCCCAGATATTTTGAAAGCAAAGCAGTGGAAACTGGAAAGTGACACCTTTGTAATTATTTGGTTTTTCTAATAATTATCCAAGATTTAACCACGGAATGGATAAAAATGAAAGTGGGATATTATGATATGATATCACGTGCTTCAACTCACTGTCAACTACGAGATTAAGATAAGCTACCAATAAGATCGAGGCAATTTTTAGGCGCAAATATGTAAAGATCTCCCAATCGCATTGAGCTACAGGATGCAAAAGATTCTTAAATTTTTAATTTTAAATTAATTAAAATTTAAAATTTAAATTATTTCCTATCATTTAATTTCTTAAAAGTTATAAATTTTTTTATATTATTTTTCTTTTATGAGTAATTTATTTTATTTTTGTATAGAAGCATTTATTTTCTTCAGCCAAACTATTTTACTGTATACTCTTTTATTTTTATCTTCAATATTTGCTATGATCATTTCTGATATTATCAATTATTATATCTAATATTCATCTTAACATTTATGCTTTTGTCATATTTAGAGGATATTTACTTTAATTTATAAAAAATTAATTTATAATATAATTTAAATTTTTAAATATTTAAAATTTTTAGTTGTATATTTAATTAAAATATTTATAAGTAAAAAAATAATTTATAAATATATTTATTATTTAAAAAATTAAAAAAATATTAAATAAGATTTATAGTAAAATTTTAAAAATTAAATATAAATAATATTATAAAATATTTTATCAAATCATTTTATAGGTACAAAACGACTTATAAATATCAAAATAAAAAATTATTTTTTACAAATTTTCTTATAAGCTAATCTAATCATAATTTTATAACACTTATTTTTTACTTTATCAAGAATTTTACAATCATATAATACACAATACATAATGCGCATTCCTCTATTTTATTTTATTTTATTTTAATACATAAATTATATCTTTATCTATTATTTTTTTCCCCGAGATGAATGGACTAAAATTCTTAAATTGGTTGTGTTAAGTAAAGAAAACACATTATTTTTTTTTTAATAATGTGCCCATGGATTGGATCTCTTATGTTTTCCAACTTTAGTAAAGGGTACTAGCTTATTATTATCAAATGAATTATAAAATTTTTATTTATTTCTATTATTTAATTTATATATTTTATATTTAGTTACAGAATTATAAAATAAAAGTTAATAACCAATTAGATGGACAAGTTAAACAATGACTTTTTTTTTTTTAAAAAGTAGATATTTTTTAATTAATAATCTTATTTAAGTATAAAACACTTATACATATATTATATAAATATATAATATTAATTTAATATTATAATTAAATAATAAAAAATATTTTTATAAAAAATATTTTCTTAATTGAAAAATATTTTTATATATAAATTATTTTTCATGAAATAAATAGATACTGGCTTGTTAATTTTTTTCTTTTCAAATTTTTTTATTATATTTTTGTTTTAATAAGAAAAAAAGAAAATAAAACTTATCTAATAAAGACACGTTTATTTTGTGTTACAAATTAAAATTTTTATTTTTTTATTACTATTTCAAATAATTTATAAAAAGATATAAAAATGGGAATTTGAGATTTTTATTTGATTTTTTAAAGCCAGCCATGTGCCAAGGAAACATGCTTGCTTAATTAACAACATTACTTTAGTAAAGTTAATAATCCTCAAGGAAAGAAAATGCAATAGTAAGTTAATCTACAAAAATATCTTCTAAACAGGTTAAAATAAGACATGTGAGATTGAGGTTCGGTGATGTTAAATTATGAGATGTGTGTGTGATCTCACCTTTCCCCTAAAGTGAGATTTGGATCAAAAATATCTTTGCGTTTTTCAAAGGCAGATAGAAAATCCCCATATTATTTGGCCTAACTTACGTTTCCAACTAAAACAAAACTTTATGATTAAAAGCTCGAAGTAATGGAGGTAAAAACTAAGAGCAAAGGACCTAAAAGAAATAAAGAAGCATTTACGCGTCAAACTGAGCAAATTATGTCTTTTAGTGTGAGTTTTGTCAGCAAGTGATTGGTTACGATTGCAGGTATGTCTATGTGTCCAAACATTAACCTGTTTTTGGAGCGAAACGACAGACGGCACGTGCATTGAATAATAACAATAACAATGTATGATTACTAAGCGCTTGGTTAACTAGGCATACCAGCTCCTCGTTTTTTTTTTTTTTCATTCATTACAACGTTCAAACCCAGTTGAATAACTTATTTTTAAATAAATAAATAGAGATAAATTGACATATGAAATAGAAAAGAATTTATATTCATTTTATATGCTCAATATATGAAAAAAGTTACAGTAACTCAAATTATATTTTCATCTTTCTATTGGTATGATTTTAGAAATAAAACACAATAAAAAAAAACGTAAGTACTAGATATAGATTCACAATGAATTTAGATTTTATTATAAAAATATTAACTAGTGACAAATTGATGGATCAGCTATAATTGCGTTGCTGATGTTTTATTAATTTTTCACTAATACTTTACCGATGAGGGTTTTTATAATAAATTAAAATCTATTGCTGAAAGTCACTTTTTTAAATTAGTTACAGATTAGAAATAATTTATGGTCCTTGCTGAAAACCTTATTACTAATGGGTGTAATAACTTGAATTTTCATTTTTAAATCAAACACTAAATATTATAATTCTTTTTATTATTATTACATTTATTATTAAAATTTTTAAAAATATATATATATTAATTTTCAGTAAATGTATTTTAAATATATTATTTTTATTTTTTATCCTATTAGTATTAGAGGTAATTGATAATTTTATATAAAAAGAACTTTTGTAAATATTTTATCAATAAATTATGTGGAATAATGTCATGAGTTCAAAATTTTATTGTTTCAAAATATTTATTTATTTAAAATGTTATTTTAATTTAATGATAGTATTATTAAATGAATTTTTATATATTAGATTAGGATTGGACGTAATTGAAAGAACTTTAAAAAGTTAGGGACTTCCTTGTAATTAAAACTTAAAAAAAAAAAAACAGAATTTTTGAAACTAGGCAACCCCCCCCCCTCTCTCTCTCTCTCTCTCTCTCTCTCTCTCTCTCTCTCCCCTTGCCACTTTCTTCTCTCCCCTCTCCTTACCTTACTGATGACCTAATGGCCGACAACCACCCCAGGTGGTTGTAGCACCTTTAGGTACCTCTACTTCCAAGCTCCATTTCGAGCGTTTTCGACATTCAAACGGGGTGTTTCCAGTGGCATTGGACTCCTAGGAGCAGAGCTTTTAGATGGGACCAACCTCGTCGGATTTCATGGAGTTTCTAGTGAGGTAGAAGAGAGAGAAGATAGCAGTGTTTTAGCCATTTTCTTGATGATCCGCCCATCAAATCGGCGATTCAAGAATATCTGATCTCAGCGCGATGAAATCTTTGAGATAGGACTAACCTCACTTCGATCGGACACCATTTAAAAAAGGCAATCATCGAAAGGTCTAAATCGCTCGATGAGATTTTGATGCCTTTTCGATTCCTATAAATTAAAAATAAATATATGATAATTATTAACAATTTATGGGTTTTGTTTAAGTATGATCGGATCGACAGTAGCACACTAGTGCTCGGGACTGAGTTTTCAGCCCAGTCTGGTAGCCCAACTGGTCGTCCCCAAAGGTGGTCATGTTTATAGTCATTTTTAGTATTTTCAAATATTTCGAATGTGTTCTAGGTAGCAGATTTTGTAAAGGTAGTCCTAAATTCAAATTGTGTAGTTTTTACCTTATTTAAGCTAGTTGGTTAATCTATAAAATATTCTTGGTTGAGTAAAATTAAGTAAAATGAATTTAATTAATACAAAAATAATTTAAAGGACCTCTAAAAATATTTTCATAATTTTTGGAGCATTGAAAATAATTATTTGGATTATAAATGAGTTAGAGACTTGAACTAGAAATTAGATAATTGGACTTAGATTGGATTTTTCGTAAGCCCTAGGTGGGCATTGTGATTGCTGTTATGAGCCTGAGGCCTTATGTGTTGTTGCTGTGAATTGTTTGAGTTTTCTTGTAGAGGGTTAGGTTTAGTTATAGGAGAAACTCTGACAAAATTTTAGCAAAACCTTAGAATTAAATTATTGCTCCTTAGATTTAATTTAATTATTTTGTCATTCCGTTGATAGAGGTCAGTGCACCCGTATAGGTATTTGGGTCGACCATATTTTTCTCTCCAGCCGATCCAGTTGCAATTGGATCGATCAGTCTGTGAGTTTTTGTAATTTCAATATTATTTATATATCTGACATGATCATACATTCTATAAATAATTATTTATGCATAATATTAGTTAAAATATATTATGGGCATTCATGTTTCTGTATATTTAATTATTATTAATTATTTGTATTTGCTACACTGAGGATAATTTGGATTTTGGTGTATATTATATTTATGTGATATATTATTGATATGGATTGGATGGGTAATTGCAGTTTGAGCTCGTCTCGCTGGAACTTGATCTTTATGGATATAAAAGTCGAGGTAGGGCGCGGTTTTGAGTTGACTTTGCTACCTCTTCCCCCCCAACATGGATTTAAGCAAAAGTCTGGCTTGAGTTGAGCTCGTTGGCAGGATTTAGATTAAAAAAGTTGTACAAGGGATCAGCTCTCATATTAGAACTTTGTTATAACACTACTGTATAAACAATTGTATTAATTAATGATATTAAATAGTTTATGCATGCTGGGTATCAGGATTAAGCTGAACTCCTCTAATTATGAATTTCTAACAGTTATTGGGATGAATTATCCTAAATTAATTTATAATATTTTATTTTATTTTATTTTACATGTTGGGTCTTGAATTTGGGCCTAATCATGGGTTTAGAAGCAGTAAGGCTTAGTAGGGGTTTCAAGAATTTTATGTTGGCCCAAATTCTAGTGTCCGTTCAGTCCATAGAGTCAAATCGTGACAATGGGCTTCAACGACGAATTAGTTACTAATCCGTATTTTTATGACAAATTAGCGACATGTTTGGCGACTGATCTATTAATCCGTCGCTGATTCTCCACTTTTGAAACTCATACTTTTTATTTTTTTTTAAAGTAAAACTAAAATAAATTCTTGTATTTTTCGTAGTTATCTAAATAAAGTAAAAATGAAATTTTTGATCCAATAAAATAAAACCTTTTAATTTAAACTCATTTATTTCAAAATCTAAGAAAATGATAAGTGCAGTGCATACTAAAAAAAAAGTGCGTACGCTCTATTTTATATAACGCCTAATAAATAAGAAAGTCCAAACATTTGTATGAATTCATGATTGTAATCAGTTTTTTAGATCCTATATAATAAAGCCAAACTTTATAATTTGTTGTAATTGTAGTCAAGGGATTAAATTAAATATTAAAAAAATTAATAATAAATTATAATATAATCTTTAAAATTTTATTTTATTAATAAAATAATTTTCTAATTTAAATTTTATATTTAAAAAATAAGTATATTTTATATTTATTATATATAATAAATATTTATTACAAATGAAATCTTATTCTAATAAATGTAATATAATGCATATATTTTATATTTATTATATATAAAAATATTTGATTAAGTGTTTATGCTAAACACTATTGCAAATAAAATTAAATTCTCATAGAATGAGACTTGGGTATATTAATGAATTGTACTTATTATTTGATAAACCGTGCGTGAATGCAGTTTTCACTTTTACGTGAATTTTTTTTATATAAATTAAGGTTATTTATAAATTTATAAACATAAAATATTTAAATAGTATATAAATAAATATATAAAAATAAGATTAAATTCATGAATTTAATTTTTTTTTTATGTCATCTCAACATTTCTAATTGAAAGACTGAATATAGGCAGTAACAGTTTTCTAATTGAAATAAATTAGTATTCAATTTATTTTTATAAAATAATTTTTTAATGGTCATAATATGATTTAATCAGTATATCAATAAGTAAAAATAGCCATATAATTAATAATATTTTCTCATCATTTTCCTTGTAAATTTTTTCGCATTTTCAAATATTTTATTTTGGTTTTTGATAATTTCTATTTTATTATTGTTGGGTTTGGAAAAAGTTCTTGTAAGTCTTAAAATATAGCCAACAGTCAATTAAGTCCTAGTCAAATTAATGAGCCACCTATACTCTTGAACTTTTTAAAATAGTCGCTTAAACTTTTGAAAATGACTAAAAAAAGCCCAAAACCTTAACACCATTATGTCCTTAAGAGAAAAAAAAAATTAGACATTTAAGCTCTTAAGAAATAACCTGATAGTCATTTAACCCAATTGAAAACATAAATTTAATTTTAAAACTTTAATAATTAAATTTATAAATAAATTATGTTAATTTATATTGCTAATATATAAATAATATAAATTTATAAAATCTATAAATAGATAAAATGTTATTACAAATTTTATAAATATTTAAATTTAAATATATTTAAAAATGTGTAAAAAACCTTTTACTTCAATCAAACATTGAAAAAATTCTTTAAATTTTCTTTATTTCTCAATCATAATATAGTTTGAATGTCATATCTAAGAAAACTAAATTTAAATTTTTAATATATTTTTCTGGCTTTTATTGGTTATCTTACATACAAAATAATATTCATATATTTTTTAATGATACTTTAAAATTTTTTTAAAGAGTTTTTGAGGTTGAAGTTTAATGTTTGGTTAAATAGAAAAGAAAGAAAAATCTAATTATATTCTTTTCGGTGTTTGGTTAAAGCAAAAGATTTTTTTTTTGTAATTTTTAAATAAATTTAAAAATTTATAATTATAAATAATATTTTATTTATTTTATATATTTTTATAAAATTATTTATTTATTTATTAACAATGTAAATTAATATAATTGATTTTATAAACTTATTATTAAAGTTTTAAAATTAAATTTATTTGTTCAATGAGGCTTAAATAATTATTAAGTTATTTCTTAAGGGCTCAAATGTTCTTTATTTAAAAAAAAAAAAATAGAGACTTAGCTGTGTTAAAATTTTGGATTTTTTTTAGCTATTTCCAAAAGTGTAAGCGTTTAAGTATATATATATATATATATATATATATATTTGTGCTAAATTTATTATATATCATAAATGTGAAATATATTTACTTTCTAAATATAGGGTTTGACATTAATTTTGACTTTCACTAGAATCAGGATTTTGTAATGGAGAGATTTTAGTTCATGGTATGCATAATTAAGATTCAAAGATAATAGATAAATTTAATTCATCACTAGTTGGGTGTCAACCATGACTTATAAGAGCCAAGAGTGGAAAGAGAATTTCACTCAAAGTATGGAAAGAGTTCCAATAATATTAAATAGTTAATATTATTTTCATTGCCAATTAGTAATGAACTTAAGAAGTTACACACATAAAAACAAATGATGAAGGCATAATTAATTTAATTAATTAAATGGTTTATTGAATAATTAAATTAATGAATTTAGTTTGCAAGAAGATTTCAATGTCCCTATCATGACCTGAAACTAAATTTAAGCAATTTGGTTTATTAGAAGAAAATAAGCTAACATTTAAAGTGTTTAAATATAAGTTTAATTAATTAATTAAAGAATTTTAATTAATTGGTAATTTATATGTGATGTAAATTAACTAGGTAGAAGAAAATATGGCTTGTATGGCTTGTGAAGCCATGAGAGAAATGTGACTTAATGGCTTAGTAGTGGCATTGCATGAGATGCCACATGGCACTATGAGACGGTAACAACTCATCAAGTTGATTTGATGAGAAATGGACACTTCACAATATTGTATCCTTAGTGGAGAATTAGATTTCTCCACTAACTCAATTTTAGGGATTTGTAATCTCTAAAATTGAGAGATTCTACCGTGTTTAAAGATTCCTATATCTCTAAACTATAAAAGCTCCTAACCCACATGTATTTGGGGATATCTTTTATGAGATAGAGAATTACTTTGTTCTTTTTCTTTTCTCTAAAGCCTAAGAAAGTTTCTTCAAACCATGTTCTTCTTGTTGTTGATTCAAGAGACATTAGACGTCTTTTACTCTTGAATCAAAGTTAGAAAAATTGGTTCTCTAATAATGCAAAAGGAAAACCAAGTAAACCCTCTTCTTCCTTGGACCTAGCTTAGCTGAAGCATATGGAGGACTACAAGGAGGATTTCGATTCAAGGGTTAAGCCAAGATCACTTTGTTCGTGTGTGCGGACAAGAGGATTGACATTTGGAGGTCTTTTCTTCCCAGATTGGTGTTTTGATTTGATTTTGCACCTTTCGAGTAAAGTGCCTAAAACCTTTAGTTAGGTTTTTATCTTTAATCTTTCTAATGGCAAATAGGTTAATAGTAATTGGCCTACAAGTGTTGTAACCATTTGTTATATGTATGTGATTTTGACAATAGACTAAAAATGGCACTACATGTGAGCATATAACCTAAGGTTTATAAAATTTAAAATTGTCATTTTCATGCCTTTTGCTGCGCCAAATGCTTCAAATAGTTACTCCAACGTTGTTTCTTTAGTCTATTGTTATTCTTTTATTTAATTTCTTTGCATTTCATGCCACTTACACACACAATGAAAGCATAATCAACTATAATGTGATGTATCCCTATAAGGAGAAGTTGAGGAGGCCTTTATTCCTTTCGAGCCTAGGCAAATCGATTTATTTCTACAACCCATAACATGTACCTTAGGGTATAAAAAGAGCATGAACCTGATTGTTTGCACATTTGACTTTCTTAAGGTCAATGGAAGACATAATGCTTAAACTCTTTCTTATGGGAACCTTCTAACCTAAGGCAAAGATATAAGGATGGATTCATGTCATGAAAGCCTTAGAAATATGTGGCCTTAGGACCTTTGTTACATGTGATGTGTTAGCTTTATGGGTCTATATGTTTGATGTGTAAGTTCTAAAGGAAGATAGAGTTGATTTAGGCTAAATTTGAGCACCTATGGTTGCCTTTTGGAAAACTAGGGCCTAAGTGTACTTTATCTTCCTAGAGGGCAAATGAAACACACTTACATATTGGACGTTCAAGTTCCTAGATCTTTTGTTTGTGAAGGAAGGTTCCGTTTTAGGCTAATCCCCTATTGATTATGCCTAATGTACTAATACTTAGTATAGGGAAAATTTTGCACTTGACTTTTTGTAACACCCCCATTTGTATAGCCTGGTATATTTCACTGTTCTGGTGACCGGAGTCGGTCCGGATAATTAAGGGGATTAGAACCACAGTTAAGACAACTAGATAAGCCATAAACATAAATAATTAGTAATTGTCAATTAGTTAAGTATAAATAAGAAAAACAGAACATAAGAAGTTAAATGAGCCGAGAGTCACAGCGATGGGTGACCTTATCGGGAACGACTGTGAAGTCGATTTAAACTCAAATTTCGAACCGTAAAATATGACACCGCGGTCCTTAAGACTATTACAAACACAGTAGAAAAGAGAAAATTACGAAAAAAGGTTGTTAAGCCAGTCAAATAATTAGGTCAGGGAGCCGAAAGAAATATTGAATTATTTGAAAATCGGGTCGAACCGGCGAGGGGCAATTTAGTCAATTGACCTCGAGATCCGACTCCTGACTTAACTGTCAAATAAAATTGGGGAAAAGAAAATTTCAGAGTTGGAAATTAAATTAAAGAACTAATGAAAAAAAAAAGAAAGGAAAAGAAAAAGGTTATTACATCATGGATGACATCAATGATGATGTCATAATTAAAATTATTTTTCCTACCAAATTTGATTAAGTTAAAAATCTATTAAGTAAGACAAAAATAACATAAAAAAAAAGTCACTCTCATCTTCTCTCCCAACCAAGCCGGCCACTCTTCCCTCTCCCTCAAACCATCATTGTTACACCATCAAGCTTGAATCTAAGCTTTCTTTCCACCATTTAAACCTATTTTTGTAACACCCCTATGTTCGGTAGTGCGTTCTACTGTTCCGGTGATCAGTGTTGTCCGGACAGCGAGGATGCCTAGAACTACACTTTGATATGAGGGAGGAGACATAAAATAATGAAATACAAGAAAAGAAAATACAAGAAAAACAAAGGAAAAATAATAGCAAAGAAAGGTAACCAAGTTAAGCGAGCCGAGAACCCTAGCGATGGGTGACCGCACTGGGAAGTCATGGCGTGGACAGTTGACTGGCCCTGGACTGCGGGGAACCCTAGAAAATATTTATAGGACTTAAAGAGACATCAATTGAAGTATAAAAATCATTAGAAATATTAAATAAAAATTAAATAATTAGTACAAAGAAAAGTGAGAAATCGAAAAACAGACAAAACCCGGTGTTACCGAAAAATCGGGAATGCAACCCGAACAGGGGCATTATGGTCATTTGACATCCCGAATTGTCTTTTGACCTAAATGTCCATTAAAAATAAATAATATTACACTTAGAAAATATAATGAAAAATTAATTTGGTTGTACCTAAAGTAAATAGCAAAAATTATGGGTTTAATGTGGAATAAAGGAAAATTTAACATATAAAATGAATTACTTTGTGAAAGTGGACCACTATAGAATAAATTAAACATTAAATGGCAGGTGTAAGTCCATTATACAATCTGAAATCTTCATCTTCTCCATTTCCCTCAACCATGCCGAAATGAAGAAAGTGAGAACCTCCATTGCCGTTTTGCTTAAACCTTCATCCACTCCTTCATTTCACCTCTAAACACCTAGGTTTCTTCATCAAAGTTTATCTCCACATCATAAGGAAGAGTTTGATAGCAAAATCAAGAAGTTTAGTGAAGGTTTAACAAGTCCTAACAATAAGTAAGTTTGTATTTTTGAATATTGCTTTGTTAAACTTTGTATACATGTTATGGGTGTGTGCTTTGTGAAGGAATTTTTAAGGTTTGAGGAGTTCTTGATATATCCAGTTTGGACAGCCATGGAGTTGTATATTTGATGATTTATTCTTACATTTATTTGATGGGAAATTATGTTGAGTAGGGTGATTAATGTCCTAGTAAGTTATTTCCATGTATATGCGGTGATTGTGCATTTGGAATTGAAGTGGAAGAAACTATGGGGAATTTTGGTAATGTGAAGTATTTCGGCAGCCTTGAGGCTTCTTGATGAGTGTTTAAATTCATGAAGATATTGGATAAATTGTGACATTGAGGATTGATGAATATGTATGTAAATTAGTTGTGGAAATTGTATGTAATAATTAGGAGTTTTATGTGTATCTATTGTTGTATTTGGACTTTATGAGTTAGGACTTCATTTGGTGTATTAAGGATGTTTGTATTCTGCCCAAAGTAACTTTAAGGTGAAGTAGTAAATGGTTTTGGTAATGTACCAAATCAGAATTGGTAAGGGAAGTGGACTTAGAGTAAGGTAAATGTGTAATTGATACATGTATAAGCAATGTAATTAAGGACAGCATGCATTTTAGCCATAACTTTAAATGTGTAACTCCAATTGGTATGAGACCAATTCGAGGTGAAACTAGGCACAAAATGTGCCAACTTGCATGAAGGAACCATACCAAAATTCTGCTTGCAAGGTAACTTGAAAAATGACCAAATCCGGATTAAGTACAATTGAGACCTGAAAATTGACCAATTGGGCAGCAGTTAGTATTTAGGCCATAACTCACTCAAAACAGGTCCAATTGACCTGAAATTTTAACCATGAATAGTTAAGACCCATACCTACAAGTCTTATGAAGACACCAAAGCCCAGAAATGACCATAAGCAAGTCAAACACCTTGCACAAGTTCGAGTCCAAAAACTGGCCGAACCAAAGTTGACCTAAAATAACCAAATTTGATGCCATTTGACCAGCAATAGTAAAATGACCATAACTTGGTCTACATAACTCAGAATGACCTAAAATTTTTCCCCACGTTCTGTAAGACATAGATTTACAAGTTTGTAGTTTTGACCGAAACCCGAAAACCAAGGAAACTAGGTCGTCCGGCTAGGTCAAACTAGTATCCCGGAATCCAGCAAGTTGCAATAAAATGCACTAAATAAGGAAATGAAATTGGTAACATGTACCAACCCTAAAAGACTATCAAATGTGACATATTAGTAACGTTAAAACCTAATTTACCTAGAACGCATCGAGGGTCGATATATTAGGTGATTAAGCAAATAATAGCTTTCAGTGAACTACTTATCAAGCATTATCGATAGAGACAGTTTAATTTAGTACTGAAACACTTTAAATTGTGTTTCTCAGTTAGTAAAGACTCAGGGAAAGGGAAGGAAACACTGAGTCCAGACCAGGAGACAGTTATCAGAGGTTTGTGCACAACAACTATTTCTTTTGAATTTTTTTCAATTGAAATGAATTATGACTATTTGTACATTATTATTTTAAATTGTGGAAATGTGTTTGAATGGATATTTATCGCTTGAAAAGCATTGTAAATGGTTTGAAATTGTGAGAAATTATTTGAATGATATTGATGGATACTTATTGATTGAAAAGCATTGGAAATGGTTTGAAACCACAGCTATTATGTATATTGATTGTATTCCTCGCTAGCTTGTCTAGTGGGACGAATTGAATTCCCTCTCTGGCTAAAGTGTTGAGGTGTGTGCCTGTTGAGGACGAATTGGATAAGTACTCATATTTTTGCTTGCTAGCTATGTTATTCCTCATTAGTCATCGACTTTTGGGACGAATTGAATACCTCATTAGCCATCGGCTTTTGGGACGAATTGAACTTTTGAACATGATTAAGCTGTGTGTGATTTATTGATTTGTATTATGAGATTGAGAAATGGAGTTTAAATTCTTGTTGACGTTTACTGTCTTGAATTTAACTATGGTTTTAAGTATCCACTATTTATATGATTTATGAATTGTGATTTAAATTGTATTTGGTTAATGTTGTGCACCACTAAGATATTGTCTCAGCGATAGCTTTTTATTGCTGTTGCAGGTAGACAGACAGACAGGGCAGCAGACTAGGCTGCTAGTACCTCCAGCGAGAGATTACCAGGTATAATGAGTATACCAACATTTTGCATTTTGTACTGTAATGTATGACCACTGTATGTACATATTGTTTTTGATTTTGAGCAGTTGTAAATTCAAATTGTACCTTGAAGTTGTAAAATAATTATGAGTTATTTTGGCTTGTAAAAATTGTATTATATTTCTTTTATCTCAGTCTTTGAAAATTACTGTGGATTTGAGTTGAGAAATGTGTTGTGTTGAGAAATACGTTGGAGTTGAGATTTGGAAATCTATTGAAGTGCTTTTTACAGGTTTTCTGAAGAACTGTTTTATCCAAAATACAGATGGCACTCTGCCAAAATTTTGACAGAAATTCCAAATAATTCAAATGTGTTAGTTCTATCACTTCAGTTCACAAAAGTTTTTAACGCCTGTAAATAGTGCTCACCACTGTAAAAGAAGTAAGAAAAGTTTTTAAAATCTCTTGTAGTGTATTTAATGGGTTATCAATAGACGGAGTTGGTGATTTATTAGGTATACTACAGGATCATGTTATGCCTTACAGAGGGGTAGGGTGTGATATGTTTTAGTGGTATCAGAGCAAAGTTTTTAAATTCTGTTTTCACCTGTTATTTGAATATTCTTTCTTCATAGTACAACTGCTCAATATCATTGTTTGATACATACAGTACATTACATTATAAATATGCACTAACGGGAGGAAATCTCCTTGTGTTATTTGTTCAGGAGATCTAAAATCCTCGCATTGACTATGGAAGAGGGTGATCGTTCAGTCGATCAATCTATTGAGGCTGAGGTGCAAGGGGATGCCCCAGGCCTACATAATGTTAGTGGTTCAAAGAACACCACCGCAGCATCTGCAGCTTTCTGCTCAGTTTGCTCAGCAGATGGCTGCAATGTTCCAAAAAATGGCTGGTAATGTGCCTACTCAAGTCCCAATACAGACACCAATGGTACAACCACAATCTCCTACTAGGCAGTATGACAAATTGATGAAGTATGGGGCTACAGAGTTCAAGGGGACAGTAGATCCTCTAGAGGCTGAACAGTGGTTAGAAAGGATGGATAGGGTATTTAAAAAACTGCATTGCACAGAGGAGCTCAGATTTGAATACTCAGTGTCTTTGTTACAGGGGGATGCTTATGATTGGTGGAAAACCATTCCCCACAGTCTGGTAGAACCTGCAGTGCTGACCTGGAATGACTTTCTCAGGGAATTCAGACAGAAATATGTCCCTGATGCTTATGTAGACCAGAAGTTACAAGAATTCCTAAGTCTGAAACAGGGGGGCAGATCAGTGGTTGAGTATGAAAGAGAATTTTCTCGCCTGAGCCATTATGCAGTGAGTGTACTTTCTACCAGCAGGGAGAGATGCAAGAGGTTTGAAATCGGTTTGAAGCCCAGTATCAGATTACAAGTAGTCGGGTTCAAACACACTAACTTCTCTGAACTTATTTCTCAAGCCCTAGAGTTGGAAAGAACTGAGTTTGAAGCTGCTCCTGAGAAAAAGAAATCAGAGAAAACAGAGAAAGAGGGAAAATCAGTAGAACAGAGTTCCAGTGGTGCTACTGGAAAGAGGAAGAACTATGGGGGACATGGCAGAGGTGGCAAGAAGTCTGGTAGGGGAAGATATTCAGGACAGAAGCCTCCTCTATCTGGACAGCAGAGTACCAGAGGTTCTTACCCTCCCCGCCAATGTGAAACATGTGGAAGAAATCATGGTGGGATATGCTACAAGGCTATTGGAGCCTGTTATAACTGTGGAGGTACAGGACACTTTGCCAAGGACTGCACCAGTAGTCGCAGGGTTGGACCACCTCCTACTACTGCAGAAGGGTTAGTTCAGAGCCCTGTCACTAGAAGTTCACAACCACCCAGCAGAGGTAGAGGCAGGGGCAGAGGTAGCCCAGCAGGCAGCCAAGGCACAGTGAAACAATCAGACCAAGACAGTGCTCCAATCAGAATGTATGCAATGAGACAGAGGGAAGAGGCCGAGACATCTAATGTTGTGGCTGGTACCTTCTCAACTTTTAATCAAGATGTGTTTGTGTTATTTGATCCGGGTTCCACCCATTCTTATGTGAGTGCTAGCATCATTGATTGCATTGCTGTTCCATGTACAAAAATAGACTTTGAGGTGCTAGTAACAAGTCCACTAGGACAGGAAGTTAGGGTTAATAGAATGTATAGAGATTGTTCTTTGGTGATCCAAGGACACACTTTTTTGTCTGATCTCATTGAAATGCCCTTCAGAGATTATGATATCATCTTGGGCATGGATTGGTTAGCTAGGCATCATGCCATGATTGACTGTAGGTCAAGATACCACTTTTGGCCTTCCTCGATGCTGATGTGGTAATACATGGGAAAGCGATTATTGCCATCAAACATCATTTCGGCTGCACTAGCCAGAAAAATGATCAGAAAGGGGTGTGAAGCCTACTTGGCACATGTGGTAGACACCCAAGTGGGGAGTCCAGCATTGAAGGACATCCCTACAGTATATGACTTTCCAGATGTGTTTCCTGATGAATTGCCAGGATTACCTCCGGAAAGAGAAGTGCAGTTTGAAATTAATGTTATGCCTGGTGTGGATCCAATCTCCATAACGCCATACAGAATGGCACCAGCAGAGTTGAAGGAGTTGAAGATACAATTGCAAGAATTACTTGAAAAGGGCTTCATCTGCCCTAGTGTGTCACCTTGGGGAGCACCAGTGTTGTTCGTTAAGAAGAAGGATGGTACTCTCCGCTTATGTATAGATTATCGACAGTTGAATAAGGTGACACTAAAGAACAGATATCCATTGCCTCGCATTGATGATCTGTTTGATCAGTTGAAGGGTGCAGCTGTATTCTCCAAAATTGATTTGCGATCTGGTTATTATCAGTTGAAGGTGCAAGAGCAGAGTATTCCAAAAACTGCTTTCAGAACTCGGTATGGCCACTATGAGTTTCTAGTAATGCCATTCGGGTTAACAAATGCTCCAGCTGCTTTTATGGATCTGATGAACACTATCTTCAGACTGTATCTTGATCAATTTGTGGTGGTGTTTATTGATGACATTTTGATATATTCAAGGAATGCAGAGGAGCATGACAGACATCTGCGGATTGTACTGCAAACCTTAAGGGAGAAACAGCTATACGCCAAATTGTCGAAATGTGAATTTTGGCTGAAAGAAATCTCCTTTTTAGGACATGTTGTGTCAGCTGAAGGGATCAAGGTAGATTCCAGCAAGGTAGAAGCTATCCTTAATTGGAAGCCGCCCAGGAACATCACAGAAATTCGCAGTTTTCTGGGTTTAGCTGGATATTACCGTCGATTTGTGAAGGGGTTTTCTATGTTATCTTCTCCACTGACCAAACTGCTTCGGAAAGATGTAAAATTTCAGTGGACTGATAAATGCCAGCAAAGTTTTGATGAGTTGAAGAGGTGTTTAACTGAAGCTCCAGTCCTCACTTTACCTACTCCGGGTAAAGAATACACAGTTTATAGTGATGCTTCTCATAATGGGTTAGGCTGTGTACTGATGCAAGATCGGAATGTCATTGCTTATGCATCACGCCAGCTGAAACCGCATGAGAGGAACTACCCAACACATGATCTGGAGCTAGCAGCTATTGTTTTTGCTCTAAAGATCTGGAGACACTATTTGTATGGGGAGAAATGCTACATTTACACGGATCACAAGAGCTTGAAGTACTTAGGCACCCAGAAGGAATTGAATTTGAGGCAGAGGAGATGGTTAGAACTCATCAAAGATTATGATTGCTTAATAGACTATCAGCCAGGGAAAGCAAATATGTTGGCTGACGCCTTAAGTCACAAGACTATGGCAAATCTCAGAGTTTCTCCTTTGTCCATGGTATGTGAATTGAAAGCACAGCATGCCAGTTTAGAGATTGATGATGAGGGACAGACAGTAGTTGCAATGCATGTACAGCCAGTGTTGATTGATCAGATCAGAATGGCTGCTCAGAGTGATGAAAAATATCGAAGTCTTGAAAGAAGTCCACAGGCAAGAAACCTGAATTCTCTGTGAGAGATGATGGTTTATTGCTACATCAGGGCAGAATGTGCGTTCCTAATGATGCTGAATTGAGACAGATCATTATGAAGGAAGCACATGAGTCTCCATTTGCTATGCACCCTGGTAGAACTAAAATGTACAGAGGGCTGAAGGAGCATTACTGGTGGATGGGTATGAAGAGAGATATAGCTGAATTTGTTTTCAAATGCCTAACTTGTCAGCAAGTAAAGGCAGAACATCAAGTTCCAGCTGGTTTGTTACATCCTTTGTCAGTACCAGAGTGGAAATAGGAACGAATAACTATGGATTTTGTTACAGGACTTCCAAGGACACAGAGTAGTCATGATGCGGTATGGGTTATAGTTGATAGATTGACCAAGTCTGCTCACTTTTTGCCAGTGCGGATGGACTATAGCCTGCAAAGATTAGCCAGATTGTACATATATGAGATTGTAAAATTGCATGGAGTGCCAGTATCAATTGTATCTGACAGAGATCCTAGGTTCACTTCTAGATTCTGGGGTAGTCTTCAGAGAGCCCTAAGAACTAGATTGAACTTCAGCACAGCATTCCACCCACAAACAGATGGCCAGTCTGAGAGGGTTATTCAGATATTGGAGGATATGCTACGGGCTTGTGTGATTGAATTTGAAGGTAGTTGGGATACACACTTGCCTTTGATTGAGTTTGCTTATAACAACAGCTACCAATCAAGCATTGGGATGCCTCCATATGAAGCTTTGTATGGCAGAAAGTGCAGAACTCCCTAATGTTGGGATGAAGTAGGTGAAAGGAAGATGATTGGGCCAGAAATTGTTCAGCAGACAGAGGAAAAGATCAGATTGATTAGAGATAGACTCAAGGCTGCATCGCAATCCGAAGTCCTATGTTGATTTGAAAAGAAGAGATATTGAATATGCAGTGGGTGATAAGGTATTCCTCAAAGTTTCTCCTTGGAAGAGGATTATGAGATTTGGCAGAAAGGGGAAACTGAGTCCTCGTTTCATCGGACCATATGAGGTTCTGGAAAGAGTGGGTCCTTTGGCATATCGATTGGCATTACCTCCAGAGCTAGCAAGGATACACAGTGTCTTCCATGTGTCCATGTTAAGGAGGTACAGATCTGACCCATCTCATGTACTATCAGTTGAAGAGATTGAGGTAAATCCAGACCTCTCATATGAGGAAGAACCCATAAAAATTCTAGCTTATGAGGTAAAGCAGCTGAGGAACAAACAGATACACCTGGTAAAGTGCTGTGGAACCATCATTCGGGCCAGGAAGCTACTTGGGAACGTGAAGAGGATATGAGGAGACAGCACCCATAGCTGTTCAGAGACTAATGCCAGGTAAAATTTCGAGACGAAATTTATTTTAAGGGGGGGGAGAATTGTAACACCCCTATGTTCGGTAGTGCGTTCTACAGTTCCGGTGACCAGTGTTGTTCGGACAGCTAGGATGCCTAGAACTACACTTTGATATGAGGGAGGAGACATAAAATAATGAAATACAAGAAAAGAAAATACAAGAAAAACAAAGGAAAAATAATAGCAAAGAAAGGTAACCAAGTTAAGCGAGCCGAGAACCCTAGCGATGGGTGACCGCACCGGGAAGTCACGGCATGGACAGTTGACTGGCCCTGGACTGCGGAGAACCCTAGAAAATATTTATAGGACTTAAAGAGACATCAATTGAAGTATAAATATCATTAGAAATATTAAATAAAAATTAAATAATTAGTACAAAGAAAAGTGAGAAATCGAAAAACAGATAAAATCCGGTGTTACCGAAAAATCGGGAATGCAACTCGAACAGGGGCATTATGGTCATTTGACATCCTGAATTGTCTTTTGACCTAAATTTCCATTAAAAATAAATAATACTACACTTAGAAAATATAATGAAAAATTAATTTGGTGGTACCTAAAGTAAATAGCAAAAATTATGGGTTTAATGTGGAATAAAGGAAAATTTAACATATAAAATGAATTACTTTGTGAAAGTGGACCACTATAGAATAAATTAAACATTAAATGGCAGGTGCAAGTCTATTATAAAATCTGAAATCTTCATCTTCTCCATTTCCCTCAACCATGCCGAAATGAAGAAAGTGAGAACCTCCATTGCCGTTTTGCTTAAACCTTCATCCACTCCTTCATTTCACCTCTAAACACCTAGGTTTCTTCATCAAAGTTTATCTCCACATCATAAGGAAGAGTTTGATAGCAAAATCAAGAAGTTTAGTGAAGGTTTAACAAGTCCTAACAATAAGTAAGTTTGTATTTTTGAATATTGCTTTGTTAAACTTTGTATACATTTTATGGGTGTGTGCTTTGTGAAGGAATTTTTAAGTTTTAAGGAGTTCTTGATATATCCAGTTTGGACAGCCATGGAGTTGTATATTTAATGATTTATTCTTACATTTATTTGATGGAAAATTATGTTGAGTAGGGTGATTAATGTCCTAGTAAGTTATTTCCATGTATATGTGGTGATTGTGCATTTGGAATTGAAGTGGAAGAAACTATGGGGAATTTTGGCAATGTGAAGTATTTCGGCAGCCTTGAGGCTTCTTGATGAGTGTTTAAATTCATGAAGATATTGGGTAAATTGTGACATTGAGGATTGATGAATATGTATGTAAATTGGTTGTGGAAATTGTATGTAATAATTAGGAGTTTTATGTGTATCTATTATTGTATTTGGACTTTGTGAGTTAGGACTTCATTTGGTGTATTAAGGATGTTTGTATTCTGCCCAAAGTAACTTTAAGGTGAATTAGTAAATGGTTTTGGTAATGTACCAAATCAGAATTGGTAAGGGAAGTGGACTTAGAGTAAGGTAAATGTGTAATTGATACATGTATAAGCAATGTAATTAAGGACAACATGCATTTTAGCCATAACTTTAAATGTGTAACTGCAATTGGTATGAGACCAATTGGAGGTGAAACTAGGCACAAAATATGCCAACTTTCATGAAGGAAACATACCAAAATTCTGCTTGCAAGGTAACTTGAAAAATGACCAAATCCGTATTAAGTACAATTGAGACCTGAAAATTGACCAATTGGGCAGCAGTTAGTGTTTAGGCCATAACTCACTCAAAACAGGTCCAATTCATCTAAAATTTTAACCATGAATAGTTAAGACCCATACCTACAAGTCTTATGAAGACACCAAAGCCCAGAAATGACCATAAGCAAGTCAAACAGCTTACACAAGTTCGGGTCGAAAAACTGGCCGAACCAAAGTTGACCAAAGTTGACCTAAAATGACCAAATTTGATGCCATTTGACCAGCAATAGTAAAATGACCATAACTTGGTCTACATAACTCAGAATGACCTAAAATTTTTCCCCGCATTCCGTAAGACATAGATCTAAAAGTTTGTAGTTTTGACCGAAACCCGAAAACCGAGGGAACTAGGTCGTCCGGCTAGGTCAAACTAGTATCCCGGAATCCAGCAAGTTGCAATAAAATGCACTAAACAAGGAAATGAAATTGGTAACATGTACTAACCCTAAAAGACTATCAAATGTGACATATTAGTAACGTTAAAACCTAATTTACCTAGAACGCATCGAGGGTCGATATATTAGGTGATTAAGCAAATAATAGCTTTCAGTGAACTACTTATCAAGCATTATCGATAGAGATAGTTTAATTTAGTATTGAAACACTTTAAATTGTGTTTCTTAGTTAGTAAAGACTCAGGGAAAGGGAAGGAAACACTGAGTACAGACCAGAAGACAGTTATCAGAGGTTTGTGCACAACAACTATTTTTTTGAATTTTTTTCAATTGAAATGAATTATGACTATTTGTACATTATTGTTTTAAATTGTGGAAATGTGTTTGAATGAATATTTATCGCTTGAAAAGCATTGTAAATGGTTTGAAATTGTGAGAAATTATTTGAATGATATTGATGGATACTTATTGATTAAAAAGCATTGGAAATGGTTTGAAACCATAGCTATCATGTATATTGATTGTATTCCTCGCTAGCTTGTCTAGTGGGACGAATTGAATTCCTTCTCTGGCTGAAGTGTTGAGGTGTGTGCCTGTTGAGGACGAATTGGATGAGTACTCATATTTTTGCTAGCTAGCTATGTTATTCCTCATTAGTCATCGACTTTTGGGACGAATTGAATACCTCATTAGCCATCGGCTTTTGGGATGAATTGAACTTTTGAACATGATTAAGCTGTGTGTGATTTATTGATTTATATTATGAGATTGAGAAATGGAGTTTAAATTCTTGTTGACATTTACTGTCTTGAATTTAACTATGGTTTTAAGTATCCACTATTTATATGATTTATGAATTGTGATTTAAATTGTATTGGTTAATGTTGTGCACCACTGAGACATTGTCTCAGCGATAGCTTTTTATTGCTGTCGCAGGTAGACAGACAGACAGGGCAGCAGACTAGGCTGCTAGTACCTCCAGCGAGAGATTACCGGGTATAATGAGTATACCAACATTTTGCATTTTGTACTGTAATGTATGACCACTGTATGTACATATTGTTTTTGATTTTGAGTAGTTGTAAATTCAAATTGTACCTTGAAGTTGTAAAATAATTATGAGTTATTTTGGCTTGTAAAAATTGTATTATATTTCTTTTATCTCAGTCTTTGAAAAATTACTGTGGATTTGAGTTGAGAAATGTGTTGTGTTGAGAAATATGTTGGAGTTGAGATTTGGAAATCTATTGAAGTGCTTTTTACAGGTTTTCTGAAGAACTGTTTTATCCAAAATACAGATGGCACTCTGCCAAAATTTTTACAGAAATTCCAAATAATTCAAATGTGTTAGTTCTACCACTTCAGTTCACAAAAGTTTTTAATGCCTTAAATAGTGCTCACCACTGTAAAAGAAGTAAGAAAAGTTTTTAAAATCCCTTGTAGTGTATTTAATGGGTTATCAGTAGACGGAGTTGGTGATTCATTAGGTATACTACGGGATCATGTTATGCCTTACAGAGGGGTAGGGTGGGACAATTTTGACCCCAACTTAACTTATTAGAACTTGATTTAGTCACTTGAGAAGAAGATTGATCACCAAAGAAAGAAGAAAAGAAGAAGGAAATTGAAGCATTAGCATCCAAGTTGAGGTTAGTGATTTAAGTTGCAAAATTTAGTTTATTAGTTGTGTTTAGAGCTTAACTAACTTAGCAATAAACATAAAATGAAATGAAATCAATTGTTAGAGGACTAAACATGGAATTTGGCCAGCATGTGTGGGGGTGATTTGCATGGTTTGATTGATTTAAAGGGAAATATGAACATCAAGTAGTTGAGTGATTATAGTTAAATGCTTAGATTTGGTTAAATGTAACTACTAGTGTGATTAGGGTTTGGACACTTAGGGTTTAGGAGACAAAATTTGGAGAAATGGTGAAATGATGTGTTTGACCTAGTTTGAAGTAAGAAATGGTCATTTTGGACCAAATGAAGTGTGTTGGAAGTGTTGGAGTTGAGGTTAAATTCGGATTCAATGTGGTCATGCTGCAGGCAGTAGGACCAAGGTCCCTTTGAGGGACCAAAACTGAAAATTTACAAGTCCAATTGGTATGAGACCAATTGGGAATGAAAATAGACACAAAATGACACAATTTTCGTTTAGGAATCATCCCAAAAAGTGACCAAAACCTAGTGAACAAATTGACCAAATCTGGAAATTCTCAGTCTGACCTGTACAAACTGATCAAATGAATAGTGTTTGTTCATTTGGCCATAACTTGAGATAGGCAGATCTAAATGACCTGAAATTTTACCAGTGAATAGTTGAGATATAGACCTAAAAATTTTATGGAGAACACAAACCCAAATTATGCCATTAACTAAGTCATTTGGCCACCCTAAGTTGGTAACCTAAAACTGCCAGAACCAAAATTTGCCCAGAAATCTGGGTTAAGTCCAATCCGGCAGCCATGATTCAAATGCTACAAAACTAAAATTGGAGTAATTCAAAAAGGAGAATAAAGTTAAGATAATAGGGAACATTTTCTATGAAGGAAGTTTTTCCAAATTCTAACAGAAAAATGACCAATGGAACAGTGCAACTTAAGACACCAAAACTGAAAATTTGCAAAATTACCTAAAAGACTTAGAATTTGAGTAAACAACCAAAACCAACAAATTTAGTGACCAAAATGTGGTATGTGGGTGAAGTTGGAATTTCCATACCTATTAAGCCTTAGAAAGTCAACAAATTGACTTGAATAGTATAGTGAATAGTAACCCCAAAACACAAAATTTAAAGAATATCAAGTTTAGCACATTAGAGCTAGGTAAAAGTGAATTTAAATTTATTTTTGGATTTATATTAAGTTATGATACTGAAACACTATGAAACTGTGTGTTTCAGTTGAAAAGAACACCGGGAAAGAACCCGAGGGATCGAGTCAAGGCCAAGAGGCGACTCGCTTAAGGTTTGTGCACAACATCAATATGCTTTAAAATTCATTTAAAAAGTGCATGAAATGTGTGTTATGCTTTTGCTTTGAATTGTTGAAAGTTTATTTGTGTATGTTTGAAATGGCAATAAATGTTTATTAAATTATTAAGATAATTTTTGAAATCACAGTGTCATGACCATATATTTGATCACCTCATTAGCATGACTAGTGGGGGTAATCAGTTTCGAATTTTGATTCCTTCTCTGGCTGAAGTATTGAGGTGTGTGCCAGTAGAAGAAGAAATTGAATGGATATCCATATATTTGAGCTAGCTAGTCTTGTGATGTGACTTCTCCTTAGCCTCTGGCTATTGAGATTATATTTATTTCGAATGGCATGATATAACTGTGGGTTTTATGAAATGTGTTTTGATACTTCGAAATGAAATTGTTTGGATTAAAATATCATAATTCATGTTTTGTATTTAATTCTCATGTTTAGTCCAATTTTTGAATAAATGTGATTTAAATTCTGTATAAAGATTATTTTAGTATGTTGTGCACCACTGAGTTCTAGTACTCAGCGATGGCTGTTATTGCTGTCGCAGATTTAGAGACTAGAGGAGCAGCAGACTGAGCTATTGAGGATTGATGACCTACCTGCTTGAAGTTATCGGGTATAATTTATACCCTGACTGTAAATATTTATTTTGATGTATGTACTGCACGTAAATGTATGGACATGTAAAATTGGTCTTGAGCAGCTTGTACAAAGTTTGTAATAAAATTTAGTTTGAATTTCTTTTAATGTAAATTTTTAGTATGATGTATATATAGATTATTTGTCTTTAATGAAATATGAATGGAAATATTTTATTTTAATTTGAATGAAATTGATAGATATTATTTTGATGATTACTGAATTTTTGGAAATTGAGAAATGAGGATTATTGAATTTTGAAACTTGAGAAATTGGTTGAGATTGATTGTGGAGTTGTTGGAATTGATTGTGAATTTGAAGAAGTTATTGAGAAAAATTATTGGAAGTGTTTTTTTTTTTTTTCAGGTATTTGAAAAACTGTTTTCTCAAAATACAGACGGCACTCTGCCAAAATTTTTATAAAATTTGTGGAAAAATAAAATGGGCAAAAAATTTTAACTAGTTTTCAACTTTGAATAAATGATTTTAATACCTATTAGAAAATGCTCACCACTTATAAAAAGTAAGAAAATTGTTTTAAAATTCCTTGTAGGGTACTTAATAAGTTATCGGTAGGTGAAGTGCGATAGTTCATTAGGTATTTTACAGGATCATGTTATGCCTTACAAAGGGGTAAGGTGTGACACTTTTTATTTTACATGTAAGTGTTTTGGATGTATAAGGAGGTAAAACTACATAAGCATTTGGTTTTTTAAGTTCATCTCTCCAAGTTTAAGATTTCATTTAATTTTCAATTTTTTTTTAGTTTTCACAAGGTTTAAAGTCCCAAGTGTGACAACATGGTCTATCTAGTATTTTCTGCTTTGGCTCACTTAGCCTTACAGATTTGTCCTTTGAACTTTTCCTTAAGGCCTAAAAGTATGTTATCCAGTGAAGTAGTCCCCCTTTATAAGTACCTTAACTTTCTCCTCCCTTTCTGATGTGGGAATTCAATTCATTCCTACCTACATCTTTCGAGCTTGGAATGAAAAATCACTCTCCTCACAAACTTGCAGGATGTTATAGGCCTACCAACTTCCATCCTAGTTTTTCCCCAATCCATATCATACTAGGGAAGGCCTAGCTTTAGTACCAATTATGACGGCTGGGTCTAATTATATAGTGTTGTCCACTTTGGCCCACCTAACCTCATGGATTTATCCTTTGGACCTTTTCTTTAAGGCCCAAAAGCACGCCATCCAGTGAAGTAGTCCCCCCTCTTTATATGTACAGTAACTTTCTCTTCCTTTTTTAATGTGTGAATTTGGTTCATTTTTGCCCCTTCTTTCATTCTTAAAGCGAAGAATCACTCTTCTCATGAACTTGCTAGATGTTACACCAAGTTCATAGTCCAATTTTTTTTCTTTAAGTTTAAATTTTATTTATTTTTTTTAAGGTTTTTACATGAAAGGTTTAAGGTTTAAGAGTCAAAAATTTGTAAGGCAAAAGTCCAAAAGCATAGATATTATGTATATGCATAGTCATGCATTCATGCATCATTTCATCGACTTTTAACTTAATAGATTGCACATTGATAGGTGAAAACATGTCATTTGAGGAGGTACAATCAACTTCAAGAAAGAGTGGAGGACCTTTTTGATTCTATAAGAAAAGCCTTAAAGATGAATGTTTGTTACTTGTTGAACTATCCCAGCTAAAGGATAAGCTTTAATAGTATCAAAAAGGAGACAAAAGGCATAATGTGGGTTCTCAAAAAAAGGGAAGACATGTACAAATTGAAGGGCGCAACGGAAGCAGTTTGAAGGTTGGATTTCAAAATTTTTTTAGGGTTTCATGCAAACATACAATATGTTTTATGATCCTAACCAACCTTAAGCACCCAAGGCATGTTAAAGCACACTTTTAACATGCATGATTCTTTCATTTCCCATTAAAGATTGTAGTTTAACAATTAAACTAATTCAATCCTAGATTAAAAAGGGTTTGAAGAAGACTAACCTCAAAGGCGTAGAATCACACTTCTTGCTCCCTTTGGTAGTCTCCAGAGCTCCAATTGCAGCTCCTTTAGCTTGTCCACCATAAGCTACCACCAAGATCACCCTAGGCAACCCAAATCCTCTCTTAGGTATTTGCCAAACACTAACAATTAGGGTGTGTGTCGTTAGGTGATGTTCTAATGGATTTAGGTGGCTAGAAACAAATTCTAGATTTTTTGATTCAAGAAAGAAACAAGCTTTCTTTCAAGCATCAATGGAAGAAATTAGGAGAGAGAGAAATCCCCTTGTTGCCATCCAACATGGTAAGGAAGAAGAAGAAGTAAGTTTTCTTCTTATCTTACATTTATATACAAGAGACAAAAATCATTTATTGAGTGCCACATGTCAAGATCCCATTCAATCTTGCTTTTAGTGTGTCTTAATCCCATTAAGACAAGTGTCAATGCAAGATTGAATCATCAAATATCATCTTCCATCACATGGAAGACAAATGGCACACATTTATAGGTGCCACGAGTCACCATCTCATAGTGCCACGTGTTACCATGTAAAATTACCATTTTGCCCTTGTATTGAATTTTGAGTTCTCAACCCAAAATAGTAATTTCTCTCTCAAATTAATTTATTTCACATATAAATTAATTTATCAATTAATCTCCATTAATTAATTTTAATATTAAATTCACATTTAAACTCTTTAAATATAAATTCAATTTATATCATACATCCAATGTCTAAGATTTGGTTTCAAGTCATGCTAGAGACTTTGCAATCTTATTGCAAACTAAATCTATTTAATTAATTAATTAAACTCTTTAATTAATCAATTAAATCATAATTTACTTGGTAGTTAAACTTGTGTAGGTGTGTGACTTACTAGGCTTATTACTACTTGGCAATGAGAAAAGATATTAACTCTTAATATCATTGAAATTCTTTCAGTCCTCAAATAATTTCCCAAATCATTTTAGGTATCTCATAGACCATGGTTGACACCTAGCATAGCATGCCATGGCTTCCCAATTAGCAACAAGAAATATCTTAAAATGAACCTTTAATCATATATGATCATGTACTAAAATCCTTTCGTATTATGTCCCAATCCCATTAAGGGTCATGGTGGAGTCAAACCCCTTATTATGAAATCTTATGAACTCATTTGAAATCTGATTCTTGACATATAAGACTTTACTATCAAGAAACACCTTTCCTAACAAAGTCATTCATCCTGGCTAGGAATGTCACAGCTTACCCCTCTGTAAGGCATAACATGTTCCCGTAGAATACCTAATGAACTATCGAACTTCACCTACCGATAACTCATTAAGTACCCTACAAGGGATTTTAAAACAATTTTCTTATTTTTGATAAGTGGTGAGCATTTTCTAATAGGTATTTAAAACATTTAATTAAAATTAAAACTAGTTAATATTTTTAGATATTTAAAAATCTCCGCAATTTTTACAAAAATTTCGACAGAGTGCCGTCTGTATTTTAAGAAAATAGTTTTTCAAAACCTGAAAATAAAGATACTCCCAATATTTTTCTCAACAACTTCTTCAAATTTCATAATCAATCTCAACCAATTTCTCAAGTCTCAAAATTCAAACCATCCTCATTTCACAAACCAACACAAGTAATTCAATACACAGTTTAAATTAAATTAAACATTGAAATATCTCATTAAGATAACAAAATGAATATTTACATTCATGGGAGTATTAAAAATTTAGTAGTGCAAACTTTATAAATACATAAAATCTCAAGATAATATTACAATAATTTGTATTTGATTACAATCTAAATATATATATTACAAAAGAGTTGGTACCACTGCTCAAAGGAAATTTCATACATATAATTACAGAATTATATCAAAAGCTAATGTACAAGGGTATACCTATGATATACCCGAGGATAATCTCACCGTGTCCTTCAGTAACCTCGCTCAGCTACTCTATATATTTTCTTTCACCTGTGACAGCATACAAAGCTATCGCTGAGTGGTGAACTCAGTGGTGCACAAACTAATAATTTAAAACTTAATACAAATTATTCTTAACAATTCATAATGAATAAAAATTTAAAATTTCTAAATTTTTCAAAATCCATGACATTTAAAAATTATTATTTTCATTCATGCAAAATTTTCATTTGAATAACATTTTGATCAATTAATAACTATTTATTTACATTTCTTTTAAATTTCAAAACAATACAAAAATATTTTGAATCACTAACAATTTATTCATTTCAATCACAATTTATCAAATTGTGCATAATTTAAAGGGCGTTGCCAATAAATCACACAGTTGAACCCATGACCCAAAATTCAAATAGATGCCGTGTTGTACACCACGACATTTCACACTCTCCCAATAACTGAGGCTAAAAGGGAGAAACAAAGACTAGCTAGTATATATGAGTACTCATTCAAACTCTTTCCCAACTGGCAAGCTAGAGAGGAAGGAACTCGCCCAATCTAGTGGAGGAGATATCTCACTAGATAAGCTAATGAGAATTCACAACAAATTTTGCCATGTCAACTGTGATTTCAAATCATATTCAAAACAATTTCTATTTACAATGTGTTTACAAATCATCAACATATTTAATCATCATAAATTCATGCTCAAGGTTGGCAACACATCAAACTTAAAATTTATAATCCTCAAAACCATGCAATAAATCCTTAAATGCATAAGAAAATTTACATTTAATTTATACAATTTCATTTAACAAATTAAAATCCTCAACACAACAAAATTATAAATCATAAAATAAACTTGTTCAAATCAATTTAGAAGTGAAAAATAACAAAATAGTTAGTTGTGCACAAATCTTATACGAGTCGCCTCTTGACCTTGACTCGATGTCTCGGGTTCCTTTCCGGTATTCTTTTCTACTGAAACACACAGTTTCATAGTGTTTTAGTATCATAACTTAACATAAATCCAAAAATAAATTTAAATTCACTTTTACCTAGCTCTAATGTGCTAAACTTGACGTTATTTAAATTTTGTGCTTTGGGGTTACTATTTACTATACTATTCAAGTCAATTTGTTGACTTTTTAAGGTTTAATAGGTATGGAAATTCCAACTTCACCCACATACCACATTTTGGTAACTAAATTTGTTGGTTTTGGTTGTCTACTCAAATTATAAGTCTTTTAGGCAAAATTGTAAATTTTCAGTTTTAGTGTCTTAAGTTGCACTGTTCTATTGGTCATTTTACTGTTAGAATTTGGCAAAACTTTCTTCATAGAAAATGTTCCCTATTATCTTAAGTTTATTCTCCTTTTTGAATCACTCCAATTGAAGTTTTGTAGCTCAAGTTATAGCCATTTGAACCATGGCTGCCGGATTGGACTTAACCTAGAATTCTGGGCAAATTTTGGTTCTGGCAGTTTTAGGTCACCAATTTTGGGTTGCCAAATGACTTGGTTAATGGCATAATTTGGGTTTGTGTTCTTCAAGAAAGTTTTAGGTCTATATCTCATCTATCCACTGGTAAAATTTCAGGTCATTTAGATCTGCCTAGCTCAAGTTATGACCAATTGAACAAATACTGTTCATTTGGTTATTTTGTATAGGGCAGACTGAGATTTTCCAGATTGGGTTAATTTATTCATTAGGTTTTGGTCACTTTTTAGGCATGGTTCCTGAATGAAAATTTTGTCATTTAGTGTCTATTTTCATTCCCAATTGGTCTCATACCAATTGGACTTGTAAATTTTCATTTTTGGTCCTTCAAAGGGATCTTAGGTCATGCTGCCAGCAGCATGACCACACTCAATCCGAATTTGATCTCAACTCCAACACTTCCAACACACTTCATTTGGTCACAAATGACCATTTTTCACTTCAAACTAGATCAAATACATCATTTCACCATTTCTCCAAATTTTTTCCTCTAAACCCTAGTTGTCAAACCCTAACCACACTAATTCATTGCATTTAACTAATTCATGACATTTAATCATAAGCATTCAACACCAATAAGCTCACATACACCTTTAAATTCACCAAGTTTATGCATACATATATCAAACCCTAGTTGGCCAAAATTCAACTTTGTCCCATAACACTTATCTTCATTTCATTTTAAGCTTATTTCCAAGTTCATTCAATCATAAACACATGTATTAAACTCAAAATTCCAAAGTAAATAGCTTACCTCAACTTTGATATTCATCTTCAATTTTTCTCCTCTTTTCTTCTTTCTTTCTGCTAAATCTGTCACACCTTACCCCTCTGTAAGGCATAACATGATCCCGTAGTATACCTAATGAATTACCAACTCCGTCTACTGATAACCCATTAAATACACTACAAGGGATTTTAAAAACTTTTCTTACTTCCTTTACAGTGGTGAGCACTATTTACAGGTGTTAAAAACTTTGGTGAACTGAGGTGAAACAACTAACTCATTTGGTTTATTTGGAATTTCTGTAAAAATTTTGGCAAAGTGCCATCTGTATTTTGGACAAAACAGTTCTTCAGAAAACCTGTAAAAAAGCACTTCAATAATTTTTTCCAAATCTCAACTCCAATACATTTCTCAACACAACAATTCATCAACTCAATTCCATAGAAATTTTTCAAAGTCTGAGATAAGGAAATATAATACAACTTTTACAATCCAAAACACTCATAATTAATTTACAACTTCAAGTACAATTTAATTTACAAGCTTCAAAACCAAATACAATATGTACATACAAAGGTCATACATTACAAGATAAAGCAAAAGCGGTATACTCAATATACTGTAATCCCTCATTGACGTATATGCAGCCTAGTCTGCCGCCTGTCTATCTCTCTACCGCGATAAAGAATAAAGCTATCATTTGAGACAATGTCTCAGTGGTGCACAATATTAACCAAATCCAATTTAAATCACAATTCATAAGTCATGTAAATAGTGGATACTTAAAATCATAATTAAATTCAAGACAATAATTGTCAACAAGAATTTAAACTCCATTTCTCAATATCACAATAATTTTCCATAAGTCGATCAGTTTGAATTCAAAAGACAGATATGTCAATGAGAGTTTAAATCCATTTCACAATCTCACAATACACATCAATAAATCACACACAGCTTAATCATGATCCATAATTCAATTCATCCCAAAAGCCGATGGCTAATGAGGTATTCAATTCATCCCAAAAGTCGATGACTAATGAGGAATAACATGGCTAGCTAGCAAAAATATGAGTACTCATTCTATTCGTCCTCAACAGGCACACACCTCAACACTTCAGCCAGAGAGGGAATTCAATTCATCCCACTAGACAAGCTAGAGAGGAATACAATCAATATACATGATAGCTGTGGTTTCAAACCATTTACAGTGCTTTTCAATCAATAAGTATCCATCAATGTCATTCAAATAGTTTTTCACAGTTTCAAACCATTCACAATATTTTTCAATCAATAAGTGTCCATCAAACACATTTCCACAATTTAAAACAATGATATACAAACAGTCAATATTTATTTCCATTGAAAATAATTCAAAAGCAGATTGTTGTGCACAAACCTCGATATTTGTCTCTGGTCTTGACTCAGTATTTCTTTCCCTTTTCTTTGAGTCCTTGTTAATCGAAACACAATTTGAAGTGTTTGATCAAATTAAACTATCTCTATCGATGGGGTTTGGTAAATAATGCACTGAACTCAATTATTCGCTTAATCACCTAATATACCGACCCTCGATGCGTTTTAGGTAAATTAGGTTTTAGTGTCGTTAATATGTCACACTCGATAGGGTTTTAGGTTTGGTATGTTTTACCAAAGTCATTTCTCGCTTAGTGCATTTTAATGCAAATTCTTTGGATTCGGAACACCGGTTTGACCTAACCGGACGATCTAGTTCCCTCGGTTTTCGGGTCTCGGTCGAAACTACAAACTTGTAGATCTAGGTCTTATTGCACGCGGTGCAAAATTTCAGGTCAATCCGAGTTAAGTAGACCAAGTTATGGTCATTACACTATTGCTGGTCAAATGGTACCATTTTAGGTCAATTTTAGGTCAAAGTGGTCAATTCTGGTTCGGCCAGTTTTTGGACCCGAACTTGTGCAAGTTGTTTGACTTGCTTATGGTCATTTCTGGGTTTTGGTGTCTTCATAAGACTTGTAGGTATGGGTCTTAACTATTCATGGTTAAAATTTTAGGTCAATTGGACCTGGTTTGAGTGAGTTATGGCCTAAACACTCACTGCTGCCCAATTGGTCATTTTTCAGGTCCTAATTGCATCTAATCCGAATTGGTCAAATTTTTAGGTCACCTTGCAAGCAGAATTTTGGCATGGTTTCTCAATGAAAGTTGGCACATTTTGTGCCTAGTTTCACCTCAAATTGGTCTCATACTAATTAAGGTTACACATTCAAGGTTATAGGCCAAAATATACACTGCCCTTAATATGCATTACACACCCCAACTTCAAACACATTATTTACCTTGCAAGGTTTACTTCCATACCCTACCAAACTGTTTTGGCACATTACCAACAACATTTACTACATTACATTAGCATTATTTTGGGCAGATTCCAATCACCATCAACACACTAATTATCATTCACAATCACAATTCTAAGTACCATTACAATTACACCTAAACACTACAAACATTACATACACTTTACAACTTTAATTTACATACTTAACATCAATCCTTCTAGGTCAATATGCTGCCCACACTTCCTTCAATATACACCCTTTCTCAAGTGTCCACAAGCTGCCACAAATCACTCATCAACATCACATTGCCGTACCATAAGTTAATTTCCATCAAAGTGCATAATTCACCATATATACATGCATTAAATCACTAGGTTACTAAATCACCATGAACAACATTATTTCTCAACAATTATATGCAAAATTTCCTCATCAAAAACGTGACCATGGCTGTCCAAAATGACAACAACAATAACCCATCAAACTCAAAATTTTCCTTCACCAAACTAATACCCATAACATGCACATAAACTTTAACAAAGAAATTCTCAAAATTATGAACTTACCTTATGCTTGGAGCTTGTTAAACCTTGCTTAAACTTCCCAAAATTGGTATCAATATCTTCCTTGTGGTGTGTAGACCATTTTTCATGAAAGAAGCTAAGTGAATGGAGTTGAAAATGGAGGGTGGATTAAGCTTGCATGCAAACGCCCATGGAGTTCTTTGTGTTCTTCAATTCGGCCATTTTTGAGAGAATATGAGGAAGATGGATTTCAGATGGTGAGTGGACCATATCAGCCATAATTCAATGATAAATTAATCCCTTAGTGCTCCACTAAGTAAAATAATTCATATTATAAACTTAACTTTCCCATAATCCACATTTAACCCATTATTTCCACTATTTATTTTAGGTACCACCAAATTAATTTTTCATTTCATTTTCTAAGTGTAATACTATTTATTTTTAATGGACATTTAGGTCAAAAGACACTTCAGGATGTCGAATGACCATAATGCCCCTGTTCGGGTGGTTTTCCCGATTTTTCGGTAACACCGTATTTTGTCTGTTTTTCGATTTCTCACTTTTCTTTGTACTAATTATTTAATTTTTCTTTGATCTTTCTAATGATATTTACTCTTCAACAATGGTCTATTTAAGTCCTAAAAATGTTTCCCAGGGGTCCCCGCAGTCCAGGGCTAGTCAACGGTCCACGCCGTGACTTCCCGGTGCGGTCACCCATCGCTAGGTTTCCCGGCTCACTTACTCGGTTACATTTCTTTGCTATGATTTTTTCTTTGTTTTTCTTTTCTTGTATTTCATTATTTTATGTCTCCTCACTCATATTGAAGTACGGTTCTAGGCATCCTAGCTGTCCGGACAACACTGGTCACCGGAGCATGAGAACGCCTCTACCAACTTAGGGGTGTTACAATTCTCCCCCTTAAATAAATTTCGTCTCAAATTTTTACACGCATTAGTCTCTCGAACAGTGTGGGTCTGTCTCCTCATATCCTCTTCACGTTCCCAAGTTGCTTCTGGCTGAATGATGGTTCCACAACACTTTAACCAGTGTATCTGTTTGTTCCTCAATTTGTTTCACCTCATAAGCGAATTTTTATGGGTTCTTCCTCATATGAGAGGTCGGATTTACTTCAATCTCTTCAACTCGATAGTACATGAGATGGGTGATCTGTACCTCCTTAACATGGACACATGGAAGACACTGTGTATCCTTGCTAGCTCTGGAGGTAATGCCAACCGGTATGCTAAAGGACCCACTCTTTCCAGAACTTCATATGGTCCGATGAAACGAGGACTCAGTTTCCCCTTTCTGCCAAATCTCATAATCCTCTTCCAAGGAGAAACTTTGAGGAATACCTTATCACCCACTGCATACTCAACATCTCTTCTTTTCAGATCAACATAGGACTTCTGGCGGTCTGATGCAGCCTTGAGTCTATCTCTCGATCAATCGATCTTTTCCTCTGTCTCTTGGACAATTTACGGTCCAATCATCTTCCTCTCACCTACTTCATCCCAACATAAGGGAGTTCTACACTTTCTGCCATACAAAGCTTCATATGGAGGCATCCCTATGCTTGATTGGTAGCTGTTGTTATAAGCAAACTCAATCAAAGGCAAATGTGTATCCCAACTACCTTCAAATTCAATCACACAAGCCCGTAGCATATCCTCCATTATCTGAATAACCCTCTCGGGTGGCCATGCATGCGTGGGTGGAATCTTTGTCTTTGAAGTTCAATCTAGTTCCTAGGGCTCTCTGAAGACTACCCCAGAATCTAGAAGTGAACCTAGGATCTCTGTCAGACACAATTGATACTGGCACTCCATGCAATTTTACAATCTCATATATGTACAATCTGGCCAATCTTTCCAGGCTATAGTCCATCCGAACTGGCAAAAAGTGAGCAGACTTAGTCAATCTGTCAACTATAACCCATACTGCATCATGACTACTCTGTGTCCTTGGAAGTCCTGTAACAAAATCCATAGTTATCCGTTCCCATTTCCACTGCAGTGACAAAGGATGTAACAAACCATTTGGAACTTGATGTTACGCCTTTTACTTGCGACAAGTTAGGCATTTGGAAACGAATTCAGCTATATCTCTTTTCATGCCCATCCACCAGTAATGCTCTTTCAGCCCTCTGTACATTTTAGTTCCACCAGGGTGCATAGCAAATGGAGACTCATGTGCTTCCTTCATAATGATCTGTCTCAATTCCACATCACTAGGAACGCACATTCTGCCCTGATGTAGCAATAAACCATCATCTCTCACAGAAAATTCAGGTTTCTTGCCCTGCTGGACTTCTTTCAGTAGCTTCTGATATTTTTCATCACTCTGTGCAGCCATTCTGATCTGATCAATCAACATTGGCTGTACATGCCATGCAACTACTGTCTGTCCCTCATCATCAACCTCTAAACTGGCATCTTTGTGCTTTCAATTCATACACCATGGACAAAGGAGAAACTTCGAGACTTGCCATAGTCTTGCGACTTAAGGCGTCGACCACCACATTTGCTTTCCACGGTGATAGTCTATTAAGCAATCATAATCTTTAATGAGTTCTAACCATCTCCTCCGCCTCAAATTCAATTCCTTACAGGTGCCTAAGTACTTCAAGCTCTTGTGATCTGTGAAAATGTAGCATTTCTCTCCATACAGATAGTGTCTCCAGATCTTTAGAGCAAAAACAATAGCTGCTAACTCCAGATCATGTGTTGGGTAGTTCCTCTCATGCGGTTTCAGCTGGCGTGATGCATAAGCAATGACATTCCGATCTTGCATCAGTACACAGCCTAACCCATTGTGAGAAGCATCACTATAAACCGTGTATTCTTTACCCGGAGTAGGTAAAGTGAGAACTGAGCTTGATTAAGCACCTATTCAACTCATCAAAACTCTGCTGACATATATCAGTCCACTGAAATATTACATATTTCTTAAGCAGCTTATTCATTGGAGAATATAACATAGAAAACCCCTTCACAAACCGACGGTAATATCCAGCTAAACCTAAAAGCTGCGAATTTACGTGATGTTCTGGCGGCTTCCAATTAAGGATAGCTTCTACCTTGGAATCTACCTTGATCCCTTCAGTGACACAACATGTCCCAAAAGGAGATTTCCTTCAGCCAAAATTCACATTTTGACAATTTGGCGTACAAGCTGTTTCTCCCTTAAAGTCTGCAGCATACAATCCATGAGATGTCTATCATGCTCCTCTGCACTCCTCGAGTATATCAAAATGTCATCAATAAACACCACCACAAATTGATCAAGATATGGTCTCAAGATAGTGTTCATCGGATCCATAAAAGCGGTGAGCATTTGTTAACCCGAATGGCATTACTAGAAACTCATAGTGGCCATACCGAGTTCAAAGCGCTTTTGGAATACTCGCTCTTGCACCTTCAATCGATGATAACCAGATCGCAAATCTATTTTGGAGAATCTCGCTGCACCCTTCAACTGATCGAACTGATCATCAATGCGAGGCAATGGATATCAGTTCTTTATTGTCACCCTATTCAACTGCCTGCAGTCAATGCATAAGCGGAGAGTACCATCCTTCTTCTTAACAAACAACACTGGTGCTCCCAAGGTGACACACTAGGCGGATGAAGCCCTTTTCAAGTAATTCTTGTAATGTATCTTTAACTCCTTCAACTCTGCTGGTGCCATTACGTATGGCGTTATGGAGATTGGATCCACACCAGCGAACATTAATTTCAAATCGCACTTCTCTTTCCGAGGTAATCACGGCAATTCATCAGAAACACGTGCGGAAAGTCATGTCGTAGGGATGTCCTTCAATCTGGACTCCCACTTGGGTGTCTACCACATGTGCCAAGTATGCTTCACACCCTTTTACGATCATTTTTACGGCTAGTGCGGCCGAAATGATGTTGGATGGCAATAGCTGCCTCTCCTTGTATCACCACATTCTTGTCTTGAGGAGACCAAAAGTGGTATCTTGACCTACTGATCAATCATGGCATGATGCCTAGCTAACCAATCCATGCCCAAGATGATATCATAATCTCTGAAGGGCATTTCAATGAGATCAGACAGGAAAGTGTGTCCTTGGATCACCAAAGGACAATCTCTATACCTTCTATTAACCCTGACCTCCTGTCCTAGCGGACTTGTTACTAGTACCTCAAAGTCCATTTTTGCACATGGAACAGCAATGCAATCAATGATGCTAGCACTAACATAAGAATGGGTAGAACCCGGATCAAATAGCACAAATACATTCTGGTTAAAAGTTGAGAAGGTACCAGCCACAACATCAGATGTCTCTGCCTCTTCTCTCTGTCTCATGGCATAGACTCTGACTGGAGCACTGTCTTGTTCTGACTGTTTTACTGTGCCTTGGCTGCCTGCTGGGTTACCTCTACCCCTGCCTCTACCTCTGCTAGGTGGTTGTGAGCTTCTGGTGACAGGGCTCTGAACTGACCCTTCTGCAGTAGTAGGAGGTGGTCCAACTCTGCGACTACTGGTGCAGTCCTTGGCAAAGTGTCCTGTGCCTCCACAGTTGTAACAGGCTCCAATAGCCTTGTAGCAGATTCCACCATGATTCTTTCCACAAGTTTCACATTGGCGGGGAGGGTAGGAACTTCTGGTACTCTGCTGACCAGATAGGGGAGGTCTCTGTCCTGAATGTCTTCCCCTACCAGATTTCTTGCCACCTCTGCCATGTCCCCCATAGTTCTTCCTCTTTCCAGTATGACCACTGGAACTCTGATCTACTGATTTTCCCTCTTTCTCTGTCTTCTCTGACCTCTTCTTCTCAGGAGCAGTCTCAAACTCAACTCTTTCCAACTCTAGGGCTTGAGAAACAAGTTCAGAGAAGTTAGTGTGTTTGAAGCCGAGCACTTGGTATGTTATACTGGGCTTCAAGCCAGTTTCAAACCTCTTGCATCTCTCCTGGTAGAGAGTAGACTCACCGCATAATGGCTAAGGCGGAAAATTCTCTTTCATACTCACCACCGATCCGCCCCTCTGTTTCAAACTTAAGAATTCTTGTAGCTTCGGTCTACATAAGCATCGTGGATGTATTTATGCGAATTCCCGAGGAAGTCATTCCAGTCAAGACTGCAGTTCTACTGCATCGTGGGGAATGGTTTTCCACAGATCCATAAGCATCCCCTGTAGTAAGGATCTCGAGTATTCAAGTCTGAGCTCCTGCAGTACAATGAAGTTTCTTGAACACCCTATCCATCCTCTCTAACCACTGCTCACTTCTATAGGATCTATCGTCCCTTAAACTCAGTAGCCCCATACTTCATCAATTTATCATCTCGCCTTGTAGGAGATCGTGGTTGTACCACGGGTGTCCGAATTGGGACTTGAGTAGGTGCATTACCACCATTTGTTGGAATATTGCGACCATCTGAGCGAATCGAGCAGAAATCGATGCTGCGGTGGTCTTCTGAACCACAAACATTTTGTAGGCACAGGGCATCCTTGCACCTCAGCCTCAATAGACTGATCGTCTTAACTATCACCCTCTTCCATATTCAATGCGAGGATCTTAGCTTTCTGACGATAACACAAGAATATTCACTCGTTAGTGCATATTTATCTTGTAATGTCTTGTATGTATCGGACAATGATATTGAGCGGTTGTACTATGCAAAAGAACATTCAAATAACAGTGAAAGCGAATTTAAAAACTTTGCTCGATACCACTAAAACATGTCACACCTTACCCCTCTGTAGGCATAACATGATCCCGTAGTATACCTAATGAATTACCAACTCCGTCTCGATAACCCATTAAATACACTACAAGGGATTTTAAAAACTTTTCTTACTTCCTTTACTGATGGTGAGCACTATTTACAGTGTTAAAAACTTTGGTGAACGAGGTGAAACAACTAACTCATTTGGTTTATTTGGAATTTTGTAAAAATTTTGGCAAAGTGCCATCTGTATTTTGGACAAAGCAGTTCTTGAAAACTGTAAAAAGCACTTCAATAATTTTTCCAAATCTCAACTCCAATACATTTCTCAACACAACAATTCATCAACTCAATTCCATAGAAATTTTTCAAAGTCTGAGATAAGGAAATATAATACAACTTTTACAATCCAAAACACTCATAATTATTTACAACTTCAATTACAATTTAATTTACAACTGCTCAAAACCAAATACAATATGTACATACGATGTCATACATTCTGATACAAAAAGCAAAAGCGGTATACTCAATATACTGTAATCCCTCATTTGGGCGTATATGCGGCCTAGTCTGCCTGTCTATCTCTCTACTGCGACAATAATAAAGCTATCATTTGAGACAATGTCTCAGTGGTTCACAATATTAACCAAATCCAATTTAAATCAAAATTCATAAGTCATGTAAATAGTGGATACTTAAAATCATAATTAAATTCAAGACAATAATTGTCAACAAGAATTTAAACTCCATTTCTCAATATCACAATAATTTTCCATAAGTCGATCAGTTTGAATTCAAAAGACGGTAAGATATGTCAATGAGAGTTTAAATCCATTTCACAATCTCATAATACACATCAATAAATCACACAGCTTAATCATGATCCATAATTCAATTCATCCCAAAAGCCGATGGCTAATGAGGTATTCAATTCATCCCAAAAGTCGATGACTAATGAGGAATAACATGGCTAGCTAGCAAAAATATGAGTACTCATTCTATTCGTCCTCAACAGCACACACCTCAACACTTCAGCAGAGGGAATTCAATTCATCCCACTAGACAAGCTAGAGAGGAATACAATCAATATACATGATAGCCGTGGTTTCAAACCATTTACTGATGCTTTTCAATCAATAAGTATCCATCAATGTCATTCAAATAGTTTTTCACAGTTTCAAACCATTCACAATATTTTTCAATCAATAAGTGTCCATCAAACACATTTCCACAATTTAAAACAATGATATACAAACAGTCAATATTTATTTCCATTGAAAATAATTCAAAAGAAACAGATGTTGTGCACAAACCTGCTATTTGTCTCTGGTCTTGACTCGGTATTTCTTTCCCTTTTCTTTGAGTCCTTGTTAATCGAGAAACACAATTTGAAGTGTTTGATACCAAATTAAACTATCTCTATCGATGGGGTTTGGTAAATAATGCACCGAACTCAATTATTCGCTTAATCACCTAATATACCGACCCTCGATGCGTTTTAGGTAAATTAGGTTTTAGTGTCGTTAATATGTCACACTCGATAGGGTTTTAGGTTTGGTATGTTTTACCAAAGTCATTTCCTCGCTTAGTGCATTTTAATGCAAATTGCTGGATTCCGGAACACTGGTTTGACCTAACCGGACGATCTAGTTCCTCGGTTTTGGTCTCGGTCGAAACTACAAACTTGTAGATCTAGGTCTTATTGCACGCGGTGCAAAATTTCAGGTCAATCCGAGTTAAGTAGACCAAGTTATGGTCATTACACTATTGCTGGTCAAATGGTACCATTTTAGGTCAATTTTAGGTCAAAGTGGTCAATTCTGGTTCGGCCAGTGTTTGGACCCGAACTTGTGCAAGTTGTTTGACTTGCTTATGGTCATTTCTGGGTTTTGGTGTCTTCATAAGACTTGTAGGTATGGGTCTTAACTATTCATGGTTAAAATTTCAGGTCAATTGGACCTGGTTTGAGTGAGTTATGGCCTAAACACTCACTGCTGCCCAATTGGTCATTTTTCAGGTCCTAATTGCATCTAATCCGAATTGGTCAAATTTTTAGGTCACCTTGCAAGCAGAATTTTGGCATGGTTTCTCAATGAAAGTTGGCACATTTTGTGCCTAGTTTCACCTCAAATTGGTCTCATACTAATTAAGGTTACACATTCAAGGTTATAGGCCAAAATATACACTGCCCTTAATATGCATTACACACCCCAACTTCAAACACATTATTTACCTTGCAAGGTTTACTTCCATACCCTACCAAACTGTTTTGGCACATTACCAAAAACATTTACTACATTACATTAGCATTATTTTGGGCAGATTCCAATCACCATCAACACACCAATTATCATTCACAATCACAATTCTAAGTACCATTACAATTACACCTAAACACTACAAACATTACATACACTTTACAACTTTAATTTACATACTTAACATCAATCCTTCTAGGTCAATATGCTGCCCACACTTCCTTCAATATACACCCTTTCTCAAGTGTCCACAAGCTGCCACAAATCACTCATCAACATCACATTGCCGTATCATAAGTTAATTTCCATCAAAGTGCATAATTCACCATATATACATGCATTAAATCACTAGGTTACTAAATCACCATGAACAACATTATTTCTCAACAATTATATGCACAATTTCCTCATCAAAAACGTGACCATGGCTGTCCAAAATGACAACAACAATAACCCATCAAACTCAAAATTTTCCTTCACCAAACTAATACCCATAACATGCACATAAACTTTAACAAAGAAATTCTCAAAATTATGAACTTACCTTATGCTTGGAGCTTGTTAAACCTTGCTTAAACTTCCCAAAATTGGTATCAATATCTTCCTTGTGGTGTGTAGACCATTTTTCATGAAAGAAGCTAAGTGAATGGAGTTGAAAATGGAGGGTGGATTAAGCTTGCATGCAAACGCCCATGGAGTTCTTTGTGTTCTTCAATTCGGCCATTTTTGAGAGAATATGAGGAAGATGGATTTCAGATGGTGAGTGGACCATATCAGCCATAATTCAATGATAAATTAATCCCTTAGTGCTCCACTAAGTAAAATAATTCATATTATAAACTTAACTTTCCCATAATCCACATTTAACCCATTATTTCCACTATTTATTTTAGGTACCACCAAATTAATTTTTCATTTCATTTTCTAAGTGTAATACTATTTATTTTTAATGGACATTTAGGTCAAAAGACACTTCGGGATGTCGAATGACCATAATGCCCTGCTCGTGGTTTTCCGATTTTTCAGAATAATCGTATTTTGTCTGCTTTTTCGATTTCTCACTTTTCTTTGTACTAATTATTTAATTTTTCTTTGATCTTTCTAATGATATTTACTCTTCAACAATGGTCTATTTAAGTCCTAAAAATGTTTCCCGGTTCCCATGATCTGTAGCTAGTCAACGGTCCACGCCGTGACTTCCCGGTGCAGTCACCCATCGCTAGGTTTCCCGGCTCACTTACTCGGTTACATTTCTTTGCTATGATTTTTCCTTTGTTTTTCTTTTCTTGTATTTCATTATTTTATGTCTCCTCACTCATATTGAAGTACGGTTCTAGGCATCCTAGCTGTCCGGACAACACTGGTCACCGGAGCAGTAGAACGCCCTACCGAACTTAGGGGTGTTACAAAATCTCTTTCTCAAAGGAAGAAAATAAGGTTTTATAAAGTGATTGGGGAAGAAATTAGGGTTTAATGGGGGATTTAAAGCTTGGAGCAAGCTTTCATGGAGGTGTGGTAATGGTGGTGTTAAGGGAGAGGTGGGGCGGCAACTTAAGGAAGGAAGAAGACTTTCATGTTTTTTTTTTTCTTTTCTTTTCTTTTTTTATGTCTTAGGAAGACCATAAATCAATTTAATTAAATTTATTAATTATAATATTTATGGCATCATGCATGATGTCATGCATGATGTCATGTCCCTTCACTTTTTCATTTTTTTCTTTTTTTTTTATATTTTTATTTTTCTATTAGTTCTTTAATTTAATTCCCGACTCCGAAATTTTCTTTTCTCTGATTTTATTTGGCAGTTAGGTCAGAAGTTAGCTCTCGGGGTCAATTAACCAAATTGCCCCTCGCCGGTTCAACCCGGTTTGCAAATAATTCAATATTTCTTCTGGCTCCCTGACCTAATTATTTGACTGACTTAACAATTCTTTTTCGTGATTTTCTCTTTTCCACTGTGTTCGTAATGGTCCTAAGGATTGCAGCGTCATATTTTATGGTTTGAAATTTGAATTTAAATCAACTTTGCAGTCGTTCCCGAAAAGGTCACCCATCGCTGTGACTCTCGGCTCATTTAACTTCTTATGTTCTGTTTTTCTTATTTATACTTAACTAATTGACAATTACTAATTATTTGTGTTTATGGTTTATTTAGTTGTCTTAGACGTGGTTCTAATCTCCTTAATTGTTTGGACTGACATTGGTCACCGGAACAGTAACACATACCAGGCTATGCAAATAGGGGTGTTACAAGGAACTTAATCTTATCAAGTACAGCTCAAATCCACATAGGACTTTTAAACCTGTTTACTCAAGGCTACGGATCCCATCTTGGCTGAACACCTGTCCCAACATATAACTAATTTGAGCCAACACACACTAAAATATCCATACATAGTACAGATATGTAAGTAGTATTAAACTCAAACCACCCATATAAAAGACAACCGTGTCATCTCAGGTCTAATGATTATATGCACTAGTATGACACATATAACATTTTATTGACTCGATTAAATGCCATGTTCATGTTATTTGTACGTCACAAGTTCGACCTACTTATCTCATAAGTGTCCACTGTGTTTATCCCGATATCTCATATAAGATGGCACGTGACTCACCATTCTATAGACATCAGTATCTCATACTGATCAATGGAGATAAAAAGAGGTGACAGCTCTTTGGATATAATGTGCCCACCAAAATATCCTTTAGCTGCGAGCTCTGATTTATAACAAATATCCCATATATTCTGTTACTCATATTCTTATCTCACAATAATAGGATATACGACATATTGCTAATGGACAATTTCAAATAAATATGTTATTAAACATATACAACATTTAAATGAAATTTTTATTGCCATTAATGTATTTATAATATTATTTATAATTTACAAGTTACAAGATTAGTGCATGCTCTAGGGCACACACAACTAACACAAATCTGAATAAAAAAGTTTATGAAGGAATTTAAAGAGGTGAAGACGGTTATAGATTGCCATGTTGATATTTGATGAAGTCAAATTGCATAGACATTTTGAGTTAATATTTATTGCATTTTGTTAGTATTTTATTACTTCTTTGTTTATTTTCAAGCTTTAATGTTTATTTTCAAGTGTTTTTAGTTTTCTTTCGAATTCTATGTTAAATTGGTCTAATCCCTTGTTTTTTGGACTTTATCAAATGTGTTTCGATAATTCAAAAAGGCATAGATGAAATTAGAAAAGAGTTGAAGCTTTAAAATGCAGTTTTGAGGCCATTAAAAATTATACAGCCTATGTAAAAATTACACAGTCGCATGTAACATTACACAGCCCCATGTAAAAATTGCACAATCCCATGTAACTTTTTGAGTCATAGAAACTGCAAAAATTTAAGGTCCAGAGAGTTACATGGGGTACCCCGTTTAATATTATATAGCCCTGTGACACCCCTTACCCGTCTACAGTGTAGCCGAGCAAGTTACGCCACTCAGTGTGCTGGAGCACCAATTTATGTTTCTATTACAATTTATCCCTTTATAATTCATTTATTTTCAATTTTGATAAATCTGAATTTAACCGCAAATTTTATAGAAAATTCGGCAGGTTGCCGGCTGTAAATTGGAAAAACAGTTCTTCTGAACCTGTTTAAAAACACTTCCAAAATAATTTCCAAATCCAAACTCCATTATATATATTCAAGTCAATCTCAAAATCTCAATCTCAATCACACAATATTATTTTCAAAACTTTTCTGTTCACTTCATCACTTGAAGCATATTCACAAATAATTCTCAACACATTTCATTTATCAACATATATAATGCAGAAAATCTCAATAATATGAAATTTCATATATTTACATTAATACATAATTACAGGAGTTTATAGTTACAATCCAAATTAATACAAAATGCCAAAATACAAAATACTCCCAAAATCCTATGTCCTACCATATGCACTGCAGGTGTGAGGTGACTCGGGACTCCGGATGCAAATCTAAAGGCTCACCCGGTCTGATGTCTGCTGGGCTCACCAGCTAGGTCTCCAGTACCTGCGCGTGGCAAAAGCGACGCGCTAAGCAATTCTGCTTAGTGGTGACAATATAAAATAAAATAAAATGAAATAAAATAAAATAAAACAAAGATGTAGAATGTGTGTTTACAATTTTTGGTAGACTTAACTTCTGATACTATTTGCATTATTATTCAATTAAAATTTTGGTAAGGTTCTTTAACATTGCCCGAGTAACCCATACTAATTGACTGGATTGGATAAACGGGTAAACTGGCACTGGGTACTAAGTACCTTGGACCATCACACCATCGGTCACATTGTGTCTCCCGGTGTGCAACAGAATAACTAATAAGCTGTAATAATGATCAGAGTTAAAACCCAAGTATATCAACTCAAATAACATAGCCAAAGGCTATTATTTCACAGAATGGCATGGAAAAGCCATGAAACACAAAATGGCATAAAGCCATATGCAGTACTGCTAACAGAACCCTATTGGCATGCCAAGCTATCCAAACCAATCTTGCTAGGTATACTAGGGCGTATTACATTTTTAAGTTTTACAATTTTTGAATTTCAAGTTTTGGTGTTACTATTTACTTCATTAGTCAACCAAAATGTTGACTTTTGCATAGATAATAGGTACATTAGTTTTAATACTCCCAACATACCATATTTTGCATTCAAATTTTGTTGGTATTGGTTGCTAATACCATTTCTAAGCTTAATGTTAAGTAAGTAGAATTTTCAGTTTTCATGCCTCATCTTTACTGTTTCATTAGTCATTTTTGCAGCGGAAATTTGGCAAAATGATCAACATGAAAGTTGTTCCTTATTTTGTCTAGTTGAATTTCTTTTTTTGAATCACTCCATTTGGAGTTTTGTAGCTCAAGTTATGATCCAAAAACCACAACTGGCCGGATTGGAATTTTTCTGGACTGACCATATCTACAGTGCAGTGAACAGTGACTGCAGCTCCCTTGTTGGATAGGTTCTGGTCATAATTTAGGGTAGGTTTCTCCATAAAAGTTGTTAGTCTATATCTTTTCTTGTTGCTGGTAAAATTTCAGGTCAATTGGACCTTTCTACATTGAGTTATGGCTAAATGAACAATCACTATTCATTTGGTCATTTTGCAGAATCAGACTGCAGGTCACTGACTGCAACTCATTTATTGGATAGGTTCTGTTCATAATTTGGGATAGGTTTCTTCATGAAAGTTGTTGGTCTATATCTCATCTTGTTGTTGGTAAAATTTTAGGTCAATTGGACCTTTTTACATTGAGTTATGGCCAAATGAATACTGTTCATTTGGTCATTCTGCAGAAATAGCCTGCAGGTCACCCGGATTTGAGCAAGCTTTTGGTCTACTTGGTTTAGTTTTATGGGCATGATTTCTCCATGAAAGTTGTGCCATTATGTGTCTAGTTTCATGTCCAATTGGCCTTGCACCAATTAAACCTCTACAATTCAAGTTATGGCTGCCCAAACCTGCTGGACTCAAGTCCAATTCTGCAGGTCACTCCATTCTGCAGGTCACTCCATTCTGCAGGTCCCTTTAATGGCAGCCACACCAAACCCAATCCCATCACTCAACACACTTCATTTTTAATTTAAATAGAACTAAATGGTCACTAATTGACCATTAAAACTCACTTTCATCATTACATGCTCAAAGTCCCATTTTTCCACCCCAAACCCTAACCCTAACATCTCAAATCATGCATTTAACTTGCATTTCATCAATCCACTTAGTAAATACATGTTGTGGGCAGCCATAATAGTCTTTTAATTTCATTAAACTCAACCCAATCAAAACCTAACCATGTCTGCCCAAAATTTAGGGTTTCCATCCAAATGGTATTCAATAATTTTTCTTTGCAATTCACACTTATTCAAGACCCTAAACATGTATTCAAAGTAAAAATTTAGGGTTAGGTCACTAACCTTTGTTGGAGATTTTCCCTAGCTTAGAAAACTTCTTGATTTTTCTTTCTTTTTACTGCCCAAAGTGTCCTCAAGGTGCTAGGTTAATTTTTTTGTGAAGAAGGCTAGGGTTTTGGAGTGAGATTTGGTGAGGTTGGGAGCTTGGATGAGCTTTAATGGAGTTTTTTCTTCCTCTCTCTCTCTCTCCACGTTTTTGGCTGCCCCAAAGGTTGAAGAAGTCTGATTTTTTTTGTTCCATTTCCAGCCCATTTGTCTCTTTTAAGTGAGCTTATGCCATGTGTCAACATTGGGTTGGTTGGGAGAATTTTAAATGACCTCATGGTGATGTCATAAATCTAATTTCTTTCATTTTTACTCCATTTCTTGTCTATTTAATTGAAATTAAATTTTTTAACAACATTTAATCATATTTTATGTTATATAAATTATTTATTTAACTGAACAAGTTGGCCCAAAAATCATCTCTGAAGACGAAATGACCAAAATGTCCTCCGTTTGGCTTAACGGGCCAAAATTGTCTTTACCGATTGAAAATTTTTTCTAAGTATTTTCTTGGCATTCTAATGCCATAAGAACCTCAATAACCCTTCTCTAGAGTCCCAAAAATTATTTTATAATTTTTTTCCCTAGGTCTAGGGCTCCTGGTTGCAAGAACCGCAACTTCTCACTAGGTTACCCATCGCTAGGGCACCCGCTCATTTAACTTGGTTGTATTTTATTTCTAAAATTTTTCCTAAATTTTTCTTATTAATATTTGAGTTAATTATGGTTCCTCACTTTAGTTTAAATAATTTTTTTTTTCCGAACGTTCTAGCTGTCCGGACCGACACTGGTCACCGGAACAGTAGACTGTACGGACTAGCTAAAATGAGGATGTTACAACTCTTCCCCTCTAAGAAAAATTTCGTCCTCGAAATTTACCTAATGCAAACAGTTGAGGGAACTGTTGCCTCATTATCTCTTCACTTTCCCAAGTTGCCTCTTCAGTGTTGTGGTGCCTCCAAGGCACTTTCACCAGTGGAATTTGTTTATTTCTCAGTTCCTTCACTTCCCGAGCTAGGATCTGGATAGGTTCTTCTGTATATGTCAAGTCCGGTTGGATTTCAATCTCTTCCATGGAAATGACATGTGAAGGATCTGAGTGATATCTTCTCAGCATAGAAACATGGAATACATTGTGTATTTTATCCAGTTCTGGTGGTAAAGCTAGCCGATAGGCCACTGGTCCCACACGTTCAATGACTTCATATGGGCCAATGAACCTAGGGCTTAACTTACCCTTTCTCCCAAACCTCAGTACGTTCTTCCACGGTGAGACTTTGAGAAACACTTTATCGCCAACTGCATATTCTATCTCTTTTCTCTTCAAGTCGACATCAGATTTCTGTCTATCTGAGGCAACCTTCAGGTTAGCTTTGATTATCTTTACTTTCTCCTTAGTTTGTTTCACCAAGTCTGGTCCTACCAGCTTATCTTCGCCCAATTCAGTCTAACATACTGGGGTTCTACATTTTCTCCCATACAGTGCTTCATACGGGGCCATTTGGATGCTAGCTTAGTAACTATTGTTATATGCGAATTCTGCAAGTGGGAGGTATCTATCCCAACTCCCCTCAAACTCAATGACACAACTCCTTAGCATATCCTCCAGGATCTATCACATAATTCACATTGTTACTATCATTTCAATTTATTAATTGCGAAAATTCAATTAGTTCTTAGGTTTACCTGAATTACTCGTTCTGACTGTCCATCCGTCTGAGGATGAAAAGTCGTGCTAAAACGGAGTTGTGTGCCCAAGGCTTCTTGCAACTTTTTCCAGAATCTCGATGTAAACCTTGGGTCTCGGTCAGATATGATGGAAAGTGAGATTCCATGCAGTCTAACTATCTCACTGATATACAATTCTGCTAGCTTCTCCAGTGAGTAGTCAGTCCTAACTGGCAGAAAATGTGCTGACTTTGTCAATCTATCCACTACCACCCACACTGCATCGTGCTTCCTTTGGGTGAGAGGTAGACCACTAACAAAATCCATAGTGACCCGGTCCCATTTTCATTCAGGTATGCTTATAGGCTGTAGCAATCCTGATGGAACTTGATGTTCTGCTTTAACTTGCTGACATGTCAGACACTTAGTCACATAGTCAGCTATATCCCTCTTCATACCAGGCCACCAATAATGAGGCTTTAAATCATTATACATTTTTGTGCTTCTCGGGTGCATAGCATAAACACTAGTGTGTGCTTCTTTCAGAATACTAGTCTTCAGTTCCCCATCATCTGGTACACACACTCTTCCTCTGTAGTACAGACACCCATCTGCTTTCACCTCATATTCAGTTTCCTTCCCCTCAGGAATTTTACCCATAATGGCCATTAGTTTTTCATCTGCCCTCTGCCCATCTTGTATCTGCTTTGTGCGAGGTTGGCCTCACTTGCAACTCAGCCAAAATAGCTCCATCTTGAGCTAAGGACAGATAGGCATTGAGTGATCTTAAAGCTGTGATGGACTTCCTGCTTAAAGCATCAGCAACTACATTTGCCTTCCCAGGATGATAATCAATCACACAATCATAGTCCTTCAGGAACTCAATTCATCGCCTCTGCCTGAGGTTGAGCTCCTTCTGGGTTGGCAAGTATTTTAGGCTCTTGTGGTCTGTATAGATGTAGCATTTTTCACCATATAAATAATGCCTCTATATCTTCAGTGCGAAAATAATTGCTGCTAACTCCAAGTCATGAGTAGGGTAGTTCTGTTCATATGGCCTTAACTGCCTGGAAGCATAGGCAACCACTTTTCCCTCTTGCATTAATACACACCCTAGCCCATTATGTGAGGCATCACTGTAGACCACAAAGTCTTTTCCCGACACTGGCTGTGTTAACACTGGTGCTTCTGTCAACATAGCCTTTAGCCTCTCAAAACTAGCTTGGCACTTGTCGTTCCAGCCAAATTTCACATTCTTGTGTAACAACTTAGTCATTGGAGCAGCTATAAGAGAGAACCCCTTCACAAATCTTCTGTAATACCCAGCTAGCCCCAAGAAACTTCTGACCTCAGTTGTATTTCTGGGAGGCTTCCATTCCATCACTGCTTCTATCTTTCAGGGATCCACTCTAATCCCCTTAGCTGATACTATGTGTCCAAGAAAAGAGATCTCACTCATCCAAAAGTCACACTTGGACAACTTAGCATACAACTTCTTTTCTCGCAGGGTTTGCAGAACAATCCTCAAATGTTCTTCATGTTCTTCCCTGGTCTTGGAATACACCAGAATATCATCTATAAAGACCACTACAAACCGATCTAAGTATGGATGGAAGATACGATTCATAAGGTCCATAAATGCTGCTGGTGCATTTGTCAAACCAAATGGCATCACTAAAAATTCATAGTGTCCATACCGAGTTCTGAATGCAGTTTTTGACACATCTGCATCCTTTATCCTCAACTGATGATACCCTGATCTGAGATCAATTTTTGAAAATATACCGGCTCCTTTCAACTTGTGACACCCCTTACCCGTGTATAGTATACCCGAGTAAGTAATGCCACACGGTGTACCGGCACACTCTAATATACCTTAATTAATTTATATCATATTTTTTAATATAATTTGTGAAAGATAATTTATTTAAGCCATTTATCAAAAGTATTATTTATTTGAGGTTCCGAAAATTTTAAAGAAAATCCGGCAGAGTACCGGCTAAAAATGGAGAAAACAGTTCTTCGGAACCTGTTAAAAACACTTCCAATATTTGTATTCAATCATCTCACTCCAATATCCAAAATCTCAACAATTTTCAATTTCGGTTCTCAACAACCTTTTCATTTCTCAAACATCCTTTTCTCATAATGCTCATATATAACAATAAATAAATGCTCAAATTTTGCATTCATAACCATAACTTTCATTATTTACATGAACCTCAAAATACATTACATAAATCCAAATACATATGAGAAAATAAAAATTTAGTTACAAAATGACAAAATGACACCTAGTGCCCTACCAATGCACTGCAGAAGTTGAGGTGACACGGACACTGTGCAGAACTGCAGGATGGACTCACCCAGTCTGCGGTCTACTGGGCTCACGATCTGTATCTCCAGTACCTACGCGTGGCAAAAGCAACGCGCTAAGCAATAATGCTTAGTGGTGCAATAATATAATAAAAGAAAATAGCAAAAAATAAATATGTATAGAATGTGTATGATTTGTTTGTTTGGTATTGGTATATCCATCATTTCCTTAACTTTGTTCACCTTCATTCATTTGGTTGCCCAAGTAACCTACACTAGACGAATGGACTGGATAAACGGGTAAACTGGCACTGGGTACCTAGTACCTCGGGCCGTTACACCATCGGTCACATATGCATCTCCCGGCAAATGTAACGGCTAACAAGTCAGAATACATCAGGCACAAGGCCAAATCTCAATGCAAGGTCAGAATGGCTAAAAGCCATAAAATCACGGAATGGCATATTGCCATGTGCAGTACTGCTAACTGAACCCTATTGGCATGCCAAACTATCCAAACCAATCTTGTTAGGTATACTAGGGCATTTGAAACTTTTAAATTCTTCAATTTGTGAATTTCATATTTTGGTGTTACTATTCACCTCATTGGTCAACAAAAATGTTGACTTTTGGATAGAAAATATGTACATTGACTTTGGCACTCCCAACATACCACATTTTGTATTTAAAACTTGTTGGCATTAAGCGTTAATACCATTTCTAAGCATTAAACCAAAGGAGCAGATTTTTCAGATTTTGTACCATAAATTTACTGTTCCATTAGGAACTGTTACAGTGGAAATTTGAGGAATTGGTAAACATAAAAGTTGTTTCTTATTTTGTCTAGTTGAATTTCCTTTTTTGAATCACTCCATTTGGAGTTTTGTAGCTCCAGATATGGTCCAAAAACCACAGCTGGCCGGATTTCCATTCTGCAGAAATTACCATATCTACAGTAACATGAGCAAAGGATCGTGACTGCATATTTGAATAGGTTCTGGCCATAATTTGGGGTAGGTTTCTTCATGAAAGTTGTTTGTCTATATCTTAACTTGTTTCTGTAAAATTTCAGGTCAATTGACCAAATCTACAGTGAGTTATGGCCAAATGAACACTGTTCATTTGGTCATTTCTGCAGGTGCTGTTGCAGGGGATCCGGATTGGGGCCAACTTTTGGTCCTCTTTCTTTGGTCTTTTGGGCATGGTTTCTTCAGTAAAAATGTGCCATTATAAGCCTAGTTTCATGTCCAATTGGCCAAACACCAATTGGACCTACACAGCCAAAGTTATGGCTGTCTAAGTGGACTGAAATTTCAGTCATCATTCTGCACCCTCTAGGCAGCACACTCATTCCCTTTGCCATGCTTTATTTCAGTCCCAATTAAGGTCAAATTCCTTCAAATGGTCACTAATTGACCATTAGGATGTTCTTTAACAATTTCATAAGCCAAGTTCACATTTTACTCCCAAAACCCTAGTTCAAAGTCATGAATTATACAATTTACCTTAGTTAGCTACTAATTCACTATTCTTATGTTTATAAACTTCAAACATGGTTTCTAGTTCACTCCAAGCTCATCAAAAACACTCATTCCTATTCCTTCAATAGGGCAGCCGAAAAACATGTACACATACACATGAGTTTTGTTCATTTAAATTTCATTTTCTTACTATATTCAAGTTCCTATACATGAAATTAAAGAGTTTTAGGTATATAGTGCACTAACCTTTAAGTGGCAGAATTTTTTCCCAACTCAAAACTTCACTTTCTTTCCTCTTCTTGGCTGCCAAAAGCTTCCCCAAGAGATATGGTCAAGTTTTAATGAAAGGGGTTAGGGTTTAGTAGTGTAAACAAGAGGGAAATGAAGCTTTTGTTGCAAATCAATGGAGGGAGATGGGGAGAGGGTTTCGGCTGGCTGTTTGTGAAGAAGATGGCTGCTGCATTTTTTTCTCTTTTGGTCCATTTTTGGTCTCTTTTATTGGTTAATTAAAGGGTTGTTAAATTTTGATTGGTGGAAGCTTTTAAATGACCTCACATTATGTCATAATTTGCTTTTTATTTCATTTTTCTTTTCTTTTCTCCACTACTCATTTCCAATTTAATTTCTAGTAATGTTTATTCATATTTTATGTCATGTTAATTATTTACTCAACTGGACAAGTTGGCCAAAAATCACCTCTGAAGGCGAAATGACCAAAATGCCCTCCGTTTGGCTCAACGGGCCAAAATTGTCTGTACTGATTGAAAAATTTTTCTAGGTATTTTCTTGGCATTCTAATGCCATGGGAACCTCAATAACCCTTCTTTGGAGTTCCAAAAATTATTTTATAATTTTTCCCCCGGGTCTAGGACTCCTCGTTGCGAGAACCGCAACTTCCCTCTGATTACCCATCGCTAGGGCGCCGGCTCATTTAACTTGGTTGTATTTTATTTCTAAAATTTTTACCAAATTTTTCTTATTAATATTTGAGTTAATTATGGTCCCTCACTTTAGTTTAAATATTTTTTCGGACATTCTAGCTGTCCGGACCGACACTGGTCACCGGAACAGCAGGATGTACGGAGTAGTTACCGGGAGGGTGTTACAACTCTTCCCCTCTAATTTAAATTTCGTCCTCAAAATTTACCTGATGTAAACAGTTGAGGGAACTGTTGCCTCATCGTCTCTTCATTTTCCCAAGTTGCCTCCTCGGTGTTGTGGTGCCTCCAAAGCACTTTCACCAGTGGAATCTGCTTATTTCTCAACTCTTTTACTTCCCGAGCTAGGATCCGTAGAGATTCTTCTTCATATGTCAAATCCGGTTGTATTTCAATTTCTTCCCTGGAGATGACATGTGAAGGATCTGAGCGGTATCTTCTGAGCATGGATACGTGAAACACATTGTGGATCTTGTCCAGCTCTGGTGGTAAAGCTAGCCTATAGGCCACTGGACCCACACGTTCAATGACTTCATATGGGCCAATGAACCTAGGGCTTAACTTACCTTTTCTTCCGAACCTCAATACCTTCTTCCACGGTGACACCTTGAGGAACACTTTGTCGCCAACTGTATATTCTATTTTTTTTCTCTTCAGATCGGCATAAGATTTCTGTCTGTCTGAGGCAACCTTCAGATTGGCTTTGATTAGTTTTACTTTCTCCTCAGTCTATTTCACCAGGTCTGGCCCTACCAGGTTATCTTCGCCCAATTCAGTCCAGCACACTGGAGTTCTACATTTCCTCCCATACAGTGCTTCATATGGGGCCATTTGTATGCTAGCTTGGTAGCTATTGTTGTATGCAAATTCTGCCAGTGGGAGGTATCTATCCTAACTTTCCTCAAACTCAATGACACAACTCCTCAGCATATCCTCAAGGACCTGACATATATTTCATGTTATTGTTATCATTTCAGTTCAATATTTGTATTAATTCAATTGGTTCAATTGTTTACCTGGATTACTCTTTCTGATTGCCCATCCGTCTGAGGATGGAAAGCTGTGCTGAAATGGAGTTGTGTACCCAAGGATTCATGCAATTTCTTCCAAAATCTTGATGTAAACCTTGGGTCTCGATCAGATATGATGGAAAGTGGAATTCCATGCAGTCTAACTATCTCACTGATATACAATTCTGCTAACTTCTCTAGTGAGTAGTCAGTCCTAACTGGCAGAAAGTGTGCTGACTTCGTCAATCTATCAACTATCACCCATGCTACATCATGTTTCTTCTAAGTGAGAGGTAGACCACTTACAAAATCCATGGTGACCCGATCCCATTTCCATTCAGGTATGCGTATAGGCTATAGCAAACTCGATGGAACTTGATGTTCTGCCTTGACTTGCTGACATGTCAAGCATTTAGTCACATAGTCAGCTATGTCCTTCTTCATACCAGGCCACCAATACTGGAGCTTCAGATCATGATACATCTTTGTACTTCCTGGGTGCATAGCATATACACTGGTGTGTGCCTCTTTTAGAATACTGACCTTCAATTCCCCATCATCTGGTACACACAGTCTTCCTTTGTAGTATAGACACCCATCTGCTTTCACCTCATAGTCAGTTGCTTTTCCCTCTGAGATTCTGCTCATAATAACCATTAACTTTTCATCTGTCTTTTGCCCATAAAAAATCTGCTGTAGTAGATTTGGCCTCACTTGCAACTCAGCCAAAATAGCTCCATCTCGAACCAAAGATAGACGGGCATTCAATGATCTCAAAGCTGTGATGGACTTTCTGCTCAAAGCATCAGCAACTACATTTGCCTTCCCAGGATGGTAGTCAATCACACAATCATAATCCTTCAGGAACTCAATCCATCGCCTCTGTCTAAGGTTGAGCTCCCTCTGAGTTGGCAAATATTTTAGGCTTTTGTGGTCTGTGTAAATGTAGCACTTTTCACCATACAAGTAATGCCTCCATATCTTCAGTGCAAAGATAATTGCTGCAAGCTCTAGATCATGGGTAGGGTAATTCTGTTTATGTGGCCTTAGCTGCCTGGAAGCATAAGTGACCACCTTTCCCTCTTGCATCAATACACACCCTAACTCATTATGAGAGGCATCACTGTAGACCACGAAGTCCTTTCCTGACACTGGCTGTGTTAACACTGGTGCCTCTGTCAACATAGCCTTCAACTTCTCAAAACTGGTCTGACACTTGTCATTCCAGTCAAATCTGACATTCTTGTGTAACAACTTGGTCATTGGAGCAGCTATTAGGGAAAATCCCTTCACAAATCTTTTATAATACCCAGCTAGCCCCAAGAAGCTTCTGACCTCAGTTGTATTCCTGGGAGGCTTCCATTCCATCACTGCTTCTATTTTCTTGGGATCCACCCTAATCCCATTAGCTGATACTATGTGTCCAAGGAATGCTATCTCATTCAGCCAAAAGTCACACTTGGACAACTTAGCATACAGCTCCTTTTCTCTCAGGGTTTGCAGAACAATCCTCAAACGCTCATCATGTTCTTCACTAGTCTTGGAATACACCAGAATATCATCAATAAAGACCACTACGAACCGATCTAAGTATGGATGGAAGATATGGTTCATAAGGTCCATGAATGCCGCTGGTGCATTTGTTAGGCCAAAGGGCATCACCAGAAACTCATAATGCCCGTACCGGGTCCTGAATGCAGTCTTGGGCACATCTACATCCTTCACCCTCAACTGATGATACCCTGATCTGAGATCAATCTTAGAAAATACTCCTGCTCCCTTCAACTGATCAAATAGATCATCAATTCTAGGCAACGGATATTTGTTCTTCACAGTCACTTTATTCAATTGCCGGTAATCGATGCATAGTCTCAAAGTCCCATCCTTCTTTTTCACAAACAGCACTGGAGCTCCCCATGGTGACACACTGGGGCGTATGAACCCCTTATCCAGCAACTCTTGTAACTGAGTTTTCAACTCTCTCAATTCTGTGGGTGCCATCCTATAAGGAGCAATGGAAATGGGTGCTGTACCCGGCAGTGTCTCAATAGCAAATTCAACTTCCCTTTCTGGTGGCAAACTAGGCAATTCTTTAGGAAATACCTCTGGGAAGTCTCTTACTGTGGGTATATTACTCAGGTCTGGCTTAGCCTGCCTAGTATCCACCACATGTGCTAGGTAGGCTTCACAGCCTTTTCTCATCATTCTTCTTGCAACTGTGGCTGAGATGACATTGGACAAGAAATCTGTCCTTTCACCCACAACTGTAATCTCATTACCCTCAGGAGTTTTCAGAGAAATTCTCTTCAATTTGCAATCAACTATTGCCTGATGACGTGATAACCAGTCCATTCCCAAAATCACGTCAAACTCGTGGAAGGGCAACTCAATCAGGTCGGCCAAGAATTTGTACCCCTGAATCCTTAACGGGCAACCCTTGTATACTTTGTTCACCACTACACTGTGGCCCAATGGATTAGTGACCAGAATATCTTGGTCACTCTCCCCTACTAGTATCCCCCTTTCTACGGATAGGTTAATGCAGATGTATGAATGAGTGGATCCTGGATCCACCAATGCATGCACAGGTGTATTATAGAGGGAGAACGTACCCCTGATGACGTCCGGGGCATCTTGCTCCTCCTGAGCTCTCAGGGCATAATTTCTGGCAGGTGGTCTGTTATCTGGCCTCTCTGCTGGCTCAGATGCAGGCCTCTGCGATGGTCCTACCTCAGACTTGCGATTTTCTACTCCTGCGTAGTGCGGGAGCAGTGCATGCGCTTGTGTTGGAGCGGTATGCAGATTCTACGTGGTCAGTTCCTCAGCTGATGCTCTGTCAACCCACATCTTAAACAGGCACCAGTTACTCTCCAACATTCCCCCTTGTGCCATTTCAGGCAATGCGGACATACAGAAGATGTTGGGGCTGGTCCCCTGAACCCCATCCTCGAGAGCGCCACCGATGGTGTGGATGACCTCTCCTAGGGGTGAGCGTGGCTGGGCCCCGAGGTGACCACGACCTTGTGGCTGACCCGAACTCGTGCGGTGGACCTCGAACTTCTTCCCAGTGCGGGAGATGAGCTAGGCGACCGGTCCCCTCTTCTGCTGTCTATCCCTTCTGGTCTGCTCACTGATTCTCACTTTTTCAACCCTTATTGCAGCTTCCACTAACTTGCTAAATTCTGTGATTCCCAAGGCAGTGAGCTGGATCTTGATGTTATCATTTAGTCCCTCTTCAAATCTCTTACACCTTTCAGCTTTATTAGGGACTATCTCCCTTCCGTAGCGACTTAATCGGACAAATTCCTTCTCATACACGGCCAGCGATAGTCTGTCGCCTCGTGTTAATGAACTCTCTTCTTCTCTCTTCCGGTATACAGTACCCACATATTTCTTCTTGAACTCGGAGAGAAAGAAGTCCCAAGTTCTGACTTCGGCTGCACTTCACCGGACACGTGTCCCACCATTCGTAGGCATCGTCTTGCAACAAGGATCTGCACTTCTAGATTTTGCTCGAGGTGCGGTGGAGTTGTTTTAAGACTCTGCCGTTCTGTTCAACCAATTCTACCGCAATGAGTCATCTTCTCTCTTACCGAAAAAGTCCACTGCTCCAAACTTTCTTAGCCTTTCCAGGTGTGATTTCTGCTGTGGAGCTGGTGGTGGTGGTGGTACTGGCATTACTCCAGCCATTTGTCTAAAGAAGTCGGCTATTTGTTGGAACATGGCCTGTGGAGGCTGAGCAGGCTCGGCTTGAGCTGGCGGAGCAGGTTCTCCCATGCCCCCAGTCTACGCTGCTGCTGGTAGAGCATGACTCTCCACTTCCTCCTCGACTGCTCTTTGAGATGAAGGGTCCATATCCTATTCAAAATAAGAAAGACAAACAGATCTGCATTAGTGTCACCTCGACTCTTACAAATGCAATGCATGGTATGGACTCAATCTAGGCCCAGAAACGCCTAAACCGTGCTCTGATACCACTAAATGTGACACCCCTTACCCGTGTACAGTATACCCGAGTAAGTAATGCCACACGGTGTACCGGCACACTCTAATATACCTTAATTAATTTATATCATATTTTTGAATATAATTTGTGAAAGATAATTTATTTAAGCCATTCATCAAAAGTATTATTTATTTGAGGTTCTGAAAATTTTAAAGAAAATTCGGCAGCTAAAAATGTAGAAAACAGTTCTTCGAAACCTGTTAAAAACACTTCCAATATTTGTATTCAATCATCTCACTCCAATATCCAAAATCTCAACAATTTTCAATTTCGGTTCTCAACAACCTTTTCATTTCTCAAACATCCATTTCTCATAATGCTCATATATAACAATAAATAAATGCTCAAATTTTGCATTCATAACCATAACTTTCATTATTTACATGAACCTCAAAATACATTACATAAATCCAAATACATATGAGAAAATAAAAATTTACTTACAAAATGACAAAATGACACCTAGTGCCCTACCAATGCACTGCAGAAGTTGAGGTGACACGGACACTGTGCAGAACTGCAGGATGGACTCACCCAGTCTGCGGTCTACTGGGCTCACAATCTGTATCTCCAGTACCTACGCGTGGCAAAAGCAATGCGCTAAGCAATAATGCTTAGTGGTGCAATAATATAATAAAAGAAAATAGCAGAAAATAAATATGTATAGAATGTGTATGATTTGTTTGTTTGGTATTGGTATATCCATCATTTCCTTAACTTTGTTCACCTTCATTCATTTGGTTGCCCAAGTAACCTACACTAGACGACTGGACTGGATAAACGGGTAAACTGGCACTGGGTACCTAGTACCTCGGGCCGTTACACCATCGGTCACATATGCATCTCCCGGTGTGCAACAGAACAGCTAACAAGCTGTAAATACATCAGGCACAAGGCCAAATCTCAATGCAAGGTCAGAATGGCTAAAAGCCATAAAATCACGGAATGGCATATTGCCATGTGCAGTACTGCTAACTGAACCCTATTGGCATGCCAAACTATCCAAACCAATCTTGTTAGGTATACTAGGGCATTTGAAACTTTTAAATTCTTCAATTTGTGAATTTCATATTTTGGTGTTACTATTCACCTCATTGGTCAACAAAAATGTTGACTTTTGGATAGAAAATATGTACATTGACTTTGGCACTCCCAACATACCACATTTTGTATTTAAAACTTGTTGGCATTAAGCGTTAATACCATTTCTAAGCATTAAACCAAAGGAGCAGATTTTTCAGATTTTGTACCATAAATTTACTGTTCCATTAGGAACTGTTACAGTGAAAATTTGAGGAATTGGTAAACATAAAAGTTGTTTCTTATTTTGTCTAGTTGAATTTCCTTTTTTGAATCACTCCATTTGGAGTTTTTTAGCTCCAGATATGGTCCAAAAACCACAGCTGGCCGGATTTCCATTCTGTAGAAATTACCATATCTACAGTAACATGAACAGTGAATGTGACTGCATATTTGAATAGGTTCTGGCCATAATTTGGGGTAGGTTTCTTCATGAAAGTTGTTTTTCTATGTCTTAACTTGTTGCTGTAAAAATTTCAGGTCAATTGACCAAATCTACAGTGAGTTATGGCCAAATGAACAGTTACTATTCATTTGGTCATTTCTGCAAGTGCTGTTGCAGGGGATCCGGATTGGGGCCAACTTTTGGTCCTCTTGCTTTGGTCTTTTGGGCATGGTTTCTTCAGCAAAAATGTGCCATTATAAGCCTAGTTTCATGTCCAATTGGCCAAACACCAATTGGACCTACACAGCCAAAGTTATGACTGTCTAAGTGGACTGAAATTTCAGTCATCATTCTGCACCCTCTAGGCAGCACACTCATTCCCTTTGCCATGCTTTATTTCAGTCCCAATTAAGGTCAAATTCCTTCAAATGGTCACTAATTGACCATTAGGATGTTCTTTAACAATTTCATAAGCCAAGTTCACATTTTACTCCCAAAACCCTAGTTCAAAGTCATGAATTATACAATTTACCTTAGTTAGCTACTAATTCACTATTCTTATGTTTATAAACTTCAAACATGGTTTCTAGTTCACTCCAAGCTCATCAAAAACACTCATTCCTATTCTTTCAATAGGGTAGCCGAAATTCATGTACACATACACATGAGTTTTGTTCATTTAAATTTCATTTTCTTACTATATTCAAGTTCCTATACATGAAATTAAAGAGTTTTAGGTATATAGTGCACTAACCTTTAAGTGGCAGAATTTTTTCCCAACTCAAAACTTCACTTTCTTTCCTCTTCTTGGCTGCCAAAAGCTTCCCCAAGAGACATGGTCAAGTTTTAATGAAAGGGGTTAGGGTTTAGTAGTGTAAACAAGAGGGAAATGAAGCTTTTGTTGCAAATCAATGGAGGGAGATGGGGAGAGGGTTTCGGCTGGCTATTTGTGAAGAAGATGGCTGCTGCATTTTTTTCTCCTTTGGTCCATTTTTGGTCTCTTTTATTGGTTAATTAAAGGGTTGTTAAATTTTGATTGGTGGAAGCTTTTAAATGACCTCACATTATGTCATAATTTGCTTTTTATTTCATTTTTCTTTTCTTTTCTTCACTACTCATTTCCAATTTAATTTCTAGTAATGTTTATTCATATTTTATGTCATATTAATTATTTACTCAACTGGACAAGTCGGCCAAAAATCACCTCTGAAGGCGAAATGACCAAAATGCCCTCCGTTTGGCTCAACGGGCCAAAATTGTCTGTACCGATTGAAAAATTTTTCTAGGTATTTTCTTGGCATTCTAATGCCATGGGAACCTCAATAACCCTTCTATGGAGTTCCAAAAATTATTTTATAATTTTTCCCCCGGGTCTAGGACTCCTCGTTGCGAGAACCGCAACTTCCCTCTGGTTACCCATCGCTAGGGCATCGGCTCGTTTAACTTGGTTGTATTTTATTTCTAAAATTTTTACCAAATTTTTCTTATTAATATTTGAGTTAATTATGGTCCCTCACTTTAGTTTAAATATTTTTCCGGACATTCTAGCTGTCCGGACCGACACTGGTCACCGGAATAGCAGGATGTACGGAGTAGTTACCGGGAGGGTGTTATATAACTGATCAAACAGATCGTCAATTCTGGGCAACGGATATTTATTCTTCACAGTTACTTTGTTCAACTGCTGGTAATCAATACACAATCTCATAGTTCCATCTTTCTTCTTCACAAACAGCACCGGAGCTCCCCATGGTGACACACTGGGGCGTATGAACCCCTTATCCAGCAACTCTTGCAACTGAGTTTTCAACTCCCTCATTTCAGTGGGTGCCATCCTATAAGGAGCAATAGAAATGGGTGCTGTACCCGGCATTACCTCAATAGCGAACTCGACTTCCCTTTCTGGTGGTAAACGAGGCAACTCTTCTGGAAACACATCTGGGAAGTCTCTTACTGTGGGTATGTCACCCAAGTTTGGTTTAGCCTGCCTAGTATTAACTACGTGTGCTAGGTAAGCTTCACAGCCTTTTCTCATCAATCTTCTTGCAACCGTGGCTGAGATAACATTGGACAGGAAATCTGTCCTTTCCCCCACAATAGTGATCTCATTACCCTTAGAAGTTTTTTAGAGAAATCCTCTTCAATTTGCAATAAACTATTGCCTGATGACGTGACAACCAATCCATTCCCAAAATCACGTCAAACTCGTGGAAGGGCAACTCAATTAGGTCTGCCGAGAATTCATACCCCTGAATCCTCAATGGGCAACCTTTATACACTTTATTCACTACCACACTGTGGCCTAGTGGATTTGTGACCAAAATGTCTTGATCACACTCCTCTACTGGAACTCCTCTCTCTATGGATAGTTTGATGCAAATGTAGGAATGAGTGGATCCTGGATCCACGAATGCATGTACAGAAGTGTTGTAGAGGGAAAACGTACCCCTAATGACATCCGGGGCATCTTGCTCCTCCTGAGCTCTAATGGCATAGGCCCTAGCTGGTATTCTAGTGTCTGGCCTCTCACCGACTCGGATGCAGCCTCGGTGATGGACCACCGCCTGAGTTTACTGGGTTTCCTACCCTTTGTGGTGCAGAGCAGTCCGCTGGGTTGTGTTGGAGAAACAGTAGTAGTCCTCTTTGGACAATTCTTGATCTGGTGTTCCGTCGATCCACACCGTAAGCATGCACCGGTCACTCGCCAACAATCCCCCTTATGCCACTTCCGGCGATCGACAAGCGTAAGATGCCGGGCTGGTCCCCTAAACACCGCCCCCGAGAGCTGCCCATTGATGGTGTGGACCGCCTCTCCTAGGTGTGAATCGCGGTGCAGGCCTCGAGATCGCCACGACCATGTGGTGGTCCTGAACTCTGAGTAGGAGGACCCTTACTCTTCTTACTGGGAGCAGAAAATGCACTGGACTGACCCGGACCCCTTTCTGCTGTCTTTCCTTTCTGTTTTGTTCATTGATTCTGACCCTTTCCACTTTTGATGCAGCATCCACTAGCTTGGCAAAATCTGTGATCTCCAATGCTGTGATCATGACTTTGATGTTGTCATTGAGCCCTTCTTCAAACCGTCTGCACCTCTCTGCCTCTGTAGGGACTATCTCCCTCCCATATCTGCTCAGTCTGACAAATTCACGCTCATACTCACCATCGACAACCGCTCTGTCTCGCATCGATAAATTCCCTTCTTCGCTCTTCTAAATACACTTTGCTAATATATTTCTTCCTGAACTCTGTGAGGAAGAATTCCCAGGTGATCTGTTCAGGTTGTACCTCACTGGTTACTGTGTCCCACCACTGATATGCATCATCCTGAAGTAGGGACACAACACCCACCAGGTTTTGCTCGGGGGTGCAATTTAACTGTTTCAGCACTCTGATGGTTCTATCCAACCAATTTTCTGCAGCCATGGGATCATCTTCCCTCTTCCCAAAGAAGTCCACAGCCCCATGCTTCCTCAATTTCTCCAGATGAGATTTCTGTGGTGCTGGTGGAGGTTGTGGCTGTGGTTGTGGTGGTGGAACTGCCCCCATCATTTGCCGGTAGAATTCAGTCATTTGTTGAAATAGTGCAAATACCCCCGTCATTTGGTTGTATTTTATTTCTAAAATTTTTCCTAAATTTTTCTTATTAATATTTGAGTTAATTATGGTTCCTCACTTTAGTTTAAATAATTTTTTTTTTCCGAACGTTCTAGCTGTCCAGACCGACACTGGTCACCAGAACAGTAGACTGTACGGACTAGATAAAATGAGGATGTTACAAGCCCCATGTAAAAATTAGATAGCCCCTTGTAATGACTCCTGATAGAATTGTACTTCAACTTTTCTTCCTTCTCACTCATTCCAAAGGACTTCTAAGCCTATTTGGACTTTGAAATACAAGAACTCAGTTTTCCTTAAAAGGGGAGAACCAATCTACATTTAAGAATACAAAATAACTTCAAGAAAGGCAAAAGGAGAAATAAGATCTGCAAGATTGCTAGAAGGGATTTTCAGCTGAAGTTCCAAAAGTCCAAGGTTGCAATTCTCCATATGGGTTCTTTCATTCTATTTCCTCTCATGTCTTTTCTTTATTTAATAAACTTGATTGTAAAACTCACCATGTGTGAGTAGTTCCTTTATTCTAATGTTAGGGATGTAGCATTGTTAATTTAATTATTGATCTAGTTTGATTTTATTAATATATTGGGTATTTTGTTCTTTAATTCAATCTCTTATTTTCTTAATGCATTCTATGTGTTGGTACCCACTTAGTATTGATTCTAGATATTAATTGAAAGACTGAAAAGTGAAGGTTAATATTAGAAAGTCAAGATTTTAAACTTAGGATTCTTGACCTAGAGATAGGCTGAAATTCTATGTAGATCTAACAATTAATCAAAGAACATGATAGGTTTTAATTAATTTAATCGCCATAAAAGTAGGGTTTAGGTTAATTAAAAGGTACTTTGAGTGCCTTGAGAGAAGACTTAAGATAACTTAGGATTAATTTCCTTTAAAGTGATAATCTCCCATTTATTGAATAAATTAGATTGATTCTATAATTGATTGAAGTATGAACCCCTAGCACTAGAATGTTTTTATTAATTAATATTCAAGTTTAGTTAATTGTTTTAGATTTTATTTCTTTTAATTTAGATTTAATTACTATTTCTATACAATTCGATCGTCTAGATAATTAAAATCACTATTGTTTTGTATTTAACACAGTCCTCGTAGGAATGATATTCTACTTACTACTTTATTACTTATTAACGATCCGTGCATTTGCGGGGTTGTAAACCAGCAAATAAGTTTTTGGTGCTATTGTCGGGGACTGGCGCTTGATATCAAACGATTAGTGATTTGATTAATCTAGACATTTTTATTTCTTTTATAATTTATTTTTTTATTTTTATTTTCTATTTCTAATTTTGTTTTTACTTGTTTTTTCTTATGAGAATCATTGAGATGTTTCATCAGCAAGTTTTCACAAGTTTTAATCAATAACATAGTGAACCTTTTTATGATGCTTGGAGAAGATTTAATGAATTGGTGGAGCAATTTGCCAATCATAATCTTTTAAATCATGAACTCAATCTCAATTTCTACAATAGTTTAGATGAAGCAATAAGGAATTAGGTAGATTATGGAGCTTGGGCTACTTGTGATCACGTTCTTAAAAGAAACCATGAGGATGCCATTCACTTATTGAATGACAAAGCAGATTTTGATTACCATTACTATTGGAATCCTTCATTGCTGGGTTGGAGTCACCAATACCCCCCACATATAAATCAACCTAATATTTCACACCAATCATTCAAGTTACAATTAGAGAAGAGAGTGGGACTTGAAGAGGCGGTAGCTCCATTAGAAAATTTTGACAACCTAATGGTGAACAATAGTCCTTCATGAGCTAAAGCAATTCTCATCCTAAGCATATCATTCTAAGCCATGTGTTGTCTGTGCTACATGCAATCTTATTTCAAATCTTGCCAATCTTAAGGGTTTCATAAATCAAGACCCATATGTGAAGTTATATGACAACTACTATGGGGTGGAAGCCACTTTTTGATTAGCACTTCTAAAAGGGGTCAAGCTAAAAACCTTAAATTAACGCTTCTTGGGAGGCAATGCAAGTTTTACTTTTAATCTTTGAATTTGTCTATTTCTTTTATTTTATCACCCTCCCAAACTTGTTTCGATATTTGTTCACTTTGCAGGTTCAAGAAATACTTGAAAGGAGCAATGGAGATCAAGCATACAAATCTTCAAATCTTTGAGGGAAGGCATGCTTCAAGGGGGAGTATTCTATATTTATGATATGGTTCTTGACTTGATTGTGCTATCTTGATGACATTGAAGACAATGTTAAATTTGAGTTTGAGGGTGTAATAAAATCTGCATTTTAGGTTTGTTTTACATTTAAGGTAGAATATTTTTAAATTTTTGCATTTAGTTATAATATCAATAAAATTTTTGCATTATGATGAGAATTGTTTTTATGGACAATTGAAACACTTTGAGAAGTTTGATATATTAATTACTTAGAAAAGTATAAGAAGAAGAATGTTCATAATGGAATTGATATTTGGCTTTGTATAGAATATTTTCCTGGGCATGTATACATCATTCCATTACAATGAAATTGTAAGTTATTGGAGCAAGTATGTGGATGGATGTGATTTTCTAATTATCTTACCAGTCCTAGAACAAGTCTTTTAAACTTATCAAGGTGAAATCCTAGCTTATGCTTGATCAAGAGATGATTTAGGCATTCTTTGAATTTAGCTTCATTAAGCCTTAACCAATCTTTGTTAAAATATATCCCTTCTACCTAACTTGAGCCTATATTTTTACCTATATGATTTTTTTTGTTTACCCACATTATTTACCTAACCCTTATCCTTAACACTTAACTTATCCTTATGAGAGAGGTTGTCTATTAAAGTGAGAGGCACCCTATATATAAAAAAAATAAAAAAAAGGGAAAAGAGAAAACATAGAGAAAGGAATAAAATAGAGGTGCTAGTATATGGAAATAAATTACAAAAGAATTAATCCACTCAAGTGTTCAAAGAATGAGTTTGGGGGTAGAAACCAAAAAGGGACAAGTACATTAAATTCAAAAATTATAAATGAAGTCCCTATTCAATTATCAAGAAGTATGCTAGCATTAGAGTCAATTTGTAAATTTCTTCTTTCCATAAAAAAAAAAAAATTCTAGTATGTCTTAATCTTTAATAGATTAATTACTCTCATACTTTGATTACCTTATATCCTTTTTCTTTGATCACCACATTATTATCCTTTAAACCCATTACAACCTTATGAAAAGACCTTTTGATCTTTTGATAGTGTATGCTACATTAGTGAAGATAGGGTTAGGAGATCTGCCAATGGGACTTGGGATATTAAATTCAATACATTCATATAAAGGCATTAGAGATTGATAAGTGTGCATGTACTTATTTAAGTAAAGCAATTTCTTGTAACTGGTGTGTGTACATATGTTTTGCTTTAGTAATTTGTTCTTTGCTATATATTGATATATACAATGGGTGATTGACTTCTTAGTATTTTGATGACTTATTGACATGTTGATCTTTCTGAGGTTATCTTTAAAAGTCTAAAATTTCAATTCTTGTTATACCTTAAAGGAAAACACTTCTCATATGCATTTAGGTTTCTTTTTGCTTGAGGACAAGCAAAGGTTTGAGTTTGGGGGTATTTGATGAAGTCAAATTATATAGACATTTAGGGTTAATATTCATTACATTTTGTTAGCTTTTTTGTTACTTCTATGTTTATTTTTAAGTGTTTTTAGTTTTCTTTGAATTCTATGTTAAATTAGTCTAATCCCTTGTTTTTTCGACTTTATCAGGTATGTTTCAATGATTCAAGAAGGCATGGATGAAATTGGAAAAGAGTTGAAGCTTTAAAATGCAGTTGTCAAGACATTTAAAATTACATGGCCCATGTAAAAATTATATATCCCCGTGTAACATTACACAGACCCGTGTAAAAATTACACAGCCCTGTATAACCTTCTGAGTCCCAGAAACTATAAAAATTCAAGATCCAGAGAGTCACATTGTCACGCCTTATCCCTTGTAAGGCACGACATGTTCTCGTAGTATTCCTAATGAATTACCAAACTACACCTATCGATAACCTATTAGTTATGCTACAAAGAATTTTAAAATAATTCATAGCTTTTTATCTTACGAATTCTTTTGCGGAAAACTGCATGAGAATAATTAAAATTCCATGTAAACATTCATTTAAAATAATGATAGACTAAATAATGCAAAAGTTACATTTTTATAAGTCTTAAAGTTAATTACAAAGTAGTTACAAACTCAAAATATGATAGTGTCACACCCTACTCCCCCGTAAGATGTAACATGATCCCGTAGTACACCTAATGAATTACCGTACTTCGCCTACCAACCCATTAGATATACTACAAGGGATTTTAAAACAATTTTCATGAAATTTAAATCATGGATTAAAATCTGGTGTTATAAAAATTTTTTTCAAAATTTCAGCAAAGTGCCGGCTGTATTTTGAGAAAATAGTTCTTCAATCCTGTAAAAGAAATACTCCCAATATGTTTTTTCAAATACAACTCCAATAACTTCATTTCAACTCACAATTCAAATCTCAATAAACAATCAATTCATTTTCAAACCAATCTCATCATAAAGAAACATTTCATTGATCACAAGATTCAAAATTTATATTACAAAATTATTTAAGTAAATGAAATCTCAAATTTACATTTACAATAATTTACATTTAATTACATACCAAAATATTTTACAAGAGTTTTTATACAACTGCTCAAATAATTTACATACATATTATTACATGCATACATCAAAACTTATGTACATGGGTATATCTATAATATACCTGGAGCTGATCTGAATGTGTCTTCAAAGAAACTTACTGCTCTATGCTCTTCTTACCTGCGACAGCATACAAAGCTATCGCTGAGTGGTGAACTCAGTAGTGCACAACTATAATTTAAAACATAGTACAATATACATTGACAAAATTTACAGCAAATAATTTTGGAATCTGAATACTCATCAAATTTCAAAACTCAAAATATTCATTGCCAATAATGTAAATCATTTGTGTGAAATCACTTTGATCACGAAATTCAATTTATCAAATCATGACTAAACATTTAAGGTAGTTCCAACAAAATCAATTATATATAAATCATAACTGAAATCACAATTCTTTACTATTAAAAAACATTCTGTATCTCAAAAACCATGTTGTATCTCAAAAATCATTCTTTATCTCAAAAATCATTCTTTATCTCACTAACTATGCAAGACTAATCCGAAAGGGCCATATTCGAAGTGATTCTAACTCCCTATGGTCGGGGAGGTCGAATCAGATTCTAACTCCCTATGGTCGAGGAGGTCGAATCATCATGCACAGTACACATCACAATAATGAATCTTCCGCAAGGGCCATAACGATAAAAAAAAAAACTTAGATCTAACCTCAAATCAGAGAAAAATCTAAGCCTGTGCACGTACCATGGTAATCAAAACACAACTAACTCCATAGTCTTCTCAACAAATGAGAGAGACGGGTAATAACTTAGTCAAGCATCTATAGTGAGATATAAAATAATATCACAATCCTTTTAGTGAGCATAAATCACAATATAATTTGATTCAAATTCAATTCCAATATCCAATAATTTTTATGCTCATCACAATTGAAATCATAAATTTGCATTTTCCTATGAAAATTACCATCACAATTCAAAACATGTTCTATCACAATTTTCCAAAACATAATTTATTTAATCCATAAAAATGCTTAATACTTGTGGAAATACCATTTCACAAAGCTAAATTCATACATACTATAATAATTTCAATAATCATTAAATTAAATCCAATGCTTGTTAAACATAATACATAAGAAAAATATGTCATTTAATCATAGAAATATTCAAAACAAAATTAGTTAAAAACTAGTTGTGCACAAACCTTTGATAACTGTCTCTTGGCTCTGACTCAGTGTTTCCTTCCCCTTCCCTGAGTCTTTGCTAACTGAGAAACACAATTTTGAAGTGCTTCAGTATTCATTTAAACTGTCTCTAAGAATAAGGTTCAATAATTAATTTATCGAATTTTATTATTTCCTTAGTCAACCTAAGATGTCAACCCTCGATGCATTTTAGGTGAATTAGGTTTTAATATTACTAATATGTCACATTTGTAGCCTTTTAGTATTGGTACATGTTACCAAATTCATTTCCATGTATATTGCGTTTTATTGCAATTTGTCGGATCTCGGTATACTAATTTGACCTAGCTGGATGACCTAGTTCCCTCGGCTTTCGGGTTTCGGTCAAAACTACAAACTTGTAGATCTATGTCTTATTGCACGCGAGGCAAAATTTCAGGTCATTCTGAGTTTACTAGACCAAGTTATAGTCATTTTACTATTGCTGGTCAGAATGTACCAAAATTGGTCACTTTAGGTTATTTTAGGTCATTTTAGGTTCGGCCAGTTTTTGGACCCGAAATTGTGCAAGCTGTTTGACTTACTTATGGTCATTTTTGGGCTTTGGTGTCCTCATAAGACTTGTAGATATAGGTCTTAACTATTCATGGTCAACATTTCAGGTCAATTGGACCTGTTTTGAGTGAGTTATGGCCAAAACACTAACTGCTGCCCAAATGGTAAATTTTCAGGCCTTAATTGCACTAATCCGGATTTGGTCACTTTTCAAGTTACCTTACAAGCAGAATTTTGGTAAGCTTCCTTCATGAAAGTTGGCACATTTTGTATCTAGTTTCACCTCCAATTAGTCTCATACCAATTGGAGCCACACACTTAAGGTTCTAGGCCCATAACATAAACTGCCCTATTGCATTTGTTCATTACTCATCAAAGGATACTTTCAACACTTACCAAACTATACATTAATGACAATTCTTGTTTGTACCCTAACCTAAATACATTTCACAACATATTGTTGGTCATTTTGGCAGCTTATAATCACACTCAACATGCACCATTTAGTACAGAATTTTTCAAGCTCAAATTAACACAATTCAATCACCTAACTTAGCTCATTTACATGTCCAACCTCACACCATCATATATATACCCAAGCTGCCATAACAACTATCACAATTCAACATCAATATTCCATAAACCAAACATAAAATAACATCTTTATGGTTCACCAAACCAGGCTGCCGATTCATACATTACAGTCCATTAATTTCCAAGCTTCCAAATTCAAGTACACATTCACATATACTAAGTATACATCACCCAAATTAATTCCTACACACATAAACATTTAATCAACCCTTTAATCTACTTTTTACAAGCAAGAATAAACTGTCCTCAAGGAGTTTCCATGGCTACGAAAAATAAACATCTCCCTTAGAACATCAAACTCCAAAATTCTTTTCACAATTCAAGTACCCATAACCTCCTCACAACTTTAATGAAGCAATAACCAGAAACACAAATTTACCACTTTTGAAACTCTTCAAAACCTTGACTAAACTTGATCTTCTTGCTGCCTATCTACTGCCCAAGTGGTGTAGAACAGTTTTTGTGAAGGAAGCTAGTGAAAAATATGGCTAAATCATGGTTGCATGGTGGTTGAAGTGAGGTTGGCCATGGAGTTTCCATGGGAGTTTTGGGAGAAAGTTCAATTCGGTTTGGAAGAAGAATGAAGAAGATGAAGCTTACTTAGTGGAGAAATCTGTCCACTAATGTTATATTTTAATGTCCATTTAGCTCACTTAGGGGACCACTAAGTTTAGTTAATGAATAATTAATCCAAAGTTTCCAAATTTGCAATTTTGTCACCACTTCTTTCACTATTGATATAATGTACCACAATTTAATTTTTATGACATTTTTAAAGTTTAATATCATTTATTTTTAATGGACATTGAGGTCAAAAGGCAACTCAGGGTGTCAAATGATCACAATGCCCCTGTTCGGGTTGCATTCCCAATTTTTCGGTAACACCGAGTTTTGTCCGTTTTTCGATTTCTCACTTTTCTTTCTACTAATTAATTAATTTTTCTTTGATATTTCTAATGGTATTTATGCTTCAATAGATGTCTATTTGAGTCTTAAAAATATTTTTCCAGGGTTTCCCGCGGTCCAGGGCTAGTCAACGGTCCACGCCGCGACTTCCCGGTGCGGTCACCCATCGTTAGGGTTCTCGGCTCGCTTAACTTGGTTACATTTCTTTGCTATTATTTTTACTTTGTTTTTCTTGTATTTTCTTTTCTTGTATTTCATTATTTTATGTCTCCTCACTCATATCGAAGTGTAGTTCTAGGCATCCTAGTTGTCCGGACAACACTGGTCACAGGAACAGTAGAACGCACTACCGAACTTAGGGGCATTACAATTCTCCCCCCCTTAAAATAAATTTCATCTCAAAATTTTACCTGGCATCAGTCTCTGAACAGCTGTGGGTGTTGTCTCCTCATATCCTCTTCACGTTCCCAAGTAGCTTCCTGGCCTGAATGATGGTTCCACAGCACTTTAACTAGGTATATCTATTTGTTTCTCAGCTGCTTCACCTCATAAGTCAGAATTTCTATGGGTTCTTCCTCATAGGAGAGGTCTGGATTTACCTCAATCTTTTCAACTGATAGTACATGAGATGGGTCTGATCTGTACCTCCTTAACATGGACACATGGAAGACACTGTGTATCCTTGCTAACTCCGGAGGTAATGCCAACCGATATGCCAAAGGACCCACTCTTTCCAGAATCTCATATGGTCCGACGAAACGAGGACTCAGTTTCCCCTTTCTACCAAATCTCATAATCCTCTTCCAAGGAGAAACTTTGAGGAATACCTTATCACCCACTACATATTCAATATCTCTTCTCTTCAGACCAACATAGGACTTCTGACGGTCTGATGCAACCTTGAGTCTATCTCTATTCAATCTCATCTTTTCCTCTGTCTGCTGAACAATTTCTAGTCCAATCATCTTCCTTTCACCTACTTCATCCCAACATAAGGGAGTTTTGCACTTTCTGCCATACAAAGCTTCATATGGATGCATCCCGATGCTTGATTGGTAGCTGTTGTTATAAGTAAACTCAATCAAAGGCAAGTGTGTATCCCAACTACCTTCAAACTCAATCACACAAGCTCGTAGCATATTCTCCAATATTTGAATTATTCTTTCGGACTGGTCATGCATGCGTGGGTGGAATCTTTGTCTTTGAAGTTCAATCTAGTTCCTAGGGCTCTCTGAAGACTACCCAGAGTCTAGAAGTGAACCTAGGATCTCTGCCTGATACAATCAATACTGGCACTCCATGCAGTTTTACAATCTCATTTATATACAATCTGGCCAATCTTCCCAGGCTATAGTCCATTCGGACTGGTAAAAAAGTGAGCAAACTTGGTTAGTCTATCTGAAGGAACGGAAGCGTGAAAAACACAAGATTATACCATTGAATTCAAAAAATTTCACCTAGGGTCACATGCGCCATGCAAGATTTATTTTTATCTATTTGATTTCAATGATAACCAACATATTAAAACTCTTTTAATATGTTTTTGGATCTGTATTTGCCATTTAAGATTTTAAAATTAATCATATTAATTTTAGAACCCTAGATTAAATCAAGAACGATTACACTAACCTCTTGATGCACTGCAGCGTGTCTGCGCCTTTGAGATTCGTCTTCAGGACACCAAATGTTGTCCCTCTAGCTTGTCCACACCAAGAACACCTATGGCAGCCCTTGAACAGCCTCTAAAGCTTTTTCTATTAATTAGAAATTCAAGTTCTGCCTTTTAAGAGATTAGAGATGTAAACAGGACACTAGAAACAATTTCTAGTGTTCTTAATTCAAGAGATTGATGGCTAATCTCTTTGAATTGATGAGAGATGAAGAGAAATAGCTGGAGAGGCTCAAAGTGGCGTGACAAATGAGAGGAGAGGCTGCTGGTTATTTTTCTTTTCATAACCACACTTAAATAGCTAGGTTAACACATTAAACCCTAGCCACATGTCACCTTTTGATTAGCTTTAGGTTTAAGTGACCCAATCACATTGTGCCAAGTGTCAAACCTATATTTAATCTTGATTTTAATCATCTTACATGATTAAAAAAAAATTTGGCAAGCTTATGTGTAATCCCATGTGTCACCATCTCATGGTGCCACGTGTCACACTGTGAAATGACCAAAATGCCCCTGTGTCTTAATTTTGAGTTCTTAACCCAAAATAATTATTTTCTTCTTCTAATTAATTTATATCAAATATAAATTAATTAATTAATCTCTATTAATTAATTTCTCATCAATTAAATTCATATTTAAACACTTTAAATATAAATTTAATTTATACTACACATCCAATAATCTAGATTTGGTTTCAAGTCATGCTAGGGACTTTGCAATTTAATTGCAAACCAAACCTATTTAATTAATCAATTAAACTCTTTAATTAATTAATTAAATCATATTTAAATAGGTGATAACTTGTGTATGTGTGTGACTTACTAGGCTCATCACTAATTGGCAATGAGACATGATATCAACTCTTAATATCATCAGAACTCTTTCTTACCATAAATGATTTCTCTAAATCATTTTATGAACCTCATAGACCATGGTTAACACCTAGCATAGCATGCCATGGCCACCCAATTAGTAATAAGATTTACCTTAAATGAACCTATAATCATATGTTACCATGCACTAGAATCTCTCTGTTACAAAATCCCAACTCAAGCCGAGTCATGGTTTATGTCAAACTCCATTTGCTATGAATATTATGTTCTCTTTTAATTCCAGTTCTTGATTAAAAGATTTTTCTCATCAGAAACTCTTTTCTGAATAAATCTATCTGTCCTGGCCAGGAACTTGAAACATCAAGAACAATTAAATGAACATAGGATTTTATCTCTATTTACTTAGAGAACAGATTCCATCTTGATGAACACCTATCTCCATATATAACTAGTAGGAGCCAACACATGCCCATATACCCATACATAGTACAAGTATGAAAGCGATATCAAACTCAAACTACCTATATACAAGATAAGCTGTGCTATCTCGGTCTAAAGATTATATGCCTTGATATGATTTATGACAAAACATTGACAAGAGTAAACTCCATGTGCTTGTCATAAGTGTCACTGGTTCGGCCTACTTATCATTTATAAGTGCCTATCATGTTTGTTATATGACATGAGACTCACCATTCCATCTTATTTATATCTCATATAAATAACTTGGGAACAAACGTGAATACAATCTTTTTGGATAAGTCATGTCCTTATTATGAAGTATCCTCGATTGTGAACATATTTATGATACTTTGTGCTAGAAATATTGTCACTCATATTCTTAACAACTTAAGAATAATATTTCTAACAAAATATCAATGGACCTTTTCTATTACACATAAATATATTATGTAAATGGAAAAGTGGAAATGCCTTTTATTAATAAAAATATGTACAAGATACATACTAAATGATATGCTCTAGGGCATACTACTAACAATCTCCCACTAGCACTAGAGCCATTCATTACAATATCTTAGACCTATCTTCTCAAGATGTCGGTCTAACTAAGTCTGTGACATAGGCTTAGTGAATGGATCAGCTGGATTTTCAGCTGATGCTATTTTCTGCATGGCTAAATCGCCTTGCCCAACTATATCTCTGATAATGTGGTAGCGCCTTTCTATGTGTTTGGATTTTGGGTGAGACCTTAGTTCCTTAGCCTGTATGACTGCTCCATTGTTGTCACAGTGTAGTGGAAGTGCTAACTCAATGGAAGGAACTACTGTAAGTTCTGTCACGAACTTCTTTATCCAAACAGCTTCCTTTGCAGCATCTGATGCAGCAATATACTCAGCCTCTGTAGTGGAATCTGCAGTCGTGCTCTGTTTGGAACTCTTCCAACTGACTGCACCTCTATTACAAATGAACACATATCCAGAGGTAGACTTTCTATCATCGATATCTGATTGGAAATCAGAATCAGGATAACCTTCCAATTGCAAGTCTTCCACCTCCATAAATCAAGAATAAATCCTTAGTTCTTCTCAAGTACTTAAGAATATTCTTGACAGCTATCCAGTGTTCCAAACTTGGATTGGATTGATACCTGCTAGTCAAACTAACATCATATGCGATATCTGGCCTAGTACACAACATTGCATACATTAAACTTCCAATAGCCGAAGCATATGGAATTCTGGCCATCTTATCTCTTTCTTCAGGTGTCTTTGGAGACATCTCTTTAGAAAGATGGATACCATGTCTCACTGGTAACAATCCTCTCTTGGAATCAAGCATGTTAAACCTCTTTAACACCTTTTCCAAGTATAGACTTTGGGATAAACTAATTATTCGTTTTGCTCTATCTCTATAGATGCGAATCCCAAGAATATAGGTTGCCTCCCCTAAGTCTTTCATGGAGAATATATTTGACAACCATACCTTTATAGTCGTCAACATACCTGTGTCATTACCTATCAACAGTATGTCATCCACATATAAGACAAGAAAAGTGATAGCTCTGTCACTAACCTTCTTATATACACATGGCTCATCCTCATTTTTGATAAAACCAAAGGATTTAATGGCTTCATCAAAACGGATGTTCCAACTCCTCGAAGCTTGTTTCAACCCATAAATGGATCGCTTTAGCTTGCATACCTTGGAACCATCTTGGGATTCAAATCCCCTAGGTTGTTCCATGAAAATGTTTTCTTCAATGTATCCATTGAGAAAAGCTGTTTTGACATCCATCTGCCAAATCTCATAATCATAGTATGCAGCTATTGCTAATAAAATCCTAATTGATTTAAGCATGGCACCAGGCGAGAAAGTCTCCTCATAGTCTATTCCTTGCCTTTGGCGAAACCCTTTCGCTACTAGCCTTGCCTTATAGGTCTCTACCTTTCCATCATAACCAATTTTCTTCTTGAAAACCCATTTGTTCCCTATAGGTACAATACCTTCAGGTGGGTCAACAAGATCCCAAACTTGATTCTTATACATGGAATCAATTTCAGATTTCATAGCATCAATCCATTTTGAAGAGTCTATATCTGATATAGCTTCTTCATAGGTAAGTGGATCATCTCCATGATCTACTTCTTCATGAGTAGACAACTCTTGTTCTTCTTCATAAAGAAAACCATATCTCATTTGGTGGATGAGATACCACGTTGTTCTACGAGGAACATTTGTAGATGTTTCATCAACGGGTATTGGTTGACTAGATGGATTTATATCCATCTCGATGCATTGGTTGGTCGAAATTCTCCAATTCTAACTCTATTTGCCTTCCTTTGCCTCCTTCTTGAACAAACTGTTGTTCAAGAAATGTGGCATCTCTACTTATCACAACCTTTTGTGAAGTAGGCAAATAAAAATAATATCCAAAACTATCTTTTGGATATCCAACAAATCGACCTTTTACGATCTGGTCTCTAATTTATCGGTGTTGACTTTTTGATATATCTTTGGACAACCTAAATCTTAACATGCTTAAGACTTGGTTTTCTTCCATGCCATATCTCATAAGGTGTGGAAGAAAGCGATTTTGATGGAATCCTATTCGAATATATAAAGTGATTCTAATGCAAATCCCCAAAGAAGATTGGCATATCGGTATAGCTCATCATACTACGTACCATATCCAATAGTGCGATTTCTCCTTCGGATACACCATTCAGTTGTGGCGTTCCTGGAGGAGTCAGCTGAGAAACAATGCCATGCTCTCTCAAGTATTCATCAAATTCAGTACTCAAATATTCACCTCGACGATCTGATCGAAGAGCTTTAATACTTTTTCCTGCTTGATTTTCTACTTCAGATTTAAATTCCTTAAACTTTTCAAAGAATTCATGTTTGTATTTCATCAAATATAAAAACCCAAACCTTGATTTATCATCAGTAAAGGTAATAAAATAATGAAAGCCCCCTCTAGCCATTTCTTTAAACGGACCACATACATCACTATGTATTAATTCTAAAATATTTTCAGCTCTTAGCTCTTGTCCAACAAAGGGTGATCTATTCATTTTGCCTTGAAGGCAAGATTCACAAGTTGGAGTAGACTCAGAGCCCAATGAGGATAGAATCCCCATTTTCTCCAATTTTGCAATCTATCTTCTGCAACATGACATAACCTTAAGTGCCAAATATATTTTGAACTTGAGTTGGTTTTCACCATGGCATTGCATTCTTTTAGATTGCTATACTCTGGCCAGTGGAAACACTTTCTTACTGGCAATGGAAACACTTTCCTATTGGCAATGGAAACACTTTCTTGTTGGCAGTGGAAACACTTTCCTTTGCCTTCATCAGCTTTAGTCTTCCTTTTCTGTTTAGCTATTTTCTTAGAAGGACCAGGAATCTGAGGTTTCTTTTTCTTATTGTCCTTCTTCTTGTTGGACTTTCCAGCAGAAGAAGATGCAACCAAAGCTACCTCTTTTCCTTTATTGCCTGGCATATTCTTTTGGGCAATAACCAGCATGTTGAGTAAACCAGCTAAGGTGCATTCCTGTTTAGTCATATGGAAATTTGTCACAAAATTCCCAAAAGACTCAGGAAGGGACTGAAGGATCAAATCCGTCTGTAGTTGGAAATCCATGTTGAAGTCAAGATGTTCCAACTGCTCAATCAGCCGAATCATCTTGTGGACATGATCCCCAACATTCTGTCCCTCAGACATCCTCATGCGGAATAGCTGTCTAGATATCTCATACCTAGCATTCCTGCTGTGCTCACCATACAACTCTTGTAGGTGAAGGAGGATCTCACTCGCACTCTGCATGTTCTCATGTTGCTTCTGTAACTCATTACTCATGGAAGCAAGCATGTAACACTTAGCTCTCATATCATGCTCCTTCCACTTGTCCAAAGTTTCATGTTCCTCTTGTGTGGCCTCTGGAGGTAAGGGACCAGGAACATTTGAATCTAGAACATATCCTATATGTTCAAGGTTCAGGACAAGTTTCAAATTTCTTAGCCAATCAGACAGATTAGGTCCTGTCAACCTGTTGTGATCAAGTATGCTTGCAAGGATATTGGATGGTGGTGGTTGTTTTGTGCTCATTTTTATCAGAAAATTAACTGCAGAAAATAACCAGATTAATTAGTAAATATATCATGTAATTAACCAAAATGATTATGGTCTTTTAATCAAATTGGTCCTCCCACTAACTTAGCAAATCCTACACTTCCAAAGTAGAAAACGGAAATCCTAGTTGGATGGATTTCTAGTGGGTGATTGAATTCTTATAATTCTATTGATCATCCTCAGGTACATCCATTATTGGAATTACAATAAACTATAAGTGAGCAACTCTTTGCCCATCACATCTCATGTGAGGTTCAATCCTTTACCTAGCCCCTAATGCTCAAAATCTCAGGTACATCCATTATTGACTTATCTTGCATTAGTTAAGTTGATCCCATTGAGTCAGTAATTATGCAAATAATTTTAATGTCCTCAGGTACATCCAATATTGGCCACCAAACCATTTACATATTTACAACATCTCATGCTTAACAATTATTCTTTAAGAAAATCTTTTAAATTAATTGCATCTCATGCAACTATTTAAAATTTCTTAAAATAATTGCCCCAATGGAGGGCTTATGTTATAATTACTTTAATTATAGCATTTCCAACTTAATCATTTGTTTGGAAGATTTTATAGCCATCCTTATTACTATTAAGGTCTCACTTTGCACATTATCCATTTAGCATGCATATATCATATAATTGCATACATTCCCATACATCTCATGCATTCATGGATAAGCAGTAAATATGGTATGATCATGGACTTTCTAAGGGATTCAATTCTGAGCCACCAAGAATTGAATCAGGGCATTCCTAGGTGCATTTCATTCATTCATTTTACAAGAGTTGCTGAAGGAGTACATAATCAACACTTGATCTTGAATTCCTCCCACTGGTCCCACCAATGCTCTTGACCTCCTTGAACTTCTTGCAATCCAATATTACATAGTAATCCTTGGCATACCAAGGCGAATTTACAAGAACTTAAATAAATGAAATTACAACCCAAAAATATTACAAACTTAATAATACATGCCCAAAATAAATTAAAATAAATTAATTAATTTACAATCCCAAAGAAACATAAAAGAAATAAATCCAATCACATTGGTCTTTTATAGTCCATGATCATCCATCATGCATATCACTATTTAACAATTAAATAAAACATACATACTTATATTAAATTGAATATCTCATATTCAACTTAAAAATCCAGATTTGAATATGATTCAAATAAATTTAAAAATTCAGATTTGAATCTCATTCAAATAAATTTAAAAATTCAGATTTGAATCACATTCAAACAACTTCAAAAATTCAGATTTGAATCACATTCAAACATTTTTTAAAAAATCAGATTTGAATCACATTCAAATATTTTTTTAAAAAATCAGATCTGAATTTTATTGAATCAATTTTAAAAAATCAGATTTAAATATGATTCAAACAACTTTAAAAATTTAGATTTGAATCACATTCAAACAACTTTTAAAATTCAGATTTGAATCACATTCAAACAATTTTTAAAATTCTGATTTGAATCATAATTTAATTGTGTGATTAAAATAACTAATTAAACACTTTAATTAGTCAAAGAATAGGCCTTAGATCATACAACAATTACAGAATTAAAAGCCAAACCTTGAACCACCCATGGAACCATAGTTGCCGCCACCAATGGTGGCTTCACCATGTGTGCCGCCACACCTCTTGATCCAACCAGCAATGAATCAATCATCTCATGATCAAATCACACAATTAAATCATATAATCAACAATCTAAATGGCAAATATAGTGGCTCTGATACCAATTGAAGGCAGGCGTGAAAAACACAAGATTATACCATTGAATTCAAAAAATTTCACCTAGGGTCACATGCGCCATGCAAGATTTATTTTTATCTATTTGATTTCAATGATAACCAACATATTAAAACTCTTTTAATATGTTTTTGGATCTGTATTTGCCATTTAAGATTTTAAAATTAATCATATTAATTTTAGAACCCTAGATTAAATCAAGAACGATTACACTAACCTCTTGATGCCTTTGCAGCGATGTCTGCGCCTTTGAGATTCGTCTTCAGGACACCAAATGTTGTCCCTCTAGCTTGTCCACACCAAGAACACCTATGGCAGCCCTTGAACAGCCTCTAAAGCTTTTTCTATTAATTAGAAATTCAAGTTCTGCCTTTTAAGAGATTAGAGATGTAAACAGGACACTAAAAACAATTTCTAGTGTTCTTAATTCAAGAGATTGATGGCTAATCTCTTTGAATTGATGAGAGATGAAGAGAAATAGCTGGAGAGGCTCAAAGTGGCGTGACAAATGAGAGGAGAGGCTGCTGGTTATTTTTTCTTTTCATAACCACACTTAAATAGCTAGGTTAACACATTAAACCCTAGCCACATGTCACCTTTTGATTAGCTTTAGGTTTAAGTGACCCAATCACATTGTGCCAAGTGTCAAACCTATATTTAATCTTGATTTTAATCATCTTACATGATTAAAAAAAAAAAATTGGCAAGCTTATGTGTAATCCCATGTGTCACCATCTCATGGTGCCACGTGTCACACTGTGAAATGACCAAAATGCCCCTGTGTCTTAATTTTGAGTTCTTAACCCAAAATACTTATTTTCTTCTTCTAATTAATTTATATCAAATATAAATTAATTAATTAATCTCTATTAATTAGTTTCTCATCAATTAAATTCATATTTAAACACTTTAAATATAAATTTAATTTATACTACACATCCAATAATCTAGATTTGGTTTCAAGTCATGCTAGGGATTTTGCAATTTAATTGCAAACCAAACCTATTTAATTAATCAATTAAACTCTTTAATTAATTAATTAAATCATATTTAAATAGGTGATAACTTGTGTATGTGTGTGACTTACTAGGCTCATCACTAATTGGCAATGAGACATGATATCAACTCTTAATATCATCAGAACTCTTTCTTACCATAAATGATTTCTCTAAATCATTTTATGAACCTCATAGACCATGGTTAACACCTAGCATAGCATGCCATGGCCACCCAATTAGTAATAAGATTTACCTTAAATGAACCTATAATCATATGTTACCATGCACTAGAATCTCTCTGTTACAAAATCCCAACTCAAGCTGGAGTCATGGTTTATGTCAAACTCCATTTGCTATGAATATTATGTTCTCTTTTAATTCCAGTTCTTGATTAAAAAGATTTTTCTCATCAGAAACTCTTTTCTGAATAAATCTATCTGTCCTGGCCAGGAACTTGAAACATCAAGAACAATTAAATGAACATAGGATTTTATCTCTATTTACTTAGAGGAACAGATTCCATCTTGATCAACACCTATCTCCATATATAACTAGTAGGAGCCAACACATGCCCATATACCCATACATAGTACAAGTATGAAAGCAGTATCAAACTCAAACTACCTATATACAAGATAACTGTGCTATCTCAGGTCTAAAGATTATATGCACTGATATGATTTATGACAAAACATTGACAAGAGTAAACTCCATGTGCTTGTCATAAGTGTCACTGGTTCGGCCTACTTATCATTTATAAGTGCCTATCATGTTTGTTATATGGCATGAGACTCACCATTCCATCTTATTTATATCTCATATAAATAACTTGGGAACAAACATGAATACAATCTTTTTAGATAAGTCATGTCCTTATTATGAAGTATCCTCGATTGTGAACCTATTTATGATACTTTGTGCTAGAAATATTGTCACTCATATTCTTAACAACTTAAGAATAATATTTCTAACAAAATATCAATGGACCTTTTCTATTACACATAAATATATTATGTAAATGGAAAAGTGGAAATGCCTTTTATTAATAAAAATATGTACAAGATACATACTAAATGATATGATCTAGGGCATACTACTAACACTATCAACTATAACCCATACTGCATCATGACTATTCTGTGTCCTCGGAAGTCTCATCACAAAATCCATAGTTATCTGTTCCCTTACAATGTTTCATAGGGTGTCACTTGTATGCTAGCTTGACACTTATTAATGTATACAAATTCTGTTAGTGGGATGTATCTGTCCCATCTCCCTTCGGATTCAATGACACAAGTTCTCAGTATTTTCTTGAGGGCTTATCACATATTACAAGTTATTATTATCATTTCATTTCATTATTTATAGAAACTCAATGAGTTTCAAAATTTACCTGAATCACTTGTTTCGACTGTCCATCCGTATGAGGATGACAAGTCATATTGATATCTCTAAGCTTATAGCAATTACTGTGGTACAAGTAATTCACATTAATGTAAACGAGTCACTGACTCTAGCTGCCTTATAAGTGTAGTCGTTTGATAGGCTAGTTCTAAAGTTTTAAATTTCTGACTAAAATTTTCATATTTATTTCCAGTAATAGTACTTTATTCGGGCGCAACTGTATCAATTTATAGATTATTTACAAATATTCTTAATTTATTGTATCACGAGGAAGCACGTAGCTTTACACAATAATCCCGTGTTGGTACTGTAATCTGCAGCTTACAATACAAACATCGAGAACATTACATAATCACTACGTTATAACCTCATGGACTAGGTTTTCTAACTTCTTATCTTTCTCGAATCCACTAATATCCTAAACCGATTCTGATTACAATATCCATTAATAATTACTAACAGTAACATCTTTGCCCTCATCTAGAGCAATTCTATTACTGTAACTTACTTTTAGGTCCTCTTGCCTTATATTAAGTAGGCTCGCCAATTAGCTTTATAATTTATGGTATGTTAGAAAATACTTTTAGCTAACAATTCTTCCAAAATTAATGTCAATCATACTTGTTATTGTAGTTTTGATCCTAAAAGACTAATCACTAACGCATCAAAATTTATTCCCCTGTAAAGGAATAGTGACAAAACATAGAATTCTAACACTAACATATAAATAAGTAGTGCTGGAATCAAATAATAACTCATTGTTTCTTTCAAAAATTAAGAACTTACCAGCAGCTACATCTGAAGTTTCTGCTCTTTCTCCTTGGCACATAGTGGATGCTCTGACTGGTGCGCTACTATATTCGGGTTGATTCACTGTGTTATAGTGGTGAGGAGTACCAACTCTATTTATATCTTGACTTTGACTGACGGTCTGTGGACTCCGGAGAGCAGATCGAGGTGCTCTAGTACAATCTTTAGCAAAGTGTCCAAGTTTTCCACAATTGTAGTAGGCTCCAGAGGCCTTGCGACAAATACCTCCATGTAGCTTACCACAAACATGGCAGAAACGGGCAGAATAGGAACTTCTGGTTGTTCGATGACTAGATCTTGGTGTTCTCTGCCCTAATGATCCGCCTCTGTCATATCTCTGAGCTCGCGGTTCCTCAAATTCTTTTCTTTTCCCTAAATTATTGCTCGAGTTCTGACCCGTAGACTTCTCCCTCTTTTCTATTTCACACTGCCCTTGTGGGGTTGGAGTGCAGACTTGGGCTTGGTGTGATTATCAGCCATTTGTTGGAAGAAAGTGGCCATTTGCTGGGCCATTTGTGCAGTAATTTATACTGGTAAAACTGGTACAGTCGGGCCTTCGACACTTTGTGGAGTTGGGGCCTCAACTTGTACTTCTGCCATCACGGACTATTCTATTGTCTTATTCTTCTCTTCCATATCTTTTCACAGGATTTTCTATTCCTGTACAACCACCACAAGGAGATTCCTCTCCATTAGTTCATATTTATGATGTAAATGTACTATATGTATCAAACATTTGAGCAGTTGTAGTTACTGACAAAAAGATTTCAAATTCACAGTTCGAAATTTACTTTAAAACCATTGCTCTGATACCACAAAACATGTCACACCTTACTCCTCTGTAAGATGTAACATGATCCCGTAGTACACCTAATGAATTACCGTACTTCGCCTACCGATAACCCATTAGATATACTACAAGGGATTTTAAAACAATTTTCATGAAATTTAAATCATCGATTAAAATCTGGTGTTATAAAAAATTTTTTCAAAATTTCAGCAAAGTGCCGGCTGTATTTTTAGAAAACAGTTCTTCAATCCTGTAAAAGAAAATACTCCCAATATGTTTTCTCAAATACAACTGCAATAACTTTATTTCAACTCACAATTCAAATCTCAATAAACAATCAATTCAATTTCAAACCAATCTCATCATAAAGAAACATTTCATTGATTATAAGATTCAAAATTTATATTACAAAACTATTCAAGTAAATGAAATCTCAAATTTACATTTACAATAATTTACATTTAATTACATACCAAAATATTTTACAAGAGTTTTTATACAACTGATCAAATAATTTACATACATATTATTACATGCATACATCAAAACTTATGTACATGGGTATATCTATGATATACCTGGAGCTGATCTGAATGTGTCTTCAAAGAAACTTACTCACTGCTCTATGCTCTTCTTACCTGCGACAGCATACAAAGCTATCGCTGAGTGGTGAACTCAGTAGTGCACAACTATAATTTAAAACACAGTACAATATACATTGACAAATTTTACAGCAAATAATTTAGGAATCTGAATACTCATCAAATTCCAAAACTCAAAATATTCATTGCCAATAATGTAAATTATTTGTATGAAATGACTTTGATCACGAAATTCAATTTATCAAATCATGACTAACCATTTAAGGTAGTTCCAACAAAATCAATTATACATAAATCATAACTGAAATCACAATTCTTTACTATTCAAAAACATTCTGTATCTCAAAAACCATGTTGTATCTCAAAAATCATTCTTTATCTCAAAAATCATTCTTTATCTCACTAACTATGCAAGACTAATCCAAAAGGGCCATATTCGAAGTGATTCTAACTCCCTATGGTCGGGGAGGTCGAATCAGATTCTAACTCCCTATAGTCGGGGAGGTCGAATCATCGTGCACAGTACACATCACAATAATGAATCTTCCGCAAGGGCCATAACGATAAAAAAAAACTTAGATCTAATCTCAAATCAGAGGAAAATCTAAGCCTGTGCACGTACCATGGTAATCAAAACACAACTAGCTCCATTGTCTTCTCAACAAATGAGAGAGACGGGTAATAACCTAGTCAAGCATCTATAGTGAGATATAAAACAATATCAAAATCCTTTTAGTGAGCATAAATCATAATATAATTCGATTCAAATTCAACTCCAATATCCAATAATTTTTATGCTCATCACAATTCAAATCATAAATTTGCATTTTCCTATGAAAATTACCATCATAATTCAAAACATGTTCTATCACAATTTTCTAAAACATAATTTATTCAATCCATAATAATACTTAATACTTGTGGAAATACCATATCACAAAGCTAAATTCATACATACTATAATAATTTCAATAATCATTAAATTAAATCCAATGCTTGTTAAACATAATACATAAGAAAAATATGTCATTTAATCATATGAAATATTCAAAACAAAATCAGTTAAAAACTAGTTGTGCACAAACCTCTGATAACACTCTCTTGGCTCTGACTCAGTGTTTCCTTCCCCTTCCCTGAGTCTTTGCTAACTGAGAAACACAATTTTGAAGTGTTTCAGTACTCATTTAAACTGTCTCTAAGAATAAGGTTCAATAATTAATTTATCGAATTTTATTATTTCCTTAGTCAACCTAAGATGTCAACCCTCGATGCAGTCTAGGTGAATTAGGTTTTAATGTTACCAATATGTCACATTTGTAGCCTTTTAGTATTAATACATGTTACCAAATTCATTTCCATGTATATTGCGTTTTATTGCAATTTGTCGGATCCCGGTATACTAATTTGACCTAGCCGGATGACCTAGTTCCCTCGACTTTCGGGTTTCGATCAAAACTACAAACTTGTAGATCTATGTCTTATTGCACTCGGGGCAAAATTTCAGGTCATTCTGAGTTTACTAGACCAAGTTATAGTCATTTTACTATTGCTGGTCAGAATGTACCAAAATTGGTCACTTTAGGTTATTTTAGGTCATTTTAGGTTCGGCCAGTTTTTGGACCCGAAATTGTGCAAGCTGTTTGACTTGCTTATGGTCATTTTTGGGCTTTGGTGTCTTCCTAAGACTTGTATATATAGGTCTTAACTATTCATGGTCAAAATTTCAGGTCAATTGGACCTATTTTGAGTGAGTTATGCCTAAAACACTAACTGCTGCCCAAATGGTAAATTTTTAGGCCTTAATTGCACTAATCCGGATTTGGTCAGTTTTCAAGTTACCTTACAAGCAGAATTTTGGTAAGCTTCCTTCATGAAAGTTGGCACATTTTGTATCTAGTTTCACCTCCAATTAGTCTCATACCAATTGGAGCCACACACTTAAGGTTCTAGGCCCATAACATAAACTGACCTATTGCATTTGTTCATTACTCATCAAAGGATACTTTCAACACTTACCAAACTATACATTAATGCCAATTCTGGTTTGTACCCTAACCTAAATACATTTCACAACATATTGTTGGTCATTTTGGTAGCTTATAATCACACTCAACATGCACCATTTAGTACAGAATTTTTCAAGCTCAAATTACAACAATTCAATCACCTAACCTAGCTCATTTACATATCCAACCTCACACCATCATACATATACCCAAGCTGCCATAACAACTATCAAAATTCAACATTAATATTCCATAAACCAAACATGAAATAACATCTTTATGGTTCACCAAACCAGGCTGCCGATTCATACATTACAGTCCATTAATTTCCAAGCTTCCAAATTCAAGTACACATTCACATATACTAAGTATACATTACCCAAATTAATTCCTACACACATAAACATTTAATCAACCCTTTAATCTACCATTTACAAGCAAGAATAAACTGTCCTCAAGGAGTTTCCATGGCTGCCAAAAATAAACATCTCCCTTAGAACATCAAACTCTAAAATTCTTTCCATAATTCAAGTACCCATAACCTCCTCACAACTTTAATGAAGCAATAACCAAAAACACAAACTTACCACTTTTGAAACTCTTCAAAACCTTGACTAAACTTGATCTTCTTGCTGCCTATCTACTGCCCAAGTAGTGTAGAACAATTTTTGTGAAGGAAGCTAGTGAAAAATACGGCTAAATCATGGTTGCATGGTGGTTGAAGTGAGGTTGGCCATGGAGTTTCCATGGGAGTTTTGGGAGAAAGTTCAATTCGGTTTGGAAGAAGAATGAAGAAGATGAAGCTTACTTAGTGGAGAAATCTGTCCACTAATGTTATATTTTAATGTCCATTTAGCTCACTTAGGGGACCACTAAGTTTAGTTAATGAATAATTAATCCAAAGTTTCCAAATTAGCAATTTTGTCACCACTTCTTTCACTATTGATATAATGTACCACAATTTAATTTTTATGACATTTTTAAAGTTTAATATCATTTATTTTTAATGGACGTTGAGGTCAAAGGGCAACTCGGGGTGTCAAATGACCACAATGCCCCTGTTCGGGTTGCATTCCCGATTTTTCGGTAACACCGAGTTTTGTCTGTTTTTCGATTTCTCACTTTTCTTTGTACTAATTAATTAATTTTTCTTTGATATTTCTAATGGTATTTATGCTTCAATAGATGTCTATTTGAGTCTTAAAAATATTTTTCCAGGGTTCCCCGCGGTCTAGGGCTAGTCAATGGTCCACGCCGCGACTTCCCGGTGCGGTCGCCCATCTCTAGGGTTCTCGGCTCGCTTAACTTGGTTACATTTCTTTGCTATTATTTTTACTTTGTTTTTCTTGTATTTTCTTTTCTTGTATTTCATTATTTTATGTCTCCTCACTCATATTGAAGTGTAGTTCTAGGCATCCTAGCTGTCCGGACAACACTGGTCACAGGAACAGTAGAACGCACTATCGAACTTAGGGGCGTTACAGATAGCAATGCAATGCTTTTAAATACAAACTACTCAATATCAGTACATCCATATGTATAGGTGCAAAATACATCCAAGGGAATCACAAGGGTATATCTAACGTAAATACCCACAATCAATACCAAAATGTTGCTTCCATGTCTCCCAATCGGCAGCCTTCTCCTTTCCCTTACCTGTGATAGCATAAAGAAGCTATCGCTGAGTATATCACTCAGTGGTGCACAACTAATAACTTTAAAACTTAAGGTAAAACACAATTTGTCAAAGCATAATAAATCACATTTTTCTTAAGCATGAAAACTTCACAATAGTTTTAAGTCCATAAGAGCTATTTATTAGAATAACATTTCTAATGAGAAATCACACTTCATAAATCACAATTCACAAAGCATTAGTGCTGCCAATGTCAACACACAGTTCAGGCCATGACACAAAATTTCACGATCAGTGCCGTGTTGTACACCACGACAAAGCAATCTCAACCTCACTAACCGTTATTAATGAGGGAAGGGCTAGCTAGCTAATGAGTACTCATGTAGTCTTACCCCACTAACCGTTATTAATGGGAGACATAATCAATATCAATTATCAACCCCAAGTAGCCGTTACTACTGGGGAGTTCTGAAAGTGACTGTCATGCTAACTGTGGTTTCAAAACAGTTTCCAAAAATTTTCCACTCAACAATTACATTTATACACCAATAAACACATTTAAATTCATCATAATATCCATATAAAGGTGGCAACACCCAAATTTCTTAAATGCAAGAGAAAAATATATTTCAGTCAAAGTAAACTTGTTCAAAGCAACCTCATTCAAATAAACACATTCCAAACAATTTACAAGTTTAAAAAACGAAAAAAAGGTTAGCTGTGCACAAACCTTCAATAATTCTCCTTCCTTGTTACCTACTTCTCCTTGTCCGTTCTAACTTCTTTTTCTACTAAAAATACACAAATATAATACCTCAATACTAATCTCAATTGCTGCCAAGAACTCATTACATGAATGTCTAATGTATCCCAAGTTATCTTTGCAAATTTTAGAAAGTTTTAGTTTTGGACAGCTTGGTGCCCCAATCTTTGAACCCAATTTTTACCTAGTTTTGATCATAATTTGGTGAGGTGTTCTTCATAAAAATTATTCATCTGGGTCTTAACTTTATTTTCCTTTTTGAATCGCCTAATTCGGAGTTGTGTAGCTCAAGTTATGATCAAAACACAGTTACTGTTTATGTTACTATTCACCCTGCAGTTCCAGTTCTGGCAGATTTAATGATCCAAATTTGTTCAGCAATTTGATTAAGTTAAGTCCATAATTTGGTCTAATATTCTTTATACAAAATGTTCTACTATGTCTTAGGTTTCCATCGATTTAAGAATCGCCTAAATTGAAATTTTCTAGAGAGAGTTATGGCCATGCAAAGTTTACTGTTCATATGGTCAATCTGCAGATTTCTAGATTTTCTGTAGATTTGGTGATTCAACTTTGCTTAGCAATTTGATTGGGTTAAGTCCATAATTTGGCCTTAAGTTCTTCATATGAAATGTTCTACTATGTTTTAAGTTTCTATCGGTTCAAGAATCACCTAAATCGGAGTTTTCTAGAGAGAGTTATGGCCATGCAAATTTTACTGTTCACGTGTCTAATTCTGCAGGTTCCAAAATTTTGTCTCCAAGTTCAAGCCAAGTTTTAGGCAATTTCTGGGCAGTTTCTGGGGTTGGGTCTCTTTACGAAAATTCTAGCCCTATGTCTTAAGTTTCATTTTCAATTGGTTTCACACCAATTGGAATTGTGTAGCTTAATTTATGGGCTGTCAAACACACTAAACTCAGTGTGCAAATTCTGCACTAGGTTCAAATTTTCATTTCTTTAATTATTCCCACTAACTAACCTCAATTCACATTTAATTCACCCAAAATGACTATAATTCAGTATTGACTCATTAATGGCACTTTCTAGCACAAACCCCATAATTTTTAAACACTAAAGTTTGCAATTTTCTCTAATTCTACTATTTCATTACTTTTATTCATCAACCCAATGTCAATTCAAACTAAATAAACCTCAAATGATCATAATTTAACACTACACACACTAATTTCACTCTCTAGCACCAAAGCTCCAATTTCCCCATGAACCCTAATCTCCCATATGTAACACCCTTGTTTGCATAGCCTAGTATATTTCACTGTTCCGGTGACCGGTGTCGGTCCGGGCAGTTAAGGGGATTAGAATCATACTTAAGACAACTAGATAAACTATAAACATAAATAATTAGTAATGTCCAATTAGTTAAGTATAAATAAGAAAAATAGAACATAAGAAGTTAAACGAGCTGAGAGTCACAACGATGGGTGACCATCTTGGGAACGACTGCGAAGCCATTTTAAACTCAAATTTCAAACCGTAAAATGTGACGCTGTGGTCCTTAGGAACATTACGAACACAGTGAAAAAGAGAAAATCACAAAAAAGAACTGTTAAGCCAGTCAAATAATTAGGTCAGGGAGCTGGAAGAAATATGGAATTAATTGCAAACTGGGATGAACCGGCGAGGGGCAATTTGGTCAATTGACCCCGAGAGCTGACTCCTGACCTAATTGTCAAATAAAATCGGAGAAAAGAAAATTTCAGAATTGAGAATTAAATTAAAAAAACTAATAGAAAAAAAAAAAGAAAAAGAAAAGTTGAAAAGGTGATGACATCATCATGATGATGCAACTATGACTTCATAATTAATTTTAATTTAATTAACTAATTGACTAAGTCAAATTAAAGAATAAAAACAAAATTGAAAAGCCAAATTTTATCTTATTCTTCTTCTTTTTTTTTTTTTCTCTTTCCCGTAGCTTCTCATCTCTCTCCCTTTTCTCACTAAATCCTCTATGGCTACTTAATTTCAAGCTTTTAAAGCTTGAATCAACCCCATAAATTCCACAATTTTCCTAAATAAAACTAGTTCTTGGATCTTGGCAAGCCTATTGAGAAAGAAATTTGAGGGAAAATAAAAAGGAAATTGAATCTTTGGGAATACTTCCTTAAAGGTTAGTGATTTAAGTTGCAAATGAGTTTATTACTTGTGTTTATAACTTAGTTAACTTAGAAAAATGCTTAAAATGAAATAAAAATTTGTCGAGGGATCATGAATGATTTTCAGCCAGCATGTATATGAGATTGATTTGCATGATTTGAATGGTTTGAATGGGTTTAAGAACTTTAGTTAGTTGAATGGTTAGGATTAAAAGCTTTGAAGGTAGCTAAATGTATGAGGTTAGTGAATTAGGGTTTGGACATTAGGGTTTAGAGACCAAAAATGTGAAAAACTTGTAAATGGTTTCTTTGAACTAATGTGAAGTGAAAAATGGTCATTTGTGACCAAATGAGGTGTGCTAGAAGTGTTGGAATTAAAAGCCAATTCGGATTGGATAAGGTCATGTGCTGGCAGCATGACCAAAATGTCCTTTGAGAGACCAAAAATGAAATTTGACAAGTCCAATGGATATAGGACCAATTGGGGATGAAAATAAGCACTAAATGACATAATTTTCATTTAGGAAGTATGCCCAAAAAGTGACTAAAACCTAGTGAACAAATTGACCAAAGTTGAGAAATCACAATCTGCCTCTGCACAACCTGACCAAATGAACAGTATTTGTTCATTTGCTCATAACTCGAGCTAGGCAGGTCAAAATGACCTGAAATTTTATCAGTGATTAGATGAGATATAGATCTAAAACTTTCATGAAGAACAGAAACCCAAATTATGCCATTAACCAAATCAAATTACTGAGCAAATTTGGGTCACTGAATCTGCAGACTGCAGATTTGCCATTTGAACAGTAAAGTTTCAATGGCTATAACTCTCTCTAAAAAACTTAGATTTAGGTGATTCTTAAACCGATGGAAACCTAAGGCATATTATAACATTTCATATGAAGAAAGTTAGACCAAATTATGGACCTAACTTGATCAAATTGCTGAAAAAATTTGGAATTAATAATCTGTCAGAACAAAATTCTGCAGCATGAACAGTAAACGTAATTTGCTTATAACTTAAGCTAAAAAACTCCAATTGGGGTGATTCAAAAAAGAGAATAAACTTAAGACAATAGGTAACATTTTCTATGAAGAAAGTTTCGCCAAATTCCAACAGTAAACTGACCAATGAAACAGTACAATTAGGGACACCAAAACTAAAAATTTGGCCATTTTGCCTAAAAGACCTAAGTTTTGAGAAAATGACCAAAACCAACAAGTTTAGTGACTAAAATGTGATATGTGGGTGAAGTTAGAGTTCTCATACCTATTGAGCCTTAGAAAGTCAACAATTTGACTTGAATAGTATAGTGAATAGTAACCCGAAACACAAAATTTCGAGAACGTCGAGTTTAGCACCTTAGAGCTAGGTAAAAATAAGGCTAAATTTATTTTTGGATTTATGTTAAATTATGGTACTAAAACATTGTAAAATTGTGTGTTTCAGTGAAAAGAATACCGGGAAAAAACCTGAGGAACCGAGTCGAGGCCAAGAGGCGACTCGCTTGAGGTTTGTGCACAACGCATACTTTTTATAATCATCTTTGGCATACTGTTTTGAATAATGTGAAATATTGGATTATGGCATTCTTATGATGTTTGATCTAAATTGTTGAAATGCTATTATGTATATTTGAAATGACAATGTTTAGCAAATTGTTAAGATAAGTTTTGAAACCATAGTGTCATGACCATATATTTGAACACCTCACTAGCGCGACTAGTGGGGGTAATTAGTTTCGAATTTTGATTCCTTCTCTGGAGAAGTGTTGAGGTGTGCCAGTAGAAGAGGATGTGAATGGATATCCATATATTTGAGCTACCTAGCCTCGTGATGTGATTTCTCTTTAGCCTCTGGCTATTGAGATTCTATTTGTTTCGAATGGCATGATCTAACTGTGGGTTTTATGAAATGTGTTTTGATACTTTGAAATGAACTTGGTTTGCATTAAAATCTCATAATTCATGTTTTGTGTTTAATGCTCATGTTTAGTCAAAATTTTTTTGAATAAATGTGATTTAAGTTTTGCATAAAGATTATTTTAGTATGTTGTGCACCACTGAGTCCTAGTACTCAGCGATAGCTTCTATTGCTGTCGCAGATACAGAGACTAGAGGAGCAGCAGACTGAGCTGCTGAGGTGTGAGGAGCTATCAGCTTAAAGTCATCTGGTATAATTTATACTCTAATTATAAATATTTCTTTTGATGTATGTATTGTATATAAATGTATGGACATGTAAATGGGTCTTGAGCAGCTTGTACAAAATTTGTATGAAGTTTGTAATAAAAAAATTTAGTTTGAATTTCCTTTGATGTAAATTTTGTAATGATGTATATATATAAATTGTTTTGTCTCTAATGAAATATGAGTGGAACTATTTTATTTAATTTGAATGAAATGTATTGTTAGTATTTTGAGGATTATTGAATTTTGAACTTGAGAAATTGATTGAAATGATTGTGGAGTTGTTGAAATGGATTGAGTTTGATTGTGAAATTGAAGTAGTTGTTGAGAAAACATTTTTAGAAGTGCTTTTTACAGGTATTTGAAGAACTGGTTTCTCAAAATACAGACAGAACTCTGTCAAAATTTTTATAAAATTTACGGAAAACTAAAATGGACAAAAAATATTAACTAGTTTTAATTTTAACTAAATGTTTTAAATACTTATTAGAAAATGCTCACCACTTATCAAAAATAAGAAAATTGTTTTAAAATCCCTTGTAGGGTACTTAATGAGTTATCGGTAGGTGAAGTTTGGTAGTTCATTAGGTTCTACGGGATCATGTTATGCCTTACAGAGGGGTAAGGTGTGACACCAGAATTAAATTTATACACATTTCATGCAATTTTTTTGCCCTAATCATATATATTACTTCAATTAAGCTTAATCTCATCATCAATTTCATTCAAAGACATCAAACCCTAACTTTTCTCCAATTTGGCCAAAACCCTAGTTTAGATTCCATATATGTTTTCTTTCATTTTCTTATAAAATTTCATCATAATCTAACTTAATTTAAGGTTTGTATAACTAAATGAACATTAAAGAACTTACCTCTTGATGACTTCCTTCTAACTCCCCAAATCTTCAATTTTCTTCTAATCTCTTGTTTCCCCTTGCTTTTAAATCTCTCAATCAAAGATCAAGTTGATGTTTTCTACCAATTAGATAGAAAACCCATGGAGAAAAAGTGGGGAAAATCAAGGTTTGAGAGGGCTTGTAAGTGGAAGAAGGAAGAAAAAAGAAAGAAAAGAGAGGGAGAGGGAAGATGGGTGGCTGCATGGAAGAAGGGAAAGAAGGAAACTTGTTTTCTTTTATACTTATTTATTCCTTTTTAATTCATTTAATGAGTTGTCCAAAGCCCATTGGTCCCTTAAATTTTAATTAGGTAAAAAAAAAAGGAATTTAAATTCTAGATTTTTTTCCTCTTTTATTTTCTTTTCACTTTTACTCTAATTTTTCCCTCAATATTTCTTCATAGTTTAATATTTTATTTTCATTTAATTAAATTGACATTTTGGTCAAAAATCAACTCTTAAAGTGAATTGACCAAAATGCCCCTTATCGGGTCATAATCCCTCTTTTACAATATACCCGGTGAGTCCTTATATTTTTGGGTCACTTGAATTTTTATTGTGTCTATCTCAATTAATTTTTTATTTATTTTTGGTCCTCAAGGTTTCTTTGAATAGTACTAGTCACGGACAAAAAATGGTACTATTCATAACTCGGAGGTTCGGGGTGTTACATACATGGGGTACCCCATGTAACATTACATAGCCCCATGTAAAAATTACACAGCCCCATGTAATGGCCCCTAATAGAATTCCAATTCAATTTTTCTTCCTTCTCACTTGTTCCAAAGGACTTCTAACCCTTATTTGGACTCTAAAATAAGGGTTTTTCATCATATATAAATACAAGAACTCAATTTTCATTAAAAGGGGAGAACCAATCTACATTTAAGAGTGCAAAATAACTTCAAGAAAGGAAAAAGGAGAAACAAGATTTGCAATATTGCTAGAAGAGATTTTTAGCTAAAGTTCCAAAAGTCCAAAGCTGCAATTCTTCATCTGGGTTCTTTTATTCTATTTCTTCTCATGTCTTTTCTTTATTTTATAAACTTGACTATAAAACTCGCCATGTGTGAGTGGTTCGTTTATTCTAGGGTTAGGGATATAGCATTCTCGATTTAATTATGGATCTGGTTTGATTTTATTCAATATATTGGGTATTTAGTTCTTTGATTCAATCTCTTGTGTTCTTAATGCATGCTATGTATTGGTACTCACTTAGTATTGATTTTAGATATTAATTGAAGAACTGACATGTGAAGATTAATATTAGAAAATTAAGATTTTGAACTTAGGATTCTTGATTAAGAGATAAGCTAAAATTCTATGTGGATCTACTAATTAATCAAAGAACATAATGGGTTTTAATTAATTTAATCGATACGAAAGTAAAGTTTAAGTTAATTAAAATACACCTTGAGTACCTTGAGAGAGGACTTAAGATAACTTAAGATTAATTTTCTTCAAAGTAATAATCTCTCATTTATTGAATGAATTGGATTGATTCTATATTTGATTGAAGTGTGAACCCCTAGCTCTATAACGTTTTTATTAATTAATATTCAAGTTTAGTTAATTATTTTAGATTTTATTTTTTTAATTTAGATTTAATTACTATTTTTATACAATTCGATCGCCTAGATTATTAAAATCACTATAGTTTGGTACTCAAAATAATTCTCATGGGAAAGATACTCTACTCACTACTTTATTACTTGTTAATGATCCGTGCACTTACGAGGTTGTAAACCAACAAACAATATTCCACTCAAGACATTAAGCCCACTGGATGGGAACTTTAGAAGTAGGAAATTATAAATTATTTGGGACTATTTATTTATTTTTAGTAAGATTTCTTATTATGACTATTTTTGTAATAAGGTTTATTAGGCCAAATTTTCATGTTATCAATAAAAGTACTTGTCATATTTAATTTCAATTTTGTATCTCTTTGGTTACCATTCTTAAAAGCTTATTAGACTTGCCATCTCAAAGCCTATTAATATGCAATCCAACAAGTTAAAAGACCATTTGCATAAACACGTACATAAGCATAACATACTAACCCCTTATGTTATATAGTCATCTCAGCTCCAAAATAAACCAAGAGTGCAACTATAAGCATCCAATTCATTGGCTTAAAAAAAGAAAGCCCAAAACATATTAACTTTATGGAAGTCCCTAGTTCAACTTTATCAATGACAAGTAAGGAAGAGGTCAAGACTATACTTAAGGAACTACTGGGTGAAATCCTTGATGTAAAAATAAAAATGATGAAGAGAGAGTTGCTTAAGATACTTAGGGGATAATTTTTTGAAGGAGATAGGGGAATTAAAAGGCATGTAGAAGTGGAGGATGAGTATGATATACATGATAATGATCCTAGGGAAAGGACAATGAAATGGAAAGTTAAAATGGACGGAAGGAGCAAGGCCAACCTGCTAGAGAAATGGAGCTACCAACTAGGGTGACATGATGGGAGAAATGAGGGCATTACCAAGGTTTGAGCCGTAAGTGAAACCAAAAGAATCCATATAGACAAACCTTTATCTAGGGTCTTTAAGCCTCTCAAAGCTCACAACCTACTTCAGCCCTTAGCCCTTAGACTAGCTCTAAATCCCTTATCTCTAAATTACAACGCCAACCAATACTATCAATTTCACCAAACCCCAAGACATGACCTGATAATTATTATTGATTCAAGCATGAAATCCAAGATCTCATTGATAACAAAAAATAATTGAGCTCACAAAAGCTAATAAAGGCTGAGATAGATCAAAGTACTTTGAAATGGAGGATACTTTAAATCTAATGGTTGAAAGAGGTGACACTAATACTATACTCAAGGAGATGTTGGATAAGATCCTAGATGGGAAGATGGAAGAAGTAATGGCTAAGCTCCTTAGGCCTCTGAGTAAGCAATAAGTTAATGTGCCACAACATAGCACTCACTTAGGCTACTTTCTTGAACACTATAAGCTAGGTTAAGAATTGTGCATGGGGCATGCTAGATGCATAAAAGAGAAGTGGGTTGGAATTATGGTAAAAATTTAAGCCTATTTGGAGTTAGGAGAATAAGGCCTAAAGAGGGTCCAAGTTGGAGGCATGTGGTGGGTTGGCTTTGTGGGCCCAAAAGGAAGACAAATAGGCCTAAAGAAGCTTCTTGGATGTTTTGGAAGGCTCTTAGAAAAGATTAAAGTTATTTTTGTTCTTTGCTAAAAACAAGGCTTAATTTATGAAAATACCAAAATTTTAGGCTTAATTGATGGAAGGCCTATCTAAATCCTACCCAAATAAGGAAGAAGAGTCCAAGCATTCTACCCTACTCCAAAGTGATGTTTTTGCATTCTTAAAGAGAGTTAATTGTTGCTTTGGTTAGTTTTCCTACTTTCAAGGCACAAGTCAAGGAGATACCTAACCACTCTCTTACAAATCCTATTCCAGATGGGAGAAGGAGTTCAATTCTATCCTTATCCATATGTGGCAGCTACAATGTTATTGGCTGCTAAAAAACACTTTCCTACTTCTACTTAGTTTCCTAGTTACTTTATGTTTCCTTAGTTTTATTTAGTTTATATATTTATTTTTCCTAGTAAGATTGGGTTTTATTATAAAAGCTATAAATAGGTATGAACTCTTTCATTATTTTAGTTTTGTGAATCATTATTCTAAGTGTTAGTAGTATGCCCTAAAGCATATCATTTAGTATGTATCTTGTACATGTTTTATTAATAAAAAAGGCATTTTCACTTTTTCGTTTACATAACATATTTATGTGTAATAGAAAAGGTCCATTGATATTTTGTTAGAAATTCTATTCTTAAGTTGTTAAGAATATGAGTGACAGTATTTCTAGCACAAAGTATCATAAATTGGTTCACAATCAAGGATACTTCACAATAAGGACATGAATTATCCAGAAAGATTGTAATAATGTTTGTTCCCAACTTATTTATATGAGATGTAAATAAAATGGAATGGTGAGTCTCATGCCATATAACAAACATGATAGGTACTTATGCATGATAAGTAGGCCGAACCAGTGACACTTATGATAAGCACGTGGAGTTTACTCTTGTCAATGCATTGTCATAAATCATATCAGTGTATATAATCTTTAGACTTGAGATAACACAGTTATCTTGTATATAGGTGGTTTGAGTTTGATACTGCTTTCATACTTGTACTGTGTATGGGTATATGGGCATGTGTTGGCTCCTACTAGTTATATATGGAGGTAGGTATTGATCAAGATGGAATCTGTTACCCTAAGTAAATTGGGATGAAATTCTATGTTCATTTAATTATTCTTGATGTTTCAAGTTCCTAGCCAAGACAAACAAATTTAATCAGGAAAGAGTTTCTGATGAGAAAATCTTTTTAATCAAGAATTGGAATTAAAAGAGAACATAATATTCATAGCAATTGGGGTTTGACATAAACCATGACTCCAGATCAAATTGGGATTTTGTAGCAAAAAAATTCTAATGCATGGTAACATATGATTATAGGTTCATTTAAGGTATTCCTTATTACTGATTGGGTGGCCATGGCATGCTATGCTAGGTGTTAACCATGGTCTATGAGGTGCCTAAAATGATTTAGAGAAATCATTTATGGTAAGAAAAGGTTCTGATGATATTAAGAGTTGATATTATATCTCATTGCCAATTAGTGATGAGCCTAGTGAGTCATACACATACACAAGTAATCACTAAGTTAAATGTGATTTAATTAATTAATTAAAGAGTTTAATTGATTAATTAAATAGGTTTGGTTTGCAATAAGATTGCAAAGTCCCTAGCATGGCTTGAAACCAAATCTAGGTTATTGGATGTATAGTATAAGTTAAATTTATATTTAAAGTATTTAAATATAAATTTAATTATGAGAAATTAATTAATAGAGATTAATTAATTAATTTATATTTGATATAAATTGATTAGAAGAGGAGAAATAATTATTTTGGATTGAGAACTCAAAATTACAACACCAGGGTAATTTGGTCATTTCACATAGTGACATATGGCACCATGAGATGGTGACACATGGCACCATATAAGCTTGCCATTTGTATTCCAATCATGCATGATGATCAAAGTCAAGATTAAATCTAGCTTTAACACTTGGCTTAATGTGATTAGGTCAATTAAACTAAGATGCAATCAGAAGATGACATGTGGCAAGGGTTTTAAGTGATGACCTAATTATATAATGTGATGTTATGAGAAAATAAAAATCAGCCACTCTTCTTATTTTCTCTCATTGGTGCCGCCACATCTATGCTCTTCTCCTCTCTTCAAATTTTCCCATCAATTCAAAGAGAATGATCCAAGTTTCTTTGAATCTCTTTGAATTAAAATCACTATAAATTGTTTCTAGTGACCTATACACATCTACAACCTCTTTAAAGACAAATCCCTAATTTCTAATTGGTTGGCAAGGCTTGAGAAGATGGTTTAGGGGCTGCCCATTGGTGATCTTGGTGTGGACAAGCTAGAGGGACAACATTTGGGGTCCTAGGTGCTTCACAAAGGTACTAATCACATCTACAGTGCTTCAAAAGGTTAGTGCACATATTTTTGTATCAATCTAGGGTTCTAATGAATTAATTTATTAATTCTAAAATCTTAAGTGGCAAATGTAGATCCTAATACATATTAAAAGGGTTTTAATATGCAATTGAACATTGAAATCAATTAGGTATATAATGAATCTTGCATGATGCATGAGACCCTAGAAGAAAATTTTTGAATTCAATGTTCTAATCTAATAATTTTCATGCTTCTGCTCCTTCACTAAGTTTAATAAAGCATTTAAGTTTTTTTCTTTTAGACTTATTTATTCCTATAAGTGGTCTGAGCATAGTCTTATTACCAATGTTGGTGTGGCGACAACCTTTGTGTGCTCTTTTCTGTGGTGCTTTGCTTATTAAAGATTAGCATACAAGATTCTTGTTGATTCCTAGGTGGTGTGTAACTTATCCAAGAGATCTACAAGTTAATTTTCTATTCTTCATTTTACCTTTCTTTAAACCTCAATTACAACATTTAACTTGGACATTTGATTTGCTGGAGTTTCAATCAAGTTTATTCAAGTTGTTCAAGCTTCAAATTGGTTTGCAAATTAAGGGAGAATTCATATTTGGAGTTTTGCATCTTAGCACACCAAAGTTCTTTGTTTGGCATGAACTTTGTTCAAGTTGTTTTAGATTTGATTGTTTTATTGCTTTTAAGTTGTTTAATCCTATTTAAATGTTTAATCATTCATAATTTGTTTAGACTTTATTATTTCTTTGCTACCATAACAATCTATCATCTTTAGTGTCTTTTTGGCACATCATAAGTAAAAGAAATTAGTGGGACTAAGCAACCCAAACCTATAAATAAGAATGCCTTAAGGGAGATGGAAAAGATGAATAAGTATAGATTTTTAAATAGGTACATGAGTTATTGAAGATATACTCACTACAATTGAGCTTTTTCGAATCAAAGGTCTGGTGATTGAGCTTTAAGGAGGTTTTCCGAATTGTGCAAACCTATGGCATTAGTTTTTACAAGACTAAAGAATAAAGGGTTACTACAGCCTTTGACCAACACCCCCATGCCAAAAAACTTCAACAAGCATTCGTATTATGAATTTCATCAGATCCCAAGTCATGATATGATCAAGTGTAGAAGTCTCCACCATGAGATCCAAAATTTTATTGATGATGAGAAAATACCTAATCCAAAAGCTGGAGTGCTCTAGAGGGCCATTGCAGGCCAACCAACGCCCTAAAATGAGGCTGGGTTAGCAAGAATCCTCCAATGCTTACCAGAGTTACCTATTGCACCCTAGCACATTTCCTTTCATTATTGAGAATAAAATCTTCATGTTTGGATAATACCATTTTGGCTTATTTACTAAAGTTTTTCGGTATAATGTGTTTGGCATTTAAGACTTTATCGAGCATTAATTTGAATGAGTTTGTAATAATTAATTAGGGTACTATTGAATATCCTAAAGAAACAAAATTAGTTCTTGGTCTAATTATGAAAGAAAATTGGGTAAACATAATTTGTTATAGCAAAGTACTTAATTGCATAAAAATGGGAATTCTAACTCAAATTACCAAAGAGAGAGAAATACTAAGGCCTAAGAGGGGGGCCATTCAAAATCTTGCTAAAGGAAGAAAACAATTCCAGTAATCTCATTAATCTAAAAGGTATACTTTATGTAAGAGATGCTCATTAGGTTGAAAACCCACAAAGAGTGGTCTAGGTAAAAAATTAAAGAACAAAAATTTTGCTAGGTATAAAACTTGTAAAGGGTGACTTGGTCAAATTAGAGCCAAAGAAAGAAAAAAAAGGGAAATGAAGAAATAGAAAATTAAAAAGGAGAGGACAAGGAGTTAGTTAGAAAATCCATAGGGGTTACCCAACGAGTTATGAATGCTTTATTCTCTTTTAGAAATTAGATTAATGGATTAATTTTATGCTGAAGATGAAATTATTAGATGCTTTTCATGTGACTAGAAAAGAAAAGCAAAAGCAAATAAGCCAAAATAGATGTTAAAAAGAGAGAGAGCGAGAGAAAAATGAGAAGAAAAGAAAAGAAGCTCGCTAAGTCGAAAACCTAAAATGGTAACTTAGGCAAAAGTTAGAAAGCTTGCTAAATCTAAAACTGGAAAGGGTAGTTGATGCATGCTGAATGCACCAATTAAAAATACTCTACCTAAACTACTTATATATAGGGTAAGCAGAGGTCGATCTCATAGGGAATGAGCAAATCCAAACAAGAAAATAGATCTTAGAGACACAAATAAATAAAAGGAACTTAAAATAGACAAAATAAACACCTAGTCTATCAAACTAAATATGCAAAGTAAAATAAAATAGGGTTTTGATTTGTGTGTGCTAAAATACTGAAGCAAAACTAATAATGCTAGAATATAAACTAAGGCTAATGACACTTATAAATACTCAACACAACCAGATTACAACAAATTTAGTGGAGAGGGTGTATCCACCATGTAATATGTATCAATATTTGACTAAAGATGCAAATTTATTCAATTGACTAAATTGGTTATAGAAGTTAACAACTTCCTTATCTTTTCTTACAGATTAGATTAATTAGGAAGTGCTCTACAATTAATCCCTTACCATCACACTCAATCTAAGACTAGAGTAGCTTATAATTAAGTTTAATGGTAGTATTAATCATTAGAAAGACATCTTAATTTAAGGTAACAAACTCATTCAGCATAGTTCATCTAACCTAGACACTCATCTTTATAATGAAATAAATCATTACGTGCTATTTATAGTTAGATTATTCAAGCTATTATATACTCAAATTATCTTAACTTAGTAATATGTTTTCATGCATAATTAATTAGTTGACCACTCTAACTAACCATGCGTTCAACATTCATAACATAAAACAAAAGAAAAGTGATACTTAATATAGACCAAATTTAGATTTTATTAAACTTAAGTTAAAGTCTCATGGTAATATATTCCATGGCTTCAACTATCTCCCTACTGAATAACAAAACTACTCACACATAACTAAAAACATAAACATAAACAAATTAACAAAAGAAGAGAGAAAAACATGTTGCCTCTTTTAGAAGTAATTTGAACAACTTGAATCTGATGTTGATGATGATGCTACACACTCCAAAGGATGTAAAAGTGCTCCATAAGCCAAAAGAAGAAGAAAAAATCATACCAAGAACTAGATTAAGTAGTTAATATCTTTGAATGCACAAAGAGGAAATTTGGCCACTGTAACGCCCTCACTTTAGGTAGTCCGTATATTTTACTGTTCTGATGACTAATGTCTATTCGCACAGCTAGGATGTTTGGAACTACACTCAAACTAGAGTGAGGAGGCATAAATTGATTGAATAAAGACCAAGAAAAATTAAGGAAAAATAAAAGAAATGAATTGCAAATGAGTTAAACGAGCCAGGGTCACAGCAATGGGTGAACTCATCGGGAAACGACTGCAAAGATAATTGCTGACCCCAGACCCACGAGGAACCCTAGGGAAATAATTTTTAGGACCTAATTAAAGATTTATTGAGATATAAATGATATTAAAAATATCAAAGAAAATTCAGAAAAATTTATTAATCGATACAGATAAAAATAAACCGATAAACTCAATAAGGGGCATTTTGGTCATTTCAACCCTAGAGTTGAATTTTGACCTAAATGTTAGTCAAAATGAGAGAGAATAAAATATTAAAAATAAATTAAAACATGAATTATTATGTAACACCCCTATGTTTGGTAGTGCGTTCTATTGTTCCGGTGACCAGTGTTGCCCGGAGAGCTAGGATGCCTAGAACTACACTTCGATATGAGTGAGGAGACATAAAATAATGAAATACAAGAAAAGTAAATACAAGAAAAACAAAGGAAAAATAATAGCAAAGAAATGTAACCAAGTTAAGCGAGCCAAGAACCCTAGTGATGGGTGACCGCACCGGGAAGTCACGGCGTGGACCGTTGACTAGCCCTGGACCGCGGGGAACCCTGGAAAATATTTTTAGAACTTAAAGAGACATCAATTGAAGTACAAATACCATTAGAAATATCTGAGAAAAATTAATTAATTAGTACAAAGAAAAGTGAGAAATCGAAAAACGAACAAAACCCGGTATTACTGAAAAATCGGGAATGCAACCCGAACAGGGGCATTGTGGTCATTTAACATCCCGAGTTGTCTTTTGACCTAAATGTCCATTAAAAATAAATGATATTACACTTGAAAAATGTCATAAAAAAATATATTAGTGGTACCTAATGTAAATAGCAAAAATGGAGAGTTAAAGGTGGGAAAATAAAAGTTAAGATTAAATTAATATTAGATTAAGGTTAGTGCTCCACTCACCTATCAAAGTGGACCATTATCTCTTTATTTGGACAGAAGATCACCTTTTTCCTCACTTCTTAAAATTCCAGCCGAAATTCTCTTCCATGGAAGCATCCATGGTGTCCACCATGCAAGGGCAAAAACACCACCTTCAAGCCATGATCTTCACAAGTTCTCTTCATTAAAGTTGCTCTACATAGCTTGGGCAATAGATAGGCAGAAAGAAGAACAAGTTTTGGAGAGATTTTGAAGAGTTTCCAAAGTGGTAAGTTTGAGTTTTTGTTTAGTGCTTCATTAAAGTTAGTAAGGAGGTTATGGGTACTTGAATTGTGAGAAGAATTTTTGGAGTTTGATGTTCTAAGGAAGATGTTTATTTTTGGCAGCCATGAAAACTCTTTAAGGGCAGTTTATTTTTGCTTGTATATGGTGGATTAAAGGATTGATTAAATGTTTATGTGTGTAGGAAATTATTTGGGTGATGTATACTTAGTATATGTGAATATGTATTGAAATTTGAATGCTTGGAAATTATGGGAATGTAATGCATGAATTGGCAGCCTGGTTGGGTGAACCATAAGGATGTTATTTCATGTTTGGATGATGGAATATTAATGTTGAATTGTGTTAGTTGTGATGGCAGTTTGGGTATATGTGTGATGGTGTGAAGTTGGACATGTAAATGAGCATGAATAGGTAGTTAAATTGTTGTAATTGAACTTGACAAATTCTGCACTTAATGGTGTATGTTGAATGTGATTATAAGCTGCCAAAATGATCAATAAAATGTTGTGAAATATGTTTAGGTTAGGGTACAAACCAGAAATGGCATAAAGGTAAAGTTTGGTAAGGGTTAAAGGTGATCTTTGATGATTATGAATAAAATGCAATAGGGCAGTTTGTGTTTTGGGCCTAGAACCTTAAGTGTGTAGCTCCAATTGGTGTGAGACCAATTGGAAGTGAAACTAGGCACAAAATGTGCCAACTTTCATGAAGGAAGCTTGCCAAAATTCTGCTTGCAAGGTAGCTTGAAAAATGACCAAATCCGGATTAAGTGCAAATAAGGCCTGAAAATTGACCATTTGGGCAGCAGTTAGTGTTTAGGCTATAACTCACTCAAAACAGGTCCAATTGACCTGAAATTTTGACCATGAATAGTTAAGACCCATATCTACAAGTCTTATGAAGACACCAAAGCCCAGAAATGACCATAAGCAAGTCAAACAGCTTGCACAAGTTCGGGTCCAAAAACTGGCCGAACCAAAATTGACCTAAAGTGACCTAAAGTGACCAATTTTGATGCATTTTGATCAGCAATAGTAAAATGACCATAACTTGGTCTACGTAACTCAGAATGACCTAAAATTTTGCCCTGCGTGGAATAAGACATAGATCTACGAGTTTGTAGTTTTGACCGAAACCCGAAAATCGAGGGAAGTAGGTTGTCTGACTAGGTCAAACTAGTATCCCTGAATCCAGCAAATTGCAAGAAAATGCAAGATACATAGAAATGAATTTGATAACGTGTACCAACCCTAAGAGACTATTAAATGTGACATATTAGTAACATTAAAACCTAATTTACCTAGAATGCATCGAGGGTCAACATATTAGGTTGACTAAGGAAATAATAGAATTCGATAAATTAATTATTGAACCTTATTCTTAGAGACTGTTTAAATGAGTACTGAAACACTTCAAATTGTGTTTCTCAGTTAGCAACGACTCAGGGAAAGGGAAGGAAACACTGAGTCAGAGCCAAGAGGCATATATCAAAGGTTTCTGCACAATATTTATTTCTTTTGAATTTTTCAATTGAAATAAATTATGATTATTTGTACGTTATTGTTTTAAATTGTGTTTGTGCACAATAATTTTGACTTCTCATTTTCTACTTAAAAATTTAATTGAACATTATAGTTTTAAATTGTGTTTGTGCACAACGGCTATTCCTTTTGAATTTTTCAATTGAAATGAATTATGACTATTGTACATTATTGTTTTAAATTATGTTTGTGCACAATAGTTATTTCTTTTGAATTTTTCAATTGAAATAAATTATGACTATTTGTATATTATTGTTTTCAATTATGGAAATGTATTTAAATGAATACTTATTACTTGAAAAGCATTGTAAATGGTTTGAAACTGTGGAAAAATTGATTTAGTGTGATTTGTGAAAGTTGAAGTTAATTATGAATTGTGTTGCCATCTTGTGAATGAAATTATGACTTTGGAAATTTTGAGATAAAATGTGTTTAGTGTTATCAGAGCAAAGTAGGGACGGCGATACGTAACGTCTACGATTCTTGGAAACTCTCACGAGTGAACTCAGGAGCTTGTAGGGATAGCGATACGTAACGCCTGCAAGTGCTCTGATAGGTACCACCCAAGGGCTTGCAGGGACGGCGATACGTAACGCCTGCAGGTGCTTTGATGAGTACTCATTATATAGCTAGCTTCCTCCCTCATTGATTTCGATTATTGGGGTGAGTGTGTCTTGTCATGGTGTACAACACGGCATGTGTGGAAAAATTGTGTCTTGGCCTAAATTGTGTTATCGATCGGTAACACTGTATTATTCAGTTATTTGATCAAATCGTGTTATTCAGTTATTTGATCAAATTGTGTTATGGATTGGCAAAACCGTGTTATTCAGTTATTTGATCAAATTGTGTTATGGATTGGCAAAATTGTATTACTCAATTATTTGATCAAATTTATGTTATATGAACTTTGTAAATTGTGAAATGGAATTGTAAACTATTTGATTTGTGAATTGTCAATAAAAGATTTATGTATCGCATTTCAAATTGTTATTGTGCACCACTGAGTAAATTTTACTCAGCGATAGCTTTTCATTGCTGTCGCAGGTAGACAGACTGACAGGGCAGCAGACTAGGCTGCTAGTACTACATTGAGAGATCATCGGGTATATTGAGTATACCGCATTTTGCATTTTGTACTGTAATGTATGTTCACTGTATGTATATAGTGTTCTTGGTTTTGAGCAGTTGTAAATTAAAATTGTACATCGAAGTTGTAAAGTAAATTATGAGTTGTTTTGGCTTGTAAAATTTGTACTGTATTTCTTTTATCTCAGTCTTTGAAAAATTATTGTGGATTTGAGTTAAAAAAACATATTGTGTTGAATTATGTTGGAGTTTGAGATTGAGAAAAATATTGAAGTGCTTTTTACAGGTTTTTGAAGAACTGTTTTATTCAAAATACAGAGGGCACTCCGCCAAAATTTTTACAGAAATTCCTAATAATTCAAATGTGTTATCTCTTTCACTTCAGATCAAAAAAATTTTTAACACCTGTAAATAGTGCTCACCACTGTAAAAATGTCACACCCTACCCCTCTGTAAGGCATAACATGATCCCGTAGTATACCTAATGAATTACCAACTCCGTCTACTGATAACCCATTAAATACACTATAAGGGATTTTAAAAACTTTTCTTACTTCTTTTACAGTGGTGAGCACTATTTACCGGTGTTAAAAACTTTGGTGAACTGAAGTGAATCCACTAACTCATTTGGTTTATTTGGAATTTCTGTAAAAATTTTGGCAGAGTGCCATCTGTATTTTGGACAAAACAGTTCTTCAGAAAACCTATAAAAAGCACTTCTATAATTTTCCAAATCTCAACTTCAATACATTTCTCAACACAACAATTTATCAACTCAATTCCAATAGAAATTTTTCAAAGTCTGAGATAAGGAAATATAATACAGCTTTTACAAGTCAAAACAGCTCGTAATTATTTTACAACTTCAAGGTACAATTTGAATTTACAACTGCTCAAAACCAAAAACAATATGTACATACAGTGTCATACATTACAGTACAAAATGCAAAATATTGGTATACTCATTATACCCGAAAAATCTCTCGCTGGAGGTATATGCACTAGTTCACGCCTGTCTGCTCTCTACTGTGATAAAGAATTAAAAAGCTATCGCTGAGACAATGTCTCAGTGGTGCACAACATTAACCAAATACAATTTAAATCACAATTCATAAGTCATGTAAATAGTGGATACTTAAAATCATAGTTAAATTCAAGACAATAAATGTCAACAAGAATTTAAACTCCATTTGTCAATATCACAATAATTTTCCATAAGTCAGATCATGTTTGAATTCAAAAGATAGTATATGTCAATGAGAGTTTAAATCAATTTCACAATCTCACAATACATAATAATGCAATTTAGTCGAATAATTTAAGAATACAGTGTTGCCAATTCATTCACAACTTAAGCCATGACACAAATTTCCGATCAATGCCGTGTTGTACACCACGACAAAGCAATCACAACCTCACTAATCGAAATCAATGAGGAAGGGGAGCTAGCTATATAATGAGTACTCATCCGATCACCTCAACTGGTAAACCAGAGAGGGAGAAAAATAAACGATCACGACTCCATAAATGGAGCAGGAAAATAAACGATCACAACCCCATAATTGGAGAAGGAATGATACGATACTGTCATACTAAGTGTGAACACAAAATCAATTCCAAACATTTTATTCAAATGATTCGTGAGAATCCAATAAATTTCCAAAGTCATAATTTCATTCACAAAATGGCAACACAATTCATAATTAACTTCGATTTTCACAAATCACACTAAACTAATTTTTCCACAATTTCAAACCATTTACAATGCTTTTAAGCAATAAGTATCCATCAATATCATTCAAACAATTTCTCACAGTTTCAAATCATTTACAATGCTTTTCAAGCAATAAATACCCATTCAAACACATTTCCACAATTTAAAACAATAATGTACAAATAGTCAATATTTATTTCAATTGAAAAATTCAAAAGAAATAGTTGTTGTGCACAAACACAATTTAAAACAATAATATACAAATATTCAATATTTATTTCAATTGAAAAATTCAAAAGAAATAGTTGTTGTGCACAAACACAATTTAAAACAATAATATACAAATATTCAATATTTATCTCAATTGAAAAATTCAAAAGCAATAGCCGTTGTGCACAAACCTCTGATGACTGTCTCCCTGGTCTGGACTCAGTGTTTCATTCTCTTTTCCTGAGTCTTTAGTAACTGAGAAACACAATTTGAAGTGTTTCAGTACTAAATTAAATTGTCTCTAACGATAATGTTTGGTAAATAATGCACTGAACTCAATTTTTCACTTAATCACCTAATATACCGACCCTCGCTATGCTTTTAGGTAAATTAGGTTTTAGTGTCGTTAATATGTCACATTCGATAGGGTTTTAGGTTTGGTATGTTTTACCAAAGTCATTTCCTTGCTTAGTGCATTTTAATGCAAATTCTTTGGATTCCGACATCTGGTTTGACCTAACCGACGATCTAGTTCCCTCGGTTTTGGTCTCGGTCGAAACTAAAAACTTGTAGATCTAGGTCTTATTGCACGCGGGGCAAAATTTCAGGTCAATCCGAGTTAAGTAGACCGAGTTATGGTCATTATACTATTGCTGGTCAAATGGTACCATTTTAGGTCAATTTTAGGTCAAATTGGTCAATTCTGGTTCGGCCAGTTTTTGGACCCGAACTTGTGCAAGTTGTTTGACTTGCTTATGGTCATTTCTGGGCTTTGGTGTCTTCATAAGACTTGTAGGTATGGGTCTTAACTATTCATGGTTAAAATTTCAGGTCAATTGGACCTGGTTTGAGTGAGTTATGGCCTAAACACTCACTGCTGCCCAATTGGTCATTTTTCAGGTCCTAATTGCACCTAATCCGAATTGGTCATTTTTTTTAGGTCACCTTGCAAGCAGAATTTTGGTATGGTTTCTCAATGAAAGTTGGCACATTTTGTGCCTAGTTTCACCTCAAATTGGTCTCATACCAATTGAGGTTACACATTTAAGGTTATAGGCTAAAATGTACACTGCCCTCACTATGCCTTTCACACCCCACTTCAAACACACATTTAACTTGCAAAGTTTACTTCCATACCCTACCAATCTGTTTTGGTACATTACCAAAAGCATTATCTACTTTACATTAACATTATTTTGGGCAGATTACCATTACCCTCAACACACCAAATATCATTCACAATTACAATTTCTAATTACCATTACAAACACACCTAACCATTACAAATTTTACATACACTTTACAATATCAATCTACATACATCTCATCAACCTTCTAGGTCAATATTCTGCCCACACTTCCTTCAATATATACCATTACTCAAGTGTCCCCAAGCTGCATAAACCATTCTTCAACATCAAAGTGCCATCCAATTTACCAATTCCCATCCAAGTGCATAAATCACCATATAAACATGAAATAATTCACTAGGTTACTAATTCATCATGATCAACACCATTTCTCATCAATTATATGCACAAATATCTCATCAAAAATGTGACTCATGGTTGTCCAAAATGAAAACAACAATAACCCTTCAAACTCAAAATTTTCCTTCACCAAACCAACACCCATAACATGAACATAAACTTTAACAAAGAAATTCTCAAAAATGCAAACTTACCTTTAATTGTAACTTGCTAAACCTTCACCAAACTTCTCAAAATTGGTATCAATATCTTCCTTGTGATGTGTAGACCATTTTTCATAAAGGAACCTAAGTATTTAGAGATGAAATGAAGCGAGAAGAAGAAGCTCATGCAAAACGTCAATGGTGGGTTCCTTCACTCTTCAATTCGGCAAGTTGAATGCAAATGAGGAAGATGACTTATTCAGCTGCATTTTAAGTGTACACATGTCCCACTATGTATTTAATTAATCCCTTTAGTGGTCCACTTAGTCATTTAATCATATAATAAGTTAAATTCCCACTTATTCCACATTTAACCTTTAATTTCTACTATTTACTTTAGGTACCACCAATTTAATTTTTCATTTTATTTTCTAAGTGTAATATTATTTATTTTTAATGGACATTTAGGTCAAAAGATACTTCGGGATGTCAAATGACCATAATGCCCCTGTTCAGGTGGCATTCCCTATTTTTCGGTATTACCGGGTTTTGTCTGTTTTTCGATTTCTCACTTTTCTTTGTACTAATTATTTAATTTTTCTTTGATCTTTCTAATGATATTTACTCTTTAATAAGGTTCTATTTATGTCCTAAAAATGTTTTCCAGGGTTCCCCGCAGTCCAAGGCCAGTCAACGGTCCACGCCGTGACTTCCCGGTGCGGTCACCCATCGCTAGGTTTCCCGGCTCACTTAATCGGTTACATTTCTTTGCTATGATTTTTCCTTTGTTTTTCTTGTACTTTCTTTTCTTGTATTTCATTATTTTATGTCTCCTCACTCATATTGAAGTGTAGTTCTAAGCATCCTAGCTGTCCGGACAACACTGGTCACCGGTACAGTAGAACGCACTACCGAACTTAGGGGTGTTACAAAAAAGAAGTAAGAAAAGTTTTAAAATCCCTTATAGTGTATTTAATGGGTTATCAGTAGACGAAGTTAGTAATTCATTAGGTATACTACGAGATCATGTTATGCCTTACAGAGGGGTAGGGTGTGACATATTAAATGGAAAAAGGGGAAAAGAATGAAATGTAAATTTAATTATGATGTCATAATGACATCATAAGAAGTGGTAACCAATGGGAACTTAACAAATGCTTATTAAGAGATAAGAGAGAATTTAAAAGAGATAAATTTAACTATTGAAAAATTAGCTACATCTTCTTCTCTTTTTTTTTTTCTATTTGGCCGAAACCTCCACGACCATTCCTTCCACCAGTTTTTCAAGCTTTAAGCTTGAATTTTCTCTTTATCCATCCACCAAAATCCCTAAGTCCCTTCATAAAAATTTATCCCTACACCATTAGAAGACTTTAGCTGCCAAGAAATTGAAGAATCTTAGAGTTTTCACAAGTTAAGAAGTGGACATCTAAAGGTTAGTGCAATAATCACCCTATCTCTCTTCTTTAAGTGTTGTAAGCATGTTGAAACAAGTTAGTATGACATGAAAATTCAAGAAAATAACAAGTATATGAGGAATTAAATTTTTGGCAGCCATGATGTAAAGAGGAAGTTGATGTTCTTAATTGATATAAATTAGCTTAGTGATGTTGATTGGTAAGTATATATACATTGGAAGTGTGTTGGGAATATTGAGTTAGGGTTTTGACCTAATTTGGTACTTTTGCATTATGGCTTGAAATTAAGCATGTTGAGATGAATTGTTGATCATTTGAAGTGCTATGTATGCCAAATTGAAGTATGGGAGTTGGACAAAATTGAAATTGGGAGTGTAATTTTCCTGCAGGAAATTCGAACCTATGAGTCCAGTGTATTTTTTGAGTTATAACTGAAATTGTGTAGCTCCAATTGGTATGACGCTAATTGAAGGTAAAACTAGACCCAAAATATTCCATTTTTCATAAAGAAACTATGCCCAAATTCTGTCGAAATCTTGACCTAATTACTGTCCCAATCCGGCCTACCAAATCCTGAACCCATATGTTCATTTGGCCATAATTTCCTCTAGACACTTCCAAATGACCTGATTTTTGTGGCATTGGAAAGCTTAGACATAGGACCATAACTTTTATGGAGCACATAGAACCTAGAAATGTCTCTAACTAAATCAAATTGGTAGTAAAATTTAGGTTAATAAAACTGTCTAGAACAACACTGTCCAGAAATTCTGGACTAAAGCTCACCCACCAGTTTTGGAAAAATGGCCATAACTTGGTCTATAAAAATTCAAATGCAATGAAACCAATGGAAAAATTTTTATAAGACATAGTTCTACTATATTGGTCTTTTGACCAAAACCTAGAACCCAAAGGAACTAGGTCAAATGATTAGAAGAAATTAACATATCAAAATCTGGAGTTTGACCAAATTACACTTGAACCCAGAATAGTTTTTATAGTATATCTTCCACTAGGAAACTCTAATTGGGATGAGCCATACTGATCTGGAACCCTGAGAAATAGGGCTCCAACTTTATTTTAGACATTATCCTCAAATTATGAACATAAGGACCCTAAAAGCAGAGTCAAAGCCACTGACCTAAACTTGGACCCTGAAGACACAGGGTACTTAAGTCTAGGCTAGTAATTTGGTCATAATTAATTCTAAAAAACTTGTAAAATTATAATTTAAATTTTTGAGTGACCATAAGACATAGTGTAACAATTTCTATGAAGAACACTAGGCCTAATTTTGGCTGTAACATATTCAATTAATTAGGTAAAGTGTGACTCGAAAATCTGCTTATTTAAGGAACCAGAATTAGGAAATGAACCAGTTATGGTTATTTGATCATAACTTGAGTTCTAAAACTTCAAATGACATGATTTAAAAGGGAAAACAAAGACAAGACATAGAGGAACAACTTTCATGGAGGAAGTGTAGCCAAATAAGGGCCACATCTTGGCCAAATTGCTAGGTGAATCTAAGATACTAAACCTGGACCTTGAGAAAGGTTCCTAATATGATTTGGTATATGAGATGAAATAAATTACAATAACTTGCTAAGCATGAAAATGACATGAATCAATGAAACTATGAGTATTAAATAACATTATTTTTCCCAGAATACACCTAGACTCATTTATATAGCTTGGATCGATTGGTATACCAATTAGGGACTACAGATTGCAGTACTGCCCACAAGAATAATCATTGATAGACAATATATGTCTGATATGATTATTCTACAGGCTTTATGCCTGCCAGTTAGCCATTGTGCCTGATTTTATTTCTGACTTTATGCCTGCCCGCTGGCCTTGTGCCTGACATTACAGATGTATACATGATAGGCATACGGATGTCTAACTTGTATACTCCCGTGTATTCAGTTTTTATAGTCTGTCATAGGTTACTTGGGCACAGATATCAGTAATACACTTTAACTTTAAAAAATTACATGAAGAGATCACAGATAAGAGTAATAAGACTTAACATGGAATAAATGAACAGAAAAGATCCTGATAATTCGTTGCTCCCAAAGTTTTATAAATATGTAATTAATTCAAAAATTTAGTAAATTGTATATGGATAATTATTTCAATTATTTTATTATTTTTATTTCAAATTATTGCACCACTAAGCAGAAATGCTTAGCGCGTTGATTTTTCTATCTCGTAGGTACAGGAGACCACTAACAGCCGCAGCAGTAGTAGGAGAGTATAGATAGAGAGGATCAAATCTGCTACAGAGTCAGTGTCACCTCACCAGTTCATTTTGGGTAGGGCTCATGTGCATTTAAATTTTGCATTTTGGATCACTGTACATAAGTAGATATTGTAAATCATGTTGAGATATGTAATTAAATTTTGGATTGTAAATAATTGTACATTATTGTATGTAATGTGATATAAATGAAATGAAAGTTTGTTTCTTGAAAATTGATATGAGTAATGAGAAATGATGTGATGAAATGGGTATAAATTGTTATTAACAAGTAAATAAGGAAACTCGTCGTGCACTAATAAAATAGAGGAGACTCTGTCTGGGTCTCCATAAAAATAAAATGGGATAAAAAAAAAATTTCAACACGTAAGATATATATATAATTAAATAGACAATTAAATTAATTTTGTACATGACAAGAAAGGACAAGGTGCTCCGGTATCGAATGTAGCACGCCTTACTCGGCTGCACTGTAGACCGGTGAGGGGTGTTACAGCCACTATGAGTTTAAGAGAATTGAATTACTCCAGATATGTATTTTGGACCCTTTTTATAGAGAAAAATAGATTAACTAAGACTCTAGATTTGATTTGGAAGTCCTAGTTCCATTCTGACTTAAAACTCTCTCAAGAATCCTAGTTAAAAGTAGGAAAATAAGTTTAAAACAACTCTCCTTATATAGATCTACCACTTTCATTGTAACATCCTCACTTTAGTTAGTCCGTACAGTCTACTATTTCAGTGACCAATGTTGGTCCGGGCAGCTAAAATGTTTGAAATTATAAATAGACTATAGTGAGGAGTTATAATGAAACTAAATAATGCTCATAAAAATTAAGAAAAAATTTTAGGAACCAAATACACTAAGGTTAAACGAGCCAAAACCCCAGGGATGAGTAACCCGAAGGGGAAGTGACGGTGAAGGCCGTTAGCAACCCTAGACCAGGGGGAAAAATTATAAAATAATTATTAGGACTCCAGAGAAGGGTTATTGAGGTTCTTATGGCATTAGAATGCCAAGAAAATATTTAGAAAAATTTTTCAATTGGTACAGACAATTTTGGCTCGTTAAACCAAACGGAGGGCATTTTGGTCATTTCGTCTTCATAGATGATTTTTGACCAACTTGTCCATTTATGTAAGTGAATTATATGACATAAAATATGAACAAATATTGATAAAAATTATTTAAAAATGAATAGGCAATGAAAGAAAAGAAAATGAAAATTATGGGATTTATTACTTCATGCTTATGTAAGCATGAGGTAATTAAAAATGCTATGGCCAATCAAATTAAAGCAAGACAATTATAATACATTAAAAATAGAAAAAAGAGGGCAGAAAATCTGGAACAAACCAGCAGCCTCTCCCTTCTTCAAAACGTCACTTATGCTCTCCTCCCTCACTCCTCCATTAACAAGCTCCTAAACCTTCATTTTCTCTAGCTTTCTTTCAACAAAAACCCTAAGTGTCAATATAAAACCTTGATATTTCAGCTTGGTGAAGCTTTTGGGAGCAAAAAGAAGAGTAAAAGAAGAGTTCTTACAAGCTTGAGATTAGCTCCATTAAAGGTTAGTGACTTAAACTTGTTTTTCTCTTTAAATTCATGTTAAAGGAGTATGATTGAGTGCAAAATTACAAAGAAATTTAATAAATAACATGTGTATGCCATCCCACATTTTTGGCAGCCTTGGATGTGGTAATGTTTTGAGGATTTCATGGAACTAAAAATGGTAGTATGGCTGCCTTAACATTGGTCTCTTAAGTGAAATGGTGAAATGCAAGTTAAATGCTTGATTTGAGATGTTAGGGTTAGGGTTTGGGTATGAAATGGAGCCTTTGATCATGTAATGGTGAAAGTAAGTTTTAATGGTCAATTAGTGACCATTTGGTTATGTGTAAACAAGAAATGAAGTGGTTTGTGTAGTGGGAATTGAGGTTAGTGTGGCTGCCCTTGGTAACCTGCAGGACTGGCATGAGTTTAGTAGGTTTGGGTAGCAATAGCTGGAATTGTAGAGGTTCAATTGGTGCATGGCCAATTGGACGTGAAACTAGACACATAATGGCACAACGTTGGTGAAGAAACCATGCTCAAAAAACCAAACCAAGTTGACCTAAAGATTGCCCTAATCCGGGTGACCTGCATTCTGCCTGGGCAAAATGACCAAATAAATAGTATTTAGTCATTTGGTCATAACTCAGTGTAGAAAAGTTCAATTGACCTGAAATTTTTTCAACAACAAGCTGAGATATAGACCTATAACTTTCATGTAGAAACCTAACCCAAATTATGACCATAACATATTCAAAAAGTGACTTGCAATCACTGCTCAGAATACTATAGATTTGGTCAGTCCAGAAATTATGGAAAAATTATAATCCGGCCAGTTGTGGTTTTTGGGCCATAACTTGAGCTACAAAACTCCAAATAGAGTGATTCAAAAAAGGAAATGTAACTAGACAAAATAAGGAAAAACTTTCATGTTGATCATTTTGCCAAATTCCCACTGCAAGAATGACTAATGGAATAGTAAACCCAAAGCTTGAAATCTGAAAATTTTGAACAATTAATATTAAGCTTAGAAATGGTGTTGGCAACCAATACCAACAATTTTAGAATGCAAAATGTGGTATGTTGGGAGTATTAAAACCAATGTACCTATTGTCCATGTAAAAATCAACATTTTGTTGACTAATGAATTGAATAGTAACACCAAAACTTAAATTTCAAGAATTGTGAAACTTAAAAGTGTAATATGCCCTAGTATACCTAGCAAGATTGGTTTGGATAGGTTGGCATGCCAATAGAGTTCTGTTAGCAGTACTGCATATGGCTTCATGCTATTGTGTTTCATGGCCTCCCATGCCATTCTGTCATAAAATAGCCTTTGGCTATGGTGATTGAGTTATTATACTTGAATTATATCCTTGATGATTATTACAGCTTATTAGCTATTCTGTTGCACACCGGGAGGCACAATGTGACCGATGGTGTGATGGTCCGAGGTACTTAGTACCCAGTGCCAGTTTACCCATTTATCCAGTTCAGTTGACTAGTATGGGTTACTCGGGCAATGATAATAAACCTTACTAAATTTTAATCGAATAATACTGCAATAAATATTAGAAATCAAGTCTACCCAAAAAAAAAATGTAAACATACATTCTGCATACTATTTTTATTTTATTTTATTTTATTTTATATTGTCATCACTAAGCAGAATTGCTTAGCATGTCGCTTTTGCCACGCGCAAGTACTAGAGACCTAGCTGGGGAGCCTAGTAGACATCAAACAGGGTGAGCCTTCAGAGCTGCATCCGAAGTCCAGAGTCACCTCATCTCTGCAGTGCATATGGTAGGACATTAGGACTTTGGGGTAGTATTTTATATTTTGTATTAGTTTTGGGATTGTAACTATAAACTCTTGAAATTATTTGATGATGTAAATATATGAAATTTCATATTATTGAAATTTTCTGTATATTATGTTGAGAAATATTTAATGTGCTTCTAGTAATGAAGTGAAAAGAAAAATTTCTGAAAATAGTGTTGTGATTTGAGATTGAGATTTTAAGATTGACTTGAAATGTGTATAATGGAGTTTGGATTTGGAAATTATATTGGAAGTGTTTTTAAACAGGTTCAGAAGAACTGTTTTTCCAATTTACAGCCGGCACTCTGCCGGATTTTCTATAAAAATTTCGGAAGGAAAAATTCATATTTACCAAAAATTGTAAATAAATGAATTAAAAGGGATAAATTGTAATTAAAATATGAATTGGTGCTCTGGCACACTGAGTGGCATAACTTGCTCAGCTACGCTGTAGACGGGTAAGGGGTGTCACATTTATTGGTATCAAAGCATCGGTTTAGGCGTTTCTGGGCCTAGATAGAGTGCATACCATTGCATTGCATTTGTAAGTATTGAGGTGACACTGATGCAGATCTGTTTGTTTTCTTATTTTGAATAGGATATGGATCATACTTTGTAAAGAGCAGTTGATGAAGAGGTGAAGAGTCGTGCTCCACTAAGGGTTGAATCTGGGGGCAGGGGAGAATCTGCTCCACAAGCAGCTGAGGCACCTACCCAACCTCAGTTTGCTCTATTTTAGAAAATGACTGAATTCTATCGGTAAATGATGAGGGCAATTACACCACCACAACCACAGCCACAACCTCCACCAGCACCATAGACATCTCATCTGGAGAAACTGCGAAAACATGGGGCTGTGGACTTCTTTGGGAAGAGGGAGGATGATCCCATGACAGCAAAAAATAGGTTGGATAGAACCATCAGAGTGCTGAAATAGCTAAACTACACCCCCGAGCAGAACCTGGTGGGTGCTGTGTCCCTACTTCAGGATGATGTACATCAGTGGTGGGGCACAGTAACCAGTGAGGTGCAACCAGAATGGATTACCTGGGAATTCTTCCTTATAGAGTTCAGGAAGAAATATGTTAGCAAAGTGTACCTAGAAGAGAGAATAATGGAATTTATCAGTCTGAGATAGAGACAATTGTCAGTGGTTGAGTATAAGCGTGAGTTTGTTAGACTGAGCCGATATGGGAGGGAGATAGTCCCTACAGAGGCAGAGAGGTGCAGAAGGTTTGAAGAAGGAATTAATGATAATATGAAAGTCATGATCACGGCATTGGAAATCATAGATTTTGCTAAACTAGTATATGATGCATCAAAAGTGGAAAGAGTCTGAATCAATGAACAAAATAGAAGGGAAAGACAGCAGAAGAGAGGTCCGAGTCAGTCTAATATATTTTCTGCTCCCAATAAGAAGAGTAAGGGTCCTCCTGCTCAGAGTTCAAGACCACCACAGGGTCAGGGTCAGTTTCAGGGGCCCAGACCACAGTTCACACCTAGGAGAGGCCAGTCCACACCATCAGTGGGCAGCTCTCCAGGAACGGTGTTTAGGGGACCAGCCCTAGCATCTTCTGCCTGTCAGTACTGTCAGAAGTGGCATAAGGGGAATTATTGGCGAGTGATCGGTGCATTCTTACGGTGTGGATCTACAGAACATCAGATCAAGAATTGTCCGAAGAGGACTACTACAGTTGCTCCAACACAAGCTGACAGACCTGCTCCTACACCACAAAGGGGTAGGAAGCCCTGTAAATCTGAGGCGGCTGGTCCATCACTGAGGCCTGCATCCAAGTCAACTGAGAGGCCAGATACTAGAGTAACTGGCAGGGCCTATGCCATCAGAGCTCAGGAGGAGCAAGATGCCCCGGATGTCATCAGGGGTACGTTTTCCTTCTACAACACTTCTGTGAATGCATTGGTGGATCTAGGATCCACTCATTCCTATATTTGCATCAAACTACCCATAGAGAGGGGAGTTCCAGTAGAGGAAAGTGATCAAGACATTCTGGTCACAAATCCACTAGGCCACAGTGTGGTAGTGAATAAGGTGTATAAAGGTTGCCCGTTGAGGATTCAGGGGTATGAATTCTCGGCAGACCTAATTGAATTGCCCTTCCATGAGTTTGACGTGATTTTGGGAATGGACTGGTTGTCACGTCATCAGGCAATAGTTAATTGCAAATTGAAGAGGATTTCTCTGAAAACTTCTGAGGGTAATGAGATTATTATTGTGGGTGAAAGGACATATTTCCTGTCCAATGTTATCTCAGCCACAGTTGTAAGAAGATTAATGAGAAAAGGCTGTGAAGCTTACCTAGCACACATGGTTGATACTAGGCAGGCTAAGCCAAACTTGTGTGATATACCCACAGTAAGAGACTTCCCAGATGTATTTCCTGAAGAGTTGCCTGGTTTACCACTAGAAAGGGAAGTCGAGTTTCCTATAGAGGTAATGCCAGGTACAACACCCATTTCTATTGCTCCTTATAGGATGGCACCCACTGAATTGAAGGAGTTGAAAACTCAGTTGCAGGAGTTACTTGATAAGGGGTTCATACGCCCCAGTGTGTCACCATGGGAAGCTCCGGTGCTGTTTGTGAAGAAGAATGATGGAACTTTGAGATTGTGTATTGATTACCGGCAGTTGAACAAGGTAACTGTGAAGAATAAATATCCATTGCCCAGAATTGACGATCTGTCCAATCAGTTGAAGGGAGCCGGTGTATTTTCAAAAGTTGATCTCAGATCAGGGTATTATCAGTTGACAGTAAAGGATGTAGATGTGTAAAAAACTGCATTCAGAACCCAGTATGGGCATTATGAATTTCTAGTGATGCCATTTGGGTTAACAAATGCACCAGCATCATTTATGGACCTTATGAACCGTATCTTCCATTCATACTTAGATCGATTTGTAGTAGGCTTTATTGATGATATTCTGGTGTATTCCAAGACCAGGGAAGAACATGATGAACATTTGAGGATTGTTCTGCAAACCCTGCGAGAAAAGAAGCTGTATGCTAAGCTGTCCAAGTGTGACTTCTGGATGAGTGAAATCTCCTTTCTTGGACACATAGTATCAGCTAAGGGGATTAGAGTGGATCCCAAAAAGATAGAAGCAGTGATGGAATGGAAGCCTCCTAGAAATACAACTGAGGTCAGAAGTTTCTTGGGGCTAGCTGGGTATTACAGAAGATTTGCGAAGGGGTTTTCTCTTATAGCTGCTCCAATGACTAAGTTGTTGCACAAGAATGTGAAATTTGGCTAGAACGACAAGTGCCAAGTCAGTTTTGAGAGGCTAAAGGCTATGTTGACGGAAGCACCAGTGTTAACACAGCTAATGTCGGGAAAAGATTTTGTGGTCTACAATGATGCCTCACATAATGGGCTAGGGTGTGTATTGATGCAAGAGGGGAAAGTGGTCGCCTATGCTTTCAGGTAGTTAAGGCCACGTGAACAGAACTACACTACTCATGATTTGGAGTTAGCAGCAATTATCTTCGCACTGAAGATATGGAGGCATTATTTATATGGTGAAAAATGCTACATCTATACAGACCACAAGAGTCTAAAATGTTTACCAACCCAGAAGGAGCTCAATCTTAGACAGAGGCGATGGATTGAGTTCCTAATAGATTATCATCCTGGGAAGGCAAATGTAGTTGCTGATGCTTTGAGTAGGAAATCTATCACAGCTTTAAGATCACTAAATGCCTGTCTGTCCTTAGCTCAAGATGGAGCTATTTTGGTTGAGTTGCAAGTGAGGCCAACCTTGCTACAGCAGATACAAGATGGGCAGAGGGTAGATGAAAAATTAATAGCCATTGTGGGAAAAATTCCAGAGGGAAAGGAAACTGAATATGAGGTGAAGGCAGATGGGTGTCTGTATTACAGAGGAAGAGTGTGTGTACCAGATGATGGGGAACTAAAGACTAGTATTCTGAAAGAAGCACACACTAGTGTTTATGCTATGCACCCGGGAAGCACAAAAATGTATAATGATTTGAAGCCTCATTATTGGTGGCCTGGTATGAAGAGGGATATAGCTGACTATGTGACTAAGTGTTTGACATGTCAGCAAGTTAAAGCAGAACATCAAGTTCCATCAGGATTGCTACAGCCTATAAGCATACCTGAATGGAAATGGGACCGGGTCACTATGGATTTTGTTAGTGGTCTACCTCTCACCCAGAAGAAGCATAATGCAGTATGGGTGATAGTGGATAGATTGACGAAGTTAGCGCATTTTCTGCCAGTTAGGACTGATTACTCACTAGAGAAGCTAGTAGAATTGTATATCAGTGAGATAGTTAGACTGCATGGAATCCTACTTTCCATCATATCTGACCAAGACCCAAGGTTTACATCGAGATTCTGGAAAAAGTTGCAAGAAGCCTTGGGCACACAACTCCATTTTAGCACGGCTTTTCATTCTCAGACGGACGGACAGTCAGAACAAGTAATCCTGGTAAACCTAGAAACTAATTGAATTTTCACAATTAATAAATTGAAATGATAGTAACAATGTGAATTATGTGATAGATCCTAGAAGATATGCTAAAGAGTTATGTCATTGAGTTTGAGGGGAGTTGGGATAGATACCTCCCACTAGCAGAATTCGCATATAACAATAGCTACCAAGCTAGCATTCAAATGCCTCCGTATGAAGCACTATATGGGAGGAAATGTAGAACCCCAGTGTGTTGGACTGAACTGGGCAAAGATAAGCTGGTAGGACCAGACCTGGTGAAACAGACTGAGGAGAAAGTGACGATAATCAAAACTAACCTGAAGGTTGCCTCAGATAGATAGAAATCTTATGCCGACTTGAAGAGAAAAGAGATAGAGTATGCAGTTGGCGATAAAGTGTTTCTCAAAGTCTCACCATGGAAGAAAGTACTGAGGTTTGGAAGGAAGGGTAAGTTAAGCCCTAGGTTCATTGGCCCATATGAAGTTATTGAACGTGTGGGACCAGTGGCCTATCGGCTAGCTTTACCACTAGAACTAGATAAAATTCATAATGTATTCCATGTTTCTATGCTGAGGAGATATCGCTCAGACCCTTCACATGTCATTTCCATGGAAGAGACTGAAATCCAATCGTACTTGACATATATAGAAGAACCTATACAGATCCTAGCTCGGGAACTGAAGGAACTAAGAAATAAACAAATTCCACTGGTGAAAGTGCTTTGGAGGCACCACAACACTGAAGAAGCAACTTGAGAAAGTGAAGAGACGATGAGGCAACAGTTCCCTCAACTGTTTGCATCAGGTAAATTTCGAGGACAAAATTTTTATTAGAGGGGAAGAGTTGTAACATCCTCACTTTAGCTAGTCCGTATAGTCTACTGTTCCGGTGACCAATGTCGGTCCGAGCAGCTAGAATGTTTGAAATTATAAATAGACTATAGTGAGAAGTTATAATGAAACTAAATAATGCTCATAAAAATCAAGAAAAAATTTTAGAAACCAAATACACTAAGGTTAAACGAGCCGAAACCCCAGGGATGAGTAACCCGAAGGGGAAGTGACGGTGAAGGCCGTTAGCAACCCTAGACTCGGGGGAAAAATTATAAAATAATTATTGGGACTCTAGAGAAGGGTTATTGAGGCTTTTATGGCATTAGAATGCCAAGAAAATGTTTAGAAAAATTTTTCAATCGGTATAGACAATTTTGGCTCGTTAAGCCAAACAGAGGGCATTTTGGTCATTTCATCTTCAGAGATGATTTTTGACCAACTTGTCCATTTATGTAAGTGAATTATATGTCATAAAATATGAAAAAATATTGATGAAAAATTATTTAAAAATGAATAGGCAATGAAAGAAAAGAAAATGAAAATTATGGGATTTATTACTTCATGCTTCTGTAAGCATGAGGTAATTAAAAATGCTATGGCCAATCAAATTAAAGCAAGATAATTATAATACATTTTAAATAGAAAAAAGAGGGCAGAAAATCTGGAACAAACCAGTAGCCTCTCCCTTCTTCAAAACATCACTTACGATCTCCTCCCTCACTCCTCCATTAATAAGCTCCTAAACCTTCATTTTCTCTAGCTTTCTTTCAACAAAAACCCTAAGTGTCAACATAAAACCTTGATATTTCAGCTTGGTGAAGCTTTTGGGAGCAAAAGGAAGAGTAAAAGAAGAGTTCTTACAAGCTTGAGATTAGCTCCATTAAAGGTTAGTGACTTAAACTTGTTTTTCTCTTTAAATTCATGTTAAAGGAGTATGATTGAGTGCAAAATTACAAAGAAATTTAATAAATAACATGTGTATGCCATCCTACATTTTTGGCAGCCTTGGATGTGGTAATGTTTTGAGGATTTCATGGAACTAAAAATGGTAGTATGGCTGCCTTAACATTGGTCACTTAAGTGAAATGGTGAAATGCAAGTTAAATGCATGATTTGAGATTTAGGGTTAGGGTTTGGGTATGAAATGGAGCCTTTGATCATGTAATGGTGAAATTAAGTTTTAATGGTCAATTAGTGACCATTTGGTTATGTGTAAACAAGAAATGAAGTGGTTTGTGTAGTGAGAATTGAGGTTAGTGTGGCTGCCCTTGGTGACCTGCAGGACTGGGCATGAGTCCAGTAGGTTTGGGCAGAAATAGCTGGGATTGTAGAGGTTTAATTGGTACAAGGCCAATTGAAAATGAAACTAAACACATAATGGCACAACTTTGGTGAAGAAACCATGCCCAGAAAACCAAAACAAGTTGACCTAAAGATTGCCCTAATCCGGGTGACCTGCATTCTGCCTGGGCAAAATGACCAAATGAACAGTGTTTAGTCATTTAGTCATAACTCAGTGTAGAAAGGTCCAATTGACCTAAACTTTTATCAGAAATAAGCTGAGATATAGACCTACAACTTTTATGTAGAAACCTAGCCCAAATTATGACCATAACATATTCAAAAAGTGACTTGTAGTCACTGCTCAAAATACTGTAGATTTGGTCAGTCCAGAAATTCTGGAAAAATTATAATCTAGCCAGTTGTGGTTTATGGGCCATAACTTGAGCTACAAAACTCCAAATGGAGTGATTCAAAAAAGGAAATGTAACTAGACAAAATAAGGAACAACTTTCATGTTGATCATTTTGCCAAATTCCCACTGCAAGAATGACTAATGGAATAGTAAATACAAAGCTTAAAATCTGAAAATTTTGAACAATTAACATTAAGCTTAGAAATGGTATTGGCAACCAATACCAACAATTTTAGAATGCAAAATGTGGTATGTTGGGAGTATTAAAACCAATGTACCTATTTTCCATGTAAAAGTCAACATTTTATTGACTAATGAATTAAATATTAACACCAAAACTTGAATTTCAAGAATTGTGAAACTTAAAAGTGTAATATGCCCTAGTATACTTAGCAAGATTGGTTTGGATAGGTTGGCATGCCAATAGGGTTCTGTTAGTAGTACTGCATATGGCTTCATGCCATTGTGTGATAAAATAGCCTTTGGCTATGGTAATTGAGTTATTATACTTGAATTATATCCTTGATGATTATTACAGCTTATTAGCTGTTCTGTTACACACTGGGAGACACAATGTGATCGATGGTGTGATGGTCCGAGGTACTTAGTACCCAGTGCCAGTTTACCCATTTATCTAGTCCAGTCGACTAGTATGGGTTACTCGGGCAATGATAATAATCTTATCAAATTTTAATCGAATAATACTGCAATAAATATTAGAAATCAAGTCTACCAAAAAAAAAATGTAAACATACATTCTGCATACTGTTTTTATTTTATTTTATATTGTCACCACTAAGCAGAATTACTTAGCATGTCGCTTTTGCCACGCGTAGGTACTAGAGACCTAGCTGGGGAGCCCAATAGACATCAGACAGGGTGAGCCTTCAGAGCTGCATCCGGAGTCCAGAGTCACCTCACCTCTGCAGTGCATATGGTAGGACATTAGGACTTTGGGGTAGTATTTTATATTTTGTATTTTATATTATGTATTAGTTTTGGGATTATAACTATAAACTCTTGAAATTATTTGATGATGTAAATATATGAAATTTCATATTATTGAAATTTTCTGTATATTATGTTAAGAAATATTTATGAATGTGCTTCTAGTAATGAAGTGAAAAGAAAAATTTCTGAAAATAGTGTTGTGATTTGAGATTGAGATTTTAAGATTGACTTGAAATGTGTATAATGGAGTTTGAATTTGGAAATTATATTGGAAGTGTTTTTAAACAGGTTCAGAAGAACTGTTTTTCCAATTTACAGTCGGCACTCTGCCGGATTTTCTATAAAAATTTCGGAAGGAAATATTCAGATTTACCAAAAATTGTAAATAAATGAATTAAAAGGGATAAATTATAATTAAATTATGAATTGATGCTCCAGCACACTATGTGGCATATCTTGCTCGGCTACACTGTAGACGGGTAAGGGTGTCACATTCATGATCTTGGGGACCCACACACCTCTATTTTATTTATTTTAAGCCTCAAATAAAATAACTAAACCCACTAATTAAGCCTTAACTCATGCTTCCATATAACTAACCATAAAAAGCCCAAACACACTCAGCATATGACCCTCAAAGTAATCTAGCCCAATTACTCTCATTTCTTATAAATCACTTAAAAATATATCAACTAAGGTTCATAAAAGCCCACAAGGTCAGATTTACGTTCTAAATAGTGGATCACATACAAGCTTCATTAAAGCTGTCTAAAGAAGGTCAACATGGATTGATGTCCAAATCTTTTTGTTTTTCACCATTAGCCTCCAAATACCATGAATAAGATACCTCTAAGCCCATTTTGTCATTGGCTAAGTCCTCAACAAAATCGTAGCTCTTTTTGCCTCAAAATGCTTTATATGTGTTTTACTTCTTTTTATGCTCAATTCACTCTTTATGCTTCATAAGCTCTTACATGCTCTTGTAAATATCTAATAACATAAAAATAAGCATTAACAAGCTCATTGAACAATAAACAAACTTAAAAGACTAAGTAAGTAAGCATGCAATGATAAAGATATGACACTTTGAGCAATTATCAGTAGCTTAGGAAAAATTTATAGCAAAACAAAAGGGAATAGCATTAGAAAATAACGTTTTGGATCAAAATATCTAGTTTAAGGGCACTGATTGTGAGAACCATGCAAGGAGTAAAAGAGGTTCATAGGGGCATTGGAAATGAGTACCTATAATTGTTTCAAATGAAGCCTTAAGATAAGGGACATGATAATGGTCGGGAAAAGATCAAAGGCAACAACAAGAAAATAAAGATCATAGAGAGTGTTAGAATATGGATCATTTATTAGAAAGGACGTCCATTTGAAGGTCGAATTACTAACATAAGGATAACTAATATTCAAAGGAATAGGGGCAAAGGTATAAGCTATATGCATTGTGTAAATCATGACACATCGTGCATCATTCGTAGCTAAGAAATAGAAATCATCATGCAAATAGAAGTTAGAGAATATGAGCACAAATACTTGAGCATGCATATCATTAAGCACATCAAACATCATCATACCATGTATAGCAAGATGCATCTGTATCACAATAGCCATGTTTGCATTGCATGTAGAAACCAACCTAAGGATCATATAGAATTCCATAAAGAGATATAAAAAAAAAAAATCAAAAACAATGAGATGAAAATAAGATGAAAAAGAAAAAAAAAAGAGAAGAAAAAGAAGAAAGAAACAACTGCTTGAATAGGTAGTGAGGTAAAAGATAGCTTAAAATATGCTTGAATGGGTGTGAGAATTAATAGCAACATGCTTAAACGAGCATCAAAATCAAGAGCAACATGATTGAATGGACAAGAAGATTAGGAATAACATGCTTGAAAGGATAGAGAATTAAGATCAACATACTTGAACGGGCATTAGAATTAAGAGTAACATGCTTGGACAAGCATAAGAATTAAAAGCAACATACTCAAACATGCATGAAGAATTAAAGTAACATGCTTGAGTGAGCATGAGAATTAGGAGCAAAATATTTGAACGGGCATGAGGATAAGGAATAACATGGTTAAACAGGCGTAAAAATTAAAAGCAACATGCTTAAACCAGCATGAGAATTAAAAGTGACATGCTTGAGTAAGCATGAAGATTTGGAATAATATGCTCGAACGAACATGAGAATTAAGAGCAACATGCTTGAATAGGCATGAGGATTAAGAGCAACTTGTTTGAACAAACATGATGATTAGGTTTGGTATAAGGATAATAATAAGATTAAAAAGAATAAGCTAGATAGGAAGAGGACTCTTAAAGGTGGAATTTGCATTGTAAGCATTTTTGCATATTGGGCATCAAGAATGCACTTCATTCCCAAAGAGATGTAAAATAGCATTTCATCCCAGGGGTGACAAATTACAAAATGGTTTTTGAATAAATTGAAAATTACAAAAAGTCCATAATTAGAGTTTAAATATTGCATTTTTTGTTTCCAAAATGGTTTTTTTTTTTTTTTCAAAAGATGGAAAGTAAATTTTAGTCCCTATTAAATTGCAGAATTGTCCTCAAGTGGAGTAATTTTTTCTAAGAAGTCCAAAAGGTCCCTATAAATTTTAAAAGTAATCACCTCCCAAGTGAAGATTTTCAAAAGCATAAGCACAGTACTGTTGGTGTCTACAAACTCTAATAGCACTTAAGTTGTGAGATTTCAAGCACTGTTACAAAGTTAGTTTTTTTCAAATCAATTTTTAAAATTGTTTTCAAATCAATTTTTAAAATTAGACCTGATGAACTATGCCAAGTCTAATTTCCCCTCAAAAGAAGATACATAGGCAGTCTAAGTATCACTTAGATGCAAAGCCCAAAAATTCATTTCAAATCAAATTGTTTTTTTTTTTTTTTAGTTCAAATGTTTTGACTAACTATGTTGTGTTGGATTCTCCCTTAAAAGGAGATACGCAAGCAATCTAAGCATCACTTAAATGCAAAGCTCAGAAACTCATTTTCAAACTAAGTTTTTTCAAGTCAAATGTTTTGATAAACTATGCCAAGTCTGATTTTTTCTCAAAAGGAGATACGTAGATGGTCTATGTATCACTTAGATGCAAAGCCCAAAAGCTCATTTTGAATCACATTTTTTCAGGTTAAATATTTTGGAAAACTACGCTGACTCTGATTCTCCCTCATAAAAGATACGTAAGCAATCTAATTGTCATTTAGATGTGAAACCCTTTCAAATCATATTACATTTTTTTTCTAGAACTATGAAAGGATTTGATTCTTCCTTAAATGAATATATGTAGGAAGCCTAAAGGTTCTAGGTGCAAACCTCACTTCTTTATGTTACATTGCATGAGTTAGAAAACTTTGACAGACTTTGGCAATACCTTCGATGTTGTTCCTGAATTTCGACAAACTGGGACGTAAACTATAGACACCTATTTTTTCCTCCTTGAATACATGATTTGTAAAGGTAGTGAAGAGCTCTATAATGAAAATATCACTGGATGGTGAGGAATCCTGAATCACTTTGGAGATTTATGGAATGGTTAGAAAATTAATAAATTAAATTAATTTGTCATTTTAGGAAATTATTTCATTTTAGGAAAGTAAAAAATGCATTTTAATTTTAGAAAATTACAAGTTAATTTCCAAAAAAAAAGGAATTAATAAGAAATATCAATTTTAGAAAGTTAGAAATTAATTTCATAATTAATTAGGAATTAATAAGATTTATTTTTAGAAAATAAAAGGGACCTAAATAGGGCTCAGAGCTTGTGTTGCTTAATCAAGCTTAAGCCCTAGCTCTTTAAAGCATCCAATGGGCCTAGGGGGGACTTCAAGCAAGGCCAAATTATGTGATCAAACTCATTAGGCCTAATTTGAAGTCAAATAAGCAAATTGGGCTTGGGGGTTTAATATGCCATTTTAATTAAATAAAGCCTTAATAAATATTAAATAAAAAATAAAAAAAATACAATAAAGGGATAAATATCCCTTTGGCCAAAAATCCAAAGGAATATTTATCCCTCATTTTGTTTTAATTTTTTTTAGTTAATAAGTGCCTAAACATTCTAAACTTTAATCAGATTAGGATTGCATCTACCTTATCACCTATTCCTTATAAATAAATACCTATGTTAGGGTTTAGGAGGAGGTAAATAATCTAAAAAAAAAAAAAAAACTAGACTATTTTCTTCAAGATTGGCATGTGAAGAGAGCTTCTTTTGTAGAAGTTTCTTCTTTCTCTTCTTTTGTAGAAGTTTCTTCTTTCTCTAAACACACTCACATATTTTCCTATACTTCACACAAATCACCTTAGTTTTCATATGGATTTAGAGTAATTAATTTAGTTAACCACCAGATTAATTTTATTTGCTCAATCTCTGCCATTCTAAAGTTTTCAAGGAGCCAAGGAGATCCTCCAATTTTAAAGAGATCAACCATAAACAAGGTATGTTCTAATTTAGATATGTCACACCTTACTCCTCTATAAGATGTGATATGATCCTGTAATATGCCTAATAAATTATCGAACTTCACCTACCTATAATTTATTAAATATACTACAACGGATTTTGACAAAATAATTTCATTTTTAAATTTAATGTGGTGGAAAAATGATTATTTAAGTATCTTTAATTCAAGTGTATGTGATGAAATATATTTAGAAAGAAATAAGCATTTTCAAAATTTTTGCAGAAAATCTGCGTGGTGGTGGCTTAAAAATTCAATAAAACAAATTTTCACTTGTTAAAATCAACCTATTATAAATAATAGATATGAATTTAAATCAATCTACACTCAAATTATTTCTTTCTCCATGCACTTCAACGAAATAAATTCATTATATTTATAATCCAAAGGAAATATTCATTTGATATAATGACTTAATATTACAAGAATTTTACATTTAAATATAGTCTCAATATAATATTACAAAACTTCTTATACAACTACTCAATTGTCTTAGCATATGTATAAATAGCTACAATTACATCAAAATAAATTACAAGGGTATACCAATTGTATATACTCGAAGCCCAATCTAAACTCATCTCTAAGATGAGCTTCAAGTAGTCTCACTCAGCTGCTCTATCTTTTCTTTCACCTGCAATAGCATACAAAAGCTATCGTTGAGCCGTGAACTCAGTGGTGCACAACTAATAATTTAAAACTCAATACAAAACATGCTTTGTCAAATCATAATAAAGAGTTTGAAATATTCAAATTCTTCATAATTCATAAAACCAAGGTCAATAATTTCAATCATACAAATCATTTGTTTGAATGACATTTTGATCAAGTAATCACAATTTACCAAATCATAATAAAGTGTTTAAATATTCACATTTTTCTTGAACCATGAAAACAATATAATATATTCCACCATTTGCAAGCATTTGTTTTAATCACCTTTTATCAAAGTATGCACAATTTAATGGTGTTGCCAACAATTCACACAGTTGGACCCATGATACAAAATTTCTGATCGATGTCGTGTTGTACACCATGACAAAGCACACTCCCCCTAATAACCGAGGCTAAAGGGAGGCACTAAAGGCTAGCTAGCTAATGAGTACTCATCCGAACTCAACCTCAACTGGCAAGCCAAGGAGGGAGGAAACTCAACCCCACAAGTGGAGGAGATCACATATCAAATATCATCTCACTAGACAAGCTAATGAGGAATACAAATCACATTACCATGTCAACTGTGGTTTCAAAGCATATATTCAAAATAATTTCCATTCAACAAAATACATTTACAAATCAATAAACACATTTAGTTGTTGTAAATTCATGCACATGGTTGGCAACACACAATTTCTCAAAACACTTCTAAAGATATTCAAAGCCAGCTCACCCTTTTGCTATAATGAAATTCATAGCCAACATCCGCCTTTACAGAATCACAAATTTATTTCACAATATTAAAGTTCTCAAATGCAAGAAAAATCATAACTCATTCATAATAAATTCATTCCATTCCATTACAAAGTTGAAAACAAAGAAGAAAGTTAATTGTGCACAAACCTTCAATGAATTTCCTTTTTCTTGATTTACTTTTTCTTGTTTCCTAAGGTCTCCTTTTCTACTTAAACACACAATCGAAGTGTCTCAATACTCATCCCAATTATCTCTAAAAGTTATTCAATAAATGCCCAATAAATTTCCTAAGTTGGCTAAGCAATTTTAATAAATTATGGTTCTGGATAGTTTGAAACCCTGACTTTATAACCCCATTTAACCTAGTTCCAGTCATAATTTGATTTCATGGTCTTCATAAGAATTGTTGTCCTATGTCTCAGGTTTTCATAGGTTTAAGAATCACGTAAATTAGAGTTTTTTAGAGTGAGTTATGTAACACCCTCTCTTTAGCATGTTTGTATATTCTACTGTTCTGGTGACCGGTGTTGGTCCGAACAGCTAGAATGTAACACCCTCCCGGTAGCAACTCCGTACATCCTGCTGTTCCGGTGATCGGTGTCGGTCCGGACAGCTAGAACGTCCGGAAAAATATTTAAACTACAGTGAGGGACCATAATTAACTCAAATATTAATAAGAAAAATTTGGTAAAAATTTTAGAAATAAAATACAACCGAGTTAAACGAGCCGGTGCCCAAGCGATGGGTAACCAGAGGGAAGTTGCGGTTCTCGCAACGAGGAGCCCTAGACCTGGGGGAAAAATTGTAAAATAATTTTTGGGACTCCAGAGAAGGGTTACTGAGGTTCCCATGGCATTAGAATGCCAAGAAAATACCTAGAAAAATTTTTCAATCGGTACAGACAATTTTGACCCGTTAAGCCAAACGGAGGGCATTTTGGTCATTTCGCCTTCAGAGGTGATTTTTGACCGACTTGTCCAGTTGAGTAAATAATTAATATGACATAAAATATGAATAAACATTACTAGAAATTAAATTGGAAATGAGTAGTGAAAAAAAGAAAAGAAAATGAAGAAAAATGCTTAATTATGACATAAGGTGATGTCATTAAAAAGCCACCACCAATCACCTTTAAACTACCATTTAAATAACCAATAAAATAGACTAAATGAAGACCAAAATAAACAAAAATGCAGCTGCCTTCTTCTTCCTCCCAAACCAGCCGAAATCCAAGCTAGCCAAACCTCCATTGATTTTGCAACTCAAGCTTTATTTCTCCCTTTATTTCACCACAAAACCCTAACCTCTCTTCATTAAAATTTTACCCCACACCTTAAACAACCTTTTGGCAGCCTAGAAAGTGAAGGAAAGTGAAGTTTTGAGTTAGGAAAAATCTGCCCTATTCAAGGTTAGTGCTATACTTTCACTCTCACTCCTTTAATCCTTGTTAGAGCATCATTTTAAGACAAGAAATTGTAAGAATTTGAAGTAAATCATATATGTAGGGTATCTTCAATTTTCGGCATCCCTAAGGAAGGATGAGTTTGATTGTTTTAATGAACTTAGAGTGGCTAGAAATAATGTTTAAGGTATGAATATGCATGGATGTTGAACTAGTATGCTAATTAAGGTTTATGTGTAATTTGAATTGGACATTAGGGTTTTGAGAAGTGAAAGATTGATTTGGCTTAGGAAATTGTTAGAGAACATTTTAATGGTCAATTAGTGACTATTTTAGGTAAGTTGAGCACAATTTGGACTGAAAAATAGGATTGCAAAGTGAAGATGTAGGCTGCCCTAGGACAGCAGCAGAGGGACTGAAAATTCAGTCCACTTGGACTGCCATAACTTGGGCTGTTTTGGTCCAATTGGTGTTTGACCAATTGGACATGAAACTAGGCTTATAATGTCACATTTTTGCTGCAGAAACCATGCCCAAAAGACCAAAGCAAGAGGACCAAAACTTGGCCCCAATCCGGATACCCTGCAACTGATTCTGCAGAATGACTAAATGAACAGTAACTGTTCATTTGGCCATAACTCACTGTAAATTTGGTCAATTGACCTGAAATTTTTAAAGCAACAAGTTAAGACATAGACAAACAACTTTCATGAAGGAACCTACCCCAAATTATGGCCAGAACCCATCCAACCAAGTGACTCTAGTTACTGTTTATGTTACTGTAGATATGGTCAATTCTGCAGATTGGCAATCCGGCCAGCTGTGATTTTTGGACCATATCTAGAGCTACAAAACTCCAAATGGAGTGATTCAAAAAAGGAAATTCAACTAGACAAAATAAGGAACAACTTTCATGTTTGTCATTTCCTCAAATTTCCACTGCAACAGGGCCCAATGGAACAGTGAAGTTGGGTCTCAAAAACTGAAATTTCTGCCCTCTTAGAATTAAGTTGAGGAATGGAAATGGCAATCAATTCCAACAAGTTTTAAATACAAAATGTGGTATGTTTGGGGTGTTAAAACCAATACACCTATTTTCTATCCAAAAGTCAACATTTTTGTTGACCAATGAGGTGAATAGTGACATCAAAACTTGAAATGCACAAATTGAAGCATTTAAAAGTTTCAAATGCCCTAGTATACCTAACATGATTAGTTTGGATAGTTTGGCATGCCAATAGGGTTCAGTTAGCAGTACTGCACATGGCAATATGCCATTCTGTGATTTTATGGCTTTTAGCCATTCTGACCTTGTATTGAGATTTGGCCTTGTGCTCGATGTATTCTGACTTGTTAGCTGCTCGCTGCACACCGGGAGATGCATATGTGACCGATGGTGTGACGGCCCGAGGTACTAGATACCCAGTGCCAGTTTACCCGTTATCCAGTCCAGTCGTCTAGTGTAGGTTACTTAAGGCAACCAAATGAATAAAAGTGGACAAAGTAAATGATATACAAATACCAAACAAATAAAACGTACACATTCACTACACATTTAATTTCTTGCTATTTTCTTTTATTATATTATTGCACTACTAAGCATTATTGCTTAGCGCGTTGCTTTTGCCACGCGTAGGTACTGGAGATACAGATCGTGAGCCCAGTAGACCGCAGACTGGGTGAATCCATCCTGCAGTTCTGCACAGTGTCCGTGTCACCTCAACTTCTGCAATGCATTGGTAGGACACTAGGTGTCATTTTGGCATTCTGTAATTAATTTTGATTTTCTTATATGTAATTAAACTTGTGTAATGTATATTGATGTTCATGTAAATTATGAAAATTGTATTTGTAAATGGAAAAGTAAATGTTTATTTGTGATATATATATGTGATCATCACATGTGATGGATGACTGAGAATTGAAATTGAAATGTTGAGATTTTGGATATTGGAGTTCGAGATGATGGAATACAAATATTGGAAGTGTTTTTAACAGGTTCCGAAGAACTGTTTTCTCCATTTTTAGCCGGTACTCTGCCGGATTTTCTTTAAAATTTACGGAACCTCAAATAAATTATGATTTCAATAAATGACTTAAATGAGTTATATTTTACAAGTTATATTCAAAATTATGATGAAAATTAATTAGGGTATATTAGAGTGTGCCGGTACACCGTGTGGCATTACTTACTCGGGTATACTGTACACGGGTAAGGGGCGTCACATAGAATGTCTAGAACTATATGTAAACTAGAGTGAGGAGTCATAAATAGACCAAATAAAGGTAAGAGAAATTTAGGAAAAATTTTAGAAATGAAATACAACAAAGTTAAATGAGCTGGTGCCCCGGTGATGGGTGACCCTAACGGGAAGTTACTGTCTTCACAACTAATAGCCCTAAACCCTAGGGAAACCCAGTGAAATAATTTCTGGGATGCCAGAGAAGAGTTACGACCCCCTAGGTAGCATTAGAATGCCAAGAAAAGGTTAGGAGAATTTTTAAGATCGGTACAGATAGTTTTGGCTCCTCAAGCAAAACGAAGGGCATTTTGATCATTTCGCCTTCAAAGACAATTTTTGACCAACTTGTCCAATAAAGTAAATAAATAATATGACATAAAATATGAATAAATATTGCTAAAAATTTAATTGAAAGTGAGTAGAAAAGGAAAGAAAAGAAAATAAAATAAAATTTAAATTGTGACATATGCATGACCTAGAATGATGTCATTAAAAATTTACTAGCCAATCATAATTTAACAAGACTAATTAAAAAAGGTAAAAAGAGTTAAATTAAAGTAAAAATCAGCCACTTTCTTTCTCCTCCCTCACTTGGCTGATTCACTCTTCTAAGGCATCTTCCATTTATGCTCCACTAAACCTTCAATTTCCCTCAAATCTCTTCATATTTTCTCTATCTCCAAACACAAAAACTTAATCTTAGACCTTGATAAGATGTTTGGCAGCCAAGAAAGTGAAAGAAAGTGAGGATGTGGAGAAGTTTAGAAAATCACAAAAAGAGGTTAGTGCTTAATTTTCTCTCTCTTTCTTTAGATTCAATTTTAATAGCATGAAGTAAGCTAGAAATTTGGGAATTTGAGCAAAGATATGCATGTTAGGGCAACTTTTAACTTTTGGCAGCCATGGGTGTGCTAGGGTTTTGATGTTTTCAATTGAATTAAAGTGGAATCATGATTGCCTTTGATGAGAAAATAAAGACTTGAAGATCAATTTCTATGTAGAGTGTTAAATGAAACTTTGGGAAATTAGGGTTTAGAGCAAACTTAGGGTTTTGCTTATGTGTTGGTGAATAGAAGTCCTAATGGTCAATTGGTGACCATTTGGCTGTGTTTGATGAGGAATTGAGGTGAATTGTGGTTTTGGATTTGAGGTTGGGTATGCTGCCTCATAGGACCTGCAGGGCTGGATGTGAGTCCAGCAAGTTTAGGTAGCTGTAACTTGAGAGGTATAGGTTTAATTGGTTCAAGGCCAATTGGACATGAAACTAGACACATAATGGCACAACTTTAATGAAGAAACCATGCCCAGAAAACCACAATAGAATGGCCTAAAAATTGACCTAATCTGGTTAACATACATACTGCCCTAGAAAATTGACCAAATGAACAGTATTTGTTCATTTGGCCATAACTCAGTGTAGAAATATCTAAATGACCTGAATTTTATATCAATGGAAATATGAGACAATTTAGAACAACTTTCATGAAGAATACAAACTCAAATTCGGAACCTAACCAATTCAAATTGCTAGTCCAAGTTAGGACACAAAATCTGGCAGAACCAAATTGCCCAAAAATTCTGGGTACAGGTCAATCCGGCCAGTTATGGTAATTTAGCCATAACTTGAGCTACAAAACTCCAAATGGAGTGATTCAAAAAGGAAATTAAAGAAGACACATAAAGAAACAACTTTTATGGAGAAAGTTTTGTCAAATTTTTTACTGTAGCAAGGTCCAATAGAACAGTGAATTTGGACATCAAATTCTGAAAATTTGAAATAAAACCTAGGAGACTAAAAATTGAGTTTGGCCACTAATGCCAAAAAAAATAAAATGTAAAATGTGGTATATTGGTGAACTTAGGCTTAACAAATCTATTATGAATCAAAAGTCAACCTTTGAATGGAAATTGTCAAATGAATAGCAACTACTAAATTATGTGAAGTAGAAAAACAAACTATAAGAACCATTGTAGTTGTTAATATAGGATGTGGTAGGTAAATTGTGAATGGTGAAGTTGAGTGACCCCTGTGACACCCCTTACCCGTCTACAGTATATCTGAGTAAGATATGTCACACAGTGTACCGGAACACTCTATTTTATCTTAATCATTTTTATTCTTCCTTAATTTATTTTTATCATAGTTTTGAATATAATTTGTGAAATATAATTCATTTAAGTCATTTATTGAAATTATAATTTATTTGAGGTTCTGAAAATTTTATAGAAAATCTGGCAGAGTACCGGCTAAAAATGGAGAAAACAGTTTTTTGGAACCTGTGAAAAACACTTCCATTAATCATTTCCAATCATTCTCAAACTCCAACAATCATCAAAATCTTAATATTTTTCAACAACATTTCCATTTATCAATCATTCATTTCTCATGGTATTCATATATAAGCAATAAATAAACACTCAATTTTCCATTCATAAACACAATTTCCACTATTTACATTAACATCAAAATACATTACATAAGTCTCAATTATACAAGAGAAAATAAAAGTTAGTTATAAAATACCAAAATGAAACCTAGTGTCCTACCAATACATTGAAGACGGTGAGGTGACACGGACACTATGCAGAGCTGCAAATGGTCTCACCCAGTCCGTGGTCTACTGGGCTATCTGTCGATCTCTCCAAAACCTATGCGTGGCAAAAGCAACGCGCTAAGCAATAATGCTTAGTGGTGCTAATAATAAAATAAAAAGAAATAACAGGAAGTAAATATGCAGTGCATGTTTTGATGTCTTATGCAGAATTTTTTTTTTATCATTATTGGTAATCTTATTTATTATGTACTTGTTCTATTCATTATTTCATTAAATTTGTTCACTTTCATTTTTGGGTGCCCAAGTAACCTAAACTGGATGACTGGACTGGATAAACGGGTAAACTGGCACTGGGTATTTAGTACCTCAGGCCGTCACACCATCGGTCACATATGCATCTCCAGGTGTGCAACAGAACAGCTAATAAGCTGTAATAACAATAGGCACAAGGCCAAATATCAACACAATGTCAGAATGGCTAAAAGCCATGAAATCACAGAATGGCATAATGCCATGTGCAGTACTGTTAACTGAACCCTATTGGCATGCCAAGCTATCCAAACCAATCTTGTTAGGTATACTAGGGCATTTCACACTTTTAAGTTTCACAATTTTTGGAATTTAAGTTTCAGTGTTACTATTCCATTCATTGGTCAATAAAAATGTTGACTTTTGCATAGGCAATAGGTACATTGGTTTTAATATCATCAACATACCACATTTTGCATTCAAAATTTGTTGGTATTGGTTGCCAATACCATTTCTAAACTTAATGTTAGTTGGGCAGAATTTTCACTTTTTATGCCTTGTTTTACTGTTCCATTGGTCAATTTTGCAGTGGGAATTTAGCAAACTGATCAACATGAAAGTTGTTCCTTATTTTGTCTAGTTGCATTTTCTTTTTTGAATCACTCCATTTGGAGTTTTGTAACTCAAGTTATGGTCCAAAAACCACAACTGGCCGGATTGAAATTTTTCTAGACTGACCATATCTACAGTGCAGTGAATAGTGACTGCAACTCACTTGTTGGATAGGTTCTGGTCATAATTTGGGTTAGGCTTCTTCATGAAAGTTGTTGGTCTATATCTCAGCTTATTATTGGTGAACTTTCAGGTCAATTGGACCATTCTACACTGATTTATGGCCAAATGACCAAATACTATTCATTTGGTTATTCTATAGAAACAGACTACAGATCACTCAGATTAGGGCAAGCTTTTGGTCCACTTGGTTTGGTTTTATGGGCATGGTTTCTTCACCAAAGTTGTGCCATTATGTGTCTAATTTCATGTCCAATTGGCCTTGCACCAATTGAACCTGTAAAATTCAAGTTATGGCTGCCCAATCCTGCTGGACTCATGTCTAATTCTGCAGGTCACCATGGGCAGTCACACCAACTGCAATTCCCACTAATCAAACCACCTCATTTCTTATTTACACATAACCAAATGGTCACTAATTGACCATTAAAACTCACTTTCATCATTACATGATCAAAATCTCCATTTCATGCTCAAACCCTAACTCCAATTTCCAATTCATGGCATACACACACCAAACTCATACCAAATCACTTTATCCATCATCTATACTCATCAATAACATAATTAAGCCACTTAATTTCATAAAAAACCAACAATCCTTAAACTTTCTCATGGTTGAAAAATTTAGAGATTTCATTTACTCAAGTTTTTCTTTTAATTTCACACAACTTCTACTTGATTTAGCATGCTTACAAGATTAAAGAAAGAAAAGAAATTGTTTAGTGCACTAACCTTTTTGAGCTTTATTTAACCTTGATTAAACCTTCCTAATCTCTTCTTCTTTGGCTGCCAATAGCTTTTTCTAGTTGAAAGATCAAATTTTTGTGAAGGGACTTGGCAATTTTGGTGAACAAATGGAGAGGAAATTCAAGCTTTTAAGCTTGAAAATGGTGGAATCTCTTCTCTCTCTCTCTCTCTCAACGTTTTTTGCTGCCCAAAGGTTGAAGATGCATATTGGTTTTTCAATTTTTTGGTCTCTTTTATCTCTTTTAATGAGTTTAACAAATTGTGATTGGTGGAGGAAATTTAAATGACATCATATGATGTCATAATTAGTATTTTCTTTTATTTTCTTTTCTTCTCTTCTCTACTCATTTCTAATTTAATTTTTAGTAATATTTATTCATATTTTAGATTATAATAATTATTTGCTTAACTGGACAAGTCGGCCAAAAATTATCTCTGAAGATGAAATGACCAAAATGCTCTCCGTTTGGCTTAACGGGCCAAAATTGTCTATACTGATTGAAAAATTTTTCTAAGCATTTCCTTGGCATTCTAATGCCATAAGAACCTCAATGACCCTTCTCTGGAGTCCCAAAAATTATTTTATAATTTTTTCCCTGGGTCTAGAGCTCCTAGTTGCGAGAACCGTAATTTCTCACTAGGTTACCCATCGTTAGGGCACCGGCTCATTTAACTTGGTTGTATTTTATTTCTAAAATTTTTCCTAAATTTTTCTTATTAATATTCGAGTTAATTATGGTTCCTTACTTTAGTTTAAATATTTTTCTGGACGTTCTAACTGTCCAGACCGACACTGGTCACCGGAACAGTAGAATGTATGGAGTTGCTACAGGGAGGGTGTTACAACTCTTCCCCTCTAATTTAAATTTCGTCCTCAAAATTTACCTGATGCAAACAGTTAAGGGAACTGTTGCTTCATCATCTCTTCACTTTCCCAAGTTGCCTCCTCGGTGTTGTGGTGCCTCCAAAGCACTTTCACCAGTGAAATCTGCTTATTTCTCAACTCTTTCACTTCCCGAGGCAGGATCCGTATGGGTTCTTCTTCATATGTCAAATCCGGTTGTACTTCAATTTCTTCCATGGAGATGACATGTGAAGGCTCTGAGCGGTATCTTCTTAACATAGATACGTGGAACACATTGTGGATCTTGTCCAGCTTTGGAGGTAAAACTAGCCTATAGGCCACTGGACCCACATGTTCAATAACTTCATATGGGCCAATGAACCTAGGGCTTAACTTACCTTTTCTTCCAGACCTCAGTACCTTTTTCCAAGGTGACACCTTGAGGAACACTTTGTCGCCAACCGCATATTCTATTTCTTTTCTCTTCAAGTCGGCAGAGGATTTCTGTCTATCTGAGGCAACCTTCAGATTGGCTTTGATTAGTTTTACTTTCTCCTCTGTCTATTTCACCAGGTTTGGCCCTACTAGTTTTTCTTCGCCCAATTCAGTCCAGCACACTGGAGTTCTACATTTCCTCCCATATAGTGCTTCATACAGGGCCATTTGGATGCTAGCTTGGCAGCTATTGTTGTATGCAAATTCTGCCAGTGGAAGACATCTATCCCAACTTCCCTCAAATTCAATGACACAACTCCTCAGCATATCCTCAAGGACCTGACATATATTTCATGTTATTATTATCATTTTAGTTAAATATTTGTATTAATTCAATTGGTTTCAATTGTTTACCTGGATTACTCTTTCTGATTGCCCATCCGTCTGAGGATGGAAAGCTGTGCTGAAGTGAAGTTGTGTACCCAAGGATTCATGCAACTTCTTCCAAAATCTCGATATAAACCTTGAGTCTCGATCAGATATGATGGAAAGTGTAATTCCATGCAGTCTAACTATCTCACTGATATACAATTCTGCTAACTTCTCCAGTGAGTAGTCAGTCCTAACTGGCAGAAAGTGTGCTGACTTCATCAATCTATCTACTATCACCCATACTGCATCATGTTTCTTCTGGGTGAGAGGTAGACCACTTACAAAATCCATGGTGACTCTATCCCATTTCCATTCAGGTATGCGTATAAGCTGTAGCAAACCCGATGGAACTTGATGTTCTGCCTTGACTTGCTGACATGTCAAGCATTTAGTCACATAGTCAGCTATGTCCTTCTTCATACTAGGCCACCAATACTGAAGCTTCAGATCAAGATACATTTTTGTCCTTCCTGGGTGCATAGCATACACACTGGTGTGTGCCTCTTTTAGAATACTGGCCTTCAATTCCCCATCATCTGGTACACACAGTCTTCCTTTGTAGTACAGACACCCATCTGTTTTCACTTCATAGTCAGTTTCTTTCCCTTCTAGGATTTTTCTCATAATAGCCTTTAGCTTCTCATCTACCTTCTGCCTATCTAAAATCTGCTATAACAGGTTTGGCCTCACTTGCAACTCAGCCAAAATAGCTCCATCTCGAACCAAAGATAGACGGGCATTCAATGATCTCAAAGCTATGATGGATTTTCTGCTCAAAGCATCATCAACAACATTTGCCTTCCCAGGATGGTAGTCAATTACACAATCATAGTCCTTCAGGAACTCAATCCATCGCCTTTGTCTAAGGTTGATCTCTTTCTGAGTTGGCAAATATTTTAGACTTTTGTGGTCTGTGTAAATGTAGCACTTTTCACCATATAAGTAGTGCCTCCATATCTTCAGTGCGAAGATAATTGCTGCAAGCTCTAGATCATGGGTAGGGTAATTCTGTTCATGTGGCCTTAGCTGCCTAGAAGCATAAGCGACCACCTTCCCCTCTTGCATCAATACACACCCTAACCCATTATGAGAGGCATCACTGTAGACCACAAAGTCCTTTCCTGACACTGGCTGTGTTAACACTAGTGTCTCTGTCAACATAGCCTTCAACTTCTCAAAACTAGTCTGACACTTGTCATTCCAGTCAAATCTAACATTCTTGTGTAACAACTTGGTCATTGGAGCAGCTATTAAGGAAAATCCCTTCACAAATCTTCTGTAATACCCAGCTAGCCCCAAGAAGCTTCTGACCTCAGTTGTATTTTTGGGAGGCTTCCATTCCATCACTGCTTCTATTTTCTTAGGATCCACCCTAATCCCATCAGCTGACACTATGTGTCCAAGGAATGCAATCTCATTCAATCAGAAGTCACACTTGAACAACTTAGCATACAGCTTCTTTTCTCTCAGGGTTTACAGAACAATCCTCAAATGCTCATCATGTTCTTCACTGGTCTTGGAATACACCAAAAATTTATCAATAAAGACCACTACGAACTGATCTAGGTATGCATGGAATATACGGTTCATAAGGTCCATAAATGATGCTGGTGCATTTGTTAGGCCAAAGGGCATCATCACCAAAAACTCATAATGCTTATACCGAGTCCTGAATGCAGTCTTTGGCACATCTGCATCTTTTACCCTCAACTGATGATACCCTGATCTGAGATCAATTTTGGAAAATACTCCTGCTCCCTTCAACTGATCAAATAGATCATCAATTCTAGGCAACGGATACTTATTCTTCACTGTCACTTTGTTCAACTGCCGGTAATCAATGCATAACCTCAAAGTCCCATCTTTCTTCTTTACAAACAGCACTGGAGCTCCCGATGGTGACACACTGGGGCGTATGAACCCCTTATCCAGCAACTCCTGTAACTGGATTTTCAGTTCCTTCAATTCTGTGGGCGCCATCCTGTAAGGAGCAATAGAGATTGGTGCTGTACTCGGCAGTATCTCAATAGCAAATTCAACTTCCCTTTTTGGTGGTAAACCAGGCAATTCTTCAGGGAACACATCTGGGAAGTCTTTTATTGTGGGTATGTCACACAGATCTGGCTTAGCTTGCCTAGTATCCACCACATGTGCTAGGTAGGCTTCACAGCCTTTTCTCATTAGTTTTCTTGCAACTGTGGCTGAGATGACATTGGACAAGAAATCTGTCCTTTCCCCCACAACTGTAATCTCATTACCCTCAGGAGTTTTCAAAGAAATTCTCTTCAATTTACAATCAACTATTGCCTGATGACGTGATAACCAGTCCATTTCCAAAATCACGTCAAACTCATGGAAAGGCAACTCAATTAGGTTTGCCAAGAATTCATACCCCTGAATCCTTAATGGGCAACCTTTGTACACTTTGTTCACCACTACACTGTGGCCTAATTGATTAGTGACTAGAATGTCTTGGTCACTCTCTCCTACTAATATCCCCCTCTCTATGGGTAGGTTGATGCAGATGTATGAATGAGTGGATCCTGGATCCACCAATGCATGCACAGATGTATTGTAGAGGGAGAACGTACCGATGATGTGCAGGGCATCTTGCTCCTCTGAGCTCTCATGGCATAGGCTCGCGGTGGTCCGCCCTCACTCTCGGCTCGAGATGCGAGCCTCTGTGATGGTCCCACCGCCTCGATTTGCGATTTCCTACCCCTTTGTGGTGTAGGAGCAGTGCATGTCGCTTGTGTTGGAGCAATTTGTAGTAGTTCTGCGTGGGCAGTTTCTCAGCGATGCTCTGTTGACCCACACCTTAGCGAGCACCAGTCACTCTCAACACTCCCCTTATGCCACTTCGGCAATGTGGACATGCAAAAGATCTTTGCTGGTCCTGAACCCCATCCTCGGAGGCGCCACTGATGGTGTGGACTGACCTCTCCTTGGGGTAAACTGTGGCCTGGGCCCTTGAGACTGACTCTGACCTTGTGGTTGACCTGAACTCTGTGCAGGTGGACCTTTGAACTTCTTCCCAAGTGTAGGAGATGAACTAGACTGACCTGAGCCTCTCTTCTGCTATCTCCCCCTTCTAGTCTGCTCACTTATTTTTACTTTTTCAACTTTTATTGCAACTTTCACTAACTTGGTGAAGTCTGTGATTCCCAAGGCAATGATCATGATCTTTATATTGTCATTTAATCCCTCTTCAAATCTCTTACACATTTCAGCTTCATTAGGGACTATCTCCCTTCCGTAGCGGCTCAATCTGACAAATTCCTTTTCATACTCGGCCACTGTCAACTGTCTCTGCCTCAGGTTAATGAATTCCCTTCTTCTCTCTTCTAGGTATACACTACCCACATATTTCTTCTTGAATTCTGAGAGGAAGAAGTCCCAAGTTATTACTTCTAGTTGCACTTCACTAGACACCGTATCCCACCATTCATATGCATCATCTTGCAACAGAGATATGGCAGCTTCTAGGTTTTGCTCTGGAGTGCAGTGGAGTTGTTTTAAAACTTTGCCTGTTCTATTCAACCAATTTTCAGCTACAACAAAATCATCTTCTCTCTTGCTAAAGAAGTCCACTGCTCCAAATTTTCTCAATCTTTCCAGGTGTGATTTCGGTTGTGGAGGTGGTGGTGGTGGTGGCGGCATTACCCCAGCCATTTGTTTGAAGAATTTGGCCATTTGCTGGAACACGACCTTTGGAGGCTGAGCAGGCTCTGATGGAGCTGGCGGAGCAGGTTCTCCCTACCCCTAGTCTCAGCTGGTGCAGGTGGAGCATGACTCTCTACTTCCTCCTCAACTGCCCTCTGAGATGTGGGGTCCATATCCTATTCAAAATAACAAAGGCAAACAGATCTGCATTAGTGTCACCTCGACTCTTACAAATGCAATGCATGGTATGGACTCGATCTAGGCCCAGAAACGCCTAAACCGTGCTCTGATACCACTAAATGTGACACCCCTTACCCGTCTACAGTATATCCGAGTAAGATATGTCACACAGTGTACCGGAACACTCTATTTTATCTCAATCATTTTTATTCTTTCTTAATTTATTTTTATCATAGTTTTGAATATAATTTGTGAAATATAATTCATTTAAGTCATTTATTGAAATTATAATTTATTTGAGGTTCCAAAAATTTTATAGAAAATCCGACAGAGTACCAGCTAAATATGGAGAAAATAGTTCTTCGGAACCTGTGAAAAAAACTTCCAATAATCATTTCCAATCATTCTTAAACTCCAACAATCATTCTCAAACTCCAACAATCATCAAAATCTCAATATTTTTCAACAACATTTCCATTTCTCAATCATTCATTTCTCATGGTATTCATATATAAGCAATAAATAAATACTCAATTTTCCATTCATAAACACAATTTCCACTATTTACATTAACATCAAAATACATTACATAAGTCTCAATTACACAAGAGAAAATAAAAGTTAGTTACAAAATACCAAAATGAAACCTAGTGTCCTACTAATGCACTGAAGACGGTGAGGTGACACGGACACTATGCAGAGCTGCAGATGGTCTCACCCAGTCTGTGGTCTACTGGGCTACCTGTCAGTCTCTCCAGAACCTACGCGTCGCAAAAGCAAATCTCTAAGCAAAAATGCTTTGTGGTGCTAATAATAAAATAAAAAGAAATAACAGGAAGTAAATATGCAGCGCATGTTTTGATGTCTTATGCATACAATTTTTTTTTTTTATCATTATTGGTAATCTTATTTATTATGTACTTGTTCTATTCATTATTTCATTAAATTTGTTCACTTTCATTTTTGGGTGTCCAAGTAACCTAAACTGGATGACTGGACTGGATAAATGGGTAAACTGGCACTGGATATCTAGTACCTCGGGCCGTCACACCATCGGTCACATATGCATCTCCCGGTGTGCAACAGGGCAGCTAATAAGCTGTAATAACAATAGGCACAAGGCCAAATATCAACACAATGTCAGAATGGCTAAAAGCCATGAAATCACAGAATGGCATAATGCCATGTGTAGTACTGCTAACTGAACCCTATTGGCATGCCAAGCTATCCAAACCAATCTTGTTAGGTATACTAGGGCATTTCACATTTTTAAGTTTCACAATTTTTGGAATTTAAGTTTTAATGTTACTATTCCATTCATTGGTCAATAAAAATGTTGACTTTCGCATAGGCAATAGGTACATTGGTTTTAATATCATCAACATACCACATTTTGCATTCAAAATTTGTTGGTATTGGTTGCCAATACCATTTCTAAGCTTAATGTTAGTTGGGCAGAAATTTCACTTTTTATGCCTTGTTTTTACTGTTCCATTGGTCAATTTTGCAGTGGGAATTTGGCAAACTAATCAACATGAAAGTTGTTCCTTACTTTGTCTAGTTGCATTTCCTTTATTGAATCACTCTATTTGGAGTTTTGTAGCTCAAGTTATGGTCTAAAAACCACAACTGTCCGGATTGAAATTTTTCTGGACTGACCATATCTACAGTGCAGTGAATAGTGACTGCAACTCACTTGTTAGATAGGTTCTGGTCATAATTTGGGTTAGGTTTCTTCATGAAAGTTGTTGGTCTATATCTCAGATTGTTGCTGGTAAAATTTCAGGTCAATTGGACCATTCTACACTGAGTTATGGCGAAATAACCAAACACTGTTCATTTGATTATTCTGCAGAAATAGACTGCAGATCACCCAGATTAGGGAAAGCTTTTGGTCTACTTAGTTTGGTTTCATGGGCATAGTTTCTTCACCAAAGTTGTGCTATTATGTGTCTAGTTTCATGTCCAATTGGCCTTGCACCAATTGAACCTGTAAAATTCAAGTTATGGCTACCCAATCCTGCTGGACTCATGTCCAATTCTGCAAGTCACCATGGGCAGCCACACCAACTGCAATTCCCACTAATCAAACCACCTTATTTCTTGTTTACACATAACCAAATGGTCACTAATTGACCATTAAAACTCACTTTCATCATTACATGATCAAAAGCTCCATTTCATACTCAAACCCTAACTCCAATTTCCAATTCATGTCATACACACACCAAACTCATACCAAATCACTTTATCCATCATCTATACTCATCAATAACATAATTAAGCCACTTAATTTCATCAAAAACCAAAAATCCTTAAACTTTCTCATGGCTGAAAAATTTAGAGATTTCATTTACTCAAGTTTTTCTTTTAATTTCACACAATTTCTACTTGATTTAGCATGCTTACAAGATTAAAGAAAGAAAAGAAATTGTTTAGTGCACTAACCTTTTTGAGCTTCACTTAACCTTGATTAAACCTCCCTAATCTCTTCTTCTTTGGCTGCCAATAGCTTTTTCTAGGTGAAAGATCAAATTTTTGTGAAGAGACTTGGCAATTTTGGTGAACAAATGGAGAGGAAATTCAAGCTTTTAAGCTTGAAAATGGTGGAATCTCTTCTCTCTCTCTCTCAACGTTTTTGGCTGCCCAAAGGTTGAAGATGCAAATTTGTCTTTCAATTTTTTGGTCTCTTTTATCTCTTTTAATGAGTTTAACAAATTGTGATTGGTGGAGGAAATTTAAATGACATCATATGATGTCATAATTAGTATTTTCTTTCATTTTCTTTTCTTCTCTTCCCTACTCATTTCCAATTTAATTTTTAGTAATATTTATTCATATTTTAGATCATAATAATTATTTTCTTAACTGGACAAGTCGGCCAAAAATCATCTCTGAAGATGAAATGACCAAAATGCCCTCCGTTTGGCTTAACGGGCCAAAATTGTCTGTACCAATTGAAAAATTTTTCTAAGCATTTTCTTGGCATTCTAATGCCATAAGAACCTCAATGACCCTTCTCTGGAGTCCCAAAAATTATTTTATAATTTTTTTCCTGGGTCTAGGGCTCCTAGTTGCGAGAACCGTAACTTCTCACTAGATTACCCATCATTAGGGCACTGGCTCATTTAACTTGGTTGTATCTTATTTTTAAAATTTTTTCTAAATTTTTTTTATTAATATTTGAGTTAATTATGGTTCCTCACTTTAGTTTAAATATTTTTCCGGACGTTCTAACTGTCCGGACCGACACTGGTTACCGAAACAGTAGAATGTACGGAGTTGCTACAGGGAGGGTTTTACAACCCCAATGATATAGGAAAGGGTATAATAAATTAGAAAGCTATTGTAATGGTTAATATATAGATAATGTCAATAGTTGATTTAAATTTTTGAATTTGAGTGACACTAGAATTTAAGAAAAATTTAGCTAAATTTGAAATCTATGAAATATTCATGGATTTCTTGGAATATGAATAATAATTTATATAAATAGGATAATGAATAAATGAATGTATAAATAAGACTTTAGTTCCCATTATTGAAGAAATGATAAGAAAAAGAATTTTGAGTACAATGGTGCATGAGAACCATTGTTTTGGATTGTGAACAATTATGGGTGATCTAATGAATATATATTTATTATGAATGCCTAAATTATGTAAATATTAGACTTGGAGATTTATATTTCTATTATGAAAAACATTAAAATACTAGAAATTATAATTGGAACATATAATGTAATTAGTAAATTTTAATTCTTAAACTTGAATGATTTTAGGACATAAGAGAATGACCTATGTGGAAAGCCTTAGGAAAATATTTCGATGTACAAATGGTACATGAAAGTTGATTGATGTGAATTGAAATTAATCATAAATGGTATAATGAATTGTATAAATTGTGTAGGAATGAAATTTGGGTATTTATGCTTTTGCTATGAATAAAAATTTAAAATACTATAAATTAGAATCAGAATATTTAATAAAACAATGGTATTATGTGCCCTAAACAAGTGTGCCAGATTGGATAGATTGACATGCCAATAGGGTATTGTTTTAGCAGTACTGCGTAAGGCAAGCCTGTATTCATGGCTTTATGCCCGCACTCATGGCTTTATGCTTGCACTTATGGCTTTTATTGTGACACCCCTTACCCGTCTACAGTATATCCGAGTAAGTTATGTCACACGGTGTACCGAAACACTCTATTTTATCTTAATTAATTTTTATCATAGTTTTGAATATAACTTGTGAAATATAATTCATTTAAGTCATTTATTGAAATTATAATTTATTTGAGGTTCCGAAAATTTTATAGAAAATCCGGCAGAGTACCGGCTAAAAATGGAGAAAACAGTTCTTCGGAACCTATGAAAAACACTTCCAATAATCATATTCAATCATCTCAAACTCCAATATCAAAATCTCATCATTTTTCAATTTCATTTCTCAATCATTCATCTCATGTGATAATCATGTATAAATCACAGATAAACATTCACTTTTCCATTCACAAACACAATTCTCATTATTTACATGAACATCAAAATACATTTCATAAGTTCAATTACATATGAGAAAATAAAAGTTAGTTACAAAATACCAAAATGAAACCTAGTGTCCTACCAATGCACTGTAGATGGTGAGGTGACACGGACACTATGTAGAGCTGCAGGAGGTCTCACCCAGTCTGCGGTTTACTGGGTGTTAGTAGTATGCCCTAGAGCATATCATTTAGTATGTATCTTATACATAATTTTATTAATAAAAGGCATTTCCACTTTTCCGTTTACATAATATATTTATGTGTAATAGAAAAGGTCCATTGATATTTTGTTAGAAATATTATTCTTAAGTTGTTAAGAATATGAGTGACAATATTTCTAGCACAAAGTATCATAAATAGGTTCACAATCGAGGATACTTTATAATAAGGACATGACATATCCAGAAAGATTGTATTCATGTTTGTTCCCAAGTTATTTATATGAGATATAAATAAGATGGAATGGTGAGTCTCATGCCATATAACAAACATGATAGGCACTTATAAATGATAAGTAGGCCGAACCAGTGACACTTATGACAAGCACATTGAGTTTACTCTTGTCAATGTTTTGTCATAAATCATATCAGTGCATATAATCTTTAGACCTGAGATAGCACAGTTATCTTGTATAGAGGTAGTTTGAGTTTGATACTGCTTTCATACTTGTACTATGTATGGGTATATGGGCATGTGTTGGCTCCTACTAGTTATATATGGAGGTAGGTGTTGATCAAGATGGAATCTGTTCCTCTAAGTAAATAGAGATAAAATCCTATGTTCATTTAATTGTTCTTGATGTTTCAAGTTCTGGCCGTAACAGATAGATTTATTCAGAAAAGAGTTTCTGATGAGAAAATCTTTTTAATCAAGAACTGGAATTAAAAGAGAACATAATATTCATAGCAAATGGAGTTTGACATAAACCATGACTCCAGCTTGAGTTGGGATTTTATAACAAAGAGATTCTAGTGCATGGTAACATATGATTATAGGTTCATTTAAGGTAAATCTTATTACTAATTGGGTGGCCATGGCATGCTATGCTAGGTGTTAACCATGGTCTATGAGGTTCATAAAATGATTTAGAGAAATCATTTATGGTAAGAAAGAGTTCTAATGATATTAAGAGTTGATATCATGTCTCATTGCCAATTAGTGATGAGCCTAGTAAGTCACACACATACACAAGTTATCACCTATTTAAATATGATTTAATTAATTAATTAAAGAGTTTAATTGATTAATTAAATAGGTTTGGTTTGCAATTAAATTGCAAAGTCCCTAGCATGACTTGAAACCAAATCTAGATTATTGGATGTATAATATAAGTTAAATTTATATTTAAAGTGTTTAAATATGAATTTAATTAATGAAAAATTAATTAATAGAGATTAATTAATTAATTTATATTTGATATAAATTAATTAGGAGAAGAAAATAATTATTTTGGGTTAAGAACTCAAAATTAAGACACAGGGGCATTTTGGTCATTTCACAGTGTGACACGTGGCACCATGAGATGGTGACACATGGGATTACACATAAGCTTGCCAAATGTTTTTTAATCATGTAAGATGATTAAAATCAAGATTAAATATAGGTTTGGCACTTGGCACAATGTGATTGGGTCACTTAAACCTAGAGCTAATCAAAAGGTGACATGTGGCTAGGGTTTAATGTGTTAACCTAGCTATTTAAGTGTGGTTATGAAAAGAAAAAATAACCAGAAGCCTCTCCTCTCATTTTTCACGCCACTTTGAGCCTCTCCAGCTATTTCTCTTCATCTCTCATCAATTCAAAGAGATTAGCCATCAATCTCTTGAATTATGAACACTAAAAATTGTTTCTAGTGTCCTGTTTACATCTCTAATCTCTTAAAAGGCAGAACTTGAATTTCTAATTAATAGAAAAAGCTTTAGAGGCTGTTCAAGGGCTGCCATAGGTGTTCTTGGTGTGGACAAGCTAGAGGGACAACATTTGGTGTCCTGAAGACGAATCTCAAAGCGCAGACATTGCGGTGCATCAAGAGGTTAGTGTAATCGTTCTTGATTTAATCTAGGGTTCTAAAATTAATCTGATTAATTTTAAAATCTTAAATGGCAAATACAGATCCAAAACATATTAAAATAGTTTGAATATGTTGTTTATCATTGAAATCAAATAGATAAAAAAAAATCTTGCATGGTGCATGTGACCCTAGGTGAAAATTTTTGAATTCAATGGTATAATCTTGTGTTTTTCACGCTTCCGTTCCTTCAATTGGTATAGAATTGAATCCCTTAGAAAGTCCATGATCATACCATATTTACTGCTTATCCATGAATGCATGAGATGTATGGGAATGTATGCAATTATATGATATATGCATGCTAAATGGATAATGTGCAAAGTGAGACCTTAATAGTAATAAGGATGACTATAAAATCTTCCAAACAAATGATTAAGTTGGAAATGCTATAATTAAAGTAATTATAATATAAGCCCTCCATTGGGGCAATTATTTTAAGAAATTTTAAATAGTTGCATGAGATGCAATTAATTTAAGAGATTTTCTTAAGAATAATTGTTAAGCATGAGATGTTGTAAATATGTAAATGGTTTGGTGGCCAATATTGGATGTACCTGAGGACATTAAAATTATTTGCATAATTAATGACTCAATGGGATCAACTTAACTAATGCAAGATAAGTCAATAATGGATGTACCTGAGATTTTGAGCATTAGGGGCTAGGTAAAGGATTGAACCTCACATGAGATGTGATGGGCAAGGAGTTGCTCACTTATAGTTTATTGTAATTCCAATAATGGATGTACCTGAGGATGATCAATAGAATTATAAGAATTCAATCACCCACTAGAAATCCATCCAACTAGGATTTCCGTTTTCTACTCTGGAAGTGTAGGATTCGCTAAGTTAGTGGGAGGACCAATTTGATTAAAAGACCATAATCATTTTGGTTAATTACATGATACATTTACTAATTAATCTGGTTATTTTCTGCAGTTAATTTTCTGATAAAAATGAGCACAAAACAACCACCACCATCCAATATCCTTGCAAGCATACTTGATCACAACAGGTTGACAGGACCTACTAAGAAATTTGAAACTTGTCCTGAACCTTGAACATATAGGATATGTTCTAGATTCAAATGTTCCTGGTCCCTTACCTCCAGAGGCCACACAAGAGGAACATGAAACTTTGGACAAGTGGAAGGAGCATGATATGAGAGCTAAGTGTTACATGCTTGCTTCCATGAGTAATGAGTTACAGAAGCAACATGAGAACATGCAGAGTGCGAGTGAGATCCTCCTTCACCTACAAGAGTTGTATGGTGAGCACAGCAGGAATGCTAGGTATGAGATATCTAGACAGCTATTCTATATGAGGATGTCTGAGGGACAGAATGTTGGGGATCATGTCCACAAGATGATTCGGCTGATTGAGCAGTTGGAACATCTTGACTTCAACATGGATTTCTAACTACAAACGGATTTGATCCTTCAGTCCCTTCCTGAGTCTTTTGGGAATTTTGTGACAAATTTCCATATGACTCAACAGGAATGCACCTTAGCTGGTTTACTCAACATGCTGGTTATTGCCCAAAAGAATATGCCAGGCAATAAAGGAAAAGAGGTAGCTTTGGTTGCATCTTCTTCTGCTGGAAAGTCCAACAAGAAGAAGGGCAATAAGAAAAAGAAACCTTAGATTCTTGGTCCTTCTAAGAAAATAGCTAAGCAGAAAAGGAAGACTAAAGCTGATGAAGGCAAAGGAAAGTGTTTCCACTGCCAACAGGAAAGTGTTTCCATTGCCAATAGGAAAGTGTTTCCATTGCCAGTAAGAAAGTGTTTCCACTGGCCAGAGTATAGCAATCTAAAAGAATACAATGCCATGGTGAAAACCAACTCAAGTTCAAAATATATTTGGCACTTAAGGTTATGTCATGTTGCAGAAGATAGGATTGCAAAATTGGAGAAAATAGGGATTCTATCCTCATTGGGCTCTGAGCCTACTCCAACTTGTGAATCTTGCCTTCAAGGCAAAATGACTAGATCACCCTTTGTTGGACAAGGGCTAAGAGCTGAAAATATTTTGGAATTAATACATAGTGATGTATGTGGTCCGTTTAAAGAAATGGCTAGAGGGGGCTTTCATTATTTTATTACCTTTACTGATGATAAATCAAGGTTTGGGTATTTATATTTGATGAAATACAAACATGAATCTTTTGAAAAGTTTAAGGAATTTAAATCTGAAGTAGAAAATCAAACAGGAAAAAGTATTAAAGCTCTTCGATCAGATCGTCGAGGTGAATATTTGAGTACTGAATTTGATGAATACTTGAGAGAGCATGGCATTGTTTCTCAGCTGACTCCTCCAGGAACGCCACAACTGAATGGTGTATCTGAAAGGAGAAATCGTACCCTATTGGATATGGTACGTAGTATGATGAGCTATACTGATATGCCAATCTTCTTTTGGGGATTTGCATTAGAATCAGCTTTGTATATTCTGAATAGGATTCCATCAAAATCAGTTTCTTCCACACCTTATGAGATATGGCATGGAAGAAAACCAAGTCTAAAGCATGTTAAGATTTGGGGTTGTCCAGCTTATATCAAAAAGCTGAACACTGGTAAATTGGAGACCAGATCAGAAAAAGGTCGATTTGTTGGATATCCAAAAGATAGTTTTGGATATTATTTTTATTTGCCTACTTCACAAAAGGTTGTGATAAGTAGAGATGCCACATTTCTTGAACAACAGTTTGTTCAAGAAGGATGCAAAGGAAGGCAAATAGAGTTAGAATTGGAGAATTCTGACCAACCAACAGATCAGATGGATATAAATCCATCTAGTCAACCTATACCCATTGATGAAACATCTACAGCTGTTCCTCGTAGAACAACCAGGGTATCTCACCCACCAGTGAGATATGGTTTTCTTCATGAAAAAGAACAAGAGTTGTCTACTCATGAAGAAGTAGATCATGAAGATGATCCACTTACCTATGAAGAAGCTATATCAGATATAGACTCTTCAAAATGGATTGATGCTATGAAATCCGAGATTGATTCCATGTATAAGAATCAAGTTTGGGATCTTGTTGACCCACCTGAAGGTATTGTACCTATAGGGAACAAATGGGTTTTCAAGAAGAAAATTGGTTCTGATGGAAAGGTAGAGACCTATAAGGCAAGGCTAGTAGCGAAAGGGTTTCGCCAAAGGCAAGGAATAGACTATGAGGAGACTTTCTCGCCTGTTGCCATGCTTCAATCAATTAGGATTTTATTAGCAATAGCTGCATACTATGATTATGACATTTGGCAGATGGATGTCAAAACAGCTTTTCTCAATGGATACATTGAAGAAAACATTTTCATGGAACAACCTAGGGGATTTGAATCCCAAGATGGTTCCAAGGTATGCAAGCTAAAGCGATCCATTTATGGGTTGAAATAAGCTTCGAGGAGTTGGAATATCCGTTTTGATGAAGCCATTAAATCCTTTGGTTTTATCAAAAATGAGGATGAGCCATTTGTATATAAGAAGGTTAGTGACAGAGCTATCACTTTCCTTGTCTTATATGTGGATGACATACTGTTGATAGGTAATGACACAGGTATGTTGACAACTATAAAGGTATGGTTGTCAAATACATTCTCCATGAAAGACTTAAGGGAGGCAACCTATATTCTTGGGATTCGCATCTATAGAGATAGAGCGAAAAGAATAATAGGTTTATCCCAAAGTCTATACTTGGAAAAGGTGTTAAAGAGGTTTAACATGCTTGATTCCAAGAGAGGATCATACAGTGAGACATGGTATCCATCTTTCTAAAGAGATGTCTCCAAAGACACCAAGAAAGAGATAAGATGGCCAGGATTCCATATGCTTCGCTATTGGAAGTTTAATGTATGCAATGTTGTGTACTAGGCCGATATCGCATATCTCGTTAGTTTGACTAGCGGTATCAATCCAATCCGTGTTTAGAACATCTGGATAGCAGTCAAGAATATCCTTAAGTACTTGAGAAGAACTAAGGATTTATTCTTGATTTATGGAGGTAGAGACTTGCAATTAGATGGTTATACTGATTCTGACTTCCAATCAGATATCGATGATAGAAAGTCTACCTCTGGATATGTGTTCATTTGTAATGGAGGTGCGATCGGTTGGAAGAGTTCCAAACAGAGCACATCGCAGATTCCACTCACGAGGTGAGTATATTCTTGCATCGAGATCTTGCAAAAGAAGCTGTTTGGATAAAGAAGTTCATGACAGAACTTACAGTAGTTCCTTCCATTGAGTCAGCAGTTCCACTATACTATGACAATAATGGAGCAGTCATACAGGCTAAGGAACTAAGGTCTCACCCAAAATCCAAACACATAGAAAGGCACTACCACATTATCAGAGATATAGTTGGGCAAGGTGATTTAGCCATGCAGAAAATAGCATCAGCTGAAAATCCAGCTGATCCATTCACTAAGCCTATGTCACAGACTCAGTTAGACCGACATCTTGAGAAGATAGGTCTAAGATATTGTAATGAATGGCTCTAGTGCTAGTGGGAGATTGTTAGTAGTATGCCCTAGAGCATATCATTTAGTATGTATCTTGTACATAATTTTATTAATAAAAGGCATTTCCACTTTTCCGTTTACATAATATATTTATGTGTAATAGAAAAGGTCCATTGATATTTTGTTAGAAATATTATTCTTAAGTTGTTAAGAATATGAGTGACAATATTTCTAGCACAAAGTATCATAAATAGGTTCACAATCGAGGATACTTCATAATAAAGACATGACTTATCCAGAAAGATTGTATTCATGTTTGTTCCCAAGTTATTTATATGAGATATAAATAAGATGGAATGGTGAGTCTCATGCCATATAACAAACATGATAGGCACTTATAAATGATAAGTAGGCCGAACCAGTGACACTTATGACAAGCACATGGAATTTACACTAGTCAATGATTTGTTATAAATCATATCGATGCATATAATCTTTAGACCTGAGATAGCACAGTTATCTTGTATATAGGTAGTTTGAGTTTGATACTGCTTTTATACTTGTACTATGTATGGGTATATGGGCATGTGTTGGCTCCTACTAGTTATATATGGAGGTAGGTGTTAATCAAGATGGAATATGTTCCCCTAAGTAAATAGAGATAAAATCCTATGTTCATTTAATTGTTCTTGATGTTTCAAGTTCTTGGCCAGGACAGATAGATTTATTCAGAAAAGAGTTTCTGATGAGAAAATCTTTTTAATCAAGAACTGGAATTAAAAGAGAACATAATATTCATAGCAAATGGAGTTTGACATAAACCATGACTCCAGCTTGAGTTGGGATTTTGTAACAGAGAGATTCTAGTGCATGGTAACATATGATTATAGGTTCATTTAAGGTAAATCTTATTACTAATTGGGTGGCCATGGCATGCTATGCTAGGTGTTAACCATGGTCTATGAGGTTCATAAAATGATTTAGAGAAATCATTTATGGTAAGAAAGAGTTCTAATGATATTAAGAGTTGATATCATGTCTCATTGCTAATTACTGATGAGCCTAGTAAGTCACACACATACACAAGTTATCACCTATTTAAATATGATTTAATTAATTAATTAAAGAGTTTAATTGATTAATTAAATAGGTTTGGTTTGCAATTAAATTGCAAAGTCCCTAGCATGACTTGAAACCAAATCTAGATTATTGGATGTATAATATAAGTTAAATTTATATTTAAAGTGTTTAAATATGAATTTAATTAATGAAAAATTAATTAATAGAGATTAATTAATTAATTTATATTTGATATAAATTAATTAGGAGAAGAAAATAATTATTTTGGGTTAAGAACTCAAAATTAAGACACAGGGGCGTTTTGGTCATTTCACAGTGTGACACGTGGCACCATGAGATGGTGACACATGGGATTACACATAAGCTTGCCAAATGTTTTTTAATCATGTAAGATGATTAAAATCAAGATTAAATATAGGTTTGACACTTGGCACAATGTGATTGGGTCACTTAAACCTAGAGCTAATCAAAAGGTGACATGTGGCTAGGGTTTAATGTGTTAACCTAGCTATTTAAGTGTGGTTATGAAAAGAAAAAATAACCAGAAGCCTCTCCTCTCATTTTTCACGCCACTTTGAGCCTCTCCAGCTATTTCTCTTCATCTTTTATCAATTCAAAGAGATTAGCCATTAATCTCTTGAATTAAGAACACTAGAAATTGTTTCTAGTGTCCTGTTTACATCTCTAATCTCTTAAAAGGTAGAACTTGAATTTCTAATTAATAGAAAAAGCTTTAGAGGCTGTTCAAGGGCTGCCATAGGTGTTCTTGGTGTGGACAAGCTAGAGGGACAACATTTGGTGTCCTGAAGACGAATCTCAAAGGCGCAGACACGCTGCAGTGCATCAAGAGGTTAGTGTAATCGTTCTTGATTTAATCTAGGGTTCTAAAATTAATCTGATTAATTTTAAAATCTTAAATGGCAAATACAGATTCAAAATATATTAAAAGAGTTTTAATATGTTGTTTATCATTGAAATCAAATAGATAAAAATAAATCTTGCATGGTGCATGTGACCCTAGGTGAAAATTTTTGAATTCAATGGTATAATCTTGTGTTTTTCACGCTTTCGTTCCTTCAATGGGCTCTCGATCAGTATCTCCAGAACCTATGCGTGGCAAAAGCAACGCGCTAAGCAATAATGCTTAGTGGTGCAATAATAAAATAAAAGGAAATAACAGAAAATAAATATGTATTGAATGTATCGATGTTTTGCTGGTTTTATACTTGTTATAATCATTTATTTCGTTAACTTTATCCACTTCTATTCTTTTGGTTGCCCAAGTAACCTATACTGGACGACTAGACTGGATAAACGGGTATACTGGCGCTGGGTATCTAGTACCTCAGGCCGTCACACCATCGGTCACGTATGCATCTCTCGGTGTGCAACAGAACAGCTAATAAGCTATAATAACAATAGGCACAAGGCCAAATATCAACACAAGGTCAGAATGGCTAAAAGCCATAAAATCACAGAATAGCATAATGCCATGTGCAGTACTGCTAACTGAACCCTATTGGCATGCCAAATTATCCAAACCAATCTTGTTAGGTATACTAGGGCATTTGATACTTTTGAATTCTTCAATTTTTGAATTTCAAGTTTTGGTGTCACTATTCACCTCATTGGTCAACAAAAATGTTGACTTTTGGATAGAAAATAGGTACATTGGTTTTAACACCCCCAATGTACCACATTTTGCATTCAAAACTTGTTGGAATTAATCACCAATACCATTTTTAAGCTTAGAACTAAGGGAGCAGAATTTTCAGTTTTTGTACCCCAACTTTACTGTTCTATTTGTGACTGTTACAGTGGGAATTTGAGGAAATGGTAAACATGAAAGTTGTTCCTTATTTTGTCTAGTTGAATTTATTTTTTTGAATTATACTATTTGGAGTTTTGTAGCTCCAGATATGGTCCAAAAACCACTGCTGGCCGGATTGCAAAACTGCTGAATTGACCATATCTACAGTGCAGTGAACAGTGAATGCAACTGCCTTATTGGATATGTTCTGGCCATAATTTGGGGTAGTTTTCTTCATGAAAGTTGTTTGTCTATATCTTAACTTGTTGCTGTAAAAATTTCAGGTCAATTGGCCCATTCTACAATGAGTTATGGCCAATTGAACAATTACTGTTCATTTGGTCATTCTGCAGATTCTGGTTGCAGGACATCCGGATTGGGACCAGTTTTTGGTCCACTTGCTTTGGTCTTTTGGGCATGGTTTCTTCACCAAAATTGTGTCATTATATGTCTAGTTTCATGTCCAATTGGCCAAACACCAATTGAACCTACACAGCCAAAGTTATGGCTGTCCAAGTGGGCTGGAATCACAGCCACCCTGCTGGTTACACTAGGCAGCCTACCAAATCAATTTATAACACTATACTTCACTCCAAATTATGGTCAACTTACCTCAAATGGTCACTAATTGACCCTTAAAATGTTCATTCACCATTACATAAGTGAAACTCAAATTTCCCTCAAAACCCTAATTCCTAAGTTCTCAAATCTTACAATATACATGCCATTAAGGTTTTTTTTTTTTTTCTTTTTTATTCACTTATACACATCAAGGGACATCCCTAGATTTTAATTCCATTCAAGCCATCAAACTCAAGAAAGTTCATGGCTACTGAAAATTGAAGATACTCTAACATGTACAATTTACTTCAAATTTTTACAATTTCTTAACATAAATTAATGCTCTAACAAAAATTAAAAAGAGTGAGAGAGAGAATTATAGCACTAACCTCACTTAAGAGCTTTTCAAGAGCTCTAATTCTTCACCTTTTCTCTTTATTTCTGCTACCTAAGAGTTATTCAAGGTGTAAAGATGAGTTTTAGTGAATGGAGTAGGAGGGTTTATGGTGAAATGAAGAGAGAAATTGAGCTTTGGTTGAAAATCAATGGAGGGAGAGGGGAGAAGGGTTTCGGCTGGTTTGGTCCAAAGGAAGAAGATGATTTGTTTTCTTCTATTTTTAGCCTCTTTTATTTGTTTTAAGTGTATTGGTTGTATGGTGATTGGTGGACAATTTTAAATGACATCATTATGATGTCACAATTCTCATTAACTTGCATTTCTTTTTACTTTTGTTTTCTTATTTTCATTTCTCAATTTTTTATAAATTTTTCATCAATATTAATTCATATTTTATGTCATAATAATTATTTACTCAACTGGACAAGTCGGCCAAAAATCGCCTCTGAAGGCGAAATGACCAAAATGCCCTCCGTTTGGCTTAACGGGTCAAAATTGTCTGTACCGATTGAAAAATTTTTCTAAATATTTCCTTCTGGGTTACCCATCGCTTGGGCACCGGCTCATTTGACTTAGTTATATTTTATTTCTAAAATTTTTACTAAATTTTTCTTATTAATATTTGAGTTAATTATGGTTCCTCACTTTAGTTTAAATATTTTTCCGAATGTTCTAGCTGTCCGGACAGACACTGGTCACCGGAACAGTAGAATGTACGGAGTTGCTACCGGGAGGGTGTTACATTTATGCCCGATTATATGTTATCATGGATTTTTAGCCACACTGACTATATACGTGGTTGACGTTCCGCTTCCCATGGTATGATGGTCCGAGGCACCGCGGTGTCCAGTGCCAACAACCCGTTATCCAGTTTAGTCAGCCTGCCATAGGTTACCTGGGCAGTGTAAATTATTGAAATTTTTTTAAGAACGTTAGTATTGAATGAAATGAGGAAAAAGATTAGCAATGGAAACATAAAAAAATCAAGTAGTACAAATAAAATTTTCAGAATTATAGGAACCGAAAATACAATACTCTAGAATTAATCTGTATATCGAATATTATTACTGTATAAACTCAACACTTCCAAAGAGGGACAAAATAGAATATAAGATAGTTGATATTAGAAATATCATACAGAATTTAATTGATACCCGAGGATCTAAATTATACTTTAGAATTACGCTTCAGTCTTTCTTATTTGTATATATTATTTTCTTGTTATATTATTGCACCATTAAGCAGCAATGCTTAGCGATATGGAATTGTTTCCTTCGTGCAGGTACTGAAGCTAAAACCCAGTGGACATTTGACTGGCATTTTTGGGAGTCCAAATCTGCAGATTGTTAAAGGTTGTCACCTCCTCAGCAATGCATGTAGCTAGGGCCCATGTATATCACATTATGTATTTTGTATGCTATAAATATTTCATATCTTGTAATGTAAATTAAGAATTTGTAAGTAATATTTATGTGATGTAAATTTATAAATTGATTATTTCATATGTAATTAATTTGTATATCATTTAATTTATAAATTATGTAAATAGTTTGTAAATCATATAGATTAATGAAGTTTAGAATTTTGTGTATGAACTGAGCATGATTTGGAATGTATGGAAATGAATGAATTTGTACAAATGAGTATGGATTTGAATTACATAATGATTTTTGAAATGATGATATGAGTATGGATGAATTATTGTATGGAAAATATTATTGAAAATTTCAAGCAGGTGAATAGTGAAATACGCCAACTGGCAATAAAATAGGTGAAACTCTGCTGGTTTCTCCTTACATAAATAATTGATATTAAAATATAACGAGAACAAATTATTAAAGGAATAAAGTAAGATAAGATAGGGTACTTTGGCACCAAATGTGACATGCCTCGCTCGGCTACATTACAGATGGGTAAAGGGTGTTACATTTAGTGGCATCAAAGCACGATTTAGGCATTCCTAGGCATCGATAGATAGAATAAGATCGTGCGCATAACATGCATTGCATTCATAGGAGTCGAGGTGACACTAATGCAGATATGTTTTCTTTGGTTATTTTAGGTTAAGGTATGGACTCAGAATCGTAGAGGGCAGTAGAGGAAGAAGTAGTAAGCCGTATCCCGACTGGGATTGATGCTGGAAATCAGGGAGATCCTGCTCCACTAGTGCAAGAGGTGCCTGTACAACCCCAACAGGCCTTATTTGAGCAAATGACTGAATTCTTTCGATAGATGACTAAGGCTATTCCACCACCGCCTAAGCAAAAATCACCTTTAAGAAAAATTAGAAAGTAAGGGGCTATAGATTTCAATGGTCGAAAGGAGGATGATTCTTCAGCTGCGGAGTATTGGTTAGAAAGGATTGAAAGAGTCGTACAACAGCTCCATTCCACACCGGAACAGAGTTTAGAGTGTACAGTTTCACTCCTACAAGAAGCTACATATCAGTGGTGGGATGTCGTAACCAAGGTAGTGCCACCAGCCAAGGTGACTTGGGAATTCTTTCTGATAGAGTTCAGAAAGAAATATATTAGCTGTGTTCATGAAGAGGAACAGAAGAGGAATGGTGATAAGCAAAAGAGGGAATTTGGATAGTCTAGTAACAAGAGACCTAGAGAACAGTTAAGTCAGACATCGGATCAGAGTAGGAGACAGAGGCCCAGGCCTATACCCAGAAGAGATCAATCAGAGATACTAGTAGTGAGTGCAGCAACACTAGCAAGAAAATGTGGCCATTGTAACAAGTGGCATAAAGGTAAATATAGGGGATTGATTGGAGCCTATTATAGATGTGGGGCCATGGACCATCGTCTTAAAGATTGTCCTAATAGGAATTTACCATGGAACCAGATAGAGGTCATGGAAGGACAGTAACACCACTTGCAAATGTCACCCAAGTCAAAGAGGAGAAAGATGCCCCAAATGTGAATTTGAGGTAAAGTATCATTCCTTTATGATATGCCTAAGTGTATAATGATAGATTCGAAAAGACTAAATAATACCATATATATAAAAGGAGTAGACAGAGGGAGCAATAGAAAGGTAAAGGAATTATATCAGATAACTAAACCCGGTAAATTTCGAGGACAAAATTTTTGTTAGAGGGGAAGAATTGTAACCCCCTCACTTTAGCAAGTTCGTACATTCTACTGTTTCGGTGACTGGTGTCGGTCCAGTAGCTAAAATGTCTGGAACTATATGTAAACTAGAGTGAGGAGTCATAAATATACCAAATAAAGGTAGTAAAAATTTAGGAAAAATTTTAGAAATAAAATACAACAAAGTTAAATGAGCCGGTGCCCCAGTGATGGGTAACCCTAATAAGAAGTTGCTGTCTTCACAGCTAGTAGCCCTAAACCCGAGGGAAACCTAGTGAAATAATTTCTGAGATGCCAGAGAAGAGTTACAGTGCCCTAGGTAGTATTAGAATTCCAAGAAAAGGTTAGGAGAATTTTTAAGATCGGTACAGACAGTTTTGGCTCCTTAAGCAAAACGAAGGGCATTTTGGTCATTTCGCCTTCAGAGACAATTTTTGACCAACTTTTCCAATTAAGTAAATAAATTATATGACATAAAATATGAATAAATATTGCTAAAAATTTAATTAAAAATGAGTAGAAAAGGAAAGAAAATAAAATAAAATATAATATAATTTAAATCGTGACATATGCATGACCTGGGATGATGTCATTAAAAATTTACTAGCCAATCATAATTTAACAAGACTAATTAAAAAAGGTAAAAAGAGTTAAATTAAAGTAAAAATCAGCCACTTTCTTCCTCCTCCCTCACTTGGCCGATTCACTCTTCTAAGGCATCTTCTATTGATGCTCCACTAAACCTTCAATTTCCCTCAAATGTCTTCATATTTTCTCTGTCTCCAAACACGAAAACTTAACCTTGGACCTTGCTAAGATGTTTGGCAACCAAGAAAGTGAAAGAAAGTGAGGTGTGGAGAAGTTTAGAAAATCACCAAAAGAGGTTAGTGCTTAATTTTCTCTCTCTTTCTTTAGATTCAATTTTAATAGCATGAAGTAAGCTAGAAATTTGGGAATTTGAGCAAAGATATGCATGTTAGGGCAACTTTTAACTTTTGGCAGCCATGGATGTGCTAGGGTTTTGATGTTTTAAATTGAATTAAAGTGGAATCATGATTGCCTTTGATGAGAAAATAAAGATTTGAAGATCAATTTCTATGTAGAGTGTTAAAATGAAACTTTGGGAAATTAGGGTTTGGAGCAAACTTAGGGTTTTACTCATGTGTTGGTGTATGAAAGTCCTAATGGTCAATTAGTGACCATTTGGCTGTGTTTGATGAGGAATTGAGGTGAATTGTGACTTTAGATTTGAGGTTGGGTATGCTGCCTCATAGGACCTACAGGGCTAGATGTGAGTCCAGCAAGTTTAAGCAGTTATAACTTGAGAGGTGTAGGTTCAATTGGTGCAAGACCAATTGAAAATGAAACTAGACACATAATGGCGTAACTTTAATGGAGAAACCATGCCCAGAAAACCACAATAGAATGGCCTAAAAATTGACCTAATTCGGGTAACATACATACTGCCCTGGAAAATTGACCAAATGAACAGTGCCATAACTCAGTGTAGAAATATTCAAATGACCTGAATTTTATATCAATGGAAAGATTAGACAATTTAGAACAACTTTCATGAAGAATACAAACTCAAATTCTGAACCTAACCAATTCAAATTGCTAGTCCAAGTTAGGACACCAAATCTAGCAGAACCAAATTGCCTAGAAATTCTGGGTATAGGTCAATTTGGCCACTTATGGTAATTTGGCCATAACTTGAGCTAAAAAAACTCCAAATGGAGTGATTTAAAAAGGGAATTAAAGAAGACAGATAAAGAAACAACTTTCATGAAGAAAGTTTTGTCAAATTTTTACTGTAGCAAGGTCCAATGGAAAAGTGAATTTGGACCTCAAATTCTAAAAATTTGAAATAAAACCTAGGAGACTAGGAATTCAGTTTGGCAACTAATGCCAACAAAAATAAAATGTAAAATATGGTATATTGGTGAACTTAGGCTTAACAAATCTATTATGAATCAAAAATTCAACCTTTGAATGGAAATTGTGAAATGAACAGTAACCACTAAATTATGTGAAGTAGAAAAACAAACTATAAGAGCCATTATAGTTGTTAATCTAGGATGTGGTAGGTAAATTGTGAATGGTGAAGTTGAGTGACCCAAATGATATAGGAAAGGGTATAATAAATTAGAAAGCTATTATAATGGTTAATATATAGATAATGTAAATAGTTGATTTAAATTTTTGAATTTGAATGACACTAGGATTTAAGGAAAATTTAGCTAAATTTGAAATCTATGAAATATTCATGGATTACTTGAAATATGAATAATAATTTATATAAATAGGACAATGAATAAATGAATGTATAAATAAGACTTTAGTTCCCATTATTGGAGAAAGGATAAGAAAAAGTATTTTGAGTACAATGGTGCATGAGAACCATTATTTTGGATTGTGAACTTATGGGTGATCTAATGAATATATATTTATTATGAATGCCTAAATTATGTAAATATTAGACTTGGAGATTTATATTTCTATTATGAAAAAGATTAAAATACTAGAAATTATAATTGAAACATATAATGTAATTAGTAAATTTTAATTCTTAAACTTGAATGATTTTAGGACATAAGAGAATGACCTATGTGGAAGGCCTTAGGAAAATATTTTGATATACAAATAGTACATGAAAGTTGATTGATATGAATTGAAATTTATCATAAATGATATAATGAATTGTATAAATTGTGTAGGGATGAAATTTGGGTATTTATGTTTTTGCTATGGATAAAAATTTAAAATACTATAAATTAGAATCGGAGTATGTAATAAAATAATGGTATTATGTGCCAATGTATTGCCTAGGCACGTGTGTCAGATTGGATAGATTGGCATGCCAATAGGATATTGTTTTAGTAGTACTGTGTAAGGCATGCCCGCACTTATGGCTATATGCTCGCACTCTTGGTTTTTATGCCCGATTATATGTTATCATGGCTTTTTAGCCATACTGACTACATACGTGGCTGACGTTCCGCGTCCCATGGTATGACTGGCCGAGGCACTGCGGTGTCCAGTGCCAATGACTTGTTATCCAGTTTAGTCAGCCTGTTATAGGTTACTTGGACAGTGTAAATTAGTGAAATTTTTTAAAAAACATTAGTATTGAATGAAATGAGGAAAAAGATTAACAATGGAAACATAACTAAATCAAGTAGTACAAATGAAATTTTCAGAATTGTAGAAATCGAAAATACAATACTTTAGAATTAATTTGTATATCGAATATTATTACTGTATAAACTCAACACTTCCAAAGTGGGACAAAATAGAATATAAGATAGTTGATATTAGAAATATCATACCAAATTTAATTGATACCCGAGGATCTAAATTATACTTTAGAATTATCCTTCAGTCTTTCTTATTTGTATATATTATTTTCTTGTTATATTATTGCACCACTTAGTAGCAATGCTTAGCGTGATGGAATTGTTTCCTTGGCGCAGGTACTGAAGCTAAAACTAAATGGACATTTGACTGGAATTTTTGAGAGTCCAGATCTGCAGAGTGTCAAAGGTTGTCACCTCCTCAGCAATGCATATAGCTAGGGCCCATGTATATCACATTATGTATTTTGTTTGCTATAAATATTTTGTATGTTGTAATGTAAATTAAGAATTTGTAAGTAATATTTATGTGATGTAAATTTATAAATTGATTATTTCATATGTAATTAATTTGTGTATCATGTAATTTATAAATTATGTAAATAGTTTGTAAATCATATAGATTAATGAAGTTGAGAATTTTGTGTATGAACTGAGCATGATTTGGAATGTATGGAAATGAATGAATTTGTACAAATGAGTATGCATTTGAATTACATAATGATTTTTGAAATGATGATATGAGTATGGATGAATTATTGTATGGAAAATATTATTGAAAATTTCAAACAGGTGAATAGTGAAATACGCCAACTGGCAATAAAATAGGGGAAACTCCGCTAGTTTCTCCTTAGATAAATAATTGATATTAAAATATAATGAGAACAAATTATTAAAGGAATAAAGTAAGATAAGATAGGGTGCTCCGGCACCGAATGTGACATGCCTCGCTCGGCTACACTATAGACGGGTAAGGAATGTTATAAGTTATGCCTAATTTACTAAGTACTATTCATATGGTCATTTTCTCCAGGTCCAGAATTGGTAACCCATATTCAAGCCTAATTTGAGGTATCTTATGGTCTTTTCTGGACAGAGTGTCTTCATAAAAAATTTAGCATTATGTCTTAGGTTTCATCTCCCATTGGGTTCACACCAATTAGAGTTATGTAGCTCAACTTATGAGTATTCAAGTACACTGGACACAAGCTGTCCAGATTCTGTGTCCAAATTCAATACCAATTGTTCAATTATACTTTCACTAATTCCTTCATCAATTCCATACCGATTTACATTAATTGCACATCAAATGACTTTAATTTCGCATCAAGAATCCTAATTGCACTTCCTATCACCAAAACCTTAATTCCCCAAAGCCCTAATTTTTCATCTTCCAAATTCATGCAATTCATGTAAACTCAACACCCAAATCATGTATATTACTTCATATAAGCTAAAATTCATGCTCAATTTAATCAAAACACATCAAAACCCTATCAAACCCATGCTGGCTGAAATTTCAACTATCCCTATCATGCATGATTTTCATTATTCCCAAGTTAATTTCTCACAATCAAACTAAATTTCATGTATACACAGCTAATTAAGCTTGAGAGGAAGCTTAACTCTAATGGAGCTTTTCCAATCTTTCAAAACTCTTCAAATTTCTTGAGTTTCTTTCTCTCAATCTTCAAATCAAGGTCTAATTAGAGGTTTTCTATGGTTTGATTCTAAGAATTATGGGAAGAAATCAAGCTTTCAAAGCTTGAATTAGCTTAGCAATGGAGGAAGAAGGAAAATGAGAAGAGAGAGAGTGTGAGGAGCCGGCCATGGAAGAGGATAGTTGATTTTTTTTTTTTCTTTTTCCTTTTGTCTTCTTATAGAGATAATTATCCAAAAATTACTCAATTCAAAATTATAATTTCAATTATTATTATTTTCAATATAATTTATTTAATTCCCTACATGTCCCAAATTAATTTTCCATACACATTTTTATATTTTTAATTCTATTTCAATATTTTAATCTCACTTATTTTAGTGGATATTTAGGTCAAAAGTCAACTTTTAAAGTGAATTGATCAAAATGCCCCTCATCGGGTTATAGTCCATCTTTTTCCATAATACCCGATGAGCTCTTAAGATTGGATTCACTTAATTGTACTTCTCTTTTCATTTTTTTGGTTTTCAAATTCCCAAAAATGCCTAAATTAATCCTTGATTTAGGACTTTCCAGAGTCCCACATGAATTTAGGATAGCAACTGATCTTACAGTCACTTCCCGTGTAGGTCACCCATCGCCGGGCCCTAGGCTCATTTAACCGATTTGTACTTCATTTCTTTTATTTTCCTCCGACCTCATTTGATCTTTATTAATTTAATTTATAACTTCTCTCTATAATTTAATTATGATTCTCAATATTCTAGCTGTTTGAACAGACATTAGTCAATGGAGCAGTAGAATGTACGAAACTGTCCAATATGAGGGTGTTACAGGGCACTTTTCACTCTAATTATGCATTTTTGTAACTTTTCTTATCTATGTCTTTTCATTATGTAGTTATTAGATTTTGACTTTAAAAATATTTTTAATGGATTCATTTTGCCTTTTCTGCTTGGAATAGCCTTTTGATTCACTTAAAAAGCAACTTTCTAGCTTTATATATGAATTTTTGAAATTTGGATTTGATATTGAATGATTTTTGCAATACCTGAATTTGTAAAATTTGTTTTATAGTCAAATTTTATCCCTTTTAAGCCAATCTTTTTTCTGATGTGCATTTAAGATGTCTTGTTCATTTCTATATTTTTATTTCTGCATAATTTAATATAGTTTATTAGAAATAATTTTTGAAAGTTTAGTTGTTAATTCTACCTAGAAATCAGTACAAGTAAATTTCAACTTAATTTGCATCTTAATTTGCATTCTAAGTCTGAGGAAAAACATGTTATCTCTTTTTACAATATTTTAGTTCAATATGTTAGCTAGGTTTTGGTAAATGTTCATAATTTTTATGATGTTTTGCTATTTTTCTTAATTTTGCAAGTTTACTATTGAAATCTAGATTTTCCGCATATATGATAGATTTGGTCAATTTTGCATGTTTTTCGGTATCAAGTTTGAGTAATTTTGTTTTTCCATGTTAAAGTTTGTTATGTTTAGGACTTAAGATGATTTTTCTAATTTTGTTTTATAAGTTTTGTATTTTTTTATGGATTTTACAAAATATATGTAAAAATATGAAAATTTCCAAATTTAAGTTATTTTAGTTATAACTAAAATCTCTTTTATTTTTATGTAATCTTCACATTTTTATTAATTAATCGGTGATAATTATACATAAGACCTGCTGGAATTAAGATGAAATGATTAGCTTAGGTTAGGAGATTTTGATTGGGTAAAATTAATTCTAATCTGACTTTGACTTGGTTTAGTTAATTAGGTTAACCTTATCTTTTGACTTTATTTATTTTCTATTTACTTTATTTAATTAATGTATTTATTTTTTATTTTAAATTAGATGCTTACTTTTTTATATTTTCTTGAGTTTTTTTCACATGTAAATTAATTAGATAAGTCGAATAAAGCCTATTAAGCTCAATATGGCTATCAAATGTGCATAAGTGAAGGCCAATGGACTTGGGAGGACTTTTACTCAATCAAATAAAGGAGCCAAGCCCAATGAAGCCCACAATAGAACTCCAATGCCTATTGCATGAGATTAATTGGCCTTTGAGCATTGTAATAATTGTAGGAATTTTTTATGGATTGTAACAATTTATTTTTTGCTCCCCTTTCTAATTTAAGGTTTTAATTGCTTTCTTTGGGCTTTTAATTATTTAGAACTTGTTCAAATAGACCTTTGGCATGTTAATGAACTTGGTAAAAATGCCTGTAAGGGAACTTGGTAACAAAGAACCTAAGTTATATAACTTAGAAACCATAACATTCTTAGGAGCATTCTTGCATGCACATAGGACAACCAATATGCCCTATTAAACTTTTCTTTGTGCTTCACATGATTTAACGTGTTCTATCACATGTAGGTAAATGTTGTATGTAATTAATTTAGTTTAATTCACATGATAGGGTAAGAAGGTAAAATATGGTAATATCACTTGTCTTAGAAATTTTGCATATTTAGGGCTTATATTCGTGTGCTTTAATGTGTTGATATGAATAGTTTGTGTGTATAAATTTAGTGATGCATATATGTGTTTCAGAAATTAAATATATATAATAATAAGATAGGCTTTTAAGGAACAATTAATAGAGGTTGGCTTTTGTTTTATGGTAAGCTCAAGCGAAAAGAGTGCTTAACATCTTTCCTCTTTTATAGCCACTATTTCAAGCCTACATCTATTGGGCTCATGGTTAAGAAAGATAGTGGATCTCCGTAAAGGATAAGTTATCACCTACGTCCCTTCTAATGAATTTGTTCCAGTTATTATCCGATGGCGGCTCTATTCCTTTGCCTTTGTGACTTTAATATGTAAGTATCATAGTAGGGTTATGGGAAAATGATGCTAAACTAGGATTCAAGGGTAACCACACATATCATCAAAATTTAATAGTGTTAATAGAAAATTTTCATTTTGCTAACGATGTGGAACCACAGGTATCCATTTGTCACAAACTTATGTTCATGCCTCTAATTGAAAATGCACAAAAATGTAATTTTTCCAATATTAAATTCCACATCAACAACATTTAACCATATTGAGGGAAAGACCTCTCTTTGATATCCGCAAGTAACCATAAGGTACGTTTTAATTATTACATATAAATAAAAGAGGAGCACCTAGAACAATAAAAAGGTCCTCTTTACCTTTGCTTCATTTTTTTTTTTTTTTTTTTACTTCATAGTACATTGTTGACCATAGAGATTGATGACATTGGGCTGTTTGTTTGGAATTGGATAGTTTCCGACCTTAACGGCTATATATATAGACTATTTTCAAATCCTAATACAACGATTAATAGGTGATGATGGAGAAATTTAAAAAGAAAAAAATATTATATAATTGAGATTATATTACTCTATGTATAAACAAGTATTTTCTTTTATTATCATAAATTTGTTTTTTGCAAAAAAAAATATGCTAATTCGACACACACACACATAATTAAAGTGTAATTTAATGTGTAATAACAATGTTTTGATCATTTTATTATATTGTGGTTATCTATTTCCAGTGTCTTTATTTTTTAAATTTTTTTTTATTTTATTGCTAAAAATAAAGACTCTTTTTTTTTTTTAATTTTTACATAATATATCATAAAATCTTTTAACTTAATACTCCACTTCTTTTTTAAAATTAGTTTAATTTTCTAAATTATAAAGAATGCTTGAGTTTCCTTTAAATTTTCATTTAAATGTTTTATTTTTTAATTGAATTTTCAAATTTTTATTTATTTATTTTAAAATTTAAAACTTTTAAGTGTTCATAAATGAATTCAAATTATTTCTTACTATTTTTATTTTCTTGTTATTGTCATCTTAATTGTTTTTGAATTATTTAATTATTACATTTATATTAATTATTATAATATTTCTTAAACCGATTTTAAAATGAGTTTATTTTGTGATAAAATGAAATTTTTTTTTGTATACCAACATTTTATCAATGAAATATCAAACTTTCATTTCATTTTTTATAAGAAAAGTACAACAACAAATTGTTGATCTATTTTAGTAATATTTCTTGTATCTTTATTATTTTTATTTTTCCTAGAAACATTACTTTAAAATAGTAATAGTTTGATTATTATTATTATTATTATTATTATTATTATTATTATTATTATTATTATTATTAAAAATAATATCTATAAACTTTTTTTATTTTTTCTATTTAGAGTTGTTAGTCAATTAAATGTGTAAATTTCATTTATATGTAACAAAAAAAATTAAATTTGCTTTGCTCTTATATTTCTGTTGTAATTTATAATATATTTAATTTATTTTTTAATAATTAAAAATTATTTTAAAACATTGTGCATATAAATTATTTTTATATGCTAAACCTATTACTATAAGAATAATGTTAGGAATTTTTGTGGATGGTTAATTAATTTACTTTTTTTTATTCAATATTAATGTTATCATCTTTTATAACTAAAATCTATATACACAAAATTAACATTCAATATAGTGAATATTTTATTCATTTTATTATAATAATTAAATAATACATTTTATATTATTAATATTAGTTGGTCTTAAAATAAACTATATACGCATAATTAACATTCAATATAGTAAATAATTAAAATTTTATTTCAATTTAAATTGATTAAATGTTTTAATAATTATTGATAGATTATAATAGTTTTGTCTATTAGATTTAAATATAATATTTTATAATATTATACAAATGAATTGAACATACTTTTGATAAAATATTTTTCTATTTATTAATTATATTAACATAATAAATATATATAAAAAAATACCCGCAACATAACGTGGGTTATGAGCTTGTAGTAATAATAATAATAATAATAATAATAATAATAATAATAATAATAAATTTTAAAAAATAATGGCATATGTTAGATTTTAAAAAATAAAAGAAATGGTAAATAATGAAATTTTGCATAACTCAAGATAAATAATTAAATATAAATAAGAGAAAATTTTATTTGTTTTCTCTTTTATTGTTGTTTTGTTTTCTTAATTTATACGGGAGTATATGTAACACCCTCTTACCCGATCTACAGTGTATCCGAGTAAAGGAATACCACATCCTGTGTTGGGGCACCTAGTCTTATTTTAGTTCATTTTCTTATCACAATTAGTCTATTATAATTCAGTTCATAATTTTTTTTTAAGAGAAATTGCAAAAATCTCTCCTATTTTATTGATATTTATCTGTTAAAATATTTACCTGTGCAAATATTCCATATCACGATATTGAATTTCATTACTATTCCATATCATAAATAATGTTTCCATATCATTCATATTCATTCTATACATGAAATTTGTAACACCCTCCCGGTAGCACTCCGTACATTCTACTGTTCCGGTAACCGGTGTCGGTCCGGACAGCTAGAACGTCCGGAAAAATATTTAAACTAAAGTCAGGAATCATAATTAACTCAAATATTAACAAGAAAAATTTAGTAAAAATTTTAGAAATAAAATACAACCAAGTTAAATGAGCCGGTGCCCTAGCGAGGGGTAACTCAGAGGGAAGTTACGGTTCTCGCAACGAGGAGCCCTAGACCCGGGGGAAAAATTATAAAATAATTTTTGGGACTCCAGAGAAGAGTCATTGAGGTTCCTATGGCATTAGAATGCCAAGAAAATACTTAGAAAAATTTTTCAATCGGTACAACCAATTTTGACCCGTTAAGCCAAACGGAGGGCATTTTGGTCATTTCGCCTTCAGAGGTGATTTTTGGCCGACTTGTCCAGTTGAGTAAATAATTATTATGACATAAAATATGAATTAATGTTGATGAAAAATTTATTTGAAGTTAGTAAAGAAAGAAGAAAAGAAAAATCCATAAAAATGCCAAATATGACATCATTATGATGTCATTTAAAAGCTTCCACCAATCCCATTTAAATAACTATTTAATTAACTAATAAAAAGAGATAAACAAGGCCAAAGGAATTAAAATACAGCTGCTTTCTTCTTCAGCCAAAACGTGAGTTTCTCCTCCATAACCCTCCATGAGAGTTTCCTTTAATTACTTCCATTTCCCATGAAATTCCACTACTAAACCCTAGACACCTTTCATTAAAACTTGTCCATACAACTTAGGGAAGTGTTTGGCAGCCTAGAAAAGAAAAGAAAGTGAAGTTTGAGCTTGGAAAATTCTGCCCTACAAGAGGTTAGTGCACATATACATCTAAAGCTCTTTATTTCTATGCTAAGGGACTTAAAATAAGTAAGGAATTGTAACTAAAATGAAAAAAAATTATGTGTATGCATGCCATGCATTTTGGCAAAATTTCTATTGAAGGAATAGAAATGGAGTGTTTGATGGACTTAGAGTGAACTAGAGCTTAGGTTTAAAGTGTATACATATATATATATATATATATATATATATATATATATATATATATATATATATATATATATATATATATATATATACAAGAATGAAAGAGTTAACTAAAGAAATTGTGAAAACCATGACTTTGAGCTAGGGTTTAGGAGTGAAAATTTGACTTGGCTTAGGAAATTGTTAGAGAACATTTTAATGGTCAATTAGTGACCATTTTAGGTAAGTTGACCACAATTTGGACTGAAATATAGTATGGCAAAATGAATGTGTAGGCTGCCCTAGGACAGCAGCAGAGTGACTGAAATTTCAGTCCACTTGGACTGCCATAACCTTGGCTGTGTAGGTCCAATTGGTGTTTGGCCAATTGGACATGAAACTAGGCTTATAATGACACATTTTTTCTGAAGAAACCATGCCCAAAAGACCAAAGCAAGAGGACCAAAAGTTGGCCCCAATCCGGACACCCTGCAACAGCACCTGCAGAAATGACCAAATGAACAGTAACTGTTCATTTGGCCATAACTCACTGTAGAATGGTCAAATTGACTTGAAATTTTTACAGTAACAAGATATGATATAGACAAACAACTTTCATGAAGAACATCACCCCAAATTATGCCATTAACCCATTCAAATTATTGAGCAAAGTTAAGTTACCATACCTGCAACTCTGCAGATTTTCATTTGAACAGTAATGTTTGGATGACTATAACTCCCTCTAGAAAACTCAGATTTAGGCGATTCTTGAACCGATGGAAACCTAAGGCATGGTAGAACATTTCATAAGAAGAAAGTTAGACCAAATTATGAACTTAACTTGATCAAATTATTGACCAAAGTTGGACCAAAATCTGCCAAAACCCAAAATTGCAGCATGAACAGTACACGTGAACAGTAAACTTATTTTGGCCATAACTTGAACTACAAAACTCCAAATGGAGTGATTCAAAAAAGGAAATTCAACTAGACAAAATAAGGAACAACTTTCATGTTTACCATTTCCTCAAATTCCCACTGCAACAGTACTTAATGGAATAGTAAAGTTAAGTTTCAAAAACTGAAAATTTTGTTTCCCTTGGTTAAAGCTTAGAAATGGTAATGGTGATCACTTCCAACAAGTTTTAAATCTAAATGTGACACCCCTTACCCGACTACAGTGTAGCCGAGCAAGTTATGCCACTCAGTGTGCCGAGCACTCTATTTTATCTTAATTAATTTATATCATGCTTTTGAATATAATTTGTGAAATATAATTTATTTAAGTCATTTATCGAAATTATAATTTATTTGAGGTTCCGAGAATTTTATAGAAAATCCGGCAGAGTACCGGCTAAAAATAGAGAAAACAGTTCTTCGGAACCTGTGAAAAACACTTCCTATGATCATATTCAATCAATCCCAACTCCAATTATCAACAAAGTCTCAAAATAATTTCATCAATTTCATTTATTTCTCAATCATTCATCTCATGGTACCCATATACAATTCACATTTTGTATCACATCAATTTACAGCAATTTCTTAACGATTCCTCTATTTGTCATTTCACATCATCGTTAGACTCAAATCATAAATAAATTCTCACATGTGATTTATAATCACAAATTACAAGTACTTACATTAATACAAAATTATATTACATTTGTTCAAATACATATGATAAAATAAGAGTTTAATTACCAAATTTACAAAAATCTCAAAATACAAAATGGGACCTAGTGTCCTACCAATGCACTGTAGACGGTGAGGTGACACGGACACTATGCAGAACTGTGAACTGCCTTACCGAATCTGTGGTCTACTGGGCCCTCTGTCCAAATCTTTAGTACCTACGCGTTGCAAAAGCGACGCGCTAAGCATAAAGCTTAGTGGTGCCAATAATACAAGAAAATATAATATGCAAATAAAAATCATAATTTCTTAGCCATTGTGTTCATAAGAACTGAATAATTATCAACTTAATGTTTAGTCGAGGGCTAATTACGTTTTATGATATTTACTTCTTCATGCATTTTGTTAATTATTTTCTTCATGATCTTGAGTTTCTTTGTATTCTATCATAATCATTCCTGATATTTAATTTTCGTATTTTCTTCAACAATCAGTTCAATTACAGTTATACTTTTCCATTCATTTGGTTGCCCAAGTAACCTATACTGGACGACTGGACTGGATAACGGGTCGTTGGCACTGGACACCGTGGTGCCTCGGGCCATCATACCATGGGACGCAGAACGTCAACCACGTATGCAGTCAGTATGGCTAAAAAGCCATGATATCACATAATCGGCATAAAAGCCATGAATACGGGCATAAAAGCCATGAATACGGGCATAAAGCCATGAATACAGGCATAAAGCCTTTCGCAGTACTGCTAAAATAATACCCTATTGGCATGCCAAACTATCCAAACCAATCTTGTTAGGTATACTAGGGCATTTGATACTTTAAAATTCTTCAATCTTTGAATTTCAACTTTTGGTGTCACTATTCATTTCATTGGTCAACAAAAAAGTTGACTTTTGCATAGAAAATATGTACACTGACTTTGACACTTCAAACATACCACATTTTTCATTTAAAACTTGTTGGCATTAAGCATTAATACCATTTCTAAGCTTTAACCAAGGGAAACAAAATTTTCATTTTTTAAAACTTAACTTTACTATTCCATTAAGCACTGTTGCAGTGGGAATTTGAGGAAATGGTAAACATGAAAGTTGTTCCTTATTTTGTCTAGTTGAATTTCCTTTTTTTTGAATCACTCCATTTGGAGTTTTGTAGCTTAAGTTATGGCCAAAATAAGTTTACTGTTCACGTGTACTGTTCATGTTGCAATTTTGGGTTTTGGCAGATTTTGGTCCAACTTTGGTCAGTAATTTGATCAAGTTAAGTTCATAATTTGGTCTAAATTTCTTCTTATGAAATGCTCTACCATGCCTTAGGTTTCCATCGGTTCAAGAATCTCCTAAATCTGAGTTTTCTAGAGGGAGTTATAGTCATCCAAACATTACTGTTCAAATGAAAATCTGCAGAGTTGCAGGTTTGATAACTTAACTTTGCTCAATAATTTGAATGGGTTAATGGCATAATTTGGGGTGATGTTCTTCATGAAAGTTGTTTTTCTATATCATATCTTGTTACTGTAAAAATTTCAGGTCAATTTGACCATTCTACAGTGAGTTATGGCCAAATGAACAGTTACTGTTCATTTGGTCATTTCTGCAGGTGCTGTTGCAGGGTGTCCGGATTGGGGCCAACTTTTGGTCCTCTTGCTTTGGTCTTTTGGGCATGGTTTCTTCAGCAAAAATGTGCCATTATAAGCCTAGTTTCATGTTCAATTGGCCAAACACCAATTGGACCTACACAGCCAAGGTTATGGCAGTCCAAGTGGACTGAAATTTTAGTCACTCTGCTGCTGTCCTAGGGCAGCCTACACATTCACTTTTCCATACTATATTTCAGTCCAAATTGTGGTCAACTTACCTAAAATGGTCACTAATTGACCATTAAAATGTTCTCTAACAATTTCCTAAGCCAAGTCAAATTTTCACTCCTAAACCCTAGCTCAAAGTCATGGTTTTCACAATTTCTTTAGTTAACTCTTTCATTCTTGTATATATATATATATGTATACACTTTAAACCTAAGCTCTAGTTCACTCTAAGTCCATCAAACACTCCATTTCTATTCCTTCAATAGGGCTGCCAAAATGCATGGCATGCATACACATAATTTTTTTTCATTTTAGTTACAATTCCTTACTTATTTTAAGTCCCTTAGCATAGAAATAAAGAGCTTTAGATGTATATGTGCACTAACCTCTTGTAGGGTAGAATTTTCCAAGCTCAAACTTCACTTTCTTTCCTTTTCTAGGCTGCCAAACACTTCGCCAAGTTGTATGGACAAGTTTTAATGAAAGGTGTCTAGGGTTTAGTAGTGGAATTTCATGGGAAATGGAAGTAATTAAAGGAAACTCTCATGGAGGGTTATGGAGGAGAAACTCACGTTTTGGCTGAAGAAGAAGGCAGCTGTATTTTAATTCCTTTGGCCTTGTTTATCTCTTTTTATTAGTTAATTAAATAGTTGTTTAAATGGGATTGGTGGAAGCTTTTAAATGACATCATAATGATGTCATATTTGGCATTTTTATGGATTTTTCTTTTCTTCTTTCTTTACTAACTTCAAATAAATTTTTCATCAACATTAATTCATATTTTATGTCATAATAATTATTTACTCAACTGGACAAGTCGGCCAAAAATCACCTCTGAAGGCGAAATGACCAAAATGCCCTCCGTTTGGCTTAACGGGTCAAAATTGGCTGTACCGATTGAAAAATTTTTCTAAGCATTTTATTGGCATTCTAATGCCATAAGAACCTCAATGACTCTTCTCTGGAGTCCCAAAAATTATTTTATAATTTTTCCCCCAGGTCTAGGGTTCCTCGTTGCGAGAACCGCAACTTCCCTCTGAGTTACCCCTCGCTAGGGCACCGGCTCATTTAACTTGGTTGTATTTTATTTCTAAAATTTTTACTAAAATTTTCTTGTTAATATTTGAGTTAATTATGATTCCTGACTTTAGTTTAAATATTTTTCCGAACGTTCTAGCTGTCCGGACCGACACCGGTCACCGGAATAGTAGAATGTACGGAGTGCTACCGGGAGGGTGTTACAACTCTTCCCCTCTAATTTAAATTTCGTCCTCGAAATTTACCTGACTTAAGTAATCGGGGAGTTGCTACCTCCCTATTTCTTCACTTCCTTGTATCGCCTCATTATTGTCTGGGTTTGGCTCTTTCTGAGCTTCCATAGCATATACTTGTGGTGCCACCATGACTTCAGGCTTTTCAACTGTCTCAGAAACAATCTTCTGTGAAATGTCAGCCGTTTCTGCTCTACCCGATCTTTTACCCCTTTGAACTATAGGGGAAGATCTATCAACTTGTACCGGAGCTATTGAACCACTCCTCTGAGGGCAATCTCTTATGAAATGATCCGTAGCCCCACACTTGAAACATTCTCCAGTTAACAGTTGACACTCCCCTCTATGTCTTCTACCACAATGCATACATTCAGGCACTGGGGTTGATCCCCTTATTATTGTGCCGGGGGAACTAGCTATAGATATTCCAATCTGACCTCTCTGGTCCTGTGTCTGATCTTGTGAACCAGAACCCTTAAACTTCTTACTATCAGTCGGTATACTTGACTGTCCTGGTCCAAATTCCCTCTTACGCTGCCTATCTTTCCTATTTTGTTCATTTATTCTCACTTTCTCCACTTTTAATGCAGCTTCCACTAACTTGGTGAAGTCAGTGATTCCCAAGGCAGTGAGCTGGATCTTGATGTTGTCATTTAGTCCCTCTTCAAATCTCTTACATCTTTCAGCTTCATTAGGGACTATCTCCCTTCCATAGCGGCTTAATCGAACAAATTCCTTCTCATATTCAGCCACTGACAACTGTCTCTGCCTCAGGTTAATGAATTCCCTTCTTCTCTCTTCCAGGTATACAGTACCCTCATATTTCTTCTTGAATTCGGAGAGAAAAAAGTCCCAAGTTACTATTTCCTGCTGTAATTCACTGGACACAGTGTCCCACCATTCGTAGGCATCATCTTGCAACAAGGATACTGCAGCTTCTAGATTTTGCTCTGAGGTGCAGTGGAGTTGTTTTAAGACTCTGCCCGTTCTGTTCAACCAATTCTCGGCTGCAACAAAGTCATCTTCTCTCTTACCGAAAAAGTCCACTGCTCCAAACTTTCTTAGCCTTTCCAGGTGTGATTTCTGCTGTGGAGCTGGTGGTGATGGTGGTGCTGGCATTACTCCAGCCATTTGTCTAAAGAAATCGGCCATTTGCTGGAACATGGCCTGTGGAGGTGGCGAGCTCGCTTGAGCTGGTGGAGTAGGTTCTCCCCTACCCCCAGTCTCAGCTGCTACAGGTGGAGCATGACTCTCCACTTCCTCTTCGACTGCTCTCTGTGATGAAGAGTCCATATCCTATTCAAAATAAGAAAGACAAACATATCTGTATTAGTGTCACCTCGACTCTTACAAATGCAATGCATGGTATGGACTCAATCTAGGCCCAGAAACGCCTAAACCGTGCTCTGATACCACTAAATGTAACACCCCTTACCCGACTACAGTGTAGCTGAGCGAAGTGTGTCACACTCGGTGCCGGAGCACCGATTTTATCTTAATTCATTTTTATCATAGTTTTGAAAATAACTTGTGAATTATAATTTCAATAAATGAATTATATTTCACAAGTTATTTTCAAAACTATGATAAAAATGAATTAAGATAAAATCGGTGCTCCGGCACCGAGTGTGACACACTTTGCTCGGCTACACTGTAGTCGGGTGAGGCGTGTTACAAAATTATCTCATTTCATTAATTTACAGAATGTACATAATTTACATAATTTTTGTACCTCACAAAATTTGATTAAAATACTTTATATCTAATTACAACATACAAAATATGAATTTTTGTGGATCTGTGGACCCTATCAAAATGATGTGCTGAGGTGACACTAACTCCTACTACAGATCTGTCGTCAAAATCCCAGTCCAATATCTACTGGGTCTTATCTCCAGTATCTGCGCGAGGAAGAACTATCACGTTAAGCATTTCTGCTTAGTGATGCAATAGTATAATAAAGTGCAATAATATAATAAAATGCAATATATATAAATTAAATGAGCTAACATGCTGTGTAAAGTAAGCATAATTCACATATGAGTTTTCATAAAACAATTTGATAGAAATGTGGGTTTTATAATGCCAAATGTTTATGACTTCTACATACGTTTATTATGTAATAAATTCTAGGTACTTTCCATATTTTCACGTATTTTTATATTTTCATGATCTTTGGAATCATTCCTTTTAAAGGATCTTTACTTTTTTTTACTTTGTTGTTCAACTTTCTTGCTTACTTTCAGTGCCCAAAGTAACCTCAAACAGACTGTTAAGACCGGATACGCAGGTATACTGGCACTGGATACTCGGTGCCTACTGGGTATGTAATATCGGGCATAAAGCCATGGGAATAATCACATCTGACACTCAGTGTCTACCCGTGATTATTCAAGTCATCATCAATAAGGGATAATCATATTGGACACTTGCTGCCTGCCCATGGTATCCTGGCATAGAAGTCAACTAAGATCTTCTACCTTTATGTGACACTTGTTCTTTTCACTCTCCTCTTGCTATTCTTCACTCTCAAAAGTAAAAGCTGCTATATTACTTTCTTTTCTTTCTCTTATATATATATATAGATATATATACCTGCATTTTAGATACAGAATTTCAGTTAAAAGAACAAAAACAAATAATGGCAAGCGCATAAGATTAAAGAAAGATTTAATATGTATGGGATGCATAAAACTAAAGTCTAAAGATACCAAGAAGCACAAAGCTCTAGATCTCATAGTGCAATGCCAATTCTTTTGACCTTGGGCTTTTCAAACCTATGAGGAACCCATAGTATCATATATCATAAAAAAGCACAAATCTTTCATTTGATGCCTGCTATTTTTTATACCAATTTAATTATTTAACTCAACATGGTATATTTTTACTTGTACGACATTAGATTCACGGATGAAAATTGCTCGTTAAAAAAAAAAAACAAGAATGCTACATCATGGTTAAAGCTTATCATAATGAAGCTTCAATTATGCTTATAAAAAGTAGAAACAAACTGCATTATGGGGTTTTTTGCGGGTGCATTGCTTTGTGCAGTACAAAGGCTGATTTATTCCAATTCATTTTGGTGTGACAGGCAAATGGATCCAGCTTAGGCTGGTGTGGACCCAATGTGGACACAGACCCTGGTCCTAACAATGTGAAGATGTTGATTTCCAGTGCAGTACTGCTAATCTCATCCCTTCTTGGCATGCCAATCTATCCAACCCTTACACTACTGTCTAGTTATCCTTGGGCTTATTTATTATCATTAGCATTTCAATGTTCATATTGTTTCATCATTCATCATCATTCTTTCATCATGGCATTATCATCTCAATCATAGTAGGAACATAGGTCCCAATCACATATTCACATGTCATATATGTTCATCAAGCCATTGGCATTAAGTACAATTTACATTTCAAGCCATTTTATGGATATTTCATAAATTCCATATTTGGTACTTTAACTTTTCTACTAGATTTGGCCAAGATGCAGTGAAAATTTGGTCATACTTTTTTTATGAAGTTTGTAAATCTATGTCTTATGTTTATTTTGGCTTTAAAATCATTCAATTTGCTTACGTGTAACTCAAGTTATAGTCATTTTACGAAAACTTGTCCAGTGACCAATTTTAGGTTCAGGGCATTTCAGAATGGGGCAGAGTTTTGGAACTATTTTGTTAAGCCATTTTGGGTAAGTTACAATCACAATTTGACTTTATGTTCTACATATGAATTGTTCCCCTATGTCATAGGGTTACACAGGTTCAAGAATCACTCAATTTGAGGTTTTGTAGAGTGATTAATGGCTAAATTTCCAATCTTGGTTCATAGATGCAGTATCCTGTGATTTCCAGGTTTTCAGGTTTTTGGGTCAATTTTGCACTCAATATTCAAGTGTCTTACACCCATAATTTGAAGAAAGTCTTTAAAACAAAGTTGTAGGCCTATGTCTTAGGTTTCCAGATCATTTTGAATCACCTCAATTGGAGTTATACAGTGGGACATATTCCCTACTTACTCCACGGGAGTCAAAGGGCATTTTGCTGGAATCACAGGAAATTTCAGTTTCAGCAATACATATTTTCTCTAAAAATTTGACCAATTTACAATTAGAACTAGGCAGTTTGTTCTTCATGAAAGTTGTTCTTTTATGTCTCAGCTTTCCAAAAAAATAAAAATTACCTCATTTGAAGTTTTCTAGTGTAAGTTATACTCATTTTAGTGTGTACTATTCATTTAGTCATTTTCCAGGATTCCAGATTTTCATTTCTAGATTCAACTCAGAATTCAAGTGACTTCTAATCAGTTTCAGGTCAAGGGTTCTTCATGAAAAATTTAGTATTTTGTCTTATCTTTAATTTGGCTTTAGTTTTACATCAATTGGAGTTGTCTAGATCAAGTTATGAGCATTTGAACTCACTGGACTCAGGCTATCTAGGAGCAGTCTGAATCCACTACTCTACATTCACTTATTTATTTTGGCATTTCATCAATATTTCATAATAATTGCAGACCAAATGGTCTTAATTTAGGCATAAACACATCAAATAGGGCATAAGAATTGAAAACCCTAATTTGAAGAAACCTTAATTTCAAATTGCTATAACTTTAAAATTCATCATAATTCATAGCACTAACCTTTGTGCTTAAGCTTTAACCAACTCAAATCAACCTCCCAATCCAAACCAAACTTGACTTTTCAACTTGAATCCACCCTTGGCTAAAATTCCCTTCTTCAACATACCAAAGATTTTAATCAATTTTCCATAGAAAACTTTATATTCAACTTGAATTCAATGAGATAATAGCTATAGAAGCATGAAATCCAACTTACCTTGATTTGGTCAATTTTCCCCTTCACCTAATCTTCCAAATTCCTTGAAAATTTGATGTGCTTTCTTCAAATCAAGCTTCAATTTAGGGTTTTCTATTAATTTCCTTAAGAAATTGTAGAAGAAACTAGGTGATTAAAGCTTGGTGTGAGTGTTAATGGAGGTTTGAAGATATGAGAGAGAGAGAGAGAGAGAGAGAGAGAGTCACGGCAAGAAGAAGAAGAAGAAGAAAGAGGAAAAATTTGATTTCTTTCCTTATTTTCACAATATTTATGTTAATTAAATCTTTAATATTTTGTCTTATTAGGCAGTAATTTTTCAATTGAATATAACTATAATTATAATTACATTCTTAATTTCCCATCACCAAAATTTTCATTCTCCTTATTTTTCATATTCTTTTCCAACTTAATTAAAGTCCACTTCAATTCTTTAATTTCACTTAATTCATGTGACATTTTGGTCAAAAGTCAGCTCTTCAAGTGATGTAACACCCCTCACCCATCTATCGTGTAGTCGAGTAAGATGTACTACATTCGGTGCCGGAGCACCTCATCTTATCTTGTCTTATACCGTATTAATTTAAATTCCATTTATTTATATTATTCCATGCGTGGGATTTTTTTTATCATATTTTATTTTTGTGGAGACCCAGACAGAGTCTCCTCTATTTTATTAGTGCATGGTGGGTTCCACCATTCACCTGTTAAAAATAATTTCATGTCATATATTATATTATCCATCTCATTCTTTCTATATGCCATGTCATATCATCTCATTATTCATAAAATTTTCACGAAAGTAAATTTTATTTCATTCATATAAAATTTACATATAATAATGTACAATTTATATGCAATCCAAAAATTTAATTACATATCTCAAAATGATTTATAACATTTACTTATGTACAATAATCATAATGCAACATCTAATATATACATGAACTCTACCAAAATAACTGATGAGGTGACACCAACACTCTAGCAAATCTGATCAATCCTCTATCGATGCTCTACTGCTACTGCTACTGCTACTGCTGGTAGTCTCCTGTACCGAATGCAGTACATCTTGCTCGACTACATTATAGACGAGTGAGGGGTGTTACGAGTGAAATGGCCAAAATGCCCTTCATAGGGTTATAGCCCATCTTTACTGATTAAGTTTTTAGCATTGTTTTCCTTTCAAGTCTTGAACTTATTTATTTCTATTAATCCCTCAATTAAGTCCAAAATAAAAGTCTCACAGAGTTTTCCATGAATTTGGGGTAGCAACTGAACTCACAGTTACTTTCCGATTTGGTCACCCATCGCTGTAGACTTAGGCTCACTTAACCGACTTACACTCCACTTTTTTTATTTTTCTTCAACTTTACTTGATCTCTACTTAACCAATTTATAACTCCTTACTCTAGTTTTAGTGTGGTTCCAAACATTCTAGCCATTCGAATGGACATTAGTCATCGGAACAGTAGAATATATAGAACTACATAAAGTAAGGATGTTACAGTATAACCCAAAACATAAATGACAAATCCACAAACAAAATTGTAATACCTATGCCTTGGATGCATATTCTTCCCTTCCTCCACCTTATTGTCACCACTACCACCACTCAACTTACGAATCACATTATTAGTTTGAGACTAGAGAGGCCTTTATTAAGTCTAGATCTAAGCTTTCAATGTTCGTGTAGGCACATAAGAGAATATTTTTGAATATGAGTTCCTTGAAGGAGCTTTTTGATGGGCCCTCAAATGGGTTCGGAATGAAATCCAGGCTTTTCAGAAGATAGAATGGACCTCTAAGTGAGCCCAATAGTGATAGGTGGTTCAAAAAGAAAATATTTGTCTTTATCCATAAGAAAATATTAGAGTTTATAAAGTTTGGTTAGTTTTGGGCTTGAGGTTTTTGTTTGGATTTGGTGGATTATTGTCATCTTGTTCTTCATGGCATGAATTTTATTTGATTTTAGGTGATGAATGAACATGATGGATAAATTGTTAGTTATGTTCTAGGTTAGTGTGTTTTGGATTTGAATTGCTTGGTTGTTTGGGTTAATGTTCATTATTTTTTTCATTTTTAATTAGAAATTAAAAATAATTTTCAACATTTAAAAATTTTGAAAATAATATTTATTTTTTAAAAAATAATTTTTTATTAGGTCAAGACTGATTTGGGCTTAAATTAAAGGTCATGATTAATTTGGACAAAATGTTCAAAATGGAATTATTTGGACATGGTGAACAAATTCAAAGGCAAATATGAACTTTATTCCAAAATAAAATGGACTAATTTGATTCAGAATAAAGCATATTTGTCCGTTAATTTTTTTTTCTTTTACAATGTCTAAATAAGTTTATTTTGAATTTTTTGGCCAAATAAATCAAAACCTTTCCAATTAAGATCAATTAGGCTCATAATCTGACAATATTTGACGTTTAAAAAATACTCATTGGACATGAGCATTCAACCAAATATATTCGAATAAAAAAAAGGGGGGGGGAATTAAAGCTTACCCTTGCTAGTTCCTTTGCAAATAGGGGTACGTAATTAGTCAGTTTGGTTTCATCAAACTGAACTGTTAAAAAAGTCGAAAAATAAAAATCCTATATTATAAACTGAACTAAGTTAAAATGATAGAAGAACTAAATCAAACAGAATTGATTTGATTCATCAGTTTTGAACAGAATGCCACAAATGTTATCGTTTCATATCACTTATCTATTTATCCAGCCACTCAGCCAGTAGCCCAATATGCAGCATCCGCAAATCAATTCACAAATCAACGAATAATAACAAAAACCTTAAATCTTAAATTGCAGGAGTTAAAATTTAGCTAATCCTTAATTAAATTATATAACCAAATCACATTAGTAATTTCCTAATTTGTAAGAATAATGACAAAATCAAGAGAGACAACAATAAAATCATGAATTAGATGGTCTCGAAATAGTTGAGCCCATCAAGCTTTGGCACAAACCTTGGGGCTTTGCTTGGTGGTTGCTTCTGTTTTGTTGGTCATCAATGATAAAGATGAGTTTTGCTGCAATTGAAGAGATGACGAGCTAAGAATTCAGTCCATGGCAGGGACAATGACGATGCATGGTAGGGACCATGATGAGACTCAACTTGGGACATTGCTTGGAAACGTCGATGAGTCATGAATGGGTCTATAAGCTGACAATAAGAAGAAAGGACGCCAACAAACTAAAGTGAAGTCTAATCAAAGAATAATAACAAAAAAGGCATAAAGCGAGGGGGAAGAAGAAACAAAGCACAAGAACTAAAACTAAAGAAATAACTGTAGAGAGGGACTGGAGACGTCTGAGGGAAAAAGGAATCAAGGACAATGATTATGTAGTATAGGTACATATAATAACCTTAAACGACGTAGCATATGATTTTCGATTTGATTCAGTTTTCTCTCAATTTTAATGAAAATCATTAAACCAAACCAAATAATTGAATTCAACTAGAACATTAATCCAATTGAACCATTTAAACTAAAAAATGAAAGTGAAAAACTGAATTAAATCGATTCGGTTCAATTTTTCAGTTAAAATCAAATTTTGCTCAACCTTATTTGCAAGTATCTCCTTGCAAAGCTTGTTTTCAATCCTTTCCGCCATCTCACTCCTCTCTATATTTATTTATCATTGTACATCTCTTGTTTCCATTATCTACTTTTTAATCTGTTTTGATTATTAGATTAGCTAATTGAATGACTCCTCTCTCTATATCTCTTTCTTTCCATATATGACTATGATAACTCTATCATTGCTCATTGGCTCCTACTTCTCCATTTGTTTCTTTTGTGAATTGAAGTACTCATCTAGTTGATTTTTTAGAATTATCTTTTTTGGTAATGATTGATGGCTCATTGATCTTCATACAGCCTCATCCCCACACGCCCTCTACCATTCCATCAAAGCTAACCTTCAATTTTTTTGCTTCCTTGTGTATATGAGCTCTCCACTAAGGAGGTTTGATTTTATTTTTAAGGTTTTTGAGTTTTTCTTTTTTTTTTTTTTTGTTCATTTGGTTTTTTACTTGGATTTGGACATTGTGGCGTTTTGTTTAACGAATTTCAGTTTTCCTTATAAAAAATTTGCTGATATTTAAATTTTTTTGTTATTTTGTTAATCTAATTGAAGTTTTAAAATAGAGGAAAAAAATTGTTGTGAATATTTATTGGGAATTGTTTTATTTGGTTTTAGATTATTATTGAGATTATTCTTGCTTATTATGTTTTACACCTATTTAATTGTTGCAATTTTCATGTGGCGATTTGTCACGATTTAGTATTTAATATTATGTGTTGTATTTGCATTTTTCGCTTATTTTATTTTGTTTTTGTTTAGTTATTTAATCTTTTTAAGTATTTTTTATTTTAATAGATAATTATGGTTTTTTTTTTGTTTATTTTAGTATGTTTATCTTGGTTTCTTGATTTGGTTAGGATTGAAATTTATCATGATCTAATTATCATGGAAAATCCACCGGAGATAAGGAAAGAGCAAGTGGGATTTGCATAGGAGTCTACTGTTAAGAGTTGGAAGTCTCACACTAACAAGCCTGTGTGCAGATGCATGCATGACCATGTGCAGGGATGAATTTTAGGTAGTTTCCTTTTTGTGCTGGGACTTCTCTCCTTATCTAGAAACAATAAACTTGCACAGAAAGAGGGAGTCTAATGAGGAAATAAAGAGTAGGATTCCATCATGTTAGCATAATTACAGCAATTAGCATGATTATAGAAGATTTGTGTAGCATAATTATAACAATTAGCATTATTATAGAAGATATGTGTAGCATAATTATAGTAATTATTATTCTTGTCTAAATTAGCTCATATTCTCATGTATAAATAGATGTAATATCTCTGTAAATAAGACACAGATAAATACACAATCATTTCCTTCATTACTTGTATTCTTTCTTCTAACATGGTATCAGAGCCGTAAAGCTTTTATTTCTACTTTCTGGGATCTCTCTTCTCTCTCTACAACCTGTTTTGGTTCATTCTTTCATTCCTGTTATCATACCATTTTTTTTTCTCCTCATCTTGTTATCAATGGAGAAATCTGATATTTCAAAACCTATTGCAACAGTCCTGACTATTCCATCCTTAAACCTTTTGGATGTGTTTCTTTTGTTCTTTTTATAATCTCATGAACATACCAAATTAAAACCTTGTGCTCGTCTATGTTGTTTTCTTGGTTATGGCATTGAACACAAAGGGTATCGTTATTGGGATCCTATTTCTAATAAGTTACGCATCTCTCGTCATATTACCTTTTGGGACAATATTATGTTCTCTTCTCTTTCCAAATTTCATCACTCTGTCAATACTGACTCTCTATTTTTCACTGACTCCTCCAAAGAGCTATTTCCAAGTCCTGATCTAGGTGATTGTGATGTGCTCAATAATAGCCCAACTACACCTGCCCCTGTTGAATCTACACCAGTTGTTGATCCAGTACCTGCACCTGCATCTCCTCCTAGCACTACTCTTTGTCGTTCTACCCGTGTAAGAGAAACTCCTCATTATCTTTCTAATTTTCACTGTTACTCTACTATTGCAACCCTTCATGAGCCTCGTTCTTATCGTAAGGCAAGTACTGACCCTCTTTGGCAGCAAGCTATGACTGACGAACTTCATGGTTTAGAAAAAACTCATACTTGGGATTTAGTTGATCTTCCACCAAACAAGACCCCTATTGGTTGCAAATGGATTTACAAAATCAAGACCTGTTCTGATGGAACTATTGAACGCTACAAAGGTCGTTTAGTAGCTAAAGGGTACACTAAAGAGTATGGTATTGACTATGAAGAAACTTTTGTTCCAGTAACCTGATTAACATCTATTTGCAATCTCTTAGCTATTGCTGCAGTTCGTAAATGGAAACTTTTCCAGATGGATGTCAAAAATGCTTTTCTTCATGGTGATTTAACAGAAGAGGTTTATATGCATCCTCCTCCTGGTTATCATTCTCCTCATAAGGTTTGCAAACTTCAGCGAGCCTTATATGGACTAAAACAAGCTCCCAGGGCTTGGTTTGCCAAATTTAGTTCCACTCTTGCTCAACTTGGTTTTCTCTCTAGTCCACATGATTCTGTATTATTCACTCACCGAATTGATAGTGGTATTATTCTTCTGTTGCTTTATGTTGATGATATGATAATAACAGGAGATGATTTATCTGGTATTTCAGAGTTACAACATTATCTCAATCAGCATTTTAAAATGAAAGACCTAGGTTCTCTCAGCTATTTTTTGGGTCTTGAAGTTTCTCAAAATTCTGATGGCTATTATCTATCTTAAGCCAAGTATGCATCCGACTTACTTTCTCGAACAAGCATCACTGATAGCAAAACAGTATCAACCTCATTGGAGCTCAATTGCAAACTTACACCTCTTGATGGCACTCCTCTTGATGATCCTACTTTATATTGACAGCTTGTCGGGAGTCTTGTTTATCTTATAGTTACTCGACCTGATATTTCATATGCTGTTCATCTGGTCAGCCAGTTTATGTCTGCTCCTCGCTCAACTCATTTCTCTGTAGTACTTCGAATCTTTCGTTATATCAAAGGCACTCTTTTTCATGGTTTGCACTTTTCCGCTACCTCCTCCCTAGTATTATCTTGCTACTCTGATGCTAATTGGGCTGGTGATCTGACAGATCGTCGCTCTACAACTGGTTATTGTTTCTTTTTGGGTAATTCTCTTATCTCTTGGCATAGCAAAAAGCAAACTGTTGTTGCACATTCTAGCACAGAATTTGAATATCGTGCTCTTGCTGATGCTACATCTAAATTACTTTGGTTACAGTGGTTATTAACTGATTTGGGTGTCACTCATTCTTCTGCCATAATGCTTCATTGCGATAATAAAAGTGCCATACAGATTTCTCATAATGATGTATTTCATGAGCGTACCAAACACATCGAAATTGATTGTCATTTTGCACATCATCATGTTGCTCATGGCACCATATGTTTGATTCCTGTCTCCTCTGTCAGCCAAATCGCTGATATATTCACCAAAATGCATCCTCCCGCTCGCTTTTAGGATTTCTTAAGCAAACTTAAGTTGGCACCTGTGCTACCACCTTGAGTTTGAGGGGGGGTGTTAGCATAATTACAGCAATTAGCATGATTATAGGAGATTTGTGTAGTATAATTACAGCAATTAGCATGATTATAGGAGATTTGTGTAGCATAATTACATCAATTATTATTCTTGTCTAAATTAGCTCATATTCTCATGTATAAATAGATGTAATATCTCTGTAAATAAGACACAGATAAATACACAATCCTTTCCTTCATTACTTGTATTATTTCTTCTAACACATCATATCAAAAAGGGGAGAGAAAGGAAAAAAATCACGAATCAAAAGAGAGAGAACCCTAGCCACCACATCAAGTGGAGCAGGAGGCAGAAGATTTCAACATCTAGAAGATTGGAACCATATCTACATCATAGTTTGATCTTTATTATTTTTCTTTAAGCTTTCATAATGTATTTTCTTCTTTTCTCATATTCTACCATCTCTAAGACAGAGTAGAGCCTTTTGTTAGGGAATGATGGATCTTAGAACTATGTTTTGATAATTTAATTTCAATGTTGTGATTTTTATATTTATGAGGTTATGTAATATTTGGCTTTAATGCTTTATGTATGTTGATTGATTGATGATTCTACTGAGGTTTGAATAGAGAACCTATGATTTATGTGACACCCTTTACCCGTCTACAGTGTAGCCGAGCAAGATATGTCACACAGTATGCCGGAACACCAAATTATAACTCATTGATATTTATCATTCCAAATTTTATTTATTTATAGGTCACTAAGTGAAACTTATGAAATTGATATCAATTACATCATTTATTGAAATTTTAAATTTATTTGAGGTTCTGAAGATTTTTCAGAAGATTCGGCAGAATACCGGTTAAAAATAGAGAAAATAGTTCTTCGAAACCTGTGAAAAACACTTTCAAATATTTTTCCAATCATACTCAACTCCAAATAATCACTATCATCTCAACATTTCTCAATAATTTTCATTCATTCAATCCATATCATATATAATTTAATTTGAACTCAAGTTTATGAAGGCAATACTTAATTTCATCAATTTACAATACAAAATAATACAAGTGTTTATAATTTACATGATGACATGAAGATCTAAATACAAAATACAATTTACAAAAATACAAAAGAGAATCCTAGTGCCCTACCAAAATACACTGCAGATGAGAGGTGACACCGTACACTGGTAGATATGACTCTCACCCAGTCTGGGGTCTACTAGGCTCACGCTCCGCATCTCCTGTACCTACGCGTGGCAAAAGCAATGCGCTAAGCAATACTATTTAGTGGTGCCAATAATAAAACAAAAATAACTAAAAAGAAATAAACATGCAAAGTGTATGCTGACATTTTATGCAGACCGAGTTTCTGGCAATTATTTACAGTAATTTGATACTTTTTATATTAATTATTTAATTAAACTTTAGTATGATTTATTTTGATTGCCCAAGTAACCTATACTAGTCGATTGGACTAGATAAACAGGTAAACTAACACTAGGTATCAAGTACCTCGGGCCGTAATACCATCGATCACATTATGTCTCCCGGTGTGCAATAAAACAACTAATAAGCTGTAATAATTATGAGGCATGAAACCAAGTATAGTAATCTCAATCAAAATAGCCAAAGGCTATTATATCACAGAATGACACGTAAGGCCATAAAATACAGAATGGCATGAAGCCATATGCAATACAGCTAACAGAACCCTATTGGCATGCTAACCTATCCAAACTAATCATTCTAGGCATACTAGGGCATTTTACACAGTTAATGATTTAATTATTTATTTTTGTAATGTAGTGGTCACTATTCACTTGACTATTTCCACTCAAAGATTAACTTTTTAATTTATAATAGATTTGTTGAACCTAAGTTCACCAAGATATCACATTTTGGTTCACAAAAGTGTTGGCATTGATTGCCAATCAATACTTAAAACCAATAGGAAATAAATAAAAAATTTCAGTCTTAGATGTTAGAGTTCACTATTCCATTAGGCAATTCTACAATGAGAATTTTGCCAAATGTTCTTAATCAAAGTTGTTCATTTATGTGTCTTCTTTAATTCTTTTTTTGAATCATTTCATTTGAAGTTTTCTAGCTCAAGTTATGCTAATTTCTTTAAGGCTAGTCGGATTGGTATCTACTCAGAATTTCTAGGCATAAATGGTTCTGGCAGTTTTGATACCCTGACTTTGGTTAGCAATTCAGATGGGTTATGGTCAGAATGTAACACCCCTATTTGGATAGCCTGGTATATTTCATTGTTCCGGTGACCGGTGTCGGTCTGGACAATTAAGGGGATTAGAACCACAGTTAAGACAACTAGAGAAGCCATAAATACAAATAATTAGTAATTTCCAATTAGTTAAGTATAAATAAGAAAAACAGTATATAAGAAGTTAAATAAGCTGAGAGTAACAGTGATGGGTGATCTTCTCGGGAAGGACTGCGAAGTCATTTTAAACTCAAATTTCGAACAGTAAAATGTGACGCTGCAGTCCTTAGGACCCTTACGAACATAGTGGAAAAGAGAAAATCATGAAAAAGAACTGTTAAGTCAGTCAAATAATTAGGTCAGGGAGCCGGAAGAAATATTGAATTATTTGTAAACCGGGATGAACCGACGAGGGACAATTTAGTCAATTGACCCCGAGAGCTGACTCCTGACCTAAATGTCAAATAAAATTGGAGAAAAGAAAATTTTGGAGTCGGGAATTTAAATTAAAGAACTAATAAAAAATTAAATATAAAAAAAGAAGAAAAAGAAAAAGTGTAGGGAGATGACATCATGCATGACATCATACATGATGTCATAAAAGTAATAATTAATAAATTAAATTAAATGGGATTTTGGGGTCTTCCATAAGACAAAATAAATAAAGAAATACAAAGAAAAAAAAATCATTTATTCATCTTCCTTATCCCATTGCCGCCCCATCTCTCTCACCATTCCTTCACCATATTCCACCATTGTTAAGGGAAAGAAAGCTTAAATTTCCCTACTCTCTTCCATAAATTCACAAAGTCCCAACATAAAAAGTTCTCTTTACATGTTGAGGAAGCAATAGAGAGTAAAAAGAAGAAGAAAGACTTGAAGAAAGGGAAGCCTAAAAACCCTCCAAGCAAGGTTAGTAATGCAAACTTCAAATTTTTAGTTTAATTAGTGTATGTATGGCATCAAGAACTTGTAAATAAATTTAAAATAAAAAAAAATATGTGGGGAGGACCAAACTAAAATTTCGGCCAGCTTGAAGGGGGGGTATAATTTGCATGGTTTGATGGATTTAAATGAGTTTAGAAACTTTATTTAGTTGAATGGTTAGGATTAAAAGCACTAAATGTGATTAAATGTATGAGGTTGGTGAATTAGGGTTTTGAACATTAGGGTTTGTGAACCAAAAATGTGAGAAATGAGTAAATGATGTCTTTGACCTATTGTGAAGTGAAAAATGGTCATTTGTGACCAAATGAGTTGTGTTGGAATGGTTGGAATTAAAGCTAAATTCGGAGGGAATGTGGTCATGCTGCTGGCAGCATGACCAAGTCAGCTTTAAAGGACCAAAAATGAAATTTTACAAGTCCAATTGATATGGGACCAATTGGGGATGAAAATAGACATAAAATGACACAATTTTCATTTAGGAACCATGACCAAAAAGTGACCAAAACCAAGTGAACAAATTGACCAAAGTTGGAAAAGTGCAGGCTGCCTTGTACAAACTGACCAAATGAACAGTGTTCATTTATTTGGTCATAACTCGAGCTAGGCAGGTCAAAATAACCTGAAATTTTACCAGAGGTTAGATGCGATATAGACCTAAAACTTTCATGAAGAACACAAGCCCAAATTCTGCCAGCAACCAAGCCATTTGGACACCCCAAGTTGGTGACCCAAAACTGCCAGCACCAAAATTGCCCAGAAAATCTGGGTTGTGTCCAATCCGGCAGCCATGGTTCAAATGGCCATAACTTGAGATACAAAACTCCAATTGGAGTGATTCAAAAAGGATAATAAACTTAAGACAATAGGGAACATTTTTAGTGAAGAAAGGTTTGCCAAATTCCAACAGTAAAATTACCAATGAAACAGTGCAACTAGGGACACCAAAACTGAAAATTTGACAATTTTGCCTAAAGGACTTAAGCTTTGAGAAAATGACCAAAACCAACAAATTTAATGACCAAAATGTGGTATGTGGGTGAAGTTGGAGTTCCCATACCTATTAAGCCTTAGAAAGTCAACAATTTGACTTGAATAGTATAGTGAATAGTAACCCGAAACACAAAAACTTTGAGAACGTCGAATTTAGCACGTTAGAGCTAGGTAAAAGTGAAGTTAAATTTATTTTTGGATTTATGCTAAGTTATGGTACTGAAACACTATGAAACTGTGTGTTTCAGCTGAAAAAGACTTGGAAACTCAGAAAGACTGAGTCAAGGCCTAGAGGCGACTCACGTCAGGTCTGTGCACAGTAATTTTTGTTTAAATATATGATTCTTGAAAATTTGATTTTTTTTTTGAGTTAATTATGAACTGTGTTGCCATTTATGATTGTTAATATGACTTTGGAAATTGATCAGATTTCTCACAAATTATTTGAATAAATTGTTTTGAATTGATTTTGTATTCACACTTAGCCTGACAGTATTACATTATTCCTCCTCCATTTATGGGGTTGAGATCGTTTATTTTCCTCCCTCTCTGGCTTGCCAGTTGAGGTTGAGATCGGATGAGTACTCATTAGCTAGCTAGCCACCTCCCTCATTGATTTCAATTAATGGGGTTGTAGATTGCTTTATCGTGGTGTACAACACGGCATTGATCAGAAATTTTGTGTCATGGCTTAAGTTGTGTATGATTTTGGCAATACTGTGTTTATTAAATTATTTGACTAAATTGTGTTATTCTGAGTTTTGATAATTGTGAAATGTGATTGAGAAATATTTAAATTGTGTTTTGGTAATGAATGATTTATGTATCGTATTTTAAATTTTTATTGTGCACCACTGAGTATTTTTATACTCAGCGATAGCTTATTTTGCTATCGCAGATAAGAGTAAGGAGAAAGCAGCAAAGTGAGCTGCTATTGAATTGAGGACTACACCGGTCTTTTTGTACGGGTATTATTTTATACCCTTATAGTTAATTTTGATGTAAATATAGAAATGTTGTATGTATCAATGTAAAGTTGAGCAGTTGTAAAATAAATTATAATAATATTATTTTTGGATTTCCTTCTGTAAATTAATATTTGTACTTGTGAATTTCATATTTTATGCCTTGTGAATGAAGTTATTAAATATTTTTGAGATGATAAATTTTGATTTGGATTGTGGAATTATTTTGAAGTGAATTGAATTGAGTTGATTTGAGATTGATTGAAGGTTGGGAGTTGAGAAAATTATTGGAAGTGTTTTTTTTTAGGTATCTGAAGAACTGTTTTCTCCAAATACAAACGAAACTCTGTCAAAATTTTTATAAAATTTGCGACAAAATTAAAATGGACAATATTTTTACTAGTATTTAAACTTTGAATAAATGATTTTAATTCATACCAAAATGCTCACCACTTTCAAAATGCAAAGAAATAGTTTTAAAATCCCTTGTAGTGTACTTAATGAATTATCGGTAGGTGAAGTTAGGTAGTTCATTAGGTATTCTACGGGATCATGTTATGCCTTACAGAGGGATAAGGTGTGACATGTTTTGGTGGTATCAGAGCATGGTTTTTTTCAATAAATTTTGACTATGTGTATGAATATTTTATTGATAAGTACAACTACTCAAGTGTCTTTAATTGATACATATGATGTATTTACATCATGAATATGCACTAACGGAGGTCAACCTCCTTGTGTTTGATCTTAGGAAATAGAAAATTTGGGAAAACGGAATGGAAGGAGGAGATCATTCTAAAGAACAATCTGTTGAGGCTGAGGTTCAAGGGGAAGCCCCAGCACTCTAGAACGTGAGTGGGTCAGCAACTCCAGCTCCTACTCCAGCAACGCAGTTCCCTGCTTAGTTTGTACAGCAGATGGCTGCGTTTTTCCAGCAAATGGCAGGTAATGTGCCACCCCAAGCTCAGATGCAAGCACCTGTAACACAACCACAGCCCTCAACTCGGCAATATGAAAAATTGATGAAATTTGGGGCCACCGAGTTTAAAGGCACTGTGGATCCACTAGAGGCAGAACAGTGGTTGGAAAGAATGGAACGGGTTTTCAGAAAGCTATAGTGTACTGAAGAATTAAAATTTGAGTATTTAGTATCTCTTCTCCAAGGGGATGCATATGAATGGTGGAAGACCATCCCCCACAGCCTGGTTGAGCCACCTGTACTGACATGGACAGACTTCCTGAGGGAATTCAGGCAAAAATGGGTTCCTGATGCGTATGTGGATATGAAATTACAAGAATTCTTGAGTTTGAAACAAGGAGACAGAACCATAGCAGAGTATGAGAGAGACTTTTCAAGGCTAAGCCACTATGCTGGAAGCTTAGTCTCCACCCCCAGAGATAGATGTAAGAGGTTTGAGTCCGAGTTAAGGCCGAATCTGAAGATGCAAGTCGTGGGTTTCCAACATCAGAATTTCGCTGAGTTGATCTCACAGGCCCTGGAACTAGAAAGGATAGAATCAGAAGGGGCAGTGAAGAAGGGTACACAAGAGAAAGAGAAGACTGAAAAGACTACGGGAAAAGCATTTGAGAGTGGTTCTGGAAAAAGGAAACAATTTGGGGGATCCAGCTCCCGTAGATCTAGCAGAGGTAGATTTTTTGGCCAAAGACCACCCCGGTCTAGTCAGCAGACTCAACAGGCACCCCGAGGAGCTCTATCAGTACGACAGTGTGAAACCTTTGGTAGAACTCATGGTGGGGTTTGTTTCAAAGCCACCGGTGCATGTTTTAATTGTGGAGGGAGCGGACATTTCGCTAAGGATTGTACTAGTCCGCGTCGGTCTGGACCTTCTACTACATCTAAAGGATCAGCCCAAGTCTCTGCACCTAGAGGGTCACAGTCAGCTGCTAGAGGTAGAGGCAGAGGTAGGGGTCCTAGTAACACTCCTGGAAGTCAAAGCACTGTTAACCAGCCCGTATCCAGTAGTGCACCAGTCAGAGTGTATACCATGCGTCAGAGGGAGGAAGCTGAAACATCAGACGTTGTAGCTGGTAATTTTTCCATCCTTGACCAAGATGTACATGTGTTATTTGATCATGGCTCCACACATTCGTATGTTAGTGCTAGTGTGATGTGTTATACTGCTATTTAGTGTGTACCAATGGACTATGGTGTGCTAATAACTAGTCCATTAGGCTAGGAGGCCAGGGTAAATAAATTATATAGGGATTGTCCTTTGGTGATCCAAGGACACACTTTTTTGTCTGATTTAATTGAAATGCCCTTCAGAGATTATGACATTATCTTGGGCATGGATTGGTTAGCCAGGCATCACGCCATGATTGATCGTAGATCAAGATCCACTTTTAGTCTTCCTCAGTATGGTGATGTAGTAATACACGGGGAGAGGCAGTTATTGCCTTCAAACATCATTTCAGTTGCACTGGCCAGAAAAATGATTAGGAAAGGGTGTGAGGCGTATTTGGCACATGTGATAGACACCCAAGTGGGGAGTCCAAAGATCAAGGACATTCCTATCAGATGTGACTTTCTGGATGTATTTCCTGATGAATTGCCAGGATTACCTCCAGAAAGAGAAGTGCAGTTTGAAATTGATGTTATGCCTGGTGTGGACCCAATCTCCATAACGCCGTATAGAATGACACCTGCAGAACTAAAAGAGTTGAAAGTACAGTTGCAAGAGTTTCTTAACAAGGGCTTCATCCACCCTAGTGTGTCACCTTGGGGAGCGTAAGTATTGTTTGTAAAGAAGAAGGATGGCACTCTACGGATATGCATTGACTATTGGCAGTTGAATAAGGTGACAATAAAGAACAGATACCCATTGCCCTGCATTGATGAATTATTTGATCAGTTGAGAGGTGCAACTGTGTTCTCCAAAATTGACCTGAGATCAGGTTATTATCAGTTGAAAGTACAAGAGTAGAGTATTCTTAAAACTGCCTTCAGAACCTGCTATGGCCATTATGAGTTCTTGGTCATGCCATTCGGGTTAACTAATGCTCCGGCTGCTTTTATGGATTTGATGAACACTATCTTCAGACCATACCTTGATCAGTTTGTTGTGGTATTTATTGATGATATATTGGTCTATTCGAGGAATGCAAAAGAGCATGATAGAGATCTGCGGATTGTAATATAAACTTTGAGGGAGAAACAGCTATATGCCAAACTGTCGAAGTGTGAATTTTGGCTGAAGGAGATATCATTTTTGGGGCACATAGTATCAGCAGAGGGTATTAAGGTAGATCCTAGCAAGATTGAAGCTGTTCTTAATTGGAAGCCACCCAGAAATGTCACAGAGATTCGCAGTTTTCTGGGTTTAGCTGGATACTACCGTCGATTTGTGAAGGGATTCTCCATGTTGGCGTCTCCATTGACCAAGTTGCTTAGAAAGGATGTGAAATTTCAGTGGATGGATAAATGCCAGCAAAGTTTTGATGAATTGAAAAGATGTTTGACAGAAGCTCCAGTCCTGACTTTACCTACACCGGGTAAAGAATATACAATTTACAGCGATGCTTCTCACAATGGGTTAGGTTGTGTGTTGATGCAAGATCGAAATGTTATTGCCCATGCATCACGCCAGTTAAAACCGCATAAGAGGAATTATCCAACACATGACTTGGAGCTTGCAGCTATTGTGTTTGCTCTTAAGATCTGGAGACATTATTTGTATGGGGAGAAGTGTTACATCTACACAGATCATAAGAGTTTAAAGTATTTGGGCACCCAGAAAGAGTTGAATTTGAGACAGAGGAGATGGTTAGAGTTGATAAAAGACTATGATTGTCTGATAGACTATCAGCCAGGGAAAGCTAATGTTGTGGCTGACGCCCTAAGTCGCAAGACTATGGCAAGTCTATGGGTTACTCCTTTGTCTTTGGTACATGAGTTGAGATCATGACATGCCAGCTTAGAGATTAATAATGAGGGACAGACAGCAGTTGCATGGCATGTACAGCCAGTGTTGATTGATCAGATTAGAATGGCTGCTCAGAATGATGAAAGGTATCAGAAGCTGTTGGAAGAAGTCAGACAGGGCAAGAAACCAGAGTTTTCAATTAGAGATGATGGTCTACTGCTACACCAAGGTAGAATATGTGTTCCTAATGATGTTGCTTTGAGGCAGATCATTTTGAAAGAAGCACATGAGTCTCCTTTTGCCATGCACCCTGGTGGTACAAAAATGTATAGAGGGCTAAAGGAGCATTACTGGTGGATGGGTATGAAAAGAGATGTGGCAGAGTTTGTTTCCAAATGCCTAACTTGTCAGCAAGTAAAGGCAGAGCATCAAGTACCCACTGGGTTGTTACATCCACTACCAGTGCCAGAATGGAAATAGGAGAGAATAATGATGGATTTTGTAATGGGACTTCCGAGGACATAGAAGAGACATGATGCAGTATGGGTCATTGTTGATAGACTGACTAAGTCTACTCATTTTCTGCCAGTCCGAATGGACTACAGTTTAGACAGATTGGCCAGGTTATACATCGATGAGATTGTGAGACTTCATGGAGTGCCAGTATCCATTGTATCAAACAGAGATCCTAGGTTCACTTCTAGATTCTGAGGTAGTCTTCAGAGAGCCCTAGGAATTAGATTGAACTTTAGCATCAGATTCTATCCACGCATGCATGGCCACCCGAGAGGGTAATTCAGATTTTGGAGGACATGCTACGGGCTTGTGTGATTGAGTTTGAGGGTAGTTAGGATACACACTTGCCTTTGATTGAGTTTTCTTACAACAACAGCTACAAATCAAGCATTGGGATGCCTCCATATGAAGCTTTGTATGGCAGAAAATGTAGAACCCCGTTGTGTTGGGATGATGTGGGCAAAAGAAAGATGATTGGACCCGAAATTGTTCAACAGACTGAAGAGAAAATCAGGGTGATCAGAGATCGACTTAAAACTGCATCAGACCGTCAGAAGTCCTACATTGATCTAAAGAGAAGGGATATTGAGTATGCAGTGGGTGAGAAAGTTTTCCTCAAAGTTTCTCCTTGGAAGAGAATTATGAGATTCGGCAGAAAAGGGGAAACTGAGTCCTCGTTTCATTGGGCCATATGAGGTTTTGGAAAGAGTGGGTCCTTTGGCATATCGGTTGGCATTACCTCCAGAGTTGGAAAAGATACATAACGTCTTCCATGTGTCTATGTTGAGGAGGTACCGATCAAACCCATCTCATGTACTACCAGTAGAAGAAATTGAAGTAAATCCAGACCTCACATATGAGGAAGAACCCATAAAGATTCTGGCTTATGAAGTGAAGCAGCTACGAAACAAGCAGATACCATTGGTAAAAGTGCTGTGGAACCATCATTCGGGCCAAGAAGCTACTTGGGAACGAGAGGAGGACATGAGGAGACAGCACCCACAGCTGTTCCGAGATTGATACCAGGTAAAATTTTGAGACGAAATTTATTTTAAGGGGGGGAGAATTGTAACACCCCTATTTATATAGCCTGGTATATTTCATTGTTCCGATGACCGGTGTCGGTCCGGACAATTAAGGGGATTAGAACAACACTTAAGATAACTAGAGAAGCCATAAGTACAAATAATTAGTAATTACCAATTAGTTAAGTATAAATAAGAAAACCAGTATATAAGAAGTTAAACGAGCCGAGAGTCACAGCGATGGGTGACCTTCTCGGGAAGGACTGCGAAGTCATTTTAAACTCAAATTTCGAATAGTAAAATGTGACGCTGCGGTCCTTAGGACCCTTACAAACACAGTGGAAAAGAGAAAATCACGAAAAAGAACTGTTAAGCCAGTCAAATAATTAGGTCAGGGAGCCAGAAGAAATATTGAATTATTTGCAAACCGGGATGAACCGGCGAGGGGCAATTTGGTCAATTGACCCCGAGAGCTGACTCCTGACCTAACTATCAAATAAAATCGGAGAAAAGAAAATTTCGGAGTCAGGAATTTAAATTAAAGAACTAATAGAAAAATAAATAAAAAAAAGAAGAAAAAGAAAAAGTGTAGGAAGATGACATCATGCATGACATCATACATGATGTCATAAAAGTAATAATTAATAAATTAAATTAAATGGGATTTTGAGGTCTTCCATAAGACAAAATAAATAAAGAAATACAAAGAAAAAAAATCATTTAGTCATCTTCCTTATCCCATTGCCGCCCCATCTCTCTCACCATTCCTTCACCATATTCCACCATTGTTAAGGGAAAGAAAGCTTAAATTTCCCTACTTTCTTCCATAAATTCACAAAGACCCAACATAAAAAGTTCTCTTTACATGTTGAGGAAGCAATAGAGAGTAAAAAAAAGAAGAAAGACTTGAAGAAACGAAAGCCTAAAAACCCTCCAAGCAAGGTTAGTAATGCAAACTTCAAATTTTTAGTTTAATTAATGTATGTATGGCATCAAGAACTTGTAAATAAATTTAAAAAAAAAAAAAAATATGTGGGGAGGACCAAACTAAAATTTCGGCCAGCTTGAAGGGGGGGTATAATTTGCATGGTTTGATGGATTTAAATGTAACACCCCTAAGTTTGGTAGTGCGTTCTGTTGTTCCGGTGACCAGTGCTGTTCGGACAGCTAGGATGCCTAGAACCACACTTTAATATGAGTGAGAAGACATAAAATAATGAAATACAAGAAAAGAAAATACAAGAAAAAAAAAGGAAAAATCATAGCAAAGAAATGTAACCAAGTTAAGCGAGCCGGAAACCCTAGCGATGGGTGACCGCACCGGGAAGTCAGAGCGTGGACCGTTGACTAGCCCTGGACTGCGGGGAACCCTGGAAAATATTTTTAGGACTTGAATAGACCCTTATTGAAGTATAAATATCATTAGAAAAATCAAAGAAAAATTAAATAATTAGTACAAAGAAAAGTGAGAAATCGAAAAACGGACAAAACCTGGTGTTACCGAAAAATCGGGAATGCAACCCGAACAGGGGCATTATGGTCATTTGACATCCCGAAGTGTCTTTTGACCTAAATGTCCATTAAAAATAAATAATATTATACTTAGAAAATAAAATGAAAAATTAATTTGGTGGTACCTAAAGTAAATAGTGAGAATTAAGGGTTTAATGTGGGATTAAGTGAAAGTTTAACATATTATATGATTAAGTGAGTAAGTGGACCACTAAGGGAATAAAATAAACACATAATGGGGCAGGTGTAAGTCCATAATGCAGCTGAAATGTTCATCTTCCTCACTTGGTCCTCCCATGCCGAATTGAAGAAGAAAAATCCTCCATGGCCATTTTTCAATCAAGCTCTCTTAACTCCTCCATTTCAACTCCAATCTCTTAGGTTCCTTCATGAAAAATTGTCTACACATCATAAGGAAGAGTTTGATACCAAATTTGAGAAGTTTAATCAAGGTTTGGCAAGTTCCAACCATAAGGTAAGTTTACATTTTTGAACTTTGCTTTGTTAAACCTTGTGTACATGTTATGGGTGTTGGATTTGTGAAGAAAATTTGCAAGTTTGAAGAGTTATTGAAATGTTCATTTTGGACAGCCATGGAGTCATGTATTTAATGATTTATTGTACATATATTTGATGAGGAATGATGTTGATTATGGTGATATCCTAGTAAATTTTTTCACATATATATGGTGATTTTTGCATTTGGATGGAAATTGATGAATTGTAGGACACTTGGGTATTGAGGAGGATTTTCAGCAGCCTTGAACCTCTTGGATAAGTGTATGTGTTCATGAAGATATAGGCAGAATTGTAGCATTAAGGATTGATGGATATGTATATAGATTTATTTTGTAAAGTGTATGTGAGAATTAGTGATGTTTAGGTGTGTATGTGATTGTATTTAGACTTTGTAAATGTGAACTTTAATTGGTGTATTGAGGATAATTGTAATCTGCCCAAAGTGATGATAATGTAAAGTGGAATATGTTTTTGGTAATGAACCAAAACAGAAATGGTAGGAAAGTAAACACATTGCAAGGTAAATGTGTCATGGATGTGTGTTTAAGCAAGGTAACTAAGGGCAGTGTACATTTTAGCCAATAAGTTTAAATGTGTAACCTCAATTGGTATGAGACCAATTGGAGGTGAAACTAGGCACAAAATGTGCCAACTTTCATTGAGAAAACATACCAAAATTCTGCTTGCAAGGTGACCTAAGAAAATGACCAATTGGGCAGCAGTGAGTGTTTAGGCCATAACTCACTCAAAACAGGTCCAATTGACCTGAAATTTTAACTATGAATAGTTAAGACCCATACCTACAAGTCTTATGAAGACACCAAAGCCCAGAAATGACCATAAGCAAGTCAAACAACTTGCACAAGTTCGGGTCCAAAAACTGGCCGAACCAGAGTTGACCAAATTGACCTAAAAATGACCTAATTTGATGCCATTTGACCAGCAATAGTATAATGACCATAACTCGGTCTACTTAACTCGGAATGATCTAAAATTTTGCACCGCGATCCATAAGACATAGATCTACAAGTTTGTAGTTTTGACCGAAACCCGAAAACCGAGGGAACTAGGTCGTCCGACTAGGTCAAACTAGTATTCCGGAATCCAGCAAGTTGCATTAAAATGCACTAAACAAGGAAACGAGTTTGGTAAAACGTACCAACCCTAAAATACTATCGAATATGACATATTGATAACGTTAAGACCTAATTTACCTAGAACACATTGAGGGTCGATATATGAGTTGATTAAGCAAACAAAGGTATTCAGTGAATTGTTTATCGAACATTATTGTTAGAGGCAAATTAAATTAGCACTGAGACACTTCAAATTGTGTTTCTCAGTTACTAAAGACTCAAGGAAAGGGAAGGAAACACTGAGTCCAGACCAGGAAGACAGTCATCAGAGGTTTGTGCACAACAACTATTTCTCTTGAATTTTTCAATTGAAATAAATATTGACTATTTGTATATTATTGTTTTAAATTGTGGAAATGTGTTTGATGGACACTTATTTATTGAAAAACATTGTGAATGGTTTGAAACTGTGAAAAATTGTTTGAATGGTATTGATGGATACTCATTAATTAAAAAGCACTGTAAATGGTTTTTGTGGAAATTGAAGTGAATTACGAATTGTGTTGCTATTTTGTGAATGAAATTATAACTTTGGAAAGTTATTGAATTCTTACGGATCATTTGAATAAAATGTTGGAATTGTTTTGACTGACAATTGGCATGACACTGATACTATGTTCCTCCTCCATTAATGGGGTGAGTGTGATTATTCCTCCCTCTTTGACTTATCAGTCTGGGGTGAGTATGATTATGTTCCTCCCTCTTTGACTTGTCAGTCTGAGGTGAGTATGGATGAGTTCTCATTATATAGCTAGCTTCCTCCCTCATTGATTTCGATTATTGGGGTGAGTATGTCTTGTCGTGGTGTACAACACGGCATGTACGAAAAAAATTGTGTCATGGCTTGAATTGTGATATTGATTGGCAACACTAGATTCTTCAGTTATTTGATCGAATTGTGTTATTGATTTGCAAAACGATATTATTCAGTTATTTGATCGAATTGTGTTATTGATTTGCAAAACGATATTATTCAGTTATTTGACCAAATTGTGATATTGATCGGCAACACTGTGTTATTCAGTAATTTGATCAAATTGTGTATGAATTGGCAATACGGTATTCTTAAACTATTTGACTAAATTGTGTTATTATGAATTTTGATAATTTATGAATTGGAGTTTAAATTCCTTATGACATTCATTGTCTTGAATTTAACTATGGTTTTACGTATCCACTATTTATATGGTTTATGAATTATGATTTAAAGTTGTATTTGGTTAATGTTGTGCACCACTGAGACATTGTCTCAGCGATAGCTTTTTATTGCTGTCGCAGGTAGACAGACAGACTAGGCTGCTAGTACCACCAGCGAGAGATTTTTGGGTATAGTGAGTATATCACAGTTGGCATTTTGTACTGTAATGTATATTCACTGTATGTATATTTTGTTTTGGTTTTGAGCAGTTATAAATTCAAATTGTACCTTGAAGTTGTAAATTAATTATGAGTTATTTGACTTGTAAAAATTGTATTATATTTCCTTATCTCAGACTTTGAAAAATTTCTATGGATTTGAATTGAGAAAAATGTTGTGTTGAGAAGTATGTTGGAGTTGAGATTTGGAAATATATTGAAGTGTGCTTTTATGAGTTTTTCAAGAACTGTTTTGTCCAAAATACAGATGGCACTCTGCCAAAATTTTTACAGAAATTCGAAATAATCCAAAGGAGTTAGCTATTTCACTTCAGTTCACAAAAGTTTTTAATACCTGTAAATAGTGCTCACCATCAGAAAAGAAGTAAGAAAAGTTTTTAAAATCCCTTGTAGTGTATTTAATGGGTTATCAGTAGACGGAGTTGGTAATTCATTAGGTATACTACGGGATCATGTTATGCCTTACAGAGGGGTAGGGTGTGACATTAAAAGAGTTTAGAAACTTTATTTAGTTGAATGGTTAGGATTAAAAGCACTAAATGTGATTAAATGTATGAGGTTGGTGAATTAGGGTTTTGAACATTAGGGTTTGTGAACCAAAAATATGAGAAATGAGTAAATGATGTCTTTGACCTATTGTGAAGTGAAAAATGGTCATTTGTGACGAAATGGGTTGTGTTGGAATGGTTGGAATTAAAGCTAAATTCGGAGGGAGTGTGGTCATGTTGCTGGCAGCATGACCAAGTCAGCTTTGAAGGACCAAAAATGAAATTTTACAAGTCCAATTGATATGGGACCAATTGGGGATGAAAATAGACATAAAATGACACAATTTTCATTTAGGAACCATGCCCAAAAAGTGACCAAAACCTAGTGAACAAATTGACCAAAGTTGGAAAAGTGTAGGCTGCCTTGTACAAACTAACCAAATGAACAGTGTTTGTTTATTTGGTCATAACTCGAGCTAGGCAGTCAAAATGACCTGAACTTTTACCAGAGGTTAGATGAGATATAGACCTAAAACTTTTATGAAGAAAACAAGCCCAAATTCTGCCAGCAACCAAGCCATTTGGCCACCCCAAGTTGGTGACCCAAAACTGCTAGCACCAAAATTGCCCAGAAAATCTGGGTTGTGTCCAATCCGGCAGCCATGGTTCAAATGGCCATAACTTGAGCTACAAAACTCCAATTGGAGTGATTCAAAAAGGATAATAAACTTAAGACAATAGGGAACATTTTCTATGAAGAAAGGTTTGCCAAATTCCAACAGTAAAATTACCAATGGAATAGTGTAACTAGGGACACCAAAACTGAAAATTTGACAATTTTGCCTAAACGACTTAAGCTTTGAGAAAATGACCAAAACCAACAAATTTAATAACCAAAATGTGGTATGTGGGTGAAGTTGGAGTTCCCATACCTATTAAGCCTTAGAAAGTCAACAATTGGACTTGAATAGTATAGTGAATAGTAACCCGAAACACAAAAACTTCTAGAACGTCGAATTTAGCATGTTAGAGCTAGGTAAAAGTGAAGTTAAATTTATTTTTGGATTTATGCTAAGTTATGGTACTGAAACACTATGAAACTGTGTGTTTCAGCTGAAAAAGACTTGGAAACTCAGAGAGACTAAGTCAAGGCCTAGAGGCGACTCACGTCAGGTCTGTGAACAGTAATTTTTGTTTAAATATATGATTCTTGAAAATTTGATTTTTTTTTTGAGTTAATTATGAACTGTGTTGCCATTTATGATTGTTAATATGACTTTGGAAATTGATCAGATTTCTCACAAATTATTTGAATAAATTATTTTGAATTGATTTTGTGTTCACACTTAGCCTGACAGTATTACATTATTCCTCCTCCATTTATGGGGTTGAGATCGTTTATTTTCCTCCCTCTCTGGCTTGCCAGTTGAGGTTGAGATCGGATGAGTACTCATTAGCTAGCTAGCCACCTCCCTCATTGATTTCGATTAATGGGGTTGTAGATTGCTTTGTCGGGGTGTACAACACGGCATTGATCGGAAATTTTGTGTCATGGCTTAAGTTGTGTATGATTTTGGCAACAGTGTGTTTATTAAATTATTTGACTAAATTGTGTTATTCTGAGTTTTGATAATTGTGAAATGTGATTGAGAAATATTTAAATTGTGTTTTGGTAATGAATGATTTATGTATCGTATTTTAAATTTTTATTGTGCACCACTGAGTATTTTTATACTCAGCGATAGCTTATTTTGCTGTCGCAGATAAGAGTAAGGAGAAAGCAGCAGAGTGAGCTGCTATTGAATTGAGGACTACACCGGTCTTTTTGTTTGGGTATTATTTTATACCCTCATAGTTAATTTTGATGTAAATATAGAAATGTTGTATGTATCAATGTAAAGTTGAGCAGTTGTAAAATAAATTATAATAATATTATTTTTGGATTTCCTTCTGTAAATTAATATTTGTACCTGTGAATTTCATACTTTATGCCTTGTGAATGAAGTTATTAAATATTTTGAGATGATAAATTTTGATTTGGATTGTGGAATTATTTTGAAGTGAATTGAATTGAGTTGATTTGAGATTGATTGAAGGTTGGGAGTTGAGAAAATTATTGGAAGTATTTTTTTTTAGGTATCTGAGGAACTGTTTTCTCCAAATACAAATGAAACTCTGTCAAAATTTTTATAAAATTTGCGACAAAATTAAAATGGACAATATTTTTACTAGTATTTAAACTTTGAATAAATGATTTTAATTCATATCAAAATGCTCACCACTTTCACAATGCAAAGAAATAGTTTTAAAATCCCTTGTAGTGTACTTAATGAATTATCGGTAGGTGAAGTTCGGTAGTTCATTAGGTATTCTACGGGATCATGTTATGCCTTACAGAGGGGTAAGGTGTGACACAGAATTTGGTTTGGTATTCTTCATGAAAGTTGTTCTAAATTGTCTAAGTCATTGATATAAATTTCAGGCCAATTGGACTTTTCTACACTGAGTTATGACCATTTGAATAAACACTGTTCATTTGGTCATTTTCCAGGGACAGCATGTTGGTCACCCGGATTAGGATAGTTTTTAGGTCAACTTAAGTTTGTTTTCTGGGCAAGGTTTCTTCATCAAAATTATGGCATTATGTGTGTAGTTTCATGCCCAATTGGCCTTGCACCAATTGAACCAACATAACTCTAGTTATATTTGCCTAAACCTACTAGACTCACATCCAGCCCTGTAGGTCCTATGAGGTAGCATACCCAACCTCAAATCCAAATCCACAATTTATTTCAATTCCTCATCAAACACATCCAAATGGTCACTAATTGACCATTAGGACTTCTATTTACCAACACATGAGCAAAACCCTAATTTTTCTCAAGTCCCCAAATTCTCAAAGTTCAATTCATGCATTAAACTTATAATTTCAACTTATATCATGTCCTTAAACTTGAATTGAGTGAGAGAGAGAATAAATTGGGCACTAACCTTAGTTGAAGAGTTTCTCACACTTGCAAAACCTCTTTGTTTCCTTTCCTTTTTGCTTCCTCAAGTTTACAAAAGGTATAAAGATCAAATTTAGTGAAGACAAGGTAGGGTTTTATGGTGATTTAAGGTGGGAATTGAAGCTTTATTGAGATGGCAATGGTGGAACACCATAGAGCTGGTTCGGCTAGCTGAAGAAGAAAGACAATTCTGATTTTTATTTCTTAATTCTTATCTCTTTTATTTGTTTTAAGAAGACTTGCTAAATAGTGATTGGTGGGAGGGTTTTAAATGACATCATTATGATGTCATAATTAGGCATTTTATTCATTTTTCTTTTTCTTTCATTTCTACTCACTTCTAATTAATTTTCCATCAATATTAATTCATATTTTATATCATATAATTTATTTACTTAATTGGACAAGTTGGTCAAAAATCATCTCTGAAGACGAAATGACCAAAATGCCCTCTGTTTGGCTTAACAAGCTAAAATTGTGTGTACCAATTGATTTAATTTTTCTTATGTTTTCTTAGCATTTTATTATCATTGAAACCCCAATAATCCTTCCCTGAAATCCCAAAAATTATTTCATGGAGTTTTCCCCAGGTCTAGGGTTGCTAACGGCCTTCACCGTCACTTCCCGTTAGGGTCACTCATCGTTGGGACTACGGCTCATTTAACCTTAGTGCATTTCATTTCTAAAAATTTTTCTTAATTTTTCTGATCATTATTTGGTTTATCTATAACTCCTCACTCTAGTGTAATTTTGATTCCAAATATTCTAGCTGCCCGGACTGACATTGGTCATCAGAACAGTAGAACGTATGGATTAGCTAAAGTGAGGATGTTGCAGCTCTTGCCCTCTAATAAAAATTTCATCCTCAAAATTTACCTAATGCAAATAGTTGAGGGAACTGTTGCCTCATCGTCTCTTCACTTTCCTAAGTTGCCTCCTCGGTATTATGGTGCCTCCAAAGTACTTTCACCAATGGAATTTGTTTATTTCTCAATTCCTTCACTTCCCGAGTTAAGATCCGTATGGGTTCTTCTTCTGCATATGTCAAGTCCGGTTGAATTTCAATCTCTTCCATGGAGATGATATGTGAAGGGTCTGAGAGGTATCTTCTTAGCATAGACACATGGAATACATTGTGGATCTTATCCAGTTCTTGCAATAAAGCTAGCTGATAGGCCACTGGTCCCACACGTTCAATGACTTCATATGGGCCAATGAACCTAGGGTTTAATTTACCCTTCCTTCCAAACCTTAGTACCTTCTTCCACAGTGAGACTTTGAGAAACACTTTGTCGCCAACTGCATACTCTATCTCTTTTCTCTTCAAGTCGGCATAAGATTTTTGTCTATCTGAGGCAACCTTCAAATTAGCCTTGATTAACTTTACTTTCTCCTCAGTCTGTTTCACCAGGTCTGGTCCTACCAGCTTATCTTCACCCAATTTTGTCTAAAACATTGGAGTTCTACACTTCCTCCCATATAGTGCTTCATACGGGGCTATTTGGATACTATTTTGGTAGCTATTGTTATATGCCAATTCTGCTAGTGGGAGGTATCTATCCCAACTCCCCTTTAACTCAATGACACAACTCCTCAGCATATCCTCAAGGACCTATCACATAATTCACGTTGTTACTATCATTTCAATTTATTATTTGTAAGAATTCAATTAGTTTTTAGGTTTAGCTGAATTACTCATTCCGACTATCCATCCGTCTGAGGATGAAAAGCCGTGCTAAAGTGGAGTTGTGTGCCTAAGGCTTCTTACAACTTCTTCCAAAATCTCAATGTAAACCTTGGGTCTCGATCAGATATGATGGAAAGTGGGATTTCGTGCAGTCTAACTATCTCACTGATATACAACTTTGCTAACTTCTCCAGTGAGTAGTCAGTCCTAACTGGCAGAAAATGTGCTGACTTAGTCAATCTATGTCACACCCTATCCCTTGTAAGGCACGACATGTTCCCGTAGCATACCTAATGAATTACCGAACTCCACCTACAGATAACCCATTAGTTATGCTATAAAGCATTTTAAAACAAACCATAACTTTTTATCTTATCAATTCTTTTGCGGAAAACTGTATGAGAATAGTTAAAACTCCATGTAAACATTCATTGGAAATAATGGTAGACTAAATATTGCAAAAGTTACATTTTCATAAGTCTCAAAGTAAAATACAAAATAGTTACAAACTCAAAATGTGATAGCAATGCAATGCTTTTAAATATAAATTGCTCAATGTTTGTACATCCATACATATAGGTGCAAAATACATCAAAAGGAAATTACAGGAGTATACCTACAATATATACCCACAAACAATACCAAAATGCTGCTTCCAAGTCTCTCACTCGGCAGTCTTCTATCACTGAGTATACCACTCAGTGGTGCACAACTAATAACTTTAAAACTTATGGTAAAATACAATTTGTCAAAGCATAATAAATCACATTTTTCTTAAGCATGAAAACTTCACAATAGTTCTAAGTTCATAAGAGCCATTTATTGGAATAACATTTCAAATGACAAATCATACTTCATAAATCACAATTCACAAAGCATTAGTGTTACCAACATCAACACACAGTTTAGGCCATGACACAAAATTTCACGATCAATGCCGTGTTGTACACCATGACAAAGCAATCTCAACCTCACTAACTATTATTAATGAGGGAAGGGCTAGCTAGCTAATGAGTACTCATGTAGTCTTACCCCACTAACTGTTATTAATGGGAGACATAATCAATATCAATTATCAACCCTAAGTAGCCGTTACTACTGGGGAGTTCCGAAAGGGACTGTCATGCTAACTGTGGTTTCAAAACAGTTTCCAAAAATTTCCCACTCAACAATCACATTTATAAATTAATAAACACATTTAAATTCATCATAATATCCATATAAAGGTGGCAACACCCAAATTTCTTAAATGCAAGAGAACAACCATATTTCAGTCAAAGTAAACTTGTTCAAAGCAAACTCATTCAATTTAACACATTCCAAGCAATTTACAAGTTTAAAAATGAAGAAAAGGTTAGTTGTGCTGTAATGGCCTGGCCCACTAGTGATATTGTCCACTCTAGGCTGAAGCCCTCACGGTTTTAAAACGCGTCAATAGGGGTTACGAACCACCAACTTATAAACCCAGCATCTCTCCCGTGTTTTGTCGATGTGGGATTTGCCTAGGGTGTTACAATCCATCCCCCTTATGGGACTCAGTGTCCTTGCTGAGGTTTGCCCCACCATCGCTCAAGGTTGCACGCGGAGCGGCTCTGATACCACAAATGTAATGGCCCGGCCCACTAGTGATATTGTCCGCTCTGGGCTGAAACCCTCACGGTTTTAAAACCCGTCAATAGGGGTTACAAACCACCAACTTATAAACCCAGCATCTCTCCCGTGTTTTGTCGATGTGGGATTTGCCTAGGGTGTTACAATCCACCCCCCTTATGGGACTCAGAGCTGGACTCCCTCTAGTACGGTGTGTGGTGCGAGGATGCACCAGGCAGAAGCTGGTGGGCTTGTCACGACCCAGGGATGGGGTTGGGACGTGCTTGTTCAACCAGCTACGCACTGGGGTGGAAACTTCGTGTCCCACATCGGAAATGGGAAGAAAAGATTTGGGCCATATATGTGAGAGCCTTCCTCACCTGGTCAGCGCGCTTTTGCGAATGAAACCTCCCAAGGGACAAATCCGTGAGGCCTATGGGCCAAAGCGGACAATACTAACTGGAGAAGGATCAGGCTGTTACATGTGCACAAACCTTCAATGCTCTCCTTTCTCTTTACTCACTATTCCTTGTTTGTTCCAACTTCTTTTTCTACTGAAAATACACAAATAGAATACCTCAATACCAATCTCAATTGCTACCAAAAACTCATTACATGCATGTCTAATGCATCCCAAGTTAGCTTTGTAAATTTTAGAAAATTTTAGTTTTGGATAACTTTGTGCCCCAATCTTTGAACCCAATTTTTACCTAGTTTCGATCATAATTTGGTGAGGTATTCTTCATGAAAATTGTTCATCTAGGTCTTAACTTTATTTTCCTTTTTGAATCGCCTAATTCGGAGCTGTGTAGCTCAAGTTATGCCCAAAACAAGATTACTGTTTACATCACTATTCATGCTGCAGATTCAATTCTGGCAGATTTATCAATCCAATTTCATTAAGCAATTTGATCAAGTTAAGCCCATAATTTTGTAACACCCCTATTGGTATAGCCTGGTATATTTCACTGTTCCGGTGACCGGTGTCGGTCCAGACAATTAATGGGATTAGGGCCACACTTAAGACAACTTGAGAAGCCATAAACACAAATAATTAGTAATGTTTAATTAGTTAACTATAAATAAGAAAAACAGAACATAAGAGGTTAAACGAGCCGAGAGTCACAGCGATGAGTGACCTCCTCGGGAATGACTGCGAAATCGTTTTAAACTCAAATTTCGAACAGTAAAAAGTGACGCTGCGGTCCTTAGGACCCTTATGAACATAGTGGAAAAGAGAAAATCACGAAAAAGAACTATTAAGTCAGTCAAATAATTAGGTCAGGGAGCCAGAAGAAATATTGGATTATTTAAAAACCGGGTTGAACCGACGAGGGGCAATTTGGTCAATTGACCCCGAGAGGTGACTCCTGACCTAACTGTCAAATAAAATCGGAGAAAAGAAAATTTTGGAATCGAGAATTAAATTAAAGAACTAATAGAAAAATAGAAAAAAAAAAGAGAAGAATGAAAAAGGTAAAAAGGTGATGACATCATGCATGACCTCATGCATGATGCCATAAATAAATAAATTAAATTAATTAATTAATTAAGTTTTTGTGGTCTTCCATAAATCAAAATAAATAAAAGGAAAAAATTTTTTTATTACTTCTCCATTCCCGTCACTCCCTCTCTCCCATTTCTCTCTCTCATTTTCTCTTCATTTCCACCATTTTCGAACTTAGAAAGCTTGCTTTTCTCTAGTTTCTTCCCATAAATTTCTTAAACTCCAACACAAAATCACACTCTTAGAACTAGATACATCACTTGGGAGTAAAAAGGAGAAGAAAAACACTTGAAGAAAAGAAAAGGAAAAAGGGAGTGAAATTGAAGAATTGGAATTCAAGTGAAGGTAAGTAATTTACTTTGAAATTTTGGTTTTGATTCACATGTATTAAGTTAATTTAACTTAGATTTTAATCAAAAAATCAAAGGAAACAATTGTTGGGGGACTTTTAGTGAATTTCAGCCACCCATGGATGTATGAGAATTTGATGTGTTAGGAATGAATTAATGGTGTTAGTAAACTTACATGAGTATGGTAGTAAGATGGAAATGCATAAATGTAGTTAAATGCATGAGATGAATAAGTTAGGGTTTGAATGTTAGGGTTTGTGAACCAAATTTTGGAGAAATGCATAAATGATATCTTTGACCAATTGTGGACTGAAAAATGGTCAATAATGACCAAAGGAAATGTATGGGAATTGTTAGAATGGAAGACAAATTCGTAGGTCAACCAAACCAACTTTGAAGGACCAAAACGGAAATTTTACAAGTCAAATTGATATGCCACCAATTGGGGATGAAAATAGACATATAAGGGCACAATTTTCATTAAGGAACCATGCCCAAAAACTGACCAAAACTGGGTGAACCAATTGACCAAAGTGAAATGAGAGCAGGCTGCCACTGCACCAAACTGACCAAATGAACAGTAACTGTTCATTTGGTCATAACTCGAGCTAGGAAGGTCAAATTGACCTGAAATTTTACCAGCAATTAGATAATATATAGACCTAAAACTTTCATGAAGAACACTATCCCAAATTATGCCATTAACCTAGTCAAATTATTGAGCAAAGTGGAGTTACTGTACCTGCGATTCTGCAGAATTGCCATTGAGTAGTAAAGTTCCAATGGCTATAACTCTCTCTAGAAAACTCCGATTTAGGCGATTCTTAAACCGATGGAAACCTAAGACATAGTAGAACATTTCATATGAAGAAAGTTAGACCAAATTATGAACTTAACTTGATCAAATTACTGAACAAAGTTGGACCAAAAATCTGCCAGAACCAAAATCTCAGCATGAACAGTGCACGTAAACAGTAATTGTATTTTGGCCATAACTTGAGCTACAAAACTCCGATTGGGGTGATCCAAAAATGAGAATACACTTAAGACAATAAGGAACATTTTCTATGAAGGAAGTTTTGCCAAATTCCAACAGTGGAATTTGGAGCACCAATGGAACAGTGCAACTTCGGAGCACCAAAACCGAAAATTGGCAATTTTGCCAAAATGACCTAAGCTTTGAGAAAATGACCAAAACCAACAAGTTTAATGACCAAAATGTGGTATGTGGGTGAAGTTGGAGTTCCCATACCTATTAAGCCTTAAAAAGTCAACAATTTGACTTGAATAGTACAGTGAATAGTAACCCGAAACACAAAAACTTCGAGAACGTCGAATTTAACGCAATAGAGCTAGTTAAAATGAAGTGAAATTTATTTTTGGATTTATGCTAAGTTATGGTACTGAAACACTGTGAAATTGTGTGTTTCAGCTGAAAAAGACTTGGAAGCCCTTAAAGACTGAGTCAAGGCCTAGAGGCGACTCCAGTCAGGTTTGTGCATAATAAATTTATGTAATTATTTTCCAATTGAAAATTTGAGTTGCTATACTTTATGAAATCGCTGTTTTATTTATGAATTGTGTTGCCACTTTGTGACTACAAAAATGACTTTGAAAATTGTTTGGGATCTCTTATAAATTATTGAAAATAATTGTTTTAAATTGATTTTGGATTCACACTTAGCATGACAGTATCACATTTCCTCCTCCATTTATGGGGTTGAGATCATTTATTTTCCTCCCTCTCTGGCTTGCCAGTTGAGGTTGTAGATCGGATGAGTACTCATTAGCTAGCTAGCCACCTCCCTCATTGATTTCGATTAATGGGGTTGTAGATTGCTTTGTCGTGGTGTACAACGCAGTATTGATCGGAAATTTTGTGTCATGGCTTAAGTTGTGTATGACTCGGCAACACTGTGTTTATGAAATTATTTGACTAAACTGTGTTTAATAGATTATTTGACAAAATGGTGTTATTATGAACTTGGATACTTGTGAAATGAGATTGAGAAATATTTAAAGTATGTTTGGCAATGAATGATTTAATTATGGCATTTTAAATTTTTATTGTGCACCACTGAGTATTTTTATACTCAGCGATAGCTTATTTTGCTGTCGCAGATAAGAGTAAGGAGAAAGCAGCAGAGTGAGCTGCTGTTAAATCGAGGACTACTCTAATCATTTTGTACGGGTATTATTTTATACCCTTGTAGATAATCTTGATGTAAATATAAAAATGTTGTATGTATCAATGTAGTTGAGCAGATGTAAATAAATTATAATAATATTATTTTGGATTCTCTTCTGTAAATTTAAAATTTGTACATATAGATTTTCTGCTTTATGCTTGGTGAATGGAAATATTAAATATTTTGAGATGAGAAAACTTGATTTGTATTGTGAAATTATTTTGAAGTGCATTGAATTGAGATGATTGAGTTATTGAAGGTTGGGAGTTGTGAAATATTTTTGGAAGTGTTTTTTACAGGTCTTTGAAGAACTGGTTTCTCAAAATACAGAGGGAACTCTGTCAAAATTTTTATAAAATTTGCAGCAAAATTAAAATGGACAAAAATTTTTACTAGTATTTAAACTTGAATAAATGTTTTTTAATTCCTACCAAAATGCTCACCACTTCCAAAATGTAAGAAAATTGTTTTAAAATTCCTTGTAGGGCACTTAATGAGTTATTGGTAGGTGAAGTTCGGTAGTTCATTAAGTATTATACGGGATCATGTTATGCCTTACGGAGGGGTAAGGTGTGACATGTTTTAGTGGTATCAGAGCATGGTTTTTCAATAAATTTTGACTATGCATGTGAATATTTCTTTGATAAGTACAACTGCTCAAGTGTCTTTAATTGATACATATGAAATATTTACATCATGAATATGTACTAACGGAGGTCAACCTCCTTGTGTTTGATCTCAGGAAGTAGAAAATTGTGAAAAACAGAATGGAAGGAGGAGATCATTCCGAAGAACAATCTGTTGAGGCTGAGGTTCAAGGGGAAACCCCAGCACTCCAGAACGTGAGTGCGTCAGCCACTCCAACTCCTGCTTCAACGCCGCAATTTCCTGCTCAATTTATGCAGCAGATGGCTGCATTCTTTTAGTAAATGGCGGGTAATGTGCCACCCCAAGCTCAGATGCGATGCAGTAGCACAACCACAAATTTCACTTCAAAGATGAAAAATTGATGAAATTTGGGGCCACTGAGTTTAAAGGCACTGTGGATCCACTGGAGGCAGAACAGTGGTTGGAAAGAATGGAACGAGTTTTCATAAAGCTGCAATGTACGGAAGAGATGAAGTTTGAGTATTCTGTTTCCTTGTTGCAAAGGGATACGTTTGAATGGTGGAAGACCATCCCCCACAGCCTGGTTAAGCCACCTGTGCTGACATGGACAGACTTTTTGAGGGAGTTCCGATAGAAATGGGTTCCCGATGCATATGTGGACATGAAGTTGCAAGAATTCTTGAGTTTGAAACAAGGGAACCGAACTGTAGCAGAATATGAGAGAGATTTCTCAAGGCTAAGCCACTATGCTGGAAACTTAGTCTCCACCCCCAGAGACAGATGCAAGAGGTTTGAGTCCGGGCTAAGGCAGAGTCTGAGAATGCAAGTTGTGGGTTTCAGACATCAGAATTTTGCTGAATTGATCTCACAAGCCTTGGAATTAGAAAGGATAGAATCCAAAGGGGCAGTGAAGAAGGGTTCACAAGAGAAAGAGAAGGCTAAAAAGACTACTGGACAAACATTTGAAAGTGGTTCTGGCAAGAGGAAACAGTTTGGGGGATCTAGCTCCCGTAGAGGCAGAGGCCAATTTTCTGGCCAAAGACCACCTCGGTTTGGTCAGCCGACCCAACAAGCTTTTCGAGGATCTCTATCGGTCCGGCAGTGTGAAACGTGTCGTAGAACTCATGGTGGGGTTTGTTTCAAGGCTACTGGTGCATGTTTTAACTGTGGAGGAAGCGGACATTTTGCTAAGGATTGCACTAGTCCGCGCCGGTCTGGATCTTTTGCCACATCTGAAGGTTCAACCCAAGTCTTTGCACCTAGAGGGTCACCGTCAGTTGCTAGAGGTAGAGGCAGAGGTAGGGGTCCTGGTAACACCCCTGGAAGTCAGAGCACTGTTAACCAGCCAACATCCAATGGCGCACCAGTTAGAGTGTATACCATGCGTCAGAGGGAAGAGGCTGAAACATCAGATGTTGTAGCTGGTATTTTCTCCATCCTTGACCAAGATGTATATGTGTTATTTGATCCTGGCTCCACACATTCGTATGTTAGTGCTAGTGTGAGGTGCTCTACTGCTATTCAGTGTGTACCAATGGACTATGATGTGCTAGTAACTAGTCCATTAGGCCAGGAGGTCAGGGTAAATAGGCTATATAGGGACTGTCCTTTGGTGATCCAAGGACACACTTTTCTGTCTGACTTAATTGAAATTCCCTTCAGAGATTATGACATTATGTTGGGCATGGATTGGTTAGCCAGGCATCACGCCATGATTGACTGTAGACTGAAGACAGTCACTTTTGGTCTTCCTCAGTATGGTGATGTAATAATACATGGGGAGAGGCAGTTATTGCCTTCAAACATCATTTTAGCTGCACTGGCCAGAAAAATGATTAGAAAAGGGTGTGAGGCATACTTGGCTCATGTGATAGACACCCAAGTGGGGAGTCCAGCACTGAAGGACATTCCTACTGTATGTGACTTTCCGGATGTGTTTCCTGATGAATTGCCAGGATTACCTCCAGAAAGAGAAGTGCAGTTTGAAATTGATGTTATGCCTGGTGTGGACCCAATCTCCATAACACCATATAGAATGGCACCAGCAGAACTAAAGGAATTGAAAGTGCATTTGCATGAGTTGCTCGACAAGGGCTTTATCCGCCCTAGTGTGTCACCTTGGGGAGCGCCAGTATTGTTTGTAAAGAAGAAGGATGGCACTCTCCGGTTATGCATTGATTATCGGCAGTTGAATAAGGTGACGATAAAGAACAGATATCCATTACCCCGTATTGATGACTTGTTTGATCAGTTGAGGGGTGCAGCTGTATTCTCCAAAATTGACCTGAGATCAGGTTATTATCAGCTGAAAGTACAAGAGCAGAGTATTTCTAAAACTGCCTTCAGAACCCGCCATGGCCATTATGAGTTCTTGGTCATGCCATTCGGGTTAACTAATGCTCCGGCTGCTTTTATGGATCTGATGAACACTATCTTCAGACCATACCTCGATCAGTTTGTGGTGGTATTTATTGATGATATATTGGTTTATTCGAGGAATGCAGAAGAGCATGATAGACGTGAAATTTTACCAGCAATTAGATAAGATATAGACCTAAAACTTTCATGAAGAACACCATTCCAAATTATGCCATTAACCTAGTCAAATTATTGAGCAAAGTGGAGTTACTGTACCTGCGATTCTGCAGAATTGCCATTGAGCAGTAAAGTTCCAATGGCTATAACTCTCTCTAGAAAACTCTGATTTAGGCGATTCTTAAACCGATGGAAACCTAAGACATAGTAGAACATTTCATATGAAGAAAGTTAGACTAAATTATGAACTTAACTTGATCAAATTACTGAACAAAGTTGGACCAAAAATGCGCGAACCAAAATCTCGGCATGAGCGATTGCGTGAACAGTAATTATATTTGGCCATAACTTGAGCTACAAAACTCCGATTGGGGTGATCCAAAAATGAGAATACACTTAAGACAATAAGGAAGATTTTCTATGAAGGAAGTTTTGTCAAATTCGAATAGTAGATTGAAAATGGAACAGTGCAACTTCGGAGCACCAAAGCCGAAAATTGGCAATTTTGCCAAAATGACCTAAGCTTTGAGAAAATGACCAAAACCAACAAGTTTAATGACCAAACTGTGGTATGTGGGTGAAGTTGGAGTTCCCATACCTATTAAGCCTTAAAAAGTCAACAATTTGACTTGAATAGTGCAGTAAATAGTAACCCGAAACACAAAAACTTCGAGAACGTTGAATTTAACGCAATAGAGCTAGTTAAAATGAAGTGAAATTTATTTTTGGATTTATGCTAAGTTATGGTACTGAAACACTGTGAAATTGTGTGTTTCAGCTGAAAAAGACTTGGAAGCCCTTAAAGACTGAGTCAAGGCCTAGAGGCGACTCCAGTCAGGTTTGTGCACAACAAATTTATGTAATTATTTTCCAATTGAAAATTTGAGTTGCTATACTTTATGAAATCGCTGTTTTATTTATGAATTGTGTTGCCACTTTGTGACTACAAAAATGACTTTGAAAATTATTTGGGATCTCTCATAAATTATTGAAAATAATTGTTTTAAATTGATTTTGGATTCACACTTAGCATGACAGTATCACATTTCCTCCTCCATTTATGGGGTTGAGATCGTTTATTTTCCTCCCTCTCTGGCTTGCCAGTTGAGGTTGTAGATCGGATGAGTACTCATTAGCTAGCTAGCCACCTCCCTCATTGATTTCGATTAATGGGATTGTAGATTGCTTTGTCGTGGTGTACAACGCGGCATTGATCGAAAATTTTGTGTCATGACTTAAGTTGTGTATGACTCGGCAACACTGTGTTTATGAAATTGTTTGACTAAACTGTGTTTAATAGATTATTTGAAAAAATGGTGTTATTATGAACTTGGATACTTGTGAAATGAGATTGAGAAATATTTAAAGTATGTTTGGCAATGAATGATTTAATTATGGCATTTTAAATTTTTATTGTGCACCACTGAGTATTTTTATACTCAACGATAACTTATTTTGCTGTCGCAGATAAGTGCAAGGAGAAAACAGCAGAGTGAGCTGCTGTTAAATCGAGGACTACTCTGATTATTTTGTTCGGGTATTATTTTATACCCTTGTAGATAATCTTGATGTAAATATAAAAATGTTGTATGTATCAATGTAGTTGAGCAGTTGTAAATAAATTGTAATAATATTATTTTGGATTCTCTTCTGTAAATTTAAAATTTGTACATATGGATTTTCTGCTTTATGCTAAGTGAATGGAAATATTAAATATTTTGAGATGAGAAAACTTGATTTGTATTGTGAAATTATTTTGAAGTGTATTGAATTGAGATGATTGAGTTATTGAAGGTTGGGAGTTGTGAAATATTTTTGGAAGTGCTTTTTACAGGTCTTTGAAGAACTGGTTTCTCAAAATACAGAGGGAACTCTGTCAAAATTTTTATAAAATTTGCAGCAAAATTAAAATGGACAAAAATTTTTACTAGTATTTAAACTTGAATAAATGGTTTTTAATTCCTAGTAAAATGCTCACCACTTCCAAAATGTAAGAAAATTGTTTTAAAATCCCTTGTAGGGCACTTAATGAGTTATCGGTAGGTGAAGTTCGGTAGTTCATTAAGTATTCTACGGGATCATGTTATGCCTTACGGAGGGGTAAGGTGTGATAAATTTGGTCTAATTTTCTTCATACAAAATGTTCTACTATATCTTAGGTTTCCATCGGTTCAAGAATCGACTAAATCAGAGTTTTCTAGAGAGAGTTATGGCCATGCAATGTTTACTGTTCATATAGTAAATCTGCAATTCTGCAGATTCGGTGATTCAACTTTGCTCAGCAATTTGATTGGGTTAAGTCCATAATTTGGCCTCAAGTTCTCCATATGAAATTTTCTACTATGTCTTAGGTTTCCATCGGTTCAAGAATTGGCTAAATCCGAGTTTTCTAGAGAGAGTTATAGCCATGCAAAGTTTACTGTTCATATGGTCAAATTCTGCAGGTTCTAGACTTGAGTTTCTAAGTTCAAGCCAAGGTTTAGGCAATTTCTGGGCAGTTTCTAGGGTGGGTCTCTTCATGAAAATTCTAGCCCTATGTCTTATGTTTCATTTCCAATTGGTTTCACACCAATTGGAGTTGTGTAGCTCAATTTATGGGCTATCAAACACACTGAACTTAGTGTGCAAATTCTGCCCTAGGTTTAAATTTTTCATTTCTTCAGTTATTCCCTCTAACCAATCTCAATTCACATTTAATTCACCCAAAATGACTATAATTTAGCATTGACATATTCATGGTACTTCCTAGCATAAACCCCACAATTTTCAAACACCAAAGTTTGCAATTTTCCCTAATCCTACCATTTCATTACTTCCATTCATCAACCCAATGTCAATTCAAACTAAATAAACCTCAAATGATCATAATTTAATGCTACACACACCAATTTCACTATCTAGCACCAAAACCCAATTTTCCCATGAACCCTAATCTCCCATAATTAAATTTATACACATTTCATGAAATTTCTTTGCTCTAATCATGCATACTACTTCAACTAAGCTTGATTTCATCATCATTTTCATTGAAATATATTAAACCCTAATTTTTCTCCAATTTGGCCAAAACCCTAGTTTAGGTTCCATGCATGTTTCCTTTCATTTTTTTATGAAATTTCATCATAATCTAACTTAATTTAAGGTTTTTATAACAAAATGAGCATCAAAGAACTTACCTCATGATGACTTCCTTCCAACTCCCCAAATCTTTAATTTTCTTCTAATCTCTTGTTTTCCTTTGCTTTTAATCTTTAAATCAAATATTAATTTGATGCTCTCTACCAATTAGATGCAAAACCCATAGAGGAAAAGCAAGGAATTGAGTTTTGAGAATGGGTGTCAATGGAGAAAGAAGGAAGAAGAAGAAAGAAAGAAAGAGAGAAGGAAAGAGAGTAGGTGGTAACTAAATGGGAAAGAAAGGGAGGGTTTTGTCTTCTTTTATACTTATTTATTCCTTTTTAATTCATTTAATGAGTTGTCCAAAGCCCATTGGTACCTTAAATTTTAATTAGGTCAAAAAATAGAATTTAAATTCTAGATTTTTGCCACTTTTATTTTCTTTTCACTTTTACTCTAATTTTTCCCTCAATATTTCTTCATAATTCAATATTTTATTTTTATTTAATTTAATTTACATTTTGGTCAAAAGTCAACTCTTGAAGTGAATTGACCAAAATGCCCCTCATCGGGTCATAATCCTTCTTTTTTTTTTTTTGATATCTTTTAAATCCTTAGGTCTTTGGTTCACTTGAATTTTTATTGTGTCTATCTCAATTAATTTTTTATTTATTTTTGATCCTCAAGGTGTCTTTGAATAGTACTAGTCACGGACCAAAAATGGTACTATTCATAACTCAAAGGTTCGGGGTGTTACAAGCTAACTGTCGCAAGGGTTTTGCGATAGCCTGATGATTCTCACTGAAGTGGGAAAAGTAAGGAGTCACCACTTTAATTTTGAGGGAAATTAAAGAAAACCATTTGTAAAAATTAAAAAACCACTTTAAAAATAGAGATTCTAGGTTCGGGGTTCGTATACGGGTGGGGAAGGTGTTAGGCACCCCACCTTGTCCCTCAACGAGGGTAAGCAGATTTAATGTTGTGCTCTTTATAAATTGAAATTGATAATTTGAGGGTTAGAATGATGATGTTAATCCTTTGTATGAAAAGGAATGTTTGATATTTCACTATTTCGGGTTGCCCAAGAACACGAGTACATGAGATGACCCTTTAGTAAATAGGTATTGTGTAATAGGTATTTAGGGGGGTTAATATGAATACTAAAGTTATGATATCCTCAAGGGGGGATTTTTATCCCATAAATATGAGTGCCTTGAGGAGGACTCTCCATCAGGCCTCAACCTAATATTCGGGATACTTTGGGAAGAACTCTCCCATCGATCCCTTGGTGTATTAAGCATTTAATTTGAGAGCTCAGGTAAGAACTCTCCCCCAATCTCTTAGTATATTTTAATTTGAATTTAATCTAAGAGAATTCGGGTAAGAACTCTTTCCCGATCTCTTAATGTATTCTATTAAAATTTAAGTGGAGGATTTGGGTAAGAACTCTCCCCCGACCTCTATATTTTATTAAGATTTTGGCTGAGAATTCGGGTAAGAACTCTCCCCCGATCTCTTAATATATTATGTTGAAAATTAGGTTGAGTTCAGGTAAGAAATCTTCCCCAATCTCTTAATATATTGCATTAAAAATTTTGCTGAGTTCGGGTAAGAACTCTCCCCTGATCTCTTAATATATTGTGTTAAAAAATTAGGCTAAGTTCAGGTAAGAAATCTCCCTCGATCTCTTAATATTGTGTTGAAAAATTAGGCTAAGTTCGGGTAAGAACTCTCTCCCGATCTCTTAATATATTGATAAGAACGGTGTTTTATAAGAACTTCGAACTGGAGATCAGGCAAAGGGTCTTTCTTGATCCCTTTTATATGGGAATGAAATACCAAAGACACAAGAAATCCCTGTGTAAAGCTTTTCCTAGCCTACGGGACTTTAAAACTAGATGGCGGACGATAGGCCGAACTCCTTGCTGATCTTCCGCATGATCGCTTTGTCAGAATTCTTTGGTTTGCGACATTCGTTCTCTTTTTAGTTGCTCGTCCGAGATCCGAACTTGTCTTGATTCCTGAGTTGTTGTCTTATAGTCTGGGCTCGTTCCAAGGCCCGATCTCATAACTTATTTGTTTGACATAATCTTGTCTTCGACTCATTCGACCTTTGCTATACCTATTTTCTTTTATCATTTTTCATTTATTCAGACTAAAAACTCTCATGTTAGAGTACTCCTGCCTATATTCTTTTAGAGTATTTACGAGTCGCCAATAACTCCAACATTTACTTTTGAAAGGAATGAAAATGAGGTGACGATAAATGGAATTTATGAATGAATAAAAAGAAGATAAAGGAAATAACAACGAGCTAAGATAACCTATTCTAAGATTTTGTGTGACTGGATAAAAAAACTTTAAAAGAAAACTTGAGAAAATAAACCAAGGATATTCAACAAAATGACAGTTTAGATGCTTACCTGTGGAAGGTTGGGGAGGCAGGTGAGCCAATTCCAGTATCCACAAATCTTGGAGAGTTGAGAGCAGACGGTCGAAGATCTTGAGCTTACCCAAGGTAATAGGAATAAAGTGGAATGAGGTTGAGCTCGGAAGGCAATGCACAGATACTAAAGTGATGGGAAAGAGGCGGAGTGAAGATGAGTTCACAGGGTAGTGCACAGGTATTAAAAATGAAAATCACAGGATTTGGAGCTCTTTGAAATAAAATACTTTAGAAAATTGGTTTCTAAAGTTTCTCAACACTTTGAAAGCTCTGAATGATAAGCAGCAAGACTGAATCAAAGTCCAGAGCCTTTCCACGATAATCACCACCTTTTTTCTATAGTATTGCATACAGGTATTTATGGGAATGGGTGTTCAAAATGAAGGGTCAGGATCTTATCAGGGGGAGAAGGAAGGCTTGGATTCAAAAGGACATAATCTGATGTCTGAGAATTAAAGAGAATCAAAATGGAGGGTCGGGATTACGTTTAGAATATCTGTCTTTTCCTCCCTTAATTCAACGGTCAAGGGTCTCGCCTTACAAAATGGATGCAAAGGCTGGGAATAAAAGGCACCGAATCTGTCATCTGCTTTTGATCTAAGGGCTCTAGATCCATCCTTACAATTATAATCAACGGTGTAGATCGGGATGTACAGGGCTGCTTTAACCGTTTGGCGTCTGACGGCTAGGAGGGTGTCCTTGTAGATGAGATGTGTGGTGAGGATCTGATCATGCCTGCAATGCTTTAACCAACTCAGATCTGACGGTGAAGGGGAGTTAATTGAAAGTTCTGACTGGACGTTATTTAACCCCTTTGTGTTTTTCGATCTCTTTAGGTTGTCCCCTATTTCTTCCGATCTTGTTGTGACTGACCCATCTTAAGATTGTTATTCCGATCTCTATCTTCTTTTGCATCTGGTCTTTTTTATTTCCCGATCTCACTATTTTCCAACCTCCTACTCAATCTGACCTGTATCGGTGAAAGCAATAAATTCTTCAGTTACCGATACGTCCACTTTGAGTTATGTACGCAATAAATGTCAGGGCCCTCTATATATGCTGAGGGATTTTCCTTTTCATATTCATAACTTTCTCTGGTGAATCTTTAATGTTTCATTCTTCAGTTCTTGGCTTCTTTGGCAAGAATCTTTCCCATGACAACCACGGATCAGCAAGAGGACCGCTAATTTCAATCTTAATATTGGTGACTGCCTCTTGAAGTTCACTTGGTTCCTTACCATCTCGAGGGTCCTGATTGCAGCTCAGTTCTGGTCGATGACATCAACAATGACGCCACTCAATATCATGAGAGTCATAGTCACTCCACCTGAGCTGTACATCTGCCTAGTATTTATAGTTGGCTTTCTGAACAAACATATCTTTTGATTCAGCCACAAGATTAGGCTTTGACATAGGCCAGCATTCTGGGCTTCAGAGTAGTCTTAAGCTAGGTAGAATGTAGTGTTGATTTTGAGAGATCGCCCAAATGATGTAATCTAATCTTTTGAGATCGCCAAATGATGTAATCTGATCTTTTGAAGATGAAATAAAATTTTACTTGAATGTTTTTGTTTTATTATTGCATTGGTTATTTTTCCGATCTCTGATACATGTACCCGATCTGATCCCTAGACAAGTTGCCATTTGCTGATCTGTGGGTTTGGAAATTTGTTGATCGATCTCATCTATCCGACCTTTTTGCTATGTTTCTGGAATCTTCTTGTAACGTGTCACGGAGGCTGCCCGGTCCCGCTAACCGATGCGTCACTTGGAACTTCGTGAGCATTTAATGCTCAGACGGGTATAAATAGGGGAAAAGTTACTCATTTGTTTCCTTATGTCATTTTCAGACCTTCCCCTAGCAATTTCAACACTCCCTCTCGCTTTCTAAAGTTTTCAGGCACCAATTCACACTACGATAAGGGTTTTGATCTTTTCTCGATTGGTTCTCACTTTTGTTTTCTAAAAATGAGTGATACCGATGGTCAGAGAGCTGCTAGTCCTTCCTCCATTCATATCTCATGGACATCGAATGAAGTTGAGGTGGTCAGGCCAAGCGAGTGACCCGAACCTTCTACAACCTTTGTCTCAGCCCACGATCGGGCGGCCCAGTCAAAACAAGCATCTTTTTCAGGAAAAGAAAACTTACCCGTGGATGAGTTGCCATCGGTCCTCAAGGAAACCGATCTACAGTCCATTAGTTAAGAATATAACTTTTAGACTGACTCCTTCGAGCTCATCAGATGTCATGGAGATCTTCGAGCTGACCATTTCTTTAAAGAAAATGATATGATCATCTTATATAAAAAACAATTAAGGCCGGGCTTCAGTTCCCCCTGGACAAATTCTTTAGAGCCGTTCTGAAGTTCCATCATGTCTGTGTAGCCCAAGTGCACCCTAACTCTTAGCGGACTCTGGTGGCTTTCAGAGGCTTATGCTAAGCTAAGAAGCTCGAGCCTACAGCAAAGGTTTTCACTGAGTTGCACAGGCTCGCTCGGTGAAAGGACGACGAGTATTGGTTTTTCCAAGCCAAGCAGCACTGTGGGCTTTTTACCGATCTCCCTTCTTCGTTGAAGAATTGGAAGAATCGGTTATTCATATTGATGAGTAAGATTCCGAATGGCTTTGAGGGTATCTCATGCAGTTGGCAGTACCTAGTCCCTTCAGTTCCAAAGAAGATCGCCCTAAATAGAGATGAGAACATCATGGTAAAGGAACTGAAGGGTCAGACGACTACTCATAAGTATTCATGTTTTGATGCAGTTATGGCTGAACTGAAGTGGTAGCTAATGTAGATGATCGCCCATGAGGATTATGAGCTACAGCTGTCTGACCTTGGACCCGATATCGATATAACCTAAATCTTTAACCTCATGACTTAGGTGATCTCACTAACTTATTTTCTGTGCAGGTATGGCTGAGGGTGAGGGCATGAAGGAGAGCCATAAGCAAAAAAGGGAGGCCACTCGGAAAGTGCGAGAAATGAAGATTGTTGCTGTATCCCAGACACCAGGACGAGACTCGGTAGAAGTGTTAGGCTCTTTGTCCCGACCTTCTGGACAACGGACCCCAGGGATAGAGATCGCTCCTTCCCCTCCTCCATAAGATGAATTGCCACCTCCGTCGGTTTCTTCAAGTGCGGAAGGAGGGTCTTCCCAACCTGCTGTGAGGACCTTCTCTTATGGTGCCCAGGTCTTCATCCACTCGCTCGAGAAAAATCGCTCGGTTCGGGGGAATCCTGGCTTAGCTAAGGTTTTGGGTGCCACCATCTGCTTTCAAGACAATCGGAATAGGCTGACTCTAGATAGCATTGATGGCCTCCTAGCTCAAACGATGAGCTTGAGCATAGAGAACCTTGTGAATCAACATATAATCAAAGAAAAGGTTCATCTCTTGGGATAAGAAATTATGAAGGCGGTCCAGGACACTGCTTCCTCTAAAACCCCACTTTTGTCTGCTCAGGCCGAGATTGAGGGTCCGATGAAATCTTATGAGGATAGGATAGCTGAACTGGAGTGGGAACTCAAAGAAGCTCGGGCCTGCCGAATAGCCAATGTCACTCGCCTTACTGAGGAGATCAAAGTGAAAGAAGAAGAGGTCGTGGGGAGGGAAACTGGTGCTTATGTGAATGCTCATGGCGATCTTCTAGCCGAGCTTGTAAGGCACTATCCTGAGGAAGACTTCTCCTGGATGGTGGATCTTGTCCCTAGAGGTGAAGAGGAGAGTGAGGAGGAGCCTGAGAGAGAGAGAGAGGATGATAGAATAGATACTGTACCAGGAGAGCAGGTTAGGGGAGATGTAACACCCCTATTTGTATAGCCTAGTATATTTCACTATTCAGGTGACCGGTGTCGATCTGAACAATTAAGGGGATTAGAACCACACTTAAGACAACTAGATAAGCTCTAAACCAAAATAATTAGTAATTGCCAATTAGTTAAGTATAAATAAGAAAAACAGAACATAATAAGTTAAATAAGCCGAGAGTCACAACGATGGGTGACCTTCTCGGAAAGGATTGCGAAGTCAATTTAAACTCAAATTTTGAACCGTAAAATGTGACGCCGTGGTCCTTAGGACTATTATGAACACAGTGGAAAAGAGAAAATAAAAAAAAAAGAGTTATTAAGCCAGTCAAATAATTAGTTCAGGAAGTCGGAAGAAATATTGAATTATTTGCAAACCGGGTTGAGCTGATGAGGGGCAATTTGGTCAATTGACCCTGAGAGCTGACTCCTGACCTAACTGTCAAATAAAATTAGAGAAAAGAAATTTCAGAATCGAAAATTAAATTAAAGAACTAGTAGAAAAATAAATAAAAAAAAAAGAAAATGAAAAAGGTGAAAAGAGATGACATCATGCATGACATCATGCATGATGCCATAAATATTATAATTAATAAATTTAATTAATTTGATTTTATGGTCTTCCATAAGACTAAATTCATAAAAGAAAAAAAAAACAACAAAAGTTATCTTCCTCATCCTTGCCGCCCCATCTCTCTCTTCCTTCTTACTTATCTTGTTTCCACCATTTTTAAGAGTTAGAAAGCTTGAATATTCCTATTTTTTTTCCATAAATTCACCAAGTCCCAACATTAAAAATTCTCCTTACATGTTGAGGAAGCACTAAAGAGCAACAATGAGAAGAAAGACTTGAAGATAAGAAAGCTTAGAAACCCTTCAAGCAAGATTAGTGTTTATTCCTTCAATTTTTCTCTATTTTAATGATTAACTACTTGTATTAAGTTGAAATTTGATGAAAATTGAAACAAAATGATAAGATAAGGAATCATAAGAAATTCGGCCAGCCTAGGGAGATATTGGATTTGATGGAAAATTTTGGAATTAAAGTGTTAGAGAAGTTGGATTAAGTGTGTAGATGTTGATTTTACACTTTAATGTCATTAGTGGAATGAATTATGTAAACTAGGGTTTTGGCACCTAGGGTTTGGGAGGCAAAAATGTGAGAATTGGTCAAATGGTGTGTTTGACCTTATTTGAGATGAAAAATGGTCATTTGTGACCAATTGAGATGTGTTGGGAGTGTTAGAAGTGAGTTTAAATCCGGACTGAAAATGGCCATGCTGTAGGCATCAGGACTAAGGTCCCTTTGAGAGACCAAAACTGAAAATTTACAAGTCCAATTGGTATGAGACCAATTGGGAATGAAAATAGACACAAAATGACACATTTTCATTCAGGAATCATGCTCAAAAAGTGACCAAAACCTAGTGAACAAATTGACCAAATCCAAACTTATGCAGTCTGACCTGTACAAAAATGACTAAATGAACAGTGTTTGTTTATTTGGCCATAACTTGGGCTAGACAGGTCTAAATGACATGAAATTTTATCAGTGGACAGCTGAGATATAGACTTAAAACTTTTATGAAGAACATAAACCCAAATTATGCCCTTAACCAAGTCATTTGGCCACCCAAAGTTGGTGACCTAAAACTACCAGAACCAGTTTGGTGCCCAAAAATCTGGGTTAAGTCGAATCCGGCAGCCATGATTCAAATGGCTATAACTTGAGCTACAAAACTCCAAATGGAGTGATTCAAAAAGGAGAATAAATTTAAGATAATAGGAAACTTTTTCTATGAAGAAAGTTTTGCCAAATTTTAATAGAAAAATGACCAATGGAACAGTGAAACTTAAGACACCAAAACTTAAAATTTACAAATCTGCCTAAAAGACTTAGAATTTGAGTAAACAACCAAAATCAACAAATTTAGTAACCAAAATGTGGTATGTGGGTGAAGTTGGAATTTTCATACCTATTAAGGCTTAGAAAGTCAACAAATTGACTTGAATAGTATCATAAATAGTAACCCCGAAACACAAATTTTAAAAAACATCAAGTTTAGCACATTAGAGCTAGGTAAAAGTGAATTTAAATTTATTTTTAGATTGTGCTAAGTTATGATACTGAAACACTATGAAACTGTGTGTTTCAGTGGAAAAGAACACCGGGAAAGAACCCGAGGAATCAAGTCAAGGCCAAGAGGCGACTCGCTTAAGGTTTGTGCACAACGTAGAATTTCTGTAAATTTTCTTCTGCATATTGTTTTGAATAATTTGAAATATTGAATTGTGACATCATTGTGATAAAATGTTTATTATGTTTTTTATTTAAATTATTGAAAGTTATTTGTGTATATTTGAGATGGCATAAATGTTTAGTAAATTGTTAACATAAGTTTTGAAATCACAGTGTCATGATCATATATTTGAACACCTCACTAGCATGACTAGTGGGGGTAATTAGTTTCAAATTTTGATTCCTTCTCTGGCTGAAGTGTTGAGGTGTGTGCCAATAGAAGAAGAAATTGAATGGATATCCATATATTTGAGCTAGCTAACCTTGTGATGTGACTTCTTCTTAGCCTCTGACTATTGAGATTATATTTGTTTCGAATGGCATGATATAACTGTGGGTTTTATGAAATTGGTTTTGACACTTCAAAATGAAATTGTTTGGATTAAAATCTCATAATTCATATTTTGTATTTAACCCTCATGTTCAGTCCAATTTTTGAATAAATATGATTTGAATTCCGCATAAAGATTATTTTTGTAACACCCTCCCGATAACAACTCCGTACATTCTACTGTTCCGGTGACCGGTGTCGGTCCGGACAGCTAGAACGTCCGGAAAAATAATTAAACTTAAGTGAGGGACCATAATTAACTCAAATATTAATAAGAAACACTTAGTAAAAATTTTAAAAATAAAATACAACCAAGTCAAATGAGCCGGTGCCCAAGCGATGGGTAACCGGAGGGAAGTTACGGTTCTCGCAACGAGGAGCCCTAGACCCGGGGGAAAAATTAGAAAATAATTTTTGGGACTCCAGAGAAGGGTTATTGAGGTTCCCATGGCATTATAATGCCAAGAAAATACCTAGAAAAATTTTTCAATCGGTACAGACAATTTTGACCCGTTAAGCCAAACGGAGGGCATTTTGGTCATTTCGCCTTCAGAGGTGATTTTTGGCCGACTTGTCCAGTTGAGTAAATAATTAATATGACATAAAATATGAATAAACATTACTAGAAATTAAATTGAAACTGAGTAGTGATGAAAAGAAAAGAAAAATCAAAGAAAAGCTTATTTATGACATCATTGTGATGTCATTTAAAACTCACCAACCAATCACAAGCTAATAAACTTTCTTAAATACTTAAAAGAGACAAAATTAAGACCAAAATAATTAAATTGCAGCTGCCTTCTTCCTCTCCAATTCCAGCCGAAATCTCTCTCTCTCAACCTCCATTAAACCTCACTTCCCAAGCTCCTTTCTCCTTTGTTTCCACCACTAAACCCTAAACCCCTTCATTAAAACTTAATCACACCTCTTGGGGAAGTGTTTGGCAGCCTAGAAAGTGAAGGAAAGTGAAGTTTTAAGTGGGGAAAAATCTGCCCTATTCAAGGTTAGTGCATATATATACTTAAATCTCCTTTATTCCATGTTAAAGCCTTAAAGTGAGCAAGAATTTGTAACTTAAATGAATGAAATTTATGTTTATGCATGCCTTGAATTTCTGCAGCCCTAATGAGGGAACAATAATGGAGTGTCTTGATGATTTTAATGGACTTAGAATGAATTGGAGATTATGTTTAAGCTATATATTTACATAGATAATGATTTAGTGTGCTTAACCAAGGTGCATGGATAAATTGGAATGGAAACTAGGGTTTTGAGGGTGAAAAATTGACTTGGCTTAGGAAATTGTTAGAGCACATTTTAATGGTCAATTAGTGACCATTTTAGGTAAGTTGACCATCAAATGGACTGAAAAATAGGATTGCAAAGTGAAGTTGCAGGCTGCCCTAGGACAGCAGCAGAAGGACTGAATATTCAGTCCACTTGCACTGCCATAACTTTGGCTGTGTTGGTCCAATTGGTGTTTGGCCAATTGGACATGAAACTAGGCTTATAATGGCACATTTTTGCTGAAGAAATCATGCCCAAAAGACCAAAGCAAGAGGACCAAAACTTGGCCCCAATCCGGACACTCTGCAACAGCCCCTGCAGAATTGACTAAATGAACAGTAACTATTCATTTAGCCATAACTCACTGTAGATTTGGTCAATTGACCTGAAATTTTTACAGCAACAGGTTAAGACATAGAAAAACAACTTTCATGAAGGAACCTACCCCAAATTATGGCCAGAACCTAACCCAAATGGCAGTGGAAGTCACTGTTCATGTTACTGTAGATATGGTAATTTCTGCAGAATGCAAATCCGGCCAGCTGTGGTTTTTGGACCATATCTGGAGCTACAAAACTCCAAATGGAGTGATTCAAAAAAGGAAATTCAACTAGACAAAATAAGGAACAACTTTCATGTTTGCCATTTCTTCAAATTCTCACTGAAACAGTATCAAATGGAACAGTGAAGTTGGGTCTCAAAAACTGAAATTTTCTGCCCTCTTGGTTTTAAGTTAGAAATGGTAATGGTGACCAATTCTAACAGGTTTTAAATGTAAAATGTGGTATGTTGGGAGTGCCAAAGTCAATGTACATATTTTCTATCCAAAAGTCAACATTTTTGTCGACCAAAGAGGTGAATAGTGACACCAAAACTTGAAATGCACAAATTGAAGAATTTAAAAGTTTCAAATGCCCTAGTATACCTAACATGATTGGTTTGGATAGTTTGGCATGCCAATAGGGTTCAGTTAGCAGTATTGCATATGGCAATATGCCATTCTGTGATTTCATGGCTTTTAGCCATTCTGACTTTGCATTGAGATTTGGCCTTGTGCCTGAGATTATTTACAGCTTGGTAGCTGTTCTGTGGCACACCGGGAGATGCATATGTGACCGATGGTGTGACGGCCCGAGGTACTAGATACCCAGTGCCAGTTTACCCGTTATCCAGCCCAGTCGTCTAGTGTAGGTTACTTGGGGCAACCAAATGAATAAAAGTGGACAAAGTAAATAATATACAAATACCAAGCAAATGAAACATATACATTCACTAAACATTTAATTTCTTGCTATTTTCTTTTATTATATTATTGCACCACTAAGCATTATTGCTTAGCGCGTTGCTTTTGCCACGCGTAGGTACTGGAGATACAGATCGTGAGCCCAGTAGACCGCAGACTGGGTGAGTCCATCCTGCAGCTCGCACGATGTCCGTGTCACCTCATCACCTGCAGTGCATTGGTAGGACATTAGATGTCATTTTGTTATTTTGTAATTAAATATTTGTTTTCTCATATGTATTTGGGATTTATGTAATGTATTTTGAGGTTCATGTAAATAGTAAAGATTTATGGTTATGTATGAAAATAATTTGAGTATTTAATTATTGTTTATATATGAGAACCCTGAGAAATGGATGTTTGAGAAATGAAAAGGTTGTTGAGACCTGAAATTAAAAAAATGTTGAGATCTTGATATTGAGCTTTGTGATGATATTGGAGTTGAGAATGAATGAATTTGTTCATTGGAAGTGTTTTTAACAGGTTTCGAAGAACTGTTTTCTCCATTTTTAGCCGGTACTCTGCCGGATTTTCTTTAAAATTTACGGAACCTCAAATAAATTATGATTTTAATAAATGACTTAAATGAGTTATATTTTACAAGTTATATTCAAAAGCATGATATAAATTAATTAAGGAATATTAGAGTGTGCCGGTATACCGTGTGGCATTACTTACTCGGGTATATTGTACACGGGTAAGGGGTGTCACAATTTTAGTATGTTGTGCACCACTGAGTCCTAGTACTCAGCGATGGCTGTTATTGCTGTCGCAAATATAGAGACTAGAAGAGCAATAGAGTGAGCTGCTGAGGATAGAGGAGCTACCTACTTTGAAGTTATTGGGTATATTTTATACCCTGATTGTAAAAATTATTTTGATGTATGTACTGCATGTAAAGGTATGGACATGTAAAACTGGTCTTGAGCAGTTTGTATAAAGTTTGTAATAAATTTTAGTTTGAATTTCTCTTAATGTAAATTTTTGTAATGATGTATATAAATTGTTTTATCTTTAATGAAATATGGAAGAATTTTGTTTTAAATTGAATGAAATTCGTTAATGGTATTTTGATGATTGTTGAATATTGGAAATTGTGGATTTGAATTTTTGGAGATTGAAATTGATTGTGAATTTGAAGAAGTTCACTGTACACGGGTAAGGGGTGTCACAATTTTAGTATGTTGTGCACCACTGAGTCCTAGTACTCAGCGATGGCTGTTATTGCTGTCGCAGATATAGAGACTAGAAGAGCAATAGAGTGAGCTGCTGAGGATAGAGGAGCTACCTACTTTGAAGTTATTGGGTATATTTTATACCCTGATTGTAAAAATTATTTTGATGTATATACTGCATGTAAAGGTATGGACATGTAAAACTGGTCTTGAGCAGTTTGTATAAAGTTTGTAATAAATTTTAGTTTGAATTTCTCTTAATGTAAATTTTTGTAATGATGTATATAAATTGTTTTATCTTTAATGAAATATGGAAGAATTTTGTTTTAAATTGAATGAAATTCGTTAATGGTATTTTGATGATTGTTGAATATTGGAAATTGTGGATTTGAATTTTTGGAGATTGAAATTGATTGTGAATTTGAAGAAGTTGTTGAGACAGATTATTCGAAGTGCTTTTTACAGGAATTTGAAGAACTGTTTTCTCAAAATACAGTCGGTACTCTGCCGAAATTTTTATAAAATTTGCGGAAAAATAAAATGGGCCAAAAATTTTAACTAGTTTTCAACTTTAAATAAATGATTTTAATACCTATTAGAAAATGCTCACCACTTATAAAAAGTAAGAAAATTGTTTTAAAATCCCTTGTAGGGTACTTAATGAGTTATCGGTAGGTGAAGTTCGGTAGTTCATTAGGTATTCTACGGGATCATGTTATGCCTTACAGAGGGGTAAGGTGTAACATGTTTTAGTGGTATCTGAGCAAAATTTTTGAAGTATGTTTTAACTTGTAAATTTGTGTCTTTTCTTTGTTAAGTACAACTGCTCAATATCCTTATTTGTTACATACAGTGCATTACATCATAAATATGAACTAATGGAGGGAAATCTCCTTGTGTTATTTGTTTAGGAGATACCCTAATTTCAAATTGATATGGAAGAAGGGGATCGCTCAGTTGAGCAATCTGTTGAAGCTGAGGCACAAGGGGAAGCCCCAACTCTACAGAATGTTAGTGGGTCAGTGGCAGCAGCCCCACAAATGTTGCAATTTTCTGCACAGTTCGCACAGCAGATGGTGGCAATGTTTCAACAAATGGCTGAGGGTATGCCTACTCAAGCTCCACCCCAGACTACTGTGGTGCAACCTCAAGCTCCAGTTAGACAGTATGACAAACTATTGAAGTATGGGGCTACAGAAATTAAGGGTACAGTAGACCCGCTTGAGGCAGAGCAATAACTTGAAAGAATGGACAGAGTGTTCAAGAAGCTGCACTGCCAAGATGAATTGAAGTTTGAATACTCTGTGTCATTACTGCAAGAGGATGCATATGATTGGTGGAAGACCATCCTCCACAGCTTGGCTAAACCACCAGTACAGACCTGGGATGACTTCATTAGAGAATTCAGATAAAAATACATCCCAGACACATATGTGGATCAAAAGTTATAAGAATTTTTTAGTCTAAAGCAAGGGAGTAGATCAGTGGCAGAGAATGAGAGGGAGTTCTCCTGCTTAAGCCACTATGCTGGGAGTCTCCTTTCTACTAGCAAGGAAAGGTGCAAGAGATTTAAAATTGGTTTGAAGCCCAGCTTGAGGATGCAAGTAGTGGGATTCAGACACAGTAACTTCTCTAAGCTCATTTCTCAAGCACTTGAGTTGGAAAGAATTGAATCAAAAGCGACTCCAGCAAAAGCTGAAAAATCAGAGAAAGACAAGGGGGAAAAGTCAGTAGAGCCAAGTCCTAGTGGTACCTTTGGAAAGAAGAAGAAATTTGGGGGACCTAGTAGAGGTTAAGGTGGAAGGTTTGGAAGGGGCAGATTTTCTGGACAGAGACCCCCTAGGTCTAGTCAACCGTCGAGCAGGGGTTCATATCCTGCCCGCCCCTGTGAAACTTGTGGCAAGATTCATGGGGGAGAATGCTATTGGGCTACAAGAGCCTGTTTTAACTGTGGAGGTAAGGGCCATCTTGCTAAAGACTACACTAGTGCTCCTATATATGGTCCAGCTCCTATTACTGCTGAAGGATCTATTCGGAGTCCGGCTCCTAGAGGTTCACAATCAGTTGGCAGAGGAAGAGGCAAAGGTAGAGGCACTGCTTCTGGCAGTCAGGGCACTGTTGGTCAGTCAGCACAAGGAAGTGCTTCAGCTAGAGTCTACACTATGAGATAGCGGAAAGAAGCTGAAACTTCTGACATTGTAGCTGGTACATTCTCTATCTCTAATCAAGAAGTATTTGTGTTGTTTGATCCGGGTTCAACCCACTCATATGTTAGTGCTAGCATAGTCAGTTCACTTGCTGTTCCATGTGTCAAAATGGGTTTTGAAGTGCTGGTAACTAGTCCGTTAGGACAAGAGGTTTGGGTCAACAGAATCTATAAAGACTGTCCTTTGGTGATCCAAGGACATGTTTTTCTGTCAGATTTGATTGAAATGCCCTTCAGAGATTATGATATCATCTTGGGCATAGATTGGTTAGCCAGGCATCACGCCATGATTGACTGTAGATTGAAGATAGTCACTTTTGGTCTCCCTCTGTACGGTGATGTGGTAATACATGGGGAGAGGCATTTACTGCCATCAAACATCATTTCGGCTGCACTAGCCAGAAGGATGATCAGAAAGGGGTGTGAAGCATATTTAGCACATGTGATAGACACCCAAGTGGGGAGCCCAGCACTGAGGGACATCCCTACAGTATGTGACTTTCCGGATGTGTTTTTTGATGAATTTCCAAGATAACCTCCAGAAAGAGAGGTGCAGTTTGAGATTGATGTTATGTCTGGTGTGGACCCAATCTCCATAATACCATATAGAATGGCACCTGCAGAATTAAAAGAGTTGAAAGTGCAGTTGCAAGAATTGCTTGACAAGGGCTTTATCCGCCCTAGTGTGTCACCTTGAGGAGAACCAGTGTTGTTTGTAAAGAAAAAAGATGGCACTCTCCGGTTATGCATTGACTATCGCCAGTTAAATAAGGTGACAATAAATAATAGATATCCATTGCCCCGCATTGATGACTTATTTGATCAGTTGAGGGGTGCAGCTGTGTTCTCCAAAATTGACCTGAGATCAGGTTATTATCAGTTAAAAGTACAGCAGCAGAGTATTCCTAAAACTACCTTTAGAACCTGTTATGGCCATTATGAGTTCTTGGTCATGCCATTCGGGTTAACTAATGCTCCGACTGCTTTTATGGATCTTATGAACATTATCTTCAGACCATACCTCGACCAGTTTGTTGTGGTATTTATTAATGATATATTGGTCTATTCGAGGAGTGCAGAAGAGCATGATAGACATTTGCGGATTGTACTGTAGACTTTGAGGGAGAAACAGCTATACGCCAAATTGTCGAAGTGTGAGTTTTGCTAAACGAAATATCCTTCTTGGGGCATGCAGTATCAGTAGAGGGCATCAAGGTAGATCCAAGTAAGATTGAAGCTGTCCTTAATTGGAGGCCACCCAGAAATATCATGAAGATTTGCAGTTTTCTGGGTTTAGCTGGATACTACCATCAATTTGTGAAGGGATTCTCCATGTTGGCATCTCCACTGACCAAGCTGCTTAGGAAAGATGTAAAATTTTAGTGGACGGATAAATGCTAGTAGAGTTTTGATGAATTAAAGAGATGTTTGACTGAGGCTCCAGTCCTAACTTTACCTACTTCGGGTAAAGAATACACAGTTTATAGTGATGCTTCTCACAATGGGTTAGGCTGTGTATTGATGCAAGATCAAAATGTTATTGCCTATGCATCACGCCAGCTAAAACTGCATGAGAGGAATTATTCGACACATGACTTGGAGCTTGCAGCTATTGTGTTTGCTCTTAAGATCTGGAGACATTATTTGTATGGGGAGAAGTGCTACATCTACACAGACCATAAGAGTTTGAAGTATCTGGGCACTCAGAAGGAGTTGAATTTAAGACAGAGGAGATGGTTAGAGTTGATAAAAGACTATGATTATCTGATAGACTATCAGCTAGGAAAAGCTAATGTGGTGGCTGATGCCTTAAGTCGCAAGACTATGGCAAGTCTATGGGTTACTCCTTTGTCTATGGTACATGAGTTGAGATCATTACATGCCAGCTTAGAGATTAATGATAATGGGCAGACAGCAGTTGCATGGCATGTATAGCCAGTGTTGATTGATCAAATCAGAATGGCTGCTCAGAATGATGAAAGGTATCAGAAGCTATTAGAAGAAGTCTAGTAGGGCAAGAAACCAGAATTCTCAATAAGAGATGATGGTCTATTGCTACACCAGGGTAGAATGTGTGTTCCAAATGATGTTGATTTGAGGAAGATCATTTTGAAGAAAGCACATGAGTCTCCTTTTGCCATGCATCTTGGTGGCACAAAAATGTATAGAGGGCTAAAGGAGCATTATTGGTGGATGGGTATGAAAAGAGATGTGGCAAAGTTTGTTTCTAAATGCCTAACTTGTCAGCAAGTGAAGGAAGAGCATCAAGTACCCCTGGGTTGTTACATCCACTACTAGTACCGGAATGGAAATGGGAGAGAATAACTATGGATTTTGTGATGGGACTTCCGAGGACACAGAAGAGTCATGATGCAGTATGGATTATTGTCGACAGACTGACTAAGTCTGCTCATTTTCTGCTAGTCTAGATGGACTACAGTTTAGAAAGATTGGCTAAGTTGTATATTGATGAGATTGTGAGACTACATGGAGTGCCAGTATCCATCGTATCTGACAGAGATCCTAAGTTCACTTCTAGATTCTGGGGTAGTCTTTAGAGAGCCCTAAGAACTAGATTGAACTTCAGCACAACATTCCACCCACAGACAGATGACCAGTCTGAGAGGGTAATTCAGATATTGGAGGACATGCTACGAGCTTGTGTGATTGAGTTTGAGGGTAGTTGGGACATACACTTGCCTTTGATTGAGTTTGCTTACAACAATAGCTACCAATCAAGCATTGGAATGCCTCCATATGAAGCTTTGTATGGCAGAAAATGTAGAACCTCATTGTGTTGGGATGACATGGATGAAAGAAAGATGATTGGACCCGAAATTGTTTAACAAACTGAAGAGAAAATCAGGGTGATCAGAGATCAACTTAAGACTGCATCAGACCGTCAGAAGTCCTACATTGATTTAAAGAGAAGGGATATTGAGTATGCAGTGGGTGAGAAAGTATTCCTCAAGGTTTCTCCTTAGAAGAGAATTATGAGATTCGGCAAAAAGGGAAAACTGAGTCCTTGTTTCATTGGGCCATATGAGGTTCTGGAAAGAGTGAGTCCTTTGGCATATCGGTTGGCACTACCTCCAGAGTTAGAGAAGATACATAACGTCTTCCATGTGTCTATGTTGAGGAGGTATCGATCAGACCCATCTCATGTACTACCAATAGAGGAAACTGAAATGAATCCAGACCTCACATATGAGGAAGAACCCATAGAGATTCTGGCTTATGAGGTGAAGCAGTTACGGAATAAGCAAATATCGTTAGTGAAAGTACTGTGGAACCATCATTCAGGCCAAGAAGCTACTTTGGAATGAGAGGAGGACATGAGGAGACAACACCCACAGCTGTTTAGAGACTGATACCAGGTAAAATTTCGAGACGAAATTTATTTTAGGGGGGGGGGAGAATTGTAACACCCCTATTTGTATAGCCTGGTCTATTTCACTATTCCGGTGACCGGTGTCGGTCCGGACAATTAAGGGGATTTGAACTACACTTAAGAAAACTAGATAAGCCCTAAACCCAAATAATTAGTAATTGCCAATTAGTTAAGTATAAATAAGAAAAACAGAACATAAGAAGTTAAATGAGCCGAGAGTCACAGCGATGGGTGACCTTCTTGGGAAGGATTACGAAGTCGATTTAAACTCAAATTTCGAACCGTAAAATGTGACGCCACAGTCCTTAGGACTATTATGAACATAGTGGAAAAGAGAAAATCACAAAAAAGAGTTGTTAAGCCAGTCAAATAATTAGGTTAGAGAGCCGAAAGAAATATTAAATTATTTACAAACCGGGTTGAACCGATGAGGGGCAATTTGATCAATTGACCCCGAGAGCTGACTTCTGACCTTACTGTCAAATAAAATTAGAGAAAAGAAAATTTTGGAATCGGAAATTAAATTAAAGAACTAATGGAAAAATAAATAGAAAAAAAAAGAAAATGAAAAAGGTGAAAAGAGATGACATCATGCATGACATCATAAATGATGCCATAAATATTATAATTAATAAATTTAATTTATTTGATTTTATGGTCTTCCATAAGACTAAATTCATAAAAGAAGAAAAAAAAACAATAAAAGTTATCTTCCTCATCCTTGCCGCCCCATCTCTCTCTTCCTTCTCACTCATCTTGTTTCCACCATTTTTAAGAGTTAGGAAGCTTGAATATTCCTATTTTCTTCCATAAATTCACTAAGTCCCAATATTAAAAATTCTCCTTACATGTTGAGAAAGCACTAGGGAGCAAAAAGAAGAAGAAAGACTTGAAGATAAGAAAGCTTAAAAACCCTTCAAGCAAGGTTAGTGTTTATTCCTTCAATTTTTCTCTATTTTAATGATTAAATACTTGTATTAAGTTGGAATTTGATGAAAATTGAAACAAAATGATAAGATAAGGAATCATAAGAAATTCGGCCAGCCTAGGGAGATATTGGATTTGATGGAAAATTTTGGAATTAAAGTGTTAGAGAAGTTGGATTAAGTGTGTAGATGTTGATTTTACACTTTAATGTCATTAGTGGAATGAATTATGTAAACTAGGGTTTTGGCACCTAGGGTTTGAGAGACAAAAAAGTGAGAATTGGTCAAATGGTGTGTTTGACCTTATTTGAGATGAAAAATGGTCATTTGTGATTCGGACTGAAAATGGCCATGTTGCAGGCAGCAGGACCAAGGTCCCTTTGAGGCACAAAAACTGAAAATTTACAAGTCCAATTGATATGTGACCAATTGAGAATGAAAATAGACACAAAATGACATATTTTTCATTTAGGAATTATGCCCAAAAAGTGACCAAAACCTAGTGAACAAATTGACCAAATCTGGACTTATGCAATCTGACCTATACAAAAATGACCAAATGAACAGTATTTGTTCATTTGGCCATAACTTGGGCTAGGCAGGTCTAAATAACCTGAAATTTTACCAGTGGACAGCTGATATATATACCTAAAACTTTCATGAAGAACACAAACCAAAATTATGCCCTTAACCAAGTCATTTGGCCACCCAAAATTGGTGACCTAAAACTGTCAGAACCAGTTTGGTGCCTAGAAATCTGGGTTAAGTCCAATCCGGCAGCCATGATTCAAATGACTATAACTTGAGCTACAAAACTCCAAATGGAGTTATTCAAAAAGGAGAATAAAGTTAAGATGATAGGGAACATTTCCTACGAAGAAAGTTTTGCCAAATTCTAACAGAAAAATGACCAATAGAACAGTGCAACTTAAGATATCAAAACAGAAAATTTACAAATCTTCCTAAAAGACTTAGAATTTGAGTAAACAACCAAAACCAACAAATTTAGTAAACAAAATGTGGTATGTGGGTGAAGTTGGAATTCTCATACTTATTAAGCCTTAGAAAGTCAATAAATTGACTTGAATAGTATCGTGAATAGTAAACTCGAAATATAAATTTTAAAGAACGTCAAGTTTAACACATTAGAGCTAGGTAAAAGTGAATTTAAATTTATTTTTGGATTATGCTAAGTTATGATACTGAAACAATGTGAAACTGTATGTTTCAGTGGAAAAGAACACCGGGAAAGAACCCGAGGAATCGAGTCAAGGCCAAGAGGCGACTCGCTTAAGGTTTGTGCACAACGTAGAATTTCTGTAAATTTTCTTCTGCATATTGTTTTGAATAATTTGAAGTATTGAATTGTGACATCATTGTGATGAAATGTTTATTATGCTTTTGATTTAAATTGTTGAAAGTTATTTGTGTATATTTGAGATGGCATAAATGTTTAGTAAATTGTTAAGATAAGTTTTGAAACCACAGTGTCATGACCATATATTTGAACACCTCACTAGCATGACTAGTAGGGGTAATTAGTTTCGAATTTTGATTCCTTCTCTGGCTGAAGTGTTGAGGTGTGTGCCAATAGAAGAAGAAATTGAATGGATATCCATATATTTGAGCTAGCTAACCTTGTGATGTGACTTCTTCTTAGCCTCTGACTATTGAGATTATATTTGTTTCGAATGGCATGATATAACTGTTTTATGAAATTGGTTTTGACACTTCGAAAAGAAATTGTTTGGATTAAAATCTCATAATTCATATTTTGTATTTAACCCTCATGTTCAGTCCAATTTTTGAATAAATATGATTTGAATTCCGCATAAAGATTATTTTAATATGTTGTGCACCACTGAGTCCTAGTACTCAGCGATGGCTGTTATTGCTGTCGCAGATATAGAGACTAGAAGAGCAGCAGCGTGAGCTGCTGAGGACAGAGGTGCTACCTGCTTTGAAGTTATCGGGTATATTTTATACCCTGACTGTAAAAATTATTTTGATGTATGTAATGTATGTAAAGGTATGGACATGTAAAACTGGTCTTGAGCAGTTTGTATAAAGTTTGTAATAAGTTTTAGTTTGAATTTCTCTTAATGTAAATTTTTGTAATGATGTATATAAATTGTTTTATCTTTAATGAAATATGAATAGAAGTATTTTGTTTTAAATTGAATGAAATTCATTAATGGTATTTTGATGATTGTTGAATATTGGAAATTATGGATTTGAATTTTTGGAGATTGAAATTGATTGTGAATTTGAAGAAGTTATTGAGACGGATTATTGGAAGTGCTTTTTACAGGAATTTGAAGAACTATTTTCTCAAAATACAGACGGCACTCTACCGAAATTTTTATAAAATTTGCGAAAAAATAAAATGGGCAAAAAATTTTAACTAGTTTTCAACTTTAAATAAATGATTTTAATACCTATTAGAAAATGCTCACCACTTATAAAAAGTAAGAAAATTATTTTAAAATCCCTTATAGGGTACTTAATGAGTTATCGGTAGGTGAAGTTCGGTACTGCATTAGGTATTCTACGGGATTATGTTATGCCTTACAGAGGGGTAAGGTGTGACAGGAGACCCTCCTGCCGAATGACTTGTACATTTTTATTTTGAAATGAATTGAAGTCTTTTATGTTCAATTTCTTGATAAGATCGAAAAGCATCCAAACTAAATTGTCTGAGTACTTAATTGATTGAATGCAGTTGAACATTAACCGTGAGAGTGACTGTTAATAAAAAGATATCAAATTACTCTAGGAGATTGGAAAAACAATATGCGCAAACATGAGATCAAACGGAGCCATGACCAAATACCGAATGGAACTTTAGAATATTAGAATCACAAAGATTTGACACTGACTTGAACTTTTAAGGTCGGAACTATTATTAGACCGGATAAAAACCTTAACTTTATTTTGAGAAATATCTACGCAATTCAAGCGAGAAGTCCAATCACAACATTAGTCAAATGGAATTTTGCGATATTTGTACATAGAGAGATCGGAGAACAATGGCAGGCAAGATTGGATGGTCTGGAGATCCAATATTGACTCGAACTCATCTGATAAAGACCAAGGGATCGGAAAGCAATCTAACTTGAGCGTGAGATCGATTTGTTCCAGGAATGAGCCATCAGTAAGTTCGGAAAAGCTATCTATGATCGGGATATCGATCGAGAATAGATAATAAAGTTTCAATTTTAAAAGAACCTTGCCTTTGAAGGTCGGCCAAAATATGGTGTCTACAGCTGCCCCTCTTTACATAATTTCTATTAAACATAATGAAATTCTCTTGTATAGGAATCATGTAAAGATTCAGAATCATATTTTGGGCGGCAGGGATATTAGAACCAAAGATTGATAAGAAATTAAATGATGGAAATTAAAATCAACTTGAGTATTGAACCCAGAGGTTGATGACGGGAAATTAAATGCTGCAAATTAAAATCAACTTGGATCTTGAATCCAGAGGTTGATAAAAGGAAACTAAAATCAACTTGGATCTTGAACCCAGAGGTTGATGGCAGGAAAATAAATGTTAAAAATTAAAATCAACTTGAATCTTGAACCCAGAGGTTAATAACAGGAAAATAAATGCTGAAAATTAAAATCAACTTAGATCTTAAACCCAGAGGTTGATAACAAGAAAATAAATTACGAAAATTAAAATCAATATGGATCTTGAATCCAAAGGTGGATAACAGGAAATTAAAATTAACTTGGATATTGAACCCAAAGGTTGATGGCAGGAAAATAAATGCTGAAAATTAAAATCAACTTGGATTTTGAACCCAGAGGTTGATAACAGAAAAATAAATGCTGAAAATTAAAATCAATTTGGATCTTGAATCAGAGGTTGATAACAGGAAATTAAAATCAACTTGGATCTTGAACCCAGAGGTTGATAGCAAGAAAATAAATGCTGAGAATTAAAATTAACTTGGATAACTTGGATCTTGAATCCAAAGGTTCATAACAGGAAAATAAATGCTGAAAATTAAAATTAACTTGGATCTTGAATCCAGAGTTTGATAACAGAAAATTAAAATCAACTTGGATCTTGAACTCAGAGGTTGAAGGCAGGAAAATAAATGCTGAGAATTAAAATCAACTTGGATCTTGAACCCAGAGGTTGATAACAGAAATTAAAATGTTGAAAATTAAAATCAACTTGGATCTTGAATCTAGAGGTTGATAGCAGGAAAATAAATGCTGAAAATTAAAATCAACTTGGATCTTGAATCCAGAGGTTGATAACATAAAATTAAATGCTGAAAATTAAAATCAACTTGGATATTGAATCCAGAGGTTGATAACAAGAAAATAAATGCTGAAAATTAAAATCAACTTAGATCTTGAATCCAGAGGTTGATAATAGGAAAATAAATGCAGAAAATTAAAATCAACTTGGATCTTGAATCCAAAGGTTGATAACAGGAAAATAAATGCTGAAAATTAAAATCAACTTGGATCTTGAATCCAAAGGTTGATAACAGGAAATTAAAATCAACTTAGATCTTGAACAGAGAGGTTGATGGCAGGAAAATAAATGCTGAGAATTAAAATCAAATTGGATCTTGAACCCAGAGATTGATAACAGAAATTAAAATGCTGAAAATTAAAATCAACTTGGATATTGAATCCAGAGGTTGATAGCCGAAAAATAAATGCTGAAAATTAAAATCAACTTGGTTCTTGAATTCAGAGGTTGATAACAGACAATTAAAATCAACTTGGATCTTGAACCTAGAGGTTGATGGCAGGAAAACAAATGCTGAAAATTAAAATCAACTTGGATCATGAACCTAGAGGTTGATAACAAGAAAATAAATGCTGAAAATTAAAATCAACTTAGATCTTGAATCTAGAGGTTGATAACAGGAAATTAAAATCTACTTGGATCTTGAACCCAGAGGTTGATGGCAGAAAAATAAACGCTGAGAATTAAAATCAACTTGGATCTTGAACCCAGAGGCTGATAAAAGGAAAATAAATATTGAAAATTAAAATAAACTTGGATCTTGAATCCAGAGGTTGATAATAGGAAATTAAAATCAACTTGGATCTTGAAGCCAGAGGTTGGTGACAGGAAAATAAATGCTAAGAATTAAAATCAACTTGGATCTTGAATCCTGAGGTTGATAACAAGAAATTTAATGCTGAGAATTAAAATCAACTTGGATCTTAAATCCAGAGGTTGATAATAGGAAATTAAAATCAACTTGGATCTTGAATCTAGAGGTTGATGGCAGAAAAATAAATGCTGAGAATTAAAATCAACTTGAATCTTGAACACAGAGATTGATAACAGAAATTAAAATGCTGAAAATTAAAATCAACTTGGATCTTGAATCCAGAGGTTGATAGCAAGAAAATAAATGCTGAAAATTAAAATCAACTTGGTTCTTGAATTCAGAGGTTGATAACAAACAATTAAAATCAACTTGGCTCTTGAACACAGACATTGATAACAGAAATTAAAATGCTGAAAATTAAAATCAACTTGGATCTTGAATCCAGAGGTTGATAGCAGGAAAAAAAATGCTGAAAATTAAAATCAACTTGGTTCTTGAATTCAGAGGTTGATAACAAACAATTAAAATCAACTTGAATCTTGGACACAGAGATTGATAACAGAAATTAAAATGCTGAAAATTAAAATCAACTTGGATCTTGAATCCAGAGGTTGATAGCAGGAAAATAAATGCTGAAAATTAAAATCAACTTGGTTCTTGAATTCAGAGGTTGATAACAAACAATTAAAATCAACTTCGATCTTGAACCTAGAGGTTGATGGCAGGAAAACAAATGCTGAAAAATAAAATCAACTTGGATCTTGAACCCAGATGTTGATAACAAGAAAATAAATGTTGAAAATTAAAATCAACTTGGATCTTGAATCCAGAGGTTGATAACAGAAAATTAAAATCTGCTTGGATCTTGAACCCAGAGGATGATGGCAAAAAAATAAACGCTGAGAATTAAAATCAACTTGGATCTTGAACCCAGAGGCTGATAAAAGGAAAATAAATATTGAAAATTAAAATAAACTTGGATCTTGAATCCAGAGGTTGATAATAGGAAATTAAAATCAACTTGGATCTTGAAGCCAGAGGTTGGTGACAGGAAAATAAATGCTGAGAATTACAATCAAATTGGATCTTGAACCCAGAGGTTGATAACAGAAATTAAAATGCTGAAAATTAAAATCAACTTGGATCTTCAATCCAGAGGTTGATAGCAGGAAAATAAATACTGAAAATTAAAATAAACTTGAATCTTGAATCCAGAGGTTGATAATAGTAAATTAAAAACTGAAAATTAAAATCAACTTGGATCTTGAATCCAGAGGTTGATAATAGGAAATTTAATGCTGAGAATTAAAATCAACTTGGATCTTGAACCCAGAGGCTGATAAAAGGAAAATAAATATTGAAAATTAAAATAAACTTGGATCTTGAATCCAGAGGTTGATAATAGGAAATTAAAATCAACTTGGATCTTGAAGCCAGAGGTTGGTGATAGGAAAATAAATGCTGACAATTAAAATCAAATTAGATCATGAACCCAGAGGTTGATAACAGAAATTAAAATGCTGAAAATTAAAATCAACTTGGATCTTGAATCTAGAGGTTGATAGCGGGAAAATAAATGCTGAAAATTAAAATAAACTTGAATCCTGAATCCAGATGTTGATAATAGTAAATTAAAAACTGAAAATTAAAATCAACTTAGATCTTGAATCCAGAGGTTGATAACAGGAAATTTAATGCTGAGAATTAAAATCAACTTGGATCTTAAATCCAGAGGTTGATAACAGAAATTAAAATATTGAAAATTAAAATCAACTTGGATCTTGAATCCAGAGGTTGATAGCCGGAAAATAAATGCTGAAAATTAATATCAACTTGGATCTTGAATCCAGAGGTTGATAACATGAAATTAAATGCTGAAAATTAAAATCAACTTGGATATTGAATCAAGAGGTTGATAACAGAAATTAAATGCTGAAAATTAAAATCAACTTGGATCTTGAATCCAGAGGTTGATAACAAGAAATTAAAATCAACTAGGATCTTGAACCCAGAGGTTGATAATAGGAAATTAAAATCAACTTGGATCTTGAACCCAGAGGTTGATGGCAAGAAAACAAATGCTAGGAAATAAAATTAACTTGGATCTTGAACCCAGAGGTTGATAGCAGGAAAATAAATGCTAAAAATTAAAATCAACTTGGATCTTGGATCCAGAGGTTGATAACAGGAAAATAAATGCTGAAAATTAAAATTATCTTTGATATTGAATCTATAGGCTGATAACTGAAACTTAAAATTAACTTAGATCTTGAACTCAAAGGTTGGAGGCAGGAAAATAAATGCTGAAAATTAAAATCAACTTGGATCTTGAACCCAGAGGTTGATAACAGAAATTAAAATATTGAAAATTAAAATCAACTAGGATCTTGAATCCAGAGGATGATAGCCGGAAAATAAATGCCGAAAATTAAAATCAACTTGGAGCTTGAATCAAAAGGTTGATAACATGAAATTAAATGCTTAAAATTAAAATCAACTTGGATATTGAATCTAGACGTTGATGACAAGAAAATAAATGCTAAAAATTAAAATCAACTTAGATATTTAATCCAGAGGTTGATAAAAGGAAAATAAATGCTGAAAAATAAAATCAACTTGGATCTTGAATCCAGAGGTTGATAACAGAAATTAAGTGCTGAAAATTAAAATCAACTTGGATCTTGAATCCAGAGGTTGATAACAGGAAATTAAAATCAACTAGGATCTTGAACCCAGAGGTTGATAATAGGAAATTAAAATCAACTTGGATCTTGAACCCAAAGGTTGGTGGCAAGAAAACAAATGCTAGGAATTAAAATTAACTTGGATCTTGAACCCAGAGGTTGATAGCAGGAAAATAAATGCTAAAAATTAAAATCAACTTGGATCTTGGATCCAGAGGTTGATAAAAGGAAAATAAATGCTGAAAATTAAAATTAACTTTGATATTGAATCTATAGGTTGATAACTGAAACTTAAAATTAACTTAGATCTTGAACTCAAAGGTTGGAGGCAGGAAAATAAATGCTGAAAATTAAAATCAACTTGGATCTTGAACCCAGAGGTTGATAACAGAAATTAAAATATTGAAAATTAAAATCAACTTGGATCTTGAATCCAGAGGATGATAGCCGGAAAATAAATGCCGAAAATTAAAATCAACTTGGAGCTTGAATCAAAAGGTTGATAACATGAAATTAAATGCTTAAAATTAAAATCAACTTGGATATTGAATCTACACGTTGATGACAAGAAAATAAATGCTAAAAATTAAAATCAACTTAGATATTTAATCCAGAGGTTGATAAAAGGAAAATAAATGCTGAAAAATAAAATCAACTTGGATCTTGAATCCAAAGGTTGATAACAGGAAATTAAAATCAACTTGGATCTTGAATCCAGAGGTTGATGGCAAGAAAATAAATGCTGAGAATTAAAATCAACTTGGATCTTGAACCCAGAGATTGATAAAAAAAATTAAAATGCTGAAAATTAAAACCAACTTGGATCTTGAATCCAGAGGTTGATAGCAGGAAAATAAATGCTAAAAATTAAAATCAACTTAGATCTTGAATTCAGAGGTTGATAACAGAAAATTAAAATCAACTTGGATCTTGAACCCAGAGGTTGATGGCAGGAAAACAAATGCCGAAAATTAAAATCAACTTGGATCTTGAACTCAGAGGTTGATAACAGGAAAATTAATGCTGAAAATTAAAATCAACTTAGATCTTGAATCCAGAAGTTGATAACAGGAAATTAAAATCTACTTGGATCTTGAAACCAGAGGTCGATGGGAGGAAAATAAACGCTGAAAATTAAAATCAACTTGGATATTGATCCCAGAAGTTGATAAAAAGAAAATAAATACTGAAAATTAAAATTAACTTGGATCTTGAATCCACAGATTGCTAACTGGAAATTAAAATCAACTTGGATCTTGAAGTCAGAGGTTGATGGCAGGAAAGTAAATGCTGAGAATTAAAATCAACTTGGATCTTGAACCCAGAGGTTGATAACAGAAATTAAAATGCTGAAAATTAAAATAAACTTGGATCTTGAATCTGGAGGTTGATAGCAGGAAAATAAATACTGAAAATTAAAATCAACTTGAATCTTCAATCTAGAGGTTGACAATAGGAAATTAAATACTAAAAATTAAAATCAACTTGGATCTTGAATCCAGAGGTTGATAACGGGAAATTTAATGCTGAGAATTAAAATCAACTTAGATCTTAAATCCAGAGGTTGATAATAGGAAATTAAAATGAACTTAGATCTTGAATCCTGAGGTTGATGGCCGAAAAATAAATGCTGCGAATTAAAATCAACTTGGATCTTGAACCCAGATATTGATAAGAGAAATTAAAATGCTAAAAATTAAAATCAACTTGGATCTTGAATCCAGAGGTTGATAGCAGGAAAATAAATGCTGAAATTTAAAATCAACTTGGATCTTGAATCCAGAGGTTGATAACAGAAAATTAAATGCTGAAAATTAAAATCAACTTGGATCTTGAATCCAGAGGTTGATAACATAAATTAAATGCTGAAAATTAAAATCAACTTGGATCTTGAATCTAGAGGTTGATAGCAAGAAAATAAATGCTGAGAATTAGAATCAACTTGGATCTTGAATCCAGATGTTGATAACAGGAAATTAAAATCAACTTGGATCATGAACCCAGAGGTTGATAGCAAGAAAATAAATGTTGAGAATTAAAATCAACTAGGATCTTGAACCCAGACGTTGATAACAGAAATTAAAATCAACTTAGATCTTGAACCCAGAGCTTGATAGCATGAAAATAAATGCTGAAAATTAAAATAAACTTGGATCTTGAATCCAGAGGTTGATAACAGGAAAATAAATGCTGAAAATTAAAATCAACTTGGATCTTGAATCCAGAGGTGGATAACAGGAAATTAAAATCAACTTAGATCTTGAACCCAGAGATTGATAGCAGGAAAATAAATGCTGAAAATTAAAATCAACTTGGATCTTGAATCCAGAGGTTGATAACAGGAAAATAAATGTTGAGAATTAAAATCAACTTGGATCTTGAACCCAGAAGTTGATAAAAGGAAAATAAATACTGAAAATTAAAATCAACTTAGATCTTGAATCCACAGATTGCTAACTGGAAATTAAAATCAACTTGGATCTTGAAGTCAGAGGTTGATGGCAGGAAAGTAAATGCTGAGAATTAAAATCAACTTGGATCTTGAACCCAGAGGTTGATAACAGAAATTAAAATGCTGAAATTAAAATAAACTTGGATCTTGAATCTGGAGGTTGATAGCAGGAAAATAAATACTGAAAATTAAAATCAACTTGAATCTTCAATCTAGAGGTTGACAATAGGAAATTAAATACTAAAAATTAAAATCAACTTGCATCTTGAATCCAGAGGTTGATAACGGGAAATTTAATGCTCAGACTTAAAATCAACTTAGATTTTAAATCCAGAGGTTGATAATAGGAAATTAAAATGAACTTGCATCTTGAATCCTGAGGTTGATGGCCGAAAAATAAATGCTGCGAATTAAAATCAACTTGGATCTTGAAGCAGATGTTGATAAGAGAAATTAAAATGCTAAAAATTGAAATCAACTTGGATCTTGAATCCAGAGGTTAATAGCAGGAAAATAAATGCTGAAAATTAAAATAAACTTGGATCTTGAATCCAGAGGTTGATAACAGAAAATTAAATGCTGAAAATTAAAATCAACTTGGATCTTGAATCTAGAGGTTGATAACAGAAATTAAATGCTGAAAATTAAAATCAACTTGGATCTTGAATCTAGAGGTTGATAGCAAGAAAATAAATGCTGAGAATTAGAATCAACTTGGATCTTGAATCCAGATGTTGATAACAGGAAATTAAAATCAACTTGGATCTTGAACCCAGAGGTTGATAGCAAGAAAAAAAATTTTGAGAATTAAAATCAACTTGGATCTTGAACCTAGACGTTGATAACAGAAATTAAAATCAACTTAGATCTTGAACCCAGAGCTTGATAGCATGAAAATAAATGCTGAAAATTAAAATCAACTTGGATCTTGAATCCAGAGGTTGATAACAGGAAAATAAATGCTGAAAATTAAAATCAACTTGGATTTTGAATCCAGAGGTGGATAACAGGAAATTAAAATCAACTTAGATATTGAACCCAAAGGTTGATAGCAGGAAAATAAATGCTGAAAATTAAAATCAACTTGAATCTTGAATCCAGAGGTTGATAACAGGAAAATAAATGCTGAAAGTTAAAATCAACTTGGATCTTGAATCCAGAGGTTGATAACAGGAAATTAAAATCAACTTAGATCTTCAACCCAGAGGTTGATAGCAGGAAAATAAATGCTGAAAATCAAAATAAACTTGGATCTTGAACCCAGAGGTTGATAAGAGAAATTAAAATGCTGAAAATTAAAATAAACTTGGATATTGAATCCAGAGGTTGATAATAGGAAATTAAATGCTGAAAAATTAAATCAACTTGGATCTTGAACTCAGTGGTTGATAACAGAAACTAAAATGCTGAAAATTAAAATCAACTTGGATCTCGAATCTAGAGGTTGATAACAGGAAAATAAATGCTGAGAATTAAAATCAACTTGGATCTTGAACCCAGAGGTTGATAACAGGAAAATAAATGCTGAAAATTAAAATCAACTTAGATCTTGAATCCAGAAGTTGATAACAGGAAATTAAAATCTACTTGGATCTTGAAACCAGAGGTCGATGGGAGAAAAATAAACGCTGAAAATTAAAATCAACTTGGATATTGATCCCAGAAGTTGATAAAAAGAAAATAAATACTGAAAATTAAAATTAACTTGGATCTTGAATCCACAGATTGCTAACTGGAAATTAAAATCAACTTGGATCTTGAAGTCAGAGGTTGATGGCAGGAAAGTAAATGCTGAGAATTAAATCAACTTGGATCTTGAACCCAGAGGTTGATAACAGAAATTAAAATGCTGAAAATTAAAATAAACTTGGATCTTGAATCTGGAGGTTGATAGCAGGAAAATAAATACTGAAAATTAAAATCAACTTGAATCTTCAATCTAGAGGTTGACAATAGGAAATCAAATGCTAAAAATTAAAATCAACTTGCATCTTGAATCCAGAGGTTGATAACGGGAAATTTAATGCTCAGACTTAAAATCAACTTAGATTTTAAATCCAGAGGTTGATAATAGGAAATTAAAATGAACTTGCATCTTGAATCCTGAGGTTGATGGCCGGAAAATAAATGCTGCGAATTAAAATCAACTTGGATCTTGAAGCAGATGTTGATAAGAGAAATTAAAATGCTAAAAATTGAAATCAACTTGGATCTTGAATCCAGAGGTTAATAGCAGGAAAATAAATGCTGAAAATTAAAATAAACTTAGATCTTGAATCCAGAGGTTGATAACGTAAAAATTAAATGTCAAAAATTAAAATCAACTTGGATCTTGAATCTAGAGGTTGATAACAGAAATTAAATGCTGAAAATTAAAATCAACTTGGATCTTGAATCTAGAGGTTGATAGCAAGAAAATAAATGCTGAGAATTAGAATCAACTTGGATCTTGAATCCAGATGTTGATAACAGGAAATTAAAATCAACTTGGATCTTGAACCCAGAGGTTGATAGCAAGAAAAAAAATTTTGAGAATTAAAATCAACTTGGATCTTGAACCTAGACGTTGATAACAGAAATTAAAATCAACTTAGATCTTGAACCCAGAGCTTGATAGCATGAAAATAAATGCTGAAAATTAAAATCAACTTGGATCTTGAATCCAGAGGTTGATAACAGGAAAATAAATGCTGAAAATTAAAATCAACTTGGATTTTGAATCCAGAGGTGGATAACAGGAAATTAAAATCAACTTAGATATTGAACCCAGAGGTTGATAGCAGGAAAATAAATGCTGAAAATTAAAATCAACTTGAATCTTGAATCCAGAGGTTGATAACAAGAAAATAAATGCTGAAAATTAAAATCAACTTGGATCTTGAATCCAGAGGTTGATAACAGGAAATTAAAATCAACTTAGATCTTCAACCCAGAGGTTGATAGCAGGAAAATAAATGCTGAAAATCAAAATAAGCTTGGATCTTGAACCCAGAGGTTGATAAGAGAAATTAAAATGCTGAAAATTAAAATAAACTTGGATATTGAATCCAGAGGTTGATAATAGGAAATTAAATGCTGAAAAATTAAATCAACTTGGATCTTGAACTCAGTGGTTGATAACAGAAACTAAAATGCTGAAAATTAAAATCAACTTGGATCTCGAATCTAGAGGTTGATAACAGGAAAATAAATGCTGAGAATTAAAATCAACTTGGATCTTGAACCGAGAGGTTGATAACAGGAAAATAAATGCTGAAAATTAAAATCAACTTAGATCTTGAATTCAGAGGTTGATAACAGAAAATTAAAATCAACTTGGATCCTGAACCCAGAGGTTGATAGCAGGAAAATAAATGCTGAAAATTAAAATCAACTTAGATCTTGCATTCATAGGTTGATAACAGAAAATTAAAAACAACTTGGATCCTGAACCCAGAGGTTGATGGCAGGAAAACAAATGCTGAAAATTAAAATCAACTTGGATCATGAACTCAGAGGTTAAAATCAACTTGGATCTTGAACTCAGAGGTTGATAACAGGAAAATAAATGCTGAAAATTAAAATCAACTTGGATCTTGAATCCAGAGGTTGATAACAGGAAATTAAATCTACTTGGATCTTGAACCCAGAGGTTGATGGAAGGAAAATAAATGCTGAGAATTAAAATCAACTTGGATCTTGAATCCAGAAGTTGATAAAAGGAAAATAAATACTGAAAATTAAAATCAACTTTGATCTTGAATCCACAGATTGCTAACTGGAAATTAAAATCAACTTGGATCTTGAAGTCAGAGGTTGATGGCAGGAAAGTAAATGCAAAGAATTAAAATCAACTTGGATCTTGAACCCAGAGGTTGATAACAGAAATTAAAATGCTGAAAATTAAAATCAACTTGGATCTTGAATCCGGAGGTTGATCGCAGGAAAATAAATACTGAAAATTAAAATCAACTTGAATCTTCAATCTAGAGGTTGATAATAGGAAATTACATACTAAAAATTAAAATCAACTTGGATCTTGAATCTAGAGGTTGATAGCAAGAAAATAAATGCCGAGAATTAAAATCATCTAGGATCTTGAATCCAGAGGTTGATAATAGGAAATTAAAATCAACTTGGATCTTGAACCCAGAGATTGATAGCAAGAAAATAAATGTTGAGAATTAAAATCAACTTGGATCTTGAACCCAGACATTGATAACAGAAATTAAAATCAACTTAGATCTTGAACCCAGAGGTTAATAGCTAGAAAATAAATGCTGAAAATTAAAATCAACTTGGATCTTGAATCCAGATGTTGATAACAGGAAAATAAATGCTGAAAATTAAAATCAACTTGGATCTTGAATCCATAGGTGGATAACAGGAAATTAAAATCGACTTAGATCTTGAACCCAGAGGTTGATAGCTGGAAAATAAATGCTGAAAATTAAAATCAACTTGGATCTTGAATCCAGAGGTTGATAACCGGAAAATAAATGCTGAAAATTAAAATCAACTTGGATCTTGAATCCAGAGGTTGATAACAAGAAATTAAAATCAACTTAGATCTTGAACCCAGACGTTGATAGCAGAAAAATAAATGCTGAAAATCAAAATCAACTTGGATCTTGAACCTAGAGGTTGATAGCAGAAATTAAAATGCTGAAAATTAAACTAAACTTGGATATTGAATCCAGAGGTTGATAATAGGAAATTAAATGCTAAAAATTAAAATCAACTTGGATCATGAACTTAGAGGTTGATAACAGAAATTAAAATGCTGAAAATTAAAATCAACTTGGATCTTGGATCTTGAATCCAGAGGTTGATAACAGGAAAATAAATGCTGAGAATTAAAATTAACTTGGATCTTGAACCCAGTGGATGATGGCAAAAAAATAAACGCTGAGAATTAAAATCAACTTGGTTCTTGAACCCAGAGGCTGATAAAAGGAAAATAAATATTGAAAATTAAAATAAACTTGGATCTTGAATCCAGAGATTGATAATAGGAAATTAAAATCAAATTGGATCTTGAAGCCAGAGGTTGGTGACAGGAAAATAAATGCTGAGAATTAAAATCAAATTGGATCTTGAACCCAGAGGTTGATAACAGAAATTAAAATGCTGAAAATTAAAATCAACTTGAATCTTGAATCCAGAGGTTGATAGCAGGAAAATAAATACTGAAAATTAAAATAAACTTGAATCTTGAATCCAGAGGTTGATAATAGTAATTTAAAAACTGAAAATTAAAATCAACTTGGATCTTGAATCCAGAGGTTGATAATAGGAAATTTAATGCTGAGAATTAAAATCAACTTGGATCTTGAACCCAGAGGCTGATAAAAGGAAAATAAATATTGAAAATTAAAATAAACTTGGATCTTGAATCCAGAGGTTGATAATAGGAAATTAAAATCAACTTGGATCTTGAAGCCAGAGGTTGGTGACAGGAAAATAAATGCTGAGAATTAAAATCAAATTAGATCATGAACCCAGAGGTTGATAACAGAAATTAAAATGCTGAAAATTAAAATCAACTTGGATCTTGAATCCATAGGTTGATAGCAGGAAAATAAATACTGAAAATTAAAATAAACTTGAATCTTGAATCCAGAGGTTGATAATAGTAAATTAAAAAATGAAAATTAAAATCAACTTGGATCTTGAATCCAGAGGTTGATAACAGGAAATTTAATGCTGAGAATTAAAATCAACTTGGATCTTAAATCCAGAGGTTGATAATAGGAAATTAAAATCAACTTGGATCTTGAATCTAAAGGTTGATGGCAGGAAAATAAATGCTGAGAATTAAAATCAACTTGGATCTTGAACCCAGATGTTGATAATGTAAATTAAAATGTCGAAAATTAAAATCAACTTGGATCTTGAATCCAGAGGTTGATAGGAGGAAAATAAATGCTGACAATTAAAATCAACTTGGATCTTGAACCAGAGGTTGATAACAGGAAATTAAATGCTGAAAATTAAAATCAACTTAGATCTTGCATCCAGAGGTTGAGTGCAGGAAAATAAATGCTGAAAATTAAAATCAACTTGGATCTTGAATCCAGAGGTTGATAACAGGAAATTAAATGCTGAAAATTAAAATCAACTTAGTTCTTGAATCCAGAGGTTGACAACAGAAATTAAATGCTGAAAATTAAAATCAACTTGGATCTTGAAACTAGAGGTTGATAATAGGAAATCAAAATCAACTTGGATCTTGAACCCAGAGGTTGATAACAGGAAATTAAAATGAACTTGGATCTTGAACCCAGGGGTTGATAACAGGAAATTAAAATCAACTTGGATCTTGAACCCAGAGGTTGGTGGCAAGAAAACAAATGCTTGGAATTAAAATTAACTTGGATCTTGAACCCAGAGGTTGATAGCATGAAAATAAATACTATAAATAAAAATCAACTTGGATCTTGAATCCAGAGATTGATAACAGGAAAATAAATGCTAAAAATTAAAATTAACTTGGATATTGAATCTATAGGTTGATAACTGAAAATTAAAATTAACTTAGATCTTGAAGTCAAAGGTTGGAGGCAGGAAAATAAATGCTGAAAATTAAAATCAACTTGGATCTTGAACCCAGGTTGATAACAGAAATTAAAATATTGAAAATTAAAATCAACTTGGATCTTGAATCCAGAGGTTGATAGCCGGAAAATAAATGCTGAAAATTAAAATCATTTGGATCTTGAATCCAGAGGTTGATAACATGAAATTAAATGCTGAAAATTAAAATCAACTTGGATATTAAAACTAGACATTGATAATAAGAAAATAAATGCAAAAAATTAAAATCAACTTGGATCTTGAATCCTGAGGTTGATAACAGGAAATTTAATGCTGAGAATTAAAATCAACTTGGATCTTGAATCCAGAGGTTGATAATAGGAAATTAAAATCAACTTGGATCTTGAATCTAAAGGTTGATGGCAGGAAAATAAATGCTGAAAATTAAAAATCAACTTGGATCTTGAACCCAGAGGTTGATAATAGAAATTAAAATGCTAAAAATTAAAATCAACTTAGATCTTGAACTCAGAGGTTGATAACAGAAAATTAAATGCTGAAAATTGAAATCAACTTGGATATTGAACCCAGAGGTTGATAACAAGAAATTAAATACTGAAAATTAAAATCAACTTAGATCTTGAATCCAGAGGTTGATAACAGGAAGTAAATGTTGAAAATTAAAATCAACTTGGATCTTGAATCCAGAGGTTGATAACAGGAAATTAAAATCAACTTGGATCTTGAACCCAGAGGTTGATAAGAGGAAATTAAAATCAACTTCGATCTTGAACCTAGAGGTTGGTGGCAAGAAAACAAATGCTAGGAATTAAAATTAACTTGGATCTTGAACCCAGAGGTTGATAGCAGGAAAACAAATACTAAAAATTAAAATCAACTTGGATCTTGAATCCAGAGGTTGATAACAGGAAAATAAAAGTGGAAAATTAAAATTAACTTGGATATTGAATCTATAGGTTGATAACTGAAAATTAAAATTAACTTAGATCTTGAACTCAAAGGTTGGTGGCAGGAAAATAAATGCTGAAAATTAAAATCAACTTGGATCTTGAACCCAGAGGTTGATAGCAAAAATTAAAATATTGAAAATTAAAATCAACTTGGAACTTGAATCCAGAGGTTGATAGCCGGAAAATAAATGCTGAAAATTAAAATCAACTTGGATCTTGAATCCAGAGGTTGATAACATGAAATTAAATGCTGAAAATTAAAATCAACTTGGATATTGAATCTAGACGTTGATAATAAGAGAATAAATGCTAAAAATTAAAATCAACTTAGATCTTGAATCCAGAGGTTGATGACAGGAAATTAAATGCTGAAAATTAAAATCAACTTGGATCTTGAATCCAAAGGTTGATAACAGGAAATTAAAATCAACATGGATCTTGAATCCAGAGGTTGATAACAAGAAATTTAATGCTGAGAATTAAAATCAACTTGGATCTCAAATCCAGAGGTTGATAATAGGAAATTAAAATCAACTTGGATCTTGATTCTAGAGGTTGATGGCAGGAAAATAAATGCTGAGAATTAAAATCAACTTCGATCTTGAACCCAGAGATTGATAACAGAAATTAAAATGCTGAAAATTAAAATCAACTTGGATCTTGAATCCAAAGGTTGATAGCAGGAAAATAAATGCTGAAAATTAAAATAAACTTGGTTCTTGAATTCAGAGGTTGATAACAGACAATTAAAATCAACTTGGATCTTGAACCAGAGGTTGATAACAAGAAAATAAATGTCAAGATTAAAATCAACTTAGATCTTGAATCCAGAGGTTGATAACAGAAATTAAAATCTACTTGGATCTTGAACCCGAGGATGATGGCAAAAAATAAACGATGAGAATTAAAATCAACTTGGATCTTGAACCCAGAGTGCTCAATAAAGGAAAATAAATATTGAAAATTAAAATAAACATGGATCTTGAATCCAGAGGTTGATAATAGGAAATTAAATTCAAATTGGATCTTGAAGCCGAGGTTGGTGACAGAAAATAAATGCCGAGAATTAAAATCAAATTGGATCTTGAACCAGAGGTTGATAACATAAATTAAAATGCTGAAAATTAAAATCAACTTGGATCTTGAATCCAGAGGTTGATAGCAGGAAAATAAATACTGAAAATTAAAATAAACTTGAATCTTGAATCCAGAGGTTGATAATAGTAAATTAAAATCGAAAATTAAAATCAACTTGGATCTTGAATCCAGAGGTTGATAATAGGAAATTTAATGCTGAGAAATAAAATCAACTTGGATCTTAAATCCAAAGGTTGATAATAGGAAATTAAAATCAACTTGGATCTTGAATCTAGAGGTTCATGGCTGGAAAATAAATGCTGAGAAATAAAATCAACTTGGATCTTGAACCCTGATGTTGATAACAGAAATTAAAATGCTGAAAATTAAAATCAACTTGTATCTTGAATCCAGAGGTTGATAACAGGAAATTAAATGCTGAAAATGAAAATCAACTTAGATATTGAATCCAGAGGTTGATAACGTAAAATTAAATGCTGAAAATTAAAATCAGCTTGGATCTTGAATCCAGAGGTTGATAACAGGAAATTAAAATCAACTTGGATCTTGAACCCAGAGGTTGATAACAGGAAATTAAAATCAACTTCGATCTTGAACCCAGAGGTTGGTGGCAAGAAAACAAATGCTAGGAATTAAAATTAACTTGGATCTTGAACCCAGAGGTTGATAGCAGGAAAACAAATACTAAAAATTAAAATCAACTTGGATCTTGAATCCAGAGGTTGATAACAGGAAATTAAAAGCGGAAACTGAATATTAAATTGTATATTGAATCTATAGGTTGATAACTGAAAATTAAAATTAACTTAGATCTTGAACTCAAAGGTTGGTGGCAGGAAAATAAATGCTGAAAATTAAAATCAACTTGGATCTTGAACCCAGAGGTTGATAACAGAAATTAAAATATTGAAAATTAAAATCAACTTGGAACTTGAATCCAGAGGTTGATAGCCGAAAAATAAATGCTGAAAATTAAAATCAACTTGGATCTTGAATCCAGAGGTTGATAACATGAAATTAAATACTGAAAATTAAAATCAACTTGGATATTGAATCTAGACGTTGATAATAAGAAAATAAATGCTAAAAATTAAAATCAACTTAGATCTTGAATCTAGAGGTTGATAACAGGAAATTAAATGCTGAAAATTAAAATCAACTTAGATCTTGAATCCAGAGGTTGATAACAGAAATTAAATGCTGAAAATTAAAATCAACTTGGATCTTAAATCCAGAGGTTGATAACAGGAAATTAAAATCAACTTGGATCTTGAACCCAGAGGTTGATAACAGGAAATTAAAATCAACTTCGATCTTAAACCCAGAGGTTGGTGGCAAGAAAACAAATGCTAGGAATTAAAATTAACTTGGATCTTGAACCCAGAGGTTGATAGCAGGAAAACAAATACTAAAAATTAAAATCAACTTGGATCTTGAATCCAGAGGTTGATAACAGGAAAATAAAAGCGGAAAATTAAAATTAACTTGGATATTGAATCTATAGGTTGATAACTGAAAATTAAAATTAACTTAGATCTTGAACTCAAAGGTTGGTGGCAGGAAAATAAATGCTGAAAATTAAAATCAACTTGGATCTTGAACTCAGAGGTTGATAACAGAAATTAAAATATTGAAAATTAAAATCAACTTGGAACTTGAATCCAGAGGTTGATAGCCGGAAAATAAATGCTGAAAATTAAAATCAACTTGGATCTTGAATCCAGAGGTTGATAACATGAAATTAAATGCTGAAAATTAAAATCAACTTGGATATTGAATCTAGACGTTGATAATAAGAAAATAAATGCTAAAAATTAAAATCAACTTAGATCTTGAATCCAGAGGTTGATAACAGGAAAATAAATGCTGAAAATTAAAATCAACTTGGATCTTGAATCCAAAGGTTGATAACAGGAAATTAAAATCAACATGGATCTTGAATCCAGAGGTTGATAACAAGAAATTTAATGCTGAGAATTAAAATCAACTTGGATCTTAAATCCAGAGGTTGATAATCGGAAATTAAAATCAACTTGGATCTTGATTCTAGAGGTTGATGGCAGGAAAATAAAAGCTGAGAATTAAAATCAACTTGGATCTTGAACCCAGAGATTGATAACAGAAATTAAAATGCTGAAAATTAAAATCTACTTGGATCTTGAATCCAAAGGTTGATAGCAGGAAAATAAATGCTGAAAATTAAAATAAACTTGGTTCTTGAATTCAGAGGTTGATAACAGACAATTAAAATCAACTTGGATCTTGAACCTAGAGGTTGATGGCAGGAAAACAAATGCTGAAAATTAAAATCAACTTGGATCTTGAACCCAGAGGTTGATAACAAGAAAATAAATGCTGAAAATTAAAATCAACTTGGATCTTGAATCCAGAGGTTGATAACAGGAAATTAAAATCTACTTGGATCTTGAACCCAGAGGATGATGGCAAAAAAATAAACGCTGAGAATTAAAATCAACTTGGATCTTGAACCCAGAGGGTGAATAAAGGAAAATAAATATTGAAAATTAAAATAAACTTGGATCTTGAATCCAGAGGTTGATAATAGGAAATTAAAATCAAATTGGATCTTGAAGCCAGAGGTTAGTGACAGGAAAATAAATGCAGAGAATTAAAATCAAATTGGATCTTGAACCCAGAGGTTGATAACAGAAATTAAAATGCTGAGAATTAAAATCAACTTGGATCTTGAATCCAGAGGTTGATAGCAGGAAAATAAATACTGAAAATTAAAATAAACTTGAATCTTGAATCCAGAGGTTGATAATAGTAAATTAAAAACTGAAAATTAAAATCAACTTGGATCTTGAATCCAGAGGTTGATAATAGGAAATTTAATGCTGAGAATTAAAATCAACTTGGATCTTAAATCCAGAGGTTGATAATAGGAAATTAAAATCAACTTGGATCTTGAATCTAGAGGTTGATGGCTGGAAAATAAATGCTGAGAAATAAAATCAACTTGGATCTTGAACCCTGATGTTGATAACAGAAATTAAAATGCTGAAAATTAAAATCAAGTTGTATCTTGAATCCAGAGGTTGATAACAGGAAATTAAATGCTGAAAATTAAAATCAACTTAGATCTTGAATCCAGAGGTTGATAATGTAAATTAAATGCTGAAAATTAAAATCAATCGATCTTGAATCCAGAGGTTGATAACAGAAAATTAAAATCAACTAGGATCTTGAACCCAGAGGTTGATAATAGGAAATTAAAATCAACTTGGATCTTGAACCCATAGGCTGAATAAAGGAAAATAAATATTGAAAATTAAAATAAACTTGGATCTTGAATCCAGAGGTTGATAATAGGTAATTAAAATCAAATTGGATCTTGAAGCCAGAGGTTGGTGACAGGAAAATAAATGCTGAGAATTAAAATCAAATTGGATCTTGAACCCAGAGGTTGATAACAGAAATTAAAATGCTGAAAATTAAAATCAACTTGGATCTTGAATCCAGAGGTTGATAGCAGGAAAAAAGATACTGAAAATTAAAATAAATTTGAATCTTGAATCCAGAGGTTGATAATAGTAAATTAAAAACTGAAAATTAAAATCAACTTGGATCTTGAATCCAGAGGTTGATAACAGGAAATTTAATGCTGAGAATTAAAATCAACTTGGATCTTAAATCCAGAGGTTGATAATAGGAAATTAAAATCAACTTGGATCTTGAATCTAGAGGTTGATGGCAGCAAAATAAATGCTGAGAAATAAAATCAACTTGGATCTTGAACCCAGATGTTGATAACAGAAATTAAAATGCTGAAAATTAAAATCAACTTGTATTTTGAATCCAGAGGTTGATAACAGGAAATTAAATGCTGAAAATTAAAATCAACTTAGATCTTGAATCCAGAGGTTGATAACAGAAATTAAAATGCTGAAAATTAAAATCAACTTGGATCTTGAATCCAGAGGTTGATAGCAGGAAAATAAATACTGAAAATTAAAATAAACTTGAATCTTGAATCCAGAGGTTGATAATAGTAATTTAAAAACTGAAAATTAAAATCAACTTGGATCTTGAATCCAGAGGTTGATAATAGGAAATTTAATGCTGAGAATTAAAATCAACTTGGATCTTGAACCCAGAGGCTGATAAAAGGAAAATAAATATTGAAAATTAAAATAAACTTGGATCTTGAATCCAGAGGTTGATAATAGGAAATTAAAATCAACTTGGATCTTGAAGCCAGAGGTTGGTGACAGGAAAATAAATGCTGAGAATTAAAATCAAATTAGATCATGAACCCAGAGGTTGATAACAGAAATTAAAATGCTGAAAATTAAAATCAACTTGGATCTTGAATCCATAGGTTGATAGCAGGAAAATAAATACTGAAAATTAAAATAAACTTGAATCTTGAATCCAGAGGTTGATAATAGTAAATTAAAAACTGAAAATTAAAATCAACTTGGATCTTGAATCCAGAGGTTGATAACAGGAAATTTAATGCTGAGAATTAAAATCAACTTGGATCTTAAATCCAGAGGTTGATAATAGGAAATTAAAATCAACTTGGATCTTGAATCTAAAGGTTGATGGCAGGAAAATAAATGCTGAGAATTAAAATCAACTTGGATCTTGAACCCAGATGTTGATAACAGAAATTAAAATGCTGAAAATTAAAATCAACTTGGATCTTGAATCCAGAGGTTGATAGGAGGAAAATAAATGCTGACAATTAAAATCAACTTGGATCTTGAACCAGAGGTTGATAACAGGAAATTAAATGCTGAAAATTAAAATCAACTTAGTTCTTGAATCCAGAGGTTGACAACAGAAATTAAATGCTGAAAATTAAAATCAACTTGGATCTTGAAACTAGAGGTTGATAATAGGAAATCAAAATCAACTTGGATCTTGAACCCAGAGGTTGATAACAGGAAATTAAAATGAACTTGGATCTTGAACCCAGGGGTTGATAACAGGAAATTAAAATCAACTTGGATCTTGAACCCAGAGGTTGGTGGCAAGAAAACAAATGCTTGGAATTAAAATTAACTTGGATCTTGAACCCAGAGGTTGATAGAATGAAAATAAATACTATAAATAAAAATCAACTTGGATCTTGAATCCAGAGATTGATAACAGGAAAATAAATGCTAAAAATTAAAATTAAATTGGATATTGAATCTATAGGTTGATAACTGAAAATTAAAATTAACTTAGATCTTGAAGTCAAAGGTTGGAGGCAGGAAAATAAATGCTGAAAATTAAAATCAACTTGGATCTTGAACCCAGAGGTTGATAACAAAAATTAAAATATTGAAAATTAAAATCAACTTGGATCTTGAATCCAGAGGTTGATAGCCGGAAAATAAATGCTGAAAATTAAAATCAACTTGGATCTTGAATCCAGAGGTTGATAACATGAAATTAAATGCTGAAAATTAAAATCAACTTAGATATTGAATCTAGACGTTGATAATAAGAAAATAAATGCTAAAAATTAAAATCAACTTGGATCTTGAATCCTGAGGTTGATAACAGGAAATTTAATGCTGAGAATTAAAATCAACTTGGATCTTGAATCCAGAGGTTGATAATAGGAAATTAAAATCATCTTGGATCTTGAATCTAAAGGTTGATGGCAGGAAAATAAATGCTGAGAATTAAAATCAACTTGGATCTTGAACCCAGATGTTGATAACAGAAATTAAAATGCTGAAAATTAAAATCAACTTGGATCTTGAATCCAGAGGTTGATAGCAAGAAAATAAATGCTGAAAATTAAATTCAACTTGGATCTTGAATCCAGAGGTTGATAACAGGAAATTAAATGCTGAAAATTAAAATCAACTTAGATCTTGAATCCAGAGGTTGATAACAGAAATTAAATGCTGAAAATTAAAATCAACTTGGATCTTGAATCCAGAGGTTGATAACAGGAAATTAAAATCAACTTGGATCTTGAACCCAGAGGTTGATAACAGGAAATTAAAATCAACTTCGATCTTGAACCTAGAGGTTGGTGGCAAGAAAACAAATGCTAGGAATTAAAATTAACTTGGATCTTGAACCCAGAGGTTGATAGCAGGAAAACAAATACTAAAAATTAAAATCAACTTGGATCTTGAATCCAGAGGTTGATAACAGGAAAATAAAAGTGGAAAATTAAAATTAACTTGGATATTGAATCTATAGGTTGATAACTGAAAATTAAAATTAACTTAGATCTTGAACTCAAAGGTTGGTGGCAGGAAAATAAATGCTGAAAATTAAAATCAACTTGGATCTTGAACCCAGAGGTTGATAGCAAAAATTAAAATATTGAAAATTAAAATCAACTTGGAACTTGAATCCAGAGGTTGATAGCCGGAAAATAAATGCTGAAAATTAAAATCAACTTGGATCTTGAATCCAGAGGTTGATAACATGAAATTAAATGCTGAAAATTAAAATCAACTTGGATATTGAATCTAGACGTTGATAATAAGAGAATAAATGCTAAAAATTAAAATCAACTTAGATCTTGAATCCAGAGGTTGATAACAGAAAATAAATGCTGAAAATTAAAATCAACTTGGATCTTGAATCCAAAGGTTGATAACAGGAAATTAAAATCAACATGGATCTTGAATCCAGAGGTTGATAACAAGAAATTTAATGCTGAGAATTAAAATCAACTTGGATCTCAAATCCAGAGGTTGATAATAGGAAATTAAAATCAACTTGGATCTTGATTCTAGAGGTTGATGGCAGGAAAATAAATGCTGAGAATTAAAATCAACTTCGATCTTGAACCCAGAGATTGATAACAGAAATTAAAATGCTGAAAATTAAAATCAACTTGGATCTTGAATCCAAAGGTTGATAGCAGGAAAATAAATGCTGAAAATTAAAATAAACTTGGTTCTTGAATTCAGAGGTTGATAACAGACAATTAAAATCAACTTGGATCTTGAACCCAGAGGTTGATAACAAGAAAATAAATGCTGAAGATTAAAATCAACTTAGATCTTGAATCCAGAGGTTGATAACAGGAAATTAAAATCTACTTGGATCTTGAACCCAGAGGATGATGGCAAAAAAATAAACGCTGAGAATTAAAATCAACTTGGATCTTGAACCCAGAGGCTGAATAAAGGAAAATAAATATTGAAAATTAAAATAAACTTGGATCTTGAATCCAGAGGTTGATAATAGGAAATTAAATTCAAATTGGATCTTGAAGCCAGAGGTTGGTGACAGGAAAATAAATGCTGAGAATTAAAATCAAATTGGATCTTGAACCCAGAGGTTGATAACAGAAATTAAAATGCTGAAAATTAAAATCAACTTGGATCTTGAATCCAGAGGTTGATAGCAGGAAAATAAATACTGAAAATTAAAATAAACTTGAATCTTGAATCCAGAGGTTGATAATAGTAAATTAAAAACTGAAAATTAAAATCAACTTGGATCTTGAATCCAGAGGTTGATAATAGGAAATTTAATGCTGAGAATTAAAATCAACTTGGATCTTAAATCCAAAGGTTGATAATAGGAAATTAAAATCAACTTGGATCTTGAATCTAGAGGTTGATGGCTGGAAAATAAATGCTGAGAAATAAAATCAACTTGGATCTTGAACCCTGATGTTGATAACAGAAATTAAAATGCTGAAAATTAAAATCAACTTGTATCTTGAATCCAGAGGTTGATAACAGGAAATTAAATGCTGAAAATTAAAATCAACTTAGATCTTGAATCCAGAGGTTGATAACAGAAATTAAATGCTGAAAATTAAAATCAACTTGGATCTTGAATCCAGAGGTTGATAACAGGAAATTAAAATCAACTTGGATCTTGAACCCAGAGGTTGATAACAGGAAATTAAAATCAACTTCGATCTTGAACCCAGAGGTTGGTGGCAAGAAAACAAATGCTAGGAATTAAAATTAACTTGGATCTTGAACCCAGAGGTTGATAGCAGGAAAACAAATACTAAAAATTAAAATCAACTTGGATCTTGAATCCAGAGGTTGATAACAGGAAAATAAAAGCGGAAAATTAAAATTAACTTGGATATTGAATCTATAGGTTGATAACTGAAAATTAAAATTAACTTAGATCTTGAACTCAAAGGTTGGAGGCAGGAAAATAAATGCTGAAAATTAAAATCAACTTGGATCTTGAACCCAGAGGTTGATAACAAAAATTAAAATATTGAAAATTAAAATCAACTTGGATCTTGAATCCAGAGGTTGATAGCCGGAAAATAAATGCTGAAAATTAAAATCAACTTGGATCTTGAATCCAGAGGTTGATAACATGAAATTAAATGCTGAAAATTAAAATCAACTTAGATATTGAATCTAGACGTTGATAATAAGAAAATAAATGCTAAAAATTAAAATCAACTTGGATCTTGAATCCTGAGGTTGATAACAGGAAATTTAATGCTGAGAATTAAAATCAACTTGGATCTTGAATCCAGAGGTTGATAATAGGAAATTAAAATCATCTTGGATCTTGAATCTAAAGGTTGATGGCAGGAAAATAAATGCTGAGAATTAAAATCAACTTGGATCTTGAACCCAGATGTTGATAACAGAAATTAAAATGCTGAAAATTAAAATCAACTTGGATCTTGAATCCAGAGGTTGATAGCAAGAAAATAAATGCTGAAAATTAAATTCAACTTGGATCTTGAATCCAGAGGTTGATAACAGGAAATTAAATGCTGAAAATTAAAATCAACTTAGATCTTGAATCCAGAGGTTGATAACAGAAATTAAATGCTGAAAATTAAAATCAACTTGGATCTTGAATCCAGAGGTTGATAACAGGAAATTAAAATCAACTTGGATCTTGAACCCAGAGGTTGATAACAGGAAATTAAAATCAACTTCGATCTTGAACCTAGAGGTTGGTGGCAAGAAAACAAATGCTAGGAATTAAAATTAACTTGGATCTTGAACCCAGAGGTTGATAGCAGGAAAACAAATACTAAAAATTAAAATCAACTTGGATCTTGAATCCAGAGGTTGATAACAGAAAATAAAAGTGGAAAATTAAAATTAACTTGGATATTGAATCTATAGGTTGATAACTGAAAATTAAAATTAACTTAGATCTTGAACTCAAAGGTTGGTGGCAGGAAAATAAATGCTGAAAATTAAAATCAACTTGGATCTTGAACCCAGAGGTTGATAGCAAAAATTAAAATATTGAAAATTAAAATCAACTTGGAACTTGAATCCAGAGGTTGATAGCCGGAAAATAAATGCTGAAAATTAAAATCAACTTGGATCTTGAATCCAGAGGTTGATAACATGAAATTAAATGCTGAAAATTAAAATCAACTTGGATATTGAATCTAGACGTTGATAATAAGAGAATAAATGCTAAAAATTAAAATCAACTTAGATCTTGAATCCAGAGGTTGATAACAGGAAAATAAATGCTGAAAATTAAAATCAACTTGGATCTTGAATCCAAAGGTTGATAACAGGAAATTAAAATCAACATGGATCTTGAATCCAGAGGTTGATAACAAGAAATTTAATGCTGAGAATTAAAATCAACTTGGATCTCAAATCCAGAGGTTGATAATAGGAAATTAAAATCAACTTGGATCTTGATTCTAGAGGTTGATGGCAGGAAAATAAATGCTGAGAATTAAAATCAACTTCGATCTTGAACCCAGAGATTGATAACAGAAATTAAAATGCTGAAAATTAAAATCAACTTGGATCTTGAATCCAAAGGTTGATAGCAGGAAAATAAATGCTGAAAATTAAAATAAACTTGGTTCTTGAATTCAGAGGTTGATAACAGACAATTAAAATCAACTTGGATCTTGAACCCAGAGGTTGATAACAAGAAAATAAATGCTGAAGATTAAAATCAACTTAGATCTTGAATCCAGAGGTTGATAACAGGAAATTAAAATCAACTTGGATCTTGAATCTAAAGGTTGATGGCAGGAAAATAAATGCTGAGAATTAAAATCAACTTGGATCTTGAACCCAGATGTTGATAACAGAAATTAAAATGCTGAAAATTAAAATCAACTTGGATCTTGAATCCAGAGGTTGATAGCAGGAAAATAAATGCTGAAAATTAAAATCAACTTGGATCTTGAATCCAGAGGTTGATAACAGGAAATTAAATGCTGAAAATTAAAATCAACTAAGATCTTGAATCCAGAGGTTGAGTGCAGGAAAATAAATGCTGAAAATTAAAATCAACTTGGATCTTGAATCCAGAGGTTGATAACAGGAAATTAAATGCTGAAAATTAAAATCAACTTAGTTCTTGAATCCAGAGGTTGACAACAGAAATTAAATGCTGAAAATTAAAATCAACTTGGATCTTGAACCCAGAGGCTGATAAAAGGAAAATAAATATTGAAAATTAAAATAAACTTGGATCTTGAATCCAGAGGTTGATAATAGGAAATTAAAATCAAATTGGATCTTGAAGCCAGAGGTTGGTGACAGGAAAATAAATGCTGAGAATTAAAATCAAATTGGATCTTGAACCCAGAGGTTGATAACAGAAATTAAAATGCTGAAAATTAAAATCAACTTGGATCTTGAATCCAGAGGTTGATAGCAGGAAAATAAATGCTGAAAATTAAAATAAACTTGAATCTTGAATCCAGAGGTTGATAATAGTAATTTAAAAACTGAAAATTAAAATCAACTTGGATCTTGAATCCAGAGGTTGATAATAGGAAATTTAATGCTGAGAATTAAAATCAACTTGGATCTTGAACCCAGAGGCTGATAAAAGGAAAATAAATATTGAAAATTAAAATAAACTTGGATCTTGAATCCAGAGGTTGATAATAGGAAATTAAAATCAACTTGGATCTTGAAGCCATAGGTTGGTGACAGGAAAATAAATGCTGAGAATTAAAATCAAATTAGATCATGAACCCAGAGGTTGATAACAGAAATTAAAATGCTGAAAATTAAAATCAACTTGGATCTTGAATCCATAGGTTGATAGCAGGAAAATAAATACTGAAAATTAAAATAAACTTGAATCTTGAATCCAGAGGTTGATAATAGTAAATTAAAAACTGAAAATTAAAATCAACTTGGATCTTGAATCCAGAGGTTGATAACAGGAAATTTAATGCTGAGAATTAAAATCAACTTGGATCTTAAATCCAGAGGTTGATAATAGGAAATTAAAATCAACTTGGATCTTGAATCTAAAGGTTGATGGCAGGAAAATAAATGCTGAGAATTAAAATCAACTTGGATCTTGAACCCAGATGTTGATAACAGAAATTAAAATGCTGAAAATTAAAATCAACTTGGATCTTGAATCCAGAGGTTGATAGGAGGAAAATAAATGCTGACAATTAAAATCAACTTGGATCTTGAACCAGAGGTTGATAACAGGAAATTAAATGCTGAAAATTAAAATCAACTTAGATCTTGCATCCAGAGGTTGAGTGCAGGAAAATAAATGCTGAAAATTAAAATCAACTTGGATCTTGAATCCAGAGGTTGATAACAGGAAATTAAATGCTGAAAATTAAAATCAACTTAGTTCTTGAATCCAGAGGTTGACAACAGAAATTAAATGCTGAAAATTAAAATCAACATGGATCTTGAAACCAGAGGTTGATAATAGGAAATCAAAATTAACTTGGATCTTGAACCCAGAGGTTGATAACAGGAAATTAAAATGAACTTGGATCTTGAACCCAGGGGTTGATAACAGGAAATTAAAATCAACTTGGATCTTGAACCCAGAGGTTGGTGGCAAGAAAACAAATGCTTGGAATTAAAATTAACTTGGATCTTGAACCCAGAGGTTGATAGCATGAAAATAAATACTATAAATAAAAATCAACTTGGATCTTGAATCCAGAGATTGATAACAGGAAAATAAATGCTAAAAATTAAAATTAACTTGGATATTGAATCTATAGGTTGATAACTGAAAATTAAAATTAACTTAGATCTTGAAGTCAAAGGTTGGAGGCAGGAAAATAAATGCTGAAAATTAAAATCAACTTGGATCTTGAACCCAGAGGTTGATAACAAAAATTAAAATATTGAAAATTAAAATCAACTTGGATCTTGAATCCAGAGGTTGATAGCCGGAAAATAAATGCTGAAAATTAAAATCAACTTGGATCTTGAATCCAGAGGTTGATAACATGAAATTAAATGCTGAAAATTAAAATCAACTTGGATATTGAATCTAGACGTTGATAATAAGAAAATAAATGCTAAAAATTAAAATCAACTTGGATCTTGAATCCTGAGGTTGATAACAGGAAATTTAATGCTGAGAATTAAAATCAACTTGGATCTTGAATCCAGAGGTTGATAATAGGAAATTAAAATCATCTTGGATCTTGAATCTAAAGGTTGATGGCAGGAAAATAAATGCTGAGAATTAAAATCAACTTGGATCTTGAACCCAGATGTTGATAACAGAAATTAAAATGCTGAAAATTAAAATCAACTTGGATCTTGAATCCAGAGGTTGATAGCAAGAAAATAAATGCTGAAAATTAAATTCAACTTGGATCTTGAATCCAGAGGTTGATAACAGGAAATTAAATGCTGAAAATTAAAATCAACTTAGATCTTGAATCCAGAGGTTGATAACAGAAATTAAATGCTGAAAATTAAAATCAACTTGGATCTTGAATCCAGAGGTTGATAACAGGAAATTAAAATCAACTTGGATCTTGAACCCAGAGGTTGATAACAGGAAATTAAAATCAACTTCGATCTTGAACCTAGAGGTTGGTGGCAAGAAAACAAATGCTAGGAATTAAAATTAACTTGGATCTTGAACCCAGAGGTTGATAGCAGGAAAACAAATACTAAAAATTAAAATCAACTTGGATCTTGAATCCAGAGGTTGATAACAGGAAAATAAAAGTGGAAAATTAAAATTAACTTGGATATTGAATCTATAGGTTGATAACTGAAAATTAAAATTAACTTAGATCTTGAACTCAAAGGTTGGTGGCAGGAAAATAAATGCTGAAAATTAAAATCAACTTGGATCTTGAACCCATAGGTTGATAGCAAAAATTAAAATATTGAAAATTAAAATCAACTTAGAACTTGAATCCAGAGGTTGATAGCCGGAAAATAAATGCTGAAAATTAAAATCAACTTAGATCTTGAATCCAGAGGTTGATAACATGAAATTAAATGCTGAAAATTAAAATCAACTTGGATATTGAATCTAGACGTTGATAATAAGAGAATAAATGCTAAAAATTAAAATCAACTTAGATCTTGAATCCAGAGGTTGATAACAGGAAAATAAATGCTGAAAATTAAAATCAACTTGGATCTTGAATCCAAAGGTTGATAACAGGAAATTAAAATCAACATGGATCTTGAATCCAGAGGTTGATAACAAGAAATTTAATGCTGAGAATTAAAATCAACTTGGATCTCAAATCCAGAGGTTGATAATAGGAAATTAAAATCAACTTGGATCTTGATTCTAGAGGTTGATGGCAGGAAAATAAATGCTGAGAATTAAAATCAACTTCGATCTTGAACCCAGAGATTGATAACAGAAATTAAAATGCTGAAAATTAAAATCAACTTGGATCTTGAATCCAAAGGTTGATAGCAGGAAAATAAATGCTGAAAATTAAAATAAACTTGGTTCTTGAATTCAGAGGTTGATAACAGACAATTAAAATCAACTTGGATCTTGAACCTAGAGGTTGATGGCAGGAAAACAAATGCTGAAAATTAAAATCAACTTGGATCTTGAACCCAGAGGTTGATAACAAGAAAATAAATGCTGAAGATTAAAATCAACTTGGATCTTGAATCCAGAGGTTGATAACAGGAAATTAAAATCTACTTGGATCTTGAACCCAGAGGATGATGGCAAAAAAATAAACGCTGAGAATTAAAATCAACTTGGATCTTGAACCCAGAGGCTGAATAAAGGAAAATAAATATTGAAAATTAAAATAAACTTGGATCTTGAATCCAGAGGTTGATAATAGGAAATTAAATTCAAATTGGATCTTAAAGCCAGAGGTTGGTGACAGGAAAATAAATGCTGAGAATTAAAATCAAATTGGATCTTGAACCCAGAGGTTGATAACAGAAATTAAAATGCTGAAAATTAAAATCAACTTGGATCTTGAATCCAGAGGTTGATAGCAGGAAAATAAATACTGAAAATTAAAATAAACTTGAATCTTGAATCCAGAGGTTGATAATAGTAAATTAAAAACTGAAAATTAAAATCAACTTGGATCTTGAATCCAGAGGTTGATAATAGGAAATTTAATGCTGAGAATTAAAATCAACTTGGATCTTAAATCCAAAGGTTGATAATAGGAAATTAAAATCAACTTGGATCTTGAATCTAGAGGTTGATGGCTGGAAAATAAATGCTGAGAAATAAAATCAACTTGGATCTTGAACCCTGATGTTGATAACAGAAATTAAAATGCTGAAAATTAAAATCAACTTGTATCTTGAATCCAGAGGTTGATAACAGGAAATTAAATGCTGAAAATTAAAATCAACTTAGATCTTGAATCCAGAGGTTGATAACAGAAATTAAATGCTGAAAATTAAAATCAACTTGGATCTTGAATCCAGAGGTTGATAACAGGAAATTAAAATCAACTTGGATCTTGAACCCAGAGGTTGATAACAGGAAATTAAAATCAACTTCGATCTTGAACCCAGAGGTTGGTGGCAAGAAAACAAATGCTAGGAATTAAAATTAACTTGGATCTTGAACCCAGAGGTTGATAGCAGGAAAACAAATACTAAAAATTAAAATCAACTTGGATCTTGAATCCAGAGGTTGATAACAGGAAAATAAAAGCGGAAAATTAAAATTAACTTGGATATTGAATCTATAGGTTGATAACTGAAAATTAAAATTAACTTAGATCTTGAACTCAAAGGTTGGTGGCAGGAAAATAAATGCTGAAAAATAAAATCAACTTGGATCTTGAACCCAGAGGTTGATAACAGAAATTAAAATATTGAAAATTAAAATCAACTTGGAACTTGAATCCAGAGGTTGATAGCCGGAAAATAAATGCTGAAAATTAAAATCAACTTAGATCTTGAATCCAGAGGTTGATAACATGAAATTAAATGCTGAAAATTAAAATCAACTTGGATATTGAATCTAGATGTTGATAATAAGAAAATAAATGCTAAATATTAAAATCAACTTAGATCTTGAATCCAGAGGTTGATAACAGGAAATTAAATGCTGAAAATTAAAATCAACTTAGATCTTGAATCCAGAGGTTGATAACAGAAATTAATTGCTGAAAATTAAAATCAACTTGGATCTTAAATCCAGAGGTTGATAACAGGAAATTAAAATCAACTTGGATCTTGAACCCAGAGGTTGATAACAGGAAATTAAAATCAACTTCGATCTTGAACCCAGAGGTTGGTGGTAAGAAAACAAATGCTAGGAATTAAAATTAACTTGGATCTTGAACCCAGAGGTTGATAGCAGGAAAACAAATACTAAAAATTAAAATCAACTTGGATCTTGAATCCAGAGGTTGATAACAGGAAAATAAAAGCGGAAAATTAAAATTAACTTGGATATTGAATCTATAGGTTGATAACTGAAAATTAAAATTAACTTAGATCTTGAACTCAAAGGTTGGTGGCAGGAAAATAAATGCTGAAAATTAAAATCAACTTGGATCTTGAACTCAGAGGTTGATAACAGAAATTAAAATATTGAAAATTAAAATCAACTTGGAACTTGAATCCAGAGGTTGATAGCCGGAAAATAAATGCTGAAAATTAAAATCAACTTGGATCTTGAATCCAGAGGTTGATAACATGAAATTAAATGCTGAAAATTAAAATCAACTTGGATATTGAATCTAGACGTTGATAATAAGAAAATAAATGCTAAAAATTAAAATCAACTTAGATCTTGAATCCAGAGGTTGATAACAGGAAAATAAATGCTGAAAATTAAAATCAACTTGGATCTTGAATCCAAAGGTTGATAACAGGAAATTAAAATCAACATGGATCTTGAATCCAGAGGTTGATAACAAGAAATTTAATGCTGAGAATTAAAATCAACTTGGATCTTAAATCCAGAGGTTGATAATAGGAAATTAAAATCAACTTGGATCTTGATTCTAGAGGTTGATGGCAGGAAAATAAAAGCTGAGAATTAAAATCAACTTGGATCTTAAACCCAGAGATTGATAACAGAAATTAAAATGCTGAAAATTAAAATCTACTTGGATCTTGAATCCAAAGGTTGATAGCAGGAAAATAAATGCTGAAAATTAAAATAAACTTGGTTCTTGAATTCAGAGGTTGATAACAGACAAATAAAATCAACTTGGATCTTGAACCTAGAGGTTGATGGCAGGAAAACAAATGCTGAAAATTAAAATCAACTTGGATCTTGAACCCAGAGGTTGATAACAAGAAAATAAATGCTGAAGATTAAAATCAACTTGGATCTTGAATCCAGAGGTTGATAACAGGAAATTAAAATCTACTTGGATCTTGAACCCAGAGGATGATGGCAAAAAAATAAACGCTGAGAATTAAAATCAACTTGGATCTTGAACCCAGAGGCTGAATAAAGGAAAATAAATATTGAAAATTAAAATAAACTTGGATCTTGAATCCAGAGGTTGATAATAGGAAATTAAAATCAAATTGGATCTTGAAGCCAGAGGTTAGTGACAGGAAAATAAATGCAGAGAATTAAAATCAAATTGGATCTTGAACCCAGAGGTTGATAACAGAAATTAAAATGCTGAGAATTAAAATCAACTTGGATCTTGAATCCAGAGGTTGATAGCAGGAAAATAAATACTGAAAATTAAAATAAACTTGAATCTTGAATCCAGAGGTTGATAATAGTAAATTAAAAACTGAAAATTAAAATCAACTTGGATCTTGAATCCAGAGGTTGATAATAGGAAATTTAATGCTGAGAATTAAAATCAACTTGGATCTTAAATCCAGAGGTTGATAATAGGAAATTAAAATCAACTTGGATCTTGAATCTAGAGGTTGATGGCTGGAAAATAAATGCTGAGAAATAAAATCAACTTGGATCTTGAACCCTGATGTTGATAACAGAAATTAAAATGCTGAAAATTAAAATCAACTTGTATCTTGAATCCAGAGGTTGATAACAGGAAATTAAATGCTGAAAATTAAAATCAACTTAGATCTTGAATCCAGAGGTTGATAACATAAATTAAATGCTGAAAATTAAAATCAACTGGGATCTTGAATCCAGAGGTTGATAACAGAAAATTAAAATCAACTAGGATCTTGAACCCAGAGGTTGATAATAGGAAATTAAAATCAACTTGGATCTTGAACCCATAGGCTGAATAAAGGAAAATAAATATTGAAAATTAAAATAAACTTGGATCTTGAATCCAGAGGTTGATAATAGGTAATTAAAATCAAATTGGATCTTGAAGCCAGAGGTTGGTGACAGGAAAATAAATGCTGAGAATTAAAATCAAATTGGATCTTGAACCCAGAGGTTGATAACAGAAATTAAAATGCTGAAAATTAAAATCAACTTGGATCTTGAATCCAGAGGTTGATAGCAGGAAAATAGATACTGAAAATTAAAATAAATTTGAATCTTGAATCCAGAGGTTGATAATAGTAAATTAAAAACTGAAAATTAAAATCAACTTGGATCTTGAATCCAGAGGTTGATAACAGGAAATTTAATGCTGAGAATTAAAATCAACTTGGATCTTAAATCCAGAGGTTGATAATAGGAAATTAAAATCAACTTGGATCTTGAATCTAGAGGTTGATGGCAGCAAAATAAATGCTGAGAAATAAAATCAACTTGGATCTTGAACCCAGATGTTGATAACAGAAATTAAAATGCTGAAAATTAAAATCAACTTGTATTTTGAATCCAGAGGTTGATAACAGGAAATTAAATGCTGAAAATTAAAATCAACTTAGATCTTGAATGCAGAGGTTGATAACAGAAATTAAAATGCTAAAAATTAAAATCAACTTGGATCTTGAATCCAGAGGTTGATAGCAGGAAAATAAATACTGAAAATTAAAATAAACTTGAATCTTGAATCCAGAGGTTGATAATAGTAATTTAAAAACTGAAAATTAAAATCAACTTGGATCTTGAATCCAGAGGTTGATAATAGGAAATTTAATACTGAGAATTAAAATCAACTTGGATCTTGAACCCAGAGGCTGATAAAAGGAAAATAAATATTGAAAATTAAAATAAACTTGGATCTTGAACCCAGAGGTTGATAATAGGAAATTAAAATCAACTTGGATCTTGAAGCCAGAGGTTGGTGACTGGAAAATAAATGCTGAGAATTAAAATCAAATTAGATCATGAACCCAGAGGTTGATAACAGAAATTAAAATGCTGAAAATTAAAATCAACTTGGATCTTGAATCCATAGGTTGATAGCAGGAAAATAAATACTGAAAATTAAAATAAACTTGAATCTTGAATCCATAGGTTGATAATAGTAAATTAAAAACTGAAAATTAAAATCAACTTGGATCTTGAATCCAGAGGTTGATAACAGAAATTTAATGTCGAGAATTAAAATCAACTTGGATCTTAAATCCAGAGGTTGATAATAGGAAATTAAAATCAACTTGGATCTTGAATCTAAAGGTTGATGGCAGGAAAATAAATGCTGAGAATTAAAATCAACTTGGATCTTGAACCCAGATGTTGATAACAGAAATTAAAATGCTGAAAATTAAAATCAACTTGGATCTTGAATCCAGAGGTTGATAGCAGGAAAATAAATGCTGAAAATTAAAATCAACTTGGATCTTGAATCCAGAGGTTGATAACAGGAAATTAAATGCTGAAAATTAAAATCAACTTAGATCTTGAATCCAGAGGTTGAGTGCAGGAAAATAAATGCTGAAAATTAAAATCAACTTGGATCTTGAATCCAGAGGTTGATAACAGGAAATTAAATGCTGAAAATTAAAATCAACTTAGTTCTTGAATCCAGAGGTTGACAACAGAAATTAAATGCTGAAAATTAAAATCAACTTGGATCTTGAAACCAGAGGTCGATAATAGGAAATTAAAATCAACTTGGATCTTGAACCCAGAGGTTGATAACAGGAAATTAAAATCAACTTGGATCTTGAACCCAGAGGTTGATAACAGGAAATTAAAATCAACTTGGATCTTGAACCCAGGGGTTGATAACAGGAAATTAAAATCAACTTAGATCTTGAACCCAGAGGTTGGTGGCAAGAAAACAAATGCTAGGAATTAAAATTAACTTGGATCTTGAACCTAGAGGTTGATAGCATGAAAATAAATACTAAAAATTAAAATCAACTTGGATCTTGAATCCAGAGATTGATAACAGGAAAATAAATGCTAAAAATTAAAATTAACTTGGATATTGAATCTATAGGTTGATAACTGAAAATTAAAATTAACTTAGATCTTAAAGTCAAAGGTTAGAGGCAGGAAAATAAATGCTGAAAATTAAAATCAACTTGGATCTTGAACCCAGAGGTTGATAATAAAAATTAAAATATTGAAAATTAAAATCAACTTGGATCTTGAATCCAGAGGTTGATAGCCGGAAAATAAATGCTGAAAATTAAAATCAACTTAGATCTTGAATCCAGAGGTTGATAACATGAAATTAAATGCTGAAAATTAAAATTAACTTGGATATTGAATCTAGACGTTGATAATAAGAAAATAAATGTTAAAAATTAAAATCAACTTGGATCTTGAATCTAGAGGTTGATGGCAGCAAAATAAATGCTGAGAAATAAAATCAACTTGGATCTTGAACCCAGATGTTGATAACAGAAATTAAAATGCTGAAAATTAAAATCAACTTGTATCTTGAATCCAGAGGTTGATAACAGGAAATTAAATGCTGAAAATTAAAATCAACTTAGATCTTGAATCCAGAGGTTGATAACAGAAATTAAAATGCTGAAAATTAAAATCAACTTGGATCTTGAATTCAGAGGTTGATAGCAGGAAAATAAATACTGAAAATTAAAATAAACTTGAATCTTGAATCCAGAGGTTGATAATAGTAATTTAAAAACTGAAAATTAAAATCAACTTGGATCTTGAATCCAGATGTTGATAATAGGAAATTTAATGCTGAGAATTAAAATCAACTTGGATCTTGAACCCAGAGGGTGATAAAAGGAAAATAAATATTGAAAATTAAAATAAACTTGGATCTTGAACCCAGAGGTTGATAATAGGAAATTAAAATCAACTTGGATCTTGAAGCCAGAGGTTGGTGACTGGAAAATAAATGCTGAGAATTAAAATCAAATTAGATCATGAACCCAGAGGTTGATAACAGAAATTAAAATGCTGAAAATTAAAATCAACTTGGATCTTGAATCCATAGGTTGATAGCAGGAAAATAAATACTGAAAATTAAAATAAACTTGAATCTTGAATCCATAGGTTGATAATAGTAAATTAAAAACTGAAAATTAAAATCAACTTAGATCTTGAATCCAGAGGTTGATAACAGGAAATTTAATGCTGAGAATTAAAATCAACTTGGATCTTAAATCCAGAGGTTGATAATAGGAAATTAAAATCAACTTGGATCTTGAATCTAAAGGTTGATGGCAGGAAAATAAATGCTGAGAATTAAAATCAACTTGGATCTTGAACCCAGATGTTGATAACAGAAATTAAAATGCTGAAAATTAAAATCAACTTGGATCTTGAATCCAGAGGTTGATAGCAGGAAAATAAATGCTGAAAATTAAAATCAACTTGGATCTTGAATCCAGAGGTTGATAACAGGAAATTAAATGCTGAAAATTAAAATCAACTTAGATCTTGAATCCAGAGGTTGAGTGCAGGAAAATAAATGCTGAAAATTAAAATCAACTTGGATCTTGAATCCAGAGGTTGATAACAGGAAATTAAATGCTGAAAATTAAAATCAACTTAGTTCTTGAATCCAGAGGTTGACAACAGAAATTAAATGCTGAAAATTAAAATCAACTTGGATCTTGAAACCAGAGGTTGATAATAGGAAATTAAAATCAACTTGGATCTTGAACCCAGAGGTTGATAACAGGAAATTAAAATCAACTTGGATCTTGAACCCAGGGGTTGATAACAGGAAATTAAAATCAACTTGGATCTTGAACCCAGAGGTTGGTGGCAAGAAAACAAATGCTAGGAATTAAAATTAACTTGGATCTTGAACCTAGAGGTTGATAGCATGAAAATAAATACTAAAAATTAAAATCAACTTGGATCTTGAATCCAGAGATTGATAACAGGAAAATAAATGCTAAAAATTAAAATTAACTTGGATATTGAATCTATAGGTTGATAACTGAAAATTAAAATTAACTTAGATCTTGAAGTCAAAGGTTGGAGGCAGGAAAATAAATGCTGAAAATTAAAATCAACTTGGATCTTGAACCCAGAGGTTGATAACAAAAATTAAAATATTGAAAATTAAAATCAACTTGGATCTTGAATCCAGAGGTTGATAGCCGGAAAATAAATGCTGAAAATTAAAATCAACTTGGATCTTGAATCCAGAGGTTGATAACATGAAATTAAATGCTGAATATTAAAATCAACTTGGATATTGAATCTAGACGTTGATAATAAGAAAATAAATGCTAAAAATTAAAATCAACTTGGATCTTGAATCCTGAGGTTGATAACAGGAAATTTAATGCTGAGAATTAAAATCAACTTGGATCTTAAATCCAGAGGTTGATAATAGGAAATTAAAATCAACTTGGATCTTGAATCTAAAGTTTGATGGCAGGAAAATAAATGCTGAGAATTAAAATCAACTTGGATCTTGAACCCAGATGTTGATAACAGAAATTAAAATTCTGAAAATTAAAATCAACTTGGATCTTGAATCCAGAGGTTGATAGCAAGAAAATAAATGCTGAAAATTAAATTCAACTTGGATCTTGAATCCAGAGGTTGATAACAGGAAATTAAATGCTGAAAATTAAAATCAACTTAGATCTTGAATCCAGAGGTTGATAACAGAAATTAAATGCTGAAAATTAAAATCAACTTGGATCTTGAATCCAGAGGTTGATAACAGGAAATTAAAATCAACTTGGATCTTGAACCCAGAGGTTGATAACAGGAAATTAAAATCAACTTCGATCTTGAACCCAGAGGTTGGTGGCAAGAAAACAAATGCTAGGAATTAAAATTAACTTGGATCTTGAACCCAGAGGTTGATAGCAGGAAAATAAATACTAAAAATTAAAATCAACTTGGATCTTGAATCCAGAGGTTGATAACAGGAAAATAAAAGCGGAAAATTAAAATTAACTTGGATATTGAATCTATAGGTTGATAACTGAAAATTAAAATTAACTTAGATCTTGAACTCAAAGGTTGGTGGCAGGAAAATAAATGCTGAAAATTAAAATCAACTTGGATCTTGAACCCAGAGGTTGATAACAGAAATTAAAATATTGAAAATTAAAATCAACTTGGAACTTGAATCCAGAGGTTGATAGCCGGAAAATAAATGCTGAAAAGTAAAATTAACTTGGATCTTGAATCCAGAGGTTGATAACATGAAATTAAATGCTGAAAATTAAAATCAACTTGGATATTGAATCTAGACATTGATAATAAGAAAATAAATGCTAAAAATTAAAATCAACTTAGATCTTGAATCCAGAGGTTGATAACAGGAAAATAAATGCTGAAAATTAAAATCAACTTGGATCTTGAATCCAAAGGTTGATAACAGGAAATTAAAATCAACATGGATCTTGAATCCAGAGGTTGATAACAAGAAATTTAATGCTGAGAATTAAAATCAACTTGGATCTTAAATCCAGAGGTTGATAATAGGAAATTAAAATCAACTTGGATCTTCATTCTAGAGGTTGATGGCAGGAAAATAAATGCTGAGAATTAAAATCAACTTGGATCTTGAACCCAGAGATTGATAACATAAATTAAAATGCTGAAAATTAAAATCAACTTGGATCTTGAATCCAAAGGTTGATAGCAGGAAAATAAATGCTGAAAATTAAAATAAACTTGGTTCTTGAATTCAGGGGTTGATAACAGACAATTAAAATCAACTTGGATCTTGAACCTAGAGGTTGATGGCAGGAAAACAAATGCTGAAAATTAAAATCAACTTGGATCTTGAACCCAGAGGTTGATAACAAGAAAATAAATGCTGAAGATTAAAATCAACTTGGATCTTGAATCTAGAGGTTGATAACAGGAAATTAAAATCTACTTGGATCTTGAACCCAGAGGATGATGGCAAAAAAATAAACGCTGAGAATTAAAATCAACTTGGATCTTGAACCCAGAGGCTGAATAAAGGAAAATAAATATTGAAAATTAAAATAAACTTGGATCTTGAATCCAGAGGTTGATAATAGGAAATTAAAATCAAATTGGATCTTGAAGCCAGAGGTTGGTGACAGGAAAATAAATGCTGAGAATTAAAATCAAATTGGATCTTGAACCCAGAGGTTGATAACAGAAATTAAAATGCTGAAAATTAAAATCAACTTGGATCTTGAATCTAGAGGTTGATAGCAGAAAAATAAATACTGAAAATTAAAATAAACTTGAATCTTGAATCCAGAGGTTGATAATAGTAAATTAAAAACTGAAAATTAAAATCAACTTGGATCTTGAATCCAGAGGTTGATAATAGGAAATTTAATGCTGAGAATTAAAATCAACTTGGATCTTAAATCCAGAGGTTGATAATAGGAAATTAAAATCAACTTCTTTCTTGAATCTAGAGGTTGATGGCAGGAAAATAAATGCTGAGAAATAAAATCAACTTGGATCTTGAACCCTGATGTTGATAACAGAAATTAAAATGCTGAAAATTAAAATCAAATTGTATCTTGAATCCAGAGGTTGATAACAGGAAATTAAATGCTGAAAATTAAAATCAACTTAGATCTTGAATCCAGAGGTTGATAACAGAAATTAAATGCTGAAAATTAAAATCAACTGGGATCTTGAATCCAGAGGTTGATAACAGGAAATTAAAATCAACTAGGATCTTGAACCCAGAGGTTGATAATAGGAAATTAAAATCAACTTGGATCTTGAGCCCAGAGGCTGAATAAAGGAAAATGAATATTGAAAATTAAAATAAACTTGGATCTTGAATTCAGAGGTTGATAATAGGTAATTAAAATCAAATTGGATCTTGAAGGCAGAGGTTGGTGACAGGAAAATAAATGCTGAGAGTTAAAATCAAATTGGATCTTGAACCCAGAGGTTGATAACAGAAATTAAAATGCTGAAAATTAAAATCAACTTGGATCTTGAATCCAGAGGTTGATAGCAGGAAAATAAATACTGAAAATTAAAATAAACTTAAATCTTGAATCCAGAGGTTGATAATAGTAAATTAAAAACTGAAAATTAAAATCAACTTGGATCTTGAATCCAGAGGTTGATAATAGGAAATTTAATGCTGAGAATTAAAATCAACATGGATCTTAAATCCAGAGATTGATAATAGGAAATTAAAATCAACTTGGATCTTGAATCTAGAGGTTGATGGCAGCAAAATAAATGCTGAGAAATAAAATCAACTTGGATCTTGAACCCAGATGTTGATAACAGAAATTAAAATGCTGAAAATTAAAATCAACTTGTATCTTGAATCCAGAGGTTGATAACAGGAAATTAAATGCTGAAAATTAAAATCAACTTAGATCTTGAATCCAGAGGTTGATAACAGAAATTAAATGCTGAAAATTAAAATCAACTTGGATCTTGAATCCAGAGGTTGATAACAGGAAATTAAAATCAACTAGGATCTTGAACCCAGAGGTTGATAATAGGAAATTAAAATCAACTTGGATCTTGAACCCAGAGGTTGGTGGCAAGAAAACAAATGCTAGGAATTAAAATTAACTTGGATCTTGAACCCAGAGGTTGATAGCAGGAAAATAAATACTAAAAATTAAAATCAACTTGGATCTTGGATCCAGAGGTTGATAACAGGAAAATAAATGCTGAAAATTAAAATTAACTTTGATATTGAATCTATAGGTTGATAACTGAAACTTAAAATTAACTTAGATCTTGAACTCAAAGGTTGGAGGCAGGAAAATAAATGCTGAAAATTAAAATCAACTTGGATCTTGAACCCAGAGGTTGATAACAGAAATTAAAATATTGAAAATTAAAATCAACTTGGATCTTGAATCCAGAGGATGATAGCTGGAAAATAAATGCCGAAAATTAAAATCAACTTGGAGCTTGAATCAAGAGGTTGATAACATGAAATTAAATGCTTAAAATTAAAATCAACTTGGATATTGAATCTAGACCTTGATAACAAGAAAATAAATGCTAAAATTTAAAATCAACTTAGATATTAAATCCAGAGGTTGATAAAAAGAAAATAAATGCTGAAAAATAAAATCAACTTGGATCTTGAATCCAAAGGTTGATAACAGGAAATTAAAATCAACTTGGATCTTGAATCCAGAGGTTGATGGCAAGAAAATAAATGCTGAGAATTAAAATCAACTTGGATCTTGAACCCAGAGATTGATAACAAATATTAAAATGCTGAAAATTAAAACCAACTTGGATCTTGAATCCAGAGGTTGATAGCAAGAAAATAAATGCTAAAAATTAAAATCAACTTAGATCTTGAATTCAGAGGTTGATAACAGGAAATTAAAATCTACTTGGATCTTGAACCCAGAGGTCGACGGCAGAAAAATAAACGCTGAAAATTAAAATCAACTTGGATCTTGAACCCAGAAGTTGATAAAAGGAAAATAAATACTGAAAATTAAAATTAACTTGGATCTTGAATCCACAGATTGCTAACTGGAAATTAAAATCAACTTGGATCTTGAAGTCAGAGGTTGATGGCCGGAAAGTAAATGCTGAGAATTAAAATCAACTTGGATCTTGAACTCAGAGGTTGATAACAGAAATTAAAATGCTGAAAATTAAAATAAACTTGGATTTTGAATCTGGAGGTTGATAGCAGGAAAATAAATACTGAAAATTAAAATCAACTTGAATCTTCAATCTAGAGGTTGACAATAGGAAATTAAATTCTAAAAATTAAAATCAACTTGGATCTTGAATTCATAGGTTGATAACGGGAAATTTAATGCTGAGAATTAAAATCAACTTAGATATTAAATCCAGAGGTTGATAATAGGAAATTAAAATGAACTTAGATCTTGAATCTTGAGGTTGATGGCCGGAAAATAAATGCTGCGAATTAAAATCAACTTGGATCTTGAACCCAGATATTGATAAGAGAAATTAAAATGCTAAAAATTAAAATCAACTTGGATCTTGAATCCAGAGGTTGATAGCAGGAAAATAAATGCTGAAAAATAAAATCAACTTGGATCTTGAATCCAGAGGTTGATAACAGAAAATTAAATGCTGAAAATTAAAATCAACTTGGATCTTGAATCCAGAGGTTGATAACAGAAATTAAATGCTGAAAATTAAAATCAACTTGGATCTTGAATCTAGAGGTTGATAGCAAGAAAATAAATGCTGAGAATTAGAATCAACTTGGATCTTGAATCCAGATGTTGATAACAGGAAATTAAAATCAACTTGGATCATGAACCCAGAGGTTGATAGCAAGAAAATAAATGTTGAGAATTAAAATCAACTAGGATCTTGAACCCAGACGTTGATAACAGAAATTAAAATCAACTTAGATCTTGAACCCAGAGCTTGATAGCATGAAAATAAATGCTGAAAATTAAAATCAACTTGGATCTTGAATCCAGAGGTTGATAACAGGAAAATAAATGCTGAAAATTAAAATCAACTTGGATCTTGAATCCAGAGGTGGATAACAGGAAATTAAAATCAACTTAGATCTTGAACCCAGAGGTTGATAGCAGGAAAATAAATGCTGAAAATTAAAATCAACTTGGATCTTGAATCCAGAGGTTGATAACAGGAAAATAAATGCTGAGAATTTAAATCAACTTGGATCTTGAACCCAGAAGTTGATAAAAGGAAAATAAATACTGAAAATTAAAATCAACTTAGATCTTGAATCCACAGATTGCTAACTGGAAATTAAAATCAACTTGGATCTTGAAGTCAGAGGTTGATGGCAGGAAAGTAAATGCTGAGAATTAAAATCAACTTGGATCTTGAACCCAGAGGTTGATAACAAAAATTAAAATGCTGAAAATTAAAATAAACTTGGATCTTGAATCTGGAGGTTGATAGCAGGAAAATAAATACTGAAAATTAAAATCAACTTGAATCTTCAATCTAGAGGATGACAATAGGAAATTAAATACTAAAAATTAAAATCAACTTGCATCTTGAATCCAGAGGTTAATAACGGGAAATTTAATGCTCAGACTTAAAATCAACTTAGATCTTAAATCCAGAGGTTGATAATAGGAAATTAAAATGAACTTGCATCTTGAATCCTGAGGTTGATGGCCGGAAAATAAATGCTGCGAATTAAAATCAACTTTGATCTTGAACCAGATGTTGATAAGAGAAATTAAAATGCTAAAAATTAAAATCAACTTGGATCTTGAATCCAGAGGTTAATAGCAGGAAAATAAATGCTGAAAATTAAAATCAACTTGGATCTTGAATCCAGAGGTTGATAACAGAAAATTAAATGCTGAAAATTTAAATCAACTTGGATCTTGAATCCAGGGGTTGATAACAAAAATTAAATGCTGAAAATTAAAATCAACTTGGATCTTGAATCTAGAGGTTGATAGCAAGAAAATAAATGCTGAGAATTAGAATCAACTTGGATCTTGAATCCAGATGTTGATAACAGGAAATTAAAATTAACTTGGATCTTGAACCCAGAGGTTGATAGCAAGAAAAAAAATTTTGAGAATTAAAATCAACTTGGATCTTGAACCTAGACGTTGATAACAGAAATTAAAATCAACTTAGATCTTGAACCCAGAGCTTGATAGCATGAAAATGAATGCTGAAAATTAAAATCAACTTGGATCTTGAATCCAGAGGTTGATAACAGGAAAATAAATGCTGAAAATTAAAATCAACTTGGATCTTGAATCCAGAGGTGGATAACAGGAAATTAAAATCAACTTAGATATTGAACCCAGAGGTTGATGGCAGGAAAATAAATGCTGAAAATTAAAATCAACTTGAATCTTGAATCCAGAGGTTGATAACAGGAAAATAAATGCTGAAAATTAAAATCAACTTAGATCTTGAATCCAGAGGTTGATAACAGGAAATTAAAATCAACTTAGATCTTCAACCCAGAGGTTGATAGCAGGAAAATAAATGCTGAAAATCAAAATCAACTTGGATCTTGAACCCAGAGGTTGATAAGAGAAATTAAAATGCTGAAAATTAAAATAAACTTGGATATTGAATCCAGAGGTTGATAATAGGAAATTAAATGCTGAAAAATTAAATCAACTTGGATCTTGAACTCAGAGGTTGATAACAGAAATTAAAATGCTGAAAATTAAAATCAACTTGGATCTCGAATCTAGAGGTTGATAACAGAAAAATAAATGCTGAGAATTAAAATCAACTTGGATCTTGAACCCAGAGGTTGATAACAGGAAAATAAATGCTGAAAATTAAAATCAACTTAGATCTTGAATTCAGAGGTTGATAACAGAAAATTAAAATCAACTTGGATCCTGAACCCAGAGGTTGATAGCAGGAAAATAAATGCTGAAAATTAAAATCAACTTAGATCTTGCATTCATAGGTTGATAACAGAAAATTAAAATCAACTTGGATCCTGAACCCAGAGGTTGATGGCAGGAAAACAAATGCTGAAAATTAAAATCAACTTGGATCATGAACTCAGAGGTTAAAATCAACTTGGATCTTGAACTCAGAGGTTGATAACAGGAAAATAAATGCTGAAAATTAAAATCAACTTGGATCTTGAATCCAGAGGTTGATAAAAGGAAATTAAATCTACTTGGATCTTGAACCCAGAGGTTGATGGCAGGAAAATAAATGCTGAGAATTAAAATCAACTTGGATCTTGAACCCAGAAGTTGATAAAAGGAAAATAAATACTGAAAATTAAAATCAACTTGGATCTTGAATCCACAGATTGCTAACTGCAAATTAAAATCAACTTGGATCTTGAATTCAGAGGTTGATGGCAGGAAAGTAAATGCTGAGAATTAAAATCAACTTGGATCTTGAACCCAGAGGTTGATAACAAAAATTAAAATGCTAAAAATTAAAATCAACTTGGATCTTGAATCCGGAGGTTGATCGCAGGAAAATAAATACTGAAAATTAAAATCAACTTGAATCTTCAATCTAGAGGTTGATAATAGGAAATTAAATACTAAAAATTAAAATCAACTTGGATCTTGAATCTAGAGGTTGATAGCAAGAAAATAAATGCCGAGAATTAAAATCATCTAGGATCTTGAATCCAGAGGTTGATAATAGGAAATTAAAATCAACTTGGATCTTGAACCCAGAGATTGATAGCAAGAAAATAAATGTTGAGAATTAAAATCAACTTGGATCTTGAACCCAGACATTGATAACAGAAATTAAAATCAACTTAGATCTTGAACCCAGAGGTTAATAGCTAGAAAATAAATGCTAAAAATTAAAATCAACTTGGATCTTGAATCCAGATGTTGATAATAGGAAAATAAATGCTGAAAATTAAAATCAACTTGGATCTTGAATCCATAGGTGGATAACAGGAAATTAAAATCAACTTAGATCTTGAACCCAGAGGTTGATAGCAGGAAAATAAATGCTGAAAATTAAAATCAACTTGGATCTTGAATCCAGAGGTTGATAACCGGAAAATAAATGCTGAAAATTAAAATCAACTTGGATCTTGAATCCAGAGGTTGATAACAAGAAATTAAAATCAACTTAGATATTGAACCCAGAGGTTGATAGCAGAAAAATAAATGCTGAAAATCAAAATCAACTTGGATCTTGAACCTAGAGGTTGATAGCAGAAATTAAAATGCTAAAAATTAAAATAAACTTGGATATTGAATCCAGAGGTTGATAATAGGAAATTAAATGCTAAAAATTAAAATCAACTTGGATCTTGAACTTAGAGGTTGATAACAGAAATTAAAATGTTGAAAATTAAAATCAACTTGGATCTTGGATCTTGAATCTAGAGGTTGATAACAGGAAAATAAATGCTGAGAATTAAAATCAACTTGGATCTCAAATCTAGAGGTTGATAACAGGAAAATAAATGCTGAAAATTAAAATCAACTTGGATCTCAAATCCAGAGGTTGATAGCAGGAAAATAAATGCTGAAAATTAAAATCAACTTGGATCTTGAACCCAGAGGTTGATAACAGAAATTAAAATGCTGAAAATTAAAATAAACTTGGATCTTGAATCCAAAGGTTGATAACAGGAAAATAAATGCTAAGAATTAAAATCAACTTAGATGTTGAGGGTATGAAATGTTATGTTTGTACCTTTAATGATCACAAAGCAAACCTGACACAAGATGTTCCTTCAATCAAAGTGTACTTAACAAGGTCCCAAAGATAGATGATTAATGGAGATGGTCAGAACGAGGTCTAAGGCTTGGCCTATAATTTCCTCCTTTTACTCACTTTTTTAGGATGCCTTTTCGGGTTTTCACCCCTTACTCATTTTGCAGAAAGAGCCCTTGCGGGTTTTCACTCTCTTTCACACATTTTACTAGGAGCGCCCTTTTGGGTTTTCACTCCTACATTTTTTTTTACACCAATCGCCCGGCCATCGTTTGTCTCCTGCAAATCTCATAACAAAGTATATGAGGTTACCAATATTCAAATCCTGATCTTATAATAAAGTTATAACGAATTAATAACGCATAAATTAAGGTATATAAAAAAACAAATTAAAGTGAAGGAACAATTTTATTATGGCTTAAAAACAAAGGTACAATTTCAAAGGAAAAAGGGTACAAGAATAGATCTTACAAATTTCTTTTAGCTAACTTTGAACTCCCTTAACTGCCACCATTTCAAGTAATCTTTCGATGAACATTAATGCCGTGGTGACTTATTACCTCTTCTGGTCTCAAACCCCCTTCCTTATTTCTCTATTTTCTGGTCCTAGGAGCGCACTTTCGGGTTTTCACCCCTAGAGGATGATCCTCTTTTTTTTTTTTTTTTTTTTTTTTTAAACTTTTTCAAGATGCCCTTTCGGGTTTTCACCCCCTACTCATTTTTTAGAAAGTGCCCTTGCGGGTTTTTGCCTTCTTTCACATATTTTGCTAGGAGCGCTCTTTCGGGTTTTCACTCCTACAATTTTTATTTTTTAGGCATAATATCTTTTTACAGCATCTGCATTTATGGGTCTTCAGAATTCTTCCCCCTCCATATGAGTCAAGATCAGTGCACCGCTAGAAAATGCCTTTTTAATCACATAGGGTCCCTCGTAAGTTGGTGACCATTTGCCTCGGGGATCATTTTGATTTGGGAGGATCTTTTTTAAAACCAGATCTCCCGATTGGAATTCGCATGGGCGAACGTCTTTATTAAATGCTTTAGCCATTCTCCTTTGGTATAATTTCTCATGACACGCTACTGTTAGTCTTTTCTTGTCTATTAGATTCAGTTGATCTAACCTCGATTGAATCCAGTCTGACTCGTCGATTCCGACTCTTTTAGAATTCTCAGGGAGGGAATTTCCAACTCTATAGGTAAAACAGCTTTCATTCCGTAGACCAATGAATATGGAGTTGCCCCAGTTGATGTCCTTATGGAGGTCCAATAAGCATGAAGGGCGAAGGGAAACATATCATGTCAATCTTTATAAGTGACAGTCATTTTTCTGATTATTCTCTTGAGATTTTTATTAGCGGCTTCCACCGCTTCATTTATTTGGGGAAGGTATGGTGATGAAGTAAGATGCCAGATTTTGTACTGGTCACATAAATTTTAAATCTTCGGGCCATTCAAATTCTCAGCATTGTCGGTGACAATCTCACTAGGATGGCCATATCGGCAAATAACATTATTCTTGAAAAATTTGAAGAATGTATTTTAAGTGATATGAGCATATGACGTTGCTTCAACCCTTTTGGAAAAGTAGTCAATAACCACCAAGATGAACCTGTGCCCATTGGATGCTTTGGGATTAATAAGACTGATTACGTCAATGCCCCACATTGCAAAAGGCCAAGGTGAGACAAGATTAAAAAGCTGATGAGGTAGGACATTTATTGGATCAGCATAAATTTGACATTTATGACACTTCCGAAAGTACTCATTGTAGTTTTTTTCCAGGGTAGTCCAGAAGTATCCCCGTCTCATGATTTGCTTGGCCATCATATGTCCATTGGCGTGAGTAGTGCAATTCCCCTCATGAGTTTCAAAAAGGATCCTCCTTGATTCTTTTGCATCCACGCACCTCAACTACTCGCCATTAGAGCTCCTTTTGTACAAAATTTTATCACTGGGGAAGTATCCTAGTGCTAATCTCCTGATCATTCTTCTTTTATTTTTGCTTGCTTCGGGAGGGTATTCCCTAGTTTTGATATAGACTTGGATGTCATGATACCAGGGTTTACCATCTATTTCTTCTTCGATCATGAAGCAGTACGCTGGCTCACTCCTTGCTTTAATTTGTTATAACACCCCTTTTGTATAGCCTGGTATATTTTACTATTTCAGTGACCGGTGTCGGTCTGGATAATTAAGGGGATTAGAACCACATCTAAGACAACTAGATAAGTCCTAAAAACAAATAATTAGTAATTACTAAATAGTTAAGTATAAATAAGAAAAATAAAACACAAGAAGTTAAATGAGCCGAAAGTCACAACGATGGGTGACCTTCTCGGGAAGGACTGCGAGGTCGATTTAAACTCAAATTTCGAACCGTAAAATGTGACGCCGCGGTCCTTAGGACCATTGCGAACGTAGTGAAAAAGAGAAAATCATAGAAAAGAATTGTTAAGCAGGTCAAATAATTAGGTCAGTGATCCGAAAGAAATATCAAATAACTAGCAAACCAGATCAAACCAGCGAGGGGCAATCTGGTCAATTCACCCCTACTGCTGACTCCTAACCTAATTGTCCAATAAAATTGGAGAAAAGAAAATTTCGGGGTCAAGAATTAAATTAAAGAACTAAAGAAAAATAAATAAAAAAAAGAAAAAGAAAAAGTTGAAAAAGGTTATTACATCATGCATGACATCATGCATGATGCAATAAACCTAATAAATAAAGAATTTAAAATTATAGGATAATGGTGAATTAATTAAGATTAAAAATATATAAAAAGAAAAGAAAAGAAAAAAAAAATTGTCTTCAACCTCACCCCAAGCTGGCTCCCTCTCTCTTTCTAAGTTCGCTCACCCCTCCTCCATTAAAGCTTGTTTCAAGCTTTAAAACCTTTATTAAACCCTAATTTCTCCCATAACCACTTCATAAAACCTTGTGTTTGAGCTTTGAGAAGAAGATTGAAGAAGAAAGAAGAGGAGAAAATTTAGAAAGTAAGAGGTTGGAGAAGCTTTATTCAAGGTTAGTAACTAACCACTAGAATTTTCTTTAGAATTATGTTTATATGCATGAGTTAATCTAGAAATTGTGGAAAAATTAAACAAAATCAAGCATGGTGGACCAAATAGAAATTTGGCCAGCAGTAGGTTAGGGTGTGAAATGAGTGAATTTGATGTCTTTGAAAGGTTGGTTAAGTTGAATTATGTATGTAAACTATGGATTGGTGTTTGGAATGCATTAGATTTAAATTGCATGAAAGTTAGGGTTTTGGACCTAGGGTTTGGGAGATAAAATTATGAGAATTGGTCAAATGGTGTGTTTGACCTTGTTTGAGCTTAAAAATAGTCATGTATGACCAATTGTGCTGTGTTGGAAGTGTTAGAACCAAATGGAAATTCAGATTGGTTATGGACATTCTGCAGGCAACATGACCAAGGTCCCTTTCAGGGACCAAAACTAAAAATTTACCAACCTAATTGGTGTGAGACCAATTGAGAATGAAACTAGACACAAAATGGCACATTTTTCATTTAGGAATCATGCTCAGAAAGTGACCATAGCATAGTGAACAAATTGGCCAAATCTAGATTAGGCAATCTGACCTGTAAAAAAATGATCAAATGAATAGTATTTGTTCATTTGGCCAAAACTTGGGCTATGTAGGTCCAAATGACCTGAAACTTTACCAGTAGAAATTTGAGACATAGCCCTACAACTTTCATGAAGAACACAAGTCCAAATTATGCCCTTAACCAAGTCATTTAGTCACCTAAAGTTAGTGACCTAAAACTACCAGAACTAAGTTGGTGCCTAGAAAATCTAGGTTAGGCCAATCCGGCTGGCCATGTTCAAATTGCTATAACTTGAGCTACAAAACTCCAAATAGAGTGATTCAAAAAGGAAAATAAAGTTAAGACAATAAGGAACAATTTCTATGAAGAAAACTTAGCCAAATTCTAACAGTAACATGACTAATGGAACAGTGCAAAACAGGACACCAAAACTAAAAATTTGCAATTTTGCCTAAAAGACTTAAAATTTGATAAAACAACCAAAATCAACAAATTAGGTAACCAAAATGTGGTATGTGAATGAAATTGGAATTCTAATACCTATTAAGCATTAGAAAGTCAATAAATTGACTTGAATAGTATCGTGAATTGTAACCCCGAAATACAAATTTTAAAGAACGTCAAGTTTAGCATATTAAAGCTAGGTATAAGTAGATTTGAATTTATTTTTGGAGTTATGATAAATTGTAATACCGAAACACTGTGAAATTGTGTGTTTCAGTGGAAAGAAATACCGAGAAAGAACCCGAAGTGTCGAGTCAAGGCCAAGAGGCGACTCGTATAAGGTTTGTGCACAACATAGAATTTCTGTAAATTTTCTTCTGCAAATTATTTTTGAATGAATTGAGATATTAAATTGTGACACAATTGGATTGAAATATTTATTATGTTTTTGATTTAAATTGTTGAAAGATTAATTATTTGTGTTTGAAAAGACAATAAATGTTTAGTAAATTGTTAAGATAGTTTTGAAACCACAGTGTCATGACCATATATTTGAATACCTCACTAGCACGACTAGTGGGGGAAATCAGTTTCGAATTTTAACTCCTTATCTGGCTGAAGTGTTGAGGTGTGTGCCAGTAGAAGAAGAAATTGAATAGATATCCATATATTTGAGCTAGCTAGCCTTGTGATGTGACTTCTCATAAGCCTCTGGCTATTGAGATTAATATGTTTTGAATGGCATGATATAATTGTGTGTTTTTATGAAATTTGTTTTGAGACTTTCGAAATGAAATTATTTGGATTAAAATTTTATAAATGATGTTTTGAATTTATATCTCATGTTTAGTGTGACACCCCTTACCCGTGTACAGTATACCCGAGTAAGTAATGCCACACAGTGTACTGGCACTCTCTAATATACCTTACTTAATTTGTGTCATGCTTTTGAAGTTAATTTATGAAATATGATTTGTTTTAACCATTTATCAAAAGTATTATTCATTTGAGGTTCCGAAGATTTTAAGGAAAATCCGGCGGAGTACCGGCTAAAAATGGAGAAAACAGTTCTTCGGAACCTGTTAAAAACACTTCCAATATACAATTTCATTCATACTCAACTCCAATATTATCAACAAAACTCAATATCAATATCTCAATAATTTGTCAATTTCAGGTCTCAACAACCTTTTCATTTCTCAAAACATCCCTTTCTCAGGGTTCTCATATATAAACAACCATTAAATACTCAAATTAATACCATACATGACCATAAATCTTTATTATTTACATGAACCTCAAAATACATTACATAAATCCCAAATAAATATGAGAAAATAAAAAGTTAGTTACAAAATGACAAAATGACATCTAGTGTCCTACCAATGCACTGCAGGTGACGAGTTGACACGGACACTGAGCAGAACTGCCGGATGGACTCACCCAGTCTGTGGTCTACTGGGCTCGCGATCGGAATCTCCAGTACCTACGCGTGGCAAAAGCAACGCGCTAAGCAATAATGCTTAGTGGTGCAATAATATAATAAAAGAAAATAGCAAGAAAATAAATGTGTATAGAATGTGTATGCTTTCTTTGTTTGGTATTGATATATTCATTGTTTCATTTACGTTGTTCACTTTTATTCATTTGGTTGCCCCAAGTAACCTACACTAGATGACTGGACTGGATAACGGGTAAACTGGCACTGGGTACCTAGTACCTCGGGCCGTCACACCAACGGTCACATACGTATCTCCCGGTGTGCAACAGAACAGCTAACAAGCTGTAAATAATATCCGGCACAAGGCTAAGTCTCAATACAAAGTCAGAATGGCTAAAAGCCATGAAATCACAGAATGGCATTTTTGCCATGTGCAGTACTGCTAACTGAACCCTATTGGCATGCCAAACTATCCAAACCAATCTTGTTAGGTATACTAGGGCATTTGAAACTCTTAAATTTGTCAATTTGTAAATTTCAATTTTTTTGGTATTACTATTCATCATTGGTCAACAAAAATGTTGACTTTTAGAATAAAAATGTGTACATCAACTTTGGCACTCCCAACATACCACATTTGGTGTTTAAAACTTGTTGGCATTAAGTGTTTTTGCCATTCCAAAGTGTAACTCAACACAAACAGATTTTTCAATTTTGGTGAGTCAACTTCACTGTTCCATTGGACACTGTTACTGTTGGAATTTGAGGAAATGTAAAACATAAAAGTTGTTCCTTATTTTGTCTAGTTGAATTTCCTTTTTTGAATCACTCCATTTGGAGTTTTGTAGCTCCAGATATGGCTCAAAAACCCAAGCTGTCCGGATATGCATTCTGCAGAAATTTACCATATCTACAGTGCATGAACAGTAACTTGAGTCACTTGGTTGAATGGGTTCTGGCCATAATTTGGGGTAGGTTCCTTCATGAAAGTTGTTTGTCTATGTCTTAGCTTATTGCTGTAAAAATTTCAGGCCAATTGACCAAATATACAGTGAGTTATGGCCAAATGAACAGTTACTGTTCATTTGGCAAATTCTGCAGAATTCAGTGCAGGGCATCCGGATTGTGGCTGAGTTTTGACCCTTTTGCTTTGGTCTTTTGGGCATAGTTTCTTCAGCAAAAATGTGCCATTATAAGCCTAGTTTCATGTCCAATTGGCCAAACACCAATTGGACTACCACTGCCCAAGTTATGGCAGTGCAAAGGGACTGAATTTTCAGTCCCTATGCTGCTGTCCTAGGCAGCCTGCAATCCTCACTTTGCAATCTCATTTTTCTGTCCCATTTATGGTCAACACATCTAAAATGGTCACTAATTGACCATTACAATGTGCCCTAACAATTTCCTAAGCCAAGTCACACTTTCACCTTTCCAAACCCTAATTTCCATATGAATTTTTACAACATGCTTCAATTAACTATCTCATTCCATAATCACATGCATACATGGTTTAATCTTGATCTCTAGTCCACTTTAAGTCTATCAAAACACTCATTCCTTTTTATTCAATAAGGCTGCTGAAACCTAGGGCATGGATAGACATAGATTTCATTCATTTTAGTCACAAATTCCTACTTATTCCAAGTCTCTAACATAGAATTTAAAAAGCTTTAGATGTATATATGCACTAACCTTGTTTGGGCAGATTTTTCCAAGCCTCTAAACTCCAATTTCTTTCTCCTTCTTGGCTGCCAAAGGCTTTAGCAAGGTGCTAGGGCAAATTTTAGTGAAGAGTTTCTAGGGTTTTAGGGTGAGGAAGTATGGAATTTGAAGCTTGAATTGAACATCAATGGAGGAAGGGTTGAGGAAGTTTCGGCTGGTCTTTCTTGAAAGGGAGAATGGCTGCTGAAATTTGTTAATTTAGTCTTCTCTTATCACTTTTAATAGTTAGTCAAATAATGGCTTAAATTTGATTGGTTGAAAAATTTTAAATGATGTCATTTTTGCATTATTTTGCATTTTATTTTCTTTTCTTTCACTACTCATTTCAAATTTCATTTCTAGTAATATTTCTTCATATTTTATGTCATATTAATTATTTACTCAACTGGACAAGTCGGCCAAAAATCACCTCGAAAGGCGAAATGACCAAAAAGCCCTCCGATTGGCTTAACGCGTCAAAATTGTCTCAGACGATTGAAAAATTTTTCTAGGTATTTTCTTGGCATTCTAATGCCATAGGAACCTCAATTACCCTTCTCTGGAGTCCCAAAAATTATTTTATAATTTTTCCCCTGGGTCTAGGGCTCCTCGTTGCGAGAACCGCAACTTCCCTCCGGTTACCCATCGCTAGGGCACCGGCTCATTTAACTCGGTTGTATTTTATTTCTAAAATTTTTACTAAATTTTTCTTATTAATATTTGAGTTAATTATGGTTCCTGACTTTTGTTTAAATATTTTTCCGGACATTCTAGCAGTCCGGACCGACAATCGGTCACCAAACAAAGAGGATGTACGGAGTGGTTACCGGGAGGGTGTTACAACTCTTCCCCTCTAATTTAAATTTCGTCCTCGAAATTTACCTGATGCAAACAGTTGAGGGAACTGTTGCCTCATCGTCTCTTCACTTTCCCAAGTTGCCTCCTCGGTGTTGTGGTGCCTCCAAAGCACTTTCACCAATGGAATTTGCTTGTTTCTCAACTCTTTCACTTCCCGAGCCAAGATCCGTAGAGGTTCTTCTTCATATGTCAAATCCGGCCGTATTTCAATTTCTTCTCTGGAGATGACATGTGAAGGATCTGAGCGATATCTTCTGAGCATAGACACGTGGAACACATTGTGGATCTTGTCCAGCTCTGGTGGTAAAGCTAGCCTATAGGCCACTGGACCCACACGTTCAATGACTTCATATGGGCCAATGAACCTAGGGCTTAACTTACCTTTCCTTCCAAACCTCAATACCTTCTTCCATGGTGACACCTTGAGGAACACTTTGTCGCCAACCCCATATTCTATTTCTTTTCTCTTCAGGTCGGCATAGGATTTCTGTCTGTCTGAGGCAACCTTCAAGTTGGCTTTGATTGATTTCACCTTCTCCTCAGCCTGTTTCACCAGGTCTGGCCCTACCAGTTTGTCTTCGCCCAATTCAGTCCAGCACACTGGAGTTCTACATTTTCTTCCATACAGTGCTTCATACGGGGCCATTTGAATACTAGCTTGGTAGCTATTGTTGTATGCAAATTCTGCCAGTGGGAGGTATCTATCCCAGCTTCCCTCAAACTCAATGACACAACTCCTCAGCATATCCTCAAGGACCTGACAAGTATTTCACGTTATTGTTATCATTTCAATTCAATATTTGTATCAATTTCATTGGTTTCAATTGTTTACCCGATTACTCTTTTCGCATTGCCCATCCGTCGAGGATGGAAAGTCTTTGAAATGGAGTTGTGTACCCAAGGATTCATGCAACTTCTTCCAAAATCTCGATGTAAACCTTGGGTCTCGATCAGATATGATGGAAAGTGGAATTCCATGCAGTCTAACTATCTCACTGATATACAATTCTGCTAATCTCTCTAGTGAGTAGTCAGTCCTAACTGGCAGAAAGTGTGCTGACTTTGTCAATCTATCAACTATCACCCATGTTGCATCATGTTTCTTTCGGGTGAGAGGTAGACCACTTACAAAATCCATGGTGACCCGATCCCATTTCCATTCAGGTATGCGTATAGGCTGTAGCAAACCTGATGGAACTTGATGTTCTGCCTTGACTTGCTGACATGTCAAGCATTTAGTCACATAGTCAGCTATGTCCTTCTTCATACCAGGCCACCAATACTGAAGCTTTAGGTCATGATACATCTTTGTACTTCCTGGGTGCATAGCATATACACTAGTGTGTGCCTCTTTTAGAATATTGGCCTTCAATTCCCCATCATATGGTATACACAGTCTTCCTTTGTAATACAGACACCCATCAGCTTTCACCCCATAGTCAGTTGCTTTTCCCTCTGGGATTTTGCTCATAATAGCCATTAGCTTCTCATCTATCTTCTGCCCATCTAAAATCTGCTGTAGCAGGTTTGGCCTCACTTGCAACTCAGCCAAGATAGCTCCATCTCGAATCAAAGTTAGACGGGTATTCAATGATCTCAAAGCTGTCATGGATTTTCTACTCAAAGCATCCGCAACTACATTTGCCTTCCCAGGATGGTAGTCAATTACACAATCATAATCCTTTAGGAACTCAATCCATCGCCTCTGTCTAAGGTTGAGTTCCTTCTGGGTTGGCAAATATTTTAGACTCTTGTGGTCTGTGTAAATGTAGCACTTTTCACCATACAAGTAATGGCTCCATATCTTCAGTGCGAAGATAATTGCTGCAAGCTCTAGATCATGGGTAGGGTAGTTCTGTTCATGTGGCCTTAACTGCCTGGAAGCATAGGCGACCACCTTCCCCTCTTGCATTAATACACACCCTAGCCCATTATGTGAGGCATCACTGTAGACCACAAAGTCCTTTCCTGACACTGGCTGTGTTAACACTGGTGCCTCTGTCAACATAGCCTTCAACCTCTCAAAACTGGTCTGGCACTTGTCATTCCAGTCAAATCTGACATTCTTGTGTAACAACTTGGTCATTGGAGCAGCTATTAGGGAAATCCTTCACAAATCTTCTCGTAATACCCACTAGCCCCAAGAAGCTTGACCTCGGTTGTGTTTCTCGGGAGGCTTCCATTCCATCATCGCTTCTATTTTCTTGGGATCCACCTAATCCCATCGGTGACACTATGTGTCCAAGGAATGCAATCTCATTCACCAAAAGTCACACTTGGACAACTTAGCATACAGCCTTCTTTTCCTCGCAGGTTTGCGTAACAATCCTCAAATGTTCATCATGTTCTTCCCTGGTCTTGGAGTACACCAGAATGTCATCAATAAAAACCACTACGAACCGATCTAGGTATGGATAGAAGATACGGTTCATAAGGTCCATGAACGCCGCTGGTGCATTTGTTAGGCCAAAGGGCATCACCAGAAACTCATAATGCCCATACCGGTCCCGAATGCGCCTTGGGCACATCTACATCTTTCACCTCACCGATGATACCGATCCGAGATCAATCTTAGAAAATACTCCCGCTCCCTTCACTAATCAAACAGATCATCAATTCTAGGCAACGGATACTTGTTCTTCATACCACTTTATTCAACCGCCGATAATCAATACATAGCCTCAAAGTCCCATCCTTCTTCTTTACAAACAAAGACCGAGCTCCCCATGGTGACACACAGTGGGCGTATGAACCCCTTTATCCAAAGAATCCTTGCAATTGAGTTTTCAACTCCTCAATTCGTGGGTGCCATCCTATAAGGAGCAATAGAAATGGGTGTCAGATCTTGCAGTTGTCTCAATAGCAAACTCGACTTCCCTTTCTCGTGGCAAACTGTGCAACTCTTCAGAAATACTGGGAAGTCTCTCACCGTGGGTATGTCACTGTGTTTGGCTTAGCTCGCCTAGTATCCACCACATGTGCTAGGTAGGCTTCACAGACTTTTCTCATCATTCTTCTTGCAACTGTGGCTGAGATGACATTGGACAAGAAATCTGTCCTTTCCCCCACAACTGTGATCTCATTAACCTCAGGGGTTTTCAAAGAAATTCTCTTCAATTTGCAATCAACTATTGCCTGATGACGTGACAACCAGTCCATTCCCAAAATCATGTCAAACTCATGGAAAGGCAACTCAATCAAGTCTGCCAAGAATGCATACCCTAGAAACCTTAACGGCCAACCTTAGTATACCATATTCACCACTACATCGTGGGCCCAATGGATTAGTGACCAGAATGTCTTGGTCACTCTCCCCTACTAGTATCCCCCTTTCTACGGGTAAGTTGATGCAAATGTAGGAATGTGTGGATCCTGGATCCACCAATGCATGCACAGGAGTATTGTAGAGGGAGAACGCACTCGATGACGCCCGGCATCTTGCTCCTCCCGAGCTCTCAAGGCATAATTTCCGGCAGTGGTCCATTATCCGCCTCTCTGCCGGCTTAGATGCAGCCTGCGAGATGGTCCCACGGCCGGATTTACTGCACTTCTACCCCTTGGTGGTGCAGAGCGTGTCCTCTTCTTGTGTTGGAGCAACAGTAGTAGTTCTGCAAGGCGGTTTCACCGATGTTCTGTCGACCCACATCTCAAGCAAGCACCAGTTACTCTCCAACATTCCCCCTTATGCCATTTCTGACAGTGTGGACATGCAGGAGATGCTGGGGCTGGTCCCCTGAACCCCATCCCTGGAGAGCTGCCCACTGATGGTGTGGACTGACCTCTCCTAGGGGTGAATCGTGGCCCGCCCCGAGACCGACTCGCCCCGTGGCTGAGCTGAACTTTGTACAGGAGGACCCTTGAACTTCTTCCCTGATGCAGGAGCTGAACTAGACTGACCCGGTCCCCTCTTCTGTTGTCTCTCTCTTCTAGTCCACTCACTAATTCTTACTTTTTCAACTCTTATTGCAGCTTCCACTAGCTTGCTAAATTATGTAATTCCCAAGGCAGTGAGTCAGTATCTTGATATTGTCATTCAGTCCCTCTTCAAATCTCTTGCACCTTTCAGCTTCGTTAGGGACTATTTCCCTTCCATAGCGGCTTAACCGAACAAACTCCTTCTCATACTCGGCCACTGACAGCTATCTCTGTCTCAGATTAATGAACTCTCTTCTTCTCTTCCGTATACAAGACCACATATTTCTTCTTGAACTCGAGAGGAAGAAGTCCCAAGTTACTGACTTCTGCTGCACTTCATCGACACGTGTCCCACCATCCGTAGGCATCGCCTTGTAACAAGGATATAGCAGCCTTTCTAAGTTACGCTCTGGGGTGCAGTGGAGTTGTTTTAAGACTCGCCTGCCTGCTCAACCAATTCTACCGCAATGCAGTCATCTTCTCTCTTGCCATAGAAGTCCACACCCAAACTTCCTTAGCCTTTCCAGTGTGATTTACTGTGGAGCCGGTGGTGGTGGTGGTGCCGGCATTACCCCGCCATTTGTCTAAAAAGTCGGCCATTTGTTGGAACATGGCTCGTGGAGGCCGAAAGGTGCTCGCTGAGCTGGTGGAGCAGATTCTCTCATGCCCCGCGTCTCAGCTGCTGCAGGTGGAGCATAACTCTCCACTTCCTCCTCAACGGCTCTCGGAGATGACGGATCCATATCCTATTCATAATAAGAAAGATAAACAGATTCGCGTTAGTGTCACCTCGACTCTTACAAATGCAATGCATGGTATGGACTCAATCTAGGCCCGTAAACGCCTAAACCGGCTCGATACCACTAAATGTGACACCCTTACCCGTACAAGATACCCGAGTAAGTAATGCCACACAGTTGTACTGGCACTCTCTAATAGACCTTACTTGATTTGTGTCATGCTTTTGAAGTTAATTTATGAAATATGATTTGTTTTAACCATTTATCAAAAGTATTATTCATTTGAGGTTCCGAAGATTTTAAGGAAAATCCGTGAGTACCTGCTAAAAATGGAGAAAATAGCTTCTGAACTGTTAAAAACACTTCCAATATACAATTTCATTCATACTCAACTCCAATATTATCAACAAAACTCAATATCAATATCTCAATAATTTGTCAATTTTGTGTCTCAACAACCTTTTCATTTCTCAAAACATCCCTTTCTCAGGGTTCTCATATATAAACAACCATTAAATACTCAAATTAATACCATACATGACCATAAATCTTTATTATTTACATGAACCTCAAAATACATTACATAAATCCCAAATACATATGAGAAAATAAAAAGTTAGTTACAAAATGACAAAATGACATCTAGTGTCCTACCAATGCAATCGCAGTGACGAGGTGACACGGACATCGAGCAGAATCGCCGATGGACTCACCTACCGTGGTCTACTGGGCTCGCGATCGAATCTCCAGTACCTACGCGTGGCAAAAGCAACGCGCTAAGCAATAATGCTTAGTGGTGCAATAATATAATAAAAGAAAATAGCAAGAAAATAAATGTGTATAGAATGTGTATGCTTTCTTTGTTTGGTATTGATATATTCATTGTTTCATTTACGTTGTTCACTTTTATTCATTTGGTTGCCTCAAGTAACCTAAACTAGATGATCGGATCGATAACGGTAACCGCACCGGGTACCTAGTACCTCGGGCCGTCACACCATCGGTCACATACGTATCTCCCGGTGCAAATGTAACAGCTAACAAGTCAGAATAATATCCGCACAAGGCCAAGTCTCAATACAAAGTCAGAATGGCTAAAAGCCATGAAATCACAGAATGGCATTTTTGCCATGTGCAGTACTGCTAACTGAACCCTATTGGCATGCCAAACTATCCAAACCAATCTTGTTAGGTATACTAGGGCATTTGAAACTCTTAAATTTGTCAATTTGTAAATTTCAATTTTTTTGGTATTACTATTCATCATTGGTCAACAAAAATGTTGACTTTTAGAATAAAAATGTGTACATCAACTTTGGCACTCCCAACATACCACATTTGGTGTTTAAAACTTGTTGGCATTAAGTGTTTTTGCCATTCCAAAGTGTAACTCAACACAAACAGATTTTTCAATTTTGGTGAGTCAACTTCACTGTTTCATTGGACACTGTTACTGTTGGAATTTGAGGAAATGTAAAACATGAAAGTTGTTCCTTATTTTGTCTAGTTGAATTTCCTTTTTTGAATCACTCCATTTGGAGTTTTGTAGCTCCAGATATGGCTCAAAAACCCAAGCTGTCCGGATATGCATTCTGCAGAAATTTACCATATCTACAGTGCATGAACAGTAACTTGAGTCACTTGGTTGAATGGGTTCTGGCCATAATTTGGGGTAGGTTCCTTCATGAAAGTTGTTTGTCTATTTCTTAACTTATTGCTGTAAAAATTTCAGGCCAATTGACCAAATATACAGTGAGTTATGGCCAAATGAACAGTTACTGTTCATTTGGCAAATTCTGCAGAATTCAGTGCAGGGCATCCGGATTGTGGCTGAGTTTTGACCCTTTTGCTTTGGTCTTTTGGGCATGGTTTCTTCAGCAAAAATGTGCCATTATAAGCGTAGTTTCATGTCCAATTGGCCAAACACCAATTGGACTACCACTGCCCAAGTTATGGCAGTGCAAAGGGACTGAATTTTCAGTCCCTATGCTGCTGTCCTAGGCAGCCTGCAATTCTCACTTTGCAATCTCATTTTTCTGTCCCATTTATGGTCAACACATCTAAAATGGTCACTAATTGACCATTACAATGTGCCCTAACAATTTCCTAAGCCAAGTCACACTTTCACCTTTCCAAACCCTAATTTCCATATGAATTTTTACAACATGCTTTAATTAACTATCTCATTCCATAATCACATGCATACATGGTTTAATCTTGATCTCTAGTCCACTTTAAGTCCATCAAAACACTCATTCCTTTTTATTCAATAGGGCTGCCGAAACCTAGAGCATGGATAGACATAGATTTCATTCATTTTAGTCACAAATTCCTACTTATTCCAAGTCTCTAACATAGAATTTAAAAAGCTTTAGATGTATATATGCACTAACCTTGTTTGGGCAGATTTTTCCAAGCCTCTAAACTCCAATTTCTTTCTCCTTCTTGGCTGCCAAAGGCTTTAGCAAGGTGCTAGGGCAAATTTTAGTGAAGAGTTTCTAGGGTTTTAGGGTGAGGAAGTATGGAATTTGAAGCTTGAATTGAACATCAATGGAGGAAGGGTTGAGGAAGTTTCGACTGGTCTTTCTTGAAAGGGAGAATGGCTGCTGAAATTTGTTAATTTAGTCTTCTCTTATCACTTTTAATAGTTAGTCAAATAATGGCTTAAATTTGATTGGTTGAAAAATTTTAAATGATGTCATTTTTGCATTATTTTGCATTTTATTTTCTTTTCTTTCACTACTCATTTCAAATTTCATTTCTAGTAATATTTCTTCATATTTTATGTCATATTAATTATTTACTCAACTGGACAAGTCGGCCAAAAATCACCTCGGAAGGCGAAATGACCAAAATGCCCTCCGTTTGGCTTAACGGGTCAAAATTGTCTGTACCGATTGAAAAATTTTTCTAGGTATTTTCTTGGCATTCTAATGCCATAGGAACCTCAATTACCCTTCTCTGGAGTCCCAAAAATTATTTTATAATTTTTCCCCCGGGTCTAGGGCTCCTCGTTGCGAGAACCGCAACTTCCCTCCGGTTACCCATCGCTAGGGCACCGGCTCATTTAACTCGGTTGTATTTTATTTTTAAAATTTTTACTAAATTTTTCTTATTAATATTTGAGTTAATTATGGTTCCTAACTTTTGTTTAAATATTTTTTCAGACATTCTAGCTGTCCGGACCGACACTGGTCACCGGAACAGTAGGATGTACGGAGTGGTTACCGAGAGGGTGTTACATTTAGTTTAATTTTTGAATAAATATGATTTAAATTCTGCATAAATATTATTTTAGTATGTTGTGCACCACTGAGTCATAGTACTCAACGATGGCTATTATTGTTGTCGCAGATATAGAGACTAGAGGAGCAGCAGAGTGAGCTGCTAAGGATTGTGGTGCCACCTTCCCTGAAGTTCTATCAGGTATATTTTATACTCTGATTGTAAAAATTATGTTGATGTATGTAAATGTAGAAAATGGTCATGAACAGTTGTATAAAGTTTGTAATAATATTAGTGTCGATTTTTGTAATGTAAATTTTGGATGAATGTAATTTGTTTTAATTTTAATGAAGTACGAATGAAAGTATTTTGTTTTAATTTGAATGAAATTACTTAGTATTATTTTTGATGTTATTTGAATTGGAAATTACTGATTTGAATTTTTGGAATTTGAGAAATGATGTTGAAATTGGTTGTGATAGAGGTTGATTTAATGAAGTTGATGAGATAAATCATTGGAAGTACTTTTTACAGGAATTTGAAGAACTGCTTTATCAAAATACTGACGGCACTCTGCCGAAATTTTTCTGAAATTTATGAAAAAATAAAAAGGGACAAAAATTTTAACTAGTTTACAAACTCTAATTAAATATTTTAATACCTATAAGAAAATACTTGTCACACCTTACCCCTCTGTAAGGCATAACATGATCTCGTAGAATACCTAATGAACTGCTGCACTTCGTCTACGGATAACTCATTAAGCACCCTATAAGGGATTTTAAAACAATTTCTTATTTTTGATAAGTGGTGAGCATTTTCTAATAGGTATTAAAACATTTAATTAAAGTTGAAAACTATTTAATATTTTTGGTCTATTTTATTTTTTCGCAAATTTTATAAAAATTTTGACAGAGTTCCATTTATATTTTGAGAAAACAGTTCTTTAAATACCTGAAAAAAAGGCACTTTCAATAATTTTTCAACCACTGCTTCAAATTCATACTCAATCTCAACCAATTTCTCAACACATTTATCAACTTTCAAATTTCAAATCCACTATCCAATGATCATCAAAATACCAGAAATCCAGTTTATTCAAATTAAATGAAATAGTTCAATTCATAATTCAATAAGGACAAAACAATTTATAAACATCCTTACAAAATTTACATTAAGAGAAAATTCAACTAAAATTTATTACAAACTTTGCACAAGCTTTACACAAGATGCTTAAGACCGAATTTACATGTCCATACATTTATGTACATTACATACATCAAAAGAAATATTTACAATCAGGGTATAAATTATACCCGATAACTTCAAGCTGATAGATCCTCACACCTCAGCAGCTCAGTCTGCTGCTCACTTAGTCTCTATATCTGCGACAGCAATAAAAGCTATCGCTGAGTACTAGGACTCAGTGGTGCACAACATACTAAAATAATCTTTACATAGAACTTCAATCACATTTATTCAAAAATTTGACTGAACATGAGAATTAAATACAAATCATGCATTATGAGATTTTAATCCCAAAAAATTTCATTTTGAAGTATCAAATCACATTTCATAAAACCTACAGTTAGATCATGCCATTCGAAATAAATAGAATCTCAATAGCCAGAGGCTAAAGAGAAATCACATCACAAGGCTAGCTAGCTCAAATATATGGATATCCATTCACATCTTCTTCTACTAGCACACCTCAACACTTCTCCCGAGAAGGAATCAAAATTCAAAAATAATTACCCCTACTAGTCGTGCTAATCAGGTGTTCAAATATATGGTCATGACACTGTGGTTTCAAAACTTATCTTAATAATTTGCTAAATATTGCTATTTCAAATATACACAATAACTTTCAACAATTTAAATTAAAACTTCATAAATAATATCACAAATAAACTTTCACAATTCAAAGCAAAAGTAAAATACATATTTCATTCGCTTTATTAATGAATTTTAAAGCATAGTGATGTTGTGTACAAACCTCAAGCGAGTCGCCTCTTGGCCTTGACTCGGTTCCTTGGGTTCTTTCCCCGTATTCTTTTCAACTGAAACACACAATTTCACAGTGTTTCAGTACTATAACTTAGCATAAATCCAAAAATAAATTTAACTTCACTTTTACCTAGCTTTAAAGTGCTAAACTCGACGTTCTTGAAATTTTGTGTTTCAGGGTTACTATTCACTATACTATTCAAGTCAAATTATTGACTTTCTAAGGGTTAATAGGTATGGGAATTCCAACTTCACCCACATACCATATTTTGGTTACTAAATTTGTTGGTTTTGGATGTTTATTCCAATTCTAAGTCTTTTAGGTAAATTTGATAATTTTCAGTTTTGGAGTCTAAGGTTGCACTGTTCCATTGGTCACTTTACTATTGAAATTTGGCAAAACTTTCTTCATAAAAAATGTTTCCTATTATCTTAAGTTTATTCTCCTTTTTATATCACTCCAATTGGAGTTTTGTAGCTCAAGTTATAGCCATTTGAACCATGGCTGCCGGATTAGACACAACCCAGAATTCTGGGCAATTTTTTTGTGCTGGCAGTTTTTGGCCACCGATTTTGGGTGGCCAAATAACTTAGTTAATGGCATAATTTGGGTTAGTGTTCTTCATGAAAGTTTTAGTTCTATATCTCATCTAACCACTAGTAAAATTTCAGGTTATTTTGACCTGCCTAGCTCAAGTTATGGCCAAATGAACAAAACATTGTTCATTTGGTCAGTTTGTACAGAGGTAGACTGTGATTTTTCAAGTTTGGTCAATTTGTTCACTAGGTTTTGGTCACTTTTTGGGCATGCTTCCTAAATGAAAATTGTGTCATTTAGTGTCTATTTTCATTCCCAATTGGTCTCATACCAATTGGACTTGTAAAATTTCATTTTTGGTCCCTTAAAGGTAAATTGGTCTTGCTGCCAGCAGCATGACCATACTCAATCCGAATTGGCTTTTGATTCAAACACTCCTAACACACCTCATTTGGTAAAAAATGACCATTTCTCACTTCAAATTAGGTCCAAAACATCATTTACAAGTTTCTCACAGTTTTGGTCTCTAAACCCTAATGTCCAAAATCCTAATTCACAAACTCTTACATTTAGCTACTTTCAAAGCCTTTAATCATAACCATTCAACTAATTAAAGTTCATATACCCATTCAAACCATTCAAATCATGCAATAAACCCCCATACACATGCTGGCCGAATTTCAGTTTAGTCCCTCAACAATTTGTTTCATTTCATTTTAAGTTTATTTACAAGTTAATCAAGCTAAAAACACAACAAATAAACTAATTTTACATCTTAAATCACTAACCTTGCTAGGTGTCTTTAAGCTTTCCTTTTTTCTTCTTTCTTTGATGACCAATCTCCTTCTCAAGTGACTAGAACAATTTTTTATGAAGCAATTATGAGAGAAGTTGAAGTTTAGTAAGGATTTCAAAGCTTGGATACAAGCTTCAATGGAGGATCAACAATGGAGGAATGAGGGTGAGTGGGGCGGCAACAAGGTGAGGAAGAAGACTTTTGATCTCTTTTTTTTTTCTTTCTTTTCTTTTTGTTTTATGTCTTTAGGAAGACCAAAAATCTAATTAATTAAATATGCTAATTATTATTTTTATGGCATCATGCATGATGTCATCACCTTTTTAACTTTTTCATTTTCTTTTTTTTTTTCTATTTATTTTTCTATTAGTTCTTTAATTTAATTCTCGATTTTGAAATTTTGTTTTCTCCGATTTTATTTGACAGTTAGGTCAGGAGTCAGCTCTCGGGGTCAATTGACCAAATTGCCCCTCGCCGGTTCGTCCTGGTTTGCAATTAACTCAACATTTCTTTCAGTTCCCTAACCTAATTATTTGACTGGCTTAACAATTCTTTTTTGTGATTTTCTCTTTTCCATTGTGTTTATAATAGTCCTAAGGACCGCAGCGTCACATTTTACGGTTTGAAATTTGAGTTTAAAATGACTTTGCAGTCCTTCTCAAGAAGGTCACCCATCGCTGTGACTCTTGGCTCGTTTAACTTCTTATGTTCTATTTTTCTTATTTATACTTAACTAATTGGCAATTACTAATTATTTGTGTTCATAGGTTATCTAGTTGTCTTAAGTGTGGTTCTAATCCCCTTAATTGTCTGGACCGACACCGGTCACCGGAACAGTGAAATATACCAAGCTATACAAATAGGGGTGTTACAATTCTCCCCCCCCCCTATATAAATTTCATCTCGAAATTTTACCTGGTATCAATCTCTAAACAGCTATGGGTGCTGTCTCCTCATGTCCTCCTCTCGTTCCCAAGTAGCTTCTTGGCCTGAATGATGGTTCCACAACACTTTCACTAACGGTATTTGCTTGTTCCGTAGCTGCTTCACCTCATAAGCTAGAATCTCTATGGGTTCTTCTTCATATGTGAGGTCTGGATCCACTTCAATTTCTTCTACTGGTAGTACATGAGATGGGTATGATTGATACCTCCTCAACATAGACACATGGAAGACATTATGTATCTTCTCCAACTCTGGAGGTAGTGCCAAATGATATGCCAAAGGACCCACTCTTTCCAGAACCTCATATGGCCCAATGAAGTGAGGACTCAGTTTCCCCTTTCTGCCGAATCTCATAATTCTCTTCCAAGGAGAAACCTTGAGGAAAACTTTCTCACCCACTGCATACTCAATATCTCTTCTCTTCAGATCAATGTAGGACTTCTGACGGTTTGATGCAGTCTTAAGTCAATCTCAGATCACCCTGATTTTCTCTTCAGTTTGCTGAACAATTTTGGGTCCAATCATCTTTCTTTCACCCACGTCATCCCAACGCAACGGGGTTCTACATTTTCTGCCATACAAAGCTTCATATGAAGGCATCCCAATGCTTGATTGATAGCTGTTGTTATAAGCAAACTCAATCAAAGGTAAGTGTGTGTCCCAACTGCGCTAAAATTCAATCACACAAGCCCGTAGCATGTCCTCCAAGATCTGAATTATCCTCTCAGATTGGCCATATGTCTGTGGGTGGAATGCAGGACTGAAGTTCAATCTAGTTCCTAGGGCTCTCTGAAGACTACCCCAGAATCTAGAAGTGAACCTAGGATCTTTGTCTGACACGATGGATACTGGCACTCCATGCAGTCTTACTATCTCATCAATGTACAACTTGGCCAATCTTTCTAAACTGTAGTCCATCTGGACTGGTAGAAAATGAGCAGACTTGGTTAGTCTGTCAATAATGACCCATACTGCATCATGACTCTTCTGTGTCCTCGGAAGTCCCATAACAAAATCCATCGTTATTCTCTCCTATTTCTATTCCAGTACTGGTAGTGGATGTAACAACCCAGCGGCTACTTGATGCTCTGCCTTTACTTGCTGATAATTTAGGCATTTAGAAATAAAGTCTGCCACATCTCTTCTCATACCCATCCACCAGTAATGCTCCTTTAGCCCTCTATACATTTTTATACCACCAGGGTGCATGGCAAAAGGAGACTCATGTGCTTCCTTCAAAATGATTTGCCTCAAATCAACATCATTAGGAACACACATTCTACCCTAGTGTAGTAGTAGACCATCATCTCTTATTGAGAATTCTAGTTTCTTGCCCTGCTGGACTTCTTCCAACAGCTTCTGACACCTTTCATCATTCTCGAGACCATTACGACCGATCGATCGACATCGGTGTACATGCCATGCAACTGCTGTCTGCCCCTCATCATTAATCTCTAAGCTGGCATGTAATGATCTTAACTCATGTACCAAAGACAAAAGAGTAACCCGTAGACTTGCCATAGTCTTGAGACTTAAGGCATCAGCCACAACATTAGCTTTCCTTGGCTGATAGTATATCAGACAATCATAGTCTTTTATCAACTCTAACCATCTCCTCTGTCTTAAATTCAACTCTTTCTGGTGCCCAAATACTTCAAACTCTTATGATCTGTGTAGATGTAACACTTTTCCCCATACAAATAGTGTCTCCAGATCTTAAGAGCAAACACCATAGCTGCAAGCTCCAAATCATATGTCGGATAATTCCTCTCATGCGGTTTCAGTTGGCGTGATGCATAGGCAATGATATTTCGATCTTGCATCAATACACAGCCTAACCCATTGTGAGAAGCATCACTGTAAACTGTATATTCTTTACCCGGGGTAGGTAAAGTAAGGACTGGAGCTTCAGTTAAACATCTCTTCAATTCATCAAAACTTTGCTCGCATTTATCCGTCCACTGAAATTTCACATCTTTTCTAAGCAGCTTGGTCAATGGAGATGCCGACATGGAAAATCCCTTTACAAACCTACGGTAGTATCTAGCTAAACCCAAAAAACTGCAAATCTCTATGACATTTCTGGGTGGTCTCCAATTAAGGACAGCTTCAATCTTACTTGGATCTACCTTGATGCCCTCTTCTGATACTACATGCCCCAAGAAAGATATTTCCTTCAGCCAAAATTCATACTTCGATAACTTGGCATATAGCTATTTCTCCCTTAGAGTCTGTAGTACAATCCGCAGATGTCTATCATGCTCTTCTGCATTCCTCGAATAGACCAATATATCATCAATAAATACCATAACAAACTGGTCGATGTATGGTCTGAAGATAGTGTTCATCAGATCCATAAAAGCAGCCGGAGCATTAGTTAACCCGAATGGCATGACCAAGAACTCATAATGGCCATAGCGGGTTCTGAAGGCAGTTTTAGAAATACTATGCTCTTGTACTTTCAACTGATAATAACCTGATCTCAAGTCAATTTTGGAGAACACAGCTGCACCCCTCAACTGATCAAATAAGTCATCAATGCGGGGCAATGGATATCTATTCTTTATTGTCACCTTATTCAACTATCGATAATCAATACACAAGCAGAGAGTGCCATCCTTCTTCTTTACAAACAACACTGGCGCTCCCCAAGGTGACACACTGGGGCGGATAAAGCCCTTGTCGAGCAGCTCTTGCAACTACACTTTCAACTCTTTCAATTCTACTGGTGCCATTCTATATGGCGTTATGGAGATTGGGTCCACACCAGGCATAACATCAATCTCAAACTGCACCTCTCTTTCTGGAGGTAATTCTGGCAATTCATCAGGAAACACATCCGGAAAGTCACATATAGTAGAGATGTCCCTTAGTGCTGGACTCCCCACTTGGGTGTCTATCACATGTGCCAAGTATGCTTCACACCCCTTTCTAATCAATTTTCTGGCTGGTGCAGCCGAAATGATGTTCAATGGCAGTAAATGCCTCTCCCCATGTATTACCACATCACCGTATAGAGGGAGACCAAAAGTGACTGTCTTCAGTCTACAGTCAATCATGACGTGATGCCTGGCTAACCAATCCATGCCCAAGATAATATCATACTCTCTGAAGGGCATTTCAATCAAATCTGGTAGGAAAACATGTCCTTGGATCACCAAAGGACAGTCTCTATAAATTCCATTGACCAAGACCTCTTGTCCTAACAGACTAGTTACTAGCACTTCAAAACCCATTTGCACACATGGAACAGCAAGTGAACTGACTATGCTAGCACTAACATATGAATGGGTTGAACCCGAATCAAACAATACAAATACTTCTTGACCAGAGATAAAAAATGTACCAGCTACAACATCAGAAGTCTCAGCCTCTTCTCGCTGTCTCATCGTGTAGACTCTGGCTGAAGCACTTTCTTGTGCCGATCGACCAATCAGACTTCTCGATCGCTCAAGCAAAGGCTCTCTACCTCTGCCTCTTCCTCTGCCAACTAATTGTGAACCTTTGGGAGCAGGACTCTGAATAGATCCTTTGGCAGTAGTAGGAGCTGGACCATATCTCGGAGCACTAGTGCAGTCTTTAGCTATATGGCCCTTTCCTCCACAGTTAAAGCAGGCTCCAATGGCCCAATAACATTCCCCCCCCATGAATCTTGCCACAAGTCTCACAGGGGCTGGCAGAATGTGAACCCTTGCTCGACTGCTGACCAGACCTAGGGTTCTCTGTCTAGAGAATCGGGCCCTACCAAATCTTCCACCTCGACCCCTGATAGGTCCACTAAATTTCTTCTTCTTGCCAGAAGTACCACCAGAACTCTATTCTACTGACTTTTCCCCCTTGTCTTTTTCTAATTTCTCAGCTTTCTCTGATTTTTCTTTCACTGGGGTTGCTTCTGATTCTATTATTTCCAACTCAATTGCTTGAGACATGAGCTTTGAGAAGTTGCTGTGTCGAAATCCTACAACTTGCATCCTTATGCTGGGCTTCAAACCAGTCTCAAATCTCTTGCACCTTGCCTTGCTGGTGGAAAGGAGACTCCCAGCATAATGACTTAAGTGGGAGAACTCCCTCTCATACTCTGCCATTGATCTATTCCCTTGTTTCAAACTAAAAAATTCTTATAGTTTCTGATCAACATATGCATCTGGGATGTATTTCTGTCTGAATTCTCTGATGAAGTCATCCTGTGTCAAGATCGGTGGTTCAAATTGAGCCGTGGGGATGGTCTTCCACCAATCATACGCATCCCTGCAGAGCGACACGTAATACTCAAACTTTAGTTCATCTTGGCGGTCTGACTTCTTAAATACTGGCCCATTCTTTCAAGCCATTGCTCTGCCTCTAAAGGATCCACTATACCCTTAAATTCTGCAGCCCCATACTTCAGTAATTTATCATACTGTCTGGCTGGAGGCAGTGGTTGTGCCACAGGTGTCTGGGGTGAAGCTTGAGCAGGCATACCCCCAGCCATTTGTTGAAACATCGCAGCCATTTGCTGTGCGAACTATGCAGGGAACTGCGGCATTTGCGGGGTTGGTGCTACTGATCCACTGACATTTTGTAAAGCTGGGGCTTCCCCTTGTGCCTTAACTTCAACAGATTGCTCGACTGAGCGATCCCCTTCTTCCATTTAAGTCTGAAGTTAGGGTATCTCCTATACTAGTAACACATGGAGATTTCCTCATATTTATGATGTAATGCACTATATGTAACAAATATGGACATTGAGCAGTTGTACTTAACAAGGAAAGACACAATTTCTCAAGTTAAAACATACTTCAAAAATTTGCTCTGATAGCACTAAAACATATCACACCTTACCCCTCTGTAAGGCATAACATGATCCCGTAGAATACCTAATGAACTACTACACTTCATCTACCGATAACTCATTAAGTACCCTACAAGGGATTTTAAAACAATTTTCTTATTTTTGATAAGTGGTGAGCATTTTCTAATAGGTATTAAAACATTTAATTAAAGTTGAAAACTATTTAATATTTTTAGTCCATTTTATTTTTTCACAAATTTTATTAAAATTTTGACAAAGTTCCGTTTATATTTTGAGAAAACAATTCTTCAAATACCTAAAAAAAAGCACTTCCAATAATTTTTCAACCACTGCTTCAAATTCATACTCAATCTCAACCAATTTCTCAACACATTTATCAACTTTCAAATTTCAAATCCACTATCCAATGATCATCAAAATGCCAGCAATCCAGTTTATTCAAATTAAATGAAATAGTTCCACTCATAATTCATTAAGGACAAAACAATTTATAAACATCCTTACAAAATTTACATTAAGAGAAAATTTAACTAAAATTTTATTACAAACTTTACACAAGCTTTATACAAGCAGCTCAAGACCGAATTTACATGTCCATACATTTATGTGCATTACATACATCAAAAGAAATATTTACGGTTAGGGTATAAATTATACCCAATAACTTCAAGCTGATAGATTCTCACACCTCAACAGCTTAGTCTGCTGCTCCTCTAGTCTCTACATCTGCGACAGTAATAAAAGCTATCACTGAGTACTAGGACTCAGTGGTGCACAACATACGAAAATAATCTTTATGTAGAACTTAAATTACATTTATTCAAAAATTTGACTGAACATGAGAATTAAATACAAATCATGCATTATGAGATCTTAATCCCAAACAATTTCATTTTGAATTATCAAATCACATTTCATAAAACCTACAGTTAGATCATGCCATTCGAAACAAATAGAATCTCAATAGCCAGAGGCTAAAGAGAAATCACATCACAAGGCTAGCTAGCTCAAATATATGGATATCCACTCACATCCTCTTCTACTGGCACACCTCAACACTTCTCCGGAGAAGGAATCAAAATTCGAAACTAATTACCCCTACTAGTCGTGGTAGTGAGGTGTTCAAATATATGGTCATGACACTGTGGTTTCAAAACTTATCTTAACAATTTGCTAAACATTGCTATTTCAAATATACACAATAACTTTCAACAATTTAAATTAAAACTTCATAAATAATATCACAAATAAACTTTTACAATTCAAAGCAAAAGTAAAATACATATTTTATTCACTTTATCAATGAATTTTAAAGCATAGTGATGTTGTGCACAAACCTCAAGTGAGTCGCCTCTTGGCCTTGACTCGGTTCCTCGAGTTCTTTCTCTGTATTCTTTTCAACTGAAACACACAATTTCACAGTGTTTCAGTACTATAACTTAGCATAAATCTAAAAATAAATTTAACTTCACTTTTACGTAGCTCTAACGTGCTAAACTCGACGTTCTTAAAATTTTGTGTTTCGGGGTTACTATTCACTACACTATTCAAGTCAAATTGTTGACTTTCTAAGGCTTAATAGGTATGGGAATTCCAACTTCACCCACATACCACATTTTGGTCACTAATTTTGTTGGTTTTGGTTGTTTATTCCAATTCTAAGTCTTTTAAGTAAATTTGATAATTTTTAGTTTTGGAGTCTAAGGTTGCACTGTTCCATTGGTCACTTTACTATTGAAATTTGACAAAACTTTCTTCATAGAAAATGTTTCCTATTGTCGTAAGTTTATTCTCCTTTTTGAATCACTCCAATTGGAGTTTTTTAGATCAAGTTATAGCCATTTGAACCATGGCTATAGGATTGGACACAACCCAGAATTCTGGGCAATTTTTTTGTGCTGGCAGTTTTAATTCACCAACTTTGGGTGGCCAAATGACTTGGTTAATAGCATAATTTGGGTTGGTGTTCTTCATGAAATTTTTAGGTCTATATCTCATCTAACCACTAGTAAACTTTCAGGTTATTTTGACCTGCCTAGCTCAAGTTATGGCCAAATGAACAAACACTGTTCATTTGGTCAGTTTGTACAGAGGCAGACTGTGATTTTTCAAGTTTGGTCAATTTGTTCACTAGGTTTTGGTCACGTTTTGGGCATGCTTCCTAAATGAAAATTGTGTCATTTAGTGTCTATTTTCATTCCCAATTGGTCTCATACCAATTGGACTTGTAAAATTTCATTTTTGGTCCCTTAAAGGTAACTTAGTCATGCTGCCAGCAGCATAACCACACTCAATCCAAATTGGCTTTTGATTCAAACACTCCTAACACACCTCATTTGGTCACAAATGACCATTTCTCACTTCAAATTAGGTCCAAAACATCATTTACAAGTTTCTCACATTTTTTGTCTCTAAACCCTAATGTCCAAAACCCTAATTCACAAACTCTCGCATTTAGCTACTTTCAAAGCCTTTAATCATAACCATTCAACTAATTAAAGTTCATATACCCATTCAAACCATTCAAATCATACAATAAACCCCCATACACATGCCGGCCGAATTTCAGCTTAGTCCCTCAACAATTTGTTTCATTTCATTTTAAGTTTATTTACAAGTTAATCAAGCTAAAAACACAACAAATAAACTAATTTTACATCTTAAATCACTAATTTTGTTAGGTGTCTTTAAGATTTCCTTTTTTCTTCTTTCTTTGATGACCAATCTCCTTCTCAAGTGTCTAGAATAAGTTTTTTTTTGAAGTAATTATGGGAGAATTTGAAGTTTAGTAAGGATTTCAAAGCTTGGATACAAGCTTCAATGGAGGATCAACAATGGAGGAATGAGGGTGAGTGGGGCGGCAACAAGGTGAGGAAGAAGACTTTTGATCTCTTTTTTTTTTTTTCTTTCTTTTCTTTTTGTTTTTATGTCTTTAGGAAGACCAAAAATCTAATTAATTAAATATAATAATTATTATTTTTATGGCATCATGCATGATGTCATGCAGATGTCATCACCTTTTTAACTTTTTAATTTTCTTTTTTTTTTCTATTTATTTTTCTATTAGTTCTTTAATTTAATTCTCGATTTTGAAATTTTCTTTTCTCTGATTTTATTTGACAGTTAGGTCAGGAGTCAGCTCTCGGGGTCAATTGACAAAATTGCCCCTCGCCGGTTCGTCCCGGTTTGTAATTAACTCAATATTTCTTCCAGTTCCCTAACCTAATTATTTGACTGGCTTAACAGTTCTTTTTCGTGGTTTTCTCTTTTCCACTGTGTTTATAATAGTCCTAAGGACCGCAGTGTCACATTTTATGATTTGAAATTTGAGTTTAAAATGACTTCGCAGTCCTTCCCGAGAAGGTCACCAATCGCTGTGACTCTCGGCTCGTTTAACTTCTTATGTTCTGTTTTTCTTATTTATACTTAACTAATTGGCAATTACTAATTATTTGTGTTTATAGGTTATCTAGTTGTCTTCAGTGTAGTTCTAATCCCCTTAATTGTCCGGACCAACACCGATCACCGGATCAGTGAAATATACCAGGCTATACAAATAGGGGTGTTACAATACTCACCACTTCTAAAAAGTAAGAAAATGATTTTAAAATCCCTTGTAGGGTACTCAATGAGTTATCGGTAGGTGAAGTTCGGTAGTTCATTAGGTATTATACGGGATCATGTTATGCCTTACAGAGGGATAAGGTGTGACATGTTTTAGTGGTATCAGAGCAAATTTTTAAAGTATGTTTTAACTTGTAAATTTGTGTTTTTTCTTTACTAAGTACAACTGCTCAATGTCCTTATATGTTACATACAGTGCATTACATCATAAATATTAACTAACAGAGGGAAATCTCCTTGTTTTATTTGTTCAGGAGATATCCTACTGCAGACTGATATGGAAGAAGGGGATCACTCAGTTGGGCAATCGGTAGAGGCTGAGGCCCAAGGGGAAGCCCCAGCTCTCCAAAATGTCAGTGGGTCAGTGGGACCAGCAACACAAATGCCGCAGTTTCCTGCACAGTTCGCACAGTAGATGGCGGCAATGTTTCAATAAATGGCTGGGGGTATGTCTACTCAAGCTCCACCCCAGACTACTGTGGTGCAACCTCAAGCTCCAGTCAGACAGTATGTCACACCCTACTCCTCCGTAAGATGTAACATGATCCCGTAGTACACCTAATGAATTACCGTACTTTGCCTATCGGTAACCCATTAAATATACTACAAGGGATTTTAAATCAATTTTCATAAAATTTAAATCATCGATTAAAATTTAATGTTATAAATTTTTTTCAAAATTTCGCAAAAGTGCCGGCTGTGTTTTGAAAAAACAATTCTTCAAACCTGAAAAGGAAAACACTCCCAATATCTTTTCTCAAATACAACTCTAATAACTTCATTTCAACTCACAATTTAAATCTCAATAATCAAATCAATTCACTTTCAAACGAATCTCATCATAAAGAACATTTCATTTATTACAAGACTCAACATTAATATTACAAAACTATTCAGGTAAATGAAATCTCAAATTTTCATTTACAATAATTTACATTTAATTACATACCAAAATATTTTACAAGAGTTTTTATACAACGGCTCAAATAATTTACATACATATTATTACATGCATACATCAAACTTATGTACATGGGTATACCTATGATATACCTGGAGCTGATCTAAATGTCTCTTTAAAGAAGCTTACTCAATTGCTCTATGCTCTTTTCACCTGCGACAGCATACAAAGCTATCGCTGAGTGGTGAACTCAGTGGTGCACAACTATAATTTAAAACATAGTACAATATACATTGACAAAATTTATAGCAAATAATTTGGAAATCTGAATACTCATCAAATTCCAAAACTCAAAATATTCATTGCCAATAATATAAATCATTTGTATAAAATGACTTTGATCACGAAATTCAATTTATCAAATCACAACCAAACATTTAAGGTAATTCCAACAAAATCAATTATACATAAATCATAATTGAAATCATAATTCTTTACTATTCAAAAACCATTCTTTATCTCAAAAGGCATTCTTTATCTCAAAAGCCATTCTTTATCTCACTACATAGGCAAGACTAATCCGAAAGGGCCATCTTCGGGGTGATTCTAACTCCCTTTGATCGGGGAGGTCGAATCAGATTCTAACTCCCTATGGTCGAGGAGGTCGAATCATCGTGCACAGTACACATCACAATAATGAATCTTCTGAAAGGGCCATAACATAAAACTTAGATCTAACCTCTAATAAGAGGAGAATCTAAGCCTGTGCATGTACCATGGTAATCAAAACACAACTAAATCTATTAACTTCTCAACAAATGAGAGAGATGGGTAATAGCCTAGTCAAGCATTTATAGTGAGATATAAAACAATATCACAATCCTTTTAGTGAGTATAAATCACAATACAATTCGATTCAAAGTCAATTCCAATATCTAATAATTTTTATGCTCATCAGAATTCAAATAATAAATTTGCATTTTTCCATGCAAATTGCCCATCACAATTCAAAATATGTTCTATCACAATTTTCCAAAAATATAATTTATTCAATTCACAACAATGCTTAATACTTGTGGAAATACCATTTCACAAAGCTAAATTCATACATACTATAACAATTTCAATAATCATTGAATTAAATCCAATACTTGTTAAGCATAATACATAAGAAAAATATGTCATTTAATCATATGAAATATTCAGAACAAAATAAGTTAAAAACTAGTTGTGTACAAACCTGATTTGAGTCGCTCCTAGGCCTTGACTCAATGTTCTTTATGCTTCTCAATATCCTTATCAACTGAAACACACAATTTAAAGTGTTTCAGTACTCAATAAATTTGTTTCGACCATAAAATCTAATATCTAAATTTTCTTGGTACTATTCCCTTTAATTTATTTTATTAGTTAACTTATAATGTTGACCATTGATGCACTCTAAGTGAGTCAATTCCAATGTTACCAATATGTCACATCCTAGAGCCCTTTAGTATTGGTATATATTACCAAAATCATTTTCAAGTGTATTGCATTTTATTGTAATTTACCGAATTTCGGTGTACTATTTTAACATAGCCGGACGACTTAGTTCCCTCGGTTTTCGGGTTTCGGTCCAAACTATAAACTTGTAGGTCTATGTCTTATTGCACGCGGGGCAAAATATCAGGTCATTCTAAGCTGTGTAGACCAAGTTATGGTCAATTTACCAATGCTGGATAGAATGCATCAAAATGGTAACTTTAGGTCACTTTTGGTTCGGCCAGTTTTGGTACCTGAGTTTGTGCAAGCTATTTGGCTTGGTTCTGGCCATTTATGGGCTTTGGTGTCTTCATAAGAATTGTAGATATATGTCTAAACTATTCATGGTAAAAATTTCAGGTCATTTGGACTGTTTTGAGTGAGTTATGGCCAAAACACTAACTGCTGCCCAAATGATCAATTTTCAGGCTTTCAATTCACTAATCTGGATTTGATCATTTTTCAAGTCACCTTCTAGGAAGAATTTAGGTAAGCTTCCTTCGCGAAAGTTGGCACATTTTGTGCCTAGTTTCACCTCCAATTAGTCTCATACCAATTGAAGTCACACACTTAAGGTTCTAAGCCAAAACACACACTGTCGTACTACACACTTCTCATCACTTACCAATTACATATTCAACACTTACCAAACTACTTCTTTCATGCCAATTCTGATTTGTACCTTACCATTAACACATTTAACAACACATTTTGGTCATTTTGGACAACTTGTAACCATTCTCAATATGCACACTATAAAACAGAATTTTCCAAAGTTCATTTACACTATTTAACCACATGAACATACCCCATTTACATACCCAATTCTAAACCATTATACACATATCCATGCTGCCATCAATAATAATATCTTACACAACCATAAACAAGTAAAAACAAGCTACATTGTAACATCCTCACTTTAGCTAGTCCGTAAATTCTACTGTTTCGGTGACCAGTGTGGGTCCGGACAGCTAGAACGTCCGAAAAAATATTTAAACTAAAGTGAGGAACCATAATTAACTCAAATATTAATAAGAAAAATTTAGGAAAAATTTTAGAAATAAAATACAACCAAGTTAAATGAGCCGGTGCCCCAGCGATGGGTAACTTAGTGAGAAGTTGCGGTTCTCGCAACTAGGAGCCCTAGACCCTGGGGAAAAATTATAAAATAATTATTGGGACTCAAGAGAAGGGTTATTGAGGTTCTTATAGCATTAGAATGCCAAGAAAATTCTTAGAAAAATTTTTCAATCGGTACAGACAATTTTGGCTCGTTAAGCTAAACGGAGGGCATTTTGGTCATTTCGTCTTCAGAGATATTTTTGGCCAACTTGTCCAGTTAAATAAATAATTTATATAACATAAAATATGATTAAATGTTGTTGAAAATTTAATTGAAATTAATTAGGCAAGAAATGGAGAGAAAATGAAAGAAAATAGCATTATGACATCATAGCGATGTCATTAAAGTTTTCCCAACCAATCCAATGTGGACACATGGCATAAACTTATTTAAAAGAGACAAATGGGCTGGAAAAATAAAACAAAAATCAGATTTCTTTTCTCTTCATCTTCCTTGCCGTGAACCTCCTCCATAGCCAAACCATTTTCAAGCTTTCAAAGCTTGATTTTCACTCACTTCTACCCAACAAAACCCTAACCTAGCAACACAAAAAAGTGTTCTTACACCTTGGTGATTCTTTTGGGAGCAAAAAGAAGAGGAAAACAAGAGCTTTAGCAAGTAGGAAAATCTCACTTCATAGAGGTTAGTGACCTAACCATGAATTTTACTTTAAATTCATGTTAAGGACTTTGAATGAGTGTAAAATTACAAAGAAAAATTGTTGAATACCATTTGTATGTAAACCCTAAATATTGGCAGCCTTGGTTAGGATAATATGATGATGATTTTTGTGAGCTAAAATGCTAGTGTGGCTGCCCACAATACGTCTCTTTTATGTGGATTGATGAAATGCAATGCTAATGCATGGTTTGAAATGTTGAGTTAGGGTTTGAAGTGGAGAAATGAGACTTTGACCATGTGATGATGGAAGTAGGTTTTAATGGTCAATTAGTGACTATTTGGTTCTATTTAAATAAAAAATGAAGTGTGTTGAGTAGTGAGATTTGGGTTTGGTGTGGCTGCCCTTGGTGACCTGCAGAATTAGACATGAGTCCAGCAGGTTTGGGTAGCAATAACTTGAATTATAGAGGTCCAATTGGTGCAAAGCCAATTGAAAATGAAACTAGACATATAATGGCACAACTTTGGTGAAGGGACCATGCTCAGAAAACCAAACCAAGTTGACTAAAAGTTTGCCCTAATCCGGGTGACCTGTAGTCTGCCTGGGCAAAATGACCAAAGGAACAGTGTTTGGTCATTTGGCCATAACTCAGTGCAGAAAGGTCCAATTGACCTGAAATTTTACCGAAAACAAGGTGAGGTATAGACCAACAACTTTCATGAAGGAACCTAACCCAAATTATGACCAGAACATATTCAAAAGGTGAGTTGTAATCACTGTTCCTAACACTGTAGATTTGGTCAGTCCAGAAATTCTGGATAAAATTTCAATCTGGCTAGTTGTGGTGTTTGAGCCATAACTTTAGCTAAAAAACTCCAAATGGAGTGATTCAAAAAAGAAAATTCAACTAGACAAAATAAGGAACAACTTTCATGTTGATCATTTTGCCAAATTCCCACTAGAAAAATGACCAATGGAACAGTAAATACAAAGTATGAAAACTGAAAATTCTGCCCAATTAACATTAAGCTTAGAAATGGTATTGGCAACCAATACCAACAAATTTTGAATGCAAAATGTGGTATGTTGGGAGTATTAGAACCAATGTACCTATTGCCTATTCAAAAGTCAACATTTTTGTTGACTAATGAATGGAATAGTAACACTAAAATTTAAATTTCAAAAATTGTGAAACTTAAAAGTGTAAAATGCCCTAGTATACCTAACAAGATTGGTTTGGATAGCTTGGCATGCCAATAGGGTTCTGTTAGATGCCATTCTGTGTTTCATGGCTTCCCATGCCATTCTGTGACATAATAGCCTTTGGCTATGTTATTGAGTTGATAAACTTGAGTTTTAACCCTGATAATTATTACAGCTTATTAGCTGTTCTGTTGCACACCGGGAAACACAATGTGACGAATGGTGTGATGGTTCGAGGTACTTAGTACCCAGTGCTAGTTTACCCATTTATCCAGTCCAGTCGACTAATATAGGTTACTCGGGCAATGATAATAAACCTTACCAAATTTTATTTGAATAATACTGCAAATAATATCAGAAATTAAGTTTACTAAAAAAATGTAACATACATTCTGCATACTTATTTTTATTATATTTTATTTTATTTTATATTATTACCAGTAAGCAGAATTGCTTAGCACGTCGCTTTTGCTACGCGCAGGTACTAGAGACCTAGATGGGGAGCCCAGCAAACATCAGACAGGGAGAGCATTCAGAGCTGCATCCAGAGTCCAGAGTCACCTCACATCTGCACTGCATATGGTAGGACATTAGGATTTTGGGTAGCATTTTAAATTTTGCATTTTGTATTAGCTTTGGGTTGAAACTATAAACTCTTGTAATTATGTAATGATGTAAATATATGAAATTTCATATTATTGGAATTTTCTGTATATTATGTTGAGAAATATTTATGAATGTGCTTCCAGCAATGAAGTGAAAAGAAATATTTCTGAAAATAGTGTTGTGATTTGAGATTGAGATTTTGAGATTGACTTGAATGTGTATAATGGAGTTTGGATTTGGAAATTATATTGGAAGTGTTTTTAAACAGGTTCAGAAGAACTATTTTTCCAATTTATAGCCGGCACTCTACCGGATTTTCTATAAATTTTGAGGAAAAATTTAGATTTATCAAAAAATTATAAATAAATAAATTAAAAGGGATAAATTATAATTAGAAATATAAATTAGTGCTCCAGCACACTGAGTGGCATAACTTGCTCGGCTACACTGTAGACGGGTAAGGCGTGTCACATTTAATTGAAAAGGACAGATTTCCTGTCCAATGTTATCTGAGCCACGATTGCAAGAAGATTGATGAGAAAAGGCTATGAAGCTTACCTAGCACACGTGGTTGATACTAGGCAGGCTAAGCCAAACCTGGGTGATATACCCACAGTGAGAGGCTTCCCAGATGTGTTTCCTGAAGAGTTACCTAGTTTACCACAAGAAAGGGAAGTCGAGTTTGCTATTGAGGTAATGCCGGGTACAGCACCCATTTCTATTACTCCTTATAGGATGGCACCCACTGAATTGAGGGAGTTGAAAACTCAGTTGCAAGAGTTGCTTGATAAGGGGTTCATACGCCCTAGTGTGTCACCATGGGGAGCTCCGGTGCTGTTTGTGAAGAAGAAGGATGGAACTTTGAGATTATGTATTGATTACCAGCAGTTGAACAAAGTAATTGTGAAGAATAAATATCCATTGCCCAGAATTGACGATCTGTTTGATCAGTTGAAAGGAGTCGGTGTATTTTCAAAAATTGATCTCAGATCAGGGTATCATCAGTTGAGGGTAAAAGATGCAGATGTGTCAAAAACTGCATTCAGAACCTGGTATGGGCACTATGAATTTCTAGTGATAACGTTTGGGTTAACAAATGCACCAGCAACATTTATGGACCTTATGAACCGTATCTTCCATCCATACTTAGATCGGTTTGTAGTGGTCTTTATTGATGATATTCTGGTGTACTCCAAGACTAGGGAAGAACATGATGAACATGGAGGATTGTTTTGCAAACCCTGCGAGAAAAGAAGCTGTATGCTAAGCTGTCCAAGTGTGACTTCTGGATGAGTGAAATCTCCTTTCTTGGACACATAGTATCAGCAGAGGGGATTAGAGTGGATATAAAAAAGATAAAAGCAGTGATGGAATGGAAGCCTCCCATAAATACAACTAAGGTCAGAAGTTTCTTGGGGCTAGCTGGGTATTACAGAAGATTTGTGAAGGGGTTCTTTCTTATAGCTACTCCAATGACCAAGTTGTTGCACAAGAATGTGAAATTTGGTTGGAACGATAAGTGCCAAGCCAGTTTTGAGAGGCTAAAGGCTGTATTGATAGAAGCACCAGTGTTAACACAGCCAGTATTGGGAAAAGACTTTGTGGTCTACAATGATGCCTCGCATAATGGGCTAGGGTGTGTATTGATGCAAGAGGGAAAAGTGGTCGCCTATGCTTCCAGGCAGTTAAGGCCACATGAACAGAACTACCCTACTCATGACCTAGAGTTAGCAGTAATTATCTTCGCACTGAAGATATGGAGGCATTATTTATATGGTGAAAAATGCTACATCTATACAGACCACAAGAGTCTAAAATATTTGCCAACCTAGAAGGAGCTCAATCTTAGACAGAGGCGATGGATTGAGTTCCTAAAGGACTATGATTGTGTGATAGATTATCATCCTGGGAATGCAAATGTAGTTGCTGATGCCTTAAGCAGAAAGTCCATCACAGCTTTAAGATCACTAAATGCCTGTTTGTCCTTAGCTCAAGATGGAGCTATCTTGCTGAGTTGCAAGTGAGGCCAACCCTGCTACAGCAGATACAAGATGGGCAGAAGGCAGATGAAAAATTAATGGCCATTATGGGTAAAATTTCAGAAGGAAAGGAAACTGAATATGAGGTGAAAGCAGATAGGTGTCTGTACTACAGAGGAAGAGTGTGTGTACCAGATGATGGGGAACTGAAAACTAGTATTTTGAAAGAAGCATACACTAGTGTTTATGCTATGCACCCGGGAAGCACGAAAATGTATAATGATTTGAAGCCTCATTATTGGTGGCCTGGTATGAAGAGGGATATAACTGACTATGTGACTAAGTGTTTGACATGTCAGCAAGTTAAAGCAGAACGTCAAGTTCCATCAGGATTGCTATAGCCTATAAGCATTCCTGAATAGAAATGGGACCGGGTCACTATAGATTTTGTTAGTGGTCTACCTCTCACCCAGAAGAAGCATGATGCAGTATGGGTGATAGTGGATTGATTGACGAAGTCAGCACATTTTCTGCTAGTTAGGACGGACTACTCACTGGAGAAGCTAGCAGAATTGTATATCAGTGAGATAGTTAGACTGCATGGAATCCCATTTTCCATCATATCTGACCGAGACCCAAGGTTTACATCGAGATTTTGGAAAAAGTTGCAAGAAGCCTTGGGCACACAACTCCATTTTAGCACGGCTTTTCATCCCCAGACGGATGGACAGTCAGAACGAGTAATCCAGGTAAACCTAAGAACTAATTGAATTTTTGCAATTAATAGATTGAAATGATAGTAACAATGTGAATTATATGATAGATCCTAGAGGATATGCTAAGGAGTTGTGTCATTGAGTTTGAGGGGAGTTGGGATAGATATCTCCCACTGGCAGAATTTGCATATAACAATAGCTACCAAGCTAGCATTCAAATGGCCCCGTATGAAGCACTGTATGGGAGGAAATATAGAACCCTAGTGTGTTGGACTGAATTGGGCAAAGATAAGCTGATAGGACTAGACCTAGTGAAACAGACTGAGGAGAAAGTGAAGATAATCAAAGCTAACCTGAAGGTTTCCTCAGATAGATAGAAATCTTATGCCGACTTGAAGAGAAAAGAGATAGAGTACGCAGTTGGAGATAAAGTGTTTCTCAAAGTCTCACAGTGGAAAAAAGTACTGAGGTTTGGAAGGAAGGGTAAGTTAAGCCCTAGGTTCATTGGCCCATATGAAGTCATTGAACGTGTGGGACCAGTGGCCTATCGGCTAGCTTTACCACCAGAACTGGATAAAATACATAATGTATTCCATGTTTCTATGCTGAGAAGATATCGCTCAGACCCTTCACATGTCATTTCCATGGAAGAGATTGAAATCCAACCGGACATGACATATACAGAAGAACCTATACAGATCCTAGCTCGGGAAGTGAAGGAACTGAGAAATAAACAAATTCCACTGGTGAAAGTGCTTTGGAGGCACCACAACACTAAAGAAGTAACTTGTGAAAGTGAAGAGATGATGAGACAACATGTGACACCCCTTACCCGTGTACAGTATACCCGAGTAAGCAATGTCACACGGTGTACCGTCACACTCTAATATACCTTAATTAATTTTTATCATGCTTTTGAATATAACTTGTGAAATATAATATATTTGAGCCATTTATCGAAATTATAATTTATTTGAGGTTCCGAAAATTTTGTAGAAAATCCGGCAGAGTACCGGCTAAAAATGGAGAAAACAGTTCTTCGGAACCTGTGAAAAACACTTCCAATATTCATACTTAATCATTCTCAAACTCCAATGTCATCACAAACTCAATATTTTTCAACATCATGTTCTCAATCATCATTTCTCAGGGTACTCATATATAAACAATAAATAAATACTCAAATTACTTCCATACATAACCATAAATCTTCATTATTTACATGAACCTCAAAATACATTACATAAGTTCATTTACATATGAGAAAATAGAAATTTAGTTACAAAATACCAAAATGACACCCAGTGTCCTACCAATGCACTGCAGAAGTTGAGGTGACACGGACACTGTGCAGAACTGCAGGATGGACTCACCCAGTCTATGGTCTACTGGGCTCACGATCTGTATCTCCAGAACCTACGCGTGGTAAAAGCAACGCGCTAAGCAATGATGCTTAGTGGTGCAATAATAAAATAAAAGAAAATAGCAGAAAATAAATATATATTTAATGCATATGTCTTATTTGTTTTGTATCTGTTATATTCATTTATTTCTTTAACTTTGTCCATTCTCATTCATTTGGTTGCCCAAGTAACCTATATTGAACGACTGGACTGGATAAACGGGTAAACTGGCACTGGGTATCTAGTACCTCAGGCCGTCACACCATCGGTCACATATGCCTCTCCCGGTGTGCAACAGAACAGCTAATAAGCTGTAATAACATCAGGCACAAGGCCACATCTCAATACAAGGTCAGAATGGCTAAAAGCTATGAAATCACAGAATGGCATATTGCCATGTGCAGTACTGCTAACTGAACCCTATTGGCATGCCAAACTATCCAAACCAATCTTGTTAGGTGTACTAGGGCATTTGATACTTTTGAATTCTTCAAATTTTGAATTTCAAGTTTTGGTGTCACTATTCACCTCATTGGTCAACAAAAATGTTGACTTTTTGATAGAAAATAGGTACATTGGTTTTAACACTCCCAATGTACCACATTTTACATTTAAAACTTGTTGGAATTGAGCACCCATACCGTTTCTAAACTTAAAACCAAGAGGGCAGAATTTTCAGTTTTTGAAGCCTAATTTTACTGTTCCATTAAGCACTGTTGCAGTGGGAATTTGAGGAAATGGTAAACATGAAAGTTGTTCCTTATTTTGTCTAGTTGAATTTCTTTTTTTGAATCACTCCATTTGGAGTTTTGTAGCTCCAGATATGGTCCAAAAACCAATGCTGGCCGAATTGAAAAAACTGCAGAATTACCAAATCTACAGTACCATGAACAGTGACTGCCATTGTCTTGTTGGATAGGTTCTGGTCATAATTTGGAGTAGGTTTCTTCATGAAAGTTGTTTGTCTATGTCTTAACTTGTTGCTGTAAAAATTTCAGGTCAATTGACCATTTCTACAGTGAGTTATGGCCAAATGAACAGTTACTGTTCATTTGGTCATTCTGCAGAATTGGCTTGCAGGGTACCCGGATTGGGGCCAACTTTTGGTCCTCTTGCTTTGGTCTTTTGGGCATGGTTTCTTCAGCAAAAATGTGCCATTATAAGTCTAGTTTCATGTTCAATTGGCCAAACACCAATTGGACCAACACAGCCAAAGATATGGCAGTCCAAGTGGGCTGGAATCACAGCCACCCTGCTGCACTCACTGGGCAGCATACTCATTCACTTTGCCATGCTATATTTCAGTCCAAATTATGGTCAAATTTCCTCAAATGGTCACTAATTGACCATTAGAATGTTCTTTAATAATTTCATAAGCGAAGTCCACATTTTACTCTCAAAACCCTAGTTTCCATTATAAATTTTCACAACATATCTTAATTACTAACTCATTCACTAACCACATGCATACATGCTTTAAACATGATCTCTAATCCACTTTAAGTCCATCAAAACACTCCATCATTGTTCCTTCCTTAGGGCTGCCGAAATTCATAGTAGGCATACACACAAATTTGGTTCATTTAATTCACAAATTCATGTTGATTTCAAGTCCCTAACATGGAAAATAAGGGTTTTAAGTAGATAGGTGCACTAACCTCTTGTAGGGCAGAATTTTCCCAAGCTTGACTTCACTTTCTTTCCTTTTCTAGGCTGCCAAACACTCCTCCTTGGTGTGGGTATAATTTTTAGTGAAGAGAGGATAAGGTTTTGAGGTGAAATAAGGTGAGGTTTGGGAGCTTTAGTGAGCTTTCATGGTGGAATGGTTATGGAATTTGAGAGCTACGGGTGGGTTTTGTGAAAGTGATGGCAGCTGGAATTTTTAGGAGCTTTTGCTGTATTCTTATCCATATTTTATTGGTTAATTTAAGTGTTGATTAAATGTGATTGGTGGGTAAGTGTTTAATGACATCATATGATGTCATAATTGGTATTTTCTTCCATTTTCTTTTCTTCTTTTCTCTACTCATTTTCAATTCAATTTTTAGCAATATTTATTCATATTTTAGATCATAATAATTATTTACTTAACTGGACAAGTCGGCCAAAAATCACCTGTGAAGGCGAAATGACCAAAATGCCCTCCGTTTGGCTTAATGGGTCAAAATTGTCTGTACCGATTGAAAATTTTTTCTAAATATTTTCTTGGCATTCTAATGCCATAGGAACCTCAATGACCCTTCTCTGGAGTCCCAAAAATTATTTTATGAATTTTTCCCCGGGTCTAGGGCTCCTAGTTGCGAGAACCGCAACTTCTCACTAGGTTACCCATCGCTTGGGCACCGGCTCATTTAACTTAATTTTATTTTATTTCTAAAATTTTTCCTAAATTTTTCTTATTAATATTTGAGTTAATTATGGTTCCTCGCTTTAGTGTAAATATTTTTTCGGACGTTCTAGCTGTCCGGACCGACACCGATCACCGGAACAGTAGAATGTACGGGGTTGCTACAAGGAGGGTGTTACACAACAGTTTCCTTAACTGTTTGCATCAGGTAAATTTCGAGGACGAAATTCTTATTAGAGGGGAAGAGTTGTAACATCCTAACTTTAGCTAGTCCGTACATTCTACTGTTTTGGTGACCAGTGTCAGTTTGGACAGCTAGAACCTCTAGAAAAATATTTAAACTAAAGTGAGGAATCATAATTAACTCAAATATTAATAAGAAAAATTTAGGAAAAATTTTAGAAATAAAATACAACCAAGTTAAATGAGTCGGTGCCCTGGCGATGGGTAACTTAGTGAGAAGTTACGATTCTCGCAACTAGGAGCCCTACACCTTGGGGAAAAATTATAAAATAATTATTGGGACTCCAGAGAAGGGTTATTGAGGTTCTTATAGCATTAGAATGCCAAGGAAATGCTTAGAAAAATTTTTTAATCGGTATAGACAATTTTGGCCCGTTATGCCAAATGGAAGGCATTTTGGTCATTTCGGTCATTTCGTCTTCAGAGATGATTTTTAGCCAACTTGTCTAGTTAAATAAATAATTTATATAACATAAAATATGATTAAATGTTGTTAAAAATTTAATTGAAATTAATTAGGCAAGAAATGGAGAGAAAATGAAAGAAAATGGCATTATGACATCATAGTGATGTCATTAAAGTTTTCCCAACTAACCCAATGTGGACACGTGGCATAAACTTATTTAAAAGAGACAAATGGGCTGGAAAAATGAAACAAAAATCAGATTTCTTTTCTCTTCATCTTCCTTGCCGTGAACCTCCTCCATAGCCAAACCATTTTCAAGCTTTCAAAGCTTGATTTTCACTCACTTCTACCCAACAAAACCCTAACCTAGCAACACAAAAAAGTGTTCTTAAACCTTGGTGATTCTTTTGGGAGCAAAAAGAAGAGGAAAACAAGAGCTTTAGCAAGTAGGAAAATCTCACTCCATAGAGGTTAGTGACCTAACCATGAATTTTACTTTAAATTCATGTTAAGGACTTTGAATGAGTGTAAAATACAAAGAAAAATTGTTAAATACCATTTGTATGTAAACCCTAAATATTGGCAGCCTTGGTTAGGATAATATGATGATGATTTTTGTGAGCTAAAATGCTAGTGTGGCTGCCCACAATATGTCTCTTTTATGTGGATTGATGAAATGCAATGCTAATGCATGGTTTGAAATGTTGAGTTAGGGTTTGAAGTGGAGAAATGAGACTTTGACCATGTGATGATGGAAGTAGGTTTTAATGGTCAATTAGTGACCATTTGGTTCTGTTTAAATAAAAAATGAAGTGTGTTGAGTAGTGGGATTTGGGTTTGGTGTGGCTGCCCTTGGTGACCTGCAAAATTGGACATGAGTCCAGCAGGTTTGGGCAGCAATAACTTTAATTATAGAGGTCCAATTAGTGCAAGGCCAATTGGAAATGAAACTAGACATATAATAGCATAACTTTGGTGAAGAAACCATGCCCAGAAAACCAAACCAAGTTGACCAAAAGTTTGCCCTAATCCGGGTGACCTGCAGTCTGCCTGGGCAAAATGACCAAATGAACAATATTTGGTCATTTGGCCATAACTCAGTGTAGAAAGGTCCAATTGATCTGAAATTTTACCATCAATAAGCTAAGATATAGATCAACAACTTTCATGAAGGATCCTAACCCAAATTATGACCAGAACATATTCAAAAGGTGAGTTGCAGTCACTATTCCTAAAACTGTAGATTTGGTCAGTCCAGAAATTCTGGACAAAATTTCAATCCGGCCAGTTGTGGTTTTTTAGCCATAACTTGAGTTACAAAACTCCAAATGGAGTGATTTAAAAAAGGAAATTCAACTAGAAAAAATAAGGAACAACTTTCATGTTGATCATTTTGCCAAATTCCCACTTCAAAAATGACCAATGGAACAGTAAATACAAAGCATGAAAACTGAAAATTCTGCCCAATTAACATTAAGCTTAGAAATGGTATTGGCAACCAATACCAACAAATTTTAAATGCAAAATGTGGTATGTTGGGAGTATTAGAACCAATGTACCTATTACCTATGCAAAATTCAACATTTTTGTTGACTAATGAATGGAATAGTAACACTAAAACTTAAATTTAAAAAATTGTGAAACTTAAAAGTGTAAAATGCCCTAGTATACCTAATAAGATTGGTTTGGATAGCTTGGCATGCCAATAGGGTTCTGTTAGCAGTACTGCATATGGCTTCATGCCATTCGGTGTTTCATGGCTTCCCATGCCATTCTGTGACATAATAGCCTTTGGCTATGTTATTGAGTTGATATACTTGGGTTTTAACCTTGATATTTATTACAGCTTATTAGCTGTTCTGTTGCACACCGGGAGACATAATGTGACCGATGGTGTGATGGTGCAAGGTACTAAGTACCCAGTGCCAGTTTTCCCATTTATCCAGTCCAGTCAACTAATATAGGTTACTCGGGCAATGATAATAAACCTTACCAAATTTTATTTGAATAACACTATAAATAATATCAGAAATTAAGTCTACTAAAAAAATGTGATATACATTCTGCATACTTATTTTTATTTTATTTTATTTTATTTTATATTGTCACCACTAAGTAGAATTGCTTAGCGCGTCGCTTTTGCTACGCGCAGGTACTGGAGACCTAGCAGGAGAGCCCAGCAGACATTAGACAGGGTGAGCATTCAGAGCTGCATCCAGAGTCCAGAGTCACCTCACATCTGCACTGCATATTGTAGGACATTAGGATTTTGGGTAGCATTTTATATTTTGCATTTTGTATTAGATTTGGGTTAAAACTATAAACTCTTGTAATTATTTAATGATGTAAATATATAAAATTTCATATTATTGGAATTTTCTGTATATTATGTTGAGAAATATTTATGAATGTGCTTCCAGCAATGAAGTGAAAAGAAATATTTCTGAAAATAGTGTTGTGATTTGAAAATTATATTAGAAGTATTTTTAAACAGGTTTAGAAGAACTGTTTTTCCAATTTATACCCGGCACTCTGCCGAATTTTCTATAAATTTTGCGAAAAAATTCAGATTTATCAAAAAATTATAAATAAATAAATTAAAAGGGATAAATTGTAATTAGAAATACAAATTGGTGCTCTGGCACACTGAGTGGCATAACTTGCTCGGCTACACTGTAGACGGGTAAGGGGTGTTGCATACATATACTGAATTTCCATGGCTGCTAAAATGTACATCTCCATTAAAACATCAAACTTCAAAAATTCTTCCATAAATCAACCACCCACAACCTTAGTTACACTTTTAATGAAACAAGAATTGAAAACACTCACTTACTGAAGGACCGAAAGCGTGAAAAACACAAGTTTATACCATTGAATTCAAAAATTTTCACCTAGGGTCACATGCATCATGCAAGATTTATTTTTATCTATTTGATTTCAATGATAAACAATATATTAAAACTCTTTTAATATATTTTTGGATCTGTATTTGCCATTTAAGATTTTAAAAAATAATCAGATTAATTTTAGAACCCTAGATTAAACAAACACACTAACCTCTTGATGCACTGCAGTGTATTTGTACCTTTGGGTGGCAGCACCAAGGATGAGGAGCTACTGGTTATTCAATTTTCTTTTCATAACAACACTTATATAGCTAGGTCAACACATTAAACCCTTGCCACATGTCACCCTCTGATTGGTTCTAGGTTTAATTGACCCAATCACATTGTGCCAAGTGTCAAACCTATATTTAATCTTAATTTTAATCATCTTACATGATTAAAAGACATTTGAAAAGCTTATGTGTAATGCTATGTGTCACCATCTCATGGTGCCACATGTCACCCTGTGAAATAACCAAAATGCCCCGGTAACTTAATTTTGAGTTCTTAACCCAAAATAATTATTTCTCTTGTTCTAATCAATTTATATCAAATATAAATTAATTAATTAATCTCTATTAATTAATTTTTCATTAATTAAATTCATATTTAAACACTTTAAATATAAATTTAACTTATACTATACATCCAATAATCTAGATTTGGTTTCAAGTCATGTTAGGGACTTCGCAATCTAATTGCAAACCAAATCTATTTAATTAATCAATTAAACTCTTTAATTAATTAATTAAATCATATTTAATTAGGTGATAACTTGTGTATGTGTGTGACTTACTAGGCTCATCACTAATTGGCAATAAGATATGATATCAACTCTTAATATCATCAGAACTCTTTCTTACCATAAATGATTTCTATAAATCATTTTATGCACCTCATAGACCATGGTTGACACCTAGCATAGTGTAACACCCTCCCTGTAGCAATTTCGTACATTCTACTGTTCCGGTGATCGGTGTCAGTCCAGACAGCTAGAACGCTTGGAAAAATATTTAAACTAAAGTGAGGAACTATAATTAACTCAAATATTAATAAGAAAAATTTAGAAATAAAATACAACCAAGTTAAATGAGCCGGTGCCCTAGCGATAGGTAACTTAGTGGGAAGTTGCGGTTCTCGCAACTAGGAGCCCTAGACCTAGGGAAAAATTCATAAAATAATTTTTGGGACTCTAGAGAAGGGTCATTGAGGTTCCTATAGCATTAGAATTCCAAGAAAATATTTAGAAAAATTTTTCAATCGGTACAGATAATTTTAGTCTGTTAAGCCAAACGGAGGGCATTTTGGTCATTTCGCCTTCAGAGGTGATTTTTGACTGACTTGTCCTGTTAAGTAAATAATTATTATGAAATAAAATGTGAATAAATATTGCTAAAAATTGAATTGAAAATGAGTAGCAAAGAAAAGAAAAGAAAATGAATTAAAATTGCAATTTTGACCTCATGCTTATGTCACTATGCACTCTCACCCAATCACATTGTGACACATGTCCATAAACCACTTAAAATGAGTCAAATGGGCAGAAAATTGAAATGAAAAACTGAAATCTTCTTCCTCATTTCCCGTCCACCATAGCCAAGAAGCTTTCTCTCCATTTTCTCTTTTAAATGTTGATTTTCCTAAGCTTCCGCACCTCAAAACCTTATCCTCCCTTCACTAAAAATTATACCCACACCAAGGAGAAGTGTTTGGCAGCCAAGAAAGAGTAAGAAAGTAAAGAAAAATTGAAGTCTTGGTTAGCTTGGATTTAAGCTACAAGAGGTTAGTGCATATTTTCATATCTCTCACTCTTTATTCCATGTTAGAAGCTTAAATTGAGTAAGAAATTATAAGGAATTGAAATAAAATATATGTGTATGAACACCAAGAAATTTGGCAGCCATGGGAGGAGTTTGGAAATTATTGATTTGTTTGAGCTAAATAGCTTAGAAATGGTTGTTGATAAGGATATTTGAGCTAGATGTTGATTTGGGTATGTTAGATAAAGTGATGGATTGTTAGGGTTAGGGTTTTGAGATTTAATTGAGGGTTTAATGCTTAGATGTTTAAATTAAATTCTAATGGTCAATTAGTGACCATTTGATGAATTTTAACCTTAAATTGGAGACTGTTGTGGTATTGGAATTGAAATGGTATGCTGCCCATGGTCACCTGGAGATTTAAACATGAGTCCAGCAGGTTTGGGCAGCCATAACATGAATTGTAGAGGTTCAATTGGTGCAAGGCCAATTAGAAATAAAACTAGACACATAATGGCACAACTTTCATGAAGAAACCATGCCCATAAAACCAAACCAAGTGGACCAAAAGCTTCCCCCAATCTGGGTGACCTACAGTCTGTTTCTGCAGAATGACCAAATGAATAGTGTTTGGTCATTTGGCCATAACTCAGTGTAGAATGGTCCAATTAACCTAAAATTTTACCATCACTAAGATAAGATATAGATCAATAACTTTCATGAAGAAACCTACCCCAAATTATGACCAGAACCTATCCAACAAGGGAGTTGCAGTCACTATTCACTGCACTGTAGATATGGTAACTCCAGAAAAATTCCAATCCGGCCAGTTGTGGTTTTTGGACCATAACTTGAGCTAAAAAACTCCAAATGGAGTGATTCAAAAAAAGAAATTCAACTAGACAAAATAAGGAACAACTTTCATGTTGATCATTTTGCCAAATTCCCACTGCAAAAATGATTAATGGAACAGTAAAGATAAGGTATAAAAACTGAAAATTCTGCTCAATTAACTTTAAGCTTAGAAATTGTATTGGCAACCAATACCAACAAATTTTGAATGCAAAATGTGGTATGTTGGGAGTATTAAAACCAATGTACCTATTGTCTATGCAAAAGTCAACATTTTGGTTGACTAATGAAGTGAATAGTAATACCAAAACTTGAAATTCAAAAATTGTAAAACTCAAAAGTGTAAAATGCCCTAGTATACCTAACAAGATTGGTTTGGATAGCTTGGCATGCCAATAGGGTTCAGTTAGCAGTACTGCACATGGCATTATTCCATTCTGTGATTTCATGGCTGTTAGCCATTCTGACATTATGTTGATACTTGGCCTTGTGCCTAATGTTATTACTGACTTATTAGTCGCTCATTTTGCACGGGAGACACATATGTGACCGATGGTGTGACGGCCCGATGTACTTGATACCCAGTGCCAGTTTACCCGTTTATCCAGTCCAGTCGTCTAGTATAGGTTACTTGGGCAACCAAAAATGAAAGTGGATAAATTTAATGAAATAATGAATATAACCAATAAAAAATAAGTACGATAACAAATACTCATCGAAAATTTATTTGCAATGAGACATCAATACATTCACTGCATATTTATTTTCTGTTATTTCTTTTTATTTTATTATTGGCACCACTAAGCATTATTGCTTAGCGCGTTGCTTTTGCCACGCGTAGGTTCTGGAGATACTAACCGAGAACCCAGTAGACCACAGACTGGGTGAGACCTCCTGCAGCTCTGCATAGTGCCCGTGTCACCTCACCATCTTCAGTGCATTGGTAGGACACTAGGTTTCATTTTGGTATTTTGTAACTAACTTTTATTTTCTCTTGTGTAATTGAGACTTATGTAATGTATTTTGATGTTAATGTAAATAGTGAAAATTGTGTTTATGAATGGAAAATTGAATATTTATTTATTGCTTATATACGAATACCATGAGAAATGAATGATTGAGAAATGGAAATGTTGTTGAAAAATATTGAGATTTTGATAATTATTGGAGTTTGAGAATGATTGGAAATGATTATTGAAAGTGTTTTTAATAGGTTCCAAAGAACTGTTTTCTCCATTTTTAGCCGGTACTCTGCCGGATTTTCTATAAAATTTTCGGAATCTCAAATAAATTATAATTTCAATAAATGACTTAAATGAATTATATTTCACAAATTATATTCAAAACTATGATAAAAATAAATTAAGGAAGAATAAAAATGATTGAGATAAAATAGAGTGTTCCGGTACACTATGTGACATATTTTACTCGGATATACTGTAGACGGGTAAGGGGTGTCACACATAGCATGCCATGGCCATCCAATTAGTAATAAGGTTTACCTTAAATGAACCTATAATCATATATTACCATACATTAGAATCTCTCTGTTACAAAATCCTAACTCAAGCTGGAGTCATGGTTTATGTCAAACTCCATTTGCTATGAATATTATATTCTCTTTTAATTCCAATTCTTGATTAAAAAGATTTTCTCATCAGAAACTCTTTTCTGATTAAATCTATCTATCCTGACCAGGAACTTGAAACATCAAGAACAATTAAATGAACATAGGATTTTATTTCTATTTACTTAGAGGAACAGATTCCATCTTGATCAACACCTACCTCCATATATAACTAGTAGGAGCTAACACATGCCCATATACCCATACATAGTACAAGTATGAAAGCAGTATCAAACTCAAACTACCTATATACAAGATAACTGTGCTATCTCAGGTCTAAAGATTATATGCACTGATATGATTTATGACAAAACATTGACAAGAGAAAACTCCATGTGCTTGTCATAAGTGTCACTGGTTCGGCCTACTTATCATTTATAAGTGCCTATCATGTTTGTCATATGGCATGAGACTCACCATTCCATCTTATTTATATTTCATATAAATAACTTGGAAACAAACATGAATACAATCTTTTTGGATAAGTCATGTCCTTATTATGAAGTATCCTTGATTGTGAACCTATTTATGATACTTTGTACTAGAAATACTGTCACTCATATTCTTAACAACTTAAGAATAGAATTTCTAATAAAATATTAATGGACCTTTTCTATTACACATAAATATCTTATGTAAATGAAAAAGTGTAAATGCCTTTTATTAATAAAAACATGTACAAGATACATACTAAATTATATGCTCTAGGGCATACTACTAACAATCTTCCACTAGCACTAGAGCCATTCATTATAATATCTTAGACGCATCTTCTCAAGATGTCGGTCTAGCTGAGTCTGTGACATAGGCTTAGTGAATGGATCAGCTGGATTTTCAGCTGATGCTATTTTCTGCATGGCTACATCGCCTCGTCCAACTATTTCTCTGATAATGTGGTAGCATCTTTCTATGTGTTTAGATTTCTGGTGAGACCTTGGTTCCTTATATCCAAACAACTTCTTTTGCAGTATCTGATGTAGCAATATACTCAGCCTTGGTAGTGGAATTTGTAGTCGTGCTCTGTTTGGAACTCTTCTAACTGACTGCACCTCCATTACAAATGAACACATATCCAGAGGTAGACTTTCTATCATCGATATCTGATTGGAAATTAGAATCAGTATAACCATCCAATTGCAAGTCTCCACCTCCATAGATCAAGAATAAATCCTTAGTTCTTCTCAACTACTTAAGGATATTCTTGACAGCTATCCAGTGTTCCAAACCTGGATTGGATTGATACTTGCTAGTCAAACTAACAGTATATGCGATATCCAGCCTAGTACACAATATTGTATACATTAAACTTTCAATAGCCAAAGCATATGGAATCCTGGCCATCTTATCTCTTTCTTCAGGTGTCTTTGGAGACATCTCTTTAGAAAGTTGGATATCATCTCTCACTGGTAACAATCCTCTTGGAATCAAGCATGTTAAACCTTTTTAACACCTTTTCCAAGTATAGACTTTGGGATAAACCAATTATTCTTTTCGCTCTATCTCTATAGATGCAAATCTCAAGAATATAGGTTGCCTCCCTTAAGTCTTTCATGGAGAATGTATTTGACAACCATACCTTTACAGTTGTCAACATACCTATGTCATTACCCATCAACAGTATGTCATCCACATATAAGACAAGGAAAGTGATAGCACTGTCACTAACCTTCTTATATACACATGGCTCATCCTCATTTTTGATAAAACCAAAGGATTTAATGGCTTCATTAAAATGGATGTTCCAACTCCTCGAAGCTTGTTTCAACCCATAAATGGATCGCTTTAGCTTGTGCACTTTGGAACCATCTTAGGATTCATAGTATGCAGCTATTGCTAATAGAATCCTAATTGATTTAAGCATGGAAATAGGCGAGAAAATCTCCTCATAGTCGATTACTTGCCTTTGGCAAAACCCTTTTGCTACTAGCCTTGCCTTATGGGTCTCCACCTTTCCATCAGAACCAATTTTCTTCTTGAAAACCCACTTGTTCCCTATAGGTACAATACCTTCAGGTGGGTCAACAAGATCCCAAACTTGATTCTTATACATGGAATCAATTTTAGATTTCATAGCATCAATCCATTTTGAAGAGTCTATATCTGATATAGCTTTTTCATAGGTAAGTGGATCATCTCCATGATCTACTTCTTCATGAGTAGACAACTCTTGTTCTTCTTCATGAAGGAAACCATATCTCACTGGTGGGTGAGATATCCTAGTTGTTCTACGAGGAACAGCTGTAGATGTTTCATCAACGGGTGTAGGTTGACTAGATGGATCTATATCCTTCTGGTCTGTTGGTTGGTTAGAATTCTCCAATTCCAACTCAATTTGCCTTCCTTTGCCTCCTTCTTGAACAAACTGTTGTTCAAGAAATGTGGCATCTTTGCAAATAAAAGTAATATCCAAAACTATCTTTTGGATATCCAACAAATTAACCCTTTTCTGATCTGGTTTCCAATTTATCAGTGTTTAGCTTTTTGATATAAGCTGGACAACCCCAAATCTTAACATGCTTAAGACTTAGTTTTCTTCCATGCCATATCTCATAAGGTGTGGAAGAAACTGATTTTGATGGAATCCTATTCAGAATATACAAAGCTGATTCTAATGCAAATCCCTAAAAGGAGATTGGCATATCAGTATAGCTCATCATACTATGTACCATATCCAATAGGGTACGATTTCTCCTTTCAGATACACCATTCAGTTGTGGCGTTCCTGGAGGAGTCAGCTGGGAAACAATGCCATGCTCTCTCAAGTATGCATTAAATTCAGTACTCAAATATTCACCTCTACGATCTGATCGAAGAGCTTTAATACTCTTTCCTATTTGATTTTCTACTTCAAATTTAAATTCTTTGAACTTTTCAAAAGATTAATGTTTGTATTTCATCAAATACAAATACCTAAACCTTGATTTATCATCAGTAAAGGTAATAAAGTAATGAAAACCGCCTCTAGCCATTTCCTTAAATGGACCACACACATCAATATGTATTAGATCCAAAATATTTTCAGCCCTTAGCCCTTGTCCAACAAAGGGTGATCTAGTCATTTTGCCCTGAAGGCAAAATTCACAAGTTGGAGTAGGCTCAGAGCCCAATGAGGATAGAATCCCCATTTTCTCCAGTTTTGCAATCCTATCTTCTGCAACATGACATAACCTTAAGTGCCAAATATATTTTGAACTTGAGTTGGTTCTCACCATGGCATTGCATTCATTTAGATCACTTGCATTCATTTTGTGCTTGTCATTATTATCTAAATAATAAAGACCTTTATTCATATAACCTGAACCAACATATTTATTTCCAAAATAATTATTGCAAACATCATCTATGAATTGAAATTCATAGCAATTCTAGTCAAACTAGATATAGAAATACTGTTCTTAAAAGCATTAGGTACATATAAAATATTATCCAAACACAAAACATGTCCAAACATGTAAAAAGATTTAGATCATATGGCTAAAGCTTCAACAGTTGAACCATTGCCAATCCGGACTCTAACTTCTTGAGAACGCAAGCTGCTACTATTTGCTAGTTCCTGGATATCATTAGAAATGTGAGAACTGGCACCAGTATCTAAAACCCAAGCTGTAGATGAACTATGAGTATCATTAGAATCTAAATAATAAGATATGGACATACCTTCTAAAGGTGTATCCTTCTTGTCCTTCAGAGAAGCAAGATACTCTGGACAGTTACTTTTCCAGTGCCCATCCTTCTGGCAGTGGAAACACTTTCCTTTGCCTCCATAAGCTTTAGTCTTCCCTTTCTGTTTAGCTATTTTCTTGGAAGGACTAGGAATCTGAGGTTTCTTTTTCTTATTTCCCTTCTTCTTGTTGGACTTTCTAGCAGAAGAAGATGCAATCAAAGCTACCTCTTTTCCTTTATTGCCCGAAATATTCTTTTGGGCAATAACTAGCATGTTGAATAAACTAGCTAAGGTGCATTCCTGTTTAGTCATATGAAAATTTATCACAAAATTCCCAAAAGACTCAGGAAGGGACTGAAGGATCAAATTCGTCTGTAGTTTGAAATCCATGTTGAAGTTAAGATGTTCCAACAGCTTAATCAGCCGAATCATCTTGTGGACATGATCCCCAACATTCTGTCCCTCAGACATCCTCATATGGAACAGCTTCCTAGATATCTCATACCTAGCATTCCTACTGTGCTCACCATACAACTCTTGTAGGTGAAGGAGGATCTTACTCACACTCTGCATGTTCTCATGCTGCTTCTGTAACTCATTACTCATGGAAGCAAGCATGTAACACTTAGTTCTCATATCATGCTCCATCCACTTGTCCAAAGTTTTATGTTCCTCTTGAGTGGCCTCTGGAGGTAAGGGACCAGGAACATTTGAATCTAGAACATATCCTATATGTTCAACGTTCAAGACAAGTTTCCAATTGCTTAGCCAATAAGAGAGATTAGGTCCTGTCAACCTATTGCGATTAAGTATGCTTGCAAGGATATTGGATGGTGGTGGTTGTTCTGTGCTCATTATTATCAGAAAATTAACTGCAAAAAATAACCAGATTAATTAGTAAATATATCAAGTAATTAACCAAATTGATTATGGTCTTTTAATCAAATTGGTCCTCCCACTAACTTAGTGAATCCTACACTTCCAAAGTAGAAAATGGAAATCCTAGTTGGATGGATTTCTAGTGGTGATTGAATTCTTATAATTCTATTGATCATCCTCAGGTACATCCGTTATTGGAATTACAATAAACTATAAGTGAGCAACTCCTTGTCCATCACATCTCATGTGAGGTTCAATCCTTTACCTAGCCCCTAATGCTCAAAATCTCAGGTACATCCATTATTGACTTATCATGCATTAGTTAAGTTGATCCCATTGAGCCAGTAATTATGCAAATAATTTTAATGTCCTTAGGTACATCCAATGTTGGCCACTAAACCATTTACATATTTACAACATCTAATGCTTAACAATTATTCTTAAGAAAATCTCTTAAATTAATTGCATCTTATGCAACTATTTAAAATTTCTTAAAATAATTGCCCCAATGGAGGGCCCATGTTACAATTACTTTAATTAAAGCATTTCCAACTAAATCATTTGTTTGGAAGATTTTATGGTCATCCTAATTACCATTAAGGTCTCACTTTGCACATTATCCATTTAGCATGCATATATCATATAATTGCATACATTCCCATACACCTTATGCTTTCATGGATAAGTAGTAAATATGGTATGATCATGGACTTTCTAAGGATTTAATTCTGAGCCACCAAGAATTGAATCAGGGCATTCCTAGGTGCATTTCATTTATTCATTTTATAAGAGTTACTGAAGGAGTACATAATCAACACTTGATCTTAAATTCCTCCCACTGGTCCCACCAATGCTCATGACCTCCTTAAACTTCTTGCAATCCAATATTACAAAATAATCCTTGGCATACCAAGGCGAATTTACAAGAATTAAATAAATGAAATTACAACCCAAAAATTATTACAACCTTAATAATATATGCCCAAAATAAATTAATTAATTTACAATCTCAAAGAAACATAAAAGAAATAAATCCGATCACATTGGTCTTTTAAAGTCCATGATCATCCATCATGCATATCATTATTTAACAATTAAATAAAAAATATATACTTAAATTAAATTGAATATCTTATATTCAACTTAAAAATTCAGATTTGAATATGATTCAAATAAATTTAAAAATTCAGATTTGAATCTCATTCAAACAAATTTAAAAATTCAGATTTGAATCACATTCAAACAACCTTAAAATTTCAGATTTTAATCATATTCAAACAATTTTTAAAACAATCAGATTTGAATCACATTCAAACAATTTTTAAAAAATTCAGATCTGAATATTATTCAAACAATTTTAAAAAATCATATTTAAATATGATTTAAACAACTTTAAAAATTCAGATTTGAATCACATTCAAACAACTTTTAAAATTTAGATTTGAATCACATTCAAATAATTTTTATAATTCTGATTTGAATCAAAATTTAATTGTGTGATTGAAATTCTAATTAAATAATTTAATTAGACATAGGATGAGCTTTTAGCTCATACAACAATTGCAAATTAAAAAGCCAAACCAAGCACCACCCATGAAGCCCAACAATGCGCACCATGTTGGTGTTCTTCAAGCAAGCCGCCACATATCCATTGCAACCAGCAATGGATAAATCATCTCATGATTAAACACACAATTAAATCATATAATCAATAATCTAAATGGCAAATATACTGGCTCTGATACCAATTGAAGGACCAGAAGTATGAAAAACACAAGTTTATACCATTGAATTCAAAAATTTTCACCTAGGGTCACATGCATCATGCAAGATTTATTTTTATCTATTTGATTTCAATGATAAACAATATATTAAAACTCCTTTAATATGTTTTTGGATATGTATTTGCCATTTAAGATTTTAAAAATTAATCAGATTAATTTTAGAACCCTAGATTAAATCAAGAATAAACACACTAACCTCTTAATGCACTACAGTGTATTTATGCCTTTGAGATGCGTCTTCAGGACACCAGATGTTGTCCCTCTACCTTGTCCACACTAAGAACACCTATGGTAGCCCTTGAACAGCTTCTAAAGTTTTTTCTATTATTTAGAAAATCAAGTTCTGCCTTTTAAGAGATTAAATATGTAAACAGGACACTAGAAACGATTTCTAGTATTTTTAATTCAAGAGATTGCTTGCTAATCTCTTGGAATAGATGAGAGATAAAGAGGAAGAGAAGGAAGACTCTTGGGTGGCGGCACCAAGGATGAGAAGCTGCTGGTTATTCAATTTTCTTTTCATAACAACACTTATATAGCTAAGTCAACACATTAAACCCTTGCCACATGTCACCCTCTGATTGGTTCTAGGTTTAATTGACCCAATCACATTGTGCCAAGTGTCAAACCTATATTTAATCTTAATTTTAATCATCTTACATGATTAAAAGACATTTGGAAAGCTTATGTGTAATGCCATGTGTCACCATCTCATGGTGCCACATGTCACCCTGTGAAATGACCAAAATGCCCCTATGTCTTAATTTTGAGTTCTTAACCCAAAATAATTTTTTCTCTTCTTCTAATCAATTTATATCAAATATAAATTAATTAATTAATCTCTATTAATTAATTTCTCATTAATTAAATTCATATTTAAACACTTTAAATATAAATTTAACTTATACTATACATCCAATAATCTAGATTTGGTTTCAAGTCATGCTAGGGACTTTGCAATATAATTGCAAACCAAACCTATTTAATTAATCAATTAAACTCTTTAATTAATTAATTAAATCATATTTAATTAGGTGATAACTTGTGTATGTGTGTGACTTACTAGGCTTATCACTAATTGGCAATGAAATATGATATCAACTCTTAATATCATCAAAACTTTTTCTTACCATAAATGATTTCTCTAAATCATTTTATGCACCTCATAGACCATGGTTGACACCTAGCATAGCATGCTATGGCCACCCAATTAGTAATAAGGTTTACCTTAAATGAACCTATAATCATATATTACCATGCACTAGAATCTCTCTGTTACAAAATCCTAACTCAAGTTGGAGTCATGGTTTATGTCAAACTCCATTTGCTATGAATATTATGTTCTCTTTTAATTCCAGTTCTTGATTAAAAAGATTTTCTCATCAGAAACTTTTTTCTGATTAAATCTATCTGTCCTGGCTAGGAACTTGAAACATCAAGAACAATTAAATGAACATAGGATTTTATCTCTATTTACTTAGAGGAATAGATTCCATCTTGATCAACACCAACCTCCATATATAACTAGTAGGAGCTAACACATGCCCATATACCCATACACAGTACAAGTATGAAAGCAGTATCAAACTCAAACTACCTATATATAAGATAACTGTGCTATCTCAGGTCTAAAGATTATATGCACTGATATGATTTATGACAAAACATTGACAAGAGTAAACTCCATGTGCTTGTCATAAGTGTCACTGGTTCGGCCTACTTATTATTTATAAGTGCCTATCATGTTTGTAATATGGCATGAGACTCACCATTCCATCTTATTTATATCTCATATAAATAACTTGGAAACAAACATGAATACAATCTTTCTCGATAAGTCATGTCCTTATTATGAAGTATCCTTGATTATGAACCTATTTATGATACTTTGTACTAGAAATACTGTCACTCATATTCTTAACAACTTAAGAATAGAATTTCTAACAAAATATCAATGGACCTTTTCTATTACACATAAATATCTTATGTAAACGGAAAAGTGGAAATGCCTTTTATTAATAAAAACATGTACAAGATACATACTAAATGATATGCTCTAGGGCATACTACTAACACTTACCACTTTTGAAGTTCTTCAAAACCTCACCAAAACTTAACTTTCTTACTCCTAGTATGCTGCCCAAGGTATGGAGGTTAAGTTTAATGAAGGGAGCTTAAGGTTTTTATGACTAAATCATGGTGCATGGAGGTGTTTTCACTTTGGCCATGGGAGCTTTCATGGGAGAGCTTCGGCCGGTGCAAATTCTGGAGGTTAAAGATGACTTATGCTGTCCCATTTGTGATATTTTAATGTCCATTAACTTCACTTAGTGGAGCACTAAGTGTGGTTTAGATTAATTAATCCAAAGTTTCACAATTCCCACTTTTTAACTCATTCTTTTTCTATTTAAATTATGTACCACCATTTTAATTTTTCATGACATTTTCAAAGTGTAATATCATTTATTTTTAATGAAAATTTAGGTCAAAAGATAACTTAGGATTTCAAATGACCACAATGTCCCTATTCGGGTAGCATTCCCGATTTTTTGGTAACACCGATTTTTATTGTTTTTTCGATTTCTCATTTTTCTTTGTACTAATTACTTAATTTTTCTTTGACATTTCTAATGTCATTTATACTTCAATAGATATTTATTTAAGTCTTAAAAATATTTTCCAGGGTTCCCCGCGGTCCAGGACTAGTCAACGGTCCACACCATAACTTCCCGGTGCGGTCACCCATCGCTATAGTTCTTGGCTCGTTTAACTTGGTTACATTTCATTGCTTTTACTTTTCCTTTGTTTTTCTTGTATTTTCTTTTCTTGTATTTCATTATTTTATGTCTCCTTACCCATATCTAAGTGTAGTTCTAGGCATCCTAGCTGTCCGGACAACACTGGTCACTGGAACAGTAGAACGCACTACCGAACATAGGGGTGTTACAATTCTCCCCCCCTTAAAATAAATTTCGTCTCAAAATTTTACATGGCATCAGTCTCTGAACAGCTGTGGGTGTTGACTCCTCATATCCTCTTCACGTTCCCAAGTAGCTTCCTGGCCTGAATGATGGTTCCACAGCACTTTAACCAAGTGTATCTATTTATTCCTCAGCTGCTTCACCTCATATACCAGAATTTCTATAGGTTCTTTGTCATATGAAAGGTCTGGATTTACCTCAATCTCTTCAACTGATTGAATATGAGATGGGTCAAATCTGTACCTCCTCAACATGAACACATGGAAGACACTGTGTATCCTTTCTAGCTCTGGAGGTAATGCTAACCGATATGCCAAAGGACCCACTCTCTCCAGAACTTCATATGGTCCGATGAAACGAGGACTCAGTTTCCCTTTTCTACCGAATCTCATAATCCTCTTCCAAGGAGAAACTTTAAGGAATACCTTATTACCCACTGCATATTCAATATCTCTTCTCTTCAGATCAACATAGGACTTCTGACGGTCTGATGTAGCCTTGTGTTGATCTCTGATCAATCTGATCTTTTCCTCTATTTGCTGAACAATTTCTAGCCCAATCATCTTCCTTTCACCTACTTCATCCCAACATAGGGGAGTTCTGCACTTCCTGCCATATAAAGCTTCATATGGAGGCATCCCAATACTTGTTTGGTAGCTGTTGTTATAAGCAAACTCAATCAAAGGCAAGTGTATATTCCAACTACCTTCAAACTCAATCACATAAGCCCGTAGCATATCCTCCAAGATCTGAATTACTCTCTCAGACTGGCCATCTGTCTGTGGGTGCAATGCTGTGCTGAAGTTCAATCTAGTTCCTAGGGCTCTCTGAAGACTACCCCAGAATCTAGAAGTGAACCTAGGATCTCTATCAGATACAATCGATACTGGCACTCCATGCAGTTTTACAATCTCATTTATGTACAATTTAGCTAATCTCTCCAACTATAGTCCATCCGAACTGGCAAAAAGTGAGCAGACTTGGTTAGTCTATCAACTATGACCCATACTGCATCATGACTATTATGTGTCCTCGGAAGTCTCATCACAAAATCCGTAGTTATCCATTCTCTTACAATGTTTCATAGGGTGTCGTTTGTATGCTAGCTTGATACTTATTATTGTATACAAATTCTGTTAGTGGGAGGTATCTGTCCCATCTCCTCTCAGATTCAATAACACAAGTTCTCAGTATATTCTCGAGGGCTCATCACATATTACAGATTATTATTATCATTTCATTTCATTGTTTATAGGAACTCAATGAGTTTCAGAATTTACCTGAATTACTTGTTTCGACCGTCAATTCACCTGAGGATGATAAGTCGTACTGATATCTCTAAGCTTATAGCAATTACTGTGGTACAGGTAGTTCACATTATTGTAACCGAGTTGCTGACTCCAGCTACCTTACAAGTGTAGTCTTTCGACAAGCTAGTTCTAAAGTTTTAAATTTCTGACTAAAATTTTCACATTTATTTCCTGTAATAGCACTCTATTCGGGCGTAACTGTATCAATTTATAGATTACTTACAAATATTCTTATTTTATTGTACCACGAGGAAGCACGTAGCTTTACACAATAATCTCGTGTCGGTACTGTAATCTGCAGCTTATAATACAAACATCGAGAACATTACATAGTCATTACATTATAACCTCATGGACTAGGTTTTCTAATATCTTATCTGTACACTTATTTCCTTCTCTGTCTTTTAAAGTCATATTAGTGGTCTCTTCATGTAATTATTTAAATCTAAAACTCATTACTTATATTTATGCTCAAGTAACCTATCAAAGCACTTGCAGGCGTTACGTATCGCCGTCCCCGTAAGCCTCTTCTCTGTCTTTGGTGGCAATTAAGGGTACTTATCAAAGCACCTGCAGGCGTTATGTATCACCGTCCCTGTAAGCCCTTGGGTGGTACCTATCAGAGCACTTTGCAGGCGTTACGTATCGCCATCCTTGCAAGCCCCCTGATACCGATGTTCATTGTCTTTTAAAATCATATCAACCATATATTGTCAATCCATGACTTTCCATGTAGGCAGTACTCCTATTTGTAATTCCTAATTGGTATACCAATCGGTGTAACACCCCTAAGTTCGGTAGTGCGTTCTGCTGTTCCGGTGACCAGTGCTGTCCGGACAGCTAGGATGCCTAGAACCACACCTTGTTATGAGAGAGGAGACATAAATAATGAAATACAAAAAAAGAAAATACAAGAAAAACAAAGGAAAAATCATAGCAAAGAAATGTAACCGAATAAGTGAGCCGGGAAACCGAGCGATGGGTGATCAGACCGGAAGTCACGGAGTGGACCGTTGACTAGGCCTGGACTGCGGGGAACCCTGGAAAACATTTTTAGGACTTAAATAGACCCTTTTTGAAGAATAAATATCATTAGAAAGATCAAAGAAAAATTAAATAATTAGTACAAAGAAAAGTGAGAAATCGAAAAACAGACAAAACCCGGTAATACCGAAAAATCGGGAACGTAATCCGAACAGGGGCATTATGGTCATTTGACATCCCGAATTGTCTTTTGACCTAAATTTCCATTAAAAATAAATAATATTACACTTAGAAAATGAAATGAAAAATTTGTTTAGTGGTACCTAAAATAAATAGCCAAAAATGGAGTGGAAATGGTGTAAATAACACATTAAACTTATAATATGGTTAAATAATGTGAGTGGGCCACTAAAGGAATAAACTAAAGACATAGTGGGGCAGGTGTACATCCATTATCCAAGGCAGAAACTTCATCTTCTCCATTGTACCAAAGTTGCCGTGAATGAAGGGAGAGGAAACTCCATGGACATTTTCATGCAAGCTTGATCCATCCCTCCATTTCAACTCCAATCTCTTAGGTTCCTTCATGAAACTTTGTCTACTCATCACAAGGAAGAGTTTGATACTAAATTTGAGAAGTTTAAGCAAGGTTTAACAAGCTCAAAGCATAAGGTAAGTTTATAATTTTGAAGATAGCTTTGTTAAGTTTTGTGTGCATGTTATGGGTGTTGGTTTTGTGAAGGAAAATTTTGAGTTTGAAGAGTTATTGTTGTTTTCATTTTGGACAGCCATGGAGTCACGTTTTTGATGAGATATTTATGCATATAATTGATGAGAAATAATGTTGATCATGGTGATTTAATATCCTAGAGGATTATTTCACATATATATGGTGATTTATGCACTTGGATGGGAATTGGTAAATTGTAGGGCACTTTGATGTTGAAGAAGGTTTTCGCAGCTTGGGGACCCTTGAATAATTGTATGTATTGATGGAAGTATTGGCAGAATGTTGACATAGAAGAATTGATGAATGTGTATGTAAATTAGTAGTGGAAATTATATGTAATGATTAGGTGTAATTATGTACATATATTGCTAAATTTGGACTTTGTGGTTTAGGGTTGTAATTGATGTATTGAGAATGTTTGTATTCTGTCCAAATTGACCATAGTAAGAAGTGATAAATGAATATGGAATGGTATAACATCAGAATTGGGTATGGGGATTTAAGGTAGAGCAAGTTAAATGTGTGTTTGAATTGGGGTTTGAAAGACACATAGAGGACAGTGTGCAAATAGACCTATAACTTTAAATGTGTAACCTCAATTGGTATGAGACCAATTGGAGGTGAAACTAGGCACAAAATGTGCCAACTTTCATTGAGAGAACATACCAAAATTCTGCTTGCAAGGTGATGTGAAAAATGACCAATTCGGATTAGGTACACTTGAGACCTAAAAACTGACCATTTGGGCAGCAGTGAGTGTTTAGGCCATAACTCACTCAAAACAGGTCCAATTGACCTGAAATTTTAACCATGAATAGTTAAGACCCATACCTACAAGTCTTATGAAGATACCAAAGCCCAGAAATGACCATAAGCAAGTCAAAAAGCTTGCACAAGTTCGGGTCCAAAAACTGGCCGAACCAGAGTTGACCAAATTGATCAAAAATTGACCTAAATTGATACCATTTGACCAGCAATAGTGTAATGACCATAACTTGGTCTACTTAACTTGGATTGACCTAAAATTTTACCCCGCGTGCAATAAGACATAGATCTACAAGTTTGTAGTTTTGACCGAAGCCCGAAAACCGAGGGAACTAGGCCATCCAGGTAGGTCAAACCAGTATCCCGGAATCCAGCAAGTTACATTAAAATGCACTAAACAAGGAAACGAGTTTGGCAAAACGTACCAAACCTAAAACTCTATCGAATGTGACATATTAATGACACTAAAACCTAATTTACCTAAAACGCAACGAGGGTCGGTATATTAGGTGATTAAGTGAATAATTGAGTTCAGTGCATTATTTACCAAACACCATCGATAGAGACAATTTAATTTGGTACTGAAACACTTCGAATTGTGTTTCTCAGTTAACAAGGACTCAGCAAAAGGGAAAGAAATACTGAGTCAGGACCAGGAGACAAATATCAGAGGTTTGTGCACAACTAGTTTTCAACTGATTTTACTCTGAATAAGATTTCATATGATTAATTATATGTTATTGATTTAAATTGTGTTTGTGCACAACGGCTATTGCTTTTGAATTTTTCAATTGAAATAAATATTGAATATTTGTATATTATTGTTTTAAATTGTGTTTGTGCACAACAACTGTTTCTTTTGAATTATTTTCAATGGAAATAAATATTGACTATTTGCATATCATTGTTTTAAATTGTGGAAATGTGTTTGGTGGACACTTATTGATTGAAAAACATTGTGAATGGTTTGAAACTGTGAAAAATTGTTTGAATGGTATTTGATGGATACTTATTGATTGAAAAGCAATCAGAAATGGTTTTGTGGAAATTGAAGTGAATTACGAATTGTGTTGCCATTTTGTGAATGAAATTATAACTTTGGAAATTTATTGGATTCTTACGGATCATTTGAATAAAATGTTTGGAATTGTTTTGACTCACAATTGGCATGACACTGATAATATGTTCCTCCTCCATTAATGGGGTGAGTGTGATTATTCCTCCCTCTTTGACTTATCGACAGGGTGAGTATGATTATGTTCCTCCTCTTTGACTTCCTAGTCTGAGGTGAGTATGGATTAGTACTCATTAGATAGCTAGCTTCCTACCACATTGATTTCGATTATTGTGGTGAGTATGTCTATTCGTGGTGTACAACACGGCATATATGGAAAAATTTTGTCATGACTTAAATTGTGATATTGATTGGCAACACTGTATTCTCCGTTATTTGATCGAATGGTGTTATTGATTTGCAAAACGATATTATTCAATTATTTGATCGAATTGTGTTATTGATTTGCAAAGCGATATTATTCAGCTTATTTGATCAAATTGTGTCATTGATTGGAAAAAAGTGTTATTCAAGAATTTGATCAAATTGTGTATGAATTGGCAATACGGTATTCTTAAGCTATTTGACTAAATTGTGTTATTATGAATTTTGATAATTTGTGAATTGGAGTTTAAATTCCTTATGACATTCATCGTCTTGAAATCAACTATGGTTTTAAGTATCCACTAATGATATGATTTATGAATTGTGATTTAAAATTGTATTTGGTTAATGTTGTGCACCACTGAGACATTGTCTCAAATGATAGCTTTTATTGCCGCCGCAGTAGAGAGATAGACAGTATGCAGACTAGGCTGCTAGTACCGCCAGCGAGAGATTTTGGGTATAGTGAGTATACCATATGTGGCATTTTGTACTGTAATGTATATTCACTGTATGTATATTTTGTTCTTGGTTTTGAGCGATTTGTAAATTTAAGTTGTACAAGAAAGTTGTAAAATAATTATGAGTTATTTGGCTTGTAAAATTGTGTTATATTTTTGTATCTTAGTCTTTGAAAATCACTGTGGATTTGAAGTGCTTTTTACAGGTTTTCTGAAGAACTGTTTTGTCCAAAATACAAATGGCACCTTGCCAAAAATTTTACAGATATTCCAAATAAATCAAATGAGTTAGTTGTTTCACTTGATTCACCAAAGTCTTTCACACTGTAAATAGTGCTCACCATTGTAAAAGAAGTAAGAAAAGTTTTTAAAATCCCTTGTAGTGTATTTAATGGGTTATCGTGAGACGGAGTTGGTAATTCATTAGGTATACTACGGATCATGTTATGCCTCAGAGGGGTAGGGTGTGACATGTTTTAGTGGTATCGAGCAATGGTTTTAAAGTGAATTTGAATCGTGAATTTGAAATCTTTATGTCGGTAACTACAAGTGCTCAAATGTTTGATACATACAAGACATTACATTATAAATATGCACTAACGGGAGGAAATCTCCTTGTATTATTGTACAGAGGTCGTGGAAATAAATTTTGATGCATTAGTGACTAGTCCTTTAGGATAAGGATTGTGATAACAAGTGAAATTAGTTTTGGAAGAGTTTATCGTGAAAAGTATTTCTTGACACACCATAAAATTATAAGCTAATTGGCGAGCCTACTTAATGTAAGGCAAGAGGACGTAAATGTAAGATGCAAGAATGGAATTGCTCTAGATGAGGGCAAGGAGGTTCTTGTTAGAAATTGCTAATGGATATTGTAATCGAATAAGATTCGAATATCGGTGAATTCAAAAAGAATAAAAGATAACAAAGTTTGATCTATTGGGATGTATCGTAGTAACTATGCAATGTTCTTTATTTTTATACCTTGTAGTCGCAGACTGATCGACTTGAGATTATTGTGTAGAGCTACGTACTACCCGATAGTACACCTAGATAAGAATAGTTGCCAACGGCATCTGCTTTGGTATAGTTATGCCATGACATTTAATTGTTAGAAATAAGTTTGAAAATCCTACTTAGGGATCTAAAACTCAAAAGTTAGAATATCGAAAGGTTACTGATCAAGACAAAAGGAAGTAAGTTATAGAATATTGTGATAAAAAGAGTTACTAAGTAGAGATTTGAGCAGTTGATTCATATGTAACAAAGAAATATTACGAATGTGAGGAAGACTATGGATTAGAATGGTCAGAGGACCAATGACTGATGAATGATTCTAACATGACCTCAAGGGTCATTCAAGAAGCAACGTGAACCGAAATATTAGACAAAGATAATAGTAATAGTAGATTGGTGTTATCCAAACAAATCAAACATTGTATTAGATTGTTAAAAGACTTATACAAATTTGAGGAAAAGAAGATTATACGATCATATAGAAAGGAGAAAATAAACGTATGACTATTGTAAGATGACTACTGGCTAAAATTTCGTGGACGAAATTTATTTAAGGGGGGGAGAATTGTAACACCCCTAAGTTCGGTAGTGCGTACTGCTGTTCCGGTGACCAGTGATGTCCGGACAGCTAGGATGCCTAGAACCACACCTTGTTATGAGAGAGGAGACATAAATAATGAAATACAAAAAAAGAAAATACAAGAAAAACAAAGGAAAAATCATAGCAAAGAAATGTAACCGAATAAGTGAGCCGGGAAACCTAGCGATGGGTGACCGCACCGGGAAGTCACGGAGTGGACCGTTGACTAGGCCTGGACTGCGGGGAACCCTGGAAAACATTTTTAGGACTTAAATAGACCCTTTTTGAAGAATAAATATCATTAGAAAGATCAAAGAAAAATTAAATAATTAGTACAAAGAAAAGTGAGAAATCAAAAAACAGACAAAACCCGGTAATACCGAAAAATCGGGAACGTAATCCGAACAGGGGCATTATGGTCATTTGACATCCCGAATTGTCTTTTGACCTAAATTTCCATTAAAAATAAATAATATTACACTTAGAAAATGAAATGAAAAATTTGTTTAGTGGTACCTAAAATAAATAGCCAAAAATGGAGTGGAAATGGTGTAAATAACACATTAAACTTATAATATGGTTAAATAATGTGAGTGGGCCACTAAAGGAATAAACTAAAGACATAGTGGGGCAGGTGTACATCCATTATCCAAGGCAGAAACTTCATCTTCTCCATTGTACCAAAGTTGCCGTGAATGAAGGGAGAGGAAACTCCATGGACATTTTCATGCAAGCTTGATCCATCCCTCCATTTCAACTCCAATCTCTTAGGTTCCTTCATGAAACTTTGTCTACTCATCACAAGGAAGAGTTTGATACTAAATTTGAGAAGTTTAAGCAAGGTTTAACAAGCTCAAAGCATAAGGTAAGTTTATAATTTTGAAGATAGCTTTGTTAAGTTTTGTGTGCATGTTATGGGTGTTGGTTTTGTGAAGGAAAATTTTGAGTTTGAAGAGTTATTGTTGTTTTCATTTTGGACAGCCATGGAGTCACGTTTTTGATGAGATATTTATGCATATAATTGATGAGAAATAATGTTGATCATGGTGATTTAATATCCTAGAGGATTATTTCACATATATATGGTGATTTATGCACTTGGATGAGAATTGGTAAATTGTAGGGCACTTTGATGTTGAAGAAGGTTTTCGGCAGCTTGGGGACCCTTGAATAATTGTATGTATTGATGGAAGTATTGGCAGAATGTTGACATAGAAGAATTGATGAATGTGTATGTAAATTAGTAGTGGAAATTATATGTAATGATTAGGTGTAATTATGTACATATATTGCTAAATTTGGACTTTGTGGTTTAGGGTTGTAATTGATGTATTGAGAATGTTTGTATTCTGTCCAAATTGACCATAGTAAGAAGTGATAAATGAATATGGAATGGTATAACATCAGAATTGGGTATGGGGATTTAAGGTAGAGCAAGTTAAATGTGTGTTTGAATTGGGGTTTGAAAGACACATAGAGGACAGTGTGCAAATAGACCTATAACTTTAAATGTGTAACCTCAATTGGTATGAGACCAATTGGAGGTGAAACTAGGCACAAAATGTGCCAACTTTCATTGAGAGAACATACCAAAATTCTGCTTGCAAGGTGATGTGAAAAATGACCAATTCGGATTAGGTACACTTGAGACCTAAAAACTGACCATTTGGGCAGCAGTGAGTGTTTAAGCCATAACTCACTCAAAACAGGTCCAATTGACCTGAAATTTTAACCATGAATAGTTACGACCCATACCTACAAGTCTTATGAAGATACCAAAGCCCAGAAATGACCATAAGCAAGTCAAAAAGCTTGCACAAGTTCGGGTCCAAAAACTGGCCGAACCAGAGTTGACCAAATTGATCAAAAATTGACCTAAATTGATACCATTTGACCAGCAATAGTGTAATGACCATAACTTGGTCTACTTAACTTGGATTGACCTAAAATTTTGCCCCGCGTGCAATAAGACATAGATCTACAAGTTTGTAGTTTTGACCGAAGCCCGAAAACCGAGGGAACTAGGCCATCCAGGTAGGTCAAACCAGTATCCCGGAATCCAGCAAGTTACATTAAAATGCACTAAACAAGGAAACGAGTTTGGCAAAACGTACCAAACCTAAAACTCTATCGAATGTGACATATTAATGACACTAAAACCTAATTTACCTAAAACGCAACGAGGGTCGGTATATTAGGTGATTAAGTGAATAATTGAGTTCAGTGCATTATTTACCAAACACCATCGATAGAGACAATTTAATTTGGTACTGAAACACTTCGAATTGTGTTTCTCAGTTAACAAGGACTCAGCAAAAGGGAAAGAAATACTGAGTCAGGACCAGGAGACAAATATCAGAGGTTTGTGCACAACTAGTTTTCAACTGATTTTACTCTGAATAAGATTTCATATGATTAATTATATGTTATTGATTTAAATTGTGTTTGTGCACAACGGCTATTGCTTTTGAATTTTTCAATTGAAATAAATATTGAATATTTGTATATTATTGTTTTAAATTGTGTTTGTGCACAACAACTGTTTCTTTTGAATTATTTTCAATGGAAATAAATATTGACTATTTGCATATCATTGTTTTAAATTGTGGAAATGTGTTTGGTGGACACTTATTGATTGAAAAACATTGTGAATGGTTTGAAACTGTGAAAAATTGTTTGAATGGTATTTGATGGATACTTATTGATTGAAAAGCACTGTAAATGGTTTTTGTGGAAATTGAAGTGAATTACGAATTGTGTTGCCATTTTGTGAATGAAATTATAACTTTGGAAATTTATTGGATTCTTACGGATCATTTGAATAAAATGTTTGGAATTGTTTTGACTCACAATTGGCATGACACTGATAATATGTTCCTCCTCCATTAATGGGGTGAGTGTGATTATTCCTCCCTCTTTGACTTATCAGTCTGGGGTGAGTATGATTATGTTCCTCCCTCTTTGACTTCCTAGTCTGAGGTGAGTATGGATGAGTACTCATTAGATAGCTAGCTTCCTCCCTCATTGATTTCGATTATTGGGGTGAGTATGTCTTGTCGTGGTGTACAACACGGCATATATGGAAAAATTGTGTCATGAATTATAGTGTGATATTGATTGTCAACAATGTATTATCCAGTTATTTGATCGAATGTTGTTATTGATTTGAAAAAAGATATTATTCATTTATTTGTTAGAATTTTGTTATTGATTTGCAAAACGATATTTTTGATTTTTTTGATCAAATTGTGTCATTGATTGGAAAAAACTGTGTTATTCAATAATTTGATCAAATTGTGTATGAATTGGCAATACGGTATTCTTAAGCTATTTGACTAAATTGTGTTATTATGAATTTTGATAATTTGTGAATTGGAGTTTAAATTCCTTATGACATTCATCGTCTTGAAATCAACTATGGTTTTAAGTATCCACTAATGATATGATTTATGAATTGTGATTTAAAATTGTATTTGGTTAATGTTGTGCACCATCGAGACATTGTCTCAATGATAGCTTTTATTCTCGCCGCAGTAGAGAGATAGACAGGCGTGCAGACTAGGTCGCTAGTACCGCCAATGAGAGATTTTGGGTAAAGTGAGTATACCATATGTGGCATTTTGTCTCAGAATGTATATTCACTGTATGTATATTTTGTTCTTGGTTTTGAGCAGTTGTAAATTTAAGTTGTACAGTAAAGTTGTAAAATAATTATGAGTTATTTGGCTTGTAAAAATTGTGTTATATTTTTGTATCTTAGTCTTTGAAAATCACTGTGGATTTAAAGTGCTTTTTACAGGTTTTCTGAAGAACTGTTTTGTCCAAAATACAAATGGCACCTTGCCAAAAATTTTACAGATATTCCAAATAAATCAAATGAGTTAGTTGTTTCACTTCAGTTCACCAAAGTCTTTCACACCTGTAAATAGTGCTGCTTGTAAAAGAAGTAAGAAAAGTTTTAAAATCCCTTGTAGAGTTGGTAATTCATTAGGTATACTGAGTTGGTAATTCATTAGGTATACTACGGGATCATGTTATGCCTTACAGAGGGGTAGGGTGTGACAATCGGTCCATACAATATACGTAAGCTTAGGTTTACTTTGAGCAATTAAGCATTATTAATTGTCTAACAAAATCTTCATGTCCATATATTATGGAAAAGGTGGGTCCCACATTACTATTTCATGTGATTTAGCATGTAGTAATAATGAAATTTTCATGTCAATGTACAGTGGAAAAGTGGGTCCCACATACCTGTTTCAAGTAATTTAGTTTATAGTGACTTAGTAGGGATAAGCCAATAATGTTTTTTAAGAACCTTCTTGTGTCACAATTTAGATTTTATAAACTATTTCATAGAAATTTAGTTTTCAATAGGTTCATTTTTATTTCTTTTCATAATTTTAGAATTAAATTTCCCATAAATGTGGCTCAATCCTTCTTAGCTATTGCATTTTCTTGAATTTAGTTCTTTTTTATTTTCATTAATTTTTTATGCTCTTTGGGTTTCTTGATTTATTTTTCCTACTTGTGAGATTTATTTGTTTTTTGTTTTGTTTTGTTTTTTCTTTATTTTTTTTTTAGTTTTATTACAGTAGGGCTAATTATGGACTTACTCTTCCATTTTTTCAAAGATAGTCCTCATTTCTTTTCATTTTTCTCTTGCCATTTATTAGATTCTCTAATCTTTCTGATCTTTCCAATCATTTGGTATTTTATATCAACACTAATTATTCTTTTTTTATTTTGTTTATCATTTGTCTCTTTCTACTATTATTTTCTTTCTTTTAATTTTCTCAATTTTAATTTTCTTTCAATTTCAAATAATTTATTGCTGTTTCTTTACTAATATCATATAATTTCTTATAATTTATTTCAAAAACACTATTCAAATTTATTCTTTCAACACAAATTGAGTACACCTATGATATTACACCTTTCATGCCACATACAACCAATTTAAAAAGAATTTACAAGATTTTAAAATAATTTTCATCATAAAACATGCATTAAATTACAAATGATATAATTTTATTCAAATTTGTCAAAAAATTTCAATCATTAAATTTAAAAATGTTGAAAAAATTTCCCAATAAAATTCTCACACTTATTTATCCATTCTCAATTTCACCATTATCAACTGAAATTCAAATCTCAATAACAAAGTCAAATTCAAATTCAATAATCAAACATTAATTACAATTTAAATATCAATTTCATTTCAAAAATCAAAATTCAAAATAAAAATTCAAAAAAATTTGTCATAAAAAAAATTTAAATTTAAAAAGATTTACAATTAATTTTCAAAAACTCAAAAACAATTTTAATATAACAAAAATTTATTTAAATTTCAAACAACAATTTACAATATTTAATATTTTAATCATATATTATTATATATATAATATATTACAAATATTCACAAATTAATTACAGTTATAAAATTATACTTACAATACTATATTACAAATTAATATTAAATTTTTTTTTAATTAAATATATGCTCTATATAATTTACATATAATATATTTTTTATACTATAAATAAATACATTAATTATCCACAAATTATAATTTAAACAATAATACAATATATATATTCAAAATAAATCAAATGTATATATTTTATTTAAAATGAAAAAAAATTTAAAATCAAATATATCAAAATTCATCAATATAAAAACAAACTTTAAAATGACACATTACACAATAAATTCAATATTATACAAAATTTCTTTTAACATTCAATCATCAAATTTTTAAAAAAGTTAAATAATAAATGTGATCACAAATAAATTAATACGTGTCAAAATTATAAAAATATCAAAAATAAAAAATTATAAAATAATTTAAAAAACTCTAAATCATTTCATTAAAATAAAAATTAAATATTAATAAAAAATAAAAAATGAGAGAAATTTTTTAGAATTAAAATTCATTTATATTTAATTGAAATTAGAAAACATAGAAATTTTTTAATCGGAAAAGAAAATTAAATACGTTATCAAAAAATTAAATTTAAAAAATTTACTCAAAATTATAAAAAAATTTTTGGCAATGTTAATGAAATTTATTTATAAATAATTAGATATTTTTTCAAACATTATCGGTTAATTGCCCATAAATCAAAAATAATAACAAATTTCAATAAATTTTTTGATATATATTTTATTTTATTTGCAATAATGCAACAAATATTGCTTGTATAATTTATTAATAATTTATTTTTATTTCATAAATTTTAATCTTATAATGCTGGAAATCATTGAGTTTAATCTAGATAGTCGTTATCAAAATTAGACACAGAGACATCACGACATATTATGCAGGACATTATCGAGCCGAGGTTTTTTTTTTTTTTTTATATTTTTGTTTCATTTTGTAACTATATATTCTCATCAATTTATGTATTGTTGCTTTAGTTAAATTTCATATGTAACTATATTGGTATGTAATTGTAAATGTATAAAATTATGTGAAATTATTATTTTAGAATATGTATCAAATGATTATATGAATAACATGAAAATGTTATATTGATATTTTGATTATTATGATGTTGATATATATAAAATTTATTTGATTTTGTGAAATTTTGTTTTTATGAAATATAAATTGAATGTTTTTTGTAAATATATTGTTTTAAGTTATTTTGAAAAATTTTTTTAATAAGATTTTTTAAAAATAATGATGAAAATTGTTTTGATCTTATAAATTTCAAAAGATGATTTAAAATTAAAAGTTGATAAATTTTTGCACATAAAATTGAATTTAAAATTATTTTTAAAATATCGGAATAAATCTGGGCATATTATGTGCCACGCATTTTGTTTCGTTTTAAGCTCAAATTTTAAGATTGTGGTAATTTGCATGAATTAAAGAAAAATTTTATTTTGGGATAAATTGAATTTTTAGGCCACATCAATCCATAGAATTTTACGCTTTTAAGTGCCACTTTAGTTTTGATCGGATTAAAAATATTTTTGGATTGGTATTAGAAAAAATCGAATAAAATATTAAAAAAAAAAATATAAAAAAAAAATGGTAATTGAGAAATTTTTTGAATCATTAAAAAGAAAATAAAAATTAAAGAAAAAAAATTTAAATTAAAATTTAAAATTAAGAAGCTAGATTTGAGGGGAAAAAATGATTAAATGATTTGGGAAACAAAAGAAAATTTTTTCAAAAAATAAAAAAAATTAAAAAAATTTAAAAAATAAATAATTTATAAATGAAGAAAAAATATTTTAAAATAAATATTATATTTAACAAAAAAAATAATAAAATTAAAATGAAAGAAAATTAATTAATAAATAAAATTAAAGATAAAATAAATTCAAATAACCAAAAAAATCTTGATGTCAAAAAATTAATAATATATTTAGTGATTTATGAAAACATCAAAAAAAAAAAAAAATTAATAAACATTTAAAAATAAAATAAAATAGAAATAGAGAGTTACAATAGAAAAAAAAAAAGAAACATAAAATAAACTCCAACATTCCAAAAAAAATTCCAATAAAAGAGACAACTAAAGAGGAAAAAAATTAAAATAGAACCTGGAGAAAAAAAAACAAAAAAAAAAAAAAAAATTTAAAGAGAGAAACAAAAGAAAAAAAACAGAAAGCTCTTTTCAGCAAAAAAAAAGAAAAATCAAGAAAAAAAAGGAAGTCTCAAACTCTCCAACAAAGGTTTAGTTGTTTATTAAAAATGAAAAAATCTTGCAGCGAAAAACATCAGTTACCTTTTGGAGAAGTTTCAAAAAAAAGTTACGTAGGGTTTGAGAAATTGAGGTCAGCAAAAGAATTGATCAAGTGTTGTTTGCAAATGTTGATTACAAAAGGGTGATGAGTTAAATTTGGGATTTAATGATTTTATTGAGATTTAATGAGTGCAGGCAAGAAGAAGATCGCACATTTGATCATGGGTCAGAATTCGCACAAGGCAAAATAAGCGACCCAAATCTAAGTGCCAGCACGAGAGAATATTGTCGAAATGAAATTTCATTAATTGAAATGATGAAAGAGTGACTTCTTTTACATGAGGTCTAAGCGAATTGATAGAAATTGAGTAGATTTCTCCAAGAGAACAGTTGAAGATTTGTATTTTGCTTTAGCACACAATCATGCCAGATTTTGGGGTTATGGTCACCTGTGAGTCAAAGAAGATTGGGGAAAGTGAGTGCGATTGTGTATTGATTTTTTCTTGTTGTTGTGAATTGAAAAAATGGTTTTGGGATTTTGCTGACGAATTGGAGAAAGGCTATTTTGGAAATGTTGTTGCTGATATATCTGTTTCGATTGATTTTGCAGTGTATTTGATGAAACAATTCATTTGTATGATTTGATGAAGATATGAAGAATCGAGACACTTGAAATTGAGGAGTGAGATTTGATGATTAACAAATGCAAAAGCATGATTATTGATATGGATGTCGTGAAGATATGATGCATTATATTAAATTGGAAACCTTGTGTTTTATCTTGATCGTATTTTGTTTATTCAATACTTAGATCTTTAACAAAGACATTTTTAATGTCATGATGAACATGAAGAACATGTTAAAAATAGAACTACATTGATATGATACGATATATTGGATTGTGGAAGTATTCCAAGGAAGAAATTGAGGATTATTAGTTTATTGATTATTGATGAAAATAAAAGAAGATGGAAACCCCATTAGTGGAGATCAGTGAATGATTTGAAGATATTCGATGAAGGAAGGTTGATCTAAGAAAATTATGTGGAGTTTAACAGATTGTCGAAAGAAGAGCTGAGATATTTTCTTAAGACTTGTGAATGGGATGGTTTGAAGTATTAAGCAGTAAGATTTGTGAGAGATGGGTGAATAGGTTTCACGATCAAAAACAAGGTTGGTGATGGAATGAATTGTTTGTGTTAATGATACTTCAAGTAGAGTAGTAGATTGTGTAGTTATGAGAGATGTGGTGATGATGTTGCACAGAATGTGAAAGTGGTGATAAATAAGAAGTGGTCACACAAGCATGGCATACAGCTTTTATGAGCAAAATGAAAGGCATTGGATATATTTGTGTTGGATATATTATTATTTGGTCCAAAATGATGTGGTGTAAGTTTATATATGGTGAAAATTGCTACATTATTCACGACCTGATGAGGATTAATTATTGAAAATGACTATGAGCTCAACCTCGTATGCTTATCAGAGAGTGAAATGAGTGCATTGACTTGATGGTGTGTGATTGTGTGCATTATCATTCTGAAGAGTGTCTAATGACCCATGAATCACTAAATGATGATCCTTGGAGAGATCAAGATATCCAGATGCTGTTATATCTTGTAAGTCAAGATTTGGCTATTTTGTGAGAGAATAAAGAAAGCTAATCTGGCAGGATACAAAAAAAGCCAGGTTTATGAAATGAGATGTGAAATGTGCAAAAAAAACAACGGAAGCTAAAGGAAAGGGAATGAAAAAATAGATTGGTTAATACAAAAGAGGAAGAGACAAGATGGGAGAGATGATGGGAATGAAGTAGAGTAGAAGAAGAGAGCACACACTAGAGATTATGAATATGCATTAAAGAAAGATGTATGTGAAATGAATTAGTTTAGATGTGGTGGAGGAAATGGGGAATCAAGATTAAGCACATGAGAAAGTGTGATATGTGAAAGAAATTATAGTTCAGTATATGAAAGAAAAATGATTAAAATGATTGACAGTTTGAATGGGAAGTGAAGGTAGGAAATAAGGAAGTAAGCATGGTCTTATGCTCACGATTTTGGAAAAGGTGGATATAAGCATGGCATGGTGTATGATTGTGTGATTGTGAAGAAGAATGTATGGCCATAGAATTGTTCTTTGCCATTAAGCAGATTATCTACTGGAAAGATACCAAACACACATTTATAGCATATGGAGAGACTTATCTAAATCATCTTGATGAAAGAAAGTAGCAAAGAGATGAAGTATTTTAGCATGGCGACCCAAGGGCACATCGCTCCATAGCTTTTAGCAAATCAAAGTGGTTGACCAAGCAATCTATCAGAGGATGTAATCTAATAACTCATAATGAAAAAAATATAAGATTATATTGATGATTGTAATGAATAAATTGAAATTCACTTTTCATTTTGAATTATATGATAGTAGAGGAAGAATAGGAGAGGAGTTTCATCAGATGATTTTGTATTTAAATAGAGATAATGCTAATAAGAATGAGGCATATATTGAAATGGTGAGGGGAGCATAAAAAGTTGATATTAGAAATTTACTTGACTGGGATGAGATAACTTTGTAGGTGTGATAAACTGATGAAGAGAAAAAACAGTGTGAAAGGGAAAAGTGAAAAGGATTGAGGGTTGAAGAAGATAGGAGAAGAAAGTAATTGGTGAAAAGAATGAAGGCTAGAACCTGATGCAAGCAGAGATAAAGTGAAAGTGAAAGTCAGATGGAAGAAAAATAAGGAAATAAGAGTGGTTCTCAAAGTAATACTGGAGGTCAAAGCCCATATGAAGTCATTTGAACAAGTTCTAAAGTGGGTCTGTTGCTAGAAAAGGTTTGCGAAAAAATCCATAATGTATGCAATGTTTCCATCATAGTCGAGAAATTTCATATATACTTTGGTGTAAATATTGTGAATGGAGATGTTTAGAGGGACCGACATACATTTATTCATACATTTTCCAAAAATCCTGAAGACTGGAAGAGAAGGATACAATAAATAAATAAAGCTCTGGAAGTGAAGGCGAAGAGAACAATGAACCAAATGGGAAAGACTGTGAAAGAAACAGACAGGCACTCAATCAGACAAGACCTTGAAAAGAGAAGAGGAAAAATTTTTAGAAAGACTTGAAGAGAGGCCATGTGCTAAGATCCTCAATTTAATTTTTAAAAGATTTATTAGAGATACCGAAGATTTAAATCCGTCCAGAAAATTTTTATTAAAGGAAAAAGCAACAAAATCCTTGAAACACAAAAAAAAAAAAAAAATTTAAAAAAAAAATTTAAAAAAAAAAATTAAAATTAAAAGAAAATAATTAAGAAAAATGGTATTAAAAAAAATAAAATTATAAATTAAAAGAGAAAAAATTGAAATGTTGAAAAATTTAAAAAAATTTTAAAAAAAGAGGAAAAAACATTAAAAATTTTAAAATATTTGGAATTGATTTTAACTAGAAAATTATTTTAAGAAAAATCATTTAATTAAAATAAAATAGAATTTGAATAATAAATAATAAATAATAAAATATAAAAAAAAATAAAAAATAAAAAAAAAAAAATTAATAAAAAATTAAATAGACAAAATGGAGGAAATGAAAGAAAATGAATTTATGACATCATCATGATGTCATTAAAATTCACCTAACTAACCCAATCTTGACACATGGCATAAACATATATAAAAGAGGTAAAATGGGCTGGAAAAGAAACAAAATCAGTTACTTTTCAACCTTTGGGGGCAGCCAAAAACATGAGAGAGAGAGAGAGAGAGAGGAAGGAAACCCATTAAAGCTCACCTGCTCCTAACCTCACTAAATCTCACCTGTAAACCCTAGCCTTCTTCATTAAAAATTAACCAACACCTGGAGGGAAGCTGGGCAGCAAAAGAAAGAAAATCAAGAAGTTTTCTAAGCTAAGGAAATCCCAACAAAGTTGTTGAGGATCAACCATGAATTTTTCTTTAATTCATGTTAAGAACTTCAATATGTGTAAATTGCAAAGAAAAAATTATTGAATATTTGTATAAACTCTAGATTTTGCAGCCATGGTTAGGCTTGATTGTGTTGAGCTTTGTATGTAATACCCTAAATTTTTGGTAAAGACTATCATTAGGGTTTTGCCTATGTGAGTTAATAAAATTTACCAAGGGATATCATGGTTGCCCATAATATGTAATTTACCAAGTGGAATGAATGAAGGGTAATGCAATGAGTTAGGGTTTGAGTGGAAAATGATGTCGGACCAGGGTTGTGAGTGGAAAAATGGGATTTTGAAAATAGTGATGATGAGAAATAGGTTTTTGTGGTCAATTATTGACCATTTAGTTCTGTTTAAATAAAATGATGCCCCTCCATTGTGTTGGTGATGGTTAGGTTTGGTGTAAATTTGGTGACTGCGGTCGCCATGAATGGGTGAATTGCATTGGTGTGGTAATTGAGGGTCAAGGTTTCACGAGGACTTAAATTGTAGAGAGTCCAAAGTGGTGCAAGGCCAATTGACATGAAACTAGACACATAATGGCACAACTTTGGTGAAGAAATAGACATAAAGCCAACTTTGGTGAAGAAACCACCATAGTACCAAAGCTTGCCTTAATCCGGGTGACCTGCGATGTTTTTAATCATGGGACAATGAGTAATGTTCATGATTGTTCATTTAGCCATAACTCAATGTAGAAAGGTCCAATTGACCTGAACTTTTACCAGCAACAAGCTGAGATATAGACCAACAACTTTTATGAAGGAACCTAACCCAAATTATGACTAGAACCTATCCAACAAGTGAGTTGTAGTCACTATTCACTGCACTGTAGATATGGTCAGTCCAGAAAAATTTCAATCCGGCCAGTTGTGGTTTTTAGACCATAACTTGAGCTACAAAACTTTAAAAGGAGTGATTCAAAAAAGGAAATTCAACTAGACAAAATAAGAAACAACTTTCATGTTGATCATTTTTCCAAATTCCAAATGTAAAATTGACCAATGGAGCAGTAAATATAAGGTATGAAAACTGAAAATTCTGCTCAATTAACATTAAGCTTAGAAATGGTATTGGCAACCAATACCAACAAATTTTGAATGCAAAATGTCGTATGTTGGGAGTATTAAAACCAATATACCTATTGTCTATGCAAAAGTCAACATTTTGGTTGACTAATGAAGTGAATAGTAACACCAAAACTTGAAATTCAAAAATTATGAAACTTAAAAGTGTAAAATGCCCTAGTATACCTAACAAGATTGTTTTGGATAGCTTGGCATGCCAATAGGGTTCTATTAGCAGTACTGCATATGGCTTCATGCCATTCTGTATTTCATGGCTTCCCATGCCATTCTATGACAAAATAGCCTTTGGCTATGTTATTTGAATTATTACACTTGGGTTTTAACCGCTAATTATTACAGCTTATTAGCTGTTCTATTGCACACCGGGAGACACAATGTGACCGATGGTGTGATGGTCCGAGGTACTTAGTACCCAGTGCCAGTTTATCCAGTCCAGTCAATTAGTATGGGTTACTCGGGCAATGTTAATGAACCTTATCAAAATTTTAATCATATAATAATGCAAATAATATCAGAAGTTAAGTTTACCAAAAATATAGACACACATTATGCATCTTTGTTTTATCATATTTTATTTTATTTTATATTGTCACCACTAAGCAGAATTACTCAGCGCGTCACTTTTGCCATGTGCAGGTACTGGAGACCTAGCTGGGGAGCCCAGCAGACATCAGACGGGGTGAGTTTTCAGAGCTGCATCCGGGGTCTAGAGTCACCTCACATATGCACTGCATATGGTAGGACATTAGGACTATAGGTGGCCCTTTTGTATTTTTGCATTTTGTACTAGTTTAGATTGTAACTATAAACTCCTGTAATTATGTATTAATGTAAATATATGAAATTTCATATTATTGAGATCTTTTGCATAATGTATGTTGATAAATGAAATGTTGAGAATTAATTGTGAATATGCTTCAAATGATGAAGTGAACAGAAAAGTTTTGAAAATAGTATTGTGATTTTGAGATTGACTTGAATGTGTATAATGGAGTTTGGATTTGGAAATTATTTTAGAAGTGTTTTTAAACAGGTTCAGAAGAATTGTTTTTCCAATTTACAGCCGGCACTCTGCCAGTTTTTCTATAAAATTTGTGGATAAATTCAGAATTGTCAAAATTGAAAATAAATGAATTTTGAAGGGATAAATTGTAATAGAAACATAAATTGGTGCTCCGACACACTGAGTGATATAACTTGCTCGGCTATACTGTAGACGGGTAAGGGATGTCACATAAGGTAATTGCAACAAAATCAATTATACATAAGTCATAATTGAAATCACAATTCTTTATTATTCAAAAACCATTCTTTATCTCAAAAACCATTCTTTATCTCAAAAGCCATTCTTTATCTAAAAAGCCATTCTTTATTTCACTAACTATGTAAGACTAATCCGAAAGGGCCATCTTCGGGGTGATTCTAACTCCCTGTGGTCAGGGAGGTCGAATAAGATTCTAACTCCTTATGGTCGGGGAGGTCGAATCATCGTGCACAGTACACATCACAATAATGAATCTTTCGAAAGGGCCATAACATAAAACTTAGATCTAACCTCTAATAAGAGGAGAATCTAAGCCTGTGCACGCACCATGGTAATCAAAACACAACTAACTCCATTGTCTTCTCAACAAATGAGAGAGACGGGTAATAACCTAGTCAAGCATCTATAGTGAGATATAAAACAATATCACAATCCTTTTAGTAAGCATAAATCACAATACAATTCAATTCAAAGTCAATTCCAATATCCAATAATTTTTATGCTCATCACAATTCAAATCATAAATTTGCATTTTTCCATGCAAATTGCCCATCACAATTCAAAACATGTTCTATCACAATTTTCCAAAAACATAATTTATTCAATTCACAACAATGCTTAATACTTGTGGAAATACCATTTCACAAAGCTAAATTCATACATACTATAACAATTTCAATAATCATTGAATTAAATCCAATGCTTGTTAAACATAATACATAAGAAAAATATGTCATTTAATCATATGAAATATTCAGAACAAATTCAGTTAAAAACTAGTTGCGCACAAACCTGATTTGAGTCTCCCCTAGGCCTTGACTCAATGTTCTTTATGCTTTTCAATATCCTTATCAACTGAAACACACAATTTAAAGTGTTTCAGTACTCAATAAATTTGTGTCCAACCATAAAATCCAATATCTAAATTTTCTTGGTACTATTCCCTTTAATTTATTTCATTAGTCAACTTATAATGTTGATCCTTGATGCACTCTAAGTGAGTCCATTCCAATGTTACCAATATGTCACATTTTAGAGCCCTTTAGTGTTGGTATATATTACCAAATTCATTTTCAAGTGTATTGCATTTTATTGCAATTTACTGGATTTTGGTGTACTATTTTGACCTAGCTGAACGACCTAGTTCCCTTGATTTTCGAGTTTTGGTCCAAACTACAAACTTCTAGGTCTATGTCTTATTGCACGCGGGGCAAAATTTCAGGTCATTCTGAGTTGTGTAGACCAAGTTATGGTCAATTTACCAATGCTGGACAGAATGCATCAAAATGGTAACTTTAGGTCACTTTTAGGTCACTTTTGGTTCAGCCAGTTTTGGTACTTGAATTTGTGCAAGCTATTTGGCTTGGTTCTGGCCATTTATGGGCTTTGGTGTCTCATAAGAATTGTAGATATATGTCTAAACTATTCATGGTAAAAATTTCAGGTCATTTGGAACTGTTTTGAGTGAGTTATGGCCCAAACACTAACTGCTGCCCAAATGGTCAATTTTCAGGCTTTCAATTCACTAATCCAGATTTGGTCATTTTTCAAGTCACCTTCTAGGCATAATTTAGGTAAGCTTCCTTCATGAAATTTGGCACATTTTGTGCCTAGTTTTACCTCCAATTAGTCTCATACCAATTGAAGTCACACACTTAAGGTTCTAAGCCAAAACACACACTGCCCTACTACACACTTCTCATCACTTACCAATTACATATTCAACACTTACCAAACTACTTTCTTCATGCCAATTCTGATTTGTACCTTACCATTAACACATTTAACAACACATTTTGATCATTTTGGACAGCTTGTAACCATTCTCAATATGCACACTATAAAGCAGAATTTTCCAAAGTTCATTTACACCATTTAACCACATGAACATACCCCATTTACATACCCATTTCCAAACCATTATACACATATTCATGCTGCCATTAATAACAACATCTTACACAACCATAAACAAGTAAAAACAAGCTACATATACTGAATTTCCTTGGCTGCCAAAATGTACATCTCCATTAAAACATCAAACTTCAAAAATTCTTCCATAAATCAACCATCCACAACCTTGGTTACACTTTTAATGAAACAAGAATTGAAAACACTCACTTACCACTTTTGAAGTTCTTCAAAACCTCACCAAAACTTAACTTTCTTACTCCTAGTATGCTGCCCAAGGTATGGAGGTCAAGTTTAATGAAGGAAGCTTAAGGTTTTAATGGCTAAATCATGGTGCATGGAGGTGTTTTCACTTTGGCCATGGGAGCTTTCATGGGAGAGCTTCGGTTGGTGCAAATTCTGGAGGTTGAAGATGACTTAGGCTGTCTCATTTGTGATATTTTAATGTCTACTAACTTCACTTAGTGGTGCACTAAGTGTGGTTAGGATTAATTAATCCAAAGTTTCACAATTCCCACTTTTTACCTCATTCTTTTTCTATTTAAATTATGTACCACCATTTTAATTTTTCATGAAATTTTCAAAGTGTAATATCATTTATTTTTAATGGACATTTAGGTTAAAAGACAACTCAGGATGTCAAATGACCACAATGCCCATATTCGGGTTGCATTCCCGATTTTTCGGTAACACCAATTTTTGTCGTTTTCTCGATTTCTCAGTTTTCTTTGTACTAATTACTTAATTTTTCTTTGACATTTCTAATGTCATTTATACTTCAATAGATGTTTATTTAAGTCTTAAAAATATTTTTCAGGGTTCCATGCGGTCCAGGGCTAGTCAACGGTCCACGTCGTAACTTCCTAGTGCGATCACCCATCACTATAGTTCTTGGCTCATTTAACTTGGTTACATTTCATTGCTATTATTTTTCTTTTGTTTTTCTTATATTTTCTTTTCTTTTATTTCATTATTTTATGTTTCCTCACCCATATCTAAGTGTAGTTCTAGGCATCCTAGCTGTCCGGACAACACTGGTCACTAGAACAGTAGAACGCACTAACGAACATAGGGGTGTTATACAGTATGACAAGCTGTTAAAGTATGAGGCGACAGAATTTAAGGGTATAGTAGACCCACTAGAGGCAGAGTAGTGGCTAGAGAGAATGGACCAAGTGTTTAAGAAGCTACGCTGCCCTGATGAGCTAAAATTTGAATACTCAGTATCACTACTGCAAGGGGATGCTTATGATTGGTGGAAGACCATCCCCCACAGCTTGGCAGAATCACCAGTACTGACCTGGGATGACTTCATCAGAGAGTTCAGATAGAAATACATTCCAGATGCATATGTTGATCAGAAACTACAAGAATTTCTGAGTTTGAAACAAGGCAACGGAATAGTGGTAGAATATGAGAGGGAGTTCTTCCGCTTAAGCCAATATGCTGGGAGTCTCCTTTCTACCAGCAAGGAAAGGTGCAAGAGATTTGAGACTGGTTTGAAGCCCAGTTTGAGGATGCAAGTAGTGGGATTCAGACACAGTAATTTCTCAGAGCTCATTTCTCAAGTAGTTGAGTTGGAAAGAATTGAATTAGAAGCAACCCCAGCAAAAGAAAAATAAAAAAAAGCTAAAAAATCAGAGAAAGACAAGGGGGAAAAGTCAGTAGAGCAAAGTCCTAGTGGTACCTCTAGAAAGAAGAAGAAATTTGGGGGACCTAGCAGAGGTCGAGGTGGAAGGTTTGGAAGGCGATTCTGCAGACAGAGACCCTAGGTCGGTCGTGATTGAGCAGTGTTCACAACCTCCACCTTCGTGAGACTTGTGGCAAGATTCATGGGGGAGAATGCTATTGGGCAACAGGAGCCTGCTTTAATTGTGGAGGCAAGGACCATTTTGCTAAAGACTGCACTAGTGCTCCTAGATTTGGTCCAGCTCCTACTACTGCAGAAGGATCTATTCAGAGTCCTGCTCCCAGAGGTTCACAACCAGTTGGCAGAGGAGGAGGCAGAGGTAGAGGCCATGCTTTGGGTAGTCAGGGTACTGTTGGTTAGTCAGCACAAGGAAGTGCTTCAGCCAGGGTTTATACAATGAGACAGCGAGAAGAGGCTGAGACTTCCGATGTTGTAGCTTGTACATTCTTTATCTCTGATCAAGATGTATTTGTACTATTTGATCCGGGTTCAACCCACTCGTATGTTAGTGCTAGCATAGTCAGTTCACTTGCTATTCCGTGTGTCAAAATGGGTTTTGAAGTGCTAGTAACTAGTCCATTAGGACAAGAGGTTTGGGTCAACAGAATCTATAGAGACTATCCTTTGATAATCCAAGGACATGTTTTTCTGTCAGATTTGATTGAAATGCCCTTCAAAGATTATGATATTATCTTGGACATGGATTGGTTAGCCAGGCATCACGCCATGATTGACTATAGACTGAAGACAGTCACTTTTGGTCTCCCTCTGTACGGTGATGTGGTAATACATGGGGAGAGGCATTTACTGCCATCAAACATCATTTTTGCTGCACTAGCCAGAAGGATGATTAGAAAGGAGTGTGAAGCATACTTGGCACATGTGATAGACACCCAGGTGGGGAGTCTAGCACTAAGGGACATCACTACAGTATGTGACTTTTCGGATGTGTTTCCTGATGAATTGCCAGGATTACCACCAGAAAGAGAGGTGCAGTTTGAGATTGATGTTATGCCTGGTGTGGACCCAATCTCTATAACACCATATAGAATGGCGCCTTCAGAATTGAAAGAGTTGAAAGTGCAATTGTAAGAGCTGCTTGACAAGGGCTTTATCCACCCTAGTGTGTCACCTTGGGGAGCGCCAGTTTTTTTGTTAAGAAGAAAGATGGCACTCTCCGCTTATGTATTGACTATGAGCAGTTGAATAAGGTGACAATAAAGAATAGATATCAATTGCCCTGCATTGATGACTTGTTTGATCAGTTAAGGGGTGCAGCTGTGTTCTCCAAAATTGACCTGAAGTCAGGTTATTATTAGCTGAAAGTACAAGAGCAGAGTATTCCTTAAACTGCCTTTAGAACCCGCTATGGCCATTATGAGTTCTTGGTCATGCCATTCGGGTCAACTAATGCTCCGGCTACTTTTATGAATCTGATGAACACTATCTTCATACCATACCTCGACCAGTTTGTTGTGGTATTCATAGATGATATATTGGTCTATTCGAGGAGTGCAGAAGAACATGATAGACATCTGTGGATTGTACTGTAGACTTTGAGAGAGAAACAGCTATACCCCAAATTATTGAAGTGTGAATTTTGGCTGAAAGAAATATCTTTCTTGGGGCATATAGTATCGATAGAGGGCATCAAGGTAGATCCAAGTAAGATAGAAGCTATTCTTAATTGGAGACCACCTAGAAATATCACTGAGATAGAAATATCACTGAGATTCGTAGTTTTCTGGGTTTAGCTGGATACTACCATCGATTTGTGAAGGGATTTTCCATGTTGGCATCTCATTGACCAAATTACTTCGAAAAGATGTGAAATTTCAGTGGACGGATAAATGCCAATAGAGTTTTGATGAATTGAAGAAATGTTTGACTGAGGCTCCAGTCTTGACTTTACCTACCCCAGGTAAGGAATACACAGTATGTAGTGATGCTTCTCATAATGGGTTAGGTTGTGTACTGATGCAAGATCGAAATGTCATTACCTATGCATCACGCCAGCTAAAACCGCATGAGAGGAACTGTTTGACACATGATTTGGAGCTTGCAGCTATTGTGTTTGCTCTTAAGATCTGGAGACACTATTTGTATGGGAAGAAGTGCTACATCTACACAGATCATAAGAGTTTGAAGTATTTGGGCACTCAAAAAGAGTTGAATTTGAGATAGAGGAGATAGTTAGAGTTGATAAAAGACTATGATTATCTGATAGACTATCAGCCAGGGAAAGCTAATGTTGTGGCTGACGCCTTAAGTCATAAGACTATGGCAAGTCTATAGGTTACTCCTTTGTCTATGGTATGTGAGTTGAGATTATTACATGCCAGCTTAGAGATTAATGATGAGGGGCAGACAGTAGTTGCATGGTATGTACAGCCAGTGTTGATTGATCAAATCAGAATGATCATAAGTATCAGAAGCTGTTAGAAGAAGTCCGGCAGGGCAAGAAACCAGAATTCTCGATAAGAGATGACGGTCTACTGCTACACCAGGGCAGAATGTGTGTTCCTAATGATGTTGATTTAAGGTAGATCATTTTGAAGGAAGCACATGAGTCTCCTTTTGCTATGTACCCTGGTGGCACAAAAATGTATAGAGGGCTAAAGGAGCATTATTGGTGGATGGGTATGAAAAGAGATGTGGCAGAATTTGTTTCCAAATGCCTAGCTTGTCAGCAAGTGAAGGCAGAGCATCAAGTACTAGCTAGTTGGTTACATCCACTACCAGTACCGAAATGGAAATGGGAGAGAATAACTATGGATTTTGTGATGGGACTTCCGAGGACACAGAAGAGTCATGATGCAGTATGGGTCATTATTGACAGACTGACCAAGTCTGCTCATTTTCTGCCAATACGGATGGACTATAGTTTAGAAAGATTGGCCAAGTTGTACATTGATGAGATAGTAAGATTGCATGGAGTCCCAGTATCCATTGTATCTGACAGAGATCCTAGGTTCACTTCTTGATTCTGGGGTAATCTTCAGAGAGCCCTAGGAACTAGATTGAACTTCAGCACGGCATTCCACCCACAGACAGATGGCTAATTTGAGAGGGTAATTCAGATCTTGAAGGACATGCTACGGGCTTGTGTAATTGAATTTGAGGGCAGTTGGGATACACACTTGCCTTTGATTGAGTTTGCTTACAACAACAGCTACCAATCAAGCATTGGGATGCCTCCATATGAAGCTTTGTATGGTAGAAAGTACAGAACTCCTCTATGTTGGGATGAAGTAGGTGAAAGGAAGATGATTGGGCACAAAATTGTTTAGCAGACCGAGGAGAAGATCAGGGTGATCAGAGATCGACTCAAAGCTACATCAGACCGTCAGAAGTCCTATATTGATTTAAAGAGAAGGGATATTGAGTATGCAGTGGGTGATAAAGTATTCCTCAAGGTTTCCCCTTGGAAGAGAATTATGAGATTCGGCAGAAAGGGAAAACTAAGTCCTCATTTTCATTAGGCCATATGAGGTTCTGGAGAGAGTGGATCCTTTGGCATATCATTTGGCACTACCTCCAAAGTTAGAGAAGATGCATAATGTCTTCCATGTGTCTATGTTGAGGAGGTATCGATCAGACCCATCTCATGTACTACTAATGGAAGAAATTGAAGTGAATACAGACCTCACATATGAGGAAGAACCCATAGATATTCTGGCTTGTGAGGTGAAGTAGCTATGGAACAAGCAGATACTGTTAATGAAAGTGCTGTGGAACCATCATTCAGGCTAAGAAGCTACTTGGGAACGAGAGGAGGACATAAAGAGACAGCACCCACAGCTGTTCAGAGACTGATTACCAGGTAAATTTTTGAGACAATTTATTTTAAGGGGAGAGAATTGTAACTCCCCTATTTGTATAGCCTAGTATATTTTACTATTCCAGTGATCGGTGTCGGTCTGGATAATTAAGGGGATTAGAACCACATCTAAGACAACTAGATAAGTCCTAAAAATAAATAATTAGTAATTGCTAAATAGATAAGTATAAATAGAACATAAGAAGTTAAATGAGCCGAGAGTCACAATGATGGGTGACCTTCTCGGGAAGGACTACGAGGTCGATTTAAACTCAAATTTCGAATCATAAAATGTGATGCCGCGGTCCTTAGGACCATTGCAAACACAGTGGAAAAGAGAAAATCACAGAAAAGAATTATTAAGCAGGTCAAATAATTAGGTTAGGGATCCAAAAGAAATATCAAATAACTAGCAAACCGGATCAAACCAGTGAGGGGCAATTTGGTCAATTCACCCCTAGAGCTGACTCCTGACCTAACTGTCTAACAAAATCGGAGAAAAAAAAAATTTTGGGATCAAGAATTAAATTAAAGAACTAAAGAAAAATAAATGAAAAAAAAAGAAAAAGAAAAAGTTGAAAAAGGTTATTACATCATGCATGACATCATGAATGATGCAATAAACCTAATAAATAAAGAATTTAAAATTATAGGATAATGGTGAATTAATTAAGATTAAAAATACATAAAAAGAAAAGAAAAGAAAAAAAAAATATATTGTTGTCTTCAACCTCACCCCAAGCCGGCTCCCTCTCTCTCTCTAAGTTCCCTCACCCCTCCTCAATTAAAGCTTGTTTCAAGGTTTAAAACCTTTACTAAACCCTAATTTCTCCCATAAACACTTCATAAAACCTTGTGTTTGAGCTTTGAGAAGAAGATTGAAGAAGAAAGAAGAGGAGAAAATTTAGAAAGTAAGAGGTTGGATAAGCTTCATTCAAGTTTAGTAACTAACCACTAGAATTTTCTTTAGAATTATGTTTATATGCGTGAGTTATTCTAGAAATTGTGGAAAAATTAAACAAAATCAAGCATAGTAGACCAAATAGAAATTTGGCCAACTGTAGGTTAGGGTGTGAAATGAGTGAATTTGATGTATTTGAATGGTTAGTTAAGTTGAATTATGTATGTAAACTATGGATTGATGTTTGGAATGCATTAGATTTGAATTGCATGAAAGTTAGGGTTTGGACCTAGGGTTTGGGAGAAAAATTTTGAGAATTATTCAAATAGTGTTTTTGACCTTGTTTGAGCTGAAAAATGGTCATGTATGACCAATTGAGGTGTGTTGGAAGTGTTGGAACCAAATGAAAATTCGGATTGGTTATAGACATTCTGCAAGTAGCATGACCAAGGTCCCTTTCAGGGACCAAAACTGAAAATTTACCAACCCAATTGGTGTGAGGCCAATTGGGAATGAAACTAGACACAAAATGACACATTTTTCATTTAGGAATCATGCCCAGAAAGTGACCATAGTATAGTGAACAAATTGGCCAAATCCGGATTAGGCAATCTGACCTATACAAAAATAAAGAAATGAACAGTATTTATTCATTTGGCCAGAACTTGGGCTAGGCTGGTCCAAATGACTTGAAATTTTACCAGTAAAAATTTGAGACATAACCCTACAACTTTTATGAAGAACACAAGTCCAAATTATACCCTTAACCAATTCATTTAGCCACCCAAAGTTAGTGACCTAAAACTACTAGAACCAAGTTGGTGCCCAGAAAATCTGGGTTCGGCCAATCCGGCCAGTCATGTTCAAATGGCTATAACTTGAGCTACAAAACTTCAAATGGAGTGATTCAAAAAGGAAAATAAAGTTAATACAATAAGAAACAATTTCTATGAAGAAAACTTAGCCAAATTCTAACAGCAACATGACCAATGGAACAGTGTAAAACAGGACACCAAAACTAAAAATTTGCAATTTTGTCTAAAAGACTTAAAATTTGAGAAAACAACAAAAACCAATAAATTAGGTAACCAAAATGTGGTATGTGAGTGAAATTGAAATTCCTATACCTATTAAGCATTAGAAAGTCAATAAATTGACTTGAATAGTGTCGTGAATAGTAACCCCAAAATACAAATTTTAAAGAACGTCAAGTTTAGCATATTAAAGCTAGGTATAAATAGATTTGAATTTATTTTTAGAGTTATGATAAATTGTGATACTGAAACATTGTGAAATTGTGTGTTTCAGTGGAAAGGAATACCAAGAAAGAACCCGAGGTGTCGAGTCAAGGCCAAGAGGTGACTCGTATAAGGTTTGTGCACAACATAGAATTTCTATAAATTTTCTTCTGCAAATTATTTTTGAATGAATTGAGATATTAAATTGTGACACAATTGGATTGAAATATTTATTATGCTTTTGATTTAAATTGTTGAAAGATTAATTGTTTGCATTTGAAATGATAATAAATGTTTAGTAAATTGTTAAGATAGTTTTGAAACCACAGTGTCATGACTATATATTTGAATACTTCACTAGCACGACTAGTGGGAGAAATCAGTTTCGAATTTTGATTCCTTCTCTGGCTGAAATGTTGAGGTGTGTGCCAGTAGAAGAAGAAATTGAATGGATATCCGTATATTTGAGCTAGCTAGCCTTGTGATGTGACTTCTCATAAGCCTCTGGCTATTGAGATTAATATGTTTCGAATGGCATGATATAACTGTGTGTTTTTATGAAATTTGTTTTGAGACTTTCGAAATGAAATTATTTGGATTAAAATTTTATAAATCATGTTTTGAATTTATATCTCATGTTCAGTTTAATTTTTGAATAAATATGATTTAAATTTTGCATAAATATTATTTTAGTATATTGTGCACCACTGAGTCATAGTATTCAGTGATGGCTGTTATTGCTGTCTCAGATATAGAGACTAGAGGAGCAGCAGAGTGAGCTGCTAAGGATTGTGGAGCCACCTTCCCTAAAGTTCTATCGGGTATATTTTATACCCTGATTGTAAAAATTATGTTGATGTATGTAAATGTAGAAAATGGTCATGAGAAGTTGTATAAAGTTTGTAATAATATTAGTTTAGATTTTTCTAATGTAAATTTTGGATGAATGTAATTTGTTTTAATTTTAATGAAGTATGAATGAAAGTATTTTGTTTTAATTTGAATGAAATTAATTAGTATTATTTTGGATGTTATTTAAATTGGAAATCACTGATTTGAATTTTTGGAATTTGAGAAATGATGTTGAAATTGGTTGTGATGGAGGTTGATTTGATGAAGTTGATGAGATAAATCATTGGAAGTGCTTTTTACAGGTATTTGAAGAACTGTTTTATCAAAATACAGACGACACTCTACTGAAATTTTTCTAAAATTTGTGGAAAAAAAAAGGGATAAAAATTTTAACTAGTTTACAAACTCTAATTAAATGTTTTAATACCTATAAGAAAATGCTCACCACTTCTAAAAAGTAAGAAAATGATTTTAAAATCCCTTATAGGGTACTTAATGAGTTATCGGTAGGTGAAGTTCGGTAGTCCATTAGGTATTCTACGGGATCATGTTATGCCTTACAGAGAGGTATGGTGTGACATTTGTAACACCTGTGTCAACTGTCCCCCTTCCGTCTGAGTCATGACAGCTAGAGTGGCTAAGGCATCGGCGAATTGGTTCTTATCACGGTTGAGGTGAGTGAAGGAAATCTCTTCAAATTTCTTGATCAATTCTAAGAGATACTTTTGATACAGGATCAGTTTTGGGTCTTTAGTTTGCTATTCCCCTTTGACCTGGTAAATGATCAAGGCCGAATCTCCGTACACTTCTAATTTCTTGATCTTCATTTCTATAGCAGCCTGTAATACCATCATACAGGCTTCATACTCTGCGATGTTGATGGTGCAGTCGAACCTTAGCTTGATAGCTATTGGGAAGTGTTTTCCATCTAGGGATGTAACATCCTCACTTTAGCTAGTCCGTACAGTCTACTGTTCCGGCAACCAATGTCGATCTGGGTAGCTAGAATATTTGAAATTATAATTAGACTAGAGTGGGAAGTTATAAAGAAACCAAATAATGCTCATAAAAGTCAAGGAAAAATTTTTAGAAACGAAATACACTAAGGTTAAATGAGCTGAAACCCCAGTGATGAGTAACCCGAAGGAGAAGTGACGGTGAAGGCCATTAGCAACCCTAAACCCGGGGAAAACTTCATGAAATAATTCTTAGGACCTCAGGGAAGGATTATTTGGGTTTCAATGACAATAAAATGTTAAGAAAACACAAGAAAAATTTAATCAATCGGTACACACAATTTTGGCTCATTAAGACAAACGGAGGGCATTTTGGTCATTTTGTCTTCAGAGATGATTTTTGACCAACTTTTCCATTTATGTAAGTGAATTATATGACATAAAATATGAACAAATATTGATGAAAAATTATTTAAAAATGAATAGGCAATGAAAGAAAAGAAAATGAAAATTATGGGATTTATTACTTCATGCTTATGTAAGCATGAGGTAATTAAAAATGCTATGGCCAATCAAATTAAAGCAAGAAAATTATAATACATTAAAAATAGAAAAAAAAGGGCAAAAATCTGGAACAAACTAGGAGCCTCTCCCTTCTTCAAAACGTCACTTATGCTCTCCTCCCTCACTCCTCCATTAACAAGCTCCCAAACCTTCATTTTCCCTAGCTTTCTTTCAACAAAAACCCTAAGTGTCAACATAAAACCTTGATATTTCAGCTTGGTGAAACTTTTGGGAGCAAAAGTAAGAGTAAAAGAAGAGTTCTTACAAGCTTGAGATTAGCTCCATTGAAGGTTAGTGACTTAAACTTGCTTTTCTCTTTAAATTCATGTTAAAGGAGTATGATTGAGTGCAAAATTACAAAGAAATTTAATAAATAATATGTGTATGCCCATCCCACATATTTGGTAGCCTTGGATGTGGTAATGTTTTGAGGATTTCATGCAACTAGAAATGGTAGTATGGCTGCCTTAATATTGGTCTCTTCAGTGAAATGGTGAAATGTAAGTTAAATGCATGATTTGAGATGTTAGGGTTAGGGTTTGGGCATGAAATGGAGCCTTTGATCATGTAATGGTTAAAATAAGTTTTAATGGTCAATTAGTGACCATTTGGTTATATGTAAACAAGAAATGAAGTGGTTTGTGTAGTGGGAATTGAGGTTAGTGTGGCTGCCCTTGGTGACCTGCAGGACTGGGCATGAGTCTAGTAGGTTTGGGCAGCAATAACTGGAGTTATAGAGGTTCAATTGGTGCAAGGCCAATTGGACATGAAACTAGACACATAATGGTACAACTTGAGTGAAGAAACCATGCCCAGAAAACCAAACCAAGTTGACCTAAAGATTGCCCTAATCCAGGTGACCTGCATTCTACCTGGGCAAAATGACCAAATGAATAGTGTTTATTCATTTGCTCATAACTCAGTGTAGAAAGGTCCAATTAACCTGAAATTTTACCAACAATCAGATGAGACATAGACCTACAACTTTCATGGAAAAACCTAATCCAAATTTTGACCATAAGATGCTCAAAAGGTGACCTGCAGTCACTGCCCCCAACACTGTAGATTTGGTCAGTCCAGAAAAATCTGGAAAGTTGGCAATCCGGTCAATTATGGTGTTTAGGCCATAACTTGAGCTACAAAACTCCAGATGGAGTGATTCAAAAAAAGAAATGTAACTAGACTCAATAATTAACAACTTTCATGTTGACAACCTTGCCAAATTTTTACTGCAAAAATGACTAATGGAACAGTAAACACAAAGCTTGAAATCTGAAAATTTTGAACAATTAACATTAAGCTTAGAAATGGTATTGGCAACCAATACTAACAATTTTAGAATACAAAATGTGCTATGTTGGAGTATTAAAACCAATGTACCTATTGTCCATGTAAAAGTCAACATTTTTGTTGACTAATGAATTGAATAGTAACACCTAAACTTGAATTTCAAGAATTGTATAATTTAAGAGTGTAACATGCCCTAGTACACCTAGTAAGATTGGTTTGGATAGGTTGGCATGCCAATAGGATTCTATTAGCAATACTGTGTATGGCTTCATGCCATTCTGTGTTTTATGGCCTCACGTGCCATTCTGTGATAAAATAGCCTTTGGCTATGTTGATTGAGATATTATACTTGGTTTTTATCCCTGATAATTATTACAGCTTATTAGCTGTTCTGTTGCACACCGGGAGACACAATGTGACCGATGGTGTGATGGTACGAGGTACTTAGTACCCAGTGCCAGTTTACCCATTTATCCAGTCCAATCGACTAGTATGGGTTACTCGGGCAATGATAATGAATCTTACAAAATTTTAATTGAATAGTCTACCTAAAATGTAAACATACATTCTGCATATTTATGTTATTTTAGTTATTTATTTTATATTGTTACCACTAAGCAGAATTGCTTAGCGCGTCGCTTTTGCCACGCGCAAGTACTGGAGACATAGCTGGGGAGTCCAGCAGACCTCATACTGGGTGAGCTTTCAGATCTGCACACAAGGTCCAGAGTCACCTCACATTTGCAGTGCATTTGGTAGGACATTAGGCCACTTTTGGCATTTTGGTATTTTGGTATTTTATATTTTATAAACTTTTGTAATGTATATTATAAACTCATGTGAATATGCTTTTGATGTAATTATTTATGAACCATGTTCACTAATAATTTGAGTATTTCTTATGGAGTTGAGTATGATATGAATGAATTGAATTTTTAAAATATTGATATCATTTGAGAAATTATGGAAAGATGTTGGTGGCTGACTGAGATTGAAACTATGATTATATTGGAAGTGTTTTTAATAGATTCAGAATAACTGTTTTTCCAATTTACAGCTGACACTCTGCTGGATTTTCTATAAAATTTACGAAAAATTCAGATTAATAAAAAAAATTATAATTAAATGAGTAAAAAGGGTAAATTGAATTGAAATATGATTTGGTGCTCCGGCACACTGTGTGGCATATCTTGCTCGCCTACACTGTAGATGGGTAAGGGGTATCACATTTGGTGGTATCAGAGCATCGGTTTAGGCGTTTCTGGGCCTAGATAGAGTGCATACCATTGCATTGCATTTGTAAGTGTTGAGGTGACACTGATGCAGATCTGTCTGTTTTCTTATTTTGATTAGGATATGGATCCTGTTTCTCAAAGAGCAGTTGATGAAGAGGTGGAGAGTCGTGCTCCACCAAGGGCTGAAACTGAAGGCAGGGGAGAATCTGCCCCACCAGCGGCTGAGGTACCTGCTCAACCTCAGTTTGCATTATTCCAGCAAATGACCGAGTTTTACTAGTAAATGATGGGCGCAATTCCACCACCACAACCACAGCCACAACCTCCACCAGCACCACAGAAGTCCCATCTGGAGAAACTGCGAAAACATGGGGCTGTGGATTTCTTCGGAAAGAAGGAGGATGACCCTATGACAGCAGAAAACTGGTTGGATAGAACAATCAGAGTGCTAAAATAGCTTAATTGTACCCCCGAGCAGAACCTGGAGGGTGCTATGTCTCTACTTCAGGATGATGCATATCAGTGGTGGGACACAGTAACCAGTGAGGTGCTATCGAAACGGATCACTTGGGAATTCTTCCTCACAGAGTTCATGAAAAAATATGTTAGTAAACTGTATTTAGAAGAGAGAAGAAGAGAATTTATTAGTCTGAGACAGAGGCAACTATCAGTGGTTGAGTATGAGTGAGAATTTGTCAGACTGAGCCGGTATGGGAGGGAGATAGTCCCTACAGAGGCAGAAAGGTGCAGAAGGTTCGAAGAAGGGCTCAATGACAATATCAAAGTCATGATAACAACATTGGAGATCACAGATTTTGCCAAATTAGTAGATGCTACATCGAAAGTAGAAAGAGTCCTAATAAATGAGCAAAATAGAAGGGAAAGATAGCAGAAGAGGGGTCCAGGTCAATCCAGTTCATTTTCTACCCCCAGTAAGAAGAGTAAGGGTCCTCCTGCACAGGGTTTAGGACAACCACAAGGTCAGGGTCAGTCCCAGGGGCCCAGAACACAATTCACACCTAGGAGAGGCCAGTCCACACCATCAGTGGGTAGCTCTCTAGGGACGGTGTTTAGGGGACCAGCCCCAGCATCTTCTGCCTGTCTGTACCGCCAGAAGTGGCATAAGGGGGACTATTGGCTAGTGACTGGTGCATGCTTACGGTGTGGATCTACAAAACATCAGATCAAAAATTGTCCAAAGAGGACTACTACAGCTGCTCCAACACAAGCAGACAGACCTGCTCCTGCACCATAAAGGGGTAGGAAGCCCGGTAAATATGAGGCAGCTGAGAGGCCAGAGACTAGAGTACCTGCCAGGGCCTATGCTATTAGAGCTCAGGAGGAGCAAGATGCCCCCGACATCATAAAGGGTACATTTTCTCTCTACAACACATCTGTGCATGCATTGGTGGATCCAGGATCCACTCATTCATACATCTGCATCAAACTACCCATAGAGAGGGGAGTTTCAGTAGAGGAAAGTGATAAAGACATTCTGGTTACAAATCCACTAGGCCACAGTTTGATAGTGAATACGGTGTATAAAGGTTGCCTGTTGAGGATTCAAGGGTATGAATTCTCGACAGACCTAATTGAATTGCGCTTTCACGAGTTTGACATGATTTTGGGAATGGACTGGTTGTCACGTTATCAGGCAATAGTTGATTGCAAATTGAAGAGGATTTCTCTGAAAACTTCTGAGGGCAATGAGATTACTATTATAGGTGAAAGGACAGATTTTCTGTCCAATGTTATCTCAGCCACAGTTGCAAGAAGATTGATGAGAAAAGGCTATGAAGCTTACCTAGCACACGTGGTTAATACTAGGCAGGCTAAGCCGAATCTGTGTGATATACCCATAGTAAGAGACTTCCCAGATGTGTTTCCTGAAGAATTGCCTGGTTTACCACTAGAAAGGAAAGTCGAGTTTGCTATTGAGGTAATGCCGGGTACAGTACCAATTTTTATTGCTCCTTATAGGATGGCACCCACTGAATTGAGAGAGTTGAAAATTCAGTTACAAGAGTTACTTGATAAGGGGTTCATACGCCCCAGTGTGTCACCATGGGAACTCCGGTACTATTTATGAAGAAGAAGGATGGAACCTTGAGATTGTGTATTGATTACCGGCAGTTGAACAAAGGAACTGTGAAGAATAAATATCCGTTACCCAGAATTGATGATCTGTTTGATCAGTTGAAAGGAGCAGGTTTATTTTCAAAAATTAATCTCAGATCAGGGTATCATTAGTTAAGGGTAAAGGATGCAGATGTGTCAAAAACTGCATTCAGAATCCGGTATGGGCATTATGAATTTCTAGTAATGCCGTTTGGGTTAACAAATGCACCAGCAGCATTTATGGACCTTATGAACCGTATCTTTCATCCATATTTAGATCGGTTTGTAGTGGTCTTTATTGATGATATTCTATTGTATTCCAAGACCAGGAAAGAACATGATGAACATTTGAGGATTGTTCTACAAACCCTGCGAGAAAAGAAGCTGTATGCTAAGCTGTCCAAGTGTGACTTCTGGATGAGTGAAATCTCTTTCCTTGGACACATAGTATTAGCAGAAGGGATTAGAGTGGATCCCAAAAAGATAAAGGCGGTGATGGAATGGAAGCCTCCCAGAAATACAACTAAGGTCAGAAGTTTCTTAGGGCTAGCTGGGTATTACAGAAGATTTGTGAAGGGGTTCTCTCTTATAGCTGCTCCAATGACTAAGTTGTTGCACAAGAATGTGAAATTTGACTGGAACGACAAGTGCCAAGCCAGTTTTGAGAGGCTAAAGGCTATGTTGATAGAAGCACTAGTGTTAACACAGCTAGTGTCGGGAAAAGACTTTGTGGTCTACAGTGAAGCCTCGCATAATGGGCTAGGGTGTATATTGATGTAAGAGGGGAAAGTGGTCGCTTATGCTTCTAGGCAGTTAAGGCCACATGAACAAAACTACCCTACTCATGACTTGGAGTTAGCAGCAATTATCTTCGCACTGAAGATATAGAGGCATTATTTATATGGTGAAAAATGCTATATATATATATATATACAGACCACAAAAGTCTGAAATATTTGCCAACCCAGAAGGAGCTCAATCTTAGACAGAGGCGATAGATTGAGTTCCTAAAGGACTATGATTGTGTGATAGATTATCATCCTGGGAAGGCAAATGTAGTTGCTAATGCCTTGAGTAGGAAGTCCATCATAGCTTTAAGATCACTAAATGCCCATCTATTCTTAGCTCAAGATGGAGCTATTTTGGCTGAGTTACAAGTGAGGCCAAACCTGCTATAGCAGATACAAGATGGCCAGAAGGCAGATGAAAAATTAATGGCCATTGTGGGTAAAATTCCAGAGGGAAAGGAAACTGATTATGAGGTGAAAGTAGATGGGTGTCTGTACTACAGAGGAAAAGTGTGTGTACCAGATGATGGGGAACTGAAGACTAGTATTCTGAAAGAAGCACACACTAGTGTTTATGCTATGCACCCGGAAAGCACAAAAATGTATAATGATTTGAAGCTTCATTATTGGTGGCCTGGTATGAAGAAGGATATAGCTAACTATGTTACTAAATGTTTGACATGTTAGCAAGTTAAAGCAGAACATCAAGTTCCATCAGGATTGCTACAGCCTATAAGCATACCTGAATGGAAATGGAAACGAGTCACTATGGATTTTGTTAGTGGTCTACCTCTCACCCAGAAGAAGCATGATGCAGTATGGGTGATAGTGGATAAATTAACGAATTCAGCACATTATCTGCCAGTTAGGATTAACTACTCACTGGAGAAGCTAGCAGAGTTGTATATCAGTGAGATAGTTAGACTGCATGGAATCCCACTTTCCATCATATTTGATCGAGACCCAAGGTTTACATCAACATTTTGAAAAAAGTTGCAAGAAGCCTTAGGCACACAAATCCATTTTAGCATGGCTTTTCATCCTCAAACGGATGGACAGTCAGAACGAGTAATCAAGGTAAACCTAGAACCTAATTGAATTTTCACAATTTACAAATTGATGAAATGATAATAATAATGTGAATTATGTGATAGATCCTGGAGGATATGTTGAGGAGTTGTGTCATTGAGTTTGAGGGGAGTTGGGATAGATATCTCCCACTGGCAGAATTTGCATATAATAATAGCTACCAAGCTATTATTCAAATGGCCCTGTATGAAGCACTGTATGGCAGGAAGTGTAGAACCCTAGTGTATTGGACTGAATTGGGCAAAGATAAGCTGGTAGGACCAGACTTGGTGAAATAGACTGAGGAGAAAGTGAAGATAATCAAAGCTAATTTGAAGGTTGCCTCAGATAAACAAAAATCTTATGCCGACTTAAAGAGAAAAGAGATAGAGTATGCAGTTGGCGACAAAGTGTTTCTCAAAGTCTCACAATGGAAGAAAGTACTGAGATTTGGGAGAAAGGGTAAGTTAAGCCCTAGGTTCATTGGCCCATATGAAGTCATTAAACGTGTGGGACCAGTGGCCTATCGGTTACCTTTACCACCAGAACTTGTCACACCCTATTCCCCCGTAAGATGTAACATGATCCCGTAATACACCTAATGAATTACCGTACTTCGCCTACCGATAACCCATTAGATATACTATAAGGGATTTTAAAAATAATTTTTTGTGAAATTTAAATCATCGATTAAAATCTGGTGTTATAAAATTTTTTCAAAATTTCGACAAAGTACCGGCTGTATTTTGAGAAAACAGTTCTTCAATCCTGCAAAAGAAAATGCTCCCAATATGTTTTCTCAAATACAACTTCAATAACTTCATTTGCACTCGTAATTCAAATCTTAATAATCAAATCAATCTCCTCATAAAAGAAATATTTCATTGATTACAAAACTCAAAATTAATATTGTAAAACTATTCAGATAAATGAAATCCCAAACTTACATTTACAATAATTTGCATACATACCAAAATATTTTACAAGAGTTTTTATACAACTGCTCAAATAATTTACATACATATTATTACATGCATACATCAAAACCTATGTACATGGGTATACCTATAATATACCTGAAGCTGATCTGAAAGTGTCTTCAAAGAAACTTACTCACTGCTCTATGCTCTTCTTACCTGCGACAGCATACAAAGCTATCACTGAGTGGTGAACTCAGTGGTGCACAACTATAATTTAAAATATAGTACAATATACATTGACAAAATTTACAGTAAATAATTTGGAAATCTGAATACTCATCAAATTCCAAAACTCAAAATATTCATTTCCAATAATGCGAATCATTTGTATAAAATGACTTCGATCATGAAATTCAATTTATCAAATCATAACTAATCATTTAGGTAATTCCAACAAAATCAATTATACATAAATCATAATTGAAATCACAATTCTTTACCATTCAAAAGCCATTCTGCATCTCAAAAACCATGCTGTATCTCAAAAATCATTCTTTATCTCACTAACTATGCAAGACTAATCCGAAAGGGCCATATTCGATGTGATTCTAACTCCCTATGGTCGGGGAGGTCGAATCAGATTCTAACTCCCTATGGTCGGGGAGGTCGAATCATCGTGCATAGTACCATCACAATAATGAATCTTCCGCAAGGGCCATAACGATAAAATAAACTTAGATCTAACCTCAAATCAGAGGAAAATCTAAGCCTGTGCACATACCATGGTAATCAAAACACAACTAACTCCATTGTCTTCTCAACAAATGAGAGAGACGGGTAATAACCTAGTCAAGCATCTATAGTGAGATATAAAATAATATCACAATCCTTTTAGTGAGCATAAATCACAATATAATTCGATTCAAATTCAATTCCAATATCCAATAATTTTTATGCTCATCACAATTCAAATCATAAATTTGCATTTTCCATGAAAATTACCATCACAATTCAAAACATGTTCTACCACAATTTTCCAAAACATAATTTATTCAATCCATAACAATGCTTAATACTTCTGGAAATACAATTTCACAAAGCTAAATTCATACATATTATAACAATTTTCAATAATCATTGAATTAAATCCAATGCTTGTTAAACATAATACATAAGAAAAATATGTCATTTAATCATATGAAATATTCAAACAAAATTAGTTAAAAACTAGTTATGCACAAACATCTGATAACTGTCTCTTGGCTCTGACTCAGTGTTTCCTTCCCCTTCCCTGAGTCTTTGCTAACTGAGAAACACAATTTGAAGTGTTTCAGTACTCATTTAAACTGTCTCTAAGAATAAGGTTCAATAATTAATTTATCGAATTCTATTATTTCCTTAGTCAACCTAATATGTCGACCCTCGATGCATTCTAGGTAAATTCGGTTTTAATGTTACTAATATGTCACATTCAATAGTCTTTTAGGGTTGGTACATGTTACCAAATTCATTTCCATGTATCTTGTATTTTCTTGCAATTTGCTGGATTCCGGGATACTAGTTTGACCTAGCTGGACGACCTAGTTCTCTCGGTTTTTGGGTTTCGGTCAAAACTACAAACTTGTAGATCTATGTCTTATTGCACGCGGGGCAAAATTTCAGGTTATTCTGAGTTATGTAGACCAAGTTATGGTCATTTTACTATTGCTGGTCAAATTGCATCAAAATTGGTCACTTTAGGTCATTTTAGGTCAATTTTGGTTCGGCCAGTTTTTGGACCCGAACTTGTGCAAGCTGTTTGACTTGCTTATGGTAATTTCTGGGCTTTGGTGTCTCCATAAGACTTGTAGATATGGGTCTTAACTATTCATGGTCAAAATTTCAGGTCAATTGAACCTGTTTTGAGTGAGTTATTGCCTAAACACTAACTGCTGCCCAAATGGTCAATTTTCAGGCCTTATTTGCACTTAATCCGGATTTGGTCATTTTTCAAGCTACCTTGCAAACAGAATTGTGGCAAGCTTCCTTCATGAAAGTTGGCACATTTTGTGCCTAGTTTTACTTCCAATTGGTCTCATACCAATTGGAGCCACACACTTAAGGTTCTAGGCCAAAATGCACACTGCCCTATTACATTTCCTTCATTTCTCATCAAAGGTCACTTTTAGCATTTACCAAACTCTACATTCATGCCAAATTTGGTTTGTACCATAACCTAAACATATTTTACAACATATTATTGATCATTTTGGCAGCTTATAATCACATTCAACATACACCATATAGTGCATAATTTGTCAAACTCAATTACAACAATTTAATCACTTATTCATGCTCATTTACATGTCCAACCTCACACCATCATACATATACCCAAGCTGCCATAACAACTATCACAATTCAACATTAATATTCCATAAACCAAATATGAAATAACATCTTTATGGTGCACCAAACCAAGCTGCTGATTCATACATTACAGTCCATTAATTTCCAAGCTTCCAAATTCAAGTACACATTCACATATACTAAGTATACATCACCCAAATTAATTCCTACACACATAAACATTTAATCAACCCTTTAATCTACCATTTACAAGCAATAATAAACTGTCCTCAAGGAGTTTCCATGGCTGCCAAAAATACAGCTCTCCCTTTAAACATCAAACCTCAAAATTCTTTCCACAATTCAAGTACCCATAACATTCCTACTAACTTTAATGAAGCAATAACCCAAAAATACAAACTTGCCACTTTGAAAATTCTTTAAAACCTCTCCAAAACTTGGTCTTCTTGCTGCCTATCTATTGCCCAAGGAAGGGTGATCACTTTTAATGAAGAAACCATAACCATTAGAAGCTTGGTTCATGGATGCATGGAGGACTTCAAGGTGTGGCCATGGAGTCCCATGGAGGATAAATTCAGCTGGTTTGAGAGGAGGTTGAAGATGAACTCATTTCTGCCCATTTTAGCTCTTAAGTGTCCCACAATTCTAAGTTAGTGGAGCACTAACCATTATTTAATATTAGTTTAACCTTAACTTTCCTTATTCCCACAATTAACTCCCCATTTTTGCTATTTACATTATGTACCACTAATTTAATTTTTCATTATATTTTCCAAGTGTAATATCATGTATTTTTAATAGACATTTAGGTCAAAAGATAACTCAGGATGTCAAATGACCACAATGTCCCTGTTCGGGTTGCATTCCCGATTTTTCGGTAACACCAGGTTTTGTCCGTTTTTTCGATTTCTCACTTTTCTTTGTACTAATTAATTAATTTTTCTTTGATATTTCTAATGGTATTTATACTTCAATAGGTGTCTATTTAAGTCCTAAAAATATTTTCCAGGGTTCCCTGCGGTCCAGGGCTAGTCAACAGTCCACGCCGTGACTTCCCGGTGCGGTCACCCATCGCTAGGGTTCTCGGCTTGCTTAACTTGGTTACATTTCTTTGCTATTATTTTTCCTTTATTTTTCTTGTATTTTCTTTTCTTGTATTTCATTATTTTATGTCTCCTCACTCATATTGAAGTGTAGTTCTAGGCATCTTAGCTGTCCGGACAACACTGGTCACTGGAAAAGTAGAACGCACTACCTAACTTAGGGGTTTTACAGAACTGGAAAAAATTCATAATGTATTCCACGTTTCTATGCTAAGAAGATATCGCTCAGACCCTTCACATGTCATCTCCATGGAAGAGATTGAAATCCAATAGGACTTGACATATGCAGAAGAACCCATACGGATCTTGGCTCGGGAAGTGAAAGAACTGAGAAATAAACAAATTCCACTGGTGAAAGTACTTTGGAGGCACCACAATACTGAGGAGGCAACTTGGGAAAGTGAAGAGATGATGAGGCAACAATTCCCTCAACTGTTTGCATCATGTAAATTTCAAGGACAAAATTTTTATAAGAGGGGAAGAGTTGTAACATCCTCACTTTAGCTAGTCCGTACAGTCTACTGTTCCGGTGACCAATGTCGGTCTGGGCAGCTAGAATGTTTGAAACTATAATTAGACTAGAGTGGGGAGTTATAAAGAAACCAAATAATGCTCATAAAAATCAAGGAAAAATTTTTAGAAACGAAATACACTAAGGTTAAACGAGCCGAAACCCCAGTGATGAGTAACCCGAAGGGGAAGTAACGGTGAAGGCCATTAGCAACCCTAGACCTGGGGAAAACTTCATAAAATAATTTTTGGGACCTCAGGGAAGGATTATTGGGGTTCCAATGACAATAAAATGTTAAGAAAATACAAGGAAAATTTAATCAATCAGTACACACAAATTTGGCTCGTTAAGCCAAACGGAGGGTATTTTGGTCATTTCGTCTTCAGAGATGATTTTTGACCAACTTTTCCATTTATGTAAGTGAATTATATGACATAAAATATGAACAAATATTGATGAAAAATTATTTAAAAATGAATAGGCAATGAAAGAAAAGAAAATGAAAATTATGGGATTTATTACTTCATGCTTATGTAAGCATGAGGTAATTAAAAATGCTATGGCCAATCAAATTAAAGCAAGACAATTATAATACATTAAAAATAGAAAAAAGAGGGCAAAAATTTGGAACAAACTAGCAGCCTCTCCCTTCTTCAAAATGTCACTTATGCTCTCCTCCCTCACTCCTCCATTAATAAGCTCCCAAACCTTCATTTTCCCAAGCTTTCTTTCAACAAAAACCCTAAGTGTCAACATAAAACCTTGATATTTCAGCTTGGTGAAGCTTTTGGGAGCAAAAAGAAGAGTAAAAGAAGAGTTCTTACAAGCTTGAGATTAGCTCCATTAAAGGTTAGTGACTTAAACTTGCTTTTCTCTTTAAATTCATGTTAAAGGAGTATGATTGAGTGCAAAATTACAAAGAAATTTAATAAATAACATGTGTATGCCCATCCCACATTTTTGGCAGACTTGGATGTGGTAATGTTTTGAGGATTTCATGCAACTAGAAATGGTAGTATGGCTGCCTTAATATTGGTCTCTTAAGTGAAATGGTGAAATGCAACTTAAATGCAAGATTTGAGATGTTAGGGTTAGGGTTTGGGTATGAAATGGAGCCTTTGATCATGTAATAGTGAAATTAAGTTTTAATGGTCAATTAGTAACCATTTGGTTAAGTGTAAACAAGAAATGAAGTGGTTAGTGTAGTGGGAATTGAGGTTAGTGTGGCTGCCCTTGGTGACCTGTAGGACTGAGCATGAGTCTAGTAGGTTTGGGTAGCAATAACTGGAGTTGTAGAGGTTCAATTGGTGCAAGGCTAATTGGACATGAAACTAGACACATAATGGCACAACTTTGGTGAAGAAACCATACCCAGAAAACCAAACCAAGTTGACCTAAAGATTGCCCTAATCCGGGTGACCTACATTCTGCCTGGCAAAATGACCAAATGAATAGTATTTATTCATTTGGTTATAACTCAGTGTAGAAAGGTCCCATTGACCTGAAATTTTACCAGCAATCAGCTAAGGCATAAACCTAAAACTTTCATGAAGAACCTTAATCCAAATTTTGACCATAACATGCTTAAAAGATGACCTGCAATCCTTGCCCCCAACACTATAGATTTGGTCAGTCCAGAAAAATCTGGAAAGTTGGCAATCCAGCCAGTTATGGTGTTTAGGCCATAACCTGAGCTACAAAACTCCAAATGGAGTGATTCAAAAAAAGGAATGTAACTAGACACAATAAGGAACAACTTTCATGTTGACAACCTTGCCAAATTTCCACTGCAAAAATGACTAATGGAACAGTAAACACAGAGCTTGAAATCTAAAAATTTTGAACAATTAACATTAAGCTTAGAAATGGTATTAGCAACCAATACCAACAATTTTAGAATGCAAAATGTGGTATGTTGGGAGTATTAAAACCAATGTACCTATTGTCCATGTAAAAGTCAACATTTTTGTTGACTAATTAATTGAATAGTAACACCTAAACTTGAATTTCAAGAATTGTATAATTTAAGAGTGTAACATGCCCTAGTACACCTAGCAAGATTGGTTTGGATAGGTTGGCATGCCAATAGGGTTCTGTTAGCAGTACTGCATATTGCTTCATGCCATTCTGTGTTTTATGGCCTCACGTGCCATTCTGTGATAAAATAGCCTTTGGCTATGTTGATTGAGATATTATACTTGGGTTTTATCCCTGATAATTATTACAGCTTATTAGTTGTTCTGTTGCACACTGGGAGACATAATATGACCGATGGTGTGATGGTCTGAGGCACTTAGTACCCAGTGCCAGTTTACCCATTTATCCAGTCCAGTCGACTATTATGGGTTACTCGAGCAATGATAATGAATCTTATAAAATTTTAATCGAATAATACTACAATAAATGCCAGAAATTAAGTATACCTAAAATGTAAACATACATTCTGCATATTTATGTTATTTTAGTTATTTTATTTTATATTATCACCACTAAGCAGAATTGCTTAGCACATCGCTTTTGCCACGCGCAGGTACTGGAGACATAGCTGGGGAGTCCAACAGACCTTATACTGCGCGAGCTTTCAGATCTGCACACAGGGTCCAGAGTCACCTCATATTTGCAGTGCATTTGGTAGGACATTAGGCCACTTTTGGCATTTTGGTATTTTGGTATTTTGTATTTTGTATTTTGTAAACTTTTATAATGTATATTATAAACTTGTGTGAATATGCTTTTGATGTAATTATTTATGAACCATGTTCACTAATAATTTGAGTATTTCTTATGGAGTTGAGTATGATATGAATGAATTGAATTTTTGAAATATTGATGTCTTTTGAGAAATTGTTGAAAGATGTTGGTGGTTGACTGAGATTGAAACTATGATTATATTGAAAGTGTTTTTAACAGATTCAGAAGAACTATTTTTCCAATTTACAGCCGGCACTCTGCCAGATTTTCTATAAAATTTACAAAAAATTCAGATTAGTAAAAAAAATTGTAATTAAATGAGTAAAAAGGGTAAATTGAATTGAAATATGATTTGGTGCTCCGGCACATTGTGTGGCATATCTTGCTCGCCTACACTATAGATGGGTAAGAAGTGTCACAGGGGATATCAAAACTGCTCCAATCCCATTACCAGACAAATTGACCGCTCCGTCGAAATACATTTCCCATATGTCATTTGGTTCTTTGTCATCCCTGCTGACTTCATTAACATACTCATCGGGGAATTCAAAATCCAGGGTTTCATAATTCTGGATCGGGTTTTTTGCTAAGAGATCAGCAATCACGCTTCCTTTCACTGCCTTTCTGGTCATGTAGATAATGTTTTATTGAGAAAGTATGACCTGCCATTTTGCTATCCTCCCTTCAAATACATACTTGATTGGGTCCATTCTGGAGATGAGCCACATTTTATGATTCAACATGTAGTGCTTGAGTCGATTTTCTATCCATGCCAATGCGCAATAAGTTTTCTCTAGGAATGAGTATCTCGACTCGCATTTATTGAATTTTTTGCTTAGATAGTAAATGGCTCTTTCCTTTCTTCCTGTATCATCGTGTTGTCTGAGCACACATCCCATCAAACTTTGTTGAACTGCCGTGTACAAAATCAATGGCCTTCCCATCACTGGAGGAACCAATATTGGCAGATTTGAGAAGTACTGTTTAATCTTTTTAAAAGCCTCTTGACAAACTTGATCCCATTGGGCGGTGTTATTCTTCTTGAATAGTTTAAAAATGGGCTCAGCTTTGGCAGTGAGATTGGAGATGAATCTCAAAATGTAGTTTAGTTTTCCCAGGAAACCGTGCACCTCCCTTTCTGTCTTTGGGGATGACATTTCTTGAATGGCTCGAACTTTATCTGGATCCACTTCTATTCCCTTCTCGCTTACTATGAATCCCAATAGCTTACCAGACTTGGCCCCAAACTTACACGTTGCTGGGTTCAGCTTTAGTTGATACTTCTTGAGCCTTTCGAACACCTTTCTCAATACTTGTACGTGGCTTTCTGCCCCTCTGGATTTGATGATCATATCATCCACATATACTTCTACTTCCTTGTGCATCATGTCATGGAATAATGTGACCATGGTGAGTTGGTAGGTAGCTCCAGCATTCTTTAATCCAAAGGGCATCACCCGATAACAAAATACCCCCCACTGGGTGATAAAAGCAGTTTTGTCTTTGACCCCCTCATCCATGGGAATTTGGTTATACCTCAATGCCCGGTCGATACATGAACATCTTCCCAACCCTGTAGCATTGTCTACCAGCACATCTATGTGTGGGAGAGGAAAATCATCCTTCAAGCTTGCCTTATTGAGATCCCTGTAATCAACACATACCCTTACTTTTCCATCCTTTTGCATTATAGGGACAACATTAGCTATCCACTAGGGGTATTTCACTACTTTTAGGAATCCAGCATCATACTGCTTTTTGACTTCATCCCTAACTTTGAGCAGCGTGTCGAGGTTCATTCTTCTCAATTTCTATTTCACTGGAATCATCTTAGGAATCAGAGGGATCTTATGCATTACTATCTGAGGATCCAATCCTGGCATGTTATCATAGCTCCATGAGAATACATCAATGAATTCCTTGAGCAAACTGATCATACTCTCTAATTCTCCGTTATTCACGACCTTAAGTTCCCTCTTCATTCCTTTAGTCCCTAAATTTATGGTGTGCATTTCATCCCCACAAGGCACTAGGGAAGGTTCATCTCTTTTGCTCTGTTCTTCTACAGACTCTTCTTCGGAATCACTCGAACCAATGGCAGTTATGGGACTTTCAAAGTTAACATAAGGAATTTCAAAGTCAATTGAATTATTAGGTCTGGATTGGTCAATGGTCTCGAGATTAAGCATAGGGATATCTTCTACTTCCCAATTATCAAGCTCTTGCCCTTCAGTGATTGGTGAAATTAACGCCTCAGACATGGAGTCTAGCAATATGACATCGATGGATGGTTCTAAAGGAGACTCTTCACTTTCTTCTGAATTCTCAATGATTGGTTTGGTGAAAACATCTGTGATTTTTGGGACAACTTTCACATTCTTGAATGTTCTATCAAACCATTGATCCCTAAGCATATTCCTCATTCAGAATCTTTCATCCACTAGAGCATCTTCTTCATATCTCAAGCCGAAGTGACCGATCTTTTGAATAGCTAGTACAGGTTCGAAAATCCCCTATAACGCGGCGCCCAATCCCTTGCCCTTTTCATAGCCACTCTTCAACATCACCTTTGCAACCATTTCTGTAGCTCCTTCATCCTTCGGAGTGGTTCCTTGTAATTCCAGCACTTGGAATGAACTTTCCAAGGATCTTTCGATTGTTTCTACATAAGAAACCGATTGAGGTTTAGTGACTAGCATGGCTTCCTCCTCTCTTACTGTGATGATTTTGCCGCTCATGATGTATTTGATCCTCTGATGCAAAGTTGAAGGTACCGCATTTGCTGAATGGATCTAGGGTCTCCCCAACAACATGGTGTATGCTAGCTCAATATCCATTACCTAGAATGTGACATTAAAAGTGCTTGCCCCGATTTGAAGTGGCAAATTGATGTCCCCTAGGACCTCTCTCTTTGTACCGTCAAAAGCCCTTACTACCATGGCACTTTGGCGTATGACTGATGGATCAACAAGTAGTTTCTGGCATTAGGCAAGACATTGAGGGCAAATTCATAATCAATTAGAACTTTAGCGATTATGTACCCCTTACACTTAACTGTCACATGCAGAGCTTTGGTATGCTTCAAGCCAGCTGGGTCTACTTCATATTTCGAGAAAGTGACAAAGTTGAATGCCTGAATTTGCCCAACTATCTTCTCAAATTGCCTCGGTGTGATATCGGGGTTCACAAAGGCCTGGTCTAGAACTTTTTGCAAGGCATAGCGATGCACTTCTGAGCTTAAAATCAATTACAGCAAGGAAATTCGAGCGGGTGTCTTTCTCAACTGCTCGATGACATCATATTCACTTTCTTTCATGATCTGTAGCAGCAGTTCCTCTTCTTCTTTCTTTTCACTAGGTTCCCCTTTCTCAACCCTTATAGCCACTTCCTCCATATTTTCTTGTGACTCTCCCATTTTTACTTTACCCTTCTTCTTTTCTGCTTCATCATTTTCGTAACATCTCCCACTCCTGGTTATAAATTCTGCTTCGTGATCTTGTGAGAGCGAGTTACTAGCTATGATAGGTTTTGGGTTTGGTTAGGGAGTAGTATTGTTGGAGGGTCCTGTATAGATCATCTTGAAATGCTCATGTGGGGCGAAGTGTGGCTTAGGAGAGGTGATGGATTGAGTGTAGGTATGGTTGAGGGTAGGAATTGAAGTGCTGCTGGATGCACTCTGAGTAAATAATTGGAGGTTGTAGTTCCAAGGTACTGCATGGGTATTAACGAATAGGAGTTGAGGCGGAGTTTGGATGATCGTTATTGGTGGTGTTGGTGTGTTGGGAGCATAAAAGACTATTCTTGGATTGGGGGTAAAGGTATCTCGGCCAAACCTGGCTGTGTTCACTTCATCCTCTATTCTTGACCTCCGCTGACATCTCAAAATTTTGAGTGATAGCATTCTCTGAACTTCTTGCCTGAATTCATCACAGTCGTGCAACTCATGATTGGCCGCTCTTCCATGGTAGGAGCATCCTGAACTATGCTGATCACTTTCCAACCCAGATCCCTGAGGGCATAGATATCCCTCTCTTACCGCAATTGCAAAAATCTCCTTGAAATGAGGAATCAGCTGATTTACCTCCAAGATTAATCTTTCATCCTAAGGTTCTATCACATTCACTCCATTGCTTGTATTATGATTAGGTAATGGGTTTGAAATGACAATGGGAAGAGAGCCATTTCCCTCAATTTTTAACCATCCATTTCTGATCAAAGCCTGTACTCTTCCCCTAAGAGCTCCATAATTATCGGTTGAATTCCTCACTGCCCCACCATGATATTCGCATCGGGCATTAGCATCATACCACCTAGGATATGGTGGTTGAACTGGGTCAAGGGGGATGGGCATTATTTAATTTATACTCAATAGGTATTGGTAGATTTCACTGAGCGGAAGGGGGAGAGGCGGATCAGGATTCCTTGGTGGTCTTGGGTTGGTTTGAGGAGCAAGTGGTTTTAACTGAATAGGTTGAGTAGGCGATTTGGGGTGGTAAGCAGCTTAAGGTGGATATTGTGGGTGACAGTGGGGATAATTTGAAAAAGGGGGCAGAACATTTGCTATCATTGGACCTTGAATCGGAGGGTATGGTTGAAAGTTATTTTAAGGGAGCGGTAGTTGAGCTTATCTGGTGATAGAGTGTACATCACCTTCCTTCTTTTTCCCGAAATTGGCAGTTTTCTTTACAGAGTTTTCTCCAGTCAACTCTGCAACCTTCCTAACCTGAGGTTAGCTTTAATCCTTTCGCTGGCCTGGATAATGTAAAAAAAGCTATTGGATGTATTTCCGATCATCAAATTGAAATACAGGGCCTTCAGGGTTTTGATGAATAGAGAGTAAAGCTCATTATCAATAATTGGAGGATATACCTCAGCTGTCTTCTCTCTCCATCTCTCTGCATATTCCTTAAAGCTCTCCTTCTCCTTCTGCACCAAATTTTGAAGGTCTCTTCATGTTGGGGTGACATTGCAATTGAATTTGTACTGGTTGAGGAAAGCAATAGCCAAATCTTTCCAGGAGTGTAGTTTACTCCTATCCAGCTGTATGCACCATCGTAAGGCTACCCCTGAGAGGCTTTCATGAAAGAAATGGACTAGAAGTCTGTCATCTTCCATGAGGGTAGACATTTTGGCTATGCAAGTGGCCAAATGGATGCGAGGATCTAAATTTTCGATATACTTGTCAAAATTCGGGACTTTAAACTTAGGTGGTACTACTACGTCCGGTACCAATCTCAGTGAAGATACATCAACTGAGCCATACATGTTCAGACCTTCTATAGGTCTTAGTCTTTCCTCTAGAGTAGACAACTTCTCATATTCCTTTTCCTTATTTTCACCCCCTGCTACATAAGCCATGCCTCTGGTTGGGAAATTAGTTGCAGGGTAAATTGAAGGGATTGGTATGGAAGGGTGAAATTTGGCATTTGAGACAGCCAAATGATAAGAAATGGGTAAATGATTATTTGGGAATGTTGGACTGACAGTGATTGTCGAATCAGGAATAGGAGGCTGGAAGGTGAAAGAGGTTGAAGCTTGATGGGAATCAACCGTCGTTGTGAGTGGGGGAATTAGTAGTAGATTTGGTTCTGGTATAGGCCGAATGGTTTCTTTACTCTGGGACATCTCCCTTATTAGTTTCATCAACTTTGAGACTTGGTCTCTCAATTCCGAAACTTGTCCTTATAGGTTCTGCACTTGTTCCTGGTCTTCCATTATCTTATTTGCTCGAGACCTTTTTAAGTAAACTCTTTTTAGTTGAACTGCTTGCTCGATCGGGTTTGCTTTGTTTGGAGCAATGTTGATTTTCTGTGGAAAGTTTTTTATTAGTTTTAAATTCTGTTACAGTTAGAAATCCTAACTAGACAAAGGATATGGTGGCAGATAACCACCAAAATGGAGTATACAGAAGGTGAATTGTGTCAACTTTATCATGGCATCACTCGATAGTCCAATAGTGAATGATGGGATCGTATGCGTGTTTATGATACTTGTCCATATGATGCATTCGTCTTTTCATATAACCCTAACGAGGATAGTTCCCACGGGAGTTACATTATTCATTCATATTTTGCTAAACATGGTTCAAACAATTCATTAACAATTTGTTCATACATAGCATTCTTGCTATTGCCTAGGTTCAGGAAGACTCTTTAAAATACAATAACATCTTTTAAGGTACTCATAGAGTCTTTCTTCTTATCTGGTAGGATTGAATGTCTTAAAGGCGTACCAGATTCTGGCAGCAGTTCTTATTTCCCTTGTGCTATCATTCTTTATAATTGGTCAACATTTTCTCTCAGCTTTTGATGAAGGGTTGCTTGCCTTCCCTTTTCTTTCCTTTCTTTAGCACATTCTTTCAAAATATCATTAATAAGTTGTGACTACTTGTGACACCCCTTACCCGTCTATAGTGTAGCCAAGCAAGATATGCCACACAGTGCACCGAAACACCCTATTTTAATTCAATCATTTTTATTCTTCCTAATTTATTTTTTTTTCATAGTTATGGAGTACAATTTGTGAAATATAATTCATTTAAGTCATTTATTGAAATTATAATTTATTTGAGGTTCCGAAAATTTTATAGAAAATCCGGCAGAGTACCGGTAAAAAATGGAGAAAACAGTTCTTCGGAACCTGTGAAAAACACTTCCAATAATCATTTCCAATCATTCTCAAACTCCAATAACCATCAACATGGTCTCAACATTAGCAATCATTTCAAGTTCTCAACATTAATCCACAATTTCATTCAAATTCAAAATCAACTAAAATTCCATGAAGATATTCTCAAATTATATTAATTAACAAAATTCTTCAAAATATGTACATCAACATATGATTACATAAATTTATTATTTAAATGAGTTCATAATTTACAAATCACAAACTACTACCTATTACAAAATGCAAAAACATAATTTCAAAAGGGACCTAAAGGTCCTACCACTGATGCACTATAGATGAGAGGTGACTTTGACTCTAGGCAGATCTGTGACCTCACCCAGTCTATGGTTTGCTGGGCTCTCTGTCTGTCTCTCCAGAACCTAAGCGTGGCAAAAAGTAACACGCTAAGCAATAATGCTTAGTGGTACCAATAATAAAATAAAAAGAACTAATAAAAAAAATAAATATGCAGTGCGTGTATTGATGTCTCATACATACAAATTTTTTATAATTATTGGTAGTCTTATTTATTTGGTACTTATCATATTCATTATTTCATTAAATTTATCAACTTTCATTTTTGGTTACCCAAGTAAAGTATACTGGATGATTGGACTGGATAAACGGGTAAACTAGCACTGGGTATCAAGTGCCTCGGGCAGTCACGCCATCGGTCACATATGCATCTCCCGGTGTGCAACAGAATAGTTAATAAGCTGTAATAACATTAGGCACAAGGCCAAGTCTCAAAACAATGTCAGAATGGCTAAAAGCCATGAAATCACAAAATGGCATAATGCCATGTGCAGTACTGCTAACCAAACCCTATTGGCATGCCAACCTATCCAAACCAATCTTGCTAGGTGTATTAGGGCATGTTATACTTTTAAATTTTACAATTCTTAAAATATAAGTTTAAGTGTTACTATTTATTTCATTAGTCAACTAAAATGTTGACTTTTGCATAGACAATAGGTATATTGGTTCTAATACTCCCAACATACCACATTTTACATTCTAAAATTGTTGGTATTGGTTGCCAATACCATTTCTAAGCTTAGTGCTAGTTGTTCAAAATTTTCAGATTTCAAGCCTTGTGTTTACTGTTCTATTGGTCATTTGTACAGTAGGAATTTGGCAAAGTTGTCTTCATGAAAGTTGTTCCTTATTTGGTCTAGTTACATTTCCTTTTTGAATCACTCCATTTGGAGTTTTGTAGCTCAAGTTATGGCCTAAACACCATAACTGGCCGGATTGGACAGAATCCAAAATTCTGGGTAAAACTAGTTCTGCCAGATTTGGTAACCTAAGTTTGGTTGGCAATTTGACTAGGTTATGATCAGAATTTGGATTTGTGTTCTTCATGAAAGTTGTAGGTATATGTCTCATCTTTCTGATGGTAAAGTTTTAGGTCAATTGGACCTTTCTACATTGAGTTATGTCTAAATGAATAAACACTGTTCATTTAGTCATTTTGCTCAGGCAGAATGCAGGTCACCTGGATTAGGGCAATTTTTAGGCCGACTTGATTTGGTTTTCTGGGTAGGGTTTCTTCACCAAAGTTGTGCCATTATGTGTCTAGTTTCATTTCCAATTGGCTTTGCACCAATTGAACCTCTACAACTCTATTTATAGCTGCCCAAACCTGCTGGACTCATGCTTAGTCCTACAGGTCAGCCAAGAAAGCTCACCCATAAACAAATGCCAAGTCTCAACTCACTTCATTTCCTCATCATACACATTCAAATGGTCACTAATTGACCATTAAAACTTATTGTCATCCTTACATGAACAAAGTCTCAAGTTTGTGTCCAAACCCTAACCCCAACAACTAAAATTTTCATACGCATACAATCCATGGTTTACAACACCAAAATCTTGTTCAATGGCAGCCATACACAAAATTTTTAAAAGAAATTGGCACTAACCTTGACTTAGGCACTTTCCAAAGCTTGAGAACTTCTCTTTTCCTCCTTCTTTTTGCTGCCCAAGACTTGCTCTAGGTGTAAGGAAAATTTTTAATGAAAGGAGCAAGGGATTTTATGGTGTAAAATGGTGGGAAAGGAAGATTGGTTGGGATGGCAATGGTGGATTGCTTGGAGCTGGTTCGTTGCAGCTGAAGAAGATGAAAGAAACTGATTTGTTTTCTTTCATTTTCTGTCCATTTAGTAATTTTAAATGAGTTATTGCCATGTGTCACAATGTGATTTGGTGGAAGGATTTTAATTGCATAAGCATGATGTCAAAAGTCTCATTTTTCTTCATTTTTTTTTCTTTTCTTTCTATTCATTTTCAATTAAATTTTTAGCAATATTTATTCACATTTTGTGTCATGATAATTATTTACTTAATTGGACAAGTCAGCCAAAAATCATCTCTGAAGATGAAATGACCAAAATGCCCTCCGTTTGGCTTAACAGACCAAAATTGTCTGTACCGATTGAAAAATTTTTCTAAGCATTTTCTTGGCATTCTAATGCCATAGGAATCTCAATGACCCTTCTCTGGAGTCCCAAAATTATTTTATGAATTATCCCCCGGGTCTAGGGCACTTAGTTGTGAGAACCGCAACTTCCCACTAGGTTACCCATCGCTAGGGCACCAGCTCATTTAACTTGGTTGTATTTTATTTCTAAAATTTTTTCCAAATTTTTCTTATTAATATTTGAGTTAATTATGGTTCCTCACTTTACTTTAAATATTTTTTTTCTAGTCGTTCTAGCTGTCCGGACCGACACTGGTCACCGGAACAGTAGAATGTAGGGTGTTGCTACAGGGAGGGTGTTACAACTCTTCTCCTCTAATTTAAATTTCGTCCTTGAAATTTACCTGATGCAAACAGTTGAGGGAACTATTGCCTCATCGTCTCTTCACTTTCCCAAGTTGCCTCCTCGGTGTTGTGGAGCCTCCAAAGCACTTTCACCAGTGGAATCTGCTTATTCCTCAACTCTTTCACTTCCTGAGCCAGGATCAATATGGGTTCTCCTTCATATGTCAAATCTGGTTATACTTCAATTTCTTCCATGGAGATGACATGTGAAGGATCTGAGCGGTATCTTCTTAGCATAGATACGTGGAACACATTGTGGATCTTGTCCAACTCTAGTGGTAAAACTAGCCTATAGGCCACTAGACCCACACGTTCGATGACTTCATATGGACCAATGAACCTAGGGCTTACCTTACCTTTTCTTTCAAACCTCAGTACCTTCTTCCATGGTGACACCTTGAGAAACACTTTGCCGCCAACCGCATATTCTATTTCTTTTCTCTTCAGGTCGGTATAAGATTTTTGTATGTCTGAGGCAACCTTCAAATTGGCTTTGATTAGCTTTACCTTCTCCTCAGTCTGTTTTACCAGTTCTGGCCCTACTAGTTTATCTTCACCTAATTCAGTCCAACACACTGGAGTTCTACATTTCCTCCCATACAGTGCTTCATACGGGATCATTTGGATACTAGCTTGGTAGCTATTGTTGTATGCAAATTCTACCAGTGGGAGGTATTTATTCCAACTTCCCTCAGACTCAATGGAACAAATCCTCAGCATATCCTCAAGGACCTGACATATATTTCATGTTATTATTATCATTTCAGTTCAATATTTGCATTAGTTCAATTGGTTTCAATTGTTTAACAGGATTACTCTTTCTGATTGCCCATCCGTTTGAGGATGGAAAGCTGTGCTGAAGTGGAGTTGTGTACCCAAGGATTCATGCAACTTCTTCCAAAATCTCGATGTAAACCTTGGGTCTCGATCAGATATGATGGAAAGTGGAATTCCATGCAGTCTAACTATCTCACTGATATACGATTCTGCTAACTTCTCTAGTGAGTAGTCAGTCCTAACTGGCAGAAAGTGTGTTGACTTCGTTAATTTATCTACTATCACCCATACTGCATCATGCTTCTTCTGGGCAAGAGGTAAACCACTTACAAAATCCATGGTGACCCGATCCCATTTCCATTCAGGTATGCGTATAGGCTGTAGCAAACCTGATGGAACTTGATGTTCTCTCTTTATTTGCGGACATGTCAAGCATTTAGTCACATAGTCAGCTATGCCCTTCTTCATATCAGGCCACCAATACTGAAGCTTCAGATCATGATACATTTTTGTACTCCCTGGGTGCATAGTATAAACACTGGTGTGTGCCTCTTTCAGGATACTGGCCTTCAATTCCCTATCATCTGGTACACATAATCTTCCTTTGTAGTACAGACACCCATCTGTTTTCACTGCATAGTTAGTTTCTTTCCCTTCTAGGATTTTGCTCATAATAGCCTTTAGCTTCTCATCTACCTGCTGCCCATCTAAAATCTGCTGTAGCAGGTTTGGCCTCACTTGCAACTCAGCCAAAATAGCTCCATCTTGAGCCAAAGATAGGTGGGCATTCAATGATCTCAGAGCGGTGATGGATTTTCTGCTCAAAGCATCAGCAACTACATTTGCCTTCCCAGGATGGTAGTCAATCACACAGTCACAGTCCTTCAGGAACTCAATCCATTGCCTCTGTCTAAGGTTGAGCTCCTTTTGGGTTGGCAAGTATTTCAGGCTTTTGTGGTCTGTGTAAATGTAGCACTTTCCACCATACAAGTAGTGCCTCCATATCTTTAATGCGAAGATAATTGCTGCAAGTTCTAGATCATGGGTAGGGTAATTTTGTTCATGTGGCCTTAGCTACCTAGAAGCATAAGCGACCACCTTCCCCTCTTGCATCAATACACACCCTAACCCATTATGAGAGGCATCACTATAGACCACAAAGTCCTTTCCCGACACTGGCTGTGTTAACACTGGTGCCTCTGTCAACATAGCCTTCAACTTCTCAAAACTGGTATGACACCTGTCATTCCAATCAAATCTGACATTCTTGTGTAACAACTTGGTCATTGGAGCAGCTATTAAAGAAAATCCCTTCACAGATCTTCTATAATACCCAGCTAGCCCCAAGAAACTTCTGACCTCAGTTGTATTTCTAGGAGGCATCCATTCCATCACTGCTTCTATTTTCTTAGGATCCACTCTAATCCCATCAGCTGACACTATGTGTCCAAGGAATGCAATCTCATTCAACCAAAAGTCACACTTGGACAACTTAGTATACAGCTTCTTTTCTCTCAAGGTTTGCAGAACAATCCTCAAATGCTCATCATGTTCTTCTCTGGTCTTATAATACACCAAAATATCATCAATAGAGACCACTACGAACCGATCTAAGTATGGATGGAAGATATGATTCATAAGGTCCATGAATGCTGCTGGTGCATTTGTTAAGCCAAAGGGTATCACCAGAAACTCATAATGCCCATACCGAGTCCTGAATGCAGTCTTTGGCACATCTGCATCCTTCACCCTCAATTGATGATACCCTGATCTGAGATCAATTTTGGAAAATACTCATGCTCCCTTCAACTGATCAAACAAATCATCAATTCTAGGCAACGAATATTTGTTCTTCACAGTCACTTTATTCAACTGCCGGTAATCAATGCATACCCTCAAAGTCCCATCCTTCTTCTTTACAAATAGCACTGGAGCTCCCCATGGTGACACACTAGGGCGTATAAACCCCTTATCCAATAACTCCTGTAACTGGATTTTCAGTTCCTTCAATTTTGTGGGGGCCATCCTATAAGGAGCAATAGAGATTGGTGCTATCCCCGGCAGTATCTCAATAGCAAACTCGACTTCCCTTTTTGGTGGCAAGCTAGGCAATTCTTCAGGGAACACATCTGGGAAGTCTCTTACTATGGGTATATCACATAAATCTGGCTTAGCCTGCCTAGTATCCACCACATGTGCTAGGTAGGCTTCACAGCCTTTTCTCATCAATTTTCTTACAACTGTGGCTGAGATGACATTGAAAAAGAAATCTATCCTTTCCCCCACAACTGTAATTGAAGGAACGGAAGCGTGAAAAACACAAGCTTATACCATTGAATTCAAAATTTTTCACCTAGGGTCACATGCATCATGCAAGATTTATTTTTATCTATTTGATTTCAATGATAAACAACATATTAAAACTCTTTTAATATGTTTTTGGATCTGTATTTGCCATTTAAGATTTTAAAAATTAATCAGATTAATTTTAGAACCCTAGATTAAATCAAGAACGATTACACTAACCTCTTGATGCACTGCAGCGTGTCTGCGCCTTTGAGATTCGTCTTCAGGAAACCAGATGTTGTCCCTCTAGCTTGTCCACACCAAGAACACCTATGGCAGCCCTTGAACGGCTTCTAAAGCTTTTTCTATTAATTAGAAATTCAAGTTCTGCCTTTTAAGAGATGAGAGATGTAAACAGGACACTAGAAACAATTTCTAGTGTTCTTAATTCAAGAGATTGATGGCTAATCTCTTTGAATTGATGAGAGATGAAGAAGAATAGATGAAAAACCTCAAAGTGGCGTGACAAAGGAGAGGAGTGGCTGCTAGTTATTTTTCTTTTCATAACAACACTTAAATAGCTAGGTTAACACATTAAACCCTTGCCACATGTCACCCTTTGATTAGCTCTAGGTTTAAGTGACCCAATCACATTGTGCCAAGTGTCAAACCTATATTTAATCTTGATTTTAATCATCTTACATGATTAAAAAATATTTGGCAAGTTTATGTGTAATCCCATGTGTCACCATCTCATGGTGCCACGTGTCACACTGTGAAATGACCAAAATGCCCTTGTGTCTTAATTTTGAGTTCTTAACCCAAAATAATTATTTTTCTTCTTCTAATTAATTTATATCAAATATAAATTAATTAATTGATCTCTATTAATTAATTTCTCATTAATTAAATTCATATTTAAACACTTTAAATATAAATTTAACTTATATTATACATCCAATAATCTAGATTTGGTTTCAAGTCATGCTAGGGACTTTGCAATTTAATTGCAAACCAAACCTATTTAATTAATCAATTAAACTCTTTAATTAATTAATTAAATCACATTTAAATAGGTGATAACTTGTGTATGTGTGTGACTTACTAGGCTTATCACTAATTGGCAATGAGACATGATATCAACTCTTAATATCATCAGAACTCTTTCTTACCATAAATGATTTCTCTAAATCATTTTATGAACCTCATAGACCATGGTTAACACCTAGCATAGCATGCTATGGCCACCCAATTAGTAATAAGGTTTACCTTAAATGAACCTATAATCATATGTTACCATGCACTAGAATCTCTCTGTTACAAAATCCCAACTCAAGCTGGATTCATGGTTTATGTCAAACTCCATTTGCTATGAATATTATGTTCTCTTTTAATTCCAGTTCTTGATTAAAAAGATTTTCTCATCAGAAACTCTTTTCTGAATAAATCTATCTGTCCTGGCCAGGAACTTGAAACATCAAGAACAATTAAATGAACATAGGATTTTATCTCTATTTACTTAGAGGAACAGATTCCATCTTGATCAACACCTACCTCCATATATAACTAGTAGGAGCCAACACATGCCCATATACCATACATAGTACAAGTATGAAAGCAGTATCAAACTCAAACTACATATATACAAGATAACTGTGCTATCTCAGGTCTAAAGATTATATGCACTGATATGATTTATGACAAAACATTGATAAGAGTAAACTCCATGTGCTTGTCATAAGTGTCACTGGTTCGGCCTACTTATCATTTATAAGTGCCTATCATGTTTGTTATATGGCATGAGACTCACCATTCCATCTTATTTATATCTCATATAAATAACTTGAGAACAAACATGAATACAATCTTTCTGGATAAGTCATGTCCTTATTATGAAGTATCCTCGATTGTAAACCTATTTATGATACTTTGTGCTAGAAATATTGTCACTCATATTCTTAACAACTTAAGAATAATATTTCTAACAAAATATCAATGGACCTTTTTTATTACACATAAATATATTATGTAAACGGAAAAGTGGAAATGCCTTTTATTAATAAAAATATGTACAAGATACATACTAAATGATATGCTCTAGGGCATACTACTAACAATCTCCCACTAGCACTAGAGCCATTCATTATAATATCTTAGACCTATCTTCTCAAGATGTTGGTCTAACTGAGTCTGTGACATAGGCTTAGTGAATGGATCAGCTGGATTTTCAGCTGATGCTATTTTCTGCATGGCTACATCGCCTCGCCCAACTATTTCTAGATAATGTGGTAGCGCCTTTCTATGTGTTTGGATTTCTGGTGAGACCTTGGTTCCTTAGCTCAGTATGATCGCTCCATTATTGTCACAAAGGTAGTGGAACCGCTGACTCAATGGAAGGAACTACTGTAAGTTCATCACGAACTTCTTTATCCAAACGACTTCCTTTGCGATTCGATGCAAAGAATATACTTAGCCTCTGTAGTGGAATCTGCAGTCATGCTCTGTTTGGAACTCTTCCAACTGACTGCACCCCTATTACAAATGAACACATATCCAGAGGTAGACTTTCTATCATCGATATCTGATTGGAAATCAGAATCAGTATAACCATCCAATTGCAAATCTCCACCTCCATAAATCAAGAATAAATCCTTAGTTCTTCTCAAGTACTTAAGGATATTCTTGATAGCTATCCAGTGTTCCAAACCTGGATTGGATTGATATCTGCTAGTTAAATCCGGCCTAGTACACAACATTGCATACATTAAACTTCCAATAGCCGAAGCATATGGAATCCTGGCCATCTTATCTCTTTCTTCAGGTGTCTTTGGAGACATTTCTTTAGAAAGATGTATACCATGTCTCACTGGTAACAATCCTCTCTTGGAATCAAGCATGTTAAATCTCTTTAACACCTTTTCCAAGTATAGACTTTGAGATAAACCAATTATTCTTTTCGCTCTATCTCTATAAATGCGAATCCCAAGAATATAGGTTGCCTCCCCTAAGTCTTTCATGGAGAATGTATTTGACAACCATACCTTTATAGTCGTCAACATACCTGTGTCATTACCCATCAACAGTATGTCATCCACATATAAGACAAGGAAAGTGATAGCAATCACATTAACCTTCTTATATACACATGGCTCATCCTCATTTTTGATAAAACCAAAGGATTTAATGGCTTCATCAAAACGGATGTTCCAACTCCTCGAAGCTTGTTTCAACTCATAAATGGATCGCTTTAGCTTGCATACCTTGGAACCATCTTGGGATTCAAAACCCCTAGGTTGTTCCATGAAAATGTTTTCTTCAATGTATCCATTGAGAAAAGCTGTTTTGACATCCATCTACCAAATCTCATAATCATAGTATGCAGCTATTGCTAATAAAATCCTAATTGATTTAAGCATGGCAACAGGCGAGAAAGTCTCCTCATAGTCGATTCCTTGCCTTTGGCGAAAGCCTTTCGCTACTAACCTTGCCTTATAGGTCTCTACCTTTCCATCAGAACCAATTTTCTTCTTGAAAACCCATTTGTTCCCTATAGGTACAATACCTTCAGGTGGGTCAACAAGATCCCAAACTTGATTCTTATACATGGAATCAATTTCGGATTTCATAGCATCAATCCATTTTGAAGAGTCTATATCTGATATAGCTTATTCATAGGTAAGTGGATCATCTCCATGATCTACTTCTTCATGAGTAGACAACTCTTGTTCTTCTTCATGAAGAAAACCATATCTCACTGGTGGATGTGATACCCTGGTTGTTCTACGAGGAACAGCTGTAGATGTTTCATCAACGGGTATAGGTTGACTAAATGGATCTATATCCATCTGATCTGTTGGTTGGTCAGAATTCTCCAATTCTAACTTTATTTGCCTTCCTTTGCCTCCTTCTTGAACAAATTGTTGTTCAAGAAATGTGGCATCTCTACTTATCACAACCTTTTGTGAAGTAGGCAAATAAAAATAATATCCAAAACTATCTTTTGGATATCCAACAAATCGACCTTTTCTCGATCCGTCTCCAATTTATCAGTGTTCAGCTTTTTGATATAAGCTGGACAACCCCAAATCTTAACATGCTTAAGACTTGGTTTTCTTCCATGCCATATCTTATAAGGTGTGGAAGAAAATGATTTTGATGGAATCTTATTCAGAATATACAAAGCTGATTCTAATGCAAATCCCCAAAAGAAGATTGGCATATCAGTATAGCTCATCATACTACGTACCATATCCAATAGGGTACGATTTCTCCTTTCAGATACACCATCAGCTGTGGCGTTCCTGGAGGAGTCAGCTGAGAAACAATGCCATGCTCTCTCAAGTATTCATCAAATTCAGTATTCAAATATTCACCTCCACGATCTGATCGAAGAGCTTTAATACTCTTTCCTATTTGATTTTTTACTTCAGATTTAAATTCCTTAAACTTTTCAAAGGATTCATGTTTGTATTTCATCAAATATAAATACCCAAAACTTGATTTATCATCAGTAAAGGTAATAAAATAATGAAAACCCCCTCTAGCCATTTCTTTAAATGGACCACATACATCACTATGTATTAGCTCCAAAATATTTTCAGCTCTTAGCCCTTATCCAACAAAGGGTGATCTAGTCATTTTGCCCTGAAGGCAAGATTCACAAGTTGGAGTAGGCTCAGAGCCCAATGAGGATAAAATCCCCATTTTCTCCAGTTTTGCAATCCTATCTTCTGCAACATGACATAACCTTAAGTGCCAAATATATTTTGAACTTGAGTTGGTTTTCACCATGGCATTGCATTCTTTTAGATCACTTGCATTCAATTTGTGTTTGTCATTATTATCCAAATAATAAAGACCATCATTCATATAACCCGAATCAACATATTTATTTCCAAAATAAATATTGCAAACATCATCTCAGGAATGAAATTCATAGCCATTTCTAGTCAAACTAGATATAGAAATGATGTTCTTAAAAGCATCAGGTACATATAAAATATTATCCAAACACAAAACATGTCCAAACATGTAAAAAGATTTAGATCCTATGGCTAAAGCTTCAACAGTTGAACCATTGCCAATCCGGACTCTAATATCTTGAGAATGCAAGTCGCCATCGCTTTGCTAGTTCCTGCATATCATTAGAAATGTGAGAACTGGCGCCAGTATCTAAAACCCAAGCTGTAGATGAACTATGAGTATCATCAGAATCTAAATAACAAGATATGGATATACCTTCCGAAGGTGTATCCTTCTTGTCCTTCAGAGAAGCAAGATACTCTGGGCAGTTCCTTTTCCAGTGCCCATCCTTTTGGCAGTGGAAACACTTTCCTTTGCCTCCATCAGCTTTAGTCTTCCTTTTCTGTTTGGCTATTTTCTTAGAAGGACCAGAAATCTGAGGTTTCTTTTTCTTATTGCCCTTCTTCTTATTGGACTTTCCAGCAGAAAAAGATGCATCCAAGGCTACCTCTTTTCCTTTATTGCCTGGCATATTCTTTTGGGAAATAACCAACATGTTGAGTAAACCAGCTAAGGTGCATTCCTGTTTAGTCATATGGAAATTTGTCACATAATTCCCAAAAGACTCAGGAAGGGACTGAAGGATCAAATCCTTCTGTAGTTGGAAATCCATGTTGAAGTCAAGATGTTCCAACTGCTCAATCAGCCGAATCATCTTGTGGACATGATCCACAACATTCTGTCCCAACATCCTCATACGGAATAGCTGTCTAGATATTTCATACCTAGCATTCCTGCTGTGCTCACCATACAACTCTTGTAGGTGAAGGAGGATCTCACTCGCACTCTGCATGTTCTCATGTTGCTTCTGTAACTCATTACTTATGGAAGCAAGTATGTAACACTTAGCTCTCATATCATGCTCCTTCCACTTGTCCAAAGTTTCATGTTCCTCTTGTGTGGCCTCTGGAGGTAAGGGACTAGGAACATTTGAATCTAGAACGTATCCGATATGTTCAAGGTTCAGGACAAGTTTTAAATTTCTTAGCCAATTAGAAAGATTAGGTCCTGTCAACCTATTGTGATCAAGTATGCTTGCAAGGATATTGGATGGTGGTGGTTGTTTTGTGCTCATTTTTATCAGAAAATTAACTGCAGAAAATAGCCAGATTAATTAGTAAATGTATCATGTAATTAACCAAAATGATTATGGTCTTTTAATCAAATTGGTCCTCCCACTAACTTACCGAATCCTACACTTCCAAAGTAGAAAACGGAAATCCTAGTTGGATGGATTTCTAGTGGGTGATTGAATTCTTATAATTCTATTGATCATCCTCAGGTACATCCATTATTGGAATTACAATAAACTATAAGTGAGCAACTCCTTACCCATCACATCTCATGTGAGGTTCAATCCTTTACCTGGCCCCTAATGCTCAAAATCTCAAGTACATCCATTATTGACTTATCTTGCATTAGTTAAGTTGATCCCATTGAGCCAGTAATTATGCAAATAATTTTAATGTCCTCAGGTACATTCAATATTGGCCACTAAACCATTTACATATTTACAACATCTCATGCTTAACAATTATTCTTAAGAAAATATCTTAAATTAATTACATCTGATGCAACTATTTAAAATTTCTTAAAATAATTGCCCCAATGGAGGGCCTATGTTATAATTACTTTAATTATAGCATTTCCAACTTAATCATTTGTTTGGAAGATTTTATGGTCATTCTAATTACTATTAAGGTCTCACTTTGCACATTATCCAATTAGCATGCATATATCATATAATAGCATACATTCCCATACATCTCATGCATTCATGGATAAGCAATAAATATGGTATGATCATGGACTTTCTAAGCGATTCAATTCTGAGCCACCAAGAATTGAATCAGGGCATTCCTAGGTGCATTTCATTCATTCATTTTGCAAGAGTTGTTGAAGGTGTCACACCCTACCCCTCTGTAAGGCATAACATGATCCCATAGTATACCTAATGAATTACCAACTTCGTCTACTGATAACCCATTAAGTACACTACAAGGGATTTTAAAAAACTTTTCTTACTTCTTTTACAGTGGTGAGCACTATTTACAGGTGTTAAAAACTTTGTGATCAAGTGAAACAATTAACTCATTTGATTTATTTGGAATTTCTGTAAAAATTTTGGCAGAGTGCCATCTGTATTTTGGATAAAACAGTTCTTCAGAAAACCTGTAAAAAGACACTTCAATAATTTTCCAAATCTCAACTCCAATACATTTCTCAACACAACAATTTATCAACTCAATTCCATAGAAATTTTTCAAAGTCTGAGATAAGGAAATATAATACAGTTTTTACAAGTCAAATAGCTCATAATTAATTTACAACTTCAAGGTACAATTTGAATTTGCAACTGCTCAAAACCAAAAAACAAAATATACATACAGTGAATATACATTACATTACAAAATACAAAATGCGGTATACTCACTATACCCAAAAATCTCTCATTGGCGGTACTAGCGACCTAGTCTGCGCCTATCTGTCTGTTTACTGCGGCGGCAATAAAAGCTATCGCTGAGACAATGTCTCAGTGGTGCACAACATTAACCAAATACAACTTTAAATCACAATTCATAAATCATATAAATAGTGGATACGTAAAACCATAGTTAAATTCAAGACAATGAATGTCATAAGGAATTTAAACTCCAATTCACAAATTATCAAAATTCATAATAACACAATTTAGTCAAATAATTTAAGAATCTTTGTATTGCCAATTCATACACAATTTGATCAAATTCTTTGAATAACTGATGTTGCGATCAATATCACAATTTGATCAAATAACTGAATAATATTGTTTTGCAAATCAATAACATAATTCGATCAAATAACTGAATAATATCGTTTTGCAAATCAATAACACAATTCGATCAAATAACTGAATAATATCGTTTTGCAAATCAATAACACAATTCGATCAAATAACTGAATAATATCGTTTTGCAAATCAATAACACAATTCGATCAAATAACTGAACAATATAATGTTGCCAATCAATAACACAATTTAGGCCATGACACAAATTTTTTCCATATATGCCGTGTTGTACACCACGACAAGACATACTCACCCCAATAATCGAAATCAATGAGGGAGGAAGCTAGCTATATAATGAGTACTCATCCACACTCACCTCAGACTGGTAAGTCAAGGAGGGAGGAACATAATCATACTCACCCCAGACTGATAAGTCAAAGAGGGAGGAATAATCACACTCACCCCATTAATGGAGGAGGAACATAGTATCAGTGTCATGCCAATTGTGAGTCAAAACAATTCCAAACATTTTATTCAAATGATCCGTAAGAATCCAATAAATTTCCAAAGTTATAATTTCATTCACAAATTGGCAACACAATTCGTAATTCACTTCAATTTCCACAAAAACCATTTACAGTGCTTTTCAATTAATAAGTATCCATCAATATCATTCAAACAATTTTTCACAGTTTCAAACCATTCACAATGTTTTTCAATCAATAAGTGTCCACCAAACATATTTCCACAATTTAAAACAATAATATACAAATAGTCATAATTTATTTCAATTGAAAAATTCAAAAGAAATAGCCGTTGTGCACAAACCTCTGATATTTGTCTCCTGGTCCTGACTCAGTATTTCTTTCCCTTTTGCTGAGTCCTTGTTAACTGAGAAACACAATTTGAAGTGTTTCAGTACCAAATTAAACTGTCTCTATCGATGGTGTTTGGTAAATAATGTACTGAACTCAATTATTCACTTAATCACCTAATATACCGACCCTCGTTGCGTTTTAGGTAAATTAGGTTTTAGTGTCGTTAATATGTCACATTCGATAGGGTTTTAGGTTTGGTACGTTTTACCAAAGTCATTTCCTTGTTTAGTGCATTTTAATGCAAATTGCTGGATTCCGGGACACTGGTTTGACCTAGCCGGACGATCTAGTTCCCTCGGTTTTCGGGTTTCAGTCAAAACTACAAACTTGTAGATCTATGTCTTATTGCACGCGGGGCAAAATTTCAGGTCAATCCGAGTTAAGTAGACCAAGTTATGGTCATTATACTATTGCTGGTCAATTGGTATCAATTAGGTCAATTTTTGGTCAATTTGGTCAACTCTGGTTCGGCCAGTTTTTGGACCCGAACTTGTGCAAGCTTTTTGACTTGCTTATGGTCATTTCTGGGCTTTGGTGTCTTCATAAGACTTGTAGGTATGGGTCTTAACTATTCATGGTTAAAATTTCAGGTCAATTGGACCTGGTTTGAGTGAGTTATGGCCTAAACACTCACTGCTGCCCAATTGGTCATTTTTCAGGTCCTAATTGCACCTAATCCGAATTGGTCATTTTCTTAGGTCACCTTGCAAGCAGAATTTTGGTATGTTTTCTCAATGAAAGTTGGCACATTTTGTGCCTAGTTCCACCTCCAATTGGTCTCATACCAATTGAGGTTACACATTTAAAGTTATAGGTCTATTTGCACACTGTCATCTATATGTCTTTCAAACCCCAATTCAAACACACATATACCTTGCAATTTGGTTCACTTCCCTACCAATCTGTTTTGGTACATTACCAAAAGCATTTTCTACTTTACATTAACATTACTTTGGGCAGATTACAATTACCCTCAACACACCAAATATAATTCACATTTACAAGTTCTAAATACCATTACATACACACCTAACCATTACAAATCTTACATACACTTTACAATATCAATCTACATACATATCCATCAATCCTTCTAGGTCAATATTCTGCCTATACTTCCATCAATACATACAAATATTCAAGGGTTCCCAAGCTGCCAAAAATTTTCCTTCAACACCACATTGCCTACAATTCATCCATACTCATCCAAGTGCCAAAATCACCATATAAATGTGAAATAATTCACTAGGACATTAAATCACCATGATCAACATTATTTCTCATCAATTATATGCATAATAAATCATTAAATGCATGACCCCATGGCTGTCCAAAATGGCTATCTCAATAACTATTTAAACTTTAAAATTTCCTTCACAAAACTAATACCCATAACATAAACATAAAGTTTAACAAAGGAATTCTCAAAATGTAAACTTACCTTTGATTGTAACTTGCTAAACCTTCACCAAACTTCTCAAATTTGGTATCAATATCTTCCTTGTGATGTGTAGACAAAGTTTAATGAAGAAACCTAAGAGGTTGGAGTTGAAAATGGAGAGTTAAGTGAAGCTTGAGAGAAACGTCAATGGTGGTTCTTTTCTTTCTCAAATCGGCATGAAGGAACTCAAATGAAGAAGGTGAAGTGCAGATGTGATAATGGGTGTACACCTGCCCCATTATGTCTTTAGTTTATTCCCTTAGTGGCCCACTCACATTATTTAACCATATTATAAGTTTAATGTGTTATTTACACCATTTCCACTCCATTTTTGGCTATTTATTTTAGGTACCACTAAACAAATTTTTCATTTCATTTTCTAAGTGTAATACTATTTATTTTTAATGGACATTTAGGTCAAAAGACAATTCGGGGTGTCAAATGACCATAATGCCCCTGTTCGGGTTACGTTCCCGATTTTTCGGTATTACCGGGTTTTGTCTGTTTTTCGATTTCTCACTTTTCTTTGTACTATTTATTTAATTTTTCTTTAATCTTCCTAATGATATTTATTCTTCAATAACGGTCTATTTAAGTCCTAAAAATGTTTTCCAGGGTTCCCCGCAGTCCAAGGCTAGTCAACGGTCCACGCCGTGACTTCCCGGTGCGGTCACCCATCGCTAGGTTTCCCGGCTCGTTTAACTTGATCACATTTCTTTGCTATCATTTTTCCTTTGTTTTTCTTGTACTTTCTTTTCTTGTATTTCATTATTTTATGTCTCCTCACTCTCATTAAAGTGTGGTTCTAGGCATCCTAGCTGTCCGGACAGCACTGGTCACTGGAACAGCAGAACGCACTACCGAACTTAGGGGTGTTACAGAAGGAGTACATAATCAACACTTGATCTTGAATTCCTCCCATTGGTCCCACCAATGCTCTTGACCTCCTTGAACTTCTTGCAATCCAATATTACATAGTAATCCTTGGCATACCAAGGCGAATTTACAAGAACTTAAATAAATGAAATTACAACCCAAAAATTATTACAAACTTAATAATACATGCCCAAAATAAATTAAAATAAATTAATTAATTTACAATCCCAAAGAAACATAAAAGAAATAAATCCAATCACATTGGTTTTTTATAGTCCATGATCATTCATCATGCATATTACTATTTAACAATTAAATAAAACATACATACTTAAATTAAATTGAATATCTCATATTCAACTTAAAAATCCAGATTTGAATATGATTCAAATAAATTTAAAAATTCAGATTTGAATCTCATTCAAACAAATTTAAAAATTTAGATTTGAATCACATTCAAACAACTTTAAAAATTCATATTTGAATCACATTCAAACATTTTTTAAAAAATTAGATTTGAATCACATTCAAACATTTTTTTAAAATCAGATCTGAATTTTAATCAATCAATTTTAAAAAATTAGATTTAAATATGATTCAAACAACTTTAAAAATTCAGATTTGAATCACATTCAAACAACTTTTAAAATTCAGATTTGAATCACATTCAAACAATTTTTTAAAATTTTGATTTGAATCATAATTCAATTGTGTGATAAAAATTCTAATTAAACAATTTAATTAGACATAAAATGGATATTAGATCATACAACAATTGCACATTCACCATCCATTTACCTTTGCACACCATTGTGGTGCATCAACCATGCGCACCATGGTGTTCATCATTTGTGCCGCCACCTTGGCTTTGCAACCAGCAATGAAGTTTTGATCTCATGATCAAACACACAATTAAATCATATAAACATCAATCTAAATGGCAAATATAGTGGCTCTGGTACCAATTGAAGGAATGGAAGCGTGAAAAACACAAGTTTATACTATTGAATTCAAAAATTTTCACCTAGGGTCACATGCATCATGCAAGATTTATTTTTATCTATTTGATTTCAATGATAAACAATATATTAAAACTCTTTTAATATGTTTTTGGATCTGTATTTGCCATTTAAGATTTTAAAAATTAATCAGATTAATTTTAGAACCCTAGATTAAATCAAGAACGATTACACTAACCTCTTGATGCACTGCAGCATGTCTGCGCCTTTGAGATTCGTCTTCAGGACACCAGATGTTGTCCCTCTAGCTTGTCCACACCAAGAACACCTATGGCAGCCCTTGAACGGCTTCTAAAGCTTTTTCTATTAATTAGAAATTCAAGTTCTGTCTTTTAAGAGATTAGAGATGTAAACAGGACACTAGAAACAATTTCTAGTGTTCTTAATTCAAGAGATTGATGGCTAATCTCTTTGAATTGATGAGAGATGAAGAAGAATAGATGAAAAACCTCAAAGTGACGTGACAAAGGAGAGGAGTGGCTGCTGGTTATTTTTCTTTTCATAACAATACTTAAATAGCTAGGTTAACACATTAAACCCTTGCCACATGTCACCCTTTGATTAGCTCTAGGTTTAAATGACCCAATCACATTGTGCCAAGTGTCAAACCTATATTTAATCTTGATTTTAATCATCTTACATGATTAAAAAACATTTGGCAAGTTTATGTGTAATCCCATGTGTCACCATCTCATGGTGCGACGTGTCACACTGTGAAATGACCAAAATGCCCCTGTGTCTTAATTTTGAGTTCTTAACCCAAAATAATTATTTTTCTTCTTCTAATTAATTTATATCAAATATAAATTAATTAATTAATCTCTATTAATTAATTTCTCATTAATTAAATTCATATTTAAACACTTTAAATATAAATTTAACTTATATTATACATCTAATAATCTAGATTTGGTTTCAAGTCATGCTAGGGACTTTGCAATTTAATTGCAAACCAAACCTATTTAATTAATCAATTAAACTCTTTAATTAATTAATTAAATCATATTTAAATAGGTGATAACTTGTGTATGTGTGTGACTTACTAGGCTCATCACTAATTGACAATGAGACATGATATCAACTCTTAATATCATCAGAACTCTTTCTTACCATAAATGATTTCTCTAAATCATATTATGAACCTCATAGACCATGGTTAACACCTAGCATAGCATGCCATGGCCACCCAATTAGTAATAAGGTTTACCTTAAATGAACCTATAATCATATGTTACCATGCACTAGAATCTCTCTGTTACAAAATCCCAACTCAAGCTGGAGTCATGGTTTATGTGAAACTCCATTTGCTATGAATATTATGTTCTCTTTTAATTCCAGTTCTTGATTAAAAAGATTTTCTCATCAGAAACTCTTTTCTGAAAAAATCTATCTGTCCTGGCCAGGAACTTGAAACATCAAGAACAATTAAATGAACATAGGATTTTATCTCTATTTACTTAGAGGAACAGATTCCATCTTGATCAACACCTACCTCCATATATAACTAGTAAGAGCCAACACATGCCCATATACCCATACATAGTACAAGTATGAAAGCAGTATCAAACTCAAACTACCTATATATAAGATAACTGTGCTATCTCAGGTCTAAAGAAATTTTGCACTGATATGATTTATAACAAAATATTGATAAGAGTAAACTACATGTGCTTGTCATAAGTGTCAATGGTTCGGCCTACTTATCATTTATAAGTGCCTATCATGTTTGTTATATGGCATGAGACTCACCATTCCATCTTATTTATATCTTATATAAATAACTTGGGAACAAACATGAATACAATCTTTCTGGATAAGTCATGTCCTTATTATGAAGTATCCTCGATTGTGAACCTATTTATGATACTTTGTGCTATAAATATTATCACTCATATTCTTAACAACTTAAGAATTATATTTCTAACAAAATATCAATGGACCTTTTCTATTACACATAAATATATTATGTAAACGGAAAAGTGGAAATGCCTTTTATTAATAAAAATATGTACAAGATACATACTAAATGATATGCTCTAGGGCATACTACTAACAGTAATCTCATTACCTCAGGAGTTTTTAAAGAAATTCTCTTTAATTTACAATCAACCATTGCCTGATGACGTGACAACCAGTCCATTCCCAAAATCACGTCAAACTCATGGAAAGGCAACTCAATCAGGTTTGCCAAAAATTCATACCCTTGAATCCTTAACGGGCAACCTTTGTACACTTTATTCACCATTATTCTGTGGCCCAATGGATTAGTGATCAGAATGCCTTGGTTACTCTCCCCTACTAGTATCCCCCTTTCTACGGGTAGGTTGATGCAGATGTATGAATGAGTGGATCCTGGATCCACCAATGCATGCACAGATGTATTGTAGAGGGAGAACGTACCCCTAATAACGTCTGGGGCATCTTGCTCCTCCTGAGCTCTTATGGCATAAGCTCTGGCAGGTGCTCTGCCCTCAGGCATCTCTGTTAGCTCAGATGCAGGCCTTTGTGATGGTCCCACTGCCTCAAATTTGCCAGATTTCCTACCCCTTTGTGGTACAGGAGCAGGTCTGTCTGCTTGTGTTGGAGCAGCTGTAGCAGTTCTGTGTGGACAGTTCCTCAACTGATGCTCTGTCGACCTTCACCTTAAGCAGGCACCAGTCACTCTCCAACACTCCCCTTTATGCCACTTCAGGTAATGTGGACATGCAGAAGATGCTGGGGCTGGTCCCCTGAACCCCGTCCTGGAGAGCTGCCCACTGATGGTGTAGACTGACCTCTCCTAGGGATGAACTGTGGCCTAGGCCCCTGGGACTGACCCTAACCTTGTGGTTGACCTGAACTCTGTGCAGGTGGACCTTTGAACTTCTTTCCTGGTGTAGGAGATGAGCTAGATTGACCCAGACCCCTCTTCTGCTGTCTCTACCTTCTGGTCTGCTCACTTGTTCTAACCTTTTCAACTTTTAATGTAGCTTCCACTAACTTGGTGAAGTCTGTAATTCCCAAGGTAGTAATCATGATCTTTATGTTATCATTTAATCCCTCTTCAAATCTCTTACACCTTTCGGCCTCATTAGGGACTATCTCCCTTCCATAGTGGCTCAGTCTGATAAATTCCTTCTCATACTCCGCTACTGATAACTGTCTTTGCCTCAGGTTAATGAACTCTCTTCTTCTCTCTTCCAGGTATACACTGCCCATATATTTCTACTTGAATTCTGAGAGAAAGAAGTCCCAAGTTACTACTTCTAGCTGCACTTCACTAGACACTGTATCCCACCATTGGTAGGCATCATCTTGCAACAGAGATACAACAGCTTCTAGATTTTGCTCTGGAGTGCAGTTCAGTTGTTTTAGAACTCTCCCTGTTCTGTTCAACCAGTTTTCTACTACAATAGAATCATCTTCTCTCTTGCCAAAGAAGTCCACTGCTCTAAATTTTCTCAATCTTTCTAAATGTGATTTCTCCTGTGGAGGTGGTGGGGGTGGTGGCATTACCCCAGCCATTTGTCTGAAGAATTAAGCCATTTGCTGGAACATGGCCTATGGAGGTCGAGCAGCTCACTGAGCTGGTGGAGCAGTTCTCCCTACCCCAGCCTCGCCATCTGCAGGTGGAGCATGACTCTCCACTTCCTCCTCAACTGCCCTTTGAGATGTGGGGTCCATATCCTATTCAAAATAACAAAGACAAACAGATCTGCATTAGTGTCACCTCGACTCTTACAAATACAATGCATGGTATGGACTCGATGTAGGCCTAGAAACGCCTAAACCGTGCTCTGATACCACTAAATGTGACACCCCTTACCCGTCTACAGTGTAGCCGAGCAAGATATGCCACACAGTGTACCGGAACACCCTATTTTAATTCAATCATTTTATTCTTCCTAATTTATTTTTTTTTCATAGTTATGGAGTACAATTTGTGAAATATAATTCATTTAAGTCATTTATTGAAATTATAATTTATTTGAGGTTCCGAAAATTTTATAAAAAATCTGGCAGAGTACCGACTAAAAATGGAGAAAACAGTTCTTCGGAACCTGTGAAAAACACTTCCAATAATCATTTCCAATCATTCTCAAACTCCAATAACCATCAACATGGTCTCAACATTAGCAATCATTTCAAGTTCTCAACATTAATCCACAATTTCATTTAAATTCAAAATCAACTAAAATTCCATGAAGATATTCTTAAATTATATTAATTAACAAAATTCTTCAAAATATGTACATCAACATATGATTACATAAATTTACTATTTACATGAGTTCATAATTTACAAATCACAAACTACTACATATTACAAAATGCAAAAGCATAATTTCAAAAGGGACCTAAAGGTCCTACCACTGATGCACTGTAGATGAGAGGTGACTCTGACTCTAGGCAGATCTGTGACCTCACCCAGTCTGTGGTCTGCTGGGCTCTCTGTCTGTCCCTCCAGAACCTACACGTGGCAAAAAGCAACGCGCTAAGCAATAATGCTTAGTGGTGCCAATAATAAAATAAAAAGAACTATAAAAAAAATAAATATGTAGTGAGTGTATTGATGTCTCATACAGACAAATTTTTTATAATTATTGGTAGTCTTATTTATTTGGTACTTGTCATATTCATTATTTCATTAAATTTATCAACTTTCATTTTTGGTTGTCCAAGTAACCTATACTGGATGACTAGACTGGATAAACGGGTAAACTGGCACTGGGTATCAAATACCTTGGGTCGTCATGCCATTGGTCACATATGTGTCTCCCGGTGTGCAATAAAATAGCTAATAAGCTGTAATAACATTAGGCACAAGGCCAAGTCTCAAAACAATGTCAGAATGGCTAAAAGCCATGAAATCACAGAATGGCATAATGCCATGTGCAATACTGCTAACCGAACCCTATTAGCATACCAACCTATCCAAACCAATCTTGCTAGGTGTAAGTATATGTCTCAGCTTTCTGATGGTAAAGTTTCATGTCAATTGGACCTTTCTACATTGAGTTATGACCAAATGAATAAACACTATTCATTTAGTCATTTTGCTCAGGCAGAATGCAGGTCACCTAGATTAGGGCAATTTTTAGGCCGACTTGATTTGGTTTTCTAGGTAGGGTTTCTTCACCAAAGTTGTGCCATTATGTGTATAGTTTCATGTCCAATTGGCTTTGCACCAATTGAACCTCTACAACTCCATTTATAGCTGCCCAAACCTATTGGACTCATGCTCAGTCCTCCAGGTTAGCCAAGGCAGCTCACCCATACACAAATACCAAGTCTCAACTCACTTCATTTCCTCATCATACACATTCAAATGGTCACTAATTGACCATTAAAACTTATTTTCATCCTTACATGAACAAAGTCTCAAATTTGTGTCCAAACCTTAACCCCAACAACTAAAATTTTCATACACATACAATCCATGGTTTACAACACCAAAATCATGTTCAATGGCAGCCGTACACAAAATTTTTAAAAGAAATTGGCACTAACCTTGACTTAGGCACTTTCCAAAGCTTGAGAACTTCTCTTTTCCTCCTTCTTTTTGCTGCCCAAGACTTGCTCTAAGTGTAAGGAAAATTTTTAATGAAAGGAGCAAGGGATTTTATGGTGTAAAATGGTGGGAAAGGAAGCTTGGTTGGGATGGCAATGGTGGATTGCTTGGAGCTGGTTCATTGTAGCTGAAGAAGATGAAAGAAACTGATTTGTTTTCTTTCATTGTCTACCCATTTAGTCATTTTAAATGAGTTATTGCCATGTGTCACAATGTGATTGGGTGGAAGGATTTTAATTGCATAAGCATGATGTCAAAAGTCCCATTTTTCTTCATTTTTTTTTCTTTTCTTTTTATTCATTTTTAATTAAATTTTTAGCAATATTTATTCACATTTTGTGCCATGATAATTATTTACTTAATTGTATAAGTCAGCCAAAAATCATCTCTGAAGATGAAATGACCAAAATGCCCTCCGTTTGGCTTAATAGACCAAAATTGTCTGTACCTATTGAAAATTTTTTCTAAGCATTTTCTTGGCATTCTAATGCCATAGGAATCTCAATGACCCTTCTCTGGAGTCCCAAAAATTATTTTATGAATTATCCCCCGGGTCTAGGGCTCTTAGTTGTGAGAACCGCAACTTCCCACTAGGTTACCCATCGCTAGGGCATCGGCTCATTTAACTTGATTGTATTTTATTTCTAAATTTTTTTCTAAATTTTTCTTATTAATATTTGAGTTAATTATGGTTCCTCACTTTAGTTTAAATATTTTTTTTTTCCGGGCGTTCTAGCTGTCTGGACCTACACTGATCACCGGAATAATAGAATGTACGGAATTGGTACAGGGAGGGTGTTATAACTCTTCCCCTCTAATTTAAATTTCGTCCTCGAAATTTACCTGATGCAAACAGTTGAGGGAACTGTTGCCTCATCATCTCTTCACTTTCCCAAGTTGCCTCCTCGGTGTTGTGGTGCCTCCTCGGTGTTGTGGTGCCTCCAAAGCACTTTCACCAGTGAAATCTGCTTATTCCTCAACTCTTTCACTTCCTGAGCCAGGATCCGTATAGGTATTCTTCATATGTCAAATCCAGTTATACTTCAATTTCTTCCATGGAGATGACATGTGAAGGATCTGAGCGTTATCTTCTTAGCATAGATACGTGGAACACATTGTGGATCTTGTCCAGCTCTAGTGGTAAAACTAGCCTATAGGCCACTGGACCCACACGTTCGATGACGTCATATGGGCTAATGAACCTAGGGCTTAACTTACCTTTTCTTCCAAACCTCAGTACCTTCTTCCACGGTGACACCTTGAGAAATACTTTGTCGCCAACCGTATACTGTATTTCTTTTCTCTTCAGGTCGACATAAGATTTTTGTCTGTCTGAGGCAGCCTTCAGATTGGCTTTGATTAGCTTTACCTTCTCCTCAGTCTGTTTCACCAGGTCTGGCCCTACCAGTTTATCTTCACCTAATTCAGTCCAACACACTGGAGTTCTACATTTCCTCCCATACAGTGCTTCATACGGGGCCATTTGGATACTAGCTTGGTAGCTATTGTTGTATGCAAATTCTGCCAGTGGGAGGTATTTATTCCAACTTCCCTCAAACTCAATGAAACAACTCCTCAGCATATCCTCAAGGACCTGACATATATTTCATGTTATTATTATTATTTCAGTTCAATATTTGCATTAGTTCAATTGGTTTCAATTGTTTACCAGGATTACTCTTTCTGATTGCCCATCCATTTGAGAATGGAAAGCTGTGTTGAAGTGGAGTTGTGTACCCAAGGATTCATGCAACTTCTTCCAAAATCTCGATGTAAACCTTGGGTTTGGATCAGATATGATGGAAAGTGGAATTTCATGCATTCTAACTCTCTCACTGATGTACAATTCTGCTAACTTCTTGTCACGCCTTACTCCTCGTAAGATATAACATGTTCCCTTAGTACACCTAATGAATTACTGTACTTCACCTACCGGTAACCCATTAAATATACTACAAGGGATTTTAAAACAATTTTCGTTCATTTTGGAATTGGTGGGTAAAATTTTTTTTCAAATATTAAAAACCTTCATTTAGAGTCCAAACATAAATTAAATTTTTGGATATTTAAAATCTCTGCAATTTTTACAAAAATTTCGGTAGAGTGCCGTTTGTATTTTGAGAAAACAGTTCTTCAAAACCTGAAAATAGAAACACTCCCAATATATTTCTCAATCACAACTCCATTTGCAACCACCAACTTCAAATCAACAGCAATAGCAACACTTCAATTCAAAATCCAAATTTCAAATCAAGAATTAATTTCTCAAAACATTTCATAACTCATGCACATTGCATTTTAAATCATTAATTTACAATCATAAGTTAATTTACAGATGCAAAATCTCAAAAATAATATTATTACAATTTTATCTGTACAACTGCTCAAATTACAGAGATACATATGCATACTATCATATTTACATCAAACTAAACTACCAGGGTATAGATAATTACCCATATAAAAATTCTTCAATTGTGCCCCTCTCTAACTGTAGCAGCTCACTCTACTGTTATGTCCTTTTCTCTATCTGCAACAGCAAGCTAAAGCTATCGCTGAGTATATAAATACTCAGTAGTGCACAATAAAGCATAAAATGCATAATATAAAACATTTATGAACAAATCATCATTCAAAAATCTCATAATCGCATTTCACAATTTTTTTTTCTCAAATCACATTTATAACAAATCATAATTTTAAAAACTTAATATAGCACAACTTGATCAAACAATTTAAAAAACATAGTGTTGCCAAACAATAACACAACTTAGGCCATGACACAAAATTTCCGAACATGCCGTGTGTACATCACGACAAGGCAAACACCCCCACTAATCGAAATCAATGAGGGAGGTGGCTAGCTAGCTAATGAGTACTCATCCACACTCACCCCTCAGACTGAAAAGCCAGAGAGGGAGGAAACTGATCAAATATCATACTCACCCCACAAGTGGAGGAGGAACATATTAGTATTGCCATGCCAAGTGTGAATTAAAAACAATTTAAATCAAGTTATTCAAATATTTTATACAATTCACAAATCATATTTCACTCTAAACTTTTTATTTACAAAGTAGGCAACACACTATTTTTCAAATAAGGTTTTCAAAGTCATAACTAAATTTTAAACCATATTGTTCAAATATTTCATACAAATCAATAATTAATTTTCCTTCCAAATTTCCATTGTGAAATAGGCAAAACAACATTCTCGAAATTCATAATAAACAAACACATTCACAATGTATAACAAATCAATTTCTATTATGAAAACTATAATTTAAAAATTTTTGTGCACAAACCTGGACTTAATGGCCTCTAGGCATTCCTGGTCTTTTTCAGCTGAAACACAAAATTTATAGTGTTTCAGTACCTTATTTCACAGTAAATCCAATAATTAATTCATAAATACTTAATTCTAGCCCAAATATGCTTAAACTAATATTCTTGGAAATTTTCATTTTGGAGTTACTATTCATGGTACTATTCAAGTCAATTTGTTGACTTTCTAAGGCTTAATAGGTATGGAAACTCCAACTTCACCCACATACCACATTTTGATTACCAAACTTGTTGGTTTTGGTCATTTTCTCAAATTCTAAGTCTTTTAGGCAAATTTGTAATTTTTCAGTTTTTGTGTCCTAAGTTGCACTGTTCCATTAGTCACTTTTCTGTTAGAATTTGGCAAAACTTTCCTCATAGGAAATGTTCCCTTTATTCCCCCAACAATTATTTTCTTTTAATTTTAAGTTAATATATAAGTTACTTGAGCTAAACACACAAATAAGAAACCAAAATTTTCAAAGTAAATTGCTTACCTCCACTTGAATTTCAATTCTTCAATTTCACTCCCTTATTCCCTTTCTTTCCTTCTTCTAAAGCTTCCTCAAGTTGAACTAATAAGTTTTTGTGGTTTATTTTGAGGTCAAAGTGAATTGAAGTGGTTGGAAGAAAGCTTAAACTCAAGCTTTAATGGAGTTCTTCAATGGAGAGGTGAGGGAAAGGTGGGCAGCACACTAGGAAAAAGAAGACCAAAAAATGATTTTTTTTCATTTCTTTTTTGTTATTTTATGTCTCATTAATAAGAATTGACTTGGTCAATTTGGGTAGGCAAATTAAAATTGTATTTTGACATCATGATAATGTCATCCAATGAGGTAAGCATGAGGTAATAAACTTTTTTCAATTTTCTTTTTCTTTTATATTTATTTTTTTCATTAGTTCTTTAATTTAATTCCCGACTCCGAAATTTTTCTTTCTCCAATTTTATTTGACAGCTAGGTCAGAAGTCAGCTCTCGGGGTCAATTGACCAAATTGCCTCTAGCCGGTTCAACCCGGTTTGCAAATAATTTAATATTTCTTTCGGCTCCCTGACCTAATTATTTGACTGGCTTAACAATTATTTTTCGTGATTTTTCTCTTTTCCACGGTGTTCACAATAGTCCTAAGGATTGCGGCTTCACATTTTACGGTTCGAAATTCGAGTTTAAATCGACTTCGCAGTCGTTCCCGAGAAGGTCACCCATCGCTGTGACTCTCGGCTCGTTTAACTTCTTGTGTTCTGTTTTTCTTATTTATACTTAACTAATTGGCAATTACTAATTATTTGTGTTTATGGCTTATCTAGTTGTCTTAAGTATGGTTTCAATCCCCTTAATTATCCAGACCGACTCCGGTCATCGGAACAGTGAAATATACCAGGCTATGCAAATAGGGGTGTTACAATTCTCCCCCCTTTAAAATAATTTCGTCCTCGAAATTTTACTTGGTATCAGTCTCTGAACAGTTGTGGGTGCTGTCTCCTCATATCCTATTCACGCTCCTAAGTAGCTTCCTGGCCTGAATGATGATTCCTTAGTACTTTAACTAATATTATTTACTCATCAATTGCTTACGTCGTGTGTCATGTTCCTTATGAGCTTCTGTCATAAGTCAGATTCAAATTCATTTCAATTTTAGAGGTAAGCAAATCTGTGTGCTAGTGGATCCGCTTTTCTAGGACGTCGTGTGATTCTATGGGTGAGAAATTAGTTTTACTCTTTTCTTATCAAATCTCTTAATCATTTGATGTAACCTTCAGTTTAGTTTATAATATTTTAGTCTTTTCTTGCTGTTGTTTTAGCAATTATTTTCTTTTTTAATCTTTTCTTTCTTGGCCATAGGTCCATAACCATTATCTTACCATCCCCATTTATGACCAAGGCCTATGTGCCATTTTGCACTATCTTGTTTGCTTTGGTTTGACTTATTTCTTTGTTGATAAAATAATTCGGAATGTTGTTACGCATCTTAAGTAAATTGCTTGCCTTGGTGGCAATTTTTCATCTAGTATTTTTCTCATTTCCTATTGTTCTATTTATTTTTATTTATCGAAATTCTATAGCTTATTTTGCACTGATGTGCAGTCATTATTGTCTTTTGTACTGAACTATAACCTTTCAATATTCTAACTTTAGAGTTTTAAATCCCAGGTTAGGATTTTCAAACTCCTTTCCAATAAGAAAACTTTATCTTATTATAACTATACCAAAACAGATATCGTTTGCAACTATTCTTATCCTTGTATACTATTGGGTAGTACGTAGCTCTACACAATAAATCCCAATTAAGTACTGTAATCTGCAGCTTACAGCACAAACATCAAGAATATTGCATAGTTACTATGATTCATCCCAATAGAACAAACTTCCCTATATCTTATTTCTTTTAAATTCACTAATATCTTGAACTTATTTTGATTATGGTACCCACTGACATCTATCAGCAGTAATACCCTTACCCGCATCTAAGGTAGCTATATTACTATAACTTACTTTTAGATTCTCTTCCCTTATATAATTAGGCTTACTAATTAACTTTACAAATTCTTGTGTGCTAGCAAATACGTTTCACTGACAAACTCTTCCAAAATTAATTTTAAAAAGACTAGTCACTAACATATAAAAATTGATTTTTTTTATTAGTTATGTGACACCCCTTACCCGTCTACAGTGTAGCCGAGCAAGTTATGCCACTCAGTGTGTCGGAACATCAATTCATGTTTCAATTTCAATTAATCCCTTTTTATTCTTTTATTTACAATTTTTGATAAATCTAAATTTTTCTGCAAATTTTATAGAAAATCCGGCAGAGTGCTGGCTATCATTTGGAAAACAGTTCTTCTGCACCTGTTTAAAAACACTTCCAATATAATTAAAATTCCAATCTCAATCAACCACCAACATTTTGCATTTTTAACTTGTTGGTATTGGTTGCCAATACCATCTCTAAGCTTAATGATTATTAGACAAAAATTTCAGTTTTCATGCTTTGTCTTTACTGTTCCATTAGTTATCTTTGCAGTGGAATTTTGGAAAAGTGATCAACATGAAAGTTGTTCCTTATTTTGTCTAGATAAATTTCTTTTTTTGAATCACTCCATTTGGAGTTTTGTAGCTCAAGTTATGACCTAAATACCATAACTGGCCGGATTGGGCAGATTCCAAAATTCTGGGCAAAACTGATTCTGCCAGATTTGGTGACTCAAGTTTGGTTGGCAATTTGACTAGGTTATGGTCATAATTTGGGTCAGGTTTCTTCATGAAAGTTGTTGGTCTATATGTCACCTTGTTGCTGGTAAAATTTCAGGTCAATTGGACCTTTCTACATTGAGTTATGGCCAAATGACCAAATACTGTTCATTTGGTCATTTTGCCCAGGCAGAGTGCAGGTCACCCGGATTAGGGCAAACTTTTGGTCAAGTTGGTTTGGTTTTCTGGGCATGGTTTCTTCATCAAAGTTGTGCCATTATGTGTTTAGTTTCATGTACAATTGGCCAAACACCAATTGAACCTCTATAATTCAAGTTATGGCTGTCCAAACATGCTGGACTCACAGCCAAACCTGTAGGTCACACAAGGCAGCCACTCCAACCTCAAATCCCACAACCCAATTCACTTCATTTCTGGTTCAAACCAAACCAAATGGTCACTAATTGACCATTAAAACCTACTTCCATCATCACAAGATCAAATCTCATTCTTCAACTCAAACCCTAACTCAACAATTCAAAATCATGCATTTTCACTTTATTTCATCAATCTACTTAGCAAATACATATTGTGGGCAGCCCTAATACCCTTTTATCTTCATTAAACTCAACAACATCAAACCCTAACCATGGCTGCCAAAAATAAAGGATGGCATACCAATGTCTTTCATCAAGTTTCTTTGTCATTTAATCACCAATATAGTGCTTAAACATGAAATTTAATTAACATTTAAGGTTTTGGTCACTAACCTCTTATGGAGTGAGATTTCTCACTTGCTAGGGTTCCTCTTTTTCTTTTCTTTTTGCTCCCAAAAGACTTGCCAAGAGGTGATAACACTTTTTTGTGTTGCTAGGTTATGATTTTGTTGGGTAGAAATTGGTGAATCAAGCTTTGAAAAGCTTAAATATGCTTAGCTATGGAAGAGGTGGGTGACGGCAAGGAAGGTGGGAGAAGCTTTCTTATTTTTTTTCTTCATTTTCCAGCCCATTAAGTCTCTTTTAAATTAGCTTAGGCCATGTGTCAACCTTGGATTGGTTGGGAGAATTTTAATGACATCATGATGATGTCATTATTCCATTTTCTTTCAATTTCTCACCATTTCTTGTCTATTTAATTTCAATTAAATTTTTAACAACATTTATTCATATTTTATGTCATATAATTCATTTACATAAATGGACAAGTTGGTCAAAAATCATCTCTGAAGACGAAATGACCAAAATGCCCTCCATTTGGCTTACCGAGCCAAAATTGTGTGTACCGATAGAAAAATTTTTCTAAGTATTTTCTTGGCATTCTAATGCCATAAGAACCTCAATGACCCTTCTCCGGAGTCTCAATAATTATTTTATAATTTTTCCCCCTGGTCTAGGGCTGCTAACGGCCTTCACCGTCACTTCCCTTTCGGGTTACCCATCCCTGGTGTTTTGGCTCGTTTAACCTTAGTGTATTTGATTTCTAAAATTTTTCTTTGATTTTTATGAGCATTATTTAGTTACTTGATAACTCCTCACTCTAGTATATTTATAATTTCAAACATTCTAATTGCCCGGACCGACATTGGTCACCGGAACAGTAGACTGTACGGTCTACCTAAAGTGAGGATGTTATAACTCTTCCCCTCTAATAAAAATTTCATCCTCGAAATTTACCTGATGCAAACAGTTGAGGGAACTGTTGCCTCATCATCTCTTCACTTTCCCAAGTTGCCTCCTCGGTGTTGTGGTGCTTCCAAAGCACTTTCACCAGTGGAATCTGCTTATTCCTCAACTCTTTTACTTCCCGAGCCAGGATCCGTATGGGTTCCTCTTCATATGTCAAATCCGGTTGTACTTCAATTTCTTCCATGGAGATGACATGTGAAGGATCTGAGCGGTATCGTCTTAGCATAGACACGTGGAACACATTGTGGATCTTGTCCACTACGGTGGTAAAGCTAGCTCAGTAGGCTCTCGGGTCCCACACGTTCAATGACTTCATATGGGCCAATGAACCTAGGGCTTAACTACCCTTTCTTCCAAACCTCAGTATTTTCTTCCATGGTGAGACTTTGAGAAACACTTTATCACTAACTGTATACTCTATCTCTTTTCTCTTCAGGTCAGCATAAGACTTCTGTCTATCGGAGGCAATCTTTAAGTTAGCTTTGATTATTTTCACTTTTTCCTCGCCTATTTCACTGTGTCAGCCCTACCAGCTTATCTTCGCCCAATTCAGTCCAGCACACTGGAGTTCTACATTTCCTCCCATACAGTGCTTCATACGGGGCCATTTGGATGCTAGCTATTGTTGTAAGCAAATTCTGCCAGTGGAAGATATCTATCCCAACTTCCCTCAAACTCAATGACACAACTCCTCAGCATATCCTCAAGGACCTGACATATATTTCATGTTATTATTATCATTTCAGTTCAATATTTGTATTAGTTTAATTGGTTTCAGTTGTTTACCTGGATTACTCTTTCTGATTGCCCATCCGTCTGAGGATGGAAAGCTGTGCTGAAATGGAGTTGTGTACCCAAGGATTCATGCAACTTCTTCTAGAATCTTGATGTAAACCTTGGGTCTCGGTCAGATATGATAGAAAGTGAGATTCCATGCAGTCTAACTATCTCACTGATATACAATTCTGCTAGCTTCTCCAGTGTGTAGTCAGTCCTAACTGGCAGAAAATGTGCTGACTTTGTCAATCTATCCACTATCACCCATACTGCATCATGCTTCCTTTGGGTGAGGGGTAGACCACTAACAAAATCCACAGTGACCCGGTCCCATTTCCATTCAGGTATGTTTATAGGCTGTAACAAACCCGATGGAACTTGATGTTCTACCTTAACTTGCTGACATGTCAAACACTTAGTCACATAGTCAGCTATATCCCTCTTCATACCAGGCCACCAATAATGAGGCTTCAAATCATTATACATTTTTGTGCTCCCTGGGTGCATAGCATAAACACTGGAATGTGCCTCTTTCAGAATACTGGCTTTCAATTGCCCATTATCTGGTACACATACTCGTCCTTTGTATTACAGACACCCATCTGCTTTCACCTCATAGTTAGTTGCTTTTCCCTCTGAGATTTTGCTCATAATAGCCATTAATTTTTCATCTGCCTCTTGCCCATCTAAAATCTGCTGTAGCAGGTTTGGCCTCACTTACAACTCAGCCAAAATAGTTCCATCTCGAACTAAAGATAGACGGGCATTCAATGATCTCAAAGCTGTGATGGATTTTCTGCTCAAAGCATCAGCAACTACATTTGCCTTCCCAGGATGGTAGTCAATTACACAATCATAGTCCTTCAGGAACTCAATCCATCGCCTTTGTCTAAGGTTGAGCTCCTTCTGGGTTGGCAAATATTTTAGACTCTAGTGGTCTGTATAGATGTAGCATTTTTCACCATATAAATAATGCCTCCATATCTTCAGTGCGAAGATGATTGCTGCAAGTTCTAGATCGTGGGTAGGGTGATTCTGTTCATGTGGCCTCAGCTGCCTAGAAGCATAGGCGACCACTTTCCCTTCTTGCATCAATACACACCCTAGCCCATTATGCGAGGCATCACTATAGACCACAAAATCTTTTCACGACCTTTGTGTGTTAGCACTGGTGCTTCTGTCAACATAGCCTTTAGCCTCTCAAAACTAGCTTGGCACTTGTCGTTCCAGCCAAATTTCACATTCTTATGCAACAACTTGGTCATTGGAGCAGCTATAAGAGAGAACCCCTTCACAAATCTTCTGTAATACCCAGCTAGCCCCAAGAAACTTCTGACCTCAGTTGTATTTCTAGGAGGCTTCCATTCCATCACTGCTTCTATCTTTTTGGGATCTACTCTAATCCCCTCAGTTGACACTATGTGTCCAAGAAAGGAGATCTCACTCATCCAGAAATCACACTTGGACAACTTAGCATCTGACTTCTTTTCTCGCAGGTTTGCGTAACAATCCTCAAATGTTCATCATGTTCTTCCCTGGTCTTGGAATACACCAGAATATCATCAATAAAGACCACTACAAACCGATCTAAGTATGGATGGAAGATACAGTTCATAAGGTCCATAAATGCTGCTGGTGCATTTGTTAATCCAAATGGCATCACTAAAAATTCATAGTGCCCATACCGGGTTCTGAATGTAGTTTTTGACACATCTGCATCCTTTACCCTCAACTGATGATACCCTGATCTGAGATCAATTTTTGAAAATACACCGGCTCCCTTCAACTGATCAAACAGATCGTCAATTCTAGGCAATGGATATTTATTCTTCACAGTTACTTTATTCAACTGCCGATAATCAATACACAATCTCAAGGTTCCATCCTTCTTCTTCACCAATAGCACCGGAGCTCCCCATGGTGACACACTGGGGTGTATGAACCCCTTATCAAGCAATTCTTGCAACAGAATTTTCAACTCCCTCAATTCAGTGGGTGCCATCCTATAAGGAGCAATAGAAATGGGTGCTGTACCCGGCATTACCTCAATAGCAAACTCGACTTCCCTTTTTGGTGGTAAACCAGGCAACTCCTCAGGAAACACATCTAGGAAATCTCTTACTGTGGGTATATCACACAAGTTCGGCTTAGCTTGCCTAGTATCAACCACGTGTGCTAGGTAAGCTTTACAGCCTTTTCTCATCAATCTTCTTGCAACTGTGGCTGAGATAACATTGGACAGGAAATCTGTCCTTTCACCCACAACAGTGATCTCATTACCCTCAGAAGTTTTCAGAGAAATCCTCTTCAATTTGCAATCAACTATTGCCTGATGACGTGACAACCAGTCCATTCCCAAAATCACGTTAAACTCGTGGAAGGGCAATTCAATTAGGTCTGCCGAGAATTCATGCCCCTGAATCCTCAACGGGCAATCTTTATACACTTTATTCACTACCACACTGTGGCCTAGTGGATTTGTGACCAGAATGTCTTTATCACTCTCCTCTACTGAAACTCCCCTCTCTATGGGTAGTTTGATGCAAATGTAGGAATGATTGGATCCTGGATCCACCAATGCATGTACAGAAGTGTTGTAGAGGGAAAACGTACCCCTGATGACATCGGGGGCATCTTGCTCCTCCTGAGCTCTGATGGCATAAGCCCTGGATGGTATTCTAGTGTCTGGCCTCTCGGTGACTCGAGATCTGAGCCTCGATGATGGACCGGTGTCTCGGGTTTACTGGTTTCCTACCCCTTTGTGGTGCAGGCGGGCTGTCGGTTTGTGTTGGGGCAATGATAGTAGTCCTCTTCGGACAATTCTTGATCTGGTGTTCTGTCGATCCACACCGTAAGCATGCACCGGTCACTTGCCAACACTCCCCCTTATGCCACTTCTGACAGTATTGACAAGCAGAAGATGCAGGGGCTGGTCCCCTAAACACTGTCCCTGGAGAGTTGCCCATTGATGGTATGGACTGGCCTCTCCTAGGTGTAAACTATGGTCTGGGCCCCTGAGACTAACCCTGACCCTGTGGTGGTCCTAAACTCTGAGCAGGAGGACCTTTACTCTTCTTGCTGGGAGCAGAGAATGCACTGGACTGACCCGGACCTCTCTTCTGCTGTCTTTCCCTTCTATTTTGCTCATTGATTCTAACCCTTTCCACTTTTGATGCAGCATCCACCAGTTTAGAAAAATCCGTAATCTCCAGTGCTGTGATCATGACTTTGATGTTGTCATTGAGCCCTTCCTCAAACTGTCTGCACTTCTCTGCCTCGGTAGGGACTATCTCTCTCCCATATCGCTCAGTCTGACAAACTCACGCTCATACTCAGCCATTGACAACTGTCTCTGTCTCAGACTGATAAATTCCCTTCTTCTCTCCTCTAAATACACTTTGCTAATGTATTTCTTCCTGAACTCTGCAAGGAAGAATTCCCAGGTGATCCATTCAGATTGCACCTCACTAGTTACTGTGTCCCACCACTGATATGCGTTATCCTGAAGTAGGGACACAGCACCCACGAGTTACGCTTTCGAGTGCGGTTTAGGCGCTTGATACTCTGATGGTTTTGTCCAACCAATTTTCTGCAGCCATGGGATCATCCTCCCTTTTTCCAAAGAAGTCTACAGCCCCATGTTTTCGCAATTTCTCCAAATGGGACTTCTGTGGGGCTGGTGGAGGTTGTGGCTGTGGTTGTGGTGGTGGAATTGCCCCCATCATTTGCCGATAGAATTCGGTCATTTGCTGGAATAGAGCAAACTGAGGTTGAGCAGGTGCCTCAGCTGCTGGTGGAGCAAATTCTCCCCTGCCCCCAGACTTAGCCCTTGGTGGAGCATGACTCCCCACCTCTTCATCAACTGCTCTTTGCAAAGCAGGATCCATGTCCTATTCAAAATAAGAAGACAAACAGACTGCATCAGTGTCACCTCAACATTTACAAATGCAATGCAATGGTATGTACTCTATCTAGGCTCAGAAACGCCTAAACCAGGCTCTGATACCACTAAATGTGGCACCCCTTACCCGTCTACAGTGTAGCCGAGCAAGTTATGCCACTCAGTGTGTCAGAACATCAATTCATGTTTCAATTTCAATTAATCCCTTTTTATTCTTTTATTTACAATTTTTGATAAATCTAAATTTTTCTGCAAATTTTATAGAAAATCCGGCAGAGTGCCGGCTATCATTTGGAAAACAGTTCTTCTGCACCTGTTTAAAAATACTTCCAATATAATTAAAATCCCAATCTCAATCAACCACCAACATTTTGCATTTTTAACTTGTTGGTATTGGTTGCCAATACCATCTCTAAGCTTAATGATGATTAGACAAAAATTTTAGTTTTCATGCTTTGTATTTACTGTTCCATTAGTCATCTTTGCTGTGGAATTTTGGAAAAGTGATCAACATGAAAGTTGTTCCTTATTTTGTCTAGATGAATTTCGTTTTTTGAATCACTCCATTTGGAGTTCTGTAGCTCAAGTAATGACCTAAATACCATAACTGGCAGGATTGGGCAGATTCCAAAATTCTGGGCAAAACTGATTCTGCCAGATTTGGTGACTCAAGTTTGGTTGGAAATTTGACTAGGTTATGGTCATAATTTGGGTCAGGTTTCTTCATGAAAGTTGTTGGTCTATATGTCACCTTGTTTCTGGTAAAATTTCAGGTCAATTGGACCTTTCTACATTGAGTTATGGCCAAATGATCAAACACTGTTCATTTGGTCATTTTGCCCAGGCAGAGTGCAGGTCACCCGGATTAGGGCAAACTTTTGGTTAAGTTGGTTTGGTTTTCTGGGCATGGTTTCTTCATCAAAGTTGTGCCATTATGTGTCTAGTTTCATGTACAATTGGCCAAGCACCAATTGAACCTCTATAATTCAAGTTATGGCTGTCCAAACATGCTGGACTCACAGCCAAACCTGTAGGTCACACAAGGCAGCCACTCCAACCTCAAATCCCACAACCCAATTCACTTTATTTCTGGTTCAAACCAAACCAAATGGTCACTAATTGACCATTAAAACCTACTTCGATCATCACAAGATCAAATCTCATTCTTCAACTCAAACCCTAACTCAACAATTCAAAATCATGCATTTTCACTTTATTTCATCAATCTACTTAGCAAATACATATTGTGGGTAGCCCTAATACCCTTTTGTCTTCATTAAACTCAACACCATCAAACCCTAACCATGGCTGCCAAAAATAAGGGATGGCATACCAATGTCTTTCATCAAGTTTCTTTGTCATTTAATCACCAATATAGTGCTTAAACATGAAATTGAATTGAAATTTAAGGTTTTAGTCACTAACCTCTTATGGAGTGAGATTTCTCACTTGCTAGGGTTCCTCTTTTTCTTTTCTTTTTGCTCCCAAAAGACTTGCCAAGAGGTAATAACACTTTTTTGTGTTGCTAGGTTATGATTTTGTTGGGTAGAAATTGGTGAATCAAGCTTTGAAAAGCTTGAATATGCTTAGCTATGGAAGAGGTGGGTGACGGCAAGGAAGGTGGGAGAAGCTTTCTGATTTTTTTTCTTCATTTTCCAGCCCATTAAGTCTCTTTTAAATTAGCTTAGGCCATGTGTCAACCTTGGATTGGTTGGGAGAATTTTAATGACATCATGATGATGTCATTATTCCATTTTCTTTCAATTTCTCACCATTTCTTGTCTATTTAATTTCAATTAAATTTTTAACAACATTTATTCATATTTTATGTCATATAATTCATTTACATAAATGGACAAGTTGGTCAAAAATCATCTCTGAAGACGAAATGACCAAAATGCCCTCCGTTTGGCTTACCGAGCCAAAATTGTGTGTACCGATAGAAAAATTTTTCTAAGTATTTTCTTGGCATTCTAATGCCATAAGAATCTCAATGACCCTTCTCCGGAGTCTCAATAATTATTTTATAATTTTTCCCCTGGTCTAGGGCTGCTAACGGCCTTCACCGTCACTTCCCTTTCGGGTTACCCATCCCTAGTGTTTCGGCTCGTTTAACCTTAGTGTGTTTGATTTCTAAAATTTTTCTTTGATTTTTATGAGCATTATTTAGTTACTTGATAACTCCTCACTCTAGTCTATTTATAATTTCAAACATTCTAACTGCCCGGACCGACATTGATCACCGGAACAGTAGACTGTACGGTCTACCTAAAGTGAGGATGTTACAAGTTCTTTAATTATAACATTTATGGCATCATGCATGATGTCATCTCCCTACACCTTTTTCATTTTCTCTTCTTTTTTTTTTACACATATACATATCTCAGTTAAGAATTAAGAAAATACCAGCAACCATACCAGAAGTCTCATCCTCGTCCTTCTGTCGCATTGTGTATACTCTCATTGGAGCATCACCTTGTCCTGGTTGATTCACAGTACTCTGACTTCTAGGTGTACTACCCCTATCTCTGCCTCTGCCTCTACCAACTGTTGGTAAACTCTTCGGGGTAGAAACTTCGGTTGATCCTTCTAACGTGGTGAATGATCCATAACGGCATGGACTTATGCAATCCTTAGCAAAATGACCAGTCCCTCCACAATTGAAATATGCTCCTATAGCTCTACAACATACTCTACTATGTGGTTTACCACAAATCTCACAATGTCGATCCGATAGCGTATTTCTGCGTCTCTATTGAGTTTGCTGATCGGATTGGGATGATTTCTGTCTAGAAGATATACCTCTACCCGATTCGCGCGAGCTAGATCCTCCAAAATGTTTTCTTTTCCTAGAGCCACTCTTAGTAGCTTGACCAGTTACCTTTTCAGTTTTCTCTTTCTCTTGTGTACTCTTTTTCATTGCCCATTCTGATTCTATCCTTTCCAGTTCTAGGGCTTGTGAAATCAATTCAAAAAAATTCTGGTGTCGGAACCCTACCACTTGCATTCTCAAGCTAGGCTTCAACCCAGCCTCAAACCTTTTACACCGATCTCTGGGGGTGGAGACTAAGCTTCCAGCACAATGGCTTAGCCTTGAAAAGTCCTGCTCATACTCTGCTACAGTTCTATCCCCTTACTTCAAACTTAAAAACTCTTACAGCTTCATGTCTACATAAGTATCGGGGACCCACTTTTGTCGAAATTCCCTTAAAAAGTCTGTCTATGTGAGGACTGGTGGCTCTACCAGACTGTAGGGAATGGTCTTCCACCACTCATATGCATCCCCTTGGAGAAGTGATACTGAATATTCGAACTTCAACTCTTCAGCACACTGTAGTTTTCTGAAAATCCATTCCATCCTCTCTAACCACTGTTCTGCTTCTAGTGGATCCACTGTTCCTTTGAATTCTGTAGCCCCAAATTTTATTAATTTGTCATATTGCCAAGCCGAAGGCTGTGGTTGTGCTACAGGTTCTTGTGTCTGTGCTTGAGGTGGCACATTTCCCACCATTTGTTGAAAGAACGCAGCCATCTGCTGTGCAAACTGAGCAGGGAACTGCGGTGCTTGAGGAGGAGCTGGAGTGGCTAACCCACTCACATTCTGGAGTGCTGGGGCTTCTCCTTGGGCCTCAGCCTTGACAGATTGCTCTACGGAATGATATCCCTCCTCCATTCCATATTCCAGAAATTTTCTACTCTTTGATAACAAACACAAGGAGGTTGACCTTCGTTAGTGCATATTCATTATGTAAATATGCCACATATATCAAATATTTGAGCAGTTGTATTTACCGACAAAATATTGCAAATTCACAGTTTAAAATTTATTTTAAAACCTTGCTCTGATACCACTAAACATGTCACACCTTATTCCTCGTAAGATGTAACATGTTCCCGTAGTACACATAATGAATTACCATACTTCACTTACCGATAACCCATTAAATATACTACAAGGGATTTTAAATCAATTTTCGTTCATTTTGGAATTGGTGGGTAAAATTTTTTTTCAAATATTAAAAACCTTCATTTAGAGTCCAAATATAAATCAAATTTTTGGATATTTAAAATCTCCGCAATTTTTAAAAAAATTTCGTCAGAGTGCCGTCTGTATTTTGAGAAAGCAGTTCTTCAAAACCTGAAAATAGAAACACTCCCAATATATTTCTCAATCACAACTCCATTTGCAACCACCAAACTTCAAATCAACAGCAATAGCAACACTTCAATTCAAAATCCAAATTTCAAATCAAGAATTAATATCTTAAAACATTTCATAACTCATGCACATTGCATTTTAAATCATTAGTTTATAATCATAAATTAATTTACAGATGCAAAATCTCAAAAATAATATTATTACAATTTTATCTGTACAACTGCTCAAATTACAGAGATACATATGTATACTATCATATTTACATCAAACTAAACTACCAGGGTATAGACAATTACCCGTACAAAAATTCTTCAATTGTGCCCCTCTCTAACTATAGCAGCTCACTCTGCTGCTATGTCCTTTTCCTGATCTGCGACAGCAAGTTAAAGCTATCGCTGAGTATATAAATACTCAGTGGTGCACAATAAAGCATAAAATGCATAATATAAAACATTTATGAACAAATCATCATTCAAAAATCTCATAATCGCATTTCACAATTTTTTTGTTCTCAAATCACATTTATAACAAATCATAATTTTCAAAACTTAATATAGCACAACTTGATCAAATAATTTAATAAACATAGTGTTGCCAAACAATAACACAGCTTAGGCCATGACACAAAATTTCCAAACATGCCGTGTGTACATCACGACAAGCCAAATAGCCCCACTAATCGAAATCATGAGGGAGGTGGCTAGCTAGCTAATGAGTACTCATCCACACTTACCCCTCAGACTGGAAAGCCAGAGAGGGAGGAAACTGATCAAATATCATACTCACCCGACAAGTGGAGGAGGAACATATTAGTATTGCCATGCCAAGTGTGAATTAAAAACAATTTAAATTAAGTTATTCAAATATTTTATACAATTCACAAATTATATTTCACTCTAAACTTTTCATTTACAAAGTAGGCAACACACTATTTTTCAAATAAGATTTTCAAAGCCATAACTAAATTCAAAACCATATTGTTCAAATATTTCATACAAATCAATAATTAATTTTCCTTCCAAATTTCCATTGTGAAATAGGCAACACAACATTCTCGAAATTCATAATGAGCAAACACATTCACAATGTATAACAAATTAATTTCCATTATGAAAACTATAATTTAAAAATTTTTGTGCACAAACCTGGACTTAATCGTCTCTAGGCCTTCTGGGTTTTTTTCAGCTGAAACACAAAATTTATAGTGTTTCAATACCTTATTTCACAGTAAATCCAATAATTAATTCATAAATACTTAATTCTAGCCCAAATATGCTTAAACTAACATTCTTTGAAATTTTCATTTTGGAGTTACTATTTATGGTACTATTCAAGTCAATTTATTGACTTTCTAAGGCTTTATAGGTATGGGAACTCCAACTTCACCCACATACCACATTTTAGTTACCAAACTTGTTGGTTTTGGTCATTTTCTCAAATTCTAAGTCTTTTAGGCAAATTTGTAATTTTTCAGTTTTTGTGTCCTAAGTTGCACTGTTCCATTGGTCACTTTACTGTTAGAATTTGGCAAAACTTTCTTCATAGGAAATGTTCCCTTTATTCCCCCAACAATTATTTTCTTTTAATTTTAAGTTAATATCTAAGTTACTTGAGCTAAACACATAAATAAGAAAGCAAAATTTTCAAAGTAAATTGGTTACCTCCACTTGAATTTCAATTCTTCAATTTCACTCCCTTATTCCCTTTCTTTCCTTCTTCTAAAGCTTCCTCAAGTTGAACTAACAAGTTTTTTTGGTTTATTTTGGGGTCAAAGTGGATTGAAGTTGTTGGAAGAAAGCTTAAACTCAAGCTTCAATGGAGTTCTTCAATGGAGAGGTGAGGGAAAGGTGGGCGGCACACTAGGAAAAAGACCAAAAAATGATTTTTTTTTCATTTCTTTTTTGTTATTTTATGTCTCATTAACAAGAATTGACTTGGACAATTTGGGTAGGCAAATTAAAATTGTATTTTGACATCATGATGATGTCATCCAATGAGGTAAGCATGAGGTAATAAACTTTTTTCAAATTTCTTTTTCTTTTATATTTATTTTTTTCATTAGTTCTTTAATTTAATTCCCGACTCTGAAATTTTTCTTTCTCTGATTTTATTTGATAGCTAGGTCAGAAGTCAGCTCTCGGGGTCAATTGACCAAATTGCCCCTAGCCGGTTCAACCCGGTTTGCAAATAATTTAATATTTCTTCCAGCTCCCTGACCTAATTATTTGACTGGGTTAACAATTCTTTTTCGTGATTTTTCTCTTTTCCACTGTGTTTGCAATAGTCCTAAGGATCGCGGCGTCACATTTTACGGTTTAAAATTCGAGTTTAAATCGACTTCGCAGTCGTTCCTGAGAAGGTCACCCATCGCTGTGAATTCTTGTGTTTTGTTTTTCTTATTTATACTTAACTAATTGGAAATTACTAATTATTTGTGTTTATGGCTTATCTAGTTGTCTTAAGTATGGTTCCAATCCCCTTAATTATCCGGACCGACTCCGGTCACCAGAACAGTGAAATATTCCAGGTTATGCAAATGGGGGTGTTACACTTCTCTAGTGAGTAGTCAGTCCTAACTGGCAGAAAGTGTGCTGACTTCGTCAATATATCTACTATCACCCATACTGCATCATGCTTCTTCTGGGTGAGAGGTAAACCACTTATAAAATCCATGGTGACCCGATCCCATTTCCATTCAGGTATGCGTATAGGTTGTAGCAAACCTGATGGAACTTGATGTTCTGTCTTGATTTGCTGACATGTCAAGCATTTAGTCACATAGTCAGCTATGTCCTTCTTCATACCAGGCCACCAATACTGAAGCTTCAGATCATGATACATTTTTGTACTCCCTGGGTGCATAGTATAAACACTGGTGTGTGCCTCTTTCAGGATACTGGCCTTCAATTCCCTATCATCTGGTACACATAATCTTCCTTTGTAGTACAGACACCCATCTATTTTCACTGCATAGTTAGTTTCTTTCCCTTCTAGGATTTTGCTCATAATAGCCTTTAGCTTCTCATCTACCTGCTGCCTATCTAAAATCTGCTGTAGCAGGTTTGGCCTCACTTGCAACTCAGCCAAAATAGCTCCATCTTGAGCCAAAGATAGGTGGGCATTCAATGATCTCAGAGCGGTGATGGATTTTCTGCTCAAAGCATCAACAACTACATTTGCCTTCCCAGGATGGTAGTCAATCACACAATCACAGTCCTTCAGGAACTCAATCCATTGCCTCGGTCTAAGGTTGAGCTCCTTTTGGGTTGGTAAGTATTTCAGGCTTTTGTGGTCTGTGTAAATGTAGCACTTTTCACCATACAAGTAGTGCCTCCATATCTTCAATGCAAAGATAATTGCTGCAAGTTCTAGATCATGGGTAGGGTAATTCTATTCATGTGGCCTTAGTTGCCTGAAAGCATAAGTGACCACCTTCCCCTCTTGCATCAATACACACCTTAACCCATTATGAGAAGCATCACTATAGACCACAAAGTCCTTTCCCGACACTGGCTATGTTAACACTGGTGCCTCTGTCAACATAGCCTTTAACTTCTCAAAACTGGTCTAACAGTTGTCATTCCAATCAAATCTGACATTCTTGTGTAACAACTTGGTCATTGGAGCAGCTATTAAAGAAAATCCCCTCACAAATCTTCTATAATACCCAGCTAGCCCCAAGAAACTTCTGACCTCAGTTGTATTTCTGGGAGGCATCCATTTCGTCACTGCTTCTATTTTTATAGGATCCACTCTAATCCCATCAGCTGAAACTATGTGTCCAAGGAATGCAATCTCATTTAACCAGAAGTCACACTTGGACAACTTAGCATACAACTTTTTTTTTTCTCAGGGTTTGCAGAACCATCCTCAAATGCTCATCATGTTCTTCTCTGGTCTTAGAATCCACCAAAATATCATCAATAAAGACCACTACGAACCAATCTAAGTATGGATGGAAGATATGGTTCATAAGGTCCATGAATGCTGCTGGTGCATTTGTTAGGCCAAAGGGCATCACCAGAAACTCATAATGCCCATACCGGGTCCTGAATGCAGCCTTTGGCACATCTGCATCCTTCACCCTCAATTGATGATACCCTGATCTGAGATCAATTTTGGAAAATACTCCTGCTTCCTTCAACTGATCAAACAAATCATCAATTCTAGGTAACGGATATTTGTTCTTCATAGTCACTTTATTCAAATACCGGTAATCGATGCATAACCTCAAAGTCCCATCCTTCTTCTTTACAAACAGCACTGGAGCTCCCCATGGTGACACACTAGGGCGCATGAACCCCTTATCTAGTAACTCCTGTAACTGGATTTTCAGTTCCTTCAATTCTGTGGGTGCCATCCTATAAGGAGCAATAGATATTGGTGCTGTACTCGGCAGTATCTCAATAGCAAACTCGACTTCCTTTTCTGGTGGCAAGCTAGGCAATTCTTCAGGGAACACATCTGGGAAGTCACTTACTGTGGGTATGTCACATAAATCTGGCTTAGCCTGCCTAGTATCCACCACATGTGCTAGGTAGGCTTCACAGCCTTTTCTCATCAATTTTCTTGCAACTGTGGCTGAGATGACATTGGATAAGAAATCTATCCTTTCCCCCACAACTGTAATCTCATTACCCTTAGGAGTTTTCAAGGAAATTCTCTTCAATTTACAATCAACCATTGCCTGATGACGTGACATCCAGTCCATTCCCAAAATCACGTCAAACTCATGGAAAGGCAACTTAATCAGGTCTGCCAAGAATTTATACCCCTAAATCCTTAACAGGTAACCTTTGTACACTTTATTCACCATTACACTGTGGCCTAATGGATTAGTGACCAGAATGTCTTAGTCACTCTCCCCTACCAGTATCCCCCTTTCTACGGGTAGGTTGGTGCAGATGTATGAATGAGTGGATCCTGGATCCACCAATGCATGCACAGATGTATTATAGAGGGAGAACGTACCCCTAATGACGTCTAGGGCATCTTGCTCCTCGTAAGCTCTTATGGCATAAGCTCTTGTAGGTGCTCTGCCCTCAGGCCTCTCTGTTGGCTCAGATGCAGGCCTCTGTGATGGTCCCACTGCCTTAGATTTGCCAGATTTCCTACCCCTTTATGGTGCAGGACTAAGTCTGTCTGCTTGTGTTGGAGAAGTTGTAGCAGTTCTGCGTGGACAGTTCCTTAACTGATGCTCTATCGACCTACACCTTAAGCAGGCACTAGTCACTCTCCAACACTCCCCCTTATGCCACTTTAGGCAATATGGACATGCAGAAGATGCTGGGGCTGGTCCCCTGAACCCCGTCCCTGGAGAGCTGCCCACTGATGGTGTGGACTGACCTTTCCTAGGGGTGAACTGTGGCCTAGGCCCCTGGGACTGACCCTGACCTTGTGATTAACCTGAACTCTGTGCAGGTGGACCTTTGAACTTCTTTCCTAGTGCAGGAGATGAGATAGACTAACCCGGTGTGACACCCCTTACCCAGCTACAGTGTATCTGAGTAAGCTATGTCACACGGTGTACCGGAACACCCTATCTTATCTCAATCATTTTTATTCTTTTTAATTCATTTTCATCATAGTTTTGAATATAATTTGTGAAATATAGTTCATTTAAGTCATTTATTGAAATTATAAATTATTTGAGGTTCCGAAAATTTTTAAAGAAAATCTGGCAGAGTACCGGCTAAAAATGGAGAAAACAGTTCTTCGGAACCTGTGAAAAACACTTCCAATAAACAAATTCATTCATTCTCAACTCCAATATCATCACAAAACTCAATATCAAGATCTCAACATTTCAATTTCAATTCTCAGTCATCCATCACATGTGATGATCACATATATATCACAAATAAACATTTACTTTTCCATTTACAAATACAATTTTCATAATATACATGAACGTCAATATACATTACACAAGTTTAATTACATATAAGAAAATCAAAATTAATTACAGAATGCCAAAATGACACCTAGTGTCCTACCAATGCACTACAGAAGTTGAGGTGACACGACCTTTGTGCGAGCTGCAGGATGGACTCACCCGACCGTGGTCTCACGGGCTCACGATCTGTATCTCCAGTACCTACGCGTGGCAAAAGCAACGCGCTAAGCAATAATGCTTAGTGGTGCAATAATATAATAAAAGAAAATAGCAGAAAATAAGTATGTACAGAATGTGTATGATTTCTTTGTTTGGTATTGGTATGTCCATTATTTCATTATCTTTGTCCACTTTTATTCATTTGATTGCCCCAAGTAACCTACACTAGGCGACTGGACTGGATAAACGGGTAAACTGGCACTAGGTATCAAGTACCTCGGGCCGTCACACCATCGGTCACATAGGCATCTCCCGGTGTGCAACAGAACAGCTAACAAGCTGTAAACAATATCAGGCACAAGGCCAAAGCTCAATACAAGGTCAGAATGGCTAAAAGCCATGAAATCACAGAATGGCATATTGCCATGTGCAGTACTGCTAACTGAACCCTATTGGCATGCCAAACTATCCAAACCAATTTTGTTAGGTATACTAGGGCATTCGATACTTTAAAATTCTTCAATCTTTGGATTTCAAGTTTCGGTGTTACTATTCACCTTTATGGTCAACTAAAATGTTGACTTTTAGGTAGAAATTAGGTACATTGGTTTTGGCACTCCCAACATACCACATTTTGCTTTTAAAACTTATTGGAATTGGTCACCATTACCATTTCTAACTTAAAACCAAGAGGGCAAAAAATTTCAGTTTTTGAAGCATATGTTTACTGTTTCATTAAGCACTGTTGCAGTGAGAATTTGAAGAAATGACAAACATGAAAGTTGTTCCTTATTTTGTCTAGTTGAATTTCTTTTTTTGAATCACTCCATTTGGAGTTTTGTAGCTCCAGATATGGCCCAAAGACCACAGCTGGCCGGATTTCTATTCTGCAGAAATTACCACATCTATAGTAACATGAACAGTGACTGTGATTGCATTTTTGAATTGGTTCTGGTCATAATTTGGGGTAGGTTCCTTCATGAAAGTTGTTTCTCTATGTCTTAACTTGTTTCTGTAAAAATTTCAGGTCAATTGACCAAATCTACAGTGAGTTATGGCCAAATGAACAGTTACTGTTCATTTGGTCATTTCTGCAGGTGCTGTTGCAGGGTATCCAGATTGGGGCCAACTTTTGGTCCTCTTGCTTTGGTCTTTTGGGCATGGTTTCTTCAGAAAAAATGTGCCATTATAAGGCTAGTTTCATGTCCAATTGGCCAAACACCAATTGGACCAACACAGCCAAAGTTATGGCTGTGTAATTGGACTGAAATCTCAGTCACCATTCTGCTGTCTTTAGGCAGCCTACCATTCCACTTTGCCATGCCATTTTTCAGTCCAATTTATGGTCAACATACCTCAAATGGTCACTAATTGACCATTAGAGTGTTCTTTAACAGTTTCATAAGCCAAATCAATTTTTACTTCTCAAAACCCTAATGTCCAATTCAATTTACCCATAAACCTCAATTAGCACACTAGTTCAACATCCATGCATATTCATACCTTAAACATCATTTCTAGCCACTCTAAATTCATTAAAACAATCAAACTCATCCTTCCTTAGGGCTGCCAAAATTTATGGTATACATACACATAGATTCATTTCATTTAATTCACAACACCTTACTCACTTTAATTCTTTAACATGGAATAAGAGGGATCTAGGTACAAATAGGCACTAACCTTGAATAGGGCAGAATTTTCCAAGCTTGAACTTCACTTTCTTTTTTTTTTCTTGGCTGCCAAACACTCTAGCAAGGTTGGGTGACCAATTTTTGTGAAGGGACCTAAGGGTTTTGGGGTGAGAAATCAAGGATTTAAGGTATGAAAGAACAAGAATTATGGAGGAAGAAGAAGAAGCTCACGGCTGGCTGAAGAAGAAGAAGGAAACAGCAGAATTTTTGGGTCCATTTGTCTCTTTTAATTGTTTTAAGAAGGCTTGTTGAATGGTGATTGGTGGAGGGTATGTAAATGACATCATGTGATGTCATTATCCCTAATTTCCTTTATTTTTCTTTTCTTTTCTTTTCTACCACATTTCAATTTAATTTTTAGCAATATTTATTCATATTTTGAGTCATAATAATTATTTACTTAACTGGACAAGTCGGCCAAAAATCACCTCTGAAGGCGAAATGACCAAAATGCCCTCCGTTTGGCTTAACGGGTCAAAATTGTCTGTACCGATTGAAAAATTTTTCTAGGTATTTTCTTGGCATTCTAATGCCATGGGAACCTCAATAACCCTTCTCTGGAGTCCCAAAAATTATTTTATGAATTTTTCCCCGGGTCTAGGGCTCCCCGTTGTGAGAACCGCAACTTCCCTCTGGTTACCCATCGCTAGGGCACCGGCTCATTTAACTTGTTTGTATTTTATTTCTAAAATTTTTACTAAATTTTTCTTAACAATATTTGAGTTAATTATGGTTCCTTACTTTAGTTTAAATATTTTTCCGGACGTTCTAGCTGTCCGGACCGACACCGGTCACCGGAACAGTAGAATGTACGGAATTGCTATCGGGAGGGTGTTACACTAGGGCTCCTCTTCTGCTATCTCTCCCTTCTAGTCTGCTCACTTATTCTAACCTTTTCAACTTTAATGCAGTTTCCACTAACTTGGTGAAGTCTGTAATTCCTAAGGCAGTAATCATGATCTTTATGTTATCATTTAATCCCTCTTCAAATCTCTTACACCTTTCGTGTGATGCCCCTTACGCGTCTACAGTGTAGCCGAGCAAGTTATGCCACTCAGTGTGCCGGAGCACCAATTTATATTTCTAATTATAATTTATCCCTTTTAATTTATTTATTTACAATTTTTTGATAAATCTGAATTTTTCCATAAAATTTATAGAAAATTCGGCAGAGTGCTGGCTGTAAATTGGAAAAACAGTTCTTCTGAACCTGTTTAAAAACACTTCCAATATAATTTCTAATCCCAAACTCTATTATACACATTTCAAATATGTCTTATAATCTCAATCTCAAATCACAACACTATTTTTAAAACTTTTTTGTTTACTTCATCACTTGAAGCATATTCATAAATATTTCTCAATATTTCATTTATCAACATACATTATGCAGAAAATTTCAATGATATGAAATTTCATATATTTACATTAACACATAATTACAAGAGTTTATAGTTACAATCCAAACTAATACAAAATGCAAAATATAAAATGCTACCCAAAATCCTAATGTCCTACCATATGCAGTGCAGATGTGAGGTGACTCTGGACTCCGAATGCAGCTTTGAATGCTCACCCTGTTTGATGTCTGCTGGGCTTCCCAGCTAGGTCTCCAGTACCTGCGTGAGGCAAAAGCTACACGCTAAGCAATTCTACTTAGTGGTGACAATATAAAATAAAATAAATATGCAGAATGTATATTTACATTTTTTGGTAGACTTAATTTCTGCTATTAATTGCAATATTATCCATTTAAAATTCTGTAAAGTTTATTATCATTGCCCAAGTAACCTACCTATATTAGTCGACTGGACTGGATAAATGGGTAAACTGGCACTGGGTACTAAGTACCTCGGACCATCACACCATCAGTCACATTGTGTGTAACACCCCTAAGTTCGGTAGTGCGTTCTGCTGTTCCGGTGACCAGTGCTGTCCGGACAGCTAGGATGCCTAGAACCACACTTCAATATGAATGAGGAGACATAAATAATGAAATACAAGAAAAGAAAATACAAGAAAAACAAAAGAAAAATCATAGCAAAGAAATGTAACCAAGTTAAGCGAGCTGAAAACCCTAGCGATGGGTGACCGCACCGGGAAGTCACGGCGTGGACCGTTGACTAGCCCTGGACTACGGGGAACCCTGGAAAACATTTTTAGGACTTAAATAGAACCTTATTGAAGAATAAATATCATTAGAAAGATCAAAGAAAATTTAAATAATTAGTACAAAGAAAAGTGAGAAATCGAAAAACAGACAAAACCCGGTATTACCGAAAAATTGGGAATGCAACCCGAACAGGGGCATTATTGTCATTTGACATCCCGAATTGTCTTTTGACCTAAATGTCCATTAAAAATAAATAATATTACACTTAGAAAATAAAATGAAAAATTAGTTTAGTGGTACCTAAAGTAAATAGCCAAAATGAAGTGAAAAATGTGTAAATAAAACATGTAAGCTTATTATATAGTTAAAATTGAGTGAGTGGACCACTAAAAGAATATAATAAACACATAATGGGGCAGGTGTAAGTCCACTATATCCAGCAGAATGTTCATCTTCCTCACTCCCTTAACTTAGACGAATTGAAGAAGAAAAATCCTCCATGGCCATTTTTCAATCAAGCTCCATGCACTCCTCCATTTCAACTCCAATCACCTAGGGTTCTTCATTAAAGTTTGTCTACACATCACAAGGAAGAGTTTGATACCAAATTTAAGAAGTTTAAGCAAGGTTTAACAAGCTCCAACTATAAGGTAAGTTAGTATTTTTGAAGATAGCTTTGTTAAATTTTGTGTGCATGTTATGGGTGTTGGAATTGTGAAGAAAATTTTTGAGTTTGAAGAGTTATTGTTGTGTTCATTTTGGACAGCCATGGAGTCATGTAATTGATGAAATAATTGTGCATATATTTGATGAGAAATGGTGTTGATCATGATGATTTAATAACCTAGTGAATTACTTCACATGTATATGGTGAATTTTGCACTTGGAATGGGATTTAATGAATTGTAGGACACTTTGATGTTGAAGGACAATTTCAGCAGCCTTGATACTCTTGGATAAGTGTATGTGTTCATGAAGATATGGGCAGAATTGTGGCATTAAGGATTGAAGGATATGTGTATGAAATTATTTTGTAAAGTGTATGTGAGAATTAGTGATGTTTAGGTGTGTATGTGATTGTATTTAGACTTTGTAAATGTGAACTTTAATTGGTGTATTGAGGATAATTGTAATCTGCCCAAAGTGATGATAATGTAAAGTGGAATATGTTTTTGGTAATGTACCAAAACAGATTTGGTAGGGAAGTAAACATATTGCAAGGTAAATGTGTGTGATTGATGTATGTTAAGCAAAGTAACCAAGGGCAGTGTACATTTTAGCCAATAAGTTTAAATGTGTAACCTCAATTGGTATGAGACCAATTGGAGGTGAAACTAGGCAAAAAATGTGCCAACTTTCATTGAGAAAACATACCAAAATTCTGTTTGCAAGGTGACCTAAGAAAATGACCAATTCGGATTAGGTACAATTAGGACCTGAAAAATTACCAATTGGGCAGCAGTGAGTGTTTAGGCCATAAATCACTCAAAACAGGTCCAATTGACCTGAAATTTTAACCATGAATAGTTAAGACCCATACCTACAAGTCTTATGAAGACATCAAAGCCCAGAAATGACCATAGGCAAGCCAAAAAGCTTGCACAAGTTCGGGTCCAAAAACTGGCCGAACCAAAGTTGACCAAATTGACCAAAAAAATGACCTAATTTGATGCCATTTGACCAGCAATAGTGTAATGACCATAACTTGGTCTACTTAACTCGGACTGACCTAAAATTCTGCACCGCGGTCCATAAGACATAGATCTATAAGTTTGTAGTTTTGACCAAAACCCGAAAACCGAGGGAACTAGGCCGTCCGGCTAGGTCAAACCAATATCCCGGAATTCGACAAATTGCAATAAAATGCAAGGAAACGCAGTATATATAGAAATGAAATTGGTAGCGTGTACCAACCCTAAAACCCTATCGAATATGACCTATTAATGACACTAAGACCTAATTTACCTAGAACACGTCGAGGGTCGCTATATTAGGTGATTAAGCAAATAAAGATATTCAGTGAATTGTTTATCAAACATTATCGTTAGAGGCAAATTAATTTAGCACTGAAACACTTCAAATTGTGTTTCTCAGTTAACAAAGACTCAGGAAAAGGGAAAGAAACACTGAGTCCAGACCAGGGAGACAGTCATCAGAGGTTTGTGCACAACAACTATTTCTTTTGAATTTTTCAATTGAAATAAATATTGACTATTTGTACATTATTGTTTTAAATTGTGGAAATGTGTTTGAATGGATATTTATTGCTTGAAAAGCATTGTAAATGATTTGAAACTGTGAGAAATTGTTTGAATGATATTGATGGATACTCATTGCTTAAAAGGCATTGTAAATGGTTGGAAATTGTGGAAAAATTGGTTTAGTGTGATTTGTGAAAATTGAAGTTAATTATGAATTGTGTTGCCATTTTGTGAATGAAATTATAACTTGGGAAATTTATTGGATTCTCACGAATCATTTGAATAAAATGTTTGGAATTGATTTTGTGTTCACACTTAGCATGACAGTATCGTATCATTCCTTCTCCATTTATGAAGTTGAGATCGTTTATTTCCTTCTCCATTTATGGAGTCGTGATCGTTTATTTTTCCCTCTCTGGTTTACCAGTTGAGGTGATCGGATGAGTACTCATTATATAGCTAGCTCCCTTCCTCATTAATTTCGATTAGTGGGGTTGTGATTGCTTTGTTGTGGTGTACAATGCGGCATTGATCAGAAATTTGTGTCATGGCTTAAGATGTGAATGAATTGGGAACACTGTATTCTTAAATTATTTGACTAAATTGTGTTATTATGTGATTTGATAATTTGTGAAATGGAGTTTAAATTCTTATTGACATTTATTGTCTTTTGAATTTAACTATGTTTCGATTATTGAGATTTAATGTGACATTGTGTTAAATTCTTTATGACATTTATTGTCTTGAATTTAATTATGGTTTTACGTATCCATCATTTATTTGAATTATGAATTGCGATTTAAACTTGTATTTGGTTAATGTTGTGCACCACTGAGACATTGTCTCAGCGATAGCTTTTTATTGCTGTCGCAGGTAGAGAGACAGACAGGGCAGCAGACTAGGCTGCTAATACCGTCAGCGAGAGATTTTTTGGGTATAGTGAGTATACCATATTTGGCATTTTGTACTGTAATGTATATTCACTGTATGTATATTTTGTTGTTGGTTTGAGCAGTTGTAAATTCAAATTGTACCTTGAAGTTGTAAATTAATTATGAGTTATTTGACTTGTAAAAATTGTATTATATTTCCTTATCTCAGACTTTGAAAAATTTCTATGGAATTGAATTGATAAATTGTTGTGTTGAGAAATGTATTGGAGTTGAGATTTGGAAAATTATTGAAGTGCTTTTTACAGGTTTTCTGAAGAACTGTTTTGTCCAAAATACAGATGGCACTTTGCCAAAATTTTTACAGGAATTCCAAATAAACCAAATGAGTTAGTTGTTTCACTTCAGTTCACCAAAATTTTTAATACTTATAAATAGTGCTCACCACTGTAAAAGAAGTAAGAAAAGTTTTTAAAATCCCTTGTAGTGTATTTAATGGGTTATCAGTAGACAGAGTTGGTAATTCATTAGGTATACTACGGGATCATGTTATGCCTTACAGAGGGGTAGGGTGTGACATGTTTTAGTGGTATCAGAGCAAAGTTTTTAAATTCTGTTTTCACCTGTTATTTGAATATTCTTTCTTCATAGTACAACTGCTCAATATCATTGTTTGATACATACAGTACATTACAGTATAAATATGCACTAACGAGAGTAAAAATCCTTGTGTTATTTGTTCAGGAGATCTTAAATCCTCGCATTGACTATGGAAGAGGGTGATCGTTCAGTCAATCAATCTATTGAGGCTGAGGTGCAAGGTGATGCCCCAGGCCTATATAATGTTAGTGGTTCAAGAAGACCACCGCAGCATCGCAGCTTTCTCGCTTCGCTCAGCAGATGGCTGCAATGTTCCAACAAATGGCTGGTAATGTGCCTACTCAAGTCCCAATACAGACACCAGTGGTACAACCACAGTCTCCTACTAGGCAGTATGACAAATTGATGAAATATGGGGCTACAGAGTTTAAGGGGACAGTAGATCCTCTAGAAGCTGAACAATGGTTAGAGAGGATGGATAGGGTATTCAAGAAACTGCATTGCACAGAGGAGCTCAGATTTGAATACTCAGTGTCTTTGTTACAGGGGGATGCTTATGACTGGTGGAAAACCATTCCCCACAGTCTAGTAGAACCAACAGTGCTAACCTGGAATGATTTCCTTAGGGAATTCAGACAGAAATATGTCCCTGATGCTTTTGTAGACCAGAAGCTGCAAGAATTTCTAAGTCTGAAACAGGGGAACAGATCAGTGGCTGAGTATGAAAGAGAATTTTCCCGCCTTAGCCATTATGCAGTGAGTCTACTCTCTACCAGTAGGGAGAGATGCAAGAGATTTGAAACTGGCTTAAAGCCCAGTATCAGAGTACAAGTGATCGGCTTCAAATACACTAACTTCTCTGAACTTATTTCTCAAGCTCTAGAGTTGGAAAGAATTGAGTTTGAGACTGCTCCTGAGAAAAAGAGATCAGAGAAGACAGAGAAAGAGGAAAAAACAGTAGAACAGAGTTCCAGTGGTCCCACTAGAAAGAGGAAGAACTATGAGGGACACAGCAGAGGTGACAAGAAGTCTGGTAGGGGAAGACATTCAGGACAGAAACCTCCTCTATCTAGTCAGCAGAGTACCGGAGGTTCCTATCATTCCCGCCAATGTGAAAATTGTGGAAGATATCATGGTGGGATATGCTATAAGGCTATTGGAGCCTGTTATAACTGTGGAGGCACAGGACACTTTGCCAAGGACTGCACCATTAGTCGCAGAGTTGGACCACCTCCTACTACTGCAGAAGGGTCAGTTCAAAGCCCTGTCACCAGAGGTTTGCAACCACCTAGTAGAGGTAGAGGCAGGGGTAGAGGTAGCCCAGCAGGCAGCCAAGGCACAGTGAAACATTCAGAGCAAGACAATGCTCCGGTCAGAGTCTATGCAATGAGGCAGAGGGAAGAGGCCGAGACATCTGATGTTGTGGCTGGTACCTTCTCAACTTTTAACCAAGATGTGTTTGTGTTATTTGATCCGGGTTCTACCCATTCTTGTGTGTGTGCTAGCATCATTGATTGCATTGTGGTTCCATGTACAAAAATGGACTTTGAGGTGCTAGTAACAAGTCCGCTAGGACAGGAGGTCAGGGAAATAAATTTTGATGCATTAGTGATTAGTCCTTTAGGATAAGGATTGTGATAATAAGTGAAATTAGTTTTGGAAGAGTTTATCGGCGAAAAGTATCTTCTGACACACCATAAAGTATAAAGCTAATTGGCGAGCCTACTTAATGTAAGGCAAGAGGACGTAAAAGTAAGTTACAGAAATAGAATTGCTCTAGATGAAGGCAGAGATGTTACTGTTAGTAATTGTTAATGGATATTGTAATCAGAATAAGTTCGGATATCAGTGAATTCGAAAAGGATAAAAGATAGGAAAGTTTGATCTATTTAGTAAGCTGCAGATTTCAGTACTAACTTGAGATTATTGTGTAGAGCTACGTACTACCCGATAGTATATCTAGATGAGAATAGTTGCCAACGGCATCTGTTTTGGTATAGTTATGCCAGGACAGAATTTAATTGTTAGAAATAAGTTTGAAAATCCTACTTAGGCATCCAAAAATTAAAAGTTAGAATATCGAAAGGTTATAGTTCAGTACAAAAAGAAGTTATAGAATATTGACAGATAAAAAGAGTTATGGAAGTAGAAATTTGAACAGTTGATTCATATATAACAAAGAAATATTACGAATGTGAGGAAGACTATGGATTAGAATGGTCAGAGGACCCATGACTGATGAATGATTCTAACATGACCTCAAGGGTCATTCAAGAAGCAACGTGAACCGAAATATTAGACAGCATAATAGTAAGAGGAGATTGGTGTTATCCAAACAAATTAAACATTGTATTAGATTGTTAAAAGACTTATACAAATTTGAGAAAAAGAAGATTATATGATCGTATAGAAAGGAGAAAATAAACGAAAGGCTATTGTAAGATGGCTATTGGGTAAAATTTCGAGACGAAATTTATTTAAGGGGGGGAGAATTGTAACACCCCTAAGTTCGGTAGTGCGTTAACATTGCTCGGTGACCAGGTCTTTGTCCTGGACACTAGGATGCCTAGAACCACACTTCAATATGAATGAGGAGACATAAATAATGAAATACAAGAAAAGAAAATACAAGAAAAACAAAGGAAAAATCATAGCAAAGAAATGTAACCAAGTTAAGCGAGCCAAAAACCCTAGCAATGGGTGACCGCACCGGGAAGTCACGGCGTGGACCGTTGACTAGCCCTGGACTGCGGGGAACCCTGGAAAACATTTTTAGGACTTAAATAGAACCTTATTGAAGAATAAATATCATTAGAAAGATCAAAGAAAAATTAAATAATTAGTACAAAGAAAAGTGAGAAATCGAAAAGCATAAAACCCAGATATTACCGAAAAATTGGGAATGCAACCCGAACAGGGGCATTATTGTCATTTGACATCCCGAATTGTCTTTTGACCTAAATGTCCATTAAAAATAAATAATATTACACTTAGAAAATAAAATGAAAAATTAGTTTAGTGGTACCTAAAGTAAATAGCCAAAATGGAGTGAAAAATGTGTAAATAAAACATGTAAGCTTATTATATAGTTAAAATTGAGTGAGTGGGCCACTAAAGGAATATAATAAACACATAATGGGGCAGGTGTAAGTCCACTATATCCAGCAGAATGTTCATCTTCCTCACTCCCTTAACTTAGACGAATTGAAGAAGAAAAATCCTCCATGGCCATTTTTCAATCAAGCTCCATGCACTCCTCCATTTCAACTCCAATCACCTAGGGTTCTTCATTAAAGTTTGTCTACACATCACAAGGAAGAGTTTGATACCAAATTTAAGAAGTTTAAGCAAGGTTTAACAAGCTCCAACCATAAGGTAAGTTAGTATTTTTGAAGATAGCTTTGTTAAATTTTGTGTGCATATTATGGGTGTTGGAATTGTGAAGAAAATTTTTGAGTTTGAAGAGTTATTGTTGTGTTCATTTTGGACAGCCATGGAGTCATGTAATTGATGAAATAATTGTGCATATATTTGATGAGAAATGGTGTTGATCATGATGATTTAATAACCTAGTGAATTACTTCACATGTATATGGTGAATTTTGCACTTGGAATGGGATTTAATGAATTGTAGGACACTTTGATGTTGAAGGACAATTTCGGCAGCCTTGATACTCTTGGATAAGTGTATGTGTTCATGAAGATATGGGCAGAATTGTGGCATTAAGGATTGAAGGATATGTGTATGAAATTATTTTGTAAAGTGTATGTGAGAATTAGTGATGTTTAGGTGTGTATGTGATTGTATTTAGACTTTGTAAATGTGAACTTTAATTGGTGTATTGAGGATAATTGTAATCTGCCCAAAGTGATGATAATGTAAAGTGGAATATGTTTTTGGTAATGAACCAAAACAGATTTGGTAGGGAAGTAAACATATTGCAAGGTAAATGTGTGTGATTGATGTGTGTTAAGCAAAGTAACCAAGGGCAGTGTACATTTTAGCCAATAAGTTTAAATGTGTAACCTCAATTGGTATGAGACCAATTGGAGGTGAAACTAGGCAAAAAATGTGCCAACTTTCATTGAGAAAACATACCAAAATTCTGTTTGCAAGGTGACCTAAGAAAATGACCCATTCGGATTAGGTACAATTAGGACCTGAAAAATTACCAATTGGGCAGCAGTGAGTGTTTAGGCCATAAATCACTCAAAACAGGTCCAATTGACCTGAAATTTTAACCATGAATAGTTAAGACCCATACCTACAAGTCTTATGAAGACATCAAAGCCCAGAAATGACCATAAGCAAGTCAAAAAGCTTTCACAAGTTCGAGTCCAAAAACTGGCCGAACCAAAGTTGACCAAATTGACCAAAAAAATGACCTAATTTGATGCCATTTGACCAGCAATAGTGTAATGACCATAACTTGGTCTACTTAACTCGGACTGACCTAAAATTTTTCACCGCGGTCCATAAGACATAGATCTATAAGTTTGTAGTTTTGACCGAAACCCGAAAACCGAGGAAACTAGGCCGTCCGACTAGGTCAAACCAGTATCCCGGAATTCGACAAATTGCAATAAAATGCAAGGAAACGCAGTATACATAGAAATGAAATTGGTAGCGTGTACCAACCCTAAAACCCTATCGAATATGACCTATTAATGACACTAAGACCTAATTTACCTAGAACACGTCGAGGGTCGGTATATTAGGTGATTAAGCAAATAAAGGTATTCAGTGAATTGTTTATCAAACATTATCGTTAGAGGCAAATTAATTTAGCACTGAAACACTTCAAATTGTGTTTCTCAGTTAACAAAGACTCAGGGAAAGGGAAAGAAACACTGAGTCCAGACCAGGGAGACAGTCATCAGAGGTTTGTGCACAACAACTATTTCTTTTGAATTTTTCAATTGAAATAAATATTGACTATTTGTACATTATTGTTTTAAATTGTGGAAATGTGTTTGAATGGATATTTATTGCTTGAAAAGCATTGTAAATGATTTGAAACTGTGAGAAATTGTTTGAATGATATTGATGGATACTCATTGCTTAAAAGGCATTGTAAATGGTTGGAAATTGTGGAAAAATTGGTTTAGTGTGATTTGTGAAAATTGAAGTTAGTTATGAATTGTGTTGCCATTTTGTGAATGAAATTATGACTTGGGAAATTTATTGGATTCTCACGAATCATTTGAATAAAATGTTTGGAATTGATTTTGTGTTCACACTTAGCATGACAGTATCGTATCATTCCTTCTCCATTTATGGAGTTGTGATCGTTTATTTCCTTCTCCATTTATGGAGTCGTGATCGTTTATTTTTCCCTCTCTGGTTTACCAGTTGAGGTGATCGGATGAGTACTCATTATATAGCTAGCTCCCTTCCTCATTGATTTCGATTAGTGGGGTTGTGATTGCTTTGTCGTGGTGTACAACGCGGCATTGATCAGAAATTTGTGTCATGGCTTAAGATGTGAATGAATTGGCAACACTGTATTCTTAAATTATTTGACTAAATTGTGTTATTATGCGATTTGATAATTTGTGAAATGGAGTTTAAATTCTTATTGACATTTACTGTCTTTTGAATTTAACTATGTTTCGATTACTGAGATTTAATGTGACACTGTGTTAAATTCTTTATGACATTTATTGTCTTGAATTTAATTATGGTTTTACGTATCCATCATTTATTTGAATTATGAATTACGATTTAAACTTGTATTTGGTTAATGTTGTGCACCACTGAGACATTGTCTCAGCGATAGCTTTTTATTGCTGTCGCAGGTAGAGAGACAGACAGGGCAGCAGACTAGGCTGCTAATACCGTCAGCGAGAGATTTTTTGGGTATAGTGAGTATACCATATTTGGCATTTTGTACTGTAATGTATATTCACTGTACGTATATTTTGTTGCTGGTTTGAGCAGTTGTAAATTCAAATTGTACCTTGAAGTTGTAAATTAATTATGAGTTATTTGACTTGTAAAAATTGTATTATATTTCCTTATCTCAGACTTTGAAAAATTTCTATGGAATTGAATTGATAAATTGTTGTGTTGAGAAATGTATTGGAGTTGAGATTTGGAAAATTATTGAAGTGCTTTTTACAGGTTTTCTAAAGAACTGTTTTGTCCAAAATACAGATGGCACTTTGCCAAAATTTTTACAGGAATTCCAAATAAACCAAATGAGTTAGTTGTTTCACTTCAGTTCACCAAAATTTTTAATACCTGTAAATAGTGCTCACCACTGTAAAAGAAGTAAGAAAAGTTTTTAAAATCCCTTGTAGTGTATTTAATGGGTTATCAGTAGACGGAGTTGGTAATTCATTAGGTATACTACGGGATCATGTTATGCCTTACAGAGGGGTAGGGTGTGACATTGTGTCTCCCGGTGTGCAATAGAATAGCTAATAAGCTGTAATAATTAGCGGGGTTAAAACTCAAGTGTAATAATTCAAATAACATAGCCAAAGGCTATTTTGTCACAGAATGGCATGGGAAGCCATGAAACACAGAGTGGTATGAAGCCTTATGCAGTACTGCTAACAGAACCCTATTGGCATGCCAAGCTATCCAAACCAATCTTATTAGGTATACTAGGGCATTTCACACTTTTAAGTTTCATAATTTTTGGAATTTAAGTTTTAGTGTTACTATTCCATTCATTGGTCAACAAAAATGTTGACTTTTGCATAGGCAATAGGTACATTGGTTTTAATATCATCAACATACCACATTTTGCATTCAAAATTTGTTGGTATATGTTGCCAATACCATTTCTAAGCTTAATGTTAGTTGGGCAGAATTTTCACTTTTTATAGCTTGTATTTACTGTTCCATTGGTCAATTTTGTAGTGGGAATTTGGCAAACTGATCAACATGAAAGTTGTTTCTTATTTTGTCTAGTTGCATTTCCTTTTTTGAATCACTCCATTTGGAGCTTTGTAGCTCAAGTTATGGTCCAAAAACCACAACTGGTCGGATTGAAATTCTGTCCAGAATTTATGGACTGACCATATCTACAGTGCAATGAACAGTAACTACAACTCACCTTTTGAATATGTTGTAGTCATAATTTGTGTTAGGTTTCTTCATGAAAGTTGTTGGTCTATATCTCAGCTTATTTCTAGTAAAATTTCAGGTCAATTGGACCTTTCTACACTGATTTATGGCCAAATGACCAAACACTATTCATTTAGTCATTTTGCCCAAGCAGACTGCAGGTCACCCGAATTAGGGCAAGCTTTTGGTCCACTTGGTTTGATTTTATGAGTATGGTTTCTTCACCAAAGTTGTGCCATTATGTGTCTAGTTTCATTTCCAATTGACCTTGCACCAATTGAACCTCTACAATTCAAGTTATGGTGCCCAAACCTGCTGGACTCATGTCCAATCTGCAGGTCACCTAGGGCAGCCACACCAAACCCAAATCCCATCACTCAACACACTTCATTTTTGGTTTAAACAGAACTAAATGGTCACTAATTGACCATTAAAACCTATTTCATCATCACATGGTCAAGTTTTCATTTTCTACTCCAAACCCTAACTCACACATTACCATTCATGCATTTACATACCTTCCATTGTCCTAAGTATTGTATTAATGTTAAAGGCAGCCAAATTACAATTTAACTCTAAGAAATCTTCAAAAATCTACTAGGTTCAAGGCTGCCCAAAATTTTGGGATGGACATACACAAGATATTTAGCAAATTTCTTTGCAATTTTACACTCAATTATACTTATTCAACATAAATTTGAAGAGAAACGTAAGTTTAAGTCACTAACCTCTTAGGAAGCTAATCCAAAGCTTGTAAGAACTCTTTCTTTTTAATTCTTTTTGCCCCCAAAAGACTCACCAAGATGATAGAACAATTTTTTGTGTTGCTAGGTTAGGGTGTTATGGTGTGGAAGCTAAGGAAAATCAAGCTTTGAAAGCTTGTTCATGGTGGCCATGGAGGAGTAGTTTACGGCAAGGAAAAGAAGAAGGGAGAGAATTCTGATTTTTCTTCAATTTTCAGCCCATTAAGTCTATTTTAAATAAAGTTATGCCATGTGTCCATATGGGATAGGTTGCGAAAACTTTAATGACATCACTATGATGTCATAATGCCATTTTCTTTCCTTTTTTTTCCATTTCTTTTCTAATTAATTTCAATTAAATTTTTAACAACATTTAATCATATTTTATGTTTTATAAATTATTTATTTAACTGGACAAGTTGACCAAAAATCATCTCTGAAGACGAAATGACCAAAATGCCCTCCGTTTGGCTTAACGGGCCAAAATTGTCTGTACCGATTGAAAAATTTTTCTAAGCATTTCCTTGGCATTCTAATGCCATAAGAACCTCAATAACCCTTCTTTGGAGTCTCAATAATTATTTTATAATTTTCCTCTCTGGTCTAGGGCTCTTAGTTGCAAGAACCGCAACTCTCACTAGGTTACCCATCGCTAGGGCACCAGCTCATTTAACTTGGTTGTATTTTTTTTTAACACACTGAGATTCTACATTTCCTCCTGTACAGTGCTTCATACGGAGCCATTTGAATACTAGCTTGATAGCTATTGTTGTATGCGAATTCTGCCAGTGGGAGGTATCTATCCTAGCTCCCCTCAAACTCAATGACACAACTCCTTAGCATATCCTCCAAGATTTATCACATAATTCACATTGTTACTATCATTTCAATTTATTAATTGCGAAAATTCAATTAGTTCTTGGGTTTACCTGGATTACTCATTCTGACTGTCCATCCATCTGGGGATGAAAAGCCGTGCTAAAGCGGAGTTGTGTGCCCAAGGCTTCTTGCAACTTTTTCTAAAATCTCGATGTAAACCTTAGGTCTCGGTCAGATATGATGGAAAGTGGGATTCCATGCAGTCTAACTATCTCACTGATATACAATTCTGCTAGCTTCTCCAGTGAGTAGTCAGTCCTAACTGGCAGAAAATGTGCTTACTTCATCAATCTATCCCCTATCACCCATACTGCATCATGCTTCCTTTGGGTGAGAGGTAGACCACTAATAAAATCCAAAGTGACTCGGTCCAATTTCCATTCAGGTATGCTTACAGGCTGTAGCAATCCTGAAGGAACTTGATGTTCTGCTTTGACTTGCTGACATGTCAAACACTTAGTTACATAGTCAGCTATATCCCTCTTCATACCAGGCCACCAATAATGAGGCTTTAAATCATTATACATTTTTGTGCTTCCCAGGTGCATAGCATAAACACTAGTGTGTGCTTCTTTCAGAATACTAGTCTTTAATTCCCCATTATCTGGTACACACACTTTTCCTCTGTAATACAGACACCCATCTATTTTCACCTCATACTCAGTTTCCTTTCCCTCTGGAATTTTACACACAATGGCCATTAATTTTTCATCTGCCCTCTGCCCATCTTGTATCTACTGTAGCAGGGTTGGCCTCACTTGCAACTTAGCCAAAATAGCTCCATCTTGAGCTAAGGACAGACAGGCATTTACTGATCTTAAAGCTGTGATGGACTTCCTGCTTAAAGCATCAGCAACTACATTTGCCTTCCCAAGATGATAATCTATCACACAATTATAGTCTTTTAGGAATTCAATCCATCGCCTCTGTCTAAGATTTAGCTCCTTCTGGTTTGGCAAATATTTTAGACTCTTGTGATCTGTATAAATGTAGCATTTTTCACCATACAAGTAATGCCTCCATATCTTCAATGCGAAGATAATTGCTGCAAGCTCTAGATCATGGGTAGGGTAGTTCTATTCATGTGGCCTTAACTGCCTGGAAGCATAGGCTATCACTTTCCCCTCTTGCATCAACACACACCTTAGCCCATTATGCGAGGCATCACTGTAAACCATAAAGTCTTTTCCCGACACTGGCTGTGTTAACACTAGTGCTTCTGTCAACATAGCCTTTAGCCTCTCAAAACTGGCTTGGCACTTGTCGTTCTAGCCAAATTTCACATTCTTGTGCAACAACTTGATCATTGGAGCAGCTATAAGAGAGAATCCCTTCACAAATCTTCTGTAATACCCAGCTAGCCCCAAGAAACTTCTAACCTCAGTTGTATTTCTGAGAGGCTTCCATTCCGTCACTGCTTCTATCTTTTTGAAATCCACTCTAATCCCCTCTGCTGATACTATGTGTCCAAGGAAAGAGATCTCTCTCATCCAGAAGTCACACTTGGACAGCTTAGTATACAGCTTCTTTTCTCACAGGGTTTGCAGAACAATCCTCAAATGTTCATCATGTTCTTCCTTGGTCTTGGAATACACCAGAATATCATTAATGAAGACCACTACAAACCGATCTAAGTATGGATGGAAGATACAGTTCATAAGGTCCATAAATGCTGCTGGTGCATTTGTTAACACAAACAGCATAACTAAAAATTCAAAATGCCCATACCGGGTTCTGAATACAGTTTTTGACACATCTGCATCCTTTACCCTCAACTGATGATACCTTGATCTGAGATCAATTTTTGAAAATACACCGGCTCCTTTCAACTGATCAAACAGATCGTCAATTTTGGGTAATGGATATTTATTCTTCACAGTTACTTTATTCAACTACCGGTAATCAATACACAATCTCAAGGTTCCATCCTTCTCCTTCACAAACAGCACCGGAGCTTCCTATGGTGACACACTAGGGCGTATATCAAGTAACTCCTGCAACTGAGTTTTCAACTCCTTCAATTTAGTGGGTGCCATCCTAGAAGGAGCAATTGAAATGGGTGTTGTACCCGCATTACCTCAATAGCAAACTCGACTTCCCTTTCTGGTGGTAAACCAGGCAACTCTTTAGGAAATACATCTAGGAAGTCTCTTACTGTGGGTATATCACACAGGTTTGGCTTAGCCTACCTAGTATCAACCACGTGTACTAGGTAGGCTTCATAACCTTTTCTCATCAATTTTCTTACAACTGTGGCTGAGATAACATTAGACAGGAAATCTGTCCTTTCACCCACAACAGTGATCTCATTACCCTCAGAAGTTTTCAGAGAAATCCTCTTCAATTTGCAATCAACTATTTCTTGATGACGTGACAACTAGTCCATACCCAAAATCCCGTCAAACTCATGGAAGAGCAACTCAATTAGGTCTGCCGAGAATTCATACCCTTGAATCCTCAACGGGCAACCTTTATACACCTTTTCAGTACCACACTGTGGCCCAGTGGATTTGTGACCAGAATGTCTTGATCACTCTCCTCTACTGAAACTCCCCTCTCTATTGGTAGTTTGATGCAAATGTAGGAATGAGTGGATCCTGGATCTCCCAATGCATGCACAGAAGTGTTGTAGAGGGAAAACGTACCCCTTATGACATCCGGGGCATCTTGCTCCTCTTGAGCTCTGATGGCATAGGCCCTAGTAGGTATTCTAGTATCTGCCTCTCAGCTGACTCGAATGCAGGCCTCAGTGATGGACCAGCTGCCTCAGGTTTACCAGGCTGCCTACCCCTTGGTCGTGCAGGAGCAGGTCTGTCAGTTTGTTTTGGAGCAACTGTAGTAGTCCTCTTCGGACAATTCTTGATCTGATGTTCTGTCGATCCACACCGTAAGCATGCACCTCTCACTCGCCAACATTCCCCCTTATGCCACTTCTGACAGTACTGACAAGCAGAAGATGCAGGGGCTGGTCCCCTAAACACTGTCCCTGGAGAGCTACCCACTGATGGTGTGGACTGGCCTCTACTAGGTGTGAGCGTGGTGCAGGCCCCGAGGCCGACCACGACCTGTGGTGGTCCTGAACTCTGAGCAGGAGGACCCTTACTCTTCTTGCTGGGAGTAAAAAATGTACTGGACTGACCCTGACCCCTCTTCTGCTGTCTTTCCCATCTATTTTGTTCATTAATTCTGACCGTTTCTACTTTTGATGCAACATCTACTAACTTAGCAAAATCTGTGATTTCCAATGCTGTGATCATGACTTTAATGTTGTCATTGAGCCCTTCTTCAAACCTTCGGCACCTCTCTGCCTCTGTAGGGACTATCTCCCTCCCATATCTGCTCAGTCTGACAAACTCACGCTCATACTCAGCCACTGACAACTGTCTCTATCTCAGACTGATAAATTCTCTTTTGCGCTCTTCTAGATACACTTTGCTCACATATTTCTTCCTGAACTCTGTGAGGAAGAATTCCGAAGTGATCCATTCAGGTTGCACCTCACTGGTTACTGTGTCCCACCACTGATATGCATCATCCTGAAGTAGGGACACAGCACCCACCAGGTTCTGCTCGGGGGTGCAGTTTAACTGTTTCAGCACTCTGATGGTTCTATCCAACCAGTTTTCTGTAGCCATGGGATCATCCTCCCTCTTCCCAAAGAAGTCCACAGCCCCATGCTTTCTCAATTTCTCCAGATGAGATTTCTGTGGTGTTGGTGGAGGTTGTGGCTGTGGTTATGGTGGTGGTATTGCCCCCATCATTTATAGGTAGAATTCAGTCATTTGCTGAAATAAAGCAAACTGAGGTTGGGCAGGTGCCTTAGCTACTGGTGGAGTAGATTCTCCCCTACCCCTAGATTCCGCCTTGGGTGGAGCACGACTCTTCACCTCTTAGTCAACTGCTCTTTGCAAAGCAGGATCCATATCCTATTCAAAATAAGAAAACAAACAGATCTGCATCAGTGTCACCTCAACATTTACAAATGCAATACAATGGTATGCACTCTATCTAGGCTCAGAAACGCCTAAACTGATGCTCTGATACCACTAAATGTGACACCCCTTACCCGTCTACAGTGTAGCCGAGCAAGTTATGCTACTCAGTGTGCTGGAGCACCATTTTATATTTCTAATTACAATTTATCCCTTTTAATTTATTTATTTACAATTTTTTGGTAAATCTGAATTTTTTTGCAAAATTTATAGAAAATCCGACAAAGTGCCGGCTGTAAATTGGAAAAACAGTTCTTCTGAACCTGTTTAAAAACACTTATAATATAATTTCTAATCCCAAACTCCATTATACACATTTCAAATCAGTCTCAAAATCTCAATCTCAAATCACAACACTATTTTCAAAACTTTTCTGTTTTCTTCATCACTTGAAGCATATTCATAAATATTTCTCAATATTTCATTTATCAACATACATTATGCAGAAAATTTCAATGATATGAAATTTCATATATTTACATTAATACGTAATTATAAGAGTTTATAGTTTCAATCCAAACTAATACAAAATGCAAAATATAAAATGCTACCCAAAATCCTAATGTCCTACCATATGCAGTGCAGATGTGAGGTGACTCTGGACTCCAGATGCAACTCAGAATGCTCACCCTGTGTAACACCCCTATTTGCATAGCTGGGTATATTTCACTGTTTAGGTGATTAGAGTCGGTCCGAACAATTAAGAGAATTAGAACCACATCTAAGAAACCTAAATAAGCCACAAACACAAATAATTAGTAATTGCCAATTAGTTAAGTATAAATAAGAAAAACAGAACATAAGAAGTTAAACGAGCAGAGAGTCACAGCGATGGGTGACCTTATCGGGAATGACTGCGAAGTCGATTTAAACTCAAATTTTGAAACGTAAAATGTGACGCTACAGTCCTTAGAACCATTACGAACACAGTGGAAAAGAGAAAATCACAAAAAAGAATTGTTAAGTCAGTCAAATAATTAGGTCAGAGAGCCGGAAGAAATATTGAATTATTTGCAAATCGGGTTGAACCGACGAGGGGCAATTTCGTCAATTGACCCCGAGAGCTGACTCCTGACCTAACTGTCAAATAAAATCAGAGAAAAGAAAATTTCAGAGCCGGGAATTAAATTAAAGAACTAATAAAAATAAAAAAAGGAAAATGAAGCAAAATGAAAAAGTGTAGGAAGATGACATCATGCATGACATCATGCATGATGCTATAAATAGTATAATTAATAAATTCAATTAATTAGATATTTTGGTCTTCCATAAGATAAATATGCATAAAAAAGAAAAGAAAAGGAAAAAGAAAGAAATAAAAAAAAATAATAGAATTATTTATAATGACATCATTAAAGAAGAAAGTAACCAATGGGCAATTAACACACAAATAAAAGGGAAAAGGAAGAGTTTAAAATGAGACAAAATTTATTAAAAATAGTCATCTTCTTCATTTTTGGCTTCCATGGCCGATTCCCTCTTCTTCCATGCTCTTATTATTTTTATTTTCTACCTTGATTTTTCCTAAGTTTTCTTCCCTAAAACCCTAAACACCCTTCATGAAAATTTATCCCCACACAAAGAGGAACATTTTGATTATCAAAAAGTGAGGAAATTTCTAAATTTCAGCAGCCATTATATGAGTTGTGTTTTGATGGTTTTGAGGAAATTATTTGTGTTTATTAGTGATATTGATGAGTATTTGTGATGAACAAATTGATTAGCATGTGTTTACATGAATTGAGAAATTGTGAGTTAGGGTTTTGGGACACTTAGGGTTAGAGACAAAAAAGTGAAAAAATTGGTAAAAGATGTCTTGGACCTAAATTGAAGTTAGAAATGATCAATGGTGACCAAATGAAGTGTGTTGGAATGGTTGGAGTTGAAACCAAATTCGGATTCAATGTGGTCATGCTGCTGGCAGCATGACCAAGTCAACTTTGAAGGACCAAAAATGAAATTTTACAAGTATAATTGGTATGGGGAATGAAAATAGACACTAAATGATACAATTTTCATTTAGGAAGCACGCTCAAAAAGTGACCAAAACCTAGTGAATAAATTGACTCAATTCGGAAAATCTCAGTCTGTCCCTGTACAAATTGACCAAATGAATAGTGTTTGTTCATTTGGCCATAACTTGAGGTAGGAAGGTCTAAATAACCTGAAATTTTACCAGTGGTTAGATGAGATATAGACCTAAAACTTTCATGAAGAACACAAACCCAAATTATGCCATTAACCAAGTCGTTTGGCCACCCAAGGTTGGTGACCCAAAACTGCCAGAACCAAAAAATTGCCCAAAATTTTGGGTTGAATCCAATCCGGCAGCCATGGTTTAAATGGCTATAACTTGAGCTAAAAAACTCCAATTGGGGTGATTCAAAAAGGAGAATAAACTTAAGACATTAGGAAACATTTTCTATGAAGAAAGTTTTGCCAAATTCCAACAGTAAAATGACCAATGGAACAGTGCAACCTAAGGCACCAAAACTGAAAATTTGTAATTTTGCCTAAAAGACTTAGAATTTAAATAAACAATCAAAACCCACAAATTTAATGACCAAAATGTAGTATGTGGGTGAAGTTAGAATTCCCATACCTATTAAGCCTTAGAAAGTCAACAATTTGACTTGAATAGTGTAGTTAATAGTAACCCGAAACACAAAAATTTCAGGAACGTCGAGTTTAGCACATTAAAGCTAGGAAAAAGTGAAGTTAAATCTATTTTTGGATTTATGCTAAGTTATGGTACTGAAACACTGTGAAACTATGTGTTTTTCAGCTGAAAAAGACTTGGAAGGTTTGAGAGACTGAGTCAAGGCCTAGAGACGACTCACGTCAGGTTTGTGCACAATAACTTTAAATTATTGTTTTCCCACTGAAAACTTGATTTGTATCTATTGTGTTAATTATAGGTTTTGAGAACTTTGGTGTTGCGACTTGTTAATGGAAATTTGATTTTGAAAATTGATTGTGTTTGTGCATAAAAATTTTTAAATTATAGTTTTCATAATGGAAATTGATTTGTTATACATTGTGAATGCTTTTGTTCATTATGAATTTCGAGAATGTTGTGTCGCCTATTTTACAATGGAAATTTGGAATGAAAATTAATTATTGATTTATAGGAAATATTTGAACAATATGGTTTTTAATTTAGTTATGGCTTTGGAAATTTTATTTGAGAATTTGTTTGTTGCCTACTTTGGAAATGGGGATTTGAAATGAAGCTTGTTTAATTGTTGTATCAATTATAATTGAACATCATATTTTTAAATTGTTTTAATTCACACTTGGCATGACAATATTAATATGTTCCACATCCACTTGTGGGGTGAGTTTGATATTTGATCAGTTTTCTCCCTCTCTGACTTTCCAGTCTGAAGGGCGAGTTTGGATGAGTACTCATTAGCTAGCTAGCCACCTCCCTCATTGATTTTGATTAGTGAGGGTGTTTGCCTTGTCGCGATGTACACACAGCATGTTCGGAAATTTTGTGTCATGGCCTAAGTTGTGTTATTGTTTGGCAACACTATGTTTATTAAATTGTTTAATCAAGTTGTGCTATATTAAGCTTTGAAAATTATGATTTGTTATAATTGTGGTTTCAGAAAAAAATTATGAAATGCGATTATGAGATTTTTGAATGATGATTTGTTCATAAATGTTTTATATTTTTCATTTTATGCTTTATTGTGCACCACTAAGTATTTATATACTCAGTGATAGCTTTAACTTGCTGTCACAGATAGAGAAAAGGACATAGCAGCAAAGCTAGCTGCTACAGTTAGAGAGGAGTACAATTGAAGAATTTCTGTATGGGTATTGTCTATACCCTGGTAGTTTAGTTTGATGTAAATATGATAGTATGTATATGTATCTCTCAGAGTTTGAACAGGTTATGTATAAAATTGTAATAATATTATTTTTGAGATTTTGCGTCTGTAAATTAACTTATGAATGTAAATTAAATATTTGAAATGCAATGTACATGAGTTATGAAATGTTTTGAGTTATTAAATTTTGATGTGAAATTTAGATTTTGAGTTGAAGTGTTGCCATTGTTGTTGATTTGAAGTTTGGTGGTTGCAAATGAAGTTGTGATTGAGTAATATATTGGAAGTATTTTTATTTTCAGTTTTTGAAGAACTGTTTTCTCAAAATACAGACGGCACTCTGCCGAAATTTTTATAAAAATTACAGAGATTTTAAATATCCAAAAATTTGATTTATGTTTGGACTCTAAATGAAGGTTTTTAATATTAAAAAAAAAAATTTACCCACCAATTCCAAAATGAACGAAAATTATTTTAAAATCCCTTGTAGTATATTTAATGGGTTACCGGTAGGTGAAATACGGTAATTCATTAGGTGTACTATGGGAACATGTTACATCTTACGAGGAGTAGGGTGTGACATGCTTAGTGGTATCAGAGCAAAGGTTTTAAAATAAATTTTGAGCTGTGAATGTGAAATATTTTATCGGTAAACACAACTGCTCAAATGTTTGATATATACGACATATTTACATCATGAATATGCACTAACGGAGGTCAACCTCCTTGTGTTTGTTATCAGAGAGTAGAAAACTTCTGGAAAATGGAATGGAAGAGGGAGATCATTCCGTAGAGCAATCTATTGAGGTTGAGGCCAGAGGAGAGGCCCCAGCACTCCAAAATGTGAGTGGGTCAGCCACTCCAGCTCCTCCTCAAGCACCACAGTTCCCTACTTAGTTTGCACAGCAAATGGCTGCGTTCTTTCAACAAATGGCGAGAAATGTGCTGCCTCAAGCACAGACACAAGCACCTGTAGCTCAACCACAGTCACCCACTCAGCAATATGAGAAGTTAATGAAATCTAGGGCTATAGAATTCAAAGGAACAGTGGATCCACTGGAAGCAGAACAGTGGTTAGAGAGGATGGAATGGGTTTTCAGAAAATCACAGTGTGCTGAAGAGTTGAAGTTTGAATATTCAGTATCACTTCTGCATGGAGATGCATATGAGTGGTGGAAGACCATCCCCTACAGTCTGGTAGAGCCACCAGTCCTCACATGGGTAGACTTTTTAAGGGAATTTAGCAAAAGTGGGTCCCTGATACTTATATAGACATGAAGCTGCAAGAGTTTTTAAGTTTGAAGCAAGGGGATAGAACTATAGCAGAGTATGAGCGGGACTTTTCAAGGCTAAGCCATTATGCTGAAAGCTTAGTTTCCACCCCCAGTGACCGGTGTAAGAGATTTGAGGCTGGGTTGAGGCCTAGCTTGAGAATGCAAGTGGTAGGATTCAGACACCAGAATTTTTTTGAATTGATTTCACAAGCCCTGGAACTGGAAAGGATAGAATCAGAATGGGCAATGAAAAAAGAGTACACAAGAGAAAGAGAAAACTGAAAAGGTTACTGGTCAAGCTACGGAGAGTGGCTATGGGAAAAGAAAACATTTTGGAGGATCTAGCTCACGTGAATCGGGTAGAGGTATATCTTCTAGACAGAAACCATCCCAATCCAATCAGCAAACTCAACAGACACGCAGAAAGACACTGTCGGATCGACTTTGTGAGACTTATGGTAAACCATATAGTAGAGTATGTTATAGAGCTATAGGAGCATGTTTTAATTGTGGAGGGACTGGTAATTTTGCTAAGGATTGCATAAGTCCACGCCATTATGGATCATTCACCACATCAGAAGGATCAGCCCAAGTGTCTACCCCGAAGAGTTCACCAGCAGTTGGTAGAGGCAGAGGCAGAGGTAGGGGTAGTACAACTGGAAGTCAGAGTACTGTGAATCAACTAGGACAAGGTGATGCTCCAGTGAGAGTATATACTATGCGACAGAGGAATGAGGATGAAACTTCTAACATGGTTGCTGGTATTTTCTCGATTCTTGACTAAGACATGACTATGTATTAAAAAAAATAATAATAATAATTTTGTTATGTTAGTGACTAGTCTTTTTAAAATTAATTTTGGAAGAGTTTGTTAATGAAAAGTATTTGCTAGCACACAAGAATTTGTAAAGTTAATTAGTAAGCCTAATTAGGTAAGTTAAGAGAACCTAAAAGTAAGTTATAGTAATATAGCTACCTTAGATGCGGGTAAGGGTATTACTGCTGATAGATGTCAGTGGGTACCATAATCAAAATAAGTTCAAGATATTTGTGAATTTGAAAGAAATAAGATATAGGGAAGTTTGTTCTATTGGGATGTATCCTAGTAACTATGCAATATTCTTGATGTTTGTGCTGTAAGCTGCAGATTACAGTACTGACTTGGGATTTATTGTGTAGAGCTACATACTATCCAATAGTATACAAGGATAAGAATAATTGCAAATGACATCTGTTTTGGTATAGTTATAATAAGATAAAGTTTTCTTATTGGAAAGGAGTTTGAAAATCCTAACCTTGGATTTAAAACTCTAAAGTTAGAATATTGCAAGGTTATAGTTCAGTACAAAAGAAAATAATGATTACACATTAGTGCAAAATAAGCTATAGAATATCGATAAAAAGAAAGAAATAAATAGAACAGTAAGAAATGAGAAAAATACTAGATGAGAATTTGCCACCAGGGCAAACAACTTACTTAAGACACATAACGATATCTCGAACTATTTTATCAAGAAAGAAATAAGTTAAACCAAAGCAAACAAGATAGTACAAAATAGCACATAGGCCTTGGTCATAAATGGAGTGGTAAGCTAATGGTTATGGACCTATGGCCAAGAAAGAGAAGACTACAAAGGAAAATAATTGCTAAAACAACAGCAAGAAAAGACTAAAATATTCTAAACTAAATTGAAGGTTACATTAAATGATTAAGAGATTTGATAAGAAAAGAGTAAAACTAAGTTCTCACCCATAGGATAACACGAGGTAAGCAATCGATGAGTAAATAATATTAGTTAAAGTACTAAGGAACCATCATTCAGGCTAGGAAGCTACTTAGGAGCGTGAATAGGATATAAGGAGACAACACTCACAACTGTTCAGAGACTAATACCGGATAAAATTTCGAGGACGAAATTATTTTAAGGGGGGGAGAATTGTAATACCCCTATTTGCATAGCTTCGTATATTTCACTGTTCCGATGACTGGAGTCGGTCCGGACAATTAAGAGAATTAGAACCATATCTAAGACACCTAAATAAGCCACAAACACAAATAATTAGTAATTGCCAATTAGTTAAGTATAAATAAGAAAAACAGAACATAAGAAGTTAAACGAGCTTAGAGTCACAGCGATGGGTGACCTTCTCGGGAACGACTGCGAAGTCGATTTAAACTCAAATTTTGAATCGTAAAATGTGACGCTGCAGTCCTTAGGACCATTACAAACACAGTGGAAAAGAGAAAATCATGAAAAAAAATTGTTAAGTCAGTCAAATAATTAGGTCAGAGAGCCGGAAGAAATATTGAATTATTTGCAAATTGGGTTGAACCGGCGAGGGGCAATTTGGTCAATTGACCCCGAGAGCTGACTCCTGACCTAACTGTCAAATAAAATCGGAGAAAAGAAAATTTCAGAGTCGGGAATTAAATTAAAGAACTAATAAAAATAAAAAAAGGAAAATGAAGGAAAATAAAAAAGTGTAGGAAGACGACATCATGCATGACATCATGCATGATTCCATAAATAGTATAATTAATAAATTCAATTAATTAGATATTTTGGTCTTCCATAAGATAAATATGCATAAAAAAGAAAAGAAAAGGAAAAAGAAAGAAATAAAAAAAAATTAAAAAATAATAATAGAATTATTTATAATGATATCATTAAAGAAGAAAGTAACCAATGGGCAATTAACACACAATTAAAAGGGATAAGGAAGAGTTTAAAATGAGATAAAATTTATTAAAAATAGTCATCTTCTTCATTTTTGGCTTCCATGGCCGATTCCCTCTTCTTCTATGCTCTTATTACTTTTATTTTCTACCTTGATTTTTCCTAAGTTTTCTTCCCTAAAACCCTAAACACCCTTCATGAAAATTTATCCCCACACCAAGAGGAACATTTTGATTATCAAAAAGTGAGGAAATTTCTAAATTTCAGCAGCCATTATATGAGTTGTGTTTTGATGGTTTTGAGGAAATTATTTGTGTTTATTAGTGATATTGATGAGTATTTGTGATGAACAAATTGATTAGCATGTGTTTACATGAATTGAGAAATTGTGAGTTAGGGTTTTGGAACACTTAGGGTTAGAGACAAAAATGTGAAAAAATTGGTAAAAGATGTCTTGTACCTAAATTGAAGTGAGAAATGGTCAATGGTGACCAAATGAAGTGTGTTGGAATGGTTGGAGTTGAAACCAAATTCGGATTCAATGTGGTCATGCTGCTGGCAGCATGACCAAGTCAACTTTGAAGGATCAAAAATGAAATTTTACAAGTCCAATTGGTATGGGACCAATTGGGAATGAAAAAAGACACTAAATGACACAATTTTCATCCAGGAAGCATGCCCAAAAAGTGACCAAAACCTAGTGAATAAATTGACTCAATTCGGAAAATCTCAGTCTGTCCCTATACAAACTGACCAAATGAACAGTGTTTGTTCATTTGGCCATAACTTGAGCTAGGAAGGTTTAAATGACCTGACATTTTACCAGTGGTTAGATGAGATATAGACCCAAAACTTTCATGAAGAACACAAACTCAAATTATGCCATTAACCAAGTCGTTTGGCCACCTAAATTTGGTGACCCAAAACTGCCAGAACCAAAAAATTGCCCAGAATTCTGGGTTGAATCCAATCCGGCAGCCATGGTTTAAATAGCTATAACTTGAGCTACAAAAGTCCAATTGGGGTGATTCAAAAAGGAGAATAAACGTAAGACATTAGGGAAAATTTTCTATGAAGAAAGTTTTTCCAAATTCCAACAGTAAAATGACCAATGGAACAGTGCAACCTAAGGCACCAAAACTGAAAATTTGCAATTTTGCCTAAAAGACTTAGAATTTGAATAAACAATTAAAACCAACAAATTTAATGACCAAAATGTAGTATGTGGGCGAAGTTGGAATTCCCATACCTATTAAGCCTTAGAAAGTCAACAATTTGACTTGAATAGTGTAGTTAATAGTAACCCGAAACACAAAAATTTCAAAAACGTCGAGTTTAGCACATTAGAGCTAGGAAAAAGTGAAGTTAAATTTATTTTTAGATTTATGCTAAGTTATGGTACTTAAACACTGTGAAACTGTGTTGCAGCTGAAAAAGACTTGGAAGGTTTGAGAGACTGAGTTGGCCTAGAGGCGACTCACGTCAGGTTTGTGCACAATAACTTTAAATTATTGTTTTCCCACTGAAAACTTAATTTGTATGCATTGTGTTAATTATAGGTTTTGAGAACTTTGGTGTTGCCACTTGTTAATGGAAATTTGATTTTGAAAATTGATTGTGTTTGTGCATAAAAATTTTTAAATTATAGTTTTCATAATGGAAATTGATTTGTTATACATTGTGAATGCTTTTGTTCATTATGAATTTCGAGAATGTTGTGTCGCCTATTTTACAATGGAAATTTGGAATGAAAATTAATTATTGATTTATAGGAAATATTTGAACAATATGGTTTTGAATTTAGTTATGGCTTTGGAAATTTTATTTGAGAATTTGTGTGTTGCCTACTTTGGAAACGGGGATTTGAAATGAAGCTTGTTTAATTGTTGTATCAATTATAATTGAACATCATATTTTTAAATTGTTTTAATTCACACTTGGCATGACAATATTAATATGTTCCACATCCACTTGTGGGATGAATTTGATATTTGATCAGTTTTCTCCCTCTCTGACTTTCCAGTCTGAAGGGCGAGTTTGGATGAGTACTCATTAGCTAGCTAGCCACCTCCCTCATTGATTTTGATTAGTGAAGGTGTTTGCCTTGTCGGGATGTACACACAGCATGTTCGGAAATTTTGTGTCATGGCCTAAGTTGTGTTATTGTTTGGCAACACTATGTTTATTAAATTGTTTGATCAAGTTGTGCTATATTAAGCTTTGAAAATTATGATTTGTTATAAATGTGGTTTCAGAAAAAAATTATGAAATGCGATTATGAGATTTTTGAATGATGATTTGTTCATAAATGTTTTATATTTTGCATTTTATGCTTTATTGTGCACCACTGAGTATTTATATACTCAGCGATAGCTTTAACTTGCTGTCGCAGATAGAGAAAAGGACATAGCAGCAAAGCTAGCTGCTACAGTTAGAGAGGAGTACAATTGAAGAATTTCTGTACGGGTATTGTCTATACCCTGGTAGTTTAGTTGATGTAAATATGATAGTATGCATATGTATCTCTGTAGTTTGAACAGTTGTACAGATAAAATTGCAATAATATTATTTTTGGGATTTTGCATCTGTAAATTAACTTATGAATGTAAATTAAATATTTGAAATGCAATGTGCATGAGTTATGAAATATTTTGAGTTATTAAACTTTGATGTGAAATTTGGATTTTGAGTTGAAGTGTTGCCATTGTTGTTGATTTGAAGTTTGGTGGTCACAAATGAAGTTGTGATTGAGTAATATATTGGAAGTGTTTTTATTTTCAGGTTTTGAAGAACTGTTTTCTCAAAATACAGACAGCACTCTGCCGAAATTTTTACAAAAATTGCAGAGATTTTAAATATTCAAAAATTTGATTTATGTTTGGACTCTAAATGAAGGTTTTTAAAATTTAAAAAAAAAAATTTTACCCACCAATTCCAAAATGAACGAAAATTGTTTTAAAATCCCTTGTAGTATATTTAATGGGTTACCGGTAGGTGAAGTACGGTAATTCATTAGATGTACTATGGGAACATGTTACATCTTACGAGGAGTAGGGTGTGACACCCTGTCTGATGTCTACTGGGCTTCCCAGCTAGGTCTCCAGTACCTGCGCGTGGCAAAAGCGACACGCTAAGCAATTCTGCTTAGTGGTGACAATATAAAATAAAATAAAATGAAATAAAAATAAATACGCAGAATGTATGTTTACATTTTTTGGTAGACTTAATTTATGCTATTAATTGCAGTATTATTCATTTAAAATTCTGTAAAGTTTATTATCATTGTCCAAGTAACCTATCTATATTAGTCGACTGGACTGGATATACGGGTAAACTGGCATTGGGTACTAAGTACCTCAGACCATCACACCATCGGTCACATTGTGTCTCCCGGTGTGCAATAAAACAGCTAATAAGCTGTAATAATTAGCGGGGTTAAAACCCAAGTGTAATAATTCAAATAACATAGCCAAAGGCTATTTTGTCACAGAATGGCATGAAAAGCCATGAAACACAGAATGACATGAAACCATATGCAGTACTGCTAACAGAACCCTATTGGCAAACCAAGCTATCCAAACCAATCTTGTTAGATATACTAGGGCATTTCACACTTTTAAGTTTCACAATTTTTGGAATTTAAGTTTTAGTGTTCTTATTCCATTCATTGGTTAACATTTTACTTTTAAGTTTCACAATTTTTGGAATTTAAGTTTTAGTGTTCTTATTCCATTCATTGGTCAAAAAAAATGTTGACTTTTGCATAGGCAATAGGCACTTTGGTTTTAATATCATCAACATACCACATTTTGCATTCAAAATTTGTTGGTATTGGTTGCCAATACCATTTCTAAGCTTAATGTTAGTTGGGCAGAATTTTCACTTTTTATGCCTTGTCTTTACTGTTCTATTGGTCAATTTTGTAGTGGGAATTTGGCAAACTGATCAATATGAAAGTTGTTCCTTATTTTGTCTACTTGCATTTCCTTTTTTGAATCACTCCATTTGGAGTTTTGTAGCTCAAGTTATAGTCCAAAAACCACAACTGGCCAGATTGAAATTCTGTCCAGAATTTCTGTACTGGCCATATCTACAGTGTAATGAATAGTGACTGCAACTCACCTTTTGAATATGTTCTGGTCATAATTTGGGTTAGGTTTCTTCATGAAAGTTGTTGGTCTATATCTCAGCTTGTTGCTGGTAAAATTTTAGGTCAATTGGACCTTTCTACACTGATTTATGGCCAAATGACCAAACACTGTTCATTTGGTCATTTTGCCCAGGCAGACTGTAGGTCACCCGGATTAGGGTAAGCTTTTGGTCCACTTTGTTTGGTTTTATGGGCATAGTTTCTTCACCAAAGTTGTGTCATTATGTGTCTAGTTTCATTTCCAATTGGCCTTGCACCAATTGAACCTCTTCAATTCAAGTTATGGCTGTCCAAACCTGTTGGACTCATGTCCAATTCTGCAGGTCACCTAGGGCAGCCACACCAAACCCAAATCCCATCACTCAACACACTTCATTTTTGGTTTAAACAGAACTAAATGGTCACTAATTGACCATTAAAACCTATTTTCATCATCACATGGTCAAGTTCTCATTTTCTACCCCAAACCCTAACTCACACATTACCATTCATGCATTTACATACCTTCCATTGTCCTTAGTATTGTATTAATGTTAAAGGTAGCCAAATTACAATTTAACTCTAAGAAATCTTCAAAACTCTACTAGGTTCAAGGCTGCCCAAAATTTTGGGATGGACATACACAAGATATTTAGCAAATTTCTTTGCAATTTTGCACTCAATTATACTTATTCAACATAAATTTGAAGAGAAACATAAATTTAAGTCACTAACCTCTTAGGGAGCTAATCCAAAGCTTGTAAGAACTCTTTCTTTTTAATTCTTTTTGCCCCCAAAAGACTCACCAAGATGATAGAATAATTTTTTGTCTTGCTAGGTTAGGGTGTTATGGTGTGAAAGCTAAGGAAAATCAAGCTTTGAAAGCTTGTTCTTGGTGGCCATGGAGGAGTAGTTTACAGCAAGGAAAAGAAGAAGGGAGAGAATTCTGATTTTTCGTCAATTTTCAGCCCATTAAGTCTCTTTTAAATAAAGTTATGCCATGTGTCCATATGGGATAGGTTGGGAAAACTTTAATGACAACACTATGATGTCATAATGCCATTTTCTTTCCTTTTCTTTCTATTTCTTGTCTAATTAATTTCAATTAAATTTTTAACAAAATTTAATCATATTTTATGTTTTATAAATTAATTATTTAATGGGACAAGTTGGCCAAAAATCATATCTAAAGATGAAATGACCAAAATGCCCTCCGTTTGGCTTAACGGGTTGTCTGTACCGATTGAAAAAAATTTTTAAGCATTTTCTTGGCATTCCAATGCCATAAGAACCTCAATAAACCTTCTCTGGAGTCCCAATAATTATTTTATAATTTTTCCCTCTGGTCTAGGGCTCCTAGTTGTGAGAACCGCAACTCTCACTAGGTTACCCATCGCTAGGGCACCGGCTCATTTAACTTGGTTGTATTTTATTTCTAAAATTTTTCCTAAATTTTTCTTATTAATATTTGAGTTAATTATGGTTCCTCACTTTAGTTTAAATATTTTTCCAGACGTTCTAGCTATCCGGACCAACACTGATCACCGGAATAGTAGACTGTACGGACTAACTAAAGTGAGGATGTTACATTTCGGCCTCATTAAGGACTATCTTCCTTCCATAGCGGCTCAATCTGATAAATTCCTTCTCATACTCCGCTACTGATAACTGTCTCTACCTCAGTTTAATGAACTCTCTTCTTCTCTCTTTCAGGTATACACTGCCCACATATTTCTACTTGAATTCTGAGAGAAAGAAGTCCCAAGTTATTACTTTTGGCTGCACTTCACTAGACACTGTATCCCACCATTAGTAGGCATCATCTTGCAACAGAGATATAACAGCTTCTAGATTTTGCTCTGGAGTGCAGTGCAGTTGTTTTAGAACTCTCCCTGTTCTGTTCAACCAGTTTTCGGCTGCAATAGAATCATCTTCTCTCTTGCCAAAGAAGTCCACTGGTCCAAATTTTCTCAATCTTTCTAAATGTGATTTCTGCTGTGGAGGTGGTGGTGGTGGTGGCATTACCCCAGCCATTTGTCTGAAGAATTAAGCCATTTGCTGGAACATGGCCTGTGGAGGCCGAGGTGCTCACTGGAGCCGGTGGAGCAGTTCTCCCCTACCCCAGCCTCGGGCCATCTGGTGGAGCATGACTCTCCACTTCCTCCTCAACTGCCCTTTGAGATGTGGGGTCCATATCCTATTCAAAATAACAAAGACAAACAGATCTGCATTAGTGTCACCTCGACTCTTACAAATACAATGCATGGTATGGACTCGATCTAGGCCCAGAAATGCCTAAACCGTGCTGTGATACCACTAAATATGACACCCCTTACCCATTTACAGTGTAGACGAGCAAAATATGCCACACAGTATACCGGAATACCCTATTTTAATTCAATCATTTTTATTCTTCCTAATTTATTTTTTTTCATAGTTATGGAGTACAATTTGTGAAATATAATTCATTTAAGTCATTTATTGAAATTATAATTTATTTGAGATTCTGAAAATTTTATAGAAAATCCGGCAGAGTACCGGCTAAAAATGGAGAAAACAGTTCTCTGGAACCTGTGAAAAACACTTCCAATAATCATTTCCAATCATTCTCAAACTCCAATAACCATCAACATGGTCTCAACATTAGCAATCATTTCAAGTTCTCAACATTAATCCACAATTTCATTCAAATTCAAAATCAACTAAAATTCCATAAAGATATTCTCAAATTATATTAATTAACAAAATTCTTTAAAATATGTACATCAACATATGATTACATAAATTTACTATTTACATGAGTTCATAATTTACAAATCACAAACTACTACCTATTACAAAATGCAAAAACATAATTTCAAAAGGGACCTAAAGGTCCTACCACTGATGCACTGGAGATGAGAGGTGACTCTGACTCTAGGCAGATTTGTAACCTCACCCAGTCTGTGGTTTGTTGGGCTCTCTGTCTGTCTCTCCAGAACCTATGCATGGCAAAAAGCAACGCACTAAGCAATAATACTTAGTGGTGCCAATAATAAAATAAAAAGAACTAATAAAAATAAATAAATATGCAGTGAGTGTATTGATGTCTCATACATACAAATTTTTTATAATTATTGGTAGTCTTATTTATTTGGTACTTGTCATATTCATTATTTCATTAAATTTATCAACTTTCATTTTTGGTTGCCCAAGTAACCTATACTGGATGACTAGACTAGATAAACGGGTAAACTGGCACTGGGTATCAAGTACCTCTGGCCGTCACGCCATCGGTCACATATGTGTCTCCCGGTGTGCAACAGAATAGCTAATAAGCTGTAATAACATTAGGCACAAGGCCAAGTCTCAAAAAAATGTCAGAATGGCTAAAAGCCATGAAATCACAGAATGGCATAAGCCATGTGCAGTACTGCTAACCGAACCCTATTGGCATGCCAACTTATCCAAACCAATCTTGCTAGGTGTACTAGGGCATGTTATACTTTTAAATTTTACAATTCTTAAAATATAAGTTTAAGTGTTACTATTTATTTCATTAGTCAACTAAAATGTTGACTTTTGCATAGACAATAGGTATATTGGTTCTAATACTCCCAACATACCACATTTTGCATTCTAAAATTGTTGGTATTGGTTGCCAATACCATTTCTAAGCTTAGTGCTAGTTGTTCAAAATTTTCAGATTTCAAGCCTTGTGTTTACTATTCCATTGGTCATTTGTACAGTAGGAATTTGGCAAAGTTGTCTTCGTGAAAGTTCTTCCTTATTTTGTCTAGTTATATTTCCTTTTTTGAATCACTCCATTTGGAGTTTTGTAGCTCAAGTTATGGCCTAAACACCATAACTGGCCAGATTGGACAGAATCCAAAATTCTGGGCAAAACTGGTTCTGCCAGATTTGGTAACCTAAGTTTGGTTGGCAATTTGACAAGGTTATTATCAGAATTTGGATTTGTATTGCTCATGAAAGTTGTAGGTATATGTCTCAGCTTTCTGATGGTAAAGTTTCAGGTCAGTTGGACCTTTCTACATTGAGTTATGACCAAATGAATAAATATTGTTCATTTAGTCATTTTGCTCAGGTAGAATGCAGGTCACCCGGGTTAGGGCAATTTTTAGGCCGATATGATTTGGTTTTCTGGATAGGGTTTCTTCACCAAAGTTGTGCCATTATGTGTTTAGTTTCATGTCCAATTGGCTTTGCACCAATTGAACCTCTACAACTCTATTTATAGCTGCCCAAACCTGCTGGACTCATGCTCAGTCCTACAGGTCAGCCAAGGTAGCTCACCCATACACAAATGCTAAGTCTCAACTCACTTCATTTCCTCATCATACATATTCAAATGGTCACTAATTGGCCATTAAAACTTATTTTCATCCTTACATGAACAAAGTCTCAAGTTTGTGTCCAAACCCTAACCCCAATAACTAAAATTTTCATACACATACAATCCATGGTTTACAACACAAAAATCATGTTCAATGGCAGCCGTACACAAAATTTTTAAAAGAAATTGGCACTAACCTTGACTTAGGCACTTTCCAAAGCTTGAGAACTTCTCTTTTCCTCCTTCTTTTTGCTTCCCAAGACTTGCTCTAAGTGTAAGGAAAATTTTTAATGAAAGAAGCAAGGGATTTTATGGTGTAAAATGGTGGGAAAGAAAGCTTGGTTGGGATGGCAATGGTGGATTGCTTGGAGCTGGTTCATTGCAGCTGAAGAAGATGAAAGAAACTGATTTGTTTTCTTTCATTGTCTGCCCATTTAATCATTTTAAATGAGTTATTTCCATGTGTCACAATGTGATTGGGTGGAAGGATTTTAATTGCATAAGCATGATGTCAAAAGTCTCATTTTTCTTCATATTTTTTTTCTTTTCTTTCTATTCATTTTCAATTAAATTTTTAGCAATATTTATTCACATTTTGTGTCATGATAATTATTTACTTAATTGGATAAGTCAGCCAAAAATCATCTCTGAAGATGAAAAGACCAAAATGCCCTCCGTTTGGCTTAACAGACCAAAATTGTCTGTACCAATTAAAAATTTTTTCTAAGCATTTTCTTGGCATTCTAATGCCATAGGAATCTCAATGACCCTTCTCTGGAGTCTCAAAAATTATTTTATAAATTACCCCGAGTCTAGGGCTCTTAGTTGTGAGAACCGCAACTTCCCACTGGGTTACCCATCGCTAGGGCACCGGCTCATTTAACTTGGTTGTATTTTATTTCTAAAATTTTTTCTAAATTTTTCTTATTAATATTTGAGTTAATTATGGTTCCTCACTTTAGTTTAAATGTTTTTTTTTTTTTCCGGGCGTTCTAGCTGTCTGGACTGACACTGGTCACCGAAACAGTAGAATGTACGGAGTTGCTATAGGGAGGGTGTTACAACTCTTTCCCTCTAATTTAAATTTCTTTCTCGAAATTTACCTGATGCAAACAGTTGAGGGAACTGTTGCCTCATCATCTCTTCACTTTCCCAAGTTGCCTCCTCAATGTTGTGGTGCCTACAGGGAGGGTGTTACACTGTTCTTCAACTCAAGCTTCTTCTTTTTGCTTTACTGTTTATATTCTTCCATAAGTATTTCCTGATATTCCAGTTTCTCCTATAATTTGCCATTCTAGACTCTTGCCTCTCTCACTGCGCTTTGAAGCAAGGTCTTTTCTTTCTCCCACTGTATTTCCTATCTCTCAAATTCCACTTTTCCTGCTATCACTTCTTCCCTGAGCCTTTTTACCTCATTTTTTAGGATTTGTTATTGGTCTTCTAACTGCCTTATACGTTCTTGCAATTGCTGGTTCTCGGTGCTCGAACTCTATAGAGAGCTGACCAACTTGGCACTAACTTCTTCTGGAAAAACTTCTTGATGAGGCGTGCTTCCCTTAGGCTCTGCTAGTTTGAAAACCTAATATCCCTAGTTTCTGCTTTTTCTCTATCTGAGATAATCTTCTATGGTGCTTGGCCCTTTAGGCGATCGTTCAATCAAGGTGACCTTTTCCCAAGATTTGCAAAATGCTTTCAGTTCTTCCTCTCTATCGGGTTCATGATAAAAATGAGCTTGATGAAACCCTTCAACATTGGGTGTGAATTGGGTTAAACCGAATTGCCTCATTACCAAAGCTGGGACGTAAATTGTGCACCTGGTAAGTCCTATAAAAAGTACCAAGTGATTATCCCCCGTACTGAACAAAAAGGGTTGGCCCGTAGTCCATAATTTCCTCCAGCAATAGTTGTGACTGTTGAAGCTATTGCTCTCGCTATTGTAGTTAATTCTTTTGACTTATTGCCAATTTAGCCATCTTTTTTATGAGAGGCTAGTCAAGATACCAGGTTAATCCCTTAGTTTTCAGAGGACAAATGTAACACCCCTATGTTCGGTAGTGCGTTCTACTGTTCCTGTGACCAGTGTTGTCCGGACAGCTAGGATGCCTAGAACTACACTTAGATATGAGTGAGGAGATATAAAATAATGAAATACAAGAAAAGAAAATACAAGGAAAACAAAGGAAAAATAATGGCAATGAAATGTAACCAAGTTAAACGAGCCGAGAACCCTAGCGATGGGTGACTGCACCGGGAAGTTGCGGCATGGACCGTTGACTAGCCCTGGACCGCGGGAAACCCTAGAAAATATTTTTAAGACATAATTAAAGACCTATTGAAGTATAAATATCATTAGAAATATCAAAGAAAAATTAATTAATTAGTACAAAGAAAAATAAGAAATCGAGAAACAGACAAAACTCGGTGTTACCGAAAAATCGGGAATGTAACCCAAACAAGGGAATTGTGATCATTTGACACCCCGAGTTGTCTTTTGGCCTAAATTTCCATTAAAAATAAATGATGTTACACTTGGAAAATATCATGAAAAATTAAATTGGTGGTACATAAATTAAATAGCAAAAGTTAGGAGTTAAATGTGAGAATTTGGAACTAATAGAATAAACAAACATTTAAATGGTGATGGTGATGGTGCTCCACTAACTCTACTTAAGTGGACCACAAATCATTTTTTTGGATAGAAAACTTCATCTTCTTCAATCTCCCAAGACCAGCCAAAAATATTCTTGAAGAAAACCTCTATTGCCATCCCACCTTTGAGCTTCCATTTCTCATGATCAAGCCATGATCCTTCAATTCTTCCTTTAATAAAATTGTTCTACATAACTTGGGCAGTAGATAGGTAGCAAGAAAATCAAGTTTTGGTGAGTTTTTGAAGAATTTCAAAAGTGGTAAGTATGTATTTTTTATTATTGTTTCATTAAACCTTGCATAGATGTTATGAGTAGTTGAATTGTGGAAGGATTTTTGAAGTTTGATGAGTTAAGGGAGAGGTACATTTTTGGCAACCATGGAACTTCAATGAGAGCAGTTTATCCTTGCATGTAAATGGTAGATTAAAGTGTTGATGTAAGTATTTATGTGTGTAGGAATAAATTGGATAATGTATACTAGATGTATGTGATAGTACACTTGATTTTGGAAGCTTGGAAGTTAATTGAAAGGGATGTACAATTCGGCAAACTTGAAGTGTGAACCAAAATATGTTATTTCATGGTTTGGTTTATGGAATTATATTGTTGAATTATGGTGCTTGTTATGGCAGCTTGTATATGTGTATAAAGGTTTGAGTTTGAACATGTAAATGAGCTTGTCATGTGATTAAATTGTTTGTAATTTGAACTTGGAAAATTCTGGACTATAATGTGCATATTGAGTGTAGTTATAAGCTGCCAAAATGACAAAAAATGAGTTGCTAAATGTGTTTATGTTATGGTACAAAATAGAAATGGCGGGAAGGAAATAACTGTGTAAGTGTTGAATGTGTCCTTTGGTATGTGATGAAGAGTGTGTATAGGGCAGTGTATGTTTTAGCCAGAAATCTTAAGTGTGTGACTCCAATTGTTATGAGACCAATTGGAGGTGAAACTAGGCACAAAAAAAGCTAACTTTTATGAAGGAAGCTTACCAAAATTCTGCTTGGAAGGTGACTTAAAAAATGACCAAATCCGGATTAGTACATTGAAAGCCTGAAAATTGACCATTTGGGCAGCAGTTGCTGTTTTGGCCATAACTCACTCAAAACAGTTCCAATTGACTTGAAATTTTTACCATGAATAGTTTAGACATATATCTACAATTCTTATGAAGACACCAAAGCCCATAAATGACCATAAGAAAGCCAAATAGCTTGCATAAGTTCAGGTCCAAAAACTAGCCGAACCAAAAGTGACCTAAAAATGATCTAAAGCTACCATTTTGGTACATTCTGTCTAGCATTGGTAAATTGACCATAACTTGGTCTACATAACTCAGAATGACCTGAAATTTTGCCCCGCATGCAATAAGACATAGATCTACAAGTTTTTAGTTTTGAGCAAAACTCGAAAATCAAGGGAACTAGGTCATCCGGCTAGGTCAAATTAGTACACCGGAATCTGACAAATTGCAATAAAATGCACTATACATGAAAATGAATTAGGTAACATGTACCAACACTAAAAGGCCATAAAATGTGATATTTTGGTAACATTAAAACCTAATTCACCTAGAGTGCATCGAGGGTCAACATCTTAGATTGACTAAGGAAATAATATAATTTAATAAATTAAGTATTAAGCCTTAATGTTAGAAATAGTTTAAATGAGTACTGAAACACTTCAAATTGTGTTTCTTAGTTAGCAAAGACTCAGGGAAGGGGAAGGAAACACTGAGTCAGAGCCAAGAGACAGTTATCAGAGGTTTGTGCACAACAGTTATTTCTTTTGAATTTTTCAATTGAAATAAATTATGACTATTTGTATATTATTATTTTAAATTGTGAAAATTCGTTTGATTGATATTTGATGGATATTTATTGATTGAAAAGCATTGTAAATGGTTTGAAACCACAACTATCATGTATATTGATTGAATTCCTCGCTAGCTTATCTAGTGGGACGAACTGAATTCCCTCTCTGGCTGAAGTGTTGAGGACGAATAGAATGAGTACTCATATTATTGCTAGCTAGCTATATTATTCCTCATTAGCCATCGCCTTTTGGGACGAATTGAATTCCTCACTAGCCATCGGCTTTTGGGATGAATTGAACTTTGAAACATGATTAAGCTGTGTGTATGATTTATTGATATTCATTGTGATATTATGAAATGGAGTTTAAATTCTTATTGACAATCACTGTCTTTGAATTTAACTATGCTTTTTAGTATCCATTATTTATATGACTCATAATTTGTGATTTAAAGTTGTATTTGGTTAATGTTGTGCACCACTGAGACAATGGGTCAGTGGTAGCTTTTCATTGCTGTCGCAGGTAGACAGCTGACAGGACAGCAGACTAGGCTGCTAGTACTACACTGAGAGATCATCGGATATATTGAGTATACCATATTTTGCATTTTGTATTGTAATGTATGTTCACTGTATATATATATAGTGTTCTTGGTTTTGAGCAGTTATAAATTAAAATTGTACATTGAAGTTGTAAAATAAATTATAAATTATTTTGGTTTGTAAATATTGTGTTATATTTCTTTTATCTCAGCCTTTGAAAACACTGAAAAATCATTGTGGATTTGAGTTGACAAATGTTTAGAAACATATTGTGTTGATTAAATGTTGGAGTTTGAGATTGAGAAATATATTTGAAGTGCTTTTTATAGGTTTTTGAAGAACTGTTTTATTCAAAATATAGATGGCACTCTGCCAAAATTTTTACAGAAATTACTAATAATTCAAATGTGTTAGCTGTTTCACTTCAGTTCAAAAAAATTTTTAACACTTGTAAATAGTGCTCACCACTGTAAAAAGAAGTAAGAAAAGTTTTAAAATCCCTTGTAGTGTATTTAATGGATTATCAGTAGACGAAGTTGGTAATCTATTAGGTATACTACAGGATCATGTTATGCCTTACAGAGGGGTAGGGTGTGACAACAGATATGGCTGAGGATCCAAAGATGTAGCAATTGGGAACAACGCTTGATGGTTCCCTTACCCTATCGTCGGCAATACGTTAGAGTTAAAAAGGTCTCTGCGAAGATGGCAGGTATTAGGTTGACATTTTGCTTCTCTACCGCCCAAAATAACTCCGTAACGCTGTAAGTTATAACTCCCAAAGGCCCAGGAAATAAGATCAGGCCGTAAATTCCCAAAACTAGTGCCAACAAAGCCTGTTCCCATTGCTTGCTCTGAATATGTAGATCCAAATGCTTTTTGATGTAAGCCCAATACCACCCATGTGTGCTTCCCTTGATGGTTTCCTTTGCCTTGGCTTCCTCTGCAGAGACTCCAAGTATATGCGCAAACCATTTCCAGGTCTGCCTATGCTCGAGGTGTAGATAAATCCAATTCTGCGCCATATAAGGGATTTCTAGCAGCGCCTGATATTCCTCTATGGTGGGAATTGTATCAATATCGTTGAAGGAGAACACCCTATACCTAGGATTCCAAGTTGATAGCATGGCTTTTAATGTAGGAACTTATACTCTGACCCGTATCAAAGTTGCAATCCTCCCATACTTTTTCTCAAACTTTACTTTAACATGATCTGGAAGTGATTTCCAACTACTGGATAAATCCTCAAGACCAGTCATTCTAACCTCAGCCTTACTTGGATCCAATGGAGGTAATGAGCAAATGTCTGCCCCTATGTCATCAATCTGTAGGGACTTTGAACAATGAATTAGTCTGGACCATTGTTTAGCATTCTATTCTTACCTTGAATCTCCTTCAGTTGACTAACTCAAGAATGCCATTTTAAAGTTTTTGTTTACCCTTTACAGACACCAGTTTACAATACCTGTAGAAAGTAGGTCAGCAGAATAAATTTAGATAATTTTGAATTAAGGTGATGATATCTTTACACCTATCAAGGTAGGAAGGTGTACAGATTATCTTATCAATATAATTCAAAATTATCTTTAAATTACATAAGAAAATTAAAAAGTAAACGAGGGAGTGGAGTAACAGCAATTATGTCCCCTTTATCCTATGAATAGGGAAAGTCCTAATACCGGGTAAGTACTATTTAATTGGATAGTTCTATCTTACGAGGTAGTTTGCTATGGCTTTCAGCTAATGTAATAGTTTAGCTCAAGTTCTAAAAGCTCAAAGGTTCCCAAATTGTCCTTACTGTATATAGCAAGGCCTCATTCCACCACCATGATACAAACGGGAGAATTCCACGGGTATCACAGTAGATGGAACAAGTTCCAATCTGAGCAGAAGCCTTCACGGATACTAATGGGGTAAAACCCACGGGTACTGCTGCATGACTCCCTCCTATTTCCTAAAAGGGTAAGAAAGCCCGGGTATTGGGCTGAAGTGTGTGAGGACATCGTGTAAATAATCAGTGTGTGAAGGAACATATTTACCTCTTCCCTGTACGGGGGGAGTCTTAGGCGAAGATTGCTATAATAAATAAGATAATCAAAATAAGGAAAATGGTTAGAGAGAATAACAATAATCAATATATTAAGACTTTCAAATTTTATAAGTTAAGCCCCTAATTACGGTTTTAATTTACATGAGCACAAAATTAAATATGCTTTTTAGACCTCTAAACCAGGGTTAAGGACATACTTCTCCAGTGGAGTCGCCAAGCTGTCACAAGGGTTTTGCGATCGCCGGACGATTCTCATTGAAGTGGGAAAAGTGAGGAGTCGCCACTTTAATTTAGAGGGAAATTAAAGAAAACCATTTATAAAAATTAAAAAACCACTTTGAAAATAGAGATTCTAGGTTCAGGGTCAGTATACGGGTAGGGAAGGTGTTAGGTACCCCACATCGTCCCTCAACGAGGGTAAGCAGATTCAATGTTGTACTCTTTATAAATTGAAATTGATAATTTGGGGGTTAGAATGATGATGTTAATCCTTTGTATGAAAAAAGAAATGTTTGATATTTTACTATTTCGGGTTGCCCAAGAAAATGAGTACATTAGATGACCCTTTAGTGAATAGATATTGTGTAATAGGTATTTCGGAGGGTTAATATGAATATTGAAGTTGTGATATTCTCAAGGGGGGATTTTTGTCCTATAAATATGAGTGCCTTAAGGAGGACTCTCCATCGGGCCTCAACCTAATATTTGGGATACTTTGGGAAGAACTCTCCCGCCAATCCCTTGGTGTATTAAGCATTTAATTTGAGAGCTCAGGTAAGAACTCTTCCCCAATCTCTTAGTATATTTTAATTTGAATTTAAGCTTAGAGAATTCGGGTAAGAACTCTCTCCCGATCTCTTAATGTATTATATTGAAATTTAAGCGGAGGATTTCGGGTAAGAACTCTCCCCCGACCTCTATATATTTTATTAAGATTTTGGCTGAGAATTTGGGTAAGAACTCTCCCCCGATCTCTTAATATGTTACGTTAAAAATTAGGCTGAGTTCTGGTAAGAACTCTCCCTCGATCTCTTAATATATTGCGTTGAAAATTAGGCTGAGTTCGGGTAAGAACTCTCCCCCGATCTCTTAATATGTTGCGTTAAAAAATTAGCCTGAGTTCGGGTAAGAACTCTCCCCCGATCTCTTAATATATTAATAAGAACGACATTTTATAAGAACTTGGAACTGGAGATTCAGGCAAAGGGTATTTCTTGATCCTTTTTATATGGGAATGAAATACAGAAGACATAGGAAATCCCTGTGCAAAGCTTTTCCTAGCCTACGGGACTTTATAACTAAATGGCGGACGATAGGCCAAACTCCTTGCCGATAAATCTTTGGTTTGCGACATCGATCTCTTTTTAGTCGCTCGTTCGAGATCTGAACTCGTTTTGATTCCTAAGCTGTTGTCTTATCATCTGTGCTTATTCCAAGGCTCGATCTCATAACTTATTTGTTTGACCTAATTTTGTTTCTGACTTATTCAACCTTTGCTACACCTATTTTCTTTTATCATTTTTCATTTATTCAGACCAAAAACTCTCATGTCAAAGTACTCCTGCCTATATTCTTTTAGAGTATTTACGAGTCGCCAATGACTCCAACGTCTACTTTCAAAAGGAATGAAAACGAGGTGATGATAAATGGAATTTACGAATGAATAAAAAGAACACAACGGAAATAACTACGGGCTAAGATAACCTATTTTGATATTTTGTGTGATTGGATAAAAAAACTTTAAAAGAAAACTTGAGAAAAAAAACCAAGTATATTTAACAAAATGATAGTTTAGACGCTTACCGGTGGAAAGTTGGGGAGGCAGACGAGCCAATTCCGGTATCCACAAATCTTGGAGAGCTGGGAGCAGACGGCCGAAGAGCTTGAGCTTACCCGAGGTAATAGGAATAAAGTGGAATGAGGTTGAGCTTGGAAGGCAATGCACAGATACTAAAGTGATGGGAATGAGGCAGAGTGAAGATGGGTTCACAGGGTAGTGCACAGGTATTGAAAATGAAAATCACAGGATTTGGAGCTCTTTGAAATGAAATACTTCAGAAAACTGGTTTCTAAAGTTTCCCAACACTTGAAAAACTCCGAATGACAAGCAGCAAGACTGAATCAAAGTCTAGAGTCTTTCCATGATAATCACCACCTTTTTTTTTCTATAGTATTGCATGCAGGTATTTATAGGGAATGGGTATTCAAAATAAAGGGTCAAGATCTTATCAGGGGGAGACGGAAGGCTTGGATTCAAAAGGACATAATCTGATGTCTGAGAATTAAAGAGAATCAAAATGGAGGGTTGGGATTCCATTCAGAATATCTGTTAATCCAACGGTCAAGGGTCTTGCCTTACAAAATGGATCCAAAGGCTGGGAACAAAAAGCGCTGAATCTGTCATCTGCTTTTGATCTGAGGGCTCTAGATCCATCCTTACAATTATTGTAACACCCCGAACCTTTAAGTTATGAATAGTACCATTTTTGGTCCATGACTAGTACTATTCAAAGACACCTTGAGCACCAAAAATAAATAAAAAAATTAATTAAGATAGACACAATAAAAATTCAAGTGAACCAAAGACCTAAGGATTTAAAGGGTATAAAAAAAAAGGGATTATGACCCGATGAGGGGCATTTTGGTCAATTCACTTCAAGAGTTGACTTTTCACCAAAATGTAAATTAAATAAAATAAAAATAAAATATTGAATTATGAAGAAATATTGAGGGAAAAATTAGAGTAAAAGTGAAAAGAAAATAAAAGAGGCAAAAATCTAGAATTTAAATTCCATTTTTTGACCTAATTAAAATTTAAGGGACCAATGAGCTTTGGACAACTCATTAAATGAATTAAAAAGGAATAAATAAGTATAAAAGAAGACAAAACCCTCCCTTTCTTTCCCATTTAGTTACCACCCACTTTCTTTCCTTCTCTCTTTCTTTCTTTCTTCTTCTTCCTTCTTTCTCCATTGACACCCATTCTCAAAACTCAATTCCTTGCTTTTCCTCTATGGGTTTTGCATCTAATTGGTAGAGAGCATCAAATTAATATTTGATTTAAAGATTAAAAGCAAGGGAAAATAAGAAATTAGAAGAAAATTGAAGATTTCGGGAGTTGGAAGGAAGTCATCAAGAGGTAAGTTCTTTAATGCTCATTTTGTTATACAAACCTTAAATTAAGTTAGATTATGATGAAATTTCATAAGAAAATGACAGGAAACATGCATGGAACCTAAACTAGGGTTTTGGCCAAATTGGAGAAAAATTAGAGTTTGATATATTTCAATGAAAATGATGATGAAATCAAGCTTAGTTAAAGTAGTATGCATTATTATAGCAAATAAATTACATGAAATGTGTATAAATTTAATTATAGGAGATTAGGGTTCATGGGAAAATTGAGTTTTGGTGCTAGAGAGTGAAATTGGTGTGTGTAGTATTAAATTATGATCATTTGAGGTTTATTTAGTTTGAATTGACATTGGGTTGATGAATGGAAGTAATGAAATGGTAGGATTAGGGAAAATTGCAAACTTTGGTGTTTGAAAATTGTGGGGTTTGTGCTAGGAAGTGCCATTGATGTGTCAATGCTAAATTATAGTCATTTTGGGTGAATTAAATGTGAATTGAGGTTGGTTAGAGGGAATAATTGAAGAAATGAAAATTTTAAACCTAGGGCAGAATTTGCACACTGAGTTCAGTGTATTTGACAGCCCATAAATTAAGCTACACAACTCCAATTGGTGTAAAACTAATTGGAAATGAAACTTAAGACATAGGGCTAGAATTTTCATGAAGAGACCTACCCCAGAAACTGCCCAGAAATTGCCTAAACCTTGGCTTGAACTTAGAGACACAATTCTGGAACCTGCAGAATTTGACCATATGAACAGTAAAATTTGCATGGCCATAACTCTCTCTAGAAAACTCCGATTTAGGTAATTCTTGAACTGATGGAAACCTAAGACATAGTAGAACATTTCATATGAAGAACTTGAGGCCAAATTATGGACTTAACCCAATCAAATTGCTGAGCAAAATTGAATCACCGAATCTGCAGAATTGTAGATTTACCATATGAACAGTAAATTTTGCATAGCCATAACTCTCTTTAGAAAACTCTGATTTAGGCGATTCTTAAACCAATGGAAACCTAAGACATAGTAGAACATTTCATATGAAAAACATTAGACCAAATTATGGACTTAACTTGATCAAATTGCTTAACGAAGTTGGATTGATAAATCTGCTAGAACTGAATCTGCAGCATGAATAATGACGTGAACAGTAATCTTATTTTGGGCATAACTTGAGCTACACAGCTCCGAATTAGGTGATTAAAAAGGGAAAATAAATTTAAGACCTAGATGAACAATTTTCATGAAGAACACCTCATCAAATTATGATCGAAACTAGGTGAAAATTGGGTTCAAAAATTGGGGCACCAAGCTGTCCAAAACCAAAATTTTCTAAAATTTGCAAAGCTAACTTGGGATGCATTAGACATGCATGTAATGAGTTTTTGGCAGCAATTGAGATTGGTATTGAGGTATGTTATTTGTGTATTTTCAGTAGAAAAAAAAGTTGGAACGGATAAGGAATAGTGAGTAAAGAGAAAGGAGAGCATTGAAGGTTTGTACACAACTAACCTTTTCTTCATTTTTAAACTTGTAAATTGCTTGGAATGTGTTTATTTGAATGAGTTTGCTTTGAACAAGTTTACTATGACTGAAATATGGTTTTTCTCTTGTATTTAGGAAATTTGGGTGTTGCCACCTTTATATGGATATTATGATGAATTTAAATGTGTTTATTGGTTTATAAATGTGATTGTTGAGTGGAAAATTTTTGGAAACTGTTTTGAAATCACAGTTAGCATGACAGTCCCTTTCGGAACTCCCCAGTAGTAACTGCTACTTGGGGTTAATAATTGATATTGATTATGTCTCCCATTAATAACGGTTAGTGGGGTAAGACTACATGAGTACTCATTAGCTAGCTAGCCCTTCCCTCATTAATAACGGTTAGTAAGGTTGAGATTGCTTTGTCATGGTATATAACACGGCACTGATCGTGAAATTTTGTGTCATGACCTAAACTGTGTGTTGATATTGGCAACACTAATGCTTTTTGAATTGTGATTTATGAAGTGTGATTTCTCATTCGCAATGTTATTCTAATAAATGGCTCTTATGGACTTAGAACTATTGTGAAGTTTTCATGTTTAAGAAAAATGTGATTTATTATGCTTTGACAAATTGTGTTTTACCTTAAGTTTTGAAGTTATTAGTTGTGCACCACTGAGTGATATACTCAGCGATAGCTTCTTTATGCTGTCGCAGGTAAGGGAAAGGAGAAGCTGCCGAGTGAGAGACTTGGAAGCAGCATTTTAGTACTGTTTGTGGGTATATATTGTAGGTATACCCCTATAATTTCCTTTTAATGTATTTTGTACCTATATGTATGGATGTACGGACATTGAGCAATTTGTATTTAAAAGCATTGCATTGTTATCACATTTTGAGTTTGTAACTATTTTGTATTTTACTTTGAAACTTATGAAAATGTAACTTTTGCAATATTTAGTCTATCATTATTTCCAATGAATGTTTACATGTAATTTTAACTATTCTCATGCAGTTTTCATAAAAGAATTGATAAGATAAAAAGCTATGATTTGTTTTAAAATCCTTTGTAGCATAACTAATGGGTTATCGGTAGGTGGAGTTCGGTAATTCCTTAGGTATGCTACGAGAACATGTCATGCCTTACTAGGGATAAGGTGTGACAATTATAATCAATGGTGTAGATTGGGATGTACAGGGCTGCTTTAACCGTTTGGCATCTGGCGGCTAAGAGGGCGTCCTTGCAGATGAGATGTGTGGTGAGGATCTGATCATGCCTACAATGCTTTAACTAACTTGGATCTAACGGTGAAGGGGATTTAATTGAAAGTTCTGATTGAAAGTTATTTAACCCCTTTGCATTTTCCGATCTCTATAGGTCATCCCCTATTTCTTCCGATCTTGTTGTGACTGACCCGTCTTAAGATTATTCCGATCTCTATCTTCTTTTGCATCCGGTCTTTTTTATTTCCCGATCTCACTATTTTCCAACCTTCTACTCAATCTGACCCATATCGGTCAAAGCAATAAATTCTTCAGTTACCGATGCATCCGCTTCGAGTTCTGTACGCAATAAATGTCGGGCCCTATATATATGCTGAGGGATTTTCCTTTTCATATTAACAACTTTTTCCGGTGAACTTTAATGTTTCATTCTTCAGTTCTTGGCTTCTCTGGCAAGAATCTTTTCCATGACAACCACTTTAATCTTTTTTCGAATGCTTTCTTTGTTCATTTCCTGAAAATGAGCAACTTCGGTTATCAGAGGTTGATGAGGGTGTCATCCGATGATGGTGAGGAAATTGGACTAATTAACCGATCAAGGTCGAAACTAACTAATGCACCAATCTCGAGTCAGCCCATCAGCATAGCTCATAGACTGATCTCTAACAAGAGGACCACTCATTTCAATCTTAATATCGGTGACCGCCTCTTGAAGTTCACTTGGTTCCTTACCATCTCGAGGGGTCCCGATTGTAGCTTAGTTCTGGTCAATGACATCAACAATGACGCCGCTCAATATCATGAGAGTCATAGTCACCCCACCTGAGCTGTACATCTGCCCAGTATTTATTGCTGGCTTTCTGATCAAACACATCTTTTGATTCAACCACAAGACTAATCTTTGATATAGACCAGCATTCTGGGCTTCGGAGTAGTCTTCAGCTAGGTAGAATGCAGTGTTGATTTTGAGAGATCGCCCAAATGATGTAATTTGATCTTTTAGAGATGAAATGAAATTTTACTTTAATATTTTTGTTTTATTATTGCATTGGTTATTTTTTCGATCTCTGATATATGTACCCGATCTGATCCCTAGACGAGTCACCATTTGCCAATCCATGGGTTTGGAATTTGTTCAATCCGATGACCTTTGCTGACCGATCTCATCTATCCGACCTTTTACTATGTTTCTAGAATCTTCTTGTGACGTGTCATGGAGGCAGCCCGGTTTCGCTAACTAATGCGTCACTTGGGACTTCGTGAGCATTTAATGCTTAGATGGGTATAAATAGGGGAACAGTTACTCATTTGTTTCCTTATGTCATTTTTAGACCTTCCCCTAGCGATTTCAACACTCCCTCTCACTTTCTAAAGTTTTCAGGCACCGATTCACACTCCAGTAAGGGTTTTGATCTTTTCTCGGTTGGTTCTCACTTTTGTTTTCTAAAAAATGAGCAGTACCAACAGTCAAAGAGCTGCTAGTCCTTCCTCCGTTCATATCTCATGGACATCAGACAAAGTTGAGGTGGTCAGGCCAAGCAGGCGACCCGAACCTTCTACAACCTCTGTCTCAGCACACGATTGGGTGGCCCAGTTAAAACAAGCATCTTCTTCAGGGAAAGGAAACTTAACCGTGGATGAGTTACCGTTGGTCCTCAAGGAAACCGATCTACAGTCCATTAGTAAAGAATGCAACCTTTGGATTGACTCCTTTGAGCTCATCAGATGTCATGGCGATCTCCGAGCTGACTATTTTTCTGAAGAAAACGATATGATCATGATATATGAAGAACAATTGAAGGATGGGCTTCGATTCTGTTTCGCTGGTTTTACAACCCCGCAAGTACACGAATCGCTAACAAGTAATAAAGTGATGAGTAGAGTATCATTCCCATGAAAAATTTAATTAGTAAGTACCAATCTACAAGTAATTTTGACTGTTTAGGCTATCGAATACTTAGGGAATGAAGTTTGTTAACGTTAAACACTAGAATGGGAAACTTAAAACGAAATGATTTATTTGAAACAATTCTGGAATTAAGATTTCACACTTGAATCTTACTAGGGATGTTATCTCATTTATTTACTGAATTGAGGATCGTCTTCCTTGATGGAAATCAGTCCTAAGTTATCCTAAATCCTCTCTCAAGGCACCTAGGGTGTATTCTAATTAACTCAAACCCAACTTTCGTGGTGATCAAATTAATTAAAATCCTTTAAGATCTTTGACCAATTTTGAAGTTCCACAAAGGTATCAGCCTATGTCTAGGTTAGAATTCCTAGGTTCAAGATCTTGATTTTCTAATATTAATCTTCACCTTTCAGTCCTTCAATTAACATCTACAATCATGGCTAAGTGGGTACCAGCACATAGCATGCATTAAGATCACAAGAAATTAAATCAAGGAACGAATCTCAAATCCAATAAATAAAACTTAGTGTTCATCCATAATAATAATTACAAGCATTACTCTTCCAAATCCAGAATAAGAAAACTACTCACTCATGGTGAGTTCAGCAAACATCATGATAAAAGGTAAAAACAGTAAAAAGAAAATCATGTAGAAGAAATAAAACAATAAAAATCTGTATAGGGAGATGAAATGAAGGAACCAAAGAGAGTTTGCAGCTTTGATCTTAAAAGTGCTGTCAAAAAATAAAAGAGAGCCTCCTTTTTCTGATGTTTTCTCTTCTATTTATAATGGTTCTCTAGGGTTAGGTCATTTTGAGTTCAAAAGGCTTTAGGAGTCTCATTTGACTCAGAAAACAATAACAGAAATTCGAGTTATAAAACTGGCTGCTACATAGTACACGGCCCGTGTGTCACTATATGGCCTAAGGCTGTGTAACTTGCTAGAGTGGAACTGCAGAGTCTTGCATTGGCACAGAGAGTTACATGGGTCTGCGCTAACTACATGGGCATAGTTACATGGGCCGTGTACTTTTGTTCCCATAAGGTTTTTCAAGCTTGTGCCTGGTAGATACTTACACGAGTCCCTGCAAATTACACGGGTCTAATTACACGTCCCTTGTACTTTTGTTTCTCCATTGGCTATTTGGCTTTCTTCTTACAGAAGGTTACACGGGTCTGGGGCTTGGCTTACACGACCCGTGTACTTTGTGTTAGCAGCAATACTCAGTCTCTTGACCTCTCCAAGCTTTCTTTTGCACTTCTATACTGTGGGGCTTCACCTAAACACCTGAAATAATGCAGAAAACATGGAATTAATAGCTTAACAATAGAAATTACAAAAACTAATGAAATCAACTACTATGCATGAAAATACTTGCCTAAATGCTATGAGATAGTATACAAATGTGCTTAAAAACATCTATACAATTCAAGTGTATCAAATACCCCCAAACTCAAACTTTTACTTGTCCTCAAGCAAAGCAAAACTCTGTTTTAAAACACATTTTAGGGGATACTTAGCAATTTAACCAACAATTTAATAAGCATAGAATTGAATTCCTCCAACCTTTATACCGATTTCCCTCTTTTAAGGCATAAGGGTTCTATTAGCTGCCTGTTTGGAACTTCATCTCATTTCATGGTATTTCAACTAATTATTTCTCTATACAAGACCATTAATAAGCCACAAATAACCTGTTTTATCAGGATAGATTTGACAAACACTAACTCTCCCAAATTTTCCCCTATTGTGAGTAATTATGATGAAGAGACTCAATTCCAACTCCATAGGCATATCTCAATTTTCTATCTCCACTAATATAGCATGCACTTTTCAAAAGATCAAAAGGTCTTTAAAAAGGGTTGTAAAGGGGCTAAGGAGATAATGACTTGGTTGCCAATGAAAGGTTTTTAAGGAATGCAAATATGAGGATAACATGTATGCATAAAATACCAAGTATACTAAGTTTGTTTCTACATATTTTGTATGGAGAAGAGGGGCTTTTGGTTTTTTATAGTGCCAAGCATGCTTCCATGATACTTATCTTGGGACTTCTTCTCTTTTTTATTTTTTGTTATGTCCCTTTTGTCCTCTCCCTCAAACTCATTGCTTTTGCTGGGTTGGAAAGGCAAATTTTTCTTTGATTTTAATTACACACTTGCACTCTTTCTTGAGTTCTACATCTTCTCTTCATTTTCTTTTTTTACACTTAATATGCTGTTTACTTATGCATTTTGCTTCCTCAAAAGGGTATGGTAGGTGTTTAGGTTAGGGGCTAAGTAAATAACATGGGTAAGCAATAAATTTTAAGGGATAACTATAGGCTTCAAGTTGGCTATAAGGGATATACATTTTAATTAGGGGTGGCTAAGGCGTAGTGAGGCTATAGCAAAGAATGCCTTAATCAATTCTTCATTAAGCACATACTAGGATTTTGCCTTGATAGGTCTAAGAGATATGTTCTAGAGCTAGTGAGGCATTTTTTTAGGTTTGCTTGTATTTCACAAATTGTTCTTCTAATTTTACAATTTTAATGTGATAAATTAATAGTTATGAAGAGATTTAACTAGTTTAGTTCCATTAAAGAGATTAGTTTCTTCACAAACAACATGTTAGAATCCCTTTTTGCCTATCTAGATACGTTCATTCCTCTATCTCGTATAGTCCAATCATTAGCTTACTAGAATTTAGTTATAGTGCTAAGTTTCACAATTTAAAGTCTAAAATTTTTTAAACATTTTCAAAAATTTTAATGCTCAAGAATAATGTAGCTGAATTTAAACAATGTAATGATGTGCATGTAATGATATGCAAATGTAATGATATGAAATGCACTTGTATCCCCCCCCCCCCCCCAAAGTCAAACCAGACATTGTCCTCAATGTTAAAATAATATGCAAAATCAGAGAAAATGTACAAAGATTATAAGGAAGCATATTATTTATTAGGTATTGAAAAGTTTGGACATTAAGCATATAAAAGAGACCTATGATTGCAACTTATGACTAAGGCATGTAAGATACTACAATAAAGATCCTATCCTATAGTCCTAGCTCTAAAAGGTCTCTGATGGTGATGATGGCGATGCTGGCTCCTCCTCTTCATCATCTAGCTTCTCCATTAGCATGTCCAATTTGGTGTGGGCTTCCTGGAGGCTGTCCTCGATTACTCGCGTTCTGCTGTATATGGTGGTCTCCATGCACTATAGGTATGCGAGGACTGGATCTGTTGGTGGTGGTGTGTATGGAGGCACTCGAACGGGGGACTCTCAGAACATTCGCTCTTGGCCTTCTTCTTAAGGCTGCGAAGTCTCGCCAGGTCCTTCTCATGCTTCGTTTCTCTGAGGGATGGCGTTCCCTTTGGCATCCAGCAGGTAGCAGGTGTTGCTCACCTTCTTACATATCCCCATGAATATGCAAATGGTTTAATCTATTCTTGACGTTCCAGTGACAAAGCGCAGCCTGTGATGTCCTAGAACAAAGCCGAAGTGGAGGGCAATGGTTGTGACAAGGCCACTAAGCATAATGTGCCCAGTAGACTGATGACAGAGGCGACAGAGATGGTTGCACAAAAAGAAGTCGGTGCTGCAGCGCTGTCCGGTGACCATACACCATAAGAAGAATAGCTTGTTGGCGTTTACAATGCCAAAGCTATCGCCACGGCCCATGATGGTATGGGCGGCGAACCGATGTATGTAGCACAGGGCTGGACTTGTGATGCCCATGGATTTGGACTTATTGGAGTTATATGGCTCTGTGTTCAGGGCAATGAAACTCCAGAAGTTGATGCTATTATAGAGCATGCGATTTCTAGGGATCTCCTGGTGGCCAGCACTGTTAAAGCCAAAGATGGCATTGAACTCATCTATGTTCATCACCCAGTCGACACTAAGGAGGTGAAATTCAATCCTGCCCCTATTCTCCCTATCGGTAGGCCATAAGGTGGCCTTGAAACTACCCAAAAACTCCAGTGTGGTATCCTGGTATGCTGGAAATTAGAGTTGGGCAAACCTTGTCCAGCCGATGCTATCGAGTAGCCCATTGATTTCATTCTGCAGCCCAATTTGCTCTAGCAGTGGAAAATCCATGTATTTGGTGGAGCTTATTTTTCGAGTGTGAAGCCGGGTGCACATTGCCTTGTGGGAATCATCACGGAATCCCTAAGAAAAGGAGATTTTGGGTTATGGAGCGGCTTGTCGTTGGGGTTGTGGTTGAGGTGGAGAAGATGAGAACTCTCCTCTTTGCCTCGAGGAAGAGCTGATTCTTCTTGTAGATCACTTTGCAGGAGCCATTAATGAGTTTTTGGGAAGGTGAAGAGTAGGGTTTGGTGAAGGGAGATGAAATTTGTGGGGTTTTTATAGGCTAGGAGGGGTGGAGATAAAGGGTTTTGCCTTTATGAATGGTTTTAATGCAAGGGGTGCGTTTAAAGAGTCATTAGGACTCTTCGTGTTGCGCGTTTCGCACCTCAAAAGTCTTGTCTGTGACATGACACACGGGTCATGTATCACTACACGGGTCCCGACATGTAGGGAGGTGTAAATTTCTGCCTGAAATTTTCAAATTCTATCATAGTACACAGCCCTTGTAAATGAGCTCTGGGACCTGTGTAACTATCTGTCTCTCGAGTTGCTTTACTGGATATGTTACACAGCCCGTGTTAAATACAAGGAGGCCCGTGTAACTCCCAAGCTTTAAGTTATTCTGCTAGAGACATTACATGGTCCGTGTAAATTGGGCTATAGACCCGTGTAACTTTCTGTATCCCTCAGAGTTAAAAATGCAAGAAATTTATGGACTTCCAGAAAGTTACACGGGGCGTGTAAAACCAGTACACAACCCGTGTAATTTTCAGATTTTCCAAATTTTTGTCAAATGAAAAATTTTTATCATCACAACATAAGAATGGATGTAAAGTTTAGCAATAGAACTACTTCCCTGGTTTTGTCCAATTTTCCCTTTTGTAGTTTTGACTTGGTGATTCCTTTCCTCTCTTGTTCTTTACTGCCCTTTCCAAAAAAATCCTACAAAATGAAATGCTAATGAGTACGAAACAAAAATCAATATGAAAAAGGAGAAAAAAGAAAAGTTCAGAAAAATTTTTGGGTTGCCTCCCAAAAAGCGCTTGCTTATAGTCTTTAACTGGACTTTGCTTGTTTATGGTATGTCGATAGGATGGTCGAGGGTGTAATTGACTCCTATTTCTATGGGTTCTCCCTGAAAGCAAGGCTTTAGCCTCTACCGATTGACTTTAAATGCACCTGAGGTTTTGCTCCACACTTCTACTACTCCATGTGGGAAGACTTGGGTAACCTTGAAAGGTCTGGACCATCTTGATTTTAGCTTCCCTAGAAAGAGTTTCAATCTAGAGTTGAATAAGAGGACAAGATCTCCTTTTTTTTTTATTTCTTTCCTTACTATGTGCCTATCATGCCATCTTTTGGTTTTATCCTTAAAAATTTTGGCGTTTTCGTATGCATCCTGTCGGATTTCTTCCAACTCATTTAGTTGTAGGAGTCTTTTCTCACCAGCAGCTTTGAGGTCAAAGTTTAGGATCTGAATTGCCCAATAAGCTTTATGCTTAAGTTCAATAGGGAGATGACATAATTTTCCATAAACTAGTCGGAAGAGTGTTGTGCCAATTAGAGTTTTATATGCAGTGCGGTATGCCCATAGTGCATCATCTAACTTTATGCTCCAGTCCTTCCTGGATCCATTTACAGTTTTCTCCAGAATTTGCTTCAGTTCCCTGTTTGAGATTCTTACTTGACCGTTGGTTTGAGGATGATAAGGTGTGGCCATCTTGTGAGTCACTCCATACTTTTTCAATAGTGTTTCGAATTATTGGTTGCAGAAGTGACTTCCTCCATTACTGATTATTGCTCGTGGTGTGCCAAATCTTATGAAGATGTTCTTCTTAAGGAACCTTGTGACCACTCTAGTATCGTTGGTTGGTGTTGCAATTACTTCTACCCATTTTAACACATAATCAACTCCAACCAAAATATACTTGTTTCCACGTGAAGAGGGAAATGGGCCCATGAAGTCTATTCCCCATACATCAAACAATTCTATCTCAAGTATACCATGCAGTGGCATTTCATTCCCTCTTGAACTGTTACCTGTTCTTTGGCATTGATCACAAGCTAGCACAAAGGATCATACATCCTTAAACAAATGTGGCCAGTAAAACCCTGCTTGTAAAATCTTGGCTGCGGTTTTTGAGGTGCCAAAGTGTCCTCCATATAGTGATGAATGGCAGTGATGAATGATACTTTCCATATCTTCCTCTGGTATGCATCTTCTTATCAGCCCATCATTATATCTCTTATACAGTAGAGGTTCCTCCCATATGTAATATCTCACATCATGTAGGAATTTCTTCCTTTGCTGATAAGTCATGTTTGGAGGTAGTACCCTGCATACAAGAAAATTAACAAAGTCAGCGTACCATGGAGCCTTGGAGAATGCAAGTAATTACTCATCAGGAAATGAATCATCAATTGGCAAATCTTCGAAATCCCCTGTGTACTCCAATTTTAGTCTAGAAAGATGGTCAGCTACTACATTTTCGGATCCTTTTTGTCCTTGATTTCAAGGTCAAATTCTTGCAGGAGTAGAATCCATCGAATCAGCCTTGGTTTTGCTTCCTTCTTGTTCAAAAGGTACCAGATTGCAGCATGATCTGTGAATACAATGACTTTTGACCCAATGAGGTAAGATATGAACTTGTCCATTGTAAACACCACTTCTAGGAATTCCTTCTCTGTGGTGGCATAATTGATTTGCTCATCATCAAGTGTCTTGCTGGCATAATAAATAGCATGGAGCTTTTTATCTTTTCTTTGCCTAAGTACTGCTCCAACTACAAAGTCATTCGCGTCGCACATCACCTCAAATGGTAGCTCCCAATTTGGTGGCTGGATTATTGGTGCTGATATTAGGGCTTCTTTGATCTTGTTAAAGGAGACAAGGCAATTTTCATCAAAATCAAAGGGAACGTCTTGACTTAACAAGTTGGTAAGTAGCTTAGCTATTTTGGAAAAGTCCTTGATGAATCTTCTGTAGAATCCTGCATGTCGCAAAAAGCTTCGCACTCCCTTGACAGATGTTGGTGGTGGCATGTTTTCAATGATCTCAATTTTTTCCTTATCAACTTCAATTCCTCTTTTTGATATCAAATGTCCCATAACTATGCCTTCCCTTACCATGAAGTGGCATTTTTCCCAATTTAGGACCAGGTTTGATTCTTCACATTTTTTCAACACCTTAGATAAATTAGCTAGGCAGTCATCAAAAGTAGTTTCATAGACAGAAAAATCATCCATAAAAACTTTCATGATATCTTCAATATAATCAGAAAATATAGCCATTATGCATCTTTGAAAGGTAGCAAGGGCATTACAAAGACCAAAAGGCATTCTCTTATATGCAAATGTTCCATAGGGACAAGTGAATGTTGTCTTTTCTTGGTCTTCTGGGTGAATAGGAATTTGAAAGAATCCCAAATACCCATCTAGATAACATAAATAAGAGTGTTTCGCTAACCTTTTTAACATTTGGTCGATGAAGGGGAGAGGAAAATGGTCTTTTCTGGTAGCACTATTTAATTTCCTATAATCTATGCACATTCGCCAACCAATGACTACTCTAGTAGGGATTAGTTCATTGTTTGCATTTTGGATAACAGTTGTCCCACATTTCTTAGGAACTATATGTACTGGACTAACCCATTTACTATCAGAAATTGGGTATATGATACTTGCATCTAATAGTTTTAAAATTTCTTTCTTGACTACTTCTTTCACGTTTGGCTTAAGTCTTCTTTGGTGTTCGATAGTGGGTTTACTGTTTTCTTCCATGGGTATCCTATGCATGCAAATCGAAGGGTTGATTCCCTTCAGGTTTTCTATTTTATACCCTATGGCTTTGTTATAGATCCTAAGTTCTCTTAACAATTTTTCCTCTTCTAACTTAGGTAGGCTAGCATTAATTATAACAGGATATTTAGAATTTAAGTCCAGAAATGTGTACCTTAACAAGGAGGGGAGAAGTTTAAGCTCTATTTGTTTGGCGTTTTCCTGGAGCTTACCTTTGGTTTGTTCCTCCTTCAACTTCTCCATCTCGAAAGCCTTAGCTAAGGGTAGGGGCGGATGAGCTGCTAACTATTGTGCACAGGATGCTATTTCTATATTTTCATCATCCACTGTGTGGCTATGCATAATACATGCTTCAAGAGGATCTTTAGGATGTGTCTTATAAAATTCCTTTTCAACTTGTTTGTCAATTATGTCCCATTGTGTGGCTATGCATAATACATGCATAATACATGGTTCAATTTTGTGTTTTATTGTGTCGAACAAGTTTGTCACCGTCTACGCCTCCGTAAGATGTAACATGATCCCGTAGTACACCTAATGAATTACAGCACTTCGCCTACTAGTAACCCATTAAATACACTACAAGGAATTTTAAACAATTTCTTATTCTTTTTAAAGTAGTGAGCACTTTTGACAGGTGTTAAAACTTTTTAATCGAAGTTAAATCACACATTAGGTCTGAAGTATCAATAATTTTGTAAAAATTTCAACAGAGTGCCATCAGTATTTGGAGCAAAACAGTTCTTCAAAAACCTGTAAAAAGCACTTCCAATATATTTGTTTAATTCCAAACTCCAATATGGCTCAACACAAATCAATTTTCTCAAACATAAGTCAAACTCAATTCAACATCACTTTCAGTAGTTTCAAAAATAGAATGCAAAATGACTAAATATTTCAAAGCTGAGATAAGAAAATTATAGTATAACATTTTTATAGGCCAAAATAATTTACAACTTTATTTTATAACTGCTCAAGACCAAGTACAATATATACATACAGTTCACATACAATACAATAGTATTTACAAGAAAGTGGTATGCTCAATATACCTAGCAAAATCTCAAAACGAAGTTACAAGCAGCCTACTCTGCTATTTTATCTGTCTGTCTACCTGCAACAACAATGAAAAAGCTATCGCTGGGTAAAATTTACTCAGCGGTGCACAATAACAATTTAAAATGCGGTATATAAAACTTTTATTGACAATTTACAATTCAAATAATTCACAATTTCATGTCACAATTTTCAAAGCTCATATAACACAAATTTGATCAAACAATTTAATAAACACAGTGTTGCCAATCAATAACACAACTTAGGTCATGACACAAACTTTTTCGAACATGCCGTGTTGTACACCACGACAAGACAAACTCACCCCACTAATCGAAATCAATGATGGAGGTGGCTAGCTAGCTAATGAGTAATCATCCAAACTCACCTCAGACTGGCAAGCCAGAGAGGGAGGAAAATAATCAAATATCAAACTCAACCCCACAAGTGGAGGAGGAACAGAGTAAGGGACTACCATGCAAATTCAAAATAAAAAACAATTTCAAATCATATTATTCAAATTATTTCATGTGACACCCCTTACCCGTCTACAGTGTAGCCGAGCAAGTTATGCCACTCAGTGTGTCGGAACACGAATTCATGTTTCAATTTCAATTAATCCTTTTTAATTCATTTATTTATAATTTTTTGATAAATCTAAATTTTTTCGCAAATTTTATAGAAAATCCGGCAGAGTGCCGGCTATAAATTGGAAAAACAGTTCTTCTGAACCTGTTAAAAACACTTCCAATAATATCATCACATTATTCTCAATCAACCTCCAATATATTCTCAACAATTTCTCAATTCACTTCAATATCTCAAAAATTCAATTCAATTCAAAACACAATCAACTCAATGAAAAATGCTCAATTTATTACTGAACATATTCCATAGATACTTACATCAAAAGCATAATTACATGAATTTATAATATACATTACAGAAGGTTACAAAATACAAAATATCAAAATATCAAAATGGCCTAATGTCCTACCAAATCCACTGCAATGTGAGGTGACTCTGAACTCTGAGTGCAGATATGAAGGCTCACCCTGTATGAGGCTCTTTGGACTCCCACTATGTCTCGATTACTGCGCATGGCAAAAGCGACGCGCTAAGCAATTCTGCTTAGTGGTGACAATATAAAATAAAATAAAATAAAATAAAAATATGTGTACAGAATGTATGTTTACATTTTTGGGTGGACTAAGTCTCAAATGTTTATTGCAATATTAGTCAATTGAAGTTTGGTAAGATTTATTAATACTGCCGAGTAACCTATACTAGTTGACTGGACTGGATAAACGGGTAAACTGGTACTGGGTACTAAGAACCTCAGACCATCACACCATCGGTCACATTGTGTCTCCCGGTGTGCAGCGACTAATAAGTTGTGATGATTATCGGGATTAAACCCGAGTATAACAACTCAATATCATAGCCAAAGGCTATTATGTCACAGAATGGCATGGGAAGCCATGAAATACAGAATGGCATGAAGCCATATGCAGTACTGCTAACAGAACCCTATTGGTATGCCAACCTATCCAAACCATTCACATTAGGCCTACTAGGGCATTTAACACTTTCATTTATGTAATTCTTTGAAATTGAATTTTTATGATTACTATTCATTTCATTGGTCAACCAAAATGTTGACTTTTGCATTGACAATAGGTAAATTAGTTTAAATATCATCAACATACCACATTTTGCATTTTAAACTTGTTGGTATTGGTTGCCAATACCATCTCTAAGTTTAATGTGAATTGGACAAAATTTTCAGTTTTCAAGCTTTGGGATTACTGTTCCATTAGTCATTTTTACAGTGGGAATTTGGAAAAATGCTCAACATGAAAGTTGTTCCTCATTTTGTCTAGTTGAATTTCCTTTTTTGAATCACTCCATTTGGAGTTTTGTAGCTCAAGTTATGGCCTAAAAACCATAACTGGCCGGATTGGACAGATTCCAAAATTCTGGGCAAATCTGTTTCTGCCAGATTTGGTAACTCAAGTTTGGTTGGCAATTTGACTAGGTTATGGTCATAATTTGGGTCTGGTTTCTTCATGAAAGTTGTTGGTCTATATGTTACCTTGTCTCTGGTAAAATTTCAGGTCAATTGGACCTTTCTACATTGAGTTATGGCCAAATGACCAAACACTGTTCATTTGGTCATTTTGCCCAGGCAGATTGCAGGTCACCCGGATTAGGGAAAACTTTTGGTCAAGTTGGTTTGGTTTTCTGGGCATAGTTTATTCACCAAAGTTGTGACATTATGTGTCTAGTTTCATGTCCAATTGGCCTTGCACCAATTGGACCTCTATATTTCAAGTTATGGCTGCCCAAACCTGCTGGACTCATGTCCAATTCTGCAGGTCACCTAGGGCAGCCACACTAATCTCAATTCCCACAACCCGATTCACTTCATTTTTTATTCAAACCAAACCAAATGGTCACTAATTGACCATTAAAGCCTACTTCCATCATCACATGATCAAAGTCTCATTCCTCAACCCAAACCCTAACTCAACATTTCAAAATCATGCATTATCATTGCATTTATCAATTCCCTTATGAGATACTCATTAAGGGCAGCCATACTAGCATGTTAACTCCCCAAAAATCATTAACATATTACCCTAACCATGGCTGCCAAAATTTAGGGTTAGCATAACAATGGTGTTTCATCAAATTTCTTTGTCATTTACACATATTTATAGTTCTTAAACATGAAATTAAAGTGAAATTCAAGGTTTAGGTCACTAACCTCTTAGGGAGCTAATCCAAAGCTTGCAAGAACTCTTTCTTTTTAATTTTTCTTGCTCCCAAAAGCTTCACTAGGATGTAAGAACAAATTTTTATGTTGCTAGGTTAGGGTTTTATTGAGAAAAGACTAAGGAATTCAAGCTTTGCAAGCATGAAAATGGAGGAGGGAAAGGAGGAGTGTGGGGCGTCTCTTTTGGGAAGATGAGTAGCTGTAGAATTTTTTCTAGAATTGTCTCTTTTTCTGCCCAATTTATGTATTATAAATCTCTTCCTTTAATTTGATTGGCCATCCCTTTTTAATTACCTCATGCTTACATAAGCATGAGGTAATAAATCTCATTTTCTTTCCATTTTTTATCTAATTAATTTCAATTAAATTTTTTTAACAACATTTAGTCATATTTTATGTTATATAAATTATTTATTTAACTGGACAAGTTGGTCAAAAATCATCTCTGAAGACGAAATGACCAAAATGCCCTCTGTTTGGCTTAACGGGCCAAAATTGTCTGTACCGATTGAAAAATTTTTCTAAGTATTTTCTTGGCATTTTAATGCCATGAGAACCTCAATAACCCTTCTCTGGAGTCCCAAAAATTATTTTATAATTTTTCCCTCGGGTCTAGGGCTCCTAGTTGCGAGAACCGCAACTTCTTACTAGGTTACCCATCGCTATGGCACCGGCTCATTTAACTTTGTTGTATTTTATTTCTACAATTTTTGCTAAATTTTTCTTACTAATATTTGAGTTAATTATGGTTCCTCACTTTAGTTTAAATATATATATTTTTTTCGAACGTTCTAGCTATCCGGACCGACACTGGTCACCGGAACAGTAGAATGTTCGAAGTTGCTACTGGGAGGTTGTTACAACTCTTCCCCCCTAATTTAAATTTCGTCCTCGAAATTTACCTGATGCAAACAGTTGAGGGAACTGTTGCCTCATCGTCTCTTCACTTTTTCAAGTTGCCTCCTCGGTGTTGTGGTGCCTCCAAAGCACTTTCACCAGTGGAATCTGCTTATTCCTCAACTCTTTTACTTCCCGAGCCAGGATCCGTATGGGTTCCTTTTCATATGTCAAATCTGGTTGTACTTCAATTTCTTCTATGGAGATGACATGTGAAGGATCTGAGCGGTATCTTCTTAGCATAGACACGTGGAACACATTGTGGATCGTGTCCAGCTCTGGTGGTAAAGCTAGCCTGTAGGCTACTGGTCCCACACGTTCAATGACTTTATATGGGCCAATAAACCTAGGGCTCAATTTACCTTTTCTTCTAAACCTTAGTAGCTTCTTCCACGGTGACACCTTGAGGAACACTTTGTCACCAACCGCATATTCTATTTCTTTTCTCTTTAGGTCGGCATAAGACTTCTGTCTATCAGAGGCAATCTTCAGGTTGGCTTTGATTATTTTCACTTTTTTCCTCAGTCTGTTTCACCAGGTCTGGCCCTACCAGTTTGTCTTTGCCCAATTCAGTCCAGCACACTGGAGTTCTATATTTCCTCCCATACAGTGCTTCATACGGACCTATTTGAATGCTAGCTTGGTAGCTATTGTTGTATGTGAATTCTGCCAGTGGGAGATATCTATCCCAACTCCCCTCAAACTCAATGACACAACTCCTTAGCATATCCTCCAGGATCTGACATATATTTCATGTTATTATTATCATTTCAGTTCAATATTTGCATTAGTTCAATTGGTTTCAGTTGTTTACCTGGATTACTCTTTCTGATTGCCCATCTGTCTGAGGATGGAAAGCCGTGCTAAAGCGGAGTTGTGTGCCCAAGGCTTCTTGTAACTTTTTCCAAAATCTCAATGTAAACCTTGGGTCTCGGTCAGATATGATGGAAAGTGGGATTCCATGCTGCCTAACTATCTCACTGATATATAATTCTGCTAGCTGCTCCAGTGAGTAGTCAGTCCTAACTAGCAGAAAATGTGCTGACTTCGTCAATCTGTCCACTATCACCCACACTGCATCATGCTTCCTTTGGGTGAGATGTAGACCACTAACAAAATCCATAGTGACCCAGTCCCATTTCCATTCAGGTATGTTTATAGGCTGTAACAAACCCGATGGAACTTGATGTTCTGCCTTAACTTGCTGACATGTCAAGCATTTAGTCACATAGTCAGCTATATCCCTCTTCATACCAGGCCACCAATAATGAGGCTTCAAATCATTATACATTTTTGTGCTTCCCGGGTGCATAGCATAAACACTCGTGTGTGCTTCTTTCAGAATACTAGTCTTCAGTTCCCCATCATCTTGTATACACACTCTTCCTCTGTAGTATAGACACCCATCTGCTTTCATCTCATATTCAGTTTCCTTCCCCTCAGGAATTTTAGCCATAATTGCCATTAGTTTTTCATCTGCCTTCTGCCCATCTTGTATTTGCTGTAGTAGGGTTAGCCTCACTTGCAACTTAGCCAAAATAGCTCCATCTTAAGCTAAGGACAGACAGGCATTGAGTGATCTTAAAGCTGTGATGGACTTCCTGCTCAAAGCATCAGCAATTACATTTGCCTTCCCAGGATGATAATCTATCACACAATCATAGTCCTTTAGGAACTCAATCGATCACCTCTGTCTAAGATTGAGCTCCTTCTGTGACACCCCTTACCCGACTACAGTGTAGCCGAGCAAGTTATGCCACTCAGTGTGCCGGAGCACTCTATTTTATCTTAATTCATTTTTATCGTAGTTTTGAATATAACTTGTGAAATATAATTCATTTATTGAAATTGTAATTTATTTGAGGTTCCGAAAATTTTAAAGAAAATCCGGCGGAGTACCGGCTAAAAATGGAGAAAACAGTTCTTCGGAACCTGTGAAAAACACTTCTAATAATCATATTCATCTATTCACAAACTCCAATATCAAAATCTCAATATTTTTCAACCATTCGTTTCTCAATCATTCATCACATTTGATAGTCATGTAACAGTCACAGATCAATATTCACTTTTCCATTTACAAACACAATTTTGCATTATTTACATGAAAATCAAAATACATTACATAAGTTTCATTTACACAAAGGAAAATAAAAATCAATTACAAAATATCAAAATGAAGCCTAGTGTCCTACCAATGCACTGTAGACGGTGAGGTGACACGGACACTATGCAGAACTGTGAACTGCCTTACCGAATCTGTGGTCTACTGGGCCCTCTGTCCAAATCTTCAGTACCTACGCGTTGCAAAAGCGACGCGCTAAGCATAAAGCTTAGTGGTGCCAATAATACAAGAAAATATAATATGCAAATAAAAATAATAATTTCCTTGCTATTGTGTTCATAAGAAATGAGTAATTACTAACTTATTGTTTAGTCGAGGGCTAATCATGTTTTATGATATTAACTTCTTCATGCATTTCGTTATTTTTTTTTTTTCATGATCTTGAGCTTCCTTGTATTTTTGTAATCATTCCTGATACTTAATTTTCATATTTTCTTTAATAATCAGTTCACAGTTATACTTTTCCATTCATTTGGTTGCCCAAGTAACCTATCTTTGGATGATTGGATCGATAACGGGTCGTTGGCACTGGGCACCGCGGTGCCTCGGGCCGTCATACCATGGGACGCAGAACGTTAACCACGTATGCAGTCAATATAGCTAAAAGCTATGATATCACATAATCGGGCATAAAAGCCATGAATGTTGGCATAAAGCCATGAATGCGGGCGTATAGCCATGAATACGGGCACAAAGCCATGAATACAGGCATAAAGCCTTTCGCAGTACTGCTAAAACAATACCCTATTGGATGCCAAACTATCCAATCTGACACACATGTCTAGGTAATACAAGGGCACCTAATATCATTAAATATTAATATATTGTGTTTTATGAATTTATTATTTCATGATAAATTTCAATTATAATTCATACATTCATTTGATCATTTATATGATCACAATTCACATCAATTATCCTTTTATACCATTTTACTCAAAATACTCCTCCTCTCTACAATAATGAGAACTAATGTCTCATTTATACATTAATATGGTTTATTTATTTATTCATTATGTTATTCATATTGATCACAATTCTAAACAATGGTTCACATGTACCATTGTATTCAAAATATTTTTTTCCTTTCTCATTTATACATTCAAGAATCTACTTATGTAATTACAAATTTTATATTTCAAGTTGAGTTACTAATATTTTATGAATTCCATTTGTGATGGGCATATAAGCTCTAACTATCTATTCACATCAATTAAGTGACTTATTTTTTTCATGTTTCAATTAATCCATGAATATTTAATGGATTTCAAATTTATGGCCTTAATTTCTTTTTTACAATTTTGACTAGGATGCATAATCCACATTTGTCATACAATTCTAAGCATTTAAGCTTAGAATTGGTTCTAGGTCTTCATCTTAATTTACTAATCATTTTGATTACTATTCACCTTACTAGTCAACCCAAAATGTTGACCTTTTTATACTTAATGGATATATTAATTCTAATTACACCAAGATCCCACATTTTTAGTTTTATATTTGCTAGTATTAATTGCCAATTGCAATTTAAAGTCCCCTAGATGCATTTCTAATTTCAAATTTTGAATTTTCAAGTTTTGGTGTCACTATTCACCTCATTGGTCAACAAAAATGTTGACTTTTGGATAGAAAATAGGTACATTGGTTTTGACACTCCCAACATACCACATTTTGCATTGAAAACTTCTTGGCATTAAGCATTAATACCATTTCTAAGTTTAAACCAAGTGAGCAGAATTTTTCAGTTTTTGTACGTAAACTTCACTGTTCCATTAATGACTGTTACAGTGGGAATTTGAAGAAATGGTAAACGTGAAAGTTGTTCTTTATTTTGTCTAGTTGAATTTCCTTTTTTGAATCACTCTATTTGGAGTTTTGTAGCTCTAGATATGGTCCAAAAACCACAGCTGGCCGGATTTCAAATCTGCAGAATTTACCAAATCTACAGTACCATGAACAGTGATTGTGGCTGCCATTTGGGTTAGGTTCTGTTCATAATTTGGGGTAGGTTTCTTCATAAAAGTTGTTTATCTAGGTCTTAACTTGTTGCTGTAAAAATTTCAGGTCCATTGACCATTTCTACAGTGAGTTATGGCCAAATGAACAGTAACTGTTCATTTGGTCATTTCTGCAGGTGCTGTTGCAGGGTATCCGGATTGGGGCCAACTTTTGGTCCACTTGCTTTGGTCTTTTGGGCATGGTTTCTTCAGCAAAAATGTGCCATTATAAGCCTAGTTTCATGTCCAATTGGCCAAACACCAATTGGACCAACACAGCCAAAGATATGGCAGTCCAAGTGGACTGAAATTTCAGTCACCCTGCTGCTATCTTTAGGCAGCCTGCACATTCACTTTGCCATGCATTAACTCACTTCAAATTATGATTAACTTGCCTTAAATGGTCACTAATTGACCACTAGAATGTCCATTAATCAATTCAAATGCCAAGTCCAATTTTCACCCTTAAAACCCTAATTCCCATTATGAATTTTCACAACTTACCTTAATTAACTACTAGTTCATTATCCTTATATTTATACACTTTAAACATGGTTTCTAGTTCACTCCAAGTCCATCACAAACACTCAATCCTATTCCTTCCTTAGGGCAGCCGAAATCCATGGCATACATACCCATAAGTTTCATTCATTTAATCCATAATTTCATACTCATTTTTAAGTCCTTAACATGGAACAAGAGATATACATGCATAATTAAGCACTAACCTCTTTGCTCAACTTATTGAGCTTGTGAAAACTCTAAAATTTCTCCTCTTTGTGGCTTCCTAGAGTTGCCTTGTGATGTGGGGACAAGTTTTAGTGAAGGTGACTTAGGGTTTAGTAGTGGAATTTCATGGGAAATGGAAGAAATTAAAGGAAACTTTCATGGAGGGTTATGGAAAAGGGGAGGTCACGTTTTGGCTGAAGAAGAAGAAGAAGATGACCAGAATTTTTGGTCTCCTTTGGTCTCTTTTATTAGTTAATTAAAGGGTTGTTTAATTGTGATTGGAAGAAGCTTTTTAAATGACATCACAATATGCCATATTTGGCATTTTATTGCATTTTCTTTTCTTTTCTTTTCTACTAACTTTCAATTAATTTTTCATCAATATTAATTCATATTTTATTTCGTAATAATTATTTACTCAACTGGAAAAGTCGGCCAAAAATCGTCTCTGAAGGCGAAATGACCAAAATGCCCTCCGTTTGGCTTAACGGGTCAAAATTGTCTGTACCGATTGTAATATTTTTCTAAATATTTTCTTGGCATTCTAATGCCATAGGAACCTCAATGACCCTTCTCTGGAGTCCCAAAAATTATTTTATGAATTTTTTCCCGGGTCTAGGGCTCCTCGTTGCGAGAACCGCAACTTCTCTCTGGGTTACCTATCGCTTGGGCACCGGCTCATTTGACTTGGTTGTATTTTATTTCTAAAATTTTTCCTAAATTTTTCTTATTAATATTTGAGTTAATTTTGGTTCTTGACTTTAGTTTAAATATTTTTCCGAACATTCTAGCTGTCTAGACCGACATCGGTCACCGGAACAGTAGAATGTACGGAGTTGCTACCGGGAGGGTGTTACACCTTCTGGGTTGGCAAATATTTTAGACTCTTGTGGTCTGTATAGATGTAGCATTTTTCACCATATAAATAATGCCTCCATATCTTCAGTGCGAAGATAATCGCTGCTAACTCCAGGTCATGAGTAGGGTAGTTCTGTTCATGTGGCCTTAACTGCCTGGAAGCATAAGCGACCACTTTCCCCTCTTGCATCAATACACAGCCTAGCCCATCATGTGAGGCATCACTGTAGACCACAAAGTCCTTTCTCGACACTGGCTGTGTTAACACTGGTGCCTCTGTCAACACTGGTGCCTCTGTCAACATAGCCTTTAACCTCTCAAAACTAGCCTGACATTTGTCATTCCAGTTAAATCTGACATTCTTGTGTAACAACTTGGTCATTGGAGCAGCTATTAAGGAAAATCCCTTCACAAATCTTCTGTAATACCCAGCTAGCCCCAAGAAACTTCTGACCTTAGTTGTATTTCTGGGAGGCTTCCATTCCATCACTGCTTCTATCTTTTTGGGATCCACTCTAATCCCCTCTGCTGATACTATGTGTCCAAGGAAAGAGATTTCACTCATCCAGAAGTCACACTTGGACAACTTAGCATACAGCTTCTTTTCTCACAGGGTTTGCAGAATAATCCTCAAATGTTCATCATGTTCTTCCCTGGTCTTGGAATACACCAGAATATCATCAATAAATACCACTACAAACCGATCTAAGTATGGATGGAAGATACGGTTCATAAGGTCCATAAATGCTGCTGGTGCATTTGTTAACCCAAACGACATCACTAGAAATTCATAGTGCCCATACCAGGTTCTGAATGCAGTTTTTGACACATCTGCATCCTTTACCCTCAACTGATGATACCCTGATCTGAGGTTAATTTTTGAAAATACACCGGCTCCCTTCAACTGATCAAACAGATCGTCAATTCTGGGCAATAGATATTTATTCTTCACAGTTACTTTATTCAACTACCGGTAATCAATACACAATCTCAAAGTTCCATCCTTTTTATTCACAAAATCGGAGCTTCCCATGGTGACACACTGGGGCGTATGAACCCCTTATCAAGCCACTCTTGCAACTGAGTTTTCAACTCCCTCAATTTAGTGGGTGCCATCCTATAAGGAGCAATGGAAATGGGTGCTGTACCCGACATTACCTCAATAGCAAACTCGACTTCCCTTTCTGGTGGTAAACCAGGCAACTCTTCAGGAAATACATCTGGGAAGTCTCTTACTGTGGATATATCATTCAGGTTTGGCTTAGCTTGCCTAGTATCAACCACGTGTGCTAGGTAAGCTTCACAGCCTTTTCTCATCATTCTTCTTGCAACTGTAGCTGAGATAACATTGGACAGAAAATCTGTCCTTTCACCCACAACAGTGATCTCATTACCCTCAGAAGTTTTCAGAGAAATTCTCTTCAATTTACAATCAACTATTGCCTGATGACGTGACAACCAGTCCATTCCCAAAATCACATCAAACTCGTGGAAGGGCAATTCAATTAGGTCTGCCGAGAATTCATACCCCTGAATCCTCAACGGGCAACCTTTATACACCTTATTCACTATCACACTGTGGCCTAGTGGATTTGTGACCAGAATGTCTTGATCACTCTCCTCTACTAGAACTCTCTATGGGTAGTTTGATGCAAATGTAGGAATGAGTGGATCCTGGATCCACCAATGCATGTACAAAAGTGTTGTAGAGGGAAAACGTACGCCTGATGACATGAGGGGCATCTTGCTCCTCTTGAGCTCTGATGGCATAAGCCCTGGCTGGTATTCTAGTGTCTGGCCTCTCAGTTGACTTAGATGTAGGCCTCAGTGATGGACCAACTGCCTCAGGTTTACCAGGCTTCCTACCTCTTTGTGGTGCAGAAGTAGGTCTGTCAGTTTGTGTTGGAGCAACAGTAGTAGTCCTTTTCGGACAATTCTTGATCTGGTGTTCTGTCGATCCACACTGTAAGCATGCACCGGTCACTCGCCAACACTCCCCTTTATGCCACTTCGGCAAGATCGACGGGGAGAAGATGCAGGGGCTGGTCCCCTAAACACCGTCCCTGGAGAGCTGGCCATTGATAGTGTGGACTGGCCTCTCCTAGGTGTAAACTGTGGTTTGGGCCCCTAAGACTGACCCTGACCCTGTGGTGGTCCTGAACTCTGAGCAGGAGGACCCTTACTCTTCTTGTTGGGAGTAGAGAATGCACTGGACTGACCCGAACCTCTCTTCTGCTGTCTTTTCCTTCTATTTTGTTCATTGATTCTAACCCTTTCCACTTTTGATGCAGCATCCACCAGTTTAGAAAAATTCGTGATCTCCAGTGCTGTGATCATGACTTTGATGTTGTCATTGAGCCCTTCCTTAAACCGTCTGCACCTCTCTGCCTCGGTAGGGACTATCTCCCTCCCATACCAGCTCAGTCTAACAAACTCATGCTCATACTCAGCCACTGACAACTGTCTCTGTCTCAAATTGATGAATTCTCTTCTTCGCTCTTCTAAATACACTTTACTAATATATTTCTTCCTGAACTCTATGAGGAAGAATTCCCAGGTGATCCGTTCAGGTTGCACCTCACTGGTTACTGTGTCCCACCACTGATATGCATCATCCTGAAGTAGGGACACAGCACCCACCAGGTTCTGGTCGGGGGTGCAGTTTAGCTGTTTCAATACTCTGATGGTTCTGTCCAACCAATTTTCTGCAGCCATGGGATCATCCTCCCTCTTTCCAAAGAAGTCTACAGCCCCATGTTTTCGTAATTTCTCCAAATGGGACTTCTGTGGGGCTAGTGGAGGTTGTGGCTGTGGTTGTGGTGGTGGAATTGCTCCCATCATTTGCCGATAGAATTCGTCATTTGCTGGAATAGAGCAAACTGAGGTTGAGCAGGTGCCTCAGCTGCTGGTGGAGCAGATTCTCCCGCCTTTGGACTCACCCTTGGTGGAGCATGACTCTCCACCTCTTAATCAACTGCTCTTTGAGAAGCAGGATCCATATCCTATTCAAAATAAGAAAACAAACAGATCTGCATCAGTGTCACCTCAACACTTACAAATGCAATGCAATGGTATGCACTCTATCTAGACTCAGAAACGCCTAAACCGATGTTCTGATACCACTAAATGTGACACCCTTTACCCGTCTACAGTGTAGCCGAGCAAGTTATACCACTCAGTGTGTCGGAACACCAATTCATGTTTCAATTTCAATTAATCCTTTTTAATTCATTTATTTATAATTTTTTGATAAATCTAAATTTTTCCACAAATTTTATAGAAAATCCGACAGAGTGCCGGCTATAAATTGGAAAAACAGTTCTTCTGAACCTGTTAAAAACACTTCCAATAATATCATCACATTATTCTCAATCAACCTCCAATATATTCTCAACAATTTCTCAATTCACTTCAGTATCTCAAAAATTCAATTCAATTCAAAACACAATCAACTCAATGAAAAATGCTCAATTTATTACTGAACATATTCCATAGATACTTACATCAAAAGCATAATTACATGAATTTATAATATACATTATAGAAGGTTACAAAATATAAAATATCAAAATATCAAAATATCAAAATGGCCTAATGTCCTACCTAATGCACTGCAATGTGAGGTGACTCTGAACTCTAATTGCAGATATAAAGGCTCACCCTGTATGAGGCCTGCTAGACTCCCCAGCTATGTCTCCAGTACCTGCGCGTGGAAAAAGCGATGCGCTAAGCAATTCTGCTTAGTGGTGACAATATAAAATAAAATAAAATAAAATAAAAACATGTATACAGAATGTATGTTTACATTTTTGGGTGAACTAAGTCTCAAATGTTTATTGCAATATTATTCAATTGAAGTTTGGTAAGATTTATTAATAATGCCCGAGTAACCTATACTAGTTGACTGGACTGGATAAATGGGTAAACTGGTACTGGGTACTAAGAAACTCGGACCATCACACCATCGGTCACATTGTGTCTCCCGGTGTGCAACAGAACAGCTAATAAGCTATGATAATTATCGGGGATTAAACCCGAGTATAACAACTCAATATCATAGCCAAAGGCTATTATGTCACAGAATGGCATGGGAAGCCATGAAATAGAGAATGGCATGAAGCCATTTGCAGTACTGCTAACAGAACCCTATTGGCATGCCAACCTATCCAAACCAATCACATTAGGCCTACTAGGGCATTTAACACTTTCATTTATGTAATTCTTTGAAATTGAATTTTTATGATTACTATTCATTTCATTGGTCAACCAAAATGTTGACTTTTGCATTGAAAATAGGTAAATTAGCTTAAATATCATCAACATACCACATTTTGCATTTTAAACTTGTTGGTATTGGTTGCCAATACCATCTCTAAGTTTAATGTGAATTGGACAAAATTTTCAGATTTCAAGCTTTGGGTTTACTGTTCCATTAGTCATTTTTGCAGTGGAAATTTGGAAAAATGCTCAACATGAAAGTTGTTTCTCATTTTGTCTAGTTTAATTTCCTTTTTTGAATCACTCCATTTGGAGTTTTGTAACTCAAGTTATGGCTTAAAAACCATAACTGGCCGGATTGGACAGATTCCAAAATTCTGGGCAAATCTGTTTCTGCCAGATTTGGTAACTCAAGTTTGGTTGGCAATTTGACTAGGTTATGATCATAATTTGGGACAGGTTTCTTCATGAAAGTTGTTAATATATGTGTTACCTTGCTGCTGGTAAACTTTGAGGTCAATTGGACCTTTCTACATTGAGTTATGGCCAAATGACCAAATACTGTTCATTTGGTCATTTTGCCCAGACAGATTGCAGGTCACCCGGATTAGGGCAAACTTTTGGTCAAGTTGGTTTGGTTTTCTGGGCATGGTTTATTCACCAAAGTTGTGCCATTATGTGTCTAGTTTCATGTCCAATTGACTTTGCACCAATTGGACCTCTATATTTCAAGTTATGGCTGCCCAAACCTGCTGGACTCATGTCCAATTCTGCAGGTCACCTAGGGCAGCCACACTAATCTCAATTCCCACAACCCAATTCACTTCATTTTTTATTCAAACCAAACCAAATGGTCACTAATTGACCATTAAAGCCTACTTCCATCATCACATGATCAACGTCTCATTCCTCAACCCAAACCCTAACTCAACATTTCAAAATCATGCATTATCATTGCATTTATCAATTCCCTTATGAGATACTCATTAAGGGCAGCCATACTAGCATGTTAACTCCCCAAAAATCATCACCATATTACCCTAACCATGGCTGCCAAAATTTAGGGTTAGCATACCAATGGTGTTTCATCAAATTTCTTTGTCATTTACACATATTTATAGTTCTTAAACATGAAATTAAAGTGAAATTCAAGGTTTAGGTCACTAACCTCTTAGGGAGCTAATCCAAAGCTTGCAAGAACTCTTTCTTTTTAATTCTTCTTGCTCCCAAAAGCTTCACTAGGATGTAAGAACAAATTTTTATGTTGCTAGGTTAGGGTTTTATTGAGAAAAGACTAAGGAATTCAAGCTTTGCAAGCATGAAAATGAAGGAGGGAAAGGAGGAGTGTGGGGCGTCTCTTTTGGGAAGATGAGTAGCTGCAGAATTTTTTCTAGAATTGTCTCTTTTTCTGCCCAATTTATGTATTATAAATGTCTTCCTTTAATTTGATTGGCCATCCCTTTTTAATTACCTCATGCTTACATAAGCATGAGGTAATAAATCTCATTTTCTTTCCATTTTTTATCTAATTAATTTCAATTAAATTTTTTTAACAATATTTAGTCATATTTTATGTTATATAAATCATTTATTTAACTGGACAAGTTGGTCAAAAATCATCTCTGAAGACGAAATGACCAAAATGCCCTTCGTTTGGCTTAACGGGCCAAAATTGTCTGTACCGATTGAAAAATTTTTCTAAGTATTTTCTTGGCATTCTAATGCCATGAGAACCTCAATAACCCTTCTCTGGAGTCCCAAAAATTATTTTATAATTTTTCCCCCGGGTCTAGGGCTCCTAGTTGCGAGAACCGCAACTTCTCACTAAGTTGCCCATCGCTAGGGCACCGGCTCATTTAACTTGGTTGTATTTTATTTCTAAAATTTTTGCTAAATTTTTCTTACTAATAATTGAGTTAATTATGGTTCCTCACATTAGTTTAAATATATATATATTTTTTCGGACGTTCTAACTGTCCGGACTGACACTGGTCACCGGAACAGTAGAATGTTCGGAGTTGCTACAGGGAGGGTGTTACATTTCATGCAAAATATAATCAATTTTCAAAGTCAATTTTCCATTCACAAAGTGGCAACACAGTAGTTATCGAAATCCATAATTAACACAATGCATACTAATAAAGTTTTCAATGGGAAAATGATAATTTAAAGTTATTATGCACAAAAACAATTTAAAACTATAATGTTCAATTGTAATTTAGGCAACAATCAAACAAACCTCATTTTCAAATTTCCATTCCTAAAATAGGCAATAAACTTTTCTCAAATAAAATTTCCCAAGTCATAATCTCAAAACTTATTTCTCCAAATAAATTTTCTAGTAAAAGCAGTGAATATAAAAAGTATTATGCACAGATCTGATCTAAGTCACCTCTAGGCCTTGACTCAATGTTCCTTATGCTTCTCAATATCTTTTTCAATTGAAACACACAATTTAAAGTGTTTCAATACTCAGTTAACTTGTTTCTAATAATAAGATCCAATATCTAAATTTTCTTGGTACTATTCCCTTCAATTCATTTTATTAGTCAACCTACAATGTTGACCATTAATACACACTAGGTAAATTAATTTTAATGTTCCCAATTTGTCACATTTTATATTCTCTAAGTGTTGGTATATGTTACCAATTTCATTTTAAAGCTTATGCATTTTATTGCCATTTTCCAGATTTCATGGCCAAAGTTTACCGTCTATTGGACCAAGATACAGTGTAAATTTAATAGATTTCTCTTTATTAAATTGTTTCTTATTGTGTCTTCTTTAATTTCCTTTTTGAATCACTCCATTTGAAGTTTTATAGCTCAAGTTATGGTTAATTAACCATAACTAGGTCAAATCTAAGTTTTAGTTTCCTTTTTAGGCATTTTCGGTTCTGATTTTACTAATTTATTTGGACTGATTGTAATCATATTGAGGTCTAGCATTCTTCATAAGTATTGTTACCCTATGTTGTAGGGACAACCAGAAATTTTGCTTACCATTTTTTAAGTCTTATAGAATTCTTTATAGATAAATTGTTAACTTGGACTCAAAGGTCCTATATTGGCATGGTCCTTAATTAGGTCAATGGCTTGACCTTAAATTTTGATCTTATACATTTATAATTTGAGGAAGTTGTCTAAAACAATGTTTTAAGTCTCTTTCTTAGCTTTCCATATTGGTATGGCTCATTTAAATTGGACACTTCTGGTGGGAGATATGCTTATTTGAATTTTCTGGATTTTATGGTCAAATGTGCTAATTCTAGATTTAGTGTGCCAATTTAATCAAGTTAATTGACCTAGTTCCCTTGATTTTTGGTTTTGGTCAAATTACCAATATTGTAGATCTATGTCTTATTGAAATTTTGGGACTGATTTCATGTCATTTGGAGTTCTATGGACCAAGTTATGGTCATTTTACTAATGCTGGTCAAGTTGCACTTATATTGCAAAGTTTAAGTCATTTTTAGGTCAAATTCAATTCGGCCAGTTTTTGTAATCCAACTTGTGCAAGCATTTTGACTTGGTTCTGGTCATTTCTGGGCTTTGGTTCTTCATAAGAGTTGTAGCTCTCTGTCTAAGCTTTCCATGGTATAAATTTCAGGTCATTTGGACCTGTTTTGAGTGAGATATGGCCAAAATACTGACTACTATTCAAATGGTCAATTTTCAGGTTTGTAATGTTACCAATCAGGATTTGGTCAATTTTCATGTCACTTTCTGGATAGAATTTATGTAGGTTTCCAACATGAAAGTTGGCACATTTTGTGCCTAGTTTCACCTACAATTGGCCTCATACCAATTGGAGTCACACAATTCCATTTATAGCCTAAAATACATACTGCCCTTAACACATTTTTGAAGCATTAACCAATCACACATTCAACCAACTATACTTCACTTCCCAACCTAATTCTGCATTTGTATCATACCACAACCATTCATCACTTTACATTATAGGCACTTTGGGTAGTATATAACCAATTGACAATGCACCAATTACACTTCCAATTCACAATGTCCAATTCTAAACAATATATACACATAACACTCCTAACCATTACATATAACTTCCATCATCAATTATACCTATTGCCTCTACATCATCACCACCAGAATTCATCAATAATTTCCATCAATTTACACATAAAATCACGAGTTTACAAGCTGCCAACCATGGCAGTTTACTAAGGTAATTAATTCCCCTTTCAAACCCCTAAATACAACACTAACATTAATATACACATACAATTAACTTGTTAATCTTTCTAATCACTTCATTCAACATCAATTCCCACTAATTTAATGTGAGAATAATCAAACCTCTTTCATCACCATGGCTACCAAATTCATGGTGAACCAAAACTCAAGCATTTCCTCAAAATTTCTTAACCATTTAACTTGTCTCAAGCTTAACACAACTTTTACTTAAGGAAACTTAAAGAAACTAACACTAACCTTTTTATGGAGCTTGATCAAACCTCAACTAATCCTTTCCTTTTTGCTCCCTACAATCTGCCCAAGGTGTGTAGAGCAACTTTAATGAAGAAACTTAGAAGAAATGAGGGCTTGATGATGGTGGAGTGAAGCTTCTTACATGGCCATCCATGGTGGTTTCTATGGGAGAATATTCAATAAGCCAAGAATGGAATTGAGAGAAAGAAGAAGGTGTTTTGGCTGTCCACTTGTCCACTTAGGTTTATATAATCCCATAGTGCTCCACTAAGGTGGATTAAAGATTGAATTAATCCAAGTCCCTTAATTTGCAATTTTACCACCATTCTTTCACTATTTATTTTATATAACCAATTTCTTATTTTTCATGGTATTTTTAAAATTTAATACCACTTATTTTTTAATGGACATTTAGGTCAAAAGTCAACTCTAGGTGTCAAATGACCAAAATTCCCCTATTCGGTTTGTATTCCCGATTTTTTGATAACACCTATTTTTTTGTTAGTTTCTTGATTTTTCATTTTTCTTTGTACTAATTTATTAATTTTTCTTTGACATTTCTAAGTCAATTATACCTCAATAAATGTTTATTTAAGTCCCAAAAATATTTCCCAGGGCTCTCTGCGGTCCAGGGCTAGTCAACGGTCCTCGCCGCAACTTCCCGGTGCGGTCACCCATCGCTATGGTTTTTTGCTCGTTTAAATTAATCACATTTCATTGCTCTTATTTTTCCTTTGTTTTTCTTGTATTTTCCTTTATTGTATTTCATTATCTTATTTCTCTTCACTAACATTTAAGTATAATTCTAGGCATCCTAGCTGTCTGGACAGACACCAGTCACCGGAACAGTAGAACGCACTACCAAATATAGGGGTGTTACAAAGTTGAACTCCACTTCTTCTTCTCATACCTTGAGGGTTAGTCGCCCATTTTTTATGTCTATGATGGCTCCGGTGGTTGCCAAGAATGGTCTTCCCAAGATGATAGAAATTTGAACATCTTCTTCCATCTCAAGGACAACAAAGTCTACTGGAATGAAGAATTTTCCCACTTTGATAAGCATGTTCTCAAGTATGCCCACAGGATATTTAATAGATCGATCAGCCAATTGCAATGAGATTGTCATGGGCTTCAGTTCTCTGATCTCCAGCTTTTTGCATATTGATAGAGACATTAAATTGACTCTTGCCCTAAGATCGTAGAGGTCCTTGTCTATTTTCTTGTTACCAATGAGGCAGGGTATGGAGAAGCTTCCTGGATCTTTCAACTTTGGAGGCAGTTTGTTTTGCAGTATGGCACTGCATTCCTCTGTTAGAGCTACTGTTCCATAGTCTTCTAGCTTTTTTTTCTTTGACAGAATTTCCTTAAGAAATTTGGCATAGGATGGCATTTGAGAAAGTGTTTCAGTGGGGATGTTGATACAAAGTTTTTGTAAAACTTCCAAAACTTTCCAAACTGCTTGTCCAATTTGGCTTTCTGAAATCTCAGAGGAAAAGGTAGGGGAGGCTGGTCTGGTTTGTCACACCCTACTCCTCTATAAGATGTAACATGATCCCGTAGTATACCTAATGAATTACCGTACTTCTCCTACCGATAATCCATTAAATATACTACAAGGGATTTTAAAACAATTTTCGGGAAATTTAAGTCAGATTAAAATCTGGTGTTATAAATTTTTATTTTTTTTTTTAAATTTCGACAAAGTGCCGGCTGTATTTTGAGAAAACAGTTCTTCAATCCTGCAAAAGAAAATGCTCCCAATATGTTTTCTCAAATACAACTCCAACAAACTTTATTTCAATTCACAATTCAATTCTCAATACACAATCAATTCATTTTCAAACTAATCTCATCATGAACAAATATTTCATTGATTATAAGACTCAAAATTTATATTACAAAACTATTCAAGTAAATGAAATCTCAAATTTACATTTACAATAATTTACATTTAATTACATACCAAAATATTTTACAAGAGTTTTTATACAACTGCTCGAATAATTTACATACATATTATTACATGCATACATCAAAACCTATGTACATGGGTATACCTATAATATACACGAGTAATCTGAAAGTGTCTTCAAAGAAACTTACTCACTGCTCTATGCTCTTCTTACCTGTGACAGCATACAAAGCTATCGCTGAGTGGTGAACTCAGTGGTGCACAACTATAATTAAAACATAGTACAATATACATTGACAAAATTTACAGTAAATAATTTGGAAATCTGAATACTCATGAAATTCTAAAACTCAAAATATTCATTGCCAATAATGTAAATCATTTGTATAAAATGACTTCGATCATGAAATTCAATTTATCAAATCATAACTAACCATTTAGGTAATTCCAACAAAATCAATTATACATAAATCATAATTGAAATCACAATTCTTTACCATTCAAAAGCCATTCTGTATTTCAAAAATCATTCTGTATCTCAAAAATCATTCTTTATCTCAAAAATCATTCTTTATCTCACTAACTATGCAAGACTAATCCGAAAGGGCCATATTCGATGTGATTCTAACTCCCTATGGTCGGGGAGGTCAAATCAGATTCTAACTCCCTATGGTCGGGGAGGTCGAATCATCGTGCACAGTACCATCACAATAATTAATCTTCTGCAAGGGCCATAACGATAAAATAAACTTAGATCTAACCTCAAATCAGAGGAAAATCTAAGCCTGTGCACGTACCATGGTAATCAAAACACAACTAACTCCATTGTCTTCTCAACAAATGAGAGAGACGGGTAATAACCTAGTCAAGCATCTATAGTGAGATATAAAACAATATCACAATCCTTTTAGTGAGCATAAATCACAATATAATTCGATTCAAAGTCAATTCCAATATCCAATAATTTTTTATGCTCATTACAATTCAAATCATAAATTTGCATTTTTCCATGAAAATTACCATCATAATTCAAAACATGTTCTATCGCAATTTTCCAAAACATAATTTATTCAATCCATAACAATGCTTAATACTTGTGGAAATACCATTTCACAAAGCTAAATTCATACATACTATAACAATTTCAATAATCATTGAATTAAATCCAATGCTTGTTAAACATAATACATAAGAAAATATGTCATTTAATCATATGAAATATTCAAAACAAAATCAGTTAAAAACTAGCTGTGCACAAACCTCTGATAACTGTTTCTTGGCTCTGACTCAGTGTTTCCTTCCCCTTCCTTGAGTCTTTGCTAACTGAGAAACACAATTTGAAGTGTTTCAGTACTCATTTAAACTGTCTCTAAGAATAAGGTTTAATAATTAATTTGTCGAATTATATTATTTCCTTAGTTAACCTAATATGTCGACTCTCGATGCGTTCTAGGTAAATTCGGTTTTAATGTCACTAATATGTCACATTCAATAGTCTTTTAGGGTTGGTACATGTTACCAAATTCATTTCCATGTATCTTGCATTTTCTTGCAATTTGCTAGATTCCGGGATACTAGTTTGACCTAGCCGGACGACCTAGTTCCCTCGGTTCTCAGGTTTCGGTCAAAACTACAAACTTGTAGATCTATGTCTTATGAAACGCGGGGCAAAATTCCAGGTCATTCTGAGTTATGTAGACCAAGTTATGGTCATTTTACTATTGCTGGTCAAATTGCACCAAAATTGGTCATATTAGGTCACTTTGGGTCATTTTAGGTTCGGCCAGTTTTTGGACCCGAACTTGTGCAAGCTGTTTGACTTTCTTATGGTCATTTCTGGGCTTTGGTGTCTTCATAAGACTTGTAGATATGGGTCTTAACTATTCATGGTTAAAATTTCAGGTCAATTGGACCTGTTTTGAGTGAGTTATGGCCTAAACACTAACTGCTGCCCAAATGGTCAATTTTCAGGCCTTATTTGCACTTAATCCGGATTTGGTCATTTTTCAAGCTACCTTGCAAGCAGAATTTTGGTAAGCTTTCTTCATGAAAGTTGGCAAATTTTGTGCCTAGTTTCACCTCCAATTGGTCTCATACCAATTGGAGCCACACAATTAAAGTTCTAGGCCTAAAACACAAACTGCCTTATTGAAATTCTTGCATACACATCAAGCATCACTTTTAACACTCACCAAACTTAACATTCAAACCAATTCTGGTTGTACCACAACCTAAACATAATTTATAACATATTATAGGTCATTTTGGAAGCTTACAATTACATTCAATGTGCACATTATAGTCCAGAATTTACCAACTTCAATTTACACACAATTTAACTACATAACAAGCTCATTTACATGCCTAAACTCAAACCCTTGTACACATATACAATCTGCCATAGCAAGCACCATAATTCAATCATGTAATTTCATAAACCAACCCATGAAATAACATTTTTTTGGTTCACAATGCAAGCTGCCGATTCACCATCACACTCCATTAATTTCCAAGCTTCCAAATTCAAATACACATTCACAATATACTTAGTATACATCACCCAATTTATTTCTACACATATAAACACATAATCAACCCTTTAATCTACCATTTACAAGCAAGAATAAACTGTCTTCAAGGAGTTTCCATGGCTGCCAAAAATACAGCTCTCCCTTTAAACATCAAACCTCAAAATTCTTTCCAAAATTCAACTACCCGTAACCTCCTTACTAACTTTAATGAAGCACTAACCGAAAACATAAACTTACCACTTTGGAAACTCTTCAAAATCTCTCCAAAACTTGGTCTTCTTGCTGCCTATCTACTGCCCAAGTGATGTAGAGCAATTTTAGTGAAGGAAGCTTGAGGTTTCCATGGTTAGATCATGGGTAGATGAAGGTGGAAAATGGGGCAGCCATGGGAGCTTCAATGGGAGTTATTTTCTGCTGGTGTTGAGGTTTCCATGGTTGGATCATGGGTAGATGAAGGTGGAAAATGGGGCGGCCATGGGAGCTTCAATGGGAGTTATCTTCTGCTGGTGTTGAAATGAGGTTGAAGATGAAGTTTAAATCTGTCCAAATGCATTATAAAGGTGTCCCACAATGTGAGTTAATGGACCACTAACTTTAGGAAATTACTTATTTAATTAAAGTTACCAAATTTGCAAAATTTGCCTCATTATTTCCACTTTTATATTATGTACCATATTTTTATTTTTCATTGCATTTTCAAAGTTTAATATCATTTATTTTTAATAGACATTTAGGTCAAAAGACAACTCGGGGTGTCAAATGACCACAATGCCCCTGTTCGGGTTGCATTCCCGATTTTTCGGTAACATCGGGTTTTGTCCGTTTTTCGATTTCTCACTTTTCTTTGTACTAATTATTTAATTTTCATTTAATATTTCTTATGGTATTTATACTTTAATAGGGGTCTATTTAAGTCCTAAAAATATTTTCCAGGATTCCCCGCGGTCCAGGGCTAGTCAACGGTCCACGCCGTGACTTCCCGGTGTGGTCACCCATCGCTAGGGCTCACGGCTCGCTTAACTTGGTTACATTTCTTTGCTATTATTTTTCCTTTATTTTTCTTGTATTTTCTTTCGTGTATTTCATTATTTTATGTCTCCTCACTCATATCGAAGTGTAGTTCTAGGCATTCTAGCTGTCCGGACAACACTGGTCACCGGAACAGTAGAATGCACTACCGAACTTAGGGGTGTTACATGGTTCTTGTAATTTCTTTGTCTTCCTTGCTTCCTCTTCCTGATCTTTCTTAGCTTCTTCCTTCTTTTTCTTTGCTTGGCCTTTAGATTTTTCTATGGTTTCCTCTGTTGGTTCTACCTCTGGTTGTACTAGAGTTCTCTCACTCCTCAGTGTAACTGCCTTACAATGCTCCCTTGGGTTCATTTCTAGTTGGTTAGGCAGTTTACCAGTAGCCTTACTTGAAGAACTTGCTTGTTGAGCGATTTGATTCTCTAGCATCTTGTTATGAGTAGCAAGTTGGTCCATTCTGGAAGTCAGTTGTTTAATTAATTCATTTTGTTGTTGTTGAGCTGCTAGGAATCCTTCCATCATGGTTTCCATGGTCATCTTCAGTTTAGGTTGTTGAGGTTGGAGAGGTAGTGATGGCTGTGCAAAGTTTTGACCTCTGTTCTAAAATCCAGGGGGTGCTGGTGGTTTGTACACTTTTTGCTTGTTTATTGGCTGGTTCTGCTAATTGGACCATGAGAAATTTGGGTGGTTCCTCCATCCAGGGTTGTAAGTATTTGAATATGGATTGTAGGGCTACCTTTGGTTAAAGTTTCCTCCATTATTCACATAGTTCATCTGTTTTGTGGAGGGTTCATTGAAATTGCTGTATTCTGAACTCATGTATCCTCCTCCATAGCTGTCCTCATGTTGACTGTTTGTACCAACTGCATTGGCTTGCATTCTTTCGAGTCTCTTTGTGAGCTGATCAAATTGAGCATTTATCATGCTTAGGGCATCTACTTCCAGGACCCCTACAGTTCTCCTTGCATTTCCTCTTTCATTTGACCACTCATAATTATGGTATTTAACCCTTTCTAGAAGTTCAAGTGCTCGTGTCACTGTTTTCTCCATTAGATCACCTTCTGCAGCTGAATCAATTATGCTCCTTGTAGAGGGTAGTAACCCATTATAGAAATTTTGCACTAATAGCCAATCCTCTATGCCATGGTGTGGACATTCCCTCTGCAAGTCTTTATATCTTTCCCACGCGTCATAGAGTGATTCTCCTTCCTTTTGTCTGGAGGTGTTGAGCTCAAGCCTTAGTTTTACAGTCTTTGCAGGTGGAAAATACCTTGCTAGAAAAGCTTGAGAAAGGTTTTGGTGAACATTCCAGCCGGTTGAGAAAGTAACCACTTCCTTGCTCTGTCTCGAAGGGAGAATGGGAATGCTCTGAGTCTTATTGCTTGATCAGACACTCCATTCATCTTGAATGTGTCACATAGGGCAAAAAAGCACTAGAGGTGATAGTGTGGGTCTTTTGTTGGTGAACCTGCAAACTAGGTTTGTTGAATCATTTAGAGCCATGCTAGTTTTAATTAAAAGTTATTGGCTTCCTGTAACACTCCTTTTTGCATAGCCTGGTATATGTTACTGTTCTGGTGACCGGTGTTGGTCCGGACAATTAAGGGGATTAGAACCACAGTTAAGACAACTAGATAAGCCATAAACACAAATAATTAGTAATTGTCAATTAGTTAAGTATAAATAAGAAGAACAGAAGATATGAAGTTAAACGAGTCGAGAGTCACAGCGATGGGTGACCTTCTCGGGAATGACTGCAAAGTCGATTTAAACTCAAACTTCGAACCATAAAATATGACGATGCGGTCCTTAGGACTATTACGAACACAGTGGAAAAGAGAAAATTACAAAAAAGAATTGTTAAGTCAGTTAAATAATTAGGTCAAGGAGCCCGAAGGAATATTGAATTATTTGCAAATTGGGTTGAACCGACGAGGGGCAATTTGGTCAATTGACCCCGAGAGCTGACTCCTGACCTAACTGTCAAATAAAATCATAGAAAAGAAAATTTTGGAGTCAGGAATTAAATTAAAGAACTAATAGAAAAATAAATGAAAAAAAAAAAGAAAAAAGAAAATGAAAAAGTGAAGGGAGATGACATCATGCATGATGCCATAAAGATTATAATTAATATATTTAATTAATTAGATATTTTGGTCTTCCATAAGATAAAAATACAAGAAAAGAAAGAAAAAAAAAAACTAAAAAGTCCTTCTTCCTTCCCTAAGTTGCCGCCCCACCTTTCACTAAGTCACCATGGAAGAAACTCCATTGAAGCTTGAGTTCAAGCTTCAAAACCCCTACTAAACCTTACCTTGACCCCAAATTAATCCATTAGAACTTCATAACCTCACTTGAGAAGAGGATTGAGCAAGAAAGAAGGAAAGAGGACTGGAATTGAAGATTGAAATTCAAAGTTTAAGGTTAGTGAATTTAAATTGAAAATTTATGTTTAATATTTGTGTTCTTAGTGTAGGTAACTTAGATCTTAACTTAAAATTAAAAGAAAACAATTATTGGGGGAGTAATATGGAATTTCATCCATCTAGGGTTAGGGTTTGATATGGATGATTTTGATGCAAATTATGAATTAGTTAAGTGTGATTGAGTGTGAGAAAACTAAATATGCATTTAGAATTCAACAAATGTAACAAATTGGTGAATTAGGGTTTGGACTTAGGGTTTAGAGACAAAAATGTGAGAAATTGGTAAATGATGTCTTTGACCTAGTTTGAAGTGAGAAATGGTCATTTGTGACCAAATGAAGTGTGCTAGAAGTGTTTGAACAAAAAGCAAATTCGGATTCAATGTGGTCATGCTGCTGGCAGCAGGACCAAGGTCCCTTTGAGGGACTAAAACTGAAACTTTACAAGTCCAATTGGTATGAGACCAATTGGGAATGAAAATAGACACTAAATGACACAATTTTCATTTAGGAACCATGCCCAAAAAGTGACCAAAACCTAGTGAACATATTGACCAAATCCGGAAAATCTCAATTTGCCCTGTACAAACTGACCAAATGAACAGTGTTTTTTCATTTGGCCATAACTTGAGCTAGATAGGTCTAAATGACCTGAAATTTTAGCAGTGGACATATGAGACATAGATCTAAAACTTTCATGAAGAACACAAACCCAAATTATGCCATTAACCTAGTCATTGGGCCACCCAAAACTTGGTGACCTAAAACTGCTAGAACCAAAATTTGCCCAGAAATCTGGGTTAAGTCCAATCTGGCAACCATGGTTTAAATGGCTATAACTTGAGCTACAAAACTCCAATTGGAGTGATTCAAAAAGGAGAATAAACTTAAGACAATAGGGAACATTTTATATGAAGAGAGTTTTGCCAAATTCTAACAGAAAAATGACCAATGGAATAGTGCAACTTAAGACACCAAAACTAAAAATTTGCAAATTTGCCTAAAACACTTAGAATTTGAGTAAACAACCAAAACCAGCAAATTTAGTGACCAAAATGTGGTATGTGGGTGAAGTTGAAGTTCCCATACCTATTAAGCCTTAGAAAGTCAACAAATTGACTTAAATAGTACCATGAATAGTAACTCCAAAATGAAAATTTCTAAGAATGTTAGTTTAAGCATATTTGGGCTAAAATTAAGTATTTATGAATTAATTATTAGATTTATTGTGAAATAAGATACTGAAATACTATAAATTTTGTGTTTCAGCTGAAAAAGACCCGGAAGGTATAAGGGACTGAGTCAAGGACTAGAGGCGCTCACGTCAGGTTTGTGCATAATAAACTTAAAATTCTTTGTTTCTACTTAACAATTCTTGAAATAAATGTTGTGAATAATTTTGATTATTATGGCTTTGAAAATATTATTTGAAAAATAGTGTGTTGCCTACTTTGTAAATGAAAAGTTTGGAATAAAATATGATTTGTGAATTGTATGAAATGTTTGAATAACTTGATTTAAATTGTTTTTATTCACACTTGGCATGGCAATATTAATATATTCCTCCTCCACTTGTGGGGTGAGTTTGATATTTGATCACTTTCCTCCCTCTCAGGCTTCCCAGTCTGAGGGGTGAGTTTGGATGAGTACTCATTAGCTAGCTAGCCACCTCCCTCATTGATTTCGATTAGTGGGGTGAGTTTGCCTTATCGTGATGTACACACGACATGTTCGGAAATTTTGTGTCATGGGCTAAGTTGTGTTATTGTTTGGCAATACTATGTTTATTAAATTGTTTGATCAAGCTGTGCTATATTAAGCTTTGAAAATTACGATTTGTTATAAATGTGATTTGAGGAAAAAAAAAAGAAATTATGAAATGCGATTATGAGATTTTTGAATGATGATTTGTTCGTAAATGTTTTATATTATGCATTTTATGCTTTATTGTGCACCACTGAGTATTTATATACTCAGCGATAGCTTTAACTTGCTATCGCAGATAGAGAAAAGGACTTAGCAGCAGAGCGAGCTGCTACAGTTAGAGAAGAGCACAATTGAAGAATTTTTGTACGGGTATTTGTCTATACCCTAATAGTTTAGTTTGATGTAAATATGATAGTATGCATATGTATCTCTGTAATTTGAGCAGTTGTATAGATAAAATTGTAATAATATTATTTTTGAGATTTTACATCTGTAAATTAACTTATGATTGTAAATTAATGATTTAAAATACAATGTGCATGAGTTATGAAATGTTTTGAGATATTAATTCTTGATTTGAAATTTGGAATTTGAATTGAAATGTGCTATTGCTGTTGATTTGAAGTTTGGTGGTTGCAAATGGAGTTGTGATTGAGATATATATTGAGAGTGTTTCTATTTTCAGGTTTTGAAGAACTGTTTTCTCAAAATACAGACGGCACTCTGCCGAAATTTTTGTAAAAATTGCGGAGATTTTAAATGTCCAAGAATTTGATTTATGTGTGGACTCTAAATGAAGGTTTTTAATATTTGAAAAAATTTTATCCACCAATTCCAAAATGAACGAAAATGGTTTTAAAATCCCTTGTAGTATATTTAATGAGTTACTGGTAGGTGAAGTACAATAATTCATTAGGTGTACTATAGGAACATGTTACATCTTACGAGGAGTAAGGTGTGACATGTTTAGTGGTATCAGAGCAAGGTTTTAAAATAAATTTTGAACTGTGAATTTGAAATATTTTGTCGGTAAATACAACTGCTCAAATGTTTGATATATATGACATATTTACATCATGAATATGCACTAACGGAGGTTAACCTCCTTATGTTTGTTATCAGAGAGTAGAAAATTTCTGGAAAATGGAATGGAAGAGGGAGATCATTCCGTAGAGTAATCTGTCGAGGCTGAAGCCCGAGGAGAAGCCCCAGCACTCCAGAATGTGAGTGGGTCAGCCACTCTAGCTCCTCCTCAAGCACCGCAGTTCCCTGCTCAGTTTGCACAGCAGATGGCTGCGTTCTTTCAACAAATGGCGGGAAATGTGCCACCTTAAGCATAGACACAAGCACCTGCAGCACAACCACAGCCTCCGGCTCGGCAATATGAGAAATTAAGGAAATTTGGGGCTACAGAATTCAAAAGAACAGTGGATCCACTAGAAGCAGAACAGTGGTTAGAGAGGATGGAATGGGTTTTCAGAAAACTACAGTGTGCTGAAGAGTTGAAGTTCGAATATTCAGTATCACTTTTGCAAGCGGACGCATATGAGTGGTGGAAGACCATCCCCTACAGTCTGGTAGAGCCACCAGTCCTCACATGGGTAGACTTTTTAAGGGAATTTCGGCAAAAGTGGGTCCCTAATACTTATGTAGACATGAAGCTGCAAGAGTTTTTAAGGTTGAAGAAAGGGGATAGAACTGTAGTAGAGTATGAGCGGGACTTTTCAAGGCTAAGCCATTATGCTGAAAGCTTAGTCTCCACCCTCAGAGACCGGTGTAAGAGGTTTGAGGCTGGGTTGAGGCCTAGCTTGAGAATGCAAGTGGTAGGGTTCTGACACCATAATTTTTCTGAATTGATTTCACAAGCCCTGGAACTGAAAAGGATAGAATTAGAATGGGCAGTGAAAAAGAATACACAAGAGAAAGAGAAAACTGAAAAGGTTACTAGTCAAGCTAGTGAGAGTAGCTCTGGGAAAAAAAAACATTTTAGAGGATTTAGCTCGCGCGAATCGGGTAGAGGTATATCTTCTAGACAAAAACCATCCCAATCTGATTAGCAAACTCAACAGACAAGCAGAAATACGCTGTTGGATCGACTTTGTGATACTTGTGGTAAACCACATAGTGGAGTATGTTATAGAGCTATAGGAGCATGTTTCAATTATGTAGGGACTGGTCATTTTGCTAAAGGTTGCATAAGTCCACGGCGTTATGGATCATTTACCACGGCAGAAGGATCAGCCCAAGTTTCTACCCCGAAGAGTTTACCAACAGTTGGTAGGGGCAGAGGTAGGGGTAGTACACCTGGAAGTCAGAGTACTGTGAATCATCCAGGACAAGGTGATACTCCAGTGAGAGTATACACTATGCGACAGAGGGATGAGGATGAGACTTCTGGTATGGTTGCTAGTATTTTCTCAATTCTTAACTAAGATATGTATATGTGTAAAAAAAAAAAAAATTTATATGTTAGTGACGAGTTTTTTTAAAATTAATTTTGGAAGAGTTTGTCAGTGAAAAGTAATTGCTAGCACACAAGAATTTGTAAAGTTAATTAGTAAGCCTAATTATGTAAGGAAATAGAACCTAAAAGTAAGTTATAGTAGTATAGCTACCTTAGATGCGGGTAAAGGTATTACTGTTGATAGATGTCAGTGGGTACCATAATCAAAAAAAAGTTCAAGATATTAGTGAATTTAAAAGAAATAATATATAGGGAAGTTTATTCTATTGGGATGTATCGTAGTAACTATGCAATATTCTTAATGTTTGTGCTGTAAGCTGCAGATTACAATACTGAGTTGGGATTTATTGTGTAGAGCTATGTACTACCCAATAGTATATAAGGATAAGAATAGTTGTAAACGGCATCTGTTTTGGTACAATTATGATAAGATAAAGTTTTCTTATTGGAAAGGAGTTTGAAAATCCTAACGTGGGATTTAAAACTCTAAGGTTAGAATATTGAAAGGTTATAGTTCAGTACAAAAGAAAATAATGATTACACATTAGTGCAAAATAAGCTATAGAATATCAATGGATAAAAATAAATAGAACAGTAAGAAATGAGAAAAACACTAGAAGAGGAATTGCCACCAAGGCAAACAACCTACTTAAGACGCGTAACGATATTCCAAACTATTTTATCAAGAAAGAAATAAGTTAAACCAAAGCAAACAAGATAGTGCAAAATGGCACATAGGCCTTGGTCATAAATGGAGATGGTAAGATAATGGTTATGGACCTATGGCCAAGAAAGAAAAGACTACAAAAGAAAATAATTGCTAAAACAACAACAAGAAAAGACTAAAATATTCTAAACTAAACTGAAGGTTGCATCAAATGATCAAGAGATTTGATAAGAAAAGAGTAAAATTAAGTTCTCACTCATAGGATCATACGAGGTCCTAGAAAGAGGGGATCCACTGGCACACAGATTTACTTACCTCTAAAATTGAAATGAATTTGAATCTAACTTATGACAGAAGTTCATAAGAAACTTGGCACACGAGGTGAGCAATCAATGAGTAAATAGTATTGGTTAAAGAGCTAAGGAACCATCATTCAGGCCAGGAAGCTACTTAGGAGCATGAATAGGACATGAAGAGACAGCACCCACAACTGTTTAGATACTGATACCAGGTAAAATTTCGAGGATGAAATTATTTTAAGGGGGGGAGAATTATAACACCCCTATTTGCATAGCCTGGTATATGTTACTGTTCCGGTGACCGGTGTCGGTCCGGATAATTAAGGGGATTAGAACCATACTTAAGACAACTAGATAAGCCATAAACACAAATAATTAGTAATTGTCAATTAGTTAAGTATAAATAAGAAGAATAGAACATAAGAAGTTAAATGAGTCGAGAGTCACAGCGATGGGTGACCTTCTCGGGAATGACTGCGAAGTCAATTTAAACTAAAATTTCGAATCGTAAAATGTGACGCTGCAGTCCTTAGGACTATTACGAACACAGTGGAAAAGAGAAAATTACGAAAAAGAATTGTTAAGTCAGTTAAATAATTAGGTCAGGGAGCCGGAAGGAATACTGAATTATTTGCAAACCGGGTTGAACCGGTGAGGGGCAATTTGGTCAATTGACCCCGAGAGCTGAATCCTGACCTAACTATCAAATAAAATCGGAGAAAAGAAAATTTCGAATTCAAGAATTAAATTAAAGAACTAATAGAAAAATAAATAAAAAAAAGAAGAAAAAAGAAAATGAAAAAGTGAAGGGAGATGACACCATGCATGACATCATGCATGATGCCATAAAGATTATGATTAATATATTTAATTAATTAGATATTTTGGTCTTCCATAAGATAAAAATACAAGAAAAGAAAGAAAAAAAAAAAAAACCAAAAAGTTCTTCTTCCTTCCCTAAGTTGCCGCCCCACCTTTCACTAAGTCACCATGGAAGAAACTCCATTGAAGCTTGAGTTCAAGCTTCAAAACCCCTACTAAACCTTACCTTCACCCCAAATTAATCCATTAGAACGTGATAACCTCACTTGAGAAGAGGATTGAGCAAGAAAGAAAGAAGGAAAGAGGAGTGAAATTGAAGATTGAAATTCAAAGTTTAAGGTTAGTGAATTTAAATTGAAAATTTATGTTCAATATTTGTGTTCTTAGTGTAGGTAACTTAGATCTTAACTTAAAATTAAAAGAAAAAAATTGTTAGGAGAGTAATATGGAATTTCATCCATCTAGGGTTAGGGTTTGATATGGATGATTTTGATGCAAATTATGAATTAGTTAAGTGTGATTGAGTTTGTGAAAACTAAATTTAGAATTCAACAAATGTAACAAATTGGTGAATTAGGGTTTGGACATAGGGTTTAGAGACAAAAATGTGAGAAATTGGTAAATGATGTCTTTGCCCTAGTTTGAAGTGAGAAATGGTCATTTGTGACCAAATGAAGTGTGTTAGAAGTGTTTGAACCAAAAGCAAATTCGGATTCAATGTAGTTATGCTGCTGGCAGTAGGACCTAGGTCCCTTTGAGGGACCAAAACTAAAAATTTACAAGTCCAATTGGTATGAGACCAATTGGGAATGAAAATAGACACTAAATGACACAATTTTCATTTAGGAACCATGCCCATAAAGTGACCAAAACCTAGTGAACAAATTGACCGAATCCGAAAAATCTCAGTCTGCCCTGTACAAACTGACCAAATGAATAGTGTTTGTTCATTTGGCCATAACTTGAGCTAGACAGGTCTAAATGACCTGAAATTTTACCAGTAGACAGATGATATATAGACCTAAAACTTTCATGAAGAACACAAACCCAAATTATTCCATTAACCTAGTCATTGGGCCACCCAAAGTTGGTGACCTAAAACTGTCAGAACCAAAATTTACCCAGAAATCTGGGTTAAGTCCAATCCGACAGCCATGGTTCAAATGGCTATAACTTGAGCTACAAAACTCCAATTGGTGTGATTCAAAAATGATAATAAACTTAAGACAATAGGGAACATTTTCTATGAAGAGAGTTTTGCCAAATTCTAATAGAAAAATGACCAATGGAACAGTGCAACTTAAGACACCAAAACTGAAAATTTGCGAATTTGCCTAAAAGACTTAGAATTTTAGTAAACAACCAAAACCAACAAATTTAGTGACCAAAATGTGGTATGTGGGTGAAGTTGAAGTTCCCATACCTATTAAGCATTAGAAAGTCAACAAATTAACTTGAATAGTACTATGAATAGTAACTCCAAAATGAAAATTTCCAAGAATGTTAATTTAAGCATATTTGAGCTAAAATTAAGTATTTATGAATTAATTATTAAATTTATTGTGAAATAAGATACTGAAATACTATAAATTTTGTGTTTCAGCTGAAAAAGACCCGGATGGTATAAGGGACTGAGTCAAGGCCTAGAGGCAACTCACGTCAGGTTTGTGCACAATAAACTTAAAATTCTTTGTTTCTACTTAACAATTCTTAAAATAAATGTTGTGAATAATTTTGATTGTTATGGCTTTGAAAATATTATTTGAAAAGTAGTGTGCTGCCTACTTTGTAAATGAAAAGTTTGGAATGAAATATGATTTGTGAATTGTATGAAATGTTTGAATAACTTGATTTAAATTGTTTTTATTCACACTTGGCATGGCAATATTAATATGTTCCTCCTCCACTTGTGGGGTGAGTTTGATATTTGATCACTTTCCTCCCTCTCTGGCTTCCCAGTCTGAGGGGTGAGTTTGGATGAGTACTCATTAGCTAGCTAGCCACCTCCCTCATTGATTTCGATTAGTGGGGTGAGTTTGCCTTGTCGTGATGTACACACGACATGTTCGGAAATTTTGTATCATGGCCTAAATTGTGTTATTGTTTGGCAACACTATGTTTATTAAATTGTTTGATCATGTTGTGCTATATTAAGCTTTGAAAATTACAATTTATTATAAATGTGATTTGAGGAAAAAAAAAGAAATTGTGAAATGCGATTATGAGATTTTTGAATGATGATTTGTTCGTAAATGTTTTATATTATGTATTTTATGCTTTATTGTGCACCACTGAGTATTTGTATACTTAGTGATAGCTTTAACTTGTTGTCGCAGATAGAGAAAAGGACTTAGCAGCAGAGCGAGCTGCTACAGTTAGAGAGGAGCACAATTGAAAAATTTTTGTACGAGTATTTGTCTATACCCTGGTAGTTTAGTTTGATGTAAATATGATAATATGCATATGTATCTCTGTAATTTGAGCAGTTGTACAGATAAAATTGTAATAATATTATTTTTGAAATTTTGCATCTGTAAATTAACTTATGATTATAAATTAATGATTTAAAATGCAATGTGCATGAGTTATGAAATGTTTTGATATATTAATTCTTGATTTGAAATTTGGATTTTGAATTGAAGTGTGCAATTGCTGTTGATTTGAAGTTTGGTGGTTGCAAATGGAGTTGTGATTGAGATATATATTAGGAGTGTTTCTATTTTCAGGTTTTGAAGAACTGTTTTCTCAAAATACAGACGGCACTCTACCGAAATTTTTATAAAAATTGCAGAGATTTTAAATACCCAAAATTTTGATTTATGTTTGGACTCTAATGAAGGTTTTTAATATTTGAAAAAATTTTATCCACCAATTCCAAAATGAACGAAAATGGTTTTAAAATCTCTTGTAGTATATTTAATGGGTTATCGGTACGTGAAGTACGGTAATTTATTAGGTGTACTACGGGAACATGTTACATCTTATGAGGAGTAAGGTGTGACACTTCCACTGTGGGTCTAGTGACACTAGGCTGAAATCCTTAAACAGATGGAGCTCTGTAATCTCTCAAGAGTCTTGGTCTGTCATTATTATCGGCCATGGTTGGAATTTCAGGATCTCCTTGACCGTGCTCTTGATGTTTCCTTTCCCTCCTGACGGCTCTCAGAGTTCTGTCTATCTCTAGATCACAGTCCAAAATTTCTTCTTCTGGCCTTGTTCTGGTCATATACCAGATCGGGCACCTGAGAGAAAAGAAGAGAAATACAACCAGTAAAATAAAATTAGATAATAAATATAATTACCTAAATCAGCTAAATTGCCTATCGCTCGATATTACTAAAGCCAAAAATCCCCAACAACGGCGTTAAAAACTTGTTTCACTGGTTTTACAACCCCGCAAGTGCACGGATCGCTAACAAGTAATAAAGTGATGAGTAGAGTATCGTTCCCACGAGGAATTTGATTAGTAAGTACCAATCTACATAGTAATTTTGACTGTCTAGGCTATCGAATACTTAGGGAATGAAGTTTGTTAACCTTAAACACTAGAATGGGAAACTTAAAACGAAATGATTTATTTGAAATAATTCTGGAATTAAGATTTCACACTTAAATCTTACTAAGGATGTTATCTTTTTTATTTACTAAATTCAGGATCGTCTTCCTTGATGGAAATCAGTTCTAAATTATCCTAAATCCTCTCTCAAGGCACCTAGGGTGTATTCTAATTAACTCAAACCCAACTTTCGTGGTGATCAAACTAATTAAAATCCTTTAAGACCTTTGACCAATTTTTAAATTCCACAAAGGTATCAGCCTATGTCTAGGTCAGAATTCCTAGGTTTAAGATCTTGATTTTCTAATATTAATCTTCACCTTTCAGTCCTTCAAGTAACATCTACAATCATGGCTAAGTGGGTACCAGCACATAGCATGCATTAAGATCACAAGAAATTAAATCAAGGAACGAATCTCAAATCCAATAAATAAAACTTAGTGTTCATCCATAATAATAATTACAAGCACTACTCACTCATGGTGAGTTCAGCAAACATCATGATAAAAGGTAAAAACAGTAAAAAGAAAATTATGTAGAAGAAATAAAATAATAAAAATTTGTCTAGGGAGATGAAATGAAGGAACCGAAGAGAGTTTGCAGTTTTTATCTTATGGAGCTTCAGCAGGAAAACTCTTTTTTGTACTGATGTTTCTCTCCTCGAAACGGTTGGAGAGTGCAGAGTGTAAATTTCTCTCCTTCAAAACTCCTCAAAAGTGCTGTCAAAAGATAAAAAAGAGCTTCCTTTTTCTGATGTTTTCTCTTCTATTTATAATGGTTGCTCTAGGGTTAGGTCATTTTGAGACCAAAAGGCTTTAGGAGTCTCATTTGAATCAAAAAATAAGAGTGGGAATTCGAGTTATAAAACTGGCTGCCGCATAGTACACGGCCTGTGTGTCACCACACGACCCAGGGCCGTGTAACTTGCTGGAGTGGAACTACGGAGTCTTGCATTGGCACAGAGAGTTACACGGGTCTGCGCTAACTACACGGGCTTGGTTACACGGGCTGTGTACTTTTGTTCCCATAAGATTCTTCAAGCTTGTGCTCGACAGAGACTTTCACGGGTCCCTATAGATTACACAGATCTAATTACATGACCCGTGTACTTGTGTTTCTCCATTGACTATCTGGCTTTCTTCTGGCAGATGGTTACACGGGTCTGGGGCTTGGCTTACACGACCCGTGTACTTTGTGTCAGCAGCAATACTCAGTCTCTTAACCTCTCCAAGCTTCTTTTTGCACTCCTATACTGTGGGGCTTCACCCATACATCTGAAATGATGCAGAAAACATGGAATTAAGGGCTTGATAATAGAAATTACAAAAACTAATGAAATCAACTACTATACATGAAAATACTTGCCTAAATTCTGTCAAATAGTATACAAATATGCTTAAAAATATCTATACAATTCAAGTGTATTAGGTTCCCCCTGGATGAATTCTTTAGCACCATTCTGAAGTTTCATCATATTTGTGTAACCTAAGTGCACCCGAACTGTTGGCAGACACTAGTGGCTTTTAGAGGCTTATGCCAAGCTAAAAAGCTCGAGCCTACAACAAAGGTTTTCGCTGAGTTGTACAGGCTCGCTTGGCAAAAGGACAACGAGTATTGGTTTTTCCAAGCCAAGCCACACTGTGGGCTTTTTATAGATCTCCCTTCTTCGTTGAAGAATTAGAAGAATCGGTTCTTCATATTGAAGAGTAAGATTCCGAATGGCTATTATAGTATCCTGCGCAATTGGCAATACCTGGTCTCTTCAGTTCCAAAGAAGATTGCCCTAAATAGAGATGATGATGTCATGGTAAAGGAACTGAAGGGTCAGGCGGCTACTCACAAGTATTCATGTTTAGATGCAGTTATGGCCGAACTGAAGTGGTGGCTAATGCAAATGATTGCCTATGAGGATTATGAGCTGCAGCTCTCTGACCTTGGACCCAGATCGATATAACCTAAATCTTTAGCCTCATGACTTAGGTGATCTCACTAACTTGTTTTTTGTGCAGGTATGGCTGCAGGCGAGGGCGCGAAGGAGAGCCATAAGTGAAAAAGGGAGGTCACCCAGAAAGTTCGAGAAATGAAGATTACTGTTGCATCCTAAACGCTAGGGCGAGACTCGGTAGAAGTGCCGGGCTCTTCGTCCCAACCTTCGGGATAGCCGACCCCAGAGATAGAGATCACTCCTTCCCTTCCTCGACAAGATGAACTGCCACCTCCACCGGTTTCTTCAAATGCTGAAGGAGGGTCTTCCCAACCTACTGTGAGGACCCTCTCTCGTGGTGCCCAAGTCCTCATCAACTCGCTAGAAAAGAATCGCTCAGTTAAGGGGAATCCTGGCTTGGCCAAGATTTTGGGTGCCACCATCTGCTTTCAGGATGACCGGAATAGGCTAACTCCGGATAGCATTGACGGCCTCCTAGCTCAAACGATGAGCTTGAGCATAGAGAGCCTTATGAATCAACATATAATCAGAGAAAAGGCTCATCTCTTGAGACAAGAAATTCTGAAAGCGGTCCAGGACGCTGCTTCCACCAAAACCCAACTTTTGTCTACTCAGGACTACATCGCCGAGATTGAGGGTCGGACAAAATCTTATGAGGATAGGATAGCTAAACTGGAGTGGGAACTCGAAGAAGCTCGGGCCTGCCGAATTGCCGATGTCACTTGCCTTACCGAGGATATCAAAGTGAAAGAAGAAGAGGCCGTGGCAAGGGAAGCTGGTGCTTATGTGAATGCTCATGGTGATCTTCTGGCCGAGCTTGTAAGGTGCTATCCTAAGGAAGACTTTTCCTGGATGGTGGATATTGTCCCTAGAGGTGAAGAGGAGACCGAGGAGGATCCTGAGAGAGAGAGAGAGAGGATGATAGAACTGATACTGTACCCGGAGAACAGGTTAGGGGAGACCCTCCTGCCGAATGACTTGTAAATTTTTATTTTGAAATGAATTAAAGTCTTTTATATTCAATTTCTTAATAAGATCAGAAAGCATCCAAACCAAATTCTCTGAGTACTTAATTGATTGAATGCAGTTGAATATTAAACCTGAGAGTGACTATTAATCAAAAGATATCAAATTACTCCAAGAGATGAGAAAAACATTACACGTGAACATAAGATCAGATGAAGCCATGACCAAATACCGAATGGAAGTTTAAAATATTTGAATCGCAAAGATTTGACACTGATTTAAACTTTTAAGGTCAGAACCACTATTAGACCAAATGAAAACCTTAACTTCATTTTGAGGAATATCTGACCAATTCAAGCGAGAAACCCGATCACAACATTAGTCAAATGGAATTTTGCGATATTTGTACATAGAGAGATTGGAGAACAACAGCAGGCAAGATTGGATAGTCTGGAGATCCAATATTGACTCGAACTCATCTGATAAAGACTAAGGGATCGGAAAGCAATCTAACTTGAGCGTGAGGTCGATTTGTTCCAAGAACGAGCCATCAGTAAGTTCAGAAAAGCTATCTGTGATCAGGATATCGGTCGAGAATAGATAATAAAGTTTTAATTTTAAAAAAACCTTGCCTTTGAAGGTCGGCCAAAATATGGTGTCTACACTATCCACTATCACCCACACTGCATCATGCTTCTTCTGGGTGAAAGGTAGACCACTGACAAAATCCATAGTGACCCGGTCCCATTTCCATTCAAGTATGCTTAGAGGCTGTAGCAATTCTGATGGAACTTGATGTTCTGCTTTAACTTGCTGACATGTCAAGCACCTAGTAACATAGTCAGCTATATCCTTCTTCATACTAGACCACTAATAATGAGGCTTCAGATCATTATACATTTTTGTGCTTCCCAGGTGCATAGCATAAACATTGGTGTGTGCTTCTTTTAGAATACTAGTCTTCAATTCCCCATCATCTGGTACACACACTCTCCCTTTATAATACAGACACCCATATACTTTCATCTCATAATCAGTTTCCTTCCCCTCTGAGATTTTACCCACAATAGCCATTAATTTTTCATCTACCTTCTGCCCATCTTGTATCTGCTGTAGCAGGTTTGGCCTCACTTTTAACTCAGCCAAAATAGCTCCATCTTGAGCTAAAGACAGATGGACATTTAGTGATCTTAAAGCTGTGATGGACTTCCTGCTCAAGGCATCAGCAACTACATTTGCCTTCCCAGGATGGTAGTCTATCACACAATCATAGTTCTTTAGGAACTCAATCCATCGCCTCTATCTAAGATTGAGCTCCTTCTAGGTTGGCAAGTATTTTAGACTTTTATGGTCTATATAGATGTAGCACTTTTCACCATACAAATAATGCGTCCATATCTTCAGTGCGAAGATAATTACTGCTAGCTCCAGATCATGAGTAGGGTAGTTCTATTCATGGGGCCTTAACTGTCTGGAAGCATAGGCGACCACTTTCCCCTCTTGCATCAATACACACCCTAACCCATTATGCAGGGCATCACTGTAGACCACAAAGTCCTTTCCCGACACTGGCTGTGTTAACACTGGTGCTTCTGTTAACATAGCCTTCAGCCTCTCAAAACTGGCTTGGCACTTGTCGTTCCAGCCAAATTTCACATTCTTGTATGACAACTTGTTCATTGGAGCAGCTGTGAGAGAGAACCCCTTCACAAATCTTCTATAATACCTAGCTAGCCCCAGGAAACTTCTGACCTTAGTTATATTTCTGGGAGGCTTCCATTCCATCACTGCTTCTATCTTCTTGGGATCTACTCTAATCCCCTCAGCTGGTACTATGTGTCCAAGGAAGGAGATCTCACTCATCCAGAAGTCACACTTGGACAGCTTAGCATACAGCTTCTTTTCTCACAGGGTTTATGGAACAATCCTCAAATGTTCATCGTGTTCTTCCCTGGTCTTGGAATACACCAGAATTTCATCAATGAAGGCCACTACAAACCGATCTAGATATGGATGAAAGATATGGTTCATAGGGTCCATGAATGCTGCTGGTGCATTTGTTAATCCAAACGGCATCACCAGAAACTCATAATGCCCATATCGAGTTCTGAATGCAGTTTTAGACACATCTACATCCTTTACCCTCAGCTGATGATATCTTGATCTGAGATCAATTTTTGAAAATACACTGGCTCCCTTCAACTGATCAAACAGATCATCAATTCTGGGCAACGGATATTTATTCTTTATAGTTATTTTGTTCAACTACCGATAATCAATGCACTATCTTAAGGTCCCATCCTTCTTCTTCACAAATAGCACCGGAGCTCCCCATGGTGACACACTGGGGCTTATGAATCCCTTATCCAGCAACTCCTACAGCTGGATTTTCAGCTCCTTCAATTCAGTGGGTGCCATTCTATAAGGAGCAATAAAAATTGGTGTTGTACTCGGCATTACCTCAATAGCAAATTCGACTTTGCTTTCTGGTGGTAAACCAGGCAATTCTTTAGGAAACATATCTGGGAAGTCTTTTACTGTAGGCATATCACACAAGTTTGGCTTAGCCTGCCTAGTATCAACCACGGGTGCTAGGTAGGCTTCACAGCCTTTTTTCATCAATTTTCTTGCAACTGTGGCTGAGATGACATTGCACAAGAAATCTGTTCATTCCCCCACAACTATAATCTCATTACCCTCAGGAGTTTTCAGAGAAATCCTCTTCAGTTTACAATAAACTATTGCCTGATGACGTGATAACCAATCCATTCCCAAAATCACATCAAACTCATGGAAGGGCAATTCAATTAGGCCTGCCGAGAATTCATACCCCTGAATCCTCAACGGGCAACCTTTATACACCTTATTCACGATCACATTGTGACCTAATGGATTTGTGACTAGAATGTCTTGGTCACTCTCCTCTATTAAGACTCCCCTCTTTACGGGTAGCTTGATGCATATATATGAATGGGTAGATCCTGGATCCACCAATGCATGGACAGGCAAAGTGTAAAGGAAGAACGTACCCCTGATGACATCTAGGGCATCTTGCTCCTCCTAGGCTCTCATGGCATAAGCTCTGGTAGGTACTCTGGCCTCTGGCCTCTCGGCTGACTCAGATGCAAGCCTCTGTGATGGACCAGCTACCTCAGATTTACCGGGCCTTCTACCCCTTTGAGGTGTAGGGGCAGGCCTGTCTGCTTGTGCTAGGGCGGCTGTAGTAGTCCTCTTCGAATAATTTCTGATCTGATGTTCTATAGACCCACACCGTAAGCAAGCACCAATGACTCTCTAACACTCCCCTTTATGCCACTTCTGGCAGTATCGATAGGCAGAAGATGCTGGGGCTGGTCCCCTAAACACCGTCCCTAGAGAGCTGCCCACTGATGGTGTGGACTGGCCTCTCCTAGGTGTGAACTGTGGTCTGGGCCCCTAGGACTGACCCTAACCTTGAGGTTGACCCGAACTCTGAGCAAGAGGACCCTTAAACTTTTTACTGGGAGTAGAGGATGAACTGGACTGACCTAGACCCCTCTTCTGCTGTCTTTCCCTTCTATTTTGCTCATTTATTCTAACTCTTGCTACTTTCAGTGCAACATCGACTAATTTGGCGAAATTCGTAATCTCCAATACTGTTATCATGACCTTAATATTGTCATTTAGCCCTTCTTCAAACCTTCTGCACCTCTTAGCCTTTGTAGGGACTATCTCCCTCCCATATCGGTTCAGTCTGACAAATTCACGCTCATACTCTGCCACTAATAATTGCCTCTGCCTCAGACTGATAAATTCTCTTCTTCTCTCTTCTAGGTACACCTTACTGACATACTTCTTTCTGAACTTTGTGAGGAAGAAATCCCAAGTGATCTGATCTGGCTGCACCTCACTGGATACTGTGTCCCACCACTGGTATGCATCATCTTGAAATAAAGACACAGCACCCTCCAAGTTCTGCTCTGGGGTGCAGTGAAGCTGTTTCAATACTCTTCCAGTTCTATCAAGCTAATTTTCAGCTGTCATGGGGTCATCCTCCTTCTTCCCAAAGAAATCTACAACCCCATGTTTTTATAGCTTTTCCAGATGGGACTTCTGTGGTGGTGGCGGAGGTTGTGGCTGTGGTTATAGTGGTGGAATTGCCCCCATCATTTACCGATAAAATTTAGGCATTTACTGGAATAACGCAAACTGAGGTTGGGCAGGTGCCTCAGCTACTGGTGGAACAGGTTCTCCCCTACCTCCTAATTTAGCTCTTGGCCATGCATGACTCTCCACCTCTTCATCAATTGCTCTTTGAGAAGTAGGATCTATATCCTAATCAAAAGAACCAAAAACAACAGATCTACATCAGTGTCACCTCAACATTTACAAATACAATGCAATGGTATGCACTCGATCTAGACCTAGAAATGCCTAAATCGATGCTCTAATACCAATAAATGTGACACCCCTTACCCGTCTTCAGTGTAGCCGAGCAAGATATGTCACACAGTGTGCCGGAACACCAGATTTTAACTCATTGATATTTATCATTCCAAAATATATTTATTTATAGGTCAATACGTGAAACTTATGAAATTGATATCAATTACATCATTTATTGAAATTTTAAATTTATTTGAGGTTTCGAAGATTTTTCAGAAGATTCGGCAGAATGCCGGCTAAAAATGGAGAAAACAGTTCTTCGAAACTTGTGAAAAATACTTCCAAATATTTTTCCAATCATACTCAACTCCAAATAATCACTATCATCTCATCATTTCTCAACAATTTTCATTCATTCAATCCATATCATATATAATTTAATTTGAACTCATGTTTATAAAGGCAATACTTAATTTCATTAATTTACAATACAAAATAACACAAGTGTTTATAATATACATGATGACATGAAGATCTAAATACAAAGTACAATTTACAAAAATACAAAAGAGAATCCTAGTGCCCTACCAAAATACACTGCAGATGAGAGGTGACACAGGACACTGGCAGATCTGACTCTCACCCAGTCTGGGGTCCACTGGGCTCACGCTCCGTATCTCCTGTACCTACGCGTGGCAAAAGCAACGCGCTAAGCAATACTGCTTAGTGGTGCCAATGATAAAACAAAAATAACTAAAAAGAAATAAACATGTAAAGTGTATGCTAACATTTTATGCAGACCGAGTTTCTGGCAATTATTTGCAGTAATCTGATACTTTTTATGTTAATTATTTAATTAGAATTTGATAAGATTTATTTTGATTGCCCAAGTAACCTATACTAGTCGACTGGACTGGATAAATGGGTAAACTAGCATTGGGTACTAAGTACCTCGGACTGTCACACCATCGGTCACATTGTGTCTCTCGGTATGCAACAGAACAGCTAATAAGCTGTAATAATTATGAGGCATGAAACCAAGTACAGTAATCTCAATCAAAATAGCCAAATGCTATTATATCACAGAATGGCACGTAAGGCCATAAAACTCAGAAAGGCATAAAGTCATATGCAGTACTACTAATAGAACCCTATTGGCATGCTAACCTATTCAAACCAATCATTCTAGGCATACTAGGGCATTTTACACAGTTAATGATTTAATTATTTATTTTTGCGATATAGTGGTCACTATTCACTTGACTATTTCCACTCAAAGGTTGAATTTTTAATTTATAATAGATTTGTTGAATCTAAGTTCACCAAGATACCATATTTTGGTTCACAAAAGTGTTGGCATTGGTTGCTAATCAATACTTAAAACCAATAGGAAATAAATCAAAAATTTTAGTCTTGGATGCTAGAGTTCACTATTCCATTAGGCAATTCTACAATGAGAATTTTGTCAAATGTTCTTAATCAAAGTTGTTCCTTTGTGTGTCTTCTTTAATTTCCTTTTTCAATCACTCCATTTGGAGTTTTCTAGCTCAAGTTATGCTAATTTGTTTAAGGCTGGCCGGATTGGTATCTACCCAGAATTTCTAGGCAGAAATGGTTATGGCAGTTTTGATACTCTGACTTTAGTTAGCAATTAAGATGGGTTATGGTCAGAATTTGGTTTGGTGTTCTTCATGAAAATTGTTCTAAATTGTCTAAGCTTTTCATTGATATAAATTTCAGGTCAATTGGACTTTTCTACACTGAGTTATGACCATTTGAACAAATACTGTTTATTTGATCATTTTCCAGGGACAGCATGTTGGTCACCCGAATTAGGGTAGTTTTTAGGTCAACATAAGTTGGTTTTCTAAACAAGGTTTCTTCATCAAAGTTGTGGCATTATGTGTCTAGTTTTATACCCAATTGGCCTGCATCAATTGTACACAATTCTAGTTATATCTGCCCAAACCTGCTGGACTCACATCCAGCCCTGCAGGTCCTATGAGGCAGCATACCCAACCTCAAATCCAAATCCACAATTCACTTTAATTCGTCATCAAACACAGCCAAATGGTCACTAATTGACCATTCGGACTTCTATTCACCAACACATGAGCAAAGCCCTAATTTTTCTCAAGTCCCCAAATTCTCAAAGTTCAATTCATGCATTAAACTTACAATTTCAACTTATATCATGTCCTTAAACATGAATTGAGTGAGAGAGAGAATAAATTGGGCACTAACCTTAGTTGAAGAGTTTCTCACACTTGGAAAGCCTCTTTGTTTCCTTTCCTTTTTGCTGCCTCAAGTTTACAAAATGTATAAAGATCAAATTTAGTGAAGACAAGGTAGGATTTTATGGTGATTTAAAGTGGGAATTGAAGCTTTGTTGAGATGGCAATGGTGGAACACCATGGAGCTGGTTCGGCCAGTTGAAGGAGAAAGACAATTCTGATTTTTTTTTTCTTAATTCTTATCTCTTTTATTTGTTTTAAGAAGACTTGTTAAATGGTGATTGGTGGGAGGGTTTTAAATGACATCATTATGATGTCATAATTAGGCATTTTATTCATTTTTCTTTTTCTTTTATTTCTACTCACTTCTAATTAATTTTCCATCAATATTAATTCATATTTTATGTCATATAATTTATTTACTTAATTGCACAAGTTGGTCAAAAATCATCTCTGAAGACGAAATGACCAAAATATCCTCCGTTTGGCTTAACGAGCTAAAATTGTGTGTACCGATTGATTTAATTTTTCTTGTATTTTCTTAGCATTTTATTATCATTGAAACCCCAATAATCCTTCCCTGAAATCCCAAAAATTATTTCATGGAGTTTTCCCTGTTGTTAACGGCCTTCACCGTCACTTCCCGTTAGGGTCACTCATCACTGGGACTACGGCTCATTTAACCTTAGTGCATTTCATTTCTAAAAATTTTCCTTAATTTTTCTTATCATTATTTGGTTTATTTATAACTCCTCACTCTAGTCTAATTATGATTCCAAATATTTTAGCTACTCGGACCGACATTGATCACCGAAACAGTAAAACGCACGGATTAGCTAAAGTGAGGATGTTACAATTTATTTCTCAGTTGAATGCATAATTGATTTCTAGAAAGGATATTGCTTATCACATTAGGACTAGGCTACTTGAATAAGGACCTTAGAAATAATGTGTGGTCCATTTAATTCCTAACCGAGGAGAACGAATTAACTATAAGGCATTCTCATTTCTATGCATCTAGATTTTTTTTTACCTGAATAGGGACCATTAATTTAGATGAATATTCTACTTGAAAAGGATAATTGGCCATATTGAATCCTACAATCTCATTACATGAAACTTGCACTTGATTGGTTGTCATACATAGGTGAAGATCTAACCTAATGCTTTCATTATATGAAGTTTCCTTAGTTAATTTAATTGTTTGCTTTCACTTTTATTGTTAACTTTTATTTTAGTTAAATTCAAAAATTCAATTTCTCAAATAATAATAGGGTAACATTATTTTAATTATAAATAATGGTTTTGATCTTTGTGTGACGATACTCTTTCACTACTTTATTACTTGAATACGACTGGTGCACTTGCTAGTATTAGTTATATTGCATCACCTTTGTCTAATTTGACATAGATTGATTAGTTAATGAAGAAACTATATATAAAAATCATATATAAGCAATTTTTTTAAGCTTGGATTTCAAGTTTTTCATGAGTTTATTCATTAAAGAAAAGGAGAATTCAAGTTTATGGATCACGAGTCTCTTCATTGAAGAAATGGAAGATTCAAGTTTATGGAGAATCTCATCACTATAAGAAATGTAAGATTTAGTAGCAAAAATTTTTACTACCAAAAGTATGAAACCTTATGGCAGCAATATATGAATTGTTGTATATTGATACACCTGTATCATGTAGATGTTTTTAAGTATAATTGTATAGTGTTTCATAGCATTTAGATAAGTAATCTCATGCATAATTCTTGATTTCATCAACTTTTGTAAATTCCATTGCCAAGCTCTAAATTCTATGTTTTTCGTATGTTTCCAGGTGTTTCGATGAAGTTCCAAGGAATAGGAGTAAATAAAGCTTGGAAAGACCAAAGGACAGAGAAGTGTTACTGATACACTTTACACGGGTCATGCAATCAAAGCCACAGACCTGTGTCACTTACTACTAGGAGAAAGACAAAGAGCTAAGGAAGAATTAAAGTACACGAGCCATGTACCATTCCTCGTGTAAAGCATGAAGACCCGTATAAGTCTTTGCTAGGCCGGGATTGAAGATTTACCTGAAGTACAAAAGTACACGTGCCATGTAATCAAGCCCGTGTAACTACCTGAGGTTTGTGTAAAGTCCTATCCTGATACAAGATGCAACAATTCAAGCTCTAGTAAGTTACACGGCCCTGAGCCGTGTAGTGACACACGGGCCTTGTATCACATGACAGCCAGTTTCCTGATTTGGATCCAGTTCCAGTTTTTTACCAAAAAAAAGAGACTTCTAATGCTGTTAGGAATTTGAAAACCTAACCCTAGACATTTTATATAAATAGAAGCAGCAGAAAGCAGAGGAAGGAAGAGATAATATCACTTTCACTATTTTCACATAGCCATTTAGAAGAATAGTGCATCGGCATCAAGGAGGAACCCTCAGCTGAAGTTCCACAAGATTAAAGTTGCAGATTCTCTTCGGCTCTTTTGTTCTATTCCTTTAAGTAGACTTTTTATGTTCTTTCATTTTATTTTCATTATGTTTGTTAAACTCACCATGAGTGAGTAATTCCTTTATTCTAGGATTAGGAGAGTAGCACTTGTGATCGTTATTATGGATCAATATTCTGTTTCTATTTATTAGATCTGAGTTTTGCCCTTTGATTTAATATTATGTGTTCTTAACGCATGCTATGTGTTGGTACCCACCTAGACATGATAAAAGATACTAATTGAAGAACTGAAAGGTGAAGGTTAGTGTTGGAAAATTAGAATATTGAACTTAGGAAATTTGACCTAGAGATAGGGTGAAATCCTTCATGGAGTTTCATAATTAATCATAGATATTAAAGCGTTTTAATTAATTTAATTACCACGAAAGTAGGGTCTAAGTTAATTAAAATACACTTTGGGTGCCTTGAGAGAGGACCTAAGATATCTTAGGATTAATTTGCATCAAAGCTACGATTCCCAATCTGATGAATAGACAAGATCAAAATCCATAGTAAGGTTGCAGTGTAAAATCTTAATTCTGGAATTACTTTTATAAATATTTTAACTCAAAATTTACTTTCAGCATCCAAAATTGATTTAACTCACTCTTCATCTATATTCGGTAGCCTGAACAGTCAGAATTACTATCTAGCTTGGTATATGCTAACTAAATTCCTCATGAAACGATACTTCACTCACTACTTTATTACTTGTTAGCGATCCGTGCACTTGCAGTGGTTGTAAAACCAGCAAACAAGTTTTTGGCGCCATTGTTGGGGAATTTATTTTTAGCAATATTAGGTAATAGGCATTTTAGCTGATTTAGGCATTTATTATTATTGTTTAAATTTACTTAATTAATTCTTTTATTTTCTCTCAGGTATTTGGTTTGGTGCATGACCAGAACAAAGCCAGAGGAAGAAGTTTTGGACTGGGATCCCGAAATAGATAGAACTCTAAGAGCCATCAAGAGAGAAAGGAGACACCAAGAACAAGAAAATCCAGAAACTCCAATCATGGCCGACAACAATAACAGGCCAAGACTCTTGAGAGACTACGAAGCTCCATCTATACAAGGATTCCAACCCAGTGTTACAAGACTCGTAGTGGAAGCCAATAATTTTGAACTGAAACCAGCATGGCTCCAGATGATTCAACAAACCTAATTTGGGGTTTCACCAACAGAAGATCCACATTATCACCTCCAGTGCTTCCTTGCCCTATGTGATACATTCAAGATGAATGGAGTCTTTGATCAAGCTATAAAACTCAGAGCATTTCCATTCTCCCTTTGAGACAGAGCGAGGAAGTGGTTACTTTCTCAACCACCTGGAACATTCACCACTTAGAAAGACCTCTCACAAGCTTTTCTAGCAAGGTATTTCCCACCTGCAAAGACTGCAAAGTTGAGAGTTGAACTCAATACCTTCCGACAAAAGGAAGGTGAATCACTTTATGATGCATGGGAGAGGTATAAAGACCTGCAAAAGGAATGTCCACACCATGGCATAGAGGATTGGCTCCTAGTTCAGAATTTTTATTGTAACACCCCTATATGCATAGTCTGGTATATTACACTGTTTCGGTGACCGATGTCGGTTCGGACAATTAAAGGGATTAGAATCATATTTAAGACATCTAGGAAAGTCCTAAACAAAAATAAATAGTGCTGACTAGAAGTTTAAGTATAAATAAGAAAAACAATGCATAAAAAGTTAAATGAGCCGGGTCACAATGATGGTGACCTTACAGGAAGTGATCAGAGGTCCCCTAACCCTAATTTTGAAAGGTAAATTGTGACACCACTGTCCTAAGGACTATTGCGAAGCTAGTGGAAAAGAGAAAATCGCAGAAAAGAGTTGATAAGTAGGTCAAATAATTAGGTCAAGACTTCGAAAGAAATATCGAATTATTTGCAAATCGAGTCAAACCGGCGAGGGGCAATTTGATCAATTCACCCCTAGAAGTGACTCTTGACCTAACTGTCCAATAAAATTGGAAAAATAAAATTTTGGAATGCAAAATTAAATTAAAGAAATAAAGAAAAATAAAGGAAAAAAGAAAGAATGAAAAATTTGAATTATTACCTCATCCTTGTGATATTAAGCATGATGTCAAAAATAAATTTAATTTCCTTATTTTTTTTACTAAGTCAAAAGCTAAATAAAAACACATTAAAATTTAAATGAAAACAAAAATTGGTCATTTTCCTTACCCATTGTTGCCGTCCATTCCCACTCCCATTTCTCTCTCTTTATGTTTTTGTCCTCCATTAAAGCCCTCCATTAAAGCTTGGTTTCCATTCACATAATCCTAATTCCTACAAAATTTCCCCATAAACCTTTCTAGTTCAACTAGAAAAGAAGATTGAAGAAGAAAATGAAAGGAGAAAGTGAAGGAATTGGTGAATTGGAACCAAAGAATTGAGGTTAGTGATTTAAATTGAAATTTCTAGTTTAATGCTTAGTTTCTAGTTAAATTAACTTGGAATTAACATAAATATAAACAAAACAATCATGGGGGAACAATAGTGGAATTCGGCCAGCATTTAGGGAAGTTAAAATTGGTTGAGTTTGATGCAATTAAAGTGATATAGAAGTTGATTTAAATGTGTAGATGTTGATTTTACACTTTAATTTCATTAGTTGAATAAATTGTGTAAATTAGAGTTCTTGAACTCTAGAAATTAGGAAAAAATTGGAGAAAATGGTCAATTGATGCAATTAACCCTAATTGAGGTTAGAAATGGTCAATTAGGACTAATTTTGATGTGTTGGAATTGGTAGAATTGAAATGCAATTCGGATTGGATTAGGGTCCCAATCTGGCAGTTTAACCTAGGTCCCTTCCAGGGATCAAAACTGAAATTTTACCAAACCAATTGGTGTGAGGCTAATTGGGAATGAAAATAGACACATAATGACACATTCTTCGTTCAGAGACCATGCCTAGAAAATGAAATTTAGATAGTGAACAATTAGGTTAAATCCAGGTATTGTGCACTGCCACCGTACAGAAATAACTAAATAAATAGTGTTTGTTCATTTGGCCATAACTTGGTGTAGAAAGGTCCAAATGACCTGAATTTTATACCGATGGAAAGCTGAGACATAGCACTACAACTATTATGAAGAACACAAACCCAAATTCTGACCATAACCCATCCAAAAAGTGAGATACATTCAGTACACAAAAATTGTTAGAACCAAGAAAGTGCCCAAAATTCTGGGTTTTAACTAATCTGGCCAGCCTTAGAAAAATGACCATATCTTGGGCTACAAAACTCCAAATGGAGTGATTGAAAAAGGGAATTAAACATAAGACAATAAGGAACAACTTTGGTAAAGAACACTTAGTCAAATTTCTACAATAGCTAGACCAATAGAATAGTGCAATACAGGAGACCAAAACTGAAAAATGGCAATTTCTCTTAGGAGAGTTAAAAATTGAAATGGCAACCAAGACAAATAAATTAGACACTCAAAATGTGGTATGTGGGTGTAATTGGAATTCACATACCTATTAAGCATGAGAAAGTCAACATTTTAACTTGAATAGTGCCATAAATAGTAACCCCAAAATGCAAATTTCAAAGAACGTTAATTTAAGCATATTAGGGCTAGAATTTAGTAGACATGAATTTATTTATTAGATTTATTATAAGTTATGATACTGAAACACTGTAAATTGTGTATTCAGTTGAAAAGGCTACTGAGAAAGGAAAGAAAACATCGAGTCAAGGCTAAGAGGCGACTCGTACGAGGTTTATGCACAACATAAAAAATTCTTTGAATTTTCATTTGCAAATTGTGTGGAATGGACTATGAAAATTAAATTGTAACTTGTTTGTGTAGAAAATTTTGATTTAAAGGAACAATATGCTATTGATCTAAACTATTGGGAAAATAAATTATATGTGTTGATTTGCAAATTATTGTTTAGAAAATTATAAAAATAGTTTGAAACCACAGTGTCATGACCAAATGTCTAAATATCTCACTAGCTTGACTAGTGGGAGGAATTAGTTTTGTATTCCCTCTCTGGCTGAAGTGTTGAGGCGTGTGCCAGTAGAGGAAGAAATTTGAATGGGTACCCATATATTTGAGCTAGCTAGTCTTGGTATTCCTCATAAGCCTCTGGCTATTGAGATGAAAAATATATTGATGGTATGATATAACTGTGTGTTTTTATAAAAATTGTTTTGTGACTTCTGAAGTGAAAAATTCTTTGACTAAAATTACAAATTGTGTTTTGTATCTATTTAATGATTTCAGTATTGTATTTAGAATAATTGTGATTTAATATATGCATAAATTAGTATTTTTGTTATGTTGTGCACCACTGAGTAATCATACTCATCGATAGCTTTTCTTTGCTGTCGTAGGTAGAGCAATTGGTAAAGCAGCCGAGTAAGCTGCTAAGGACCACCGTGCTATACTTTTGGATTTTTTCGGGTATTGAATTATACTCTTTTTGTACATATTTATTTTAATATATATGACTGTATGTATGTTTTGTAATTCGTCTTGAGCATTTGTACAGTAAATTGTAATAGTATTATTTTTGGATTTTATGTTGTAAATTAAACTTGAGGATGTAAAGTAAATATTTTAAATGAAATATGATGAGTTGATTTAATTGTTTTGAAATATTGTGAATGGTGAAAAATTGAGTTATGTTGATATTTTGGAGGTTGGGGATTGTGATTTGAATTTATTTTGGAAGTGCTTTTTACAGGGTAAAATTTTTGGTTTTTCTCAATTACAGACAGCACTCTGCCGAAATTTCTATAAAAATTGCGGAAAAATGAAAATGGTCAAAAATTTTACCTAACTTTGAAACTTCAATTAAACATTTTTAATACCTGTTAGAAATGCTCATCACCTACAAAAGAAGATAAATTTGGTTTAAACTTCCTTGTAGTATATTTAATGGGTTATCGGTAGGCGAAGTTGGTAATTCATTAAGTATACTACGGGATCATGTTATGCCTTACAAAGGGGTAAGGTGTGATATGTTTTAGTGGTATCAGAGCAAGTTTTTTTTTAAAATATGTTTTGACTTGTGAATTTGCATAGTTTCTTTGATAAGTACAACTGCTCAATGTCCTTATTTGCTACATACAGTGCATTACATTATAAATATGAACTAACGAAGGGAAATCTCCTTGTGTTATTTGTTCAGGAGGTATAATACCCTCGAATTAAAATGGAAGAAGGAGACCACTCAGTTGAGCTATCTGTAGAGACTGAGGCACAAGGGGAAGCCCCAGCCCTTCAAAATATGAGTGGATTAGTGGCACCAACCCCACCAATGCTGCAGTTTCCTGCACAATTTGCCCAGTAGATGGCTGCGATGTTCCAATAAATGGCTGGAAGCATACCTACTCAAGCTCCACTTCAGACACCTGTGCTGCAACCACAGCCTCCAGCCAGGCAGTATGACAAGCTACTTAAGTATGGGGCTACAGAGTTTAAGGATATGGTGGACCCTTTAGAGGCAAAGCAGTGGTTGGAGAGAATGAATAGAGTGTTCAAGAAACTGCACTGCACGGATGAATTGAAATTCGAGTATTCAGTGTCACTGCTGTAGGGGGATACATATGATTGGTGGAAAATCATCCCCCATAGCTTGTTGGAACCTCCAGTGCTGACTTGGGATGACTTCCTTAGAGAGTTTAGACAAAAATATGTCCCAGATGCTTATGTGGACCAGAAGCTACAAGAATTTTTATGTCTGTAACAAGGAAGTAGATCCGTAGCAGAATATGAAAGGGAGTTCCCCTAGCTGAGCCATTATGCAGGGAGTTTACTTTCTACCAGCAGAGAAAGATGTAAGAGGTTTGAGGATGCAAGTGGTTGGATTCAGACATAATAACTTCTTTAAGCTCATCTCTCAAGCACTTGAGTTAGAAAGAATTGAGTCAGAAGCGACACCGGTGAAAGAGAAAATAGAGAAAACAGAGAAATCAGAAAAAGAGAAAAGTGGAAAGGCAGTGGATCAAAGTTCCAGTGGCAATACTGGAAAAAGAAAGAACTTTGGGGGACCAAGCAAAGGTAAAAAGTCTAGAAGGGGTAGATTTTCTAGGCAGAGACCCCCTTGGTCTGATCAGCAGACGACCAGGAGTTCTCACCCTCCCTGCCCTTATGAGACATGTGGTAAGACCCATGGTGGGATATGTTATTGGACCACAGGAGCCTTTTTTAACTGTGGGGGTACGGGGCATCTAGCTAAAGATTGTACCAGTGCCCATAGATTTGGGCCACCTCCTACTTCTGCAGAAGGGTCTATTCAGAGTTCTGCTATTAGAGGTTCACAACCAGTTAGCAGAGGTAGAGGCAAAAGTCAGGGCAGTACTTTAGGCAGTCAAAGCACAGTAAACCAGTCAGAACAAGGTAGTGCTTCGACTAGAGTTTACACTATGAGATAGTGGGAAGAAGCTAAAACTTCTGACATTGTGGCCGGTACATTCTCTATCTCTGATCAAGATGTATTTGTGTTATTTGATCCGGGTTCTACCCACTCATATATTAGTGCTAGCATCGTTAGTTCCCTTACTGTTTCGTGTGTCAAAATGGGTTTTGAGGTGCTAGTAACTAGTCTGTTAGGACAAGAGGTTCGGGTCAATAGAATGTATAAAGATTGTCCTTTAGTGATCCAAGGACATGTTTTTCTATCTGATTTGATTGAAATGCCCTTCAGAGATTATGATAACATCTTGAGCATGGATTGATTAGCCAGGCATCACGCCATGATTAACTGTAGACTGAAGACAGTTACTTTTGGTCTCCTTCTATGCGGTGATGTGGTAATACACGAGGAAAGGTAATTATTGCCATCAAATATCATTTTGGCTACACTAGCTAGGAAGATGATCAAAAAAGGGTGTGAAGCATACTTGGCACATGTGATAGACACCCAAGTGGGAAGTTTAACATTGAGGGATATCCCTACAGTATGCGATTTTCCGGATGTGTTCCCTGATGAGTTGCCAGGATTACCTCCGAAAAGAGAGGTGCAGTTTGAGATTGATGTAATGGCTGGTATGGACCCAATCTCCATAACACCATATAGAATGGCACCAGCAGAATTGAAAGAGTTGAAGGTGCAGTTGCAAGAACTACTTGACAAGGGCCTCATTTGCCCTAGTGTGTCACTTTGGAGAGCGCCAGTGTTGTTTGTTAAGAAGAAAGATGGCACTCTCTGCTTATGTATTGACTATCCACAGTTAAATAAGGTGACATTTAAGAATAGATATCCATTGCCACGCATTGATGACCTGTTTGATCAGTTGAACGGTGTAGCTGTGTTCTCCAAAATTGACCTGAGATCAGGTTATTATCAGTTGAAAGTGCAAGAGCATAGTATCCCAAAAATTACTTTTAGAACTCGATATGGCCATTATGAGTTCCTAGATATGCCATTTGGGTTAACTAATGCTTCGACTGCTTTTATGGATCTGATGAACACTATCTTCAGACCATACCTTGATCAGTTTGTGGTGGTATTCATTGATGATATATTGGTCCACTCGAAGAGTGCAGAGGAGCATGATAGACATCTGCGGATTATACTGTAGACCTTAAAGGAGAAGCAGCTATACGCCAAACTGTCAAAGTGTGAATTTTGGCTGAAGGAAATATCCTTTTTGGGGCATATAGTATCGGCACAAGGCATTAAGGTAGATCCTAGCAAGATAGAAGCTATCCTTAATTGGAAGCCACCCAGGAATGTCACTGAAATTCATAGTTTTCTGGGTTTAGTTGGATACTACCGCCGATTTGTGAAGGGTTTCTCTATGTTGGCTTCTCCACTAACCAAACTGCTTTGGAAAGATATGAAATTTCAGTGGACGGATAAATGCCAGCAGAGTTTTGATGAGTTGAAGAGATGTTTGACAGAAGCTCCAATCCTGATTTTACCTACCCTGGGTAAAGAATACACAGTTTATAGTGATGCTTCTCACAATGGGTTAGGCTGTGTATTGATGCAAGATCAGAATGTTATTGCATATACATCACACTAGCTGAAATCGAATGAGAGGAATTATCTGACACATGACTTGGAGCTAGCAACTATTGTATTTGCTCTTAAAATCTGGAGAGACTACTTATATGGGGAGAAGTGTTACATCTACACAGATCATAAGAGTTTAAAGTATCTGGGCACCCAGAAAGAGTTGAATTTGAAACAGAGGAGATGGTTAGAATTAATTAAAGACTATGATTATCTGATAAACTATCAGCCAGGGAAAGCAAATGTGGTGGCTGACGCCTTAAGTTGTAAGACTATGGCAAGTCTAAGAGTTTCTCCTTTGTCCATGGTGCATGAATTGAAAGCACTGCAAGCCAGCTTAGAAGTAAATGATGAGGGACAGACAGTAGTTGCATGGCATGTACAGCCAGTGTTGATTGATCAGATCAGAATGGCTGCTTAGAATGATGAAAGATATCAGAAACTACTGGAAGAAGTCCGGCAGGGCAAGAAAACCGAATTCTCTGTGAGAGATGATGGTCTACTGTTACACCAAGGCAGAATGTGCATTCCTAATGATGTTGACTTGAGACAGATCATTATAAGGGAAGCACATGAGTCTCCTTTTACTATGCACCTTGGTGGCACTAAAATGTACAGAGGGCTAAAGGAGCATTACTGGTGGATGGGTATGAAAAGGGATGTAGCTGATTTTGTCTCCAAATACCTAACTTGTCAGCAAGTGAAGGCAAAACATCAAGTCCCAGCTGGTTTACTACATCCATGGCCAGTACCTGAGTGGAAATGGGAACAAATAACTATGGATTTTGTGATGGAACTTTCATGGATACAGAAGAGCCATGATGCAGTATGGGTCATAGTTGAGAAACTGACCAAGTCTGCTCACTTTCTGCCAGTCCGGATGGACTATAGCCTAGAGAGATTGGCTAAACTGTACATTGATGAGATAGTGAGACTACATGGAGTGCCAGTGTCGATTGTGTCAGACAGAGATTCTAGGTTCACTTCTAGATTCTAGGGTAGTCTTCAGATAGCCCTAGGAACTAGATTAAACTTCAGCACAGCATTTCACCCACAGACAGATGGCCAGTCTGAGAGGGTAATACAGATATTGGAGGATATACTACGGGCTTGTGTGATTGAGTTTGATGGTAACTGGGATACACACTTGCCTCTGATTGAGTTTGCTTACAACAATAGCTACCAATCAAGCATTGGGATGCCTCCATATGAAGCTCTATATGGCAGAAAGTGTAGGACTCCTTTGTGTTTGGATGAAGTGGGTGAAAGAAAATTGATTGGCCCAAAAATTGTTCAGTAGACAGAGGAGAAAATCAAACTGATCAGAGATCGACTCAAGGCTACATCAGACCGTCAGAAGTCCTACATTGATCTGAAGAGGAGAGATATTGAATATGCAGTGGGTGATAAAGCATTCCTCAATGTTTCTCCTTGGAGAAAAATTATGAGATTTGGCAGAAAGGGGAAATTGAGTCCTCGTTTTATTAGACCATATGAGGTTCTAGAAAGAGTGGGTCCTTTGGCATATCTATTGGCACTACCTCCAGAGTTGGAGAAGATACATAATGCCTTTCATGTGTCCATATTGAGGAGATATAGATCTGACCCATCTCATGTGTTTTCAGTAGAAGAAATTGAGGTGAATCCAGACCTTTCATATGAGGAGGAACCCATAGAGATTCTGGCATATGAGGTGAAGCAGTTGAGGAACAAGCAGATACCACTGGTGAAAGTGCTATGAAACCATCACTCAGGCCAAGAGGCTACTTGGGAATAAGAAAGGGACATGAGGAAACAGCACCCACAGCTGTTCAGAGACTAATACCAGGTAAAATTTCGAGACGAAATTTATTTTAAGGGGGGAGAATTGTAACACCCCTAATGCATAGCCTAGTATATTACACTGTTCCGGTAACCGATGTCGATCCGGACAATTAAAGGGATTAGAACCACATTTAAGACATCTAGGAAAGCCCTGAACGAAAATAAATAGTGCTAACTAGAAGGTTAAGTATAAATAAGAAAAATAATGCATAAAAAGTTAAATGAGCCGGGGGTCACAGCGATGGATGACCTTACAGGGAAGTAACTGTGAGGTCAGTCTAAACCCTAATTTTGAATGGGAAATTGTGACATTGCGATTCTAAGGACTATTGAAAAACTAGTGAAAAAGAGAAAATCACATAAAAGAGTTGATAAGTATGTCAAATAATTAGATCAGGGCTCCGGAAGAAATATCAAAATATTTGCAAATCGGGTCAAACCGGCGAGAGGCAATTTAGTCAATTCACCCTTAGAAGTGCCTCCTGACCTAATTGTCTAAAAAAATTGGAAAAATGAAAATTTCGAAACGTAGAATTAAATTAAAAAAAGAAGGAAAAATAAAGGAAAAAGAAAAAGAATGAAAATTTTGAATTATTACCTCATCCTTGTGACATCATGCATGATGTTAAAAATAAATTTACTTTCCCTAATTTTTTTTTTACTAAGTCAAAAGCTAAATAAAAACACATTAAAATTTAAATGAAAACAAAAATTGGTCATTTTCCTTACCCATTGTTGCCGTCCATTCCCACTCCCATTTCTCTCTCTTTATGTTTTGGTCCTCCATTAAAGCCCTCCATTAAAGCTTGGTTTCAAGCTTGGTTCCATTCACTTAACCCTAATTTCCCCAAAATTTTCCCATAAACCTTGCTAGTTCAACTAGAAAAGAAGATTGAAGAAGAAGAAGAAAGGAGAAAGTGAAGGAATTGGTGAATTGGAACTAAAGAATTGAGGTTAGTGATTTAAATTGAAATTTCTATTTAATGCTTATGTTTCTAGTTAAATTAACTTGGAATTAACATAAATATAAACAAAACAATCATGGGGGAACAATAGTGGAATTCGGCCAGCATTTAGGGAAGTTGAAATTGGTTGAGTTTGATGCAATTAAAGTGATATAGTAGTTGATTTAAGTGTGTAGATGTTGATTTTACACTTTAATTTCATTAGTTGAATAAATTGTGTAAATTAGGGTTCTTGAACTCTAGAAATTGGGAAAAATTAGAAAAAATGGTCAATTGATGCAATTGACCCTAATTGAGGTTAGAAATGGTAGGGTCAATTGGGACCAATTGTGATGTGTTAAAATTGGTAGAATTGAAATGCAATTTGGATTGGATTAGGGTCCCAATCTGGCAGTTTGACCTAGGTCCATTCCAGGGACAAAACTAAAATTTTACCAACACAATTGGTGTGAGGCCAATTGGGAATGAAAATAGACACATAATGACACATTCTTCATTTAGAGACCACATGATGTCACTAATGCAATTTCTTTTCCTTTTTCTTTTTTTCTTTTTTCCATTCTTCTTTAATTTAATTCTTGATTCTGAAATTTTCTTTTCTCCGATTTTATTGGACAGTTAGGTCAAGAGTCAGCTCTAGGGGTAAATTGACCAAATTGCCCCTCGCCGGTTTGATCCGGTTTGCAAGTTATTCAATATTTCTTCTGGATCCCTGACCTAATTATTTGACCTACTTAACAGTTCTTTTTTGTGATTTTCTCTTTTCCATTGTGTTCACAATAGTCTTAAGGACTGCGGCATCACATTTTAAGGCTCGAAATTTGAGTTTAGACTGACCTCGCAGTCCTTCCTGAGAAGGTCACCCATCGCTGTGACTCCCGGCTCATTTAACTTTTTGTGTTCTATTTTTCTTATTTATACTTAACTATTTGACAATTACTAATTATTTGTTTTCAGGGATTATCTAGTTGTCTTAGATGTGATTCTAATCCCCTTAATTATCCGGACCGACACCGATCACCGAAACAGTGAAATATACCAGGCTATGCAAATAGGGGTATTACAATTCTCCCCCCCTTAAAATAAATTTCGTCTTAAAATTTTACCTGGTATCAATTTCTGAACAGCTGTGAGTGCTGTCTCCTCATATCCTCCTCTCGTTCCCAAGTAGCCTCCTGGCCCGAATGATGGTTCCACAACACTTTCACTAACAGTATTTGCTTGTTTCGTAGCTGCTTCACCTCATAAGCCAGAATCTCTATGGGTTCTTCCTCATATGTGAGGTCTGGATTCACTTCAATTTCTTCTACTGGTAGTACATGAGATGGGTCTTATCAATACCTCCTCAACATGGACACATAGAAGACATTATGTATCTTCTCTAACTCTGGAGGTAGTGCCAAAAGATATGCCAAAGGACCCACTCTCTCTAGAACCTCATATGGCCCGATAAAACGAGGACTCAGTTTCCCCTTTCTGCCGAATCTCACAATTTTCTTCCAAGGAGAAACCTTGAGGAATACTTTCTCACCCACTGCATACTCAATATCCTTTCTCTTTAAATCAATATAGGACTTCTGACGGTCTGATGCAGCTTTGAGTCAATCTCTGATCAACCTTATCTTTTCTTTAGTCTTCTGAATAATTTCTGGCCCAACCATCTTTCTTTCACCCACATCATCCCAACACAACAGGGTTCTACATTTTCTGCCATACAAAGCTTCATATGGAGGCATCTCAATGCTTGATTGGCAGCTGTTGTTGTAAGCAAACTCAATCAAAGGCAAGTGTGTGTTCCAAGCCCGTAGCATGTCCTCCAAGATCTAAATTATCCTCTTAAACTGGCCATCTATCTGTGGGTAGAATGCTGTGCTAAAGTTTAATCTAGTTCCTAGGGATCTCTGAATACTACCCCAGAATCTAGAAGTGAACCTAGGATCTCTGTCTGATACGATGGATACTAGCACTCCATGCAGTCTTATTATCTCATCAATGTACAACTTGGCCAATCTTTTCAGGCTATAGTCCATCCGGACAGGCAGAAAATGAGCAGACTTGGTTAGTCTGTCAACTACAACCCATATTGTATCATGACTCTTCTGTGTCCTCGGAACTCCCATCACAAAATCCATCGTTATTCTCTCCCATTTCCATTTTGGTACTGGCAGTGGATGTAACAAACTAGCTGGTACTTGATGCTCTGCCTTTACTTGCTGACAAGTTAGGCATTTGGAAACAAATTCTGCTACATTTCTTTTCAAACCCATCCACCAGTAATGCTCATTTAGCCCTCTATACATTTTTGTGCCACCGCGGTGCATAGCAAAAGGAGATTCATGTGCTTCCTTCATAATGATCTGTCTCAAGTCAACGTCATTAGGAACACACATTCTGCCCTGGTGAAGCAGTAGGCCGTCATCTCTCACTGAGAATTCATGCTTCTTCCCCTTTCTAACTTCTTCTAACAGCTTCTGATACTTCTGATCATTCTGAGCAGCTATTCTGATCTGATCAATCAACACTGGCTGTACATGCCATGCAACTGCTGTCTGCCCCTCATCATTAATCTCTATGCTGGCATGTATTGATCTCAACTCATGTACCATAGATAAAGGAGTAACCCATAGACTTGCCATAGTCTTACGAATTAAGGCGTCAGCCACAACATTAGCTTTCCCTAGCTGATAGTCTATCAGACAATTATAGTCTTTTATCAACTCTAACCATCTCCTCTGTCTCAAATTCAACTCTTTCTAAGTGCCCAATTACTTCAAAAATAGTATCTCCAGATCTTAAGAGCAAACACAATAGCTGCAAGCTCCAAGTCATGTGTCAGATAGTTCCTCTCATGCGGTTTCAGCTGGCGTGATGTATAGGCAATGACATTCCGCTCTTGCATTAATACATAGCCTAACCCATTGTGAGAAGCATCACTGTAAACTGTGTATTCTTTACCCGAAGTAGGTAAAGTCAGGACTGGAGCCTCAGTTAAACATTTCTTCAACTTATCAAAACTCTATTGGCATTTATTTGTCCATTGAAATTTCACATCCTTTCGAAGTAGCTTAGTCAATGGAGATGCCAACATGGAGAACCCTTTCACAAATCAGCGGTAGTATCCAGCTAAACCCAAAAAACTACGAATCTCCATGATATTTCTGGGTGGTCTCCAATTAAGGACAGCTTCTATCTTACTTGGATCTACCTTGATGCCCTCTGCCGATACTATGTGCCCCAAGAAGGATATTTCCTTCAGCCAAAATTCACACTTTGACAATTTTACGTATAGCTGTTTCTCCCTCAAAGTCTGCAGTACAATCCACAGATGTCTATCATGCTCTTTTGCACTCCTCGAATAGACCAATATATCATTTATGAATACCACAACAAACTAGTCAATGTATGGTCTGAAGATAGTGTTCATCAGATCCATAAAAGCGGCTGGAGCATTAGTTAACCCGAATGGCATGACCAAGAACTCATAATGGCCATAGCGGGTTCTAAAGACAGTTTTAGGAATACTTTGCTCTTGTACTTTTAACTGGTAATAACCTGATCTTAGGTCAATTTTGGAGAACAGCTGCACCCCTCAACTGATCAAACAAGTTGTCAATGCGGGGCAATGGGTATCTATTCATTATTGTCACCTTATTCAATTGCCGATAGTCAATACATAAGCAGAGAGTGCCATCTTTCTTCTTAACAAACAACACTGGCGCTCCCTAAGGTGACACACTAGGGTGGATAAAGCCTTTGTCAAGCAGCTCTTGCAACTACACTTTCAACTCTTTCAATTCTACTGGTGCCATTCTGTATGGTGTTATGGAGATTGGGTCCACACCAGGCATAACATCAATTTCAAACTTCACCTCTCTTTTTGGAGGTAATCATGGCAATTCATCAGGAAACACATCCGAAAAGTCACATATAGTAGGGATGTCTCTTAGTGTTAGACTCCCCACTTAGGTGTTTATCACATGTGCCAAGTATGCTTCACACCCCTTTCTGATCATTCTTCTGGCTAGTGCAGCCGAAATGATGTTTGATGGTAGTAACTGCCTCTCCCCATGTATTACCACATCACTATACAGAGAGAGACCAAAAGTGACTGTCTACAGTCAATCATGGCATGATGCTTGGTTAACCAATCCATGCCTAAGATGATATTATAATCTTTGAAGGGCATTTCAATCAAATCTAATAGAAAAGTGTGTCCTTGGATTACCAAAGGACAATCTCTATAGATTCTATTGACCCGGACCTCTTGTCCTAACGGACTAGCTACTAGCACTTCAAAATCCATTTTGGCACACGAAACAGCAAGTGAACTGACTATGCTAGCACTAATATATGAGTGGGTTAAACCCAGATCAAACAACACAAATACATCTTGATCAGAGATAGAGAATGTACCGGCTACAACATCGAAAGTCTCAGCCTCTTTCTGCTGTCTCATAGTGTAGACTTTGGCCAGAGCACTCCCTTGTGCTGACTAGCTAATAGTGCCCTGACTGCCAGAAGCATTGCCTCTACCTCTGCCTCTTCCTCTGCTAACCAGTTGCAAACCTCTGATAGCAGGACTCTAAACAGACCCTTCTACAGTTGTAGGAGATGGCCCAAATCTAGGGGCATTGGTGCAGTCCTTAGCAAGATGGCCTTTGCCTCCACAGTCAAAGCAAGCTCCTGTTGCCTAATAACATTCTCCCCCATGAATCTTGCCACATGTCTCACAGGGGCGGGCAGGATATGAACCCCTGGTCGACTACTGACCAGATGTAGGGGGTCTCTGTCCAGAGAATCTACCCCTTCTAAACCTTCCACCTCTACCTCTGCTTGGTCCCCTAAATTTTTTTCTTCTTTCCAAATGTACCACTGGGACTTTGCTCTACTGATTTTTCCCCTTTGTTTTTCTCTGATTTCTCAGTCTTTTCTGATTTTTCTTTTGCTAGTGTCACTTCTAATTCAATCCTTTCTAGCTCAAGTGCCTGTGAGATGAGCTCAGGGAAGTTACTGTGTCTAAATCCCACTACTTGCATCCGTAGACTAGGCTTTAAACCGGTCTCAAATCTCTTGCACCTTTTCTTGCTAGTAGAAAGGAGACTCCTAGCATTGTGGCTTAAGCGGGAGAACTCCCTCTCATATTCTGCCACTGATCTGTTACCTTGCTTTAGACTCAGAAATTTTTGTAGTTTCTGATCCACATATGCATCTGGGACATATTTCTGCCTAAACTCTCTGATGAAGTCAACCCAGGTCAGTACTGGCGGTTTTGCTAAGCTTTGGGAGATGGTATTCCACCAATCATATGCATCCCCTTGCAGTAGCGATACTGAGTACTCGAATTTTAGTTCATCTTAGCAGTGCAGCTTCTTGAACACTCGGTCCATCCTCTCTAACCACTACTCTGCCTCTAAAGGGTCTACTATACCCTTAAATTCTGTCGCCCCATACTTCAACAGCTTGTCATACTGTCTGACCAGAGCTTGAGGTTGCACCATAGAAGTCTGGGGTGGAGCTTGAGTAGGCATACCCCCAGCCATTTGTTGAAACATTGCAGCCATCTGCTGGGCGAATTGTGCCGAAAATTAGGGCATTGATGGGGCTGGTGCCACTGACCCGCTGACATTTTGTAGAGCTGGGGCTTCCCCTTGTGCCTCAGCTTCAATAGATTACTCAACAGAGCGATCCTCTTCTTCCATTTCAGGCTGGAGTTAGGATATCTCCTGAACAAATAACACAAGGAGATTCCCTCCATTAGTTCATATTCATGATGTGATACAATGTATGTAACAAATAAAGACATTGAGCAGTTGTACTTATCAAAGAAAAGACATAAATTCACAAATCAAAACATATTTCAAAAATTTTGCTCTGATACCACTAAAACATGTCACACCTTACCCTCTTATAAGGAATAACATGATCCCGTAGAATACCTAATAAACTACAGAACTTCACCTACTGATAACTCATTAAGTACCCTACAAGGGATTTTAAAACAATTTTCTTACTTTTTGGAAGTGGTGAGAATTTTCTAATTGGTATTAAAAACATTTAATTGGAGTTTGAAAACTAGTTAGAATTTTTGTCTATTTTTTTTTATCCGCAAATTTTGAAAAAATTTCGGCAAAGTGCCGTCTGTATTTTAAGAAAATAGTTCTTCAAAAACCTATAAAAACACTTCCAATGATTCTTTTTCATCAAACTCACTACTACCTCAACACAATTCAATATCATTTCTCAATTCAATTATCATAAAAACCAGTACTCAATAATGAAGGAACGGAAGCGTGAAAAATACAAGATTATACCATTGAATTCAAAAATTTTCACCTAGGGTCACAAGCACCATGCAAGATTTATTTTTATCTATTTGATTTCAATGATAAACAACATATTAAAAATCTTTTAATATGTTTTTGGATCTGTATTTGCTATTTAAGATTTTAAAATTAATCAGATTAATTTTAGAACCCTAGATTAAATCAAGAACGATTACACTAACCTCTTGATGTCTTTGCGTGTCTGCGCCTTTGAGATTCGTCTTCAGGACACCAGATGTTGTCCCTCTAGCTTGTCCACACCAAGAACACCTATGGCAGCCCTTGAACAGCTTCTAAAGCCTTTTCTATTAATTAGAAATTCAAGTTCTGCCTTTTAAGAGATTAGAGATGCAAACAGGACACTAGAAACAATTTCTAGTGTTCTTAATTCAAGAGATTGATGGCTAATCTCTTTGAATTGATGAGAGATGAAGAGAAATAGCTGGAGAGGCTCAAAGTGGCGTGACAATTGAGAGGAGAGGCTGCTGGTTATGTTTTCTTTTCATAACCACACTTAAATAGCTAGGTTAACACATTAAACCCTAGCCACATGTCACCTTTTGATTAGCTCTAGGTTTAAGTGACCCAATCACATTGTGCCAAGTGTCAAACCTATATTTAATCTTGATTTTAATCATCTTGCATGATTAAAAAATATTTGGCAAGCTTATGTGTTATGCCATGTGTCACCATCTCATGGTGCCACGTGTCACACTGTGAAATGACTAAAATGCCCCTGTGTCTTAATTTTGAGTTCTTAACCCAAAATAAATATTTTCTTCTTCTAATTAATTTATATCAAATATAAATTAATTAATTAATCTCTATTAATTAATTTCTCATCAATTAAATTCATATTTAAACACTTTAAATATAAATTTAATTTATACTACACATCCAATAATCTAGATTTGGTTTCAAGTCATGTTAGGGACTTTGCAATTTAATTGCAAACCAAATCTATTTAATTAATCAATTAAACTCTTTAATTAATTAATTAAATCATATTTAAATAGGTGATAACTTGTGTATGTGTGTGACTTACTAGGCTCATCACTAATTGGCAATGAGACATGATATCAACTCTTAATATCATCAGAACTCTTTCTTACCATAAATGATTTCTCTAAATCATTTTATGAACCTCATAGACCATGGTTAACACCTAGCATAGCATGCCATGGCCACCCAATTAGTAATAAGATTTACCTTAAATGAACCTATAATCATATGTTACCATGCACTAGAATCTCTCTGTTACAAAATCCCAACTCAATTTGGAGTCATGGTTTATGTCAAACTCCATTTGCTATGAATATTATGTTCTCTTTTAATGCAGTTCTTGATTAAAAGATTTTCTCATCGAAACTCTTTTACGAATAAATCTATCTGTCTGGCAGGAACTTGAAACATCAAGAACAATTATATGAAGATAGGATTTTATCTCTATTTACTTAGAGGAACAGATTCCATCTTGATCAACACCTACCGCCATCTCTAACGAGTCGGAGCCAACACATGCCCATATACCCATACATAGTACCAGGATGAAAGCGATATCAAACTCAAACTACCTATATACAAGATAATCTGTGCTATCTCAGGTCTAAAGATTATATGCATCGATATGATTTATGACAAAACATTGACAAGAGTAAACTCCATGTGCTTGTCATAAGTGTCACCTGGTTCGACCTACTTATCATTTATAAGTGCCTATCATGTTTGTTATATGGCATGAGACTCACCATTCCATCTTATTTATATCTCATATAAATAACTTGGGAACAAACATGAATACAATCTTTCTGGATAAGTCATGTCCTTATTATGAAGTATCCTCGATTGTGAACCTATTTATGATACTTTGTGCTAGAAATATTGTCACTCATATTCTTAACAACTTAAGAATAATATTTCTAACAAAATATCAATGGACCTTTTCTATTACACATAAATATATTATGTAAACGGAAAAGTGGAAATGCCTTTTATTATTAAAATATATACAAGATACATACTAAATGATATGCTCTAGGGCATACTACTAACAATCTCCCACTAGCACTAGAGCCATTCATTACAATACCTTAGACCCATCTTCTCAAGATGTCAGTCTAACTGAGCTTATGACAAAGGCTTAGTGAATGGATCAGCTGAATTTTTCAGCTGATGTTATTTTTCTGCATGACTATATCGCCTTGCCCAACTATATCTCTGATAATGTGATAGTGCCTTTCTATGTGTTTGGATTTTGGGTGAGACCTTAGTTCCTTAGCCTATATGACTGCTCCATTGTTGTCACAGTGTAATGGAACTGCTGACTCAATGGAAGGAACTACTGTAAGTTCTGTCACGAACTTCTTTATCCAAACAGCTTCCTTTGCAGCATCTGATGCAGCAATATACTCAGCTTTTGTAGTGGAATCTGCAGTCGTGCTCTGTTTGGAACTCTTCCAACTGACTGCACCTCCATTACAAATGAACACATATCCAGAGGTAGACTTTCTATCATCGATATCTGATTGGAAATCAGAATCAGTATAACCATCCAATTGCAAGTCTCCACCTCCATAAATCAAGAATAAATCCTTAGTTCTTCTTAAGTACTTAAGAATATTCTTGACAGCTATCCAGTGTTCCAAACCTGGATTGGATTGATACCTGCTAGTCAAACTAACAGCATATGCGATATCCGGCCTAGTACACAATATTGCATACATTAAACTTCCAATAGCCGAAGCATATGGAATCCTGGCCATCTTATCTCTTTCTTCAGGTGTCTTTGGAGACATCTCTTTAGAAAGGTGGATACCATGTCTCACTGGTAACAATCCTCTCTTGGAATCAAGCATGTTAAACCTCTTTAACACCTTTTCCAAGTATAGACTTTGGGATAAACCAATTATTCTTTTCGCTCTATCTCTATATATAACACCCCTAAGTTCGGTAGTGCGTTCTACTGCTCCAGTGACTAGTGTTGTCCGGACAGCTAGGATGCCTAGAACCACACCTTGATATGAGAGAGGAGACATAAATAATGAAATACAAGAAAAGAAAATACAAGAAAAACAAAGGAAAAATAATAGCAAAGAAATGTGACCAAGTTAAATGAGCCGGGAAACCTAACGATGGGTGACCGCACCGGGAAGTCACGGCGTGGACCGTTGACTAGCTCCTGATCATGGGAACCACGGAAAACATTTTAGGACTTAAATAGACCCTTTTTGAAGAATAAATCTCATTAGAAAGATCAAAGAAAAATTAAAAAAATAGTACAAACAAAAGTCAGAAATCGAAAAAGCGGACAAAACTCGGTGTTAGAAAAATCGAGAATGCCACGAACAGGGCATTATTGTCATTTGACGTCCCGAAGTGTCTTTTGACCTAAATGTCCATTAAAAATAAATAATATTACACTTAGAAAATAAAATGAAAAATTAATTTGGTGGTACCTAAAGTAAATAGCTAAAATCAAGGGTTTAATGTGGGATTAAATGAAAGTTTAGCTTAAAATATGATTAAAATGGTGAGTGGACCACTAATGCATAAAATAAACATATAATAGGGCAGCTGTAACTCCACTAAATCAGCTGAACTTCATCTTCCTCAAAGTGATCTCAACATTGCCGTGAATGAAGGTGAGAGGAAAAACCATGGCCATTTTTCATGCAAGCTCTCTTAACTCTCCATTTTCAACTCCAATCTCTTAGGTTCCTTCATGAAACTTTGTCTACACATCACAAGGAAGATATTGATACCAATTTTGAGAAGTTTGGTGAAGGTTTAGCAAGTTACAATTAAAGGTAAGTTTGCATTTTTGAGAATTTCCTTGTTAAACTTTATGTTTATGTTATGGGTGTTAGTTTTGTGAAGGAAATTTTGAAGTTTAAATAGTTATTGAGATAGCCATTTTTGGACAGCCATGGGGTCACACATTTGATGATTTATTATGCATATAATTGATGAGAAATAATGTTGATCATGGTAAATTAATATCCTAATGAATTGTTTCACATATATATGGTGATTTTGGCACTTGGATGAGAATTGATGGATTGTAGGGCAATGTGGTGTTGAAGGACAATTTCGGCAGCTTGGGAACCCTTGCATAATTGTATGTATTGATGGAAGTATTGGCAGAATTGTGGCATTAAGGAATGAAGGATATGTGTATGAAATTATTGTGTAAAGTGTATGTGAGAATTAGTGGTGTTTAGGTGTGTATGTAATGGTATTGAGATATTGTAAATGTGAATTATATTTGGTGTGTTGAGGGTAATGTTAATCTACCCAAAATAATGTTAATGTAAAGTAGATTATACTGTGGTTAATGTACCAAAACAGATTGGTAGGGAAGTGAACCAAATTGCAAGGTATATGTGTGTTTGAAGTGGGGTGTGAAATGCATATTGAGGGCAGTGTACATTTTAGCCCATAACCTGAAATGTGTAACCTCAATTGGTATGAGACCAATTTGAGGTGAAACTAGGCACAAAATGTGCCAACTTTCATTGAGAAACCATACCAAAATTCTGCTTGCAAGGTGATGTGAAAAAATGACCAATTCGGATTAGGTACACTTGAGACCTAAAAACTGACCATTTGGGCAGCAGTGAGTATTTAGGCCATAACTCACTCAAAACAGGTCCAATTGACCTGAAATTTTAACCATGAATAGTTAAGACCCATACCTACAAGTCTTATGAAGACACCAAAACCCAGAAACGACCAGAAGCAAGTCAAAAAGCTTGCACAAGTTCGGGTCCAAAAACTGGCCGAACCAAAGTTGACCAAATTGACCAAAAAAATGACCTAATTGGTACCATTTGACCAGCAATAGTATAATGACCATAACTTGGTCTACTTAACTCGGATTGACCTGAAATTTTGCCCCGCGTGCAATAAGACCTAGATCTACAAGTTTGTAGTTTCAACCGAGACCCGAAAACTGAGGGAACTAGATCGTCCGGTTAGGTCAAACCAGTGTCGGAATCCAAAGAATTTGCATTAATATGCACTAAGCAAGGAAATGACTTTGGTAAAACATACCAAACCTAAAACCTTATCGAATGTGACATATTAACGATACTAAAAGCTAATGTACCTAAAACGCATAGAGTCGGTATATTAGGTGATTAAGTGAATAATTGAGTTCAGTGCATTGTTTACCAAACACCATCGATAGACAGTTTAATTTAAATCAAACACTTCAAATTGTGTTTCTCAGCTAACAAGGACTCAGCAAAAGGGAAAGAAACACTGAGTCCAGACCAGGGAGACAGTCATCAGAGGTTTGTGCACAACGGCTATTGCTTTTGAATTTTTCAATTGAGATAAATATTGAATATTTGTATATTATTGTTTTAAATTGTGTTTGTGCACAACGGCTATTGCTTTTGAATTTTCCAATTGAGATAAATATTGAATATTTGTATATTATTGTTTTAAATTGTGTTTGTGCACTGGCTATTGCTTTTGAATTTTTCAATTGAGATAAATATTGAATATTTGTATATTATTGTTTTAAATTGTGTTTGTGCACAACGGCTATTGCTTTTGAATTTTTCAATTGAGATAAATATTGAATATTTGTATATTATTGTTTTAAATTGTGTTTGTGCACTGTGGCTATTGCTTTTGAATTTTTCAATTGAGATAAATATTGAATATTTGTATATTATTGTTTTAAATTGTGTTTGTACAACGGCTATTGCTTTTGAATTTTTCAATTGAGATAAATATTGAATATTTGTATATTATTGTTTTAAATTGTGTTTGTGCACAACGGCTATTGCTTTTGAATTTTTCAATTGAGATAAATATTGAATATTTGTATATTATTGTTTTAAATTGTGTTTGTGCACAACGGCTATTGCTTTTGAATTTTTCAATTGAGATAAATATTGAATATTTGTATATTATTGTTTTAAATTGTGTTTGTGCACAACAACTGTTTCTTTTGAATTATTTTCAATGGAAATAAATATTGACTATTTGCATATCATTGTTTTAAATTGTGGAAATGTGTTTGGTGGACACTTATTGATTGAAAAACATTGTGAATGGTTTGAAACTGTGAAAAATTGTTTGAATGATATTGATGGAAACTTATTGATTGAAAAGCACTGTAAATGGTTGTTGAAATTGAAGTTAATTATGAATTGGGTTGCCATTTTATGAATGAAACTATGAGTTTGGAAATTTATTGGATTCTCACGAATCATTTGAATAAAATGTTTGGAATTGATTTTGTGTTCACACTTAGCATGACAGTATCGTATCATTCCTTCTCCATTTATGGGGTTGTGATCGTTTATTTTCCTTCTCCATTTATGGAGTCGTGATCGTTTATTTTCTCCCTCTCTGGTTTACCAGTTGAGGTGATCGGATGAGTACTCATTATATAGCTAGCTTCCCTTCCTCATTGATTTCGATTAGTGAGGTTGTGATTGCTTTGTCGTGGTGTACAACACGGCATTGATCGGAAATTTGTGTCATGGCTTAAGTTGTGAATGAATTGGCAACACTGTATTCTTAAATTATTCGACTAAATTGCATTATTATGTATTGTGAGATTGTGAAATTGATTTAAACTCTCATTGACATATACTGTCTTTTGAATTCAAACATGATCTGACTTATGGAAAATTATTGTGATATTGACAAATGGAGTTTAAATTCTTGTTGACATTTATTGTCTTGAATTTAACTATGATTTTAAGTATCCACTATTTACATGACTTATGAATTGTGATTAAATTGTATTTGGTTAATGTTGTGCACCACTGAGACATTGTCTCAAATGATAGCTTTATTCTTTATCGCAGTAGAGAGACAGAGCAGACTAGGCTGCTAATACCTCCAGCGAGAGATTTTTCGGGTATAATAAGTATACCAATACCTTGAATTTTGTACTGTAATGTATGAAACTGTATGTACATTTTGTTTTTGGTTTTGAGCGATTGTAAATTCAAATTGTACCTTGAAGTTGTAAAATAATTACAGTTTATTTTGACTTGTAAAAGCTGTATTATATTTCCTTATCTCAGACTTTGAAAAATTTCTATGGAATTGTGTTGATAAATTGTTGTGTTGAGAAATGTATTGGAGTTGAGATTTGGAAAATTATTGAAGTGCTTTTTTACTGAGTTTTCAAGAACCGCTTTATCCAAAATACAGATGGCACCTTGCCAAAATTTTCTGAAATTCCAAATAAATCAAATGAGTTAGTTGTTTCACCTCAGTTCACCAAAGTTTTTAACACTGTAAATAGTGCTCACCTTGTAAAAGAAGTAAGAAAAGTTTTAAAATCCCTTATCGTGTATTTAATGGGTTATCGATGAAGAGTTGGTAATTCATTAGGTATACTACGGGATCATGTTATGCCTTACTGAGAGGGTAAGGTGTGACATGTTTTAGTGGTATCGAGCAATGTTTTTAAATTCCGTTTTCTGTTATTTGAATGTTCTTTTTGCATAGTACAACTGCTCAATATCATTGTCTGATACATACAGTACATTACAGTATAAATATGCACTAACGAGAGTGAATATTCTTGTGTTATTGTTCAGGAAAGCTAAGATCCTCGCATTGAATATGGAAGAGGGTGATCGTTCAGTCGATCAGTCTATTGAGGCTGAGGTGCAAGGGGATGCCCCAGGCCTACAAAATGTTAGTGGTTCAAAGACACTGCCTAGCGATCTAGCGATTTCTGCTCGATTCGCTCAGATGGATCGCAATATTCCAACAAATGGCTGATAATGCACCTACTCAAGTCCCAATTCAGACACCCGTGGTACAACCACAGTCTCCTACAAGGCAGTATGATAAATTGATGAAGTATGGGGCTACAGAGTTTAAGGGGACAGTAGATCCTATAGAAGCTGAACAGTGGTTAGAGAGGATGGATAGGGTGTTCAAGAAACTTCATTGTACAGAGGAGCTCAGACTTGAATACTCAGTATCCTTACTACAAGGGGATGCTTATGACTGGTGGAAAACCATTCCCCACGATGCAGTAGAACTGCAGATCTTGACCTGGAATGACTTCCTCAGGGAATTCAGACAGAAATACATCCCTGATGCTTATGTAGACCAGAAGCTACAAGAATTCTTAAGTTTGAAACAGAGGGGCAGATCAGTGGCTGAGTATGAAAGAGAATTTTCCCGCCTTAGCCACTATGCAGTAAGTTTGCTTGCTACCAGCAGGGAGAGATGCAAGAGGTTTGAAACTGGCTTGAAGCCCAGTATTAGAGTACAAGTGCTCGGCTTCAAACACACTAACTTCTCTGAACTTGTTTCTCAAGCCCTAGAGTTGGAAAGAGTTGAGTTTGAGACTGCTCCAGAGAAAAAGAGATCAGAAAAGACAGAGAAAGAGGGAAAATCTGTAGAACAGAGTTCCAGTGGTCATACTAGAAAGAGGAAGAACTATGGGGGACATGGCAGAGGTGGCAAGAAGTCTGGAAGGGGAAGATATTCAGGACAGAAACCTCCTTTATCTGGTCAGCATAGTACCGGAGGTTCCTACCATTCCCGCCAATGTGAAAATTGTGGAAGATATCATGGTGGGATATGCTATAAGGCTATTGGAGCCTGTTATAACTGTGGAGGCATAGGACACTTTGCCAAGGACGCACCGATGGTCGCAGAGTTGAACCACCTCCCACTACTGCAGAAGGGTCAGTTCAGAGCCCTGTCACCAGAAGCTCACAACCACCTAGCAGAGGTAGAGGCAGGGGTAGAGGTAACCCAGCAGGCAGCCAAGGCACAGTAAAACAATCAGAGCAAGATAGTGCTCCAGTCAGAGTCTATGCCATGAGACAGAGGGAAGAGGCAGAGATATCTGATGTTGTGGCTGGTACCTTCTCAACTTTTAATCAGGATGTGTTTGTGTTAATCGATCTGGGTTCTACCCATTCTTATGTGTGTGCTAGCATCATTGATTGCATTGCTGCTCCAGGTACAAAAATGGATTTTGAGGTGCTAGTAACAAGTCCGTTAGGACAGGAGGTCGGGGAAATAAATTTTGATGCATTAGTGATTAGTCCTTTAGGATAAGGATTGTGATAACAAGTGAAATTAGTTTTGGAAGAGTTTATCGGCGAAAAGTATTTGCTGACACACCATAAAATTTTAAGCTAATTGGCGAGCCTACTTAATGTAAGGCAAGAGGACGTAAAAATAAGTTACAGAAATAGAATTGCTCTAGATGAAGGCAGAGATGTTACTGTTAGTAATTGTTAATGGATATTGTAATCAGAATAAGTTCGGATATCAGTGAATTCGAAAAGGATAAAAGATAGGAAAGTTTGATCTATTGAATAAGCTGCAGATTTCAGTACTAACTTGAGATTATTGTGTAGAGCTACGTACTACCCGATAGTACATCTAGATGAGAATAGTTGCCAACGGCATCTGTTTTGGTATAGTTATGCCAGGACAGAATTTAATTGTTAGAAATAAGTTTGAAAATCCTACTTAAGGATCTAAAACTCAAAAGTTAGAATATCGAAAGGTTACAGTTCAGTACAAAAGGAAGTAAGTTATAGAATATTGACAGATAAAAAGAGTTACGGAAGTAGAGATTTGAACAGTTGATTCATATGTAACAAAGAAATATTACGAATGTGAGGAAGACTATGGATTAGAATGGTCAGAGGACCAATGCCTGATGAATGATTCTAACATGACCTCAAGGGTCATTCAAGAAGCAACGTGAACTGAAATATTAGACAGCATAATAGTAAGAGGAGATTGGTGTTATCCAAACAAATCAAACATTGTATTAGATTGTTAAAAGTCTTATACAAATTTGAGAAAAAGAAGATTATACGATCATATAGAAAGGAGAAAATAAACGTATGACTATTATAAGATGACTACTGGGTAAAATTTCGTGGACGAAATTTATTTAAGGGGGGGAGAATTGTAACACCCCTAAGTTCGGTAGTGCGTTCTACTGCTCCAGTGACCAGTGTTGTCCGGACAGCTAGGATGCCTAGAACCACACCTTGATATGAGAGAGGAGACATAAATAATGAAATACAAGAAAAGAAAATACAAGAAAAACAAAGGAAAAATAATAGCAAAGAAATGTGACCAAGTTAAATGAGCCGGGAAACCTAACGATGGGTGACCGCACCGGGAAGTCACGGCGTGGACCGTTGACTAGCCCTGGACTGCGGGGAACCCTGGAAAACATTTTTAGGACTTAAATAGACCCTTGTTGAAGAATAAATCTCATTAGAAAGATCAAAGAAAAATTAAATAATTAGTACAAAGAAAAGTGAGAAATCGAAAAACGGACAAAACTCGGTGTTACCGAAAAATCGAGAATGCCACCCGAACAGGGGCATTATGGTCATTTGACGTCCCGAAGTGTCTTTTGACCTAAATGTCCATTAAAAATAAATAATATTACACTTAGAAAATAAAATGAAAAATTAATTTGGTGGTGCCTAAAGTAAATAGCTAAAATCAAGGGTTTAATGTGGGATTAAATGAAAGTTTAGCTTAAAATATGATTAAAATGGTGAGTGGACCACTAATGCATAAAATAAACATATAATAGGGCAGCTGTAACTCCACTAAATCAGCTGAACTTCATCTTCCTCAAAGTGATCTCAACATTGCCGTGAATGAAGGTGAGAGGAAAAACCATGGCCATTTTTCATGCAAGCTCTCTTAACTCTCCATTTTCAACTCCAATCTCTTAGGTTCCTTCATGAAACTTTGTCTACACATCACAAGGAAGATATTGATACCAATTTTGAGAAGTTTGGTGAAGGTTTAGCAAGTTACAATTAAAGGTAAGTTTGCATTTTTGAGAATTTCCTTGTTAAACTTTATGTTTATGTTATGGGTGTTAGTTTTGTGAAGGAAATTTTGAAGTTTAAATAGTTATTGAGATAGCCATTTTTGGACAGCCATGGGGTCACACATTTGATGATTTATTATGCATATAATTGATGAGAAATAATGTTGATCATGGTAAATTAATATCCTAATGAATTGTTTCACATATATATGGTGATTTTGGCACTTGGATGAGAATTGATGGATTGTAGGGCAATGTGGTGTTGAAGGACAATTTCGGCAGCTTGGGAACCCTTGCATAATTGTATGTATTGATGGAAGTATTGGCAGAATTGTGGCATTAAGGAATGAAGGATATGTGTATGAAATTATTGTGTAAAGTGTATGTGAGAATTAGTGGTGTTTAGGTGTGTATGTAATGGTATTGAGATATTGTAAATGTGAATTATATTTGGTGTGTTGAGGGTAATGTTAATCTGCCCAAAATAATGTTAATGTAAAGTAGATTATACTGTGGTTAATGTACCAAAACAGATTGGTAGGGAAGTGAACCAAATTGCAAGGTATATGTGTGTTTGAAGTGGGGTGTGAAATGCATATTGAGGGCAGTGTACATTTTAGCCCATAACCTGAAATGTGTAACCTCAATTGGTATGAGACCAATTTGAGGTGAAACTAGGCACAAAATGTGCCAACTTTCATTGAGAAACCATACCAAAATTCTGCTTGCAAGGTGATGTGAAAAATGACCAATTCGGATTAGGTACACTTGAGACCTAAAACTGACCATTTGGGCAGCAGTGAGTATTTAGGCCATAACTCACTCAAAACAGGTCCAATTGACCTGAAATTTTAACCATGAATAGTTAAGACCCATACCTACAAGTCTTATGAAGACACCAAAACCCAGAAACGACCAGAAGCAAGTCAAAAAGCTTGCACAAGTTCGGGTCCAAAAACTGGCCGAACCAAAGTTGACCAAATTGACCAAAAAAATGACCTAATTGGTACCATTTGACCAGCAATAGTATAATGACCATAACTTGGTCTACTTAACTCGGATTGACCTGAAATTTTGCCCCGCGTGCAATAAGACCTAGATCTACAAGTTTGTAGTTTCAACCGAGACCCGAAAACTGAGGGAACTAGATCGTCCGGTTAGGTCAAACCAGTGTCCCGGAATCCAGCAATTTGCATTAAAATGCACTAAGCAAGGAAATGACTTTGGTAAAACATACCAAACCTAAAACCTTATCGAATGTGACATATTAACGATACTAAAACCTAATGTACCTAAAGCATAGCGAGGGTCGGTATATTAGGTGATTAAGTGAATAATTGAGTTCAGTGCATTGTTTACCAAACACCATCGATAGAGACAGTTTAATTTAGTACTGAAACACTTCAAATTGTGTTTCTCAGCTAACAAGGACTCAGCAAAAGGGAAAGAAACACTGAGTCCAGACCAGGGAGACAGTCATCAGAGGTTTGTGCACAACGGCTATTGCTTTTGAATTTTTCAATTGAGATAAATATTGAATATTTGTATATTATTGTTTTAAATTGTGTTTGTGCACAACGGCTATTGCTTTTGAATTTTTCAATTGAGATAAATATTGAATATTTGTATATTATTGTTTTAAATTGTGTTTGTGCACAATGGCTATTGCTTTTGAATTTTTCAATTGAGATAAATATTGAATATTTGTATATTATTGTTTTAAATTGTGTTTGTGCACAACGGCTATTGCTTTTGAATTTTTCAATTGAGATAAATATTGAATATTTGTATATTATTGTTTTAAATTGTGTTTGTGCACAACGGCTATTGCTTTTGAATTTTTCAATTGAGATAAATATTGAATATTTGTATATTATTGTTTTAAATTGTGTTTGTGCACAACAACTGTTTCTTTTGAATTATTTTCAATGGAAATAAATATTGACTATTTGCATATCATTGTTTTAAATTGTGGAAATGTGTTTGGTGGACACTTATTGATTGAAAAACATTGTGAATGGTTTGAAACTGTGAAAAATTGTTTGAATGATATTGATGGAAACTTATTGATTGAAAAGCATTGTAAATGGTTTTTGTGGAAATTGAAGTTAATTATGAATTGGGTTGCCATTTTATGAATGAAACTATGAGTTTGGAAATTTATTGGATTCTCACGAATCATTTGAATAAAATGTTTGGAATTGATTTTGTGTTCACACTTAGCATGTGATGTCGTATCATTCCTTCTCCATTTATGGGGTTGTGATCGTTTATTTTCCTTCTCCATTTATGGAGTCGTGATCGTTTATTTTTCTCCCTCTCTGGTTTACCAGTTGAGGTGATCGGATGAGTACTCATTATATAGCTAGCTCCCCTTCCTCATTGATTTCGATTAGTGAGGTTGTGATTGCTTTGTCGTGGTGTACAACACGGCATTGATCGGAAATTTGTGTCATGGCTTAAGTTGTGAATGAATTGGCAACACTGTATTCTTAAATTATTCGACTAAATTGCATTATTATGTATTGTGAGATTGTGAAATTGATTTAAACTCTCATTGACATATACTGTCTTTTGAATTCAAACATGATCTGACTTATGGAAAATTATTGTGATATTGACAAATGGAGTTTAAATTCTTGTTGACATTTATTGTCTTGAATTTAACTATGATTTTAAGTATCCACTATTTACATGACTTATGAATTGTGATTAAATTGTATTTGGTTAATGTTGTGCACCACTGAGACATTGTCTCAAATGATAGCTTTTATTGCCGCCGCAGTAGAGAGAGCATGGCAGACTAGGCCGCTAATACCTCCAAATGAGAGATTTTTGGGTATAATAAGTATACCAATACCTTGCATTTTGTAATCAGAATGTATGACACTGTATGTACATTTTGTTTTTTGTTTTGAGCAGTTGTAAATTCAAATTGTACCTTGAAGTTGTAAAATAATTACGAGCTGTTTTGACTTGTAAAAGCTGTATTATATTTCCTTATCTCAGACTTTGAAAAATTTCTATGGAATTGTGTTGATAAATTGTTGTGTTGAGAAATGTATTGGAGTTGAGATTTGGAAAATTATTGAAGTGCTTTTTTTTACAGGTTTTCTGAAGAACTGTTTTATCCAAAATACAGATGGCACCTTGCCAAAATTTTTACAGAAATTCCAAATAAATCAAATGAGTTAGTTGTTTCACCTCAGTTCACCAAAGTTTTTAACACCTGTAAATAGTGCTCACCACTGTAAAAGAAGTAAAAAGTTTTTAAAATCCCTTGTAGTGTATTTAATGGGTTATCAGTAGACGGAGTTGGTAATTCATTAGGTATACTACGGGATCATGTTATGCCTTACAGAGGGGTAAGGTGTGACACTATAGATGCGAATCCCAAGAATATAGGTTGCCTCCCCTAAGTCTTTCATGGAGAATGTATTTGACAACCATACCTTTATAGTCGTCAACATACCTGTATCATTACCCATCAACAGTATGTCATCCACATATAAGACAAGGAAAGTGATAGCACTGTCACTAACCTTCTTATATACACATGGCTCATCCTCATTTTTGGTAAAACCAAAGGATTTAATGGCTTCATCAAAACGGATGTTCCAACTCCTCGAAGTTTGTTTCAACCCATAAATGGATCGCTTTAGCTTGCATACCTTGGAACCATCTTGGGATTCAAATTCCCTAGGTTGTTCCATGAAAATGTTTTCTTCAATGTATCCATTGAGAAAAGCTGTTTTGACATCCATCTGCCAAATCTCATAATCATAGTATGCAGCTATTGCTAATAAAATCCTAATTGATTTAAGCATGGCAACAGGCGAGAAAGTCTCCTCATAGTCTATTCCTTGCCTTTTGGCGAAACCCTTTCGCTACTAGCCTTGCCTTATAGGTCTCTACCTTTCCATCAGAACCAATTTTCTTCTTGAAAACCCATTTGTTCCCTATAGGTACAATACCTTCAGGTGGGTCAACAAGATCCCAAACTTGATTCTTATACATGGAATCAATCTCGGATTTCATAGCATCAATCCATTTTGAAGAGTCTATATCTGATATAGCTTCTTCATAGGTAAGTGGATCATCTCCATGATCTACTTCTTCATGAGTAGACAACTCTTGTTCTTCTTCATGAAGAAAACCATATCTCACCGTGGGTGAGATACCACGGTTGTTCTACGAGGAACAGTGTAGATGTTTCATCAATGGGTATAGGTTGACTAGATGGATCTATATCCATCCGATGCTGGTTGGTCAGAATTCTCAAATTCTAACTCTATTTGCATTCCTTTGCCTCCTTCTTGAACAAACTGTTGTTCAAGAAATGTGGCATCTCTACTTATCACAACCTTTTGTGAAGTAGGCAAATAAAAATAATATCCAAAACTATCTTTTGGATATCCAACAAATCGACCTTTTTCTGATCTGGTCTCCAATTTATCAGTGTTCAGCTTTTTGATATAAGCTAGACAACCCCAAATCTTAACATGCTTAAGACTTGGTTTTCTTCCATGCCATATCTCATAAGGTGTGGAAGAAACTGATTTTGATGGAATCCTATTCAGAATATATATAGCTTATTCTAATGCAAATCCCCAAAAGAAGATTGGCATATCAGTATAGCTCATCATACTACGTACCATATCCAATAGGGTACGATTTCTCCTTTCAGATACACCATTCAGCTGTGGCGTTCCTGGAGGAGTCGGTGAGAAACAATGCCATGCTCTCAAGTATTCATCAAATTCAAGACTCAAATATTCACCTCCACGATCTGATCGAAGAGCTTTAATACTCTTTCCTGTTTGATTTTCTACTTCAGATTTAAATTCTTTGAACTTTTTAAAGGATTCATGTTTGTATTTCATCAAATACAAATACCCAAACCTTGATTTATCATCAGTAAAGGTAATAAAATAATGAAAGCCCCCTCTAGCCATTTCTTTAAATGGACCACATACATCACTATGTATTAGTTCCAAAATATTTTCAGCTCTTAGCCCTTGTCCAACAAAGGGTGATCTAGTCATTTTGCCTTGAAGGCAAGATTCACAAGTTGGAGTAGGCTCAGAGCCCAATGAGGATAGAATCCCCATTTTCTCCAATTTTGCAATCCTATCTTCTGCAACATGACATAACCTTAAGTGCCAAATATATTTTGAACTTGAGTTGGTTTTCACCATGGCATTGCATTCATTTAGATTGCTATACTCGCCGATGGAAACACTTTCTTCGGTAATGGAAACACTTTCCTGTTGGTAATGGAAACACTTTCCTGTTGGCAGTGGAGACACTTTCCTTTGCCTTTATCAGCTTTAGTCTTCCTTTTCTGTTTAGCTATTTTCTTGGAAGGACCAGGAATCAAAGGTTTCTTTTTCTTATTGCCCTTCTTCTTGTTGGACTTTCCAGCAGAAGAAGATGCAACCAAAGCTACCTCTTTTCCTTTATTGCCTGGCATATTCTTTTGGGCAATAACCAGCATGTTGAGAAATTCAGCTAAGGTGCATTCCTGTTTAGTCATATGGAAATTTGTCACAAAATTCCCAAAAAACTCAGGAAGGGACTGAAGGATCAAATCCGTTTGTAGTTGGAAATCCATGTTGAAGTCAAGATGTTCCAACTGCTCAATCAGCCGAATCATCTTGTGGACATGATCCCCAACATTCTGTCCCTCAGACATCCTCATACGGAATAGCTGTCTAGATATCTCATACCTAGCATTCCTGCTGTGCTCACCATACAACTCTTGTAGGTGAAGGAGGATCTCACTCGCACTCTGCATGTTCTTATGTTGCTTTTGTAACTCATTACTCATGGAAGCAAGCATGTAACACTTAGCTCTCATATCATGCTCCTTCCACTTGTCCAAAGTTTCATGTTCCTCTTGTGTGGCCTCTGGAGGTAAGGAACCAGGAACATCTGAATCTAGAACATATCCTATATGTTCAAGGTTCAGGACAAGTTTCAAATTTCTTAGCCAATCGCAGATTAGGTCTGTCAACTGTTGTGATCAAGTATGCTTGCAAGGATATTGGATGGTGGTGGTTGTTTTGTGCTCATTTTTATCGTAAAATTAATCAGAAAATAACCAAATTAATTAGTAAATGTATCATGTAATTAACCAAAATGATTATGGTCTTTTAATCAAATTGGTCCTCCCACTAACTTAGCGAATCCTACACTTCCAAAGTAGAAAACGGAAATCCTAGTTGGATGGATTTCTAGTGGGTGATTGAATTCTTATAATTCTATTGATCATCCTCAGGTACATCCATTATTGGAATTACAATAAACTATAAGTGAGCAACTCCTTGCCCATCACATCTCATGTGAGGTTCAATCCTTTTGCTAGCCCCTAATGCTCAAAATCTCAGGTACATCCAATATTGACTTATCTTGCATTAGTTAAGTTGATCCCATTGAGCCAGTAATTATGCAAATAATTTTAATGTCCTCAGGTACATCCAATATTGGCCACCAAACCATTTACATATTTACAACATCTCATGCTTAACAATTATTCTTAAGAAAATCTCTTAAATTAATTGCATCTCATGCAACTATTTAAAATTTCTAAAATAATTGCCCCAATGGAGGGCTTATGTTATAATTACTTTAATTATAGCATTTCCAACTTAATCATTTGTTTGGAAGATTTTATAGCCATCCTAATTACTATTAAGGTCTCACTTTGCACATTATCCATTTAGCATGCATATATCATATAATTGCATACATTCCTATACATCTCATGCATTCATGGATAATCAGTAAATATGGTATGATCATGGACTTTCTAAGGGATTCAATTCTGAGCCACCAAGAATTGAATCAGGGCATTCCTAGGTGCATTTCATTCATTCATTTTACAAGAGTTGCTGAAGGAGTACATAATCAACACTTGATCTTGAATTCCTCCCACTGGTCCCACCAATGCTCTTGACCTCCTTGAACTTCTTGCAATCCAATATTACATAGTAATCCTTGGCATACCAAGGCGAATTTACAAGAACTTAAATAAATGAAATTACAACCCAAAAATATTACAAACTTAATAATACATGCCCAAAATAAATTAAAAATAAATTAATTAATTTACAATCCCAAAGAAACATAAAAGAAATAAATCCAATCACATTGGTCTTTTATAGTCCATGATCATCCATCATGCATATCACTATTTAACAATTAAATAAAACATACATACTTAAATTAAATTGAATATCTCATATTCAACTTAAAAATCCAGATTTGAATATGATTCAAATAAATTTAAAAATTCAGATTTGAATCTCATTCAAACAAATTAAAAAATTCATATTTGAATCACATTCAAACAATTTCAAAAATTCAGATTTGAATCACATTCAAACATTTTTTAAAAAATCAGATTTGAATCATATTCAAATATTTTTTAAAAAATCAGATCTGAATTTTATTGAATCAATTTTAAAAAATCAGATTTAAATATGATTCAAACAACTTTAAAAATTCAGATTTGAATCACATTCAAACAACTTTTAAAATTCAGATTTGAATCACATTCAAACAATTTTTAAAATTCTGATTTGAATCATAATTTAATTGTGTGATTAAAACAACTAATTAAACACTTTAATTAGTCAAAGAATAGGCCTTAGATCATACAACAATTGCAGAATAAAAAGCCAAACCTTGAACCACCCATGGAACCATTGTTGCCGCCACCAATGGTGGCTTCACCATGTGTGACGCCACATCTCATGATCCAACCAGCAATGAATCTCTTGATCTCATGATCAAACACACAATTAAATTATATAATCAACAATCTAAATGGCAAATATAGTGGCTCTGATACCAATTGAAGGAACGGAAGCGTGAAAAACACAAGATTATACCATTGAATTCAAAAATTTTCACCTAGGGTCACAAGCACCATGCAAGATTTATTTTTATCTATTTGATTTCAATGATAAACAACATATTAAAACTCTTTTAATATGTTTTTGGATCTGTATTTGCTATTTAAGATTTTAAAATTAATCAGATTAATTTTAGAACCCTAGATTAAATCAAGAACGATTACACTAACCTCTTGATGTGCTGCAGCGTGTCTGCGCCTTTGAGATTCGTCTTGAGGACACCAGATGTTGTCCCTCTAGCTTGTCCACACCAAGAACACCTATGGCAGCCCTTGAACAGCTTCTAAAGCCTTTTCTATTAATTAGAAATTCAAGTTCTGCCTTTTAAGAGATTAGAGATGCAAACAGGACACTAGAAACAATTTCTAGTGTTCTTAATTCAAGAGATTGATGGCTAATCTCTTTGAATTGATGAGAGATGAAGAGAAATAGCTGGAGAGGCTCAAAGTGGCGTGACAATTGAGAGGAGAGGCTGCTGGTTATGTTTTCTTTTCATAACCACACTTAAATAGCTAGGTTAACACATTAAACCCTAGCCACATGTCACCTTTTGATTAGCTCTAGGTTTAAGTGACCCAAACACATTGTGCCAAGTGTCAAACCTATATTTAATCTTGATTTTAATCATCTTGCATGATTAAAAATATTTGGCAAGCTTATGTGTTATGCCATGTGTCACCATCTCATGGTGCCACGTGTCACAATCGTGAAATGACAAAAATGCAACAGTGACTTAATTTTGAGTTCTTAACCCAAAATAAATATTTTCTTCTTCTAATTAATTTATATCAAATATAAATTAATTAATTAATCTCTATTAATTAATTTCTCATCAATTAAATTCATATTTAAACACTTTAAATATAAATTTAATTTATACTACACATCCAATAATCTAGATTTGGTTTCAAGTCATGCTAGGGACTTTGCAATTTAATTGCAAACCAAATCTATTTAATTAATCAATTAAACTCTTTAATTAATTAATTAAATCATATTTAAATAGGTGATAACTTGTGTATGTGTGTGACTTACTAGGCTCATCACTAATTGGCAATGAGACATGATTTCAACTCTTAATATCATCGAACTCTTTCTTACCATAAATGATTTCTCTAAATCATTTTATGAACCTCATAGACCATGGTTAACACCTAGCATAGCATGCCATGGCCACCCAATTAGTAATAAGATTTACCTTAAATGAACCTATAATCATATGTTACCATGCACTAGAATCTCTCTGTTACAAAATCCCAACTCAAGCTGGAGTCATGGTTTATGTCAAACTCCATTTGCTATGAATATTATGTTCTCTTTTAATGCAGTTCTTGATTAAAAGATTTTCTCATCGAAACTCTTTTCGAATAAATCTATCTGTCTGGCCAGAACTTGAAACATCAAGAACAATTAAATGAACATAGGATTTTATCTCTATTTACTTAGAGGAACAGATTCCATCTTGATCAACACCTACCTCCATATATAACTAGCATGAGCCAACACATGCCCATATACCCATACATAGTACAAGTATGAAAGCAATATCAAACTCAAACTACCTATATACAAGATAACTGTGCTATCTCGTGTCTAAAGATTATATGCCTCGATATGATTTATGACAAAACATTGACAAGAGTAAACTCCATGTGCTTGTCATAAGTGTCACTGGTTCGGCCTACTTATCATTTATAAGTGCCTATCATGTTTGTTATATGGCATGAGACTCACCATTCCATCTTATTTATATCTCATATAAATAACTTGGGAACAAACATGAATACAATCTTTCTGGATAAGTCATGTCCTTATTATGAAGTATCCTCGATTGTGAACCTATTTATGATACTTTGTGCTAGAAATATTGTCACTCATATTCTTAACAACTTAAGAATAATATTTCTAACAAAATATCAATGGACCTTTTCTATTACACATAAATATATTATGTAAACGGAAAAGTGGAAATGCCTTTTATTATTAAAATATATACAAGATACATACTAAATGATATGCTCTAGGGCATACTACTAACAAATAATTCCATTCATATTTCATTATAATAAATTCACTTTACATTAATCAACCAAAATACTATTATTACAAACTCTATACAACTGCTCATGACCAGTTATTACATGTACATACATTTACAAACATCAAAATAAATATTACAAACAGGGTATAAAATATACCCGACAGAACTTCACGGGGGTATCCCTAAGATTTTCAATAGCTCACTCTGCTGCTCCTCTAGTCTCTATATCTACAACAGCAATAATAGCCATCGCTGAGTACTATGACTCAGTGGTGCACAACATATTAAAAATAACAGTTTATGCATAATTCAAATCACATTTATTTAAATATTGGACTGAACATGAAAAATAGATACAAAACATGATTTATAAATTTTTAGTCCAAACAATCTCATTTAGGAAATCTCAAAACGAATTTCATAAAAACACACAGTTATATCATGCCATTCGAAACAATAATCATCTCAATAGCCAGAGGCTTATGAGAAATCACATCACAAGGCTAGCTAGCTCAAACATATGGGTACCCATTCAATTTCTTCTTCTACTGACACACACCTCAACACTTCAGCCAGAGAAGGAATCGAAATTCGAAACTATTTCTTCCCACTAGTCATGCTAGTGAGGTATTCAAATATATGGCCATGACACTATGGTTTCAAAACTATATTAACAATTTACTAAACATTTATTGTTGTTTCAAACATATACAAGTAAACTTTCAACAATTTAAGTCAAAAGCATAATAAACATTTCAATAAAATTAATTCACAATTTAATATCACAATTCATTCAAAACAATTTGTAGAAGAAAATTTACAGAAATTTCTATGTTGTGCAGAAACCTTATATGAGTCGCCTCTTGGCCTTGACTCGATGCCTCGAGTTCTTTCCTGGTATTCTTTTTAATTGAAACACACAGTTTCACAGTGTTTCAGTATCACAATTTATCATAAGTCCAAAAATGAATTCAAATCTACTTATATCTAGCTTTAATATGCTAAGCTTGATGTTCTTTAAAATTTGCATTACGGGGTTACTATTCACAATATTATTTAAGTCAATTTGTTGACTTTCTAATGCTTAATAGGTATGGGAATTCTACTTTCACCCACATACCACATTTTGGTTACCTAACTTGTTGGTTTTGTTTATTTTCTCAAATCTTAAGTCTTTTAGGCACAAATTTCAAATTTTCAGTTTTGGTGTCCTATTTTGTACTATTTTATTGGTCATGTTGCTGTTAGAATTTGGCTAAATTTTCTTCACAGAAGTTATTCCTTATTGTCTTACCTTTATTTCCCTTTTTGAATTACTCCATTTGGATTTTTGTAGCCCAAGTTATAGCCATTTGAACATGGCTCGCCGGATTGGTCTAACCTAGATTTTCTGGGCACCTAATTTGGTTCTGGCAGTTTCAGATCACTAATTTTGGGTGGCTAAATGATTTGGTTAAGGCAGAATTTGGGTTTGTGTTCTTCATAAAAGTTGTATTACTTTGTCATACCTTTCTAATGCCACAAAAATCAGGTCATTTGGACCTACCTAGCCTAAGTTATGGCCAAATGAACAAATATTATTCATTTGGTCTTTTTTGTACAAGTCAGTTTGCCTAATCTGGATTTGGCCAATTTGTTCACTAAGTTATAGTCACTTTTTGGGCATGATTCCTAAATTAAAAATGTGCCATTTTGTGTCTAGTTTCATTCCTAATTGGCCTCACACTGATTGAGATGGTAAATTTTTATTTTTGGTCCTTGAAAGGGACCTAAGTCATGCTGCCTGCAGAATGACCATAACCAATCCGAATTTAAACTTAGTTCCAACACTTCATACACACCTCAAATGGTCACACTTGACCATTCCTCAACTCAAATAAGGTTAACTACATCATTTGGCTAATTCTTAAAATTTTCTCCCTAAACCCTAGGTGCCAAGAACCCTAATTCATAAAATTCAAATATAATGCATTCTAAACATCTATCCATAGTTTACAAACATAATTCAACCTAAGAAACCATTCAAATGCATCAAATTCACTCATTTCAAACCCTAACTAAGGCTGGTCAAAATTCATGTTTGGTCCCTCAACCATGTTTTCTTTTGATTTTAAAGTTGAAATCTAAGTTAATTTAACTCATAACATGTATTTTAAACTAAAAATGTCAATTTAATTCCTTACCTCAACTTTGGAGTTCACTCCACCTAGTTCTTCTCTCTTCCTTCTTTCTTTCTTCTTCAATCCTCTTCTTAAGTTGAGGTAACAAGCTTTTATGAAGTATTTATGGGAAACATTAAGGTTAAATGAGGGATTTCAAGCTTGAGTGCAAGCTTCCATGGTGGGTTGGTAATGGAGAGAGAGAGAGAGAGTTGGCCGGCCAAATGAAGAAGATGAAATGATTTTTTTTTTCTTTTCATTGTTTTATACATAATTATCTTAAGTTTTACTTAGTCAAAAATAAAATTAAATGTAATTATTTTTATGATCATGCTTAGGTCACCACATGATGTCACTAATGCAATTTCTTTTCCTTTTTCTTTTTATTTCCATTCTTCTTTAATTTAATTCTTGATTCTGAAATTTTCTTTTCTTCGATTTTATTAGACAGTTAAGTCAGGAGTCAGCTCTAGGGGTAAATTGACCAAATTGCCCCTCGTCGGTTTGATCCGGTTTGCAAGTAATTCAATATTTCTTCCGGATCCCTGACCTAATTATTTGACCTACTTAACAATTCTTTTTTGTGATTTTCTCTTTTCCACTGTGTTCACAATAGTCTTAAGGACCGCGGCGTTATATTTTAAGGTTTGAAATTTGAGTTTAGACTGACCTCGCAGTCCTTCTCGGAAAGGTTACCCATCGCTGTGACTCCCGGCCTATTTAACTTCTTGTGTTCTATTTTTCTTATTTATGCTTAACTATTTGACAATTACTAATTATTTGTTTTCAGGGCTTATCTAGTTGTCTTAGATATGGTTCTAATCCCCTTAATTATCCGGACTGACACCGGTCACTGGAACAGTGAAATATACCAGGCTATGCAAATAGGGGTGTTACACTTTTTACAAGTTAAAATTTTTTGTTTTTCTCAATTACAGACGGCACTCTGTCGAAATTTCTACAAAAATTGCGGAAAAATGAAAATGGTCAAAAATTTTACCTAACTTTGAAACTTTAATTAAACTTTTTTAATACCTGCTAGAAATGCTCACCACCTACAAAAGAAGATAAAATTATTTTAAAATCTCTTGTACTATATTTAATGGGTTATTGGTAGGCGAAGTTCAATAATTCATTAAGTATACTATGGGATCATGTTATACCTTACAGAGGGGTAAGGTGTGACATCTATAATGGGCTGTTGCTTTCCACAAGGAGCACAGTAGATTCAGCTGTAGAAGGTGACCTAATGGAGAAAATGGTAGTATAAGCACTTGAACTTCTGGAGAGAGTTGCGTATCACAACTACGAGTGGTAAAATGAAAGGGGAAATACAACGAGAGCAGCAAGGGTCCTAGAAGTGGATGCCCTAAGCATGATAAATGCTCAATTTAACCAGCTCACAAAGAGGCTTGACAGAATGCAAGCCAACGCTGTTGGAATAATCAAACAACACTGGGACAGCTGCGAAGGAGGATATATGACTTCGGAATGTAACAACTTCAATAAATCCTTCACAGAACATATGAACTATGTGAATAATAGAGGAAACTTCAACCAGAGGTAGCTCAACAACCCATATTCAAATACTTATAACCCTGGATGGAAGAATCACCCTAATTTCTCATGTTCTAACTCGCAGAATCAACCAATGAGCAAACAGCAAGGGTACAGACCACCAGCACCCCCTAGGTTTTAGAATAGAGGACAAAACTTTTCACAACCACCACCACCTCTTCAACCTCAACAGCGTGAACCGAAAATGACCATGGAATCTATGATGGAAGGCCTCTTAGTAGCTTAATAATAACAGAATGAAATGATCAAGCAGCTGACTTCCAAAATGGACCAACTTGCTACTCACAATAAGATATTTGAAAATCAAATTGCTCAGCAAGCAGGTTCTTTAAGAAAAACTATTGGTAAACTGCGTAGTCAACCAGAGATGAACCCAAAGGAGCATTGTAAGGCAGTTACTTTGAGGAGTGGAAGAATTCTAGAACAACCAAAGGAAAAACCAACAAAGGAAACCTTTGAAAAATCTGAAAGCCAAGCAGAGAAGAAAGAGGAAGAAGTCAAGAAGGATCAGGAAGAGGAAGCAAGGAAGAAAAAAAAGCTACCAGAGCCATATTAGTCTCCCCTACCATTTCCTTAGAGATTCTAGAAAGCCAAATTGGACAAGCAGTTTGGGAAGTTTTTAGAAGTTTTATAGAAACTCTACATCAACATTCCCTTCACCGAAGCACTTTCTCAGATGCCATCCTATACCAAATTCCTTAAGGAAATTCTGTCAAATAAAAGAAAGCTGGAGGACTATGAGACTATTGCTCTAACAGAGGAATGCAGTGCCATACTGCAAAATAAACTGCCGCCAAAGCTGAAGGATCCAGTAAGCTTCTCCATACCTTGTCTCATTGGCGATAAGAAAATAGATAAGGCCCTCTGTGATTTTGGGGCAAGTGTGAGTCTAATGCCTCGATCAATATGTCAAAAGCTAGAGATCGAAGAACTGAAATCCACAATAATTTCACTGTAATTGGCTGACCGATCTGTTAAATATCCCGTGGGCATACTTGAGAACATCCCTATCAAGGTAGGCAAATTCTTCATTCCAGTTGACTTTGTTGTCCTCGAAGTGGAAAAGGATGTTCAAATCCCTATCATCTTGGAAAGACCTTTCTTAGCAACCGCTGGAGCAATCATAGACGTTAAAAATGTGTGGCTAACTCTCAAGGTAGGAGATGAAGAAGTGGAATTCAACTTGTTCAACATGATGAAACACAAATTTGAACCTGATGCATGCTTTAAAATTGATATGGTTGACAAACAAGTTGAAGAGGAATCACGTAAAGCGTATCCTAAAGATCCTCTTAAAGCATGCTTACTGCACACTCACAATGCTGATAATGAAAACACAGAAATTGCAGTTTGCGCTCACAATATTTAGTAGCTCATCCACCCCTACCCTTGGCTCAACATTGAACAGGTAGAACTTAAGCCTTTCCCCTCCTCACTAAGGTACGCATTTTTGGTCTCAAACTCTAAATATCCTATTATTGTCAATGCTAGCCTATCTGATATAGAAGAGAAAAAATTGCTAAGAGTACTCAGGACCTATAGCAAGGCTATAGGGGATAAAATAGAAGACCTTAAAGGAATTAATCCCTCGATTTGCATGCATAGGATACCCATGGAGGAAAATAGTAAACCCACTATTGAACACCAAAGAAGGCTTAACCCAAACATGAAAGAAGTAGTTAAGAAAAAAATTCTGAAACTATTAGACGCAGGTATTACATACCCAATTTTTGAGAGTAAATAGGTTAGTTCAGTACATGTAGTGCCTAAGAAAGGCGGGACAACTATCATCCAAAATGCAAACAATGAACTGATCCCTACTAGGGTAGTCACTGGTTGGCGCATGTGCATAGACTATAGGAAATTGAATAGTGCTACCAAAAAAGACCATTTTCCTCTCCCTTTCATCGACCAAATGCTAGAAAAGCTAGTAAAACATTCCTACTTTTGTTATCTAGATGGGTATTTGGGATTCTTTCAAATTCCTATTCACCTAGAAGATCAAGAAAAGACCACATTCACATGCCTTTATGGAACCTTTGCATATAGAAGAATGCCTTTTGGTCTTTGTAATGCCCCTGCTACCTTTCAAAGATGCATGATGGCTATTTTTTTTTATTATATTGAAAATATCATGGAAGTCTTTATAGATGATTTTTCTGTCTATGGAACTACTTTTGATGATTGCTTAGCTAACTTATCCAAAGTGTTGTAAAGATGTGAAGAATCAAACATGGTCCTAAATTGGGAAAAATGTCACTTCATGGTAAGAGAAAGCATAGTCCTTGGTCATCGGATATCAGAAAGAGGGATTAAAGTTGACAAGGCGAAAGTTGAGATCATCAAAAAAATGTCACCACCAACATCAGTCAAAGAAGGGCGAAGTTTTTTGGGACGTGCAGGCTTTTACAGAAGATTCATCAAAGATTTTTCCAAAATAGCTAAACTATTGAAAAATTTATTAAGTTAAGATGTTTTCTTTGATTTTGATGAAAATTGCCTGGCTTCTTTCAACAAGATAAAAGAGGCCTTGATCTCAGCACCTATTATACAATCACCTAATTAAGAGCTACCATTTGAAATCACGTGCGATGCAAGTGATTATGCTATGGGAGTAGTACTCAGACAAAGGAAAGATAGAAAACTCCATGCCATTTACTACGCAAGTAGGACACTTGACGATGCACAAATCAGCTACGTTACCATAGAAAAGGAATTCCTAACAGTAGTGTTTGCAATTGACAAATTCAGATCCTATCTTCTTGGATTAAAAGTCATTGTATACACAGACCATGCTGCTATCAGATACCTTTTGAATAAAAAGGAAGTGAAGCCAAGATTGATTCGATAGATCTTATTACTTCAAGAATTTGACCTTGAAATCAAAGAAAAGAAAGGGGTCGAAAATGTGGTAGCTGATCATCTCTCATGGCTAAGACACGAGGACTTAGAAGAAGCTGAAGAGTTGCCAATAGATGGCTCATTCCCGGATGATTACCTATTAGCCTTATCCCAAGTTCCATGGTATACTGATTTTGTAAATTTTCTTGTATGCAGGGTTTTGCCACCCAACATGTCTTACCAGCAAAGGAAGAAATTGCTGCACGATATGTGATTCTACACATGGGAGGAACCTCTGCTATACAAGAGATGCAATGATGGGCTGATAAGACGATGCATACCAGAAGAGGATATAGAGAGCATTCTCTAGCACTGCCATTCATCACCATATGGAGGACACTTTGGCACCACAAAAATAGCAACTAAAATTTTGCAAGCAGGATTTTACTAGCCTAATCTGTTTAAAGATGTGAGATCATTCATGCTAGCTTGTGATCAATGCCAAAGAATAGGTAACATTTCCAGAAGGAGTGAAATGCCACTACTCGGCATACTTGAGGTAGAGCTATTTTATGTGTGGGGGATAGACTTCATGGGCTCATTCCCCTTTTCCTTTGGAAATAAGTATATTTTGGTTAGTGTTGATTATGTGTCAAAATGGGTAGAAGCAATAGCCACACTAACCAATTATGCCAGAGTGGTCACAAAGTTCCTTAAGAATAACATCTTCACAAGATTTAGCACACCACGAGCAATAATCAGCGATGGAGGATGTCACTTCTGCAACCAATAATTTGAAACACTATTGAAGAAGTATGGAGTGACTCATAAGGTGACCACACCTTATCATCCTCAAACCAGTGATCAAGCAAAAATTTCAAACAGGGAGCTGAAACGAATCCTCAAGAAAACAGTAAACCGCTCAAGGAAGGATTGGTCTGTGAAGTTAGATGATGCATTATGGGCATATCGCACTGCATATAAAACTCCAATTAGAACAACACTCTTTTGACTAATTTATGAGAAATCATACCACCTCCTTGTCGAACTTGAACACAAAGCCTACTGGACAATTCAGACCCTGAATTTTGACCTCAAAGATGTTGGTGAAAAAAGGCTCCTACAGCTCAATGAGTTAGACGAAATAAGGTAGGATGCGTATGAGAATGCCAAAATCTTCAAAGACAAAACCAAAAGATGGCATGACAGACGCATAGTAATAAAAGAAATAAAAGCAGTAGACCTTGTCCTGCTCTTCAACTCTAGGTTAAAACTTTTTCCAGGGAAGCTGAAGTCAAGATGGTCTGGGCTCTTTAACGTTATGCAAGTCTTCCTGCATGGAGCTGTAGAGATTTAGAGAAAAACCTCAAGTGCATTCAAAGTGAATGGGTAAAAGCTAAAGCCATATTTTCTGGGAGAACCCATAGAGAAGGGAGCCAATTGTGCCTTCGATGACCATCCAGACAAACCGTGAACAACGAAGGCAGAGTCAAGCTAATGACTATGAACAAGCTCTCTTTGGGAGGCAACCCAAAATTTCTAAATTTCCTTTATTCTAATTCTTATTTTATTCTTATTTTCTGTTTACTCTTGTTCTATTCCATAGGTACCCCAATTCACAATTCTACAAAAGCAAAGAATCAAAGGCAAAGGAAGAGAGGAGATATCAAACCACACAAGAAGAGACTGCACAAAATTGGGGAAGTAAACCTATTACTACTTTTTACATTCATTTCATTCATAGTGGTAGCATTATAGTTTAACACAGGGAGAATTGGAGAGCCAGAAAATTACATGGGTCGTTCAAAAGTTTAACCCCAGAGTCAAATTTCCACAACCCCCAGAAACTTACACGGGCTGACCCCATGTAACATTACATGGGGCGTGCTTCGACATTAGAGAGAAAAATTTTAAGTTTGAGGGAGATAGGAAGTTACACGAATCCCAAATCCAATTTATATGGGCCGTGTAATTTAGCTAGCAAAGTAACTTGGAGACAAAAAGTTACACGGGTCTCATAACAGATTTACATAGGACATGTAACTTAGTAGAAAAAGGAAAATTTAGGATAGAAAGTTACACGGGTCCGATAGTCGAGACCCGTATAGTGATACATGCCCCGTGTATCTATTGCAGACGCGATATCTGGGGTGCGAAAAGTGCAAAACGAAGGGTCACAACGACCCTTTAAATCCACATAACTCCTATTAAACTTCCCCTCACTCAGAAACTCTTCATCTCCAAGCTTCCTTCCCTTTTAAAACCCCTCAAATCTCCTTTTTCTCTCACAAAACTTTTGCCTTTCCTTTTCTAAAACCTCCAATGGCATCTGCAAAGAGACCAGCTAAACGAATGTTCTCCTTTTCCTGGCAAGAACACAAATCCTCACCTTCTCCTCATTAGCCATTGCCCCAACATCCACGAACAAGGCAAACCCATCCACCACAACCACAACCCTAACCACCACCAGCACCTCAACAGTAACCTCCATAGCCACCACAACCCGAGTTCTCCATTACCTGGATATTCCAAGATTCTGCCCATCGAGACTTGTGTGCACGGCTAAACAACTGGAGGATTATTTTTATGAAGTATATGGATTTCAGGTTATTGGAGCAACTCGGCCTGCGTGATGAGATTGATGGGCTATTTGATGGCATTGGGTGGACCATATTTGCCCAACTCTAGTTTTTAGCCTATAAGGACACCACTTTGGAATTCCTTTGCAGTTTCAAAGCCACACTATGGCCCACAGACCGGGAAGAAAGGGGGAGGATCGAATTTCAGCTTCTTAGCATTGATCGAGTTATGAACATGGACGAGTTCAACGCAGTGTTTGATTTTGATAGTACCAGATTCCAAGAGATTTCGCAAAACTGAATGATCTACAATAGCATGGACTTTTGGCACTCCATCACACCAAACACCAATGTTTATAACGCTAACAAATCCAAATCTTTCGGCATCACCATTCCTGCTTTGAGGTATATGTAACACCCCTATTTGCATAGCCTGGTATATTTCACTATTTCGGTGACCAGTGTCAGTCCGGATATGTCACGCCCTACCCCTCTATAAAGCATAACATGATCCCGTAGTATACCTAATGAATTACCAACTTCGTCTACTGATAACCCATTAAATACACTACAAGGGATTTTAAAACTTTTCTTACTTCTTTTTACAGTTGTGAGCACTATTTACAGTTGTTAAAAAAATTTTTAAACTGAAGTGAAACAGCTAACACATTTGAATTATTAATAATTTCTGTAAAAATTTTGGCAGAGTGCCATCTATATTTTGAATAAAACAGTTCTTCAAAAACCTATAAAAAGCACTTCAAATATATTTCTCAATCTCAAACTCCAATATTTAATCAACACAATATGTTTCTCAACATTTGTCAACTCAAATCCACAATAATTGTTCAGTGTTTTCAAAGGCTGAGATAAAAGAAATATATCACAACATTTACAAACCAAATTAATTTACAATTTATTTTACAACTTCAATGTACAATTTTAATTTACAACTACTCAAAATCAAAAACACTATATACATACAGTGAACATACATTACAATACAAAATGCAAAATATGATATACTCAATATACCCGATGATCTCTCAGTGTAGCCCTAGAAGCCTAGTTTGCTGCCCTGTCAGTCTGTCTACCT